>NC_090440.1:977593799-978996299 GCF_031143425.1 Pleurodeles waltl | reverse complement strand
CATTATTTATTGCCGTCGCAGTAGATTAAATGTTGAAAATATGTCCCTTGCGCTAACATGTTGCCAGGGAACGTGACCTGATTTCAATGATTGTAGTGTCAAACCCAACTGCATAATGGACCCTAGCTGACGCTGTCCATGTTATGAAAATTACATGTCGCTTTGCACAATGTCTATTGCAGAGGAAACAATGTTGTTTAAAGTGTATATACGGTCAGACGAGTTGTTAATCCCATTATCTACAATGGCTAATGCTTTCTGTAGGTTTTCCTGATCTATTTGCCTTAACCGGACAGCAGCTTGTTGGGAAAGTTCCCAAATGTCATTATATACTGCATATAAGAAGCACTTTTTACGTTGTCTTCTGGGGCATAACAGGAAGTCCTGCAAATCTATGTCGTTAGATAGGTGGCTGAGATGTTCTTTAACAGCATCTAGTGAGGAACTTTTTAACCATTGCTGGCACTGGCATACTTTCCCTACACTGTATGTTGTTACTATACCCAAGTGTTCTGATGTCTCAGAGCGAGGGTCTGGCCTATGTGTTCTAAAATACCCTGTGGAGTTTACGAAACATGCATGACAACCATTGGTGTCTACTGTCCACAATGACCACCCACCAGCATGTGAAAGTGATGTGTTAAATATTCCATTTTGGACGCACTCATCAAGCTGATCTTAAGTTGCATTAATGTTTTTTTGCCATTTATAAAATTGAGCAGGGGCATGGACACTGGGTGCATTCAAGTCCTTAATTTTTGCCAAACCTAAACAACTTGTCTGTTGTACAAGTTTCATTCAAAAATATCATTTGAACAGGTATCAGGCATGCTCTGAATAAAGCTTCTTTTGCCCTTATTTGCCAATTGTTAGTTCTCTATACAATTTTTAAGTCAACCGACTTCAGCCAATATCCATAGCCTTCTACAGCCAACTGGGAAACAAATGAATCAGAATAAATTGTTTTGGCATCAGTTAATAAGATATGTTGAGTTTCCATCACTGGCAATTTAAAATAATATGACTTAGCATTTTTAACATTGTGACCAGAAAAATATGCAATCTTTACAGAATATGTTTTGGAACTCTCCAATGGCAGAGTTGGACAGTGTTCCCATTGTGTATAATTAAAAATAGTCTTTGGGTTGCTTGCTCTGTGAATGAAATGATGTCCATAATAATTATAACAGAACATATCTCCATAATTTTCTTTTGATTGATAAACATTTTCACTTTCAAATACAGTAAAATATTCTAATTCAGGCAACATAGAATCAACTGTTTTTACATCTCACTCATCAGAAACAACTCCAGGTGTTATTACATCGTTCATGGAAAGTTTAAATCCATATGGAATTTGAATGACCTCCATTGGGCCATATATATATATCAAAGGGTACTTTATCCCAAACAATCCCATCAGGAATTGGTATTGCTGAAATGTTCACTAGGAACAAGTCTCTGCAGGCCTTATGGGAGGAAAAATGTGGTTTTAGGACCTCATCCACCAGTTCAACTGTAGAACATTCAGGAAGGTAATGATCATGTATTAAAAAGAAAAAGACGATGACAAACCCAATCCAAAGAAGGAAGGCAAGTACAGTTAATAGAAGCCACAGATAGTTCCATGGAAGAAGAAAACAGTTAATTTTGAACCAAATTATCAGCTTATGTGTTCTTGACAGATCTGTTGCGCAAGAGGCAGATGAGTTAGTGAATGTGTCATTGACATCGGCAAGATATCCAGAAGCAGTTCATGCAAAAACTAGAGGCGTGTTTAGAAGAAGAGAGCTGGCAGAAGACTCCCTTGGTGGTTCATAGTAGACTATACCATCCGTTTGTATAGAATTTGAGCAGAAGCGCTCAAAATTGTTGGCATTGCTTGTAGCAAAAGAAGTTAATGGGACTAATGAAAGAGCAGCGTTGTTGCTTAAAACCTGAAGAGGAACATCCTGGTCAATGCTGAGAGGGATTTGGGTACTACCCAGGGGTCCCACAGCCTGCTGTGCAGGATCTGCCTTATGGTGTAGCTTGACATTGTCGATGGAGACAAAGCGATTTTCTTTAGAACTAGGCAGCGGTGGTAGAATGGCAGTTCTAGTACAGTGTATTCACAAGACTGGAACCCGGATAGTAAAGGACCAAACTCCTTTTTCAAAACAATCTTTACATGCACTAGATCCCCAACTGTAGGAATCCAACTGGTAGGTGCTATTGGTGCATTTCCTATTCCCAAGGAGGCTGGACTGGCAGATGCAATGTCATCACAGAACTGTAAGTCCTGCAAGACAGTGACACATTAATTTATGTTAAAAGGTGTATCTGCCGCCTCCGCACCAGGACCATCAAGATCAGGAACATACATTTGTGTTCCGAACAGGCATTCATATGAGCTACGTTCCCCCAGGGACCTTCTGGGCAGATTATTAAGTGCTCTCTGGACTTCATACAGGTGATTAACCAACAACGACCAGTGCCTAATACTCTAGCTTGTAGGAATTGCTTTAAATCCTGGTTTCTTCACTCCACAACACTATTTCCCTCGGGATGAAATGGAGACAAATAATACAGTTGGGCCCCTAACAAAGCCATGGTGTCCCTGAAAGCCATTAAAGCGAAAGCAGGTCCCTGGTTTGAGTGGAAAGCTGCAACTGCATATGTGCCGATCGAGACTTGCAGATCTTTAATAAGACTTTGAGCATCAGCAAAGCATTGTGGCCATACCTATAGAAATCTGGAGCATGAGTCAACAGCAACTAAGATGTATTTGTATGCACTATCAGGTGTCAGGGGACCACAATGGTCCAAGTACATACAGTGTAGAGGTTTGTTGGAAATTAGGAGGGGTGTCTGCGGTGGGCATTTGACAGTGGACCCTTTTATTTGCTGACAGATGTCACAACAAAGGACATACTGCTAGGTCTGTTTGTATAGACTAGGCCACCAGTAGTGTGCTTGTAATAATGAAATAGTAGCTACCACACCCGCATGGGCACAAGCAATTCCCTTATGCTCTGCTTTAATCAATTCTGGTCTTTGATCTTGGTTGGGGATCACACAATCACCCACACCTGTTATTGTTACTAGGGTAGTATTGAGGCTAGCTATGCGGTAGGAGTATTTAGCAGGATATGCCTTCAGCATGGGCTTGCCTTCAGCCGAAGCGTTCACAGCAGCCAGTGTTTCATAATCCAACCTCGTTGGTGAACACGTTATTGCAGCAACAGAAGCCGTAGCTACTGCTGACTTGGCTGCTTCATCAGCCAAGTCATTGCCACTAAAGTGTATTCCAACACGTTGATGTCCCAATGTATGTAATACATGGACATTGGGTAGCGTTTCTTTCAGATCTGCTACTTCCCCCACAGGAGGCTGTGTTTAATGGTGTTGCCTTTTGAATCTAAGAACCCATTCTGACGCCAGTAATGCAGATATTCATTGAAGAACTGGCAACAGTAGTACGAATCACAGACAATGAATGTTAACTGTTCTGGATCCGTGTGTTCCAGGGCCATCACCAGAGCCTTGAGCTCTGCTAACTGTGCAGTGCAGTCCCCTAAGGTCTGTATGTAAGTGTGTTGTGGATGTAATTCACCATCTTTCATGTGGCCACTCACAACCGCGCAAGCTGCAGAGTATTGATGTTTTGTGTCTACTGCAGGATTGGCTGAGCCATCAGTGTTAATAATTATTTGATATTGTTCAATAGGCAATATGTTTGCAGGAACAGGCTATTCAAGTTCATATTGTAAAAATTCTTGAGTTTGTGATTTTGGGTCAAAAATATGGTCAACATCAGTGGCCTTAGTATTAGGAATGCTCGCTTTGGTGACAGCCTCAAGGGCTGGGATAGGAGATACAACAGCAATATGTTTCCCCTAGGCCGGAGGTCTTTCTTTAATGACAGCCATCTGAACAGCAGTCAGAATTTTTTTCTGGGGAAGCAAAACGTTATTCAGCTGTAGAATGCAGATGTGATTTGTATGCAATTGGGATTCGCCCTCATTGAATGTTACATAGGTGAATCCAATGGCACAAGCAATTACTCTGATGACCAAATGTGTTTTGTTGTCCCTTGTATGTAAGTGTTTAGCTGCAAGCATGTCTTGTTGCAAAAGTCTGAGAATGCATGTGTGTTTGACTGTCCAATATTTGCTTGAAAAGTCAGGAAGTATTAAGTCAAATAACGGTTTGATTCTTTGTGCATAATCTGGAATATATATTCTGCCAAAATTTTAAAAGCCCAACAATGACTGGAGCTTTTTGATAGCGTTTGGTAGTTCTAGTTGTGCACATTTTTCTAAAAATTGGGGCGGTAGGCTGTTGCCTTCATCTGATAATTCCTATCCCAAATACAGGACAATATGGAAGGCTATTTTTGTTTTTATGAAATTTAATTTGTAGCCTAATTCGGCAAATCCCACAACCGTGCGGGCTACTTGTTTTACATGTTGTACGAGATCATCTTCCATAAGGTAGATATCATCTTCCTGGGACAATGTCTCAGGGTCAATGTTGTGTAAAATTAACGTAACACAAGCTGAAAATAAATCCTGGACAGTTTTTATACCCTTGTGGGAGACGGGAAAAAAAATTCTGTGAGCCTAACATGCTGAAACTTGCGAAGTCCCTACTTTCAGATACTATATTTTGGCAGAAAAAAACAAATATCCAAGGTCGTTTGTATTTGTTGCGCTATATTGTTTGTAAGTGCTGTACTTCGTGCATTTTGTATGGCAAATGTGCGTGTGTGACTATTTAAATGTCTGTAGTCTAAGACTATTCGATATGAATGGTCCGATTTGACTACAGGGAATAATGGAGCGTTCATTGGTGAGACACAGTGTTCAGTTACGCTCTGGTACTCTAGCTGTGTGAGGATTTCTCTCACTGGTGCTTTAGCTTCATGCTTTATTGGATATTGGGGTTGAGATTGGGGTTGGGATCTAATTGGTATTATATGGTATGGAGAATCTTTATCCCACCCTACGTGGTTGCGATATAACGCGGGTGCTTATGCCAATGCCCAATCAATATATTGAGTTTCCCTGAGCTCTCTGGGAACAGGGGGCGAGAAAGAGGGTTGAATTGCCTCTTCCTATATGGGAGATTATGGACTAAGTCTGGTGGCCAATCCTTTTCGGCCAATAAAATATCATAAATGGTAAGGGCACAATCCCAACAGATGGCATCTATTGTGCGCTCAATGTCTCTTAATTGTAAATGTAATTTATACACCCTATCGGGTCTGGAGACGCACATGTTCACAGTCTCAACTTGTAAGAAGTCATCAGTTGCTTTCACCTCCAGATGCTCTTGAAGATTATGGCGAACTATTGTGACCTCTGCCGTGCTTTTGAGCAGTGACAGTGCCCATTTGCTGTTCTTCAGTAAAGCTCTCATCCTGAGTGGCATTTCGTATAGAAATCGCTGCCACTTTTTCTTTTTACATTGGGGTTTTTGTTAGGGAAGTTTTTCTTCTTTCTTAACAGAAACTTCTGGCGAGTGTTGCAAGTCCCTTCTCGGTTTCACATACTCAGTTCACTGCTCTGACCTCCCACCTCTCTCACTGCTTTTATCCGGTGAGTCCTGAAAGGAACGAGATAGGCGTGTATCAGTATATTGATATCTGTCAGGTGTTATTGGATTTACCCTGTAATTGTGATTTAATAGATCAGGCTCCCAGACTATCTCGACCAATTGTAAAGTAAGTTTCAGTGATAATCTTTGGCAGCTCGCGTTCTTGATCCTGTGTAGAAACATCCCACAGCCACATGTGCACTGCTAGTGCAACTGCTTCCCCTTTAAGATTACTTAATTTAATTGAAGATACTGTGGAAAAATTGCCCATTAATTGCATCCCCAAATCCAGGCCTGGGGCCGTCCTGTATTCATCCTGAATTTGGTTTAACACTTCTGGAAGATTGGCAAGTGTTGGTGTACCATGTGCGGTAGTATAGAGTATGGCAAATACCGTGCCCCAAATATTTCAGTTATCTACTCTGGGCACCATCCCAAATGGCAAGCATAAAGTGAGAATTCCATGTTTATCCTGAGGTCCTGTATGGGGAAAAACTACTTACAGCACATTTATTTTTTGAGCTAACCAGAATGGAATCTCTTCCCATTTCGGGGGTACCTTACTTATGATCGAATGAACTGTCACAGGGTTATTGCCTGGTGTGACTGCATGTGGTTGCACTGGGGCAGCATGTGCTGGGTTAGTATTTAATGTCTGCATTACAAACTGTACTAATAGTCTATATATTGCTGTAAGCTAAGCGTATAAGAGGTGAATCTCAGCTACAACCAATGTTGCTGCATCAGGATGCGGTGTATATGTGGCCAATAAAGGCTAGGTAGGATCATCATTGTTCAGAGTACCTAACCTAATGTGTAGCATTGTGTGTGGTAGGGCACAATCAAACCAGTTATTATAGTCTTGATAAGTTAGAGGTATCTCTAAAGATGCATTTATTCTGTATTATGCAGGCATGTTAGCAGGTGTATAATGATGAAAAGTATTAGTGTTCCCATCAACTGCTGGAAAGGTGACCCAAGAGTAAAATATTTCTGTTATGTAGGCTAGATGAGCCTCAACTACAAATGTTACAAGACTCCCTCCTCCCCTGGGCTAGGAGGCCATTTGCTAGCAAATGGGCAGTCAGGGGAGGTTGCATGTTTACTGCAATTACCACCCATTGTGGGTTCACCATGATCGATATACCTGTTCAGAGATAAGCACACCAATTGGGGATTGATCCTTTTAAGATTCAAGCTTGAACAACCTACAGCATCGGATAGGTACTACCTACCTAGCTGAGGAGGAAATTCTCAATACCACAGGTATCTCCTTATTTAGTATTGAGGTGCCTTTAGCATGCAATGAGACAGAGAGATACTCAGGAGTATTTGAAAATCAGTGCCTGACAAAACTTTGGCAGTACCACATTGCATGGGCTCTCATTATCCTAATGAGGCTGCTGGATTGGGGCGGCAATATCACCTGAATTGTGGGGAACTGAGTCCAATCCCACACCATGTGATAACTGTCGGCCTAATCAGTTTCCAGTTAAATAGCAGCACCTCACCTCTGCCAAAGAGCAGGGATGATTTGTGGAAACCGGGCTCATCACAAGAATGACTTCTCAGGGAAATAGTGGTGGATCAGATCTCATCCTTTTATCTTAGATACATTAGCCTCACACATGCAAAGACAAACAGAGGCAGGAGATGTTTTATTAAGATTTATTGAAGCAGCTGCATCTTAGATAAAATAGCATGAATTGTAATAATAAGAATGATGAAACACGCCAGAAGCAAAATGGTGACAAAAACGTGAAACACAGGAAAAGTCCCACCATACTGTTACTATGCGTAACATATGTGGTTCCTACCTAAGCTATGTTAGCGTACAGCGTGATGAGCCCTAATCCGCCCTTCAGGATTCCCCCCTGGGAAGACATCATCTCCCATACCTGAGCAAGGAAGCCTATTGTCTAGAGAGACACCATCCCCGTTTAGACCAGGGAACCAGTAGTCTCAGCAAGCAGCTGTGCAGCAAAGTCAATCAGCATGCTGCCATGGTCATCTGGCTGGAATCTCCCACTAATGTGCATGCGACAAAGAGGTGTTTTTATAATAAAACAGCTGATGTTCTGAGAAAATGTCCCCACGTAAGGATGCATATGTTTCTGTGAATGTTGGAGTCCCAGTGTACCACTTTGCCAGCAACCCTATCTTGTTGCAGCCTTGAGGAAAACCCAAAGTGAAAAGAATGTCTTGCTAAGAAACGCAATACTTTCCTAGGCGAAAGAACAACTAGATAAAGAAAATAAAACAGCACCATGAATATGGCCTATGCTGAAATAATACAAATGAAGAAGAATGAAGTGTAACTGGGCTAAAGGGCACAAGCAGTAGGCCTAGTAGCTAAAAAAAATATAACATGCCTAAAGACATTACTAAACTAAAATGGTTATACAACAGAGGCTAGAAGTGGGCTCGCTGCAGTCATTCGTAGATCACCTCTGGAGGCGGCCGCAATCCTGACATCATTGGGTTTCACCATGGACGAGTTGAAATCTTACCTGAGCCGCACCCACACACTTCCACTTATTGGAGCACTGCTGAACACAAGAACATTCAGAACCTTTCCTCCACCACAGTGAGTCCAGGACACTTAGGATATGGTCCTTATGTTTCAGGATTTGTCCTAGGTCTCAGTGAGGATGGCTCTCTGGTCTTGTGGTCTCCTGCCCTTGTGCATCCTTCTCATCCTGAATGCCAGGTGGCACATATGGGCCCAGCAGTGTAACCTCAGATCCTTTTGACCAGGCATCAGGGATGCCTCTCAGAGTGCATTCAGATCTTGCAGGAGTTGGTTTAGATTCTTCAGCAATGGTTCCCCACCCAGAGTTCACTTTGCTGACAGACACACCACTGCTGGGTTAGAGGGGTTGTTGAGGGTGGTAGCATTTGGGAGGAGGGAAGATCAAAGTCCTCTTGCCACTGGCAGAGAGCCAGATCCATATCAGTCTTCTGGGGCTTCAGGCTATTTCTTTGGCCCTGAAAGCCTTCCTACCATCCATCAAAAGGAGACTGGTGCAGGAACTCACGGACAACATGACCACCATGTGGTGCTGCAACAAGCAGGGCAATGTTGGGTCCTGGATCCTGTATCAGAAGGCGCTACGCCTCTGGAGGTGGCTGACCCCGAAAACCATTTCCCTTATCACCAAACACATGACGGAATCTCTGAATACTAGAGTGAAAAAACTGAGAAGGCATCATCTGCCGGATTATGAGTGGTGTCTTCATCCTGAGGTAGAAGGGTGTGCCCTAGCTACACCTATTTGGCACCATCGAAAATGTGCACTGTTAACAACGCTGAGCACTGGAGTTTTCTCCAAGGCAGTCATTGGGAGGTGCATTCTGGCTCAAATGGACATAGGGACATGTGAGAATTTCCACTGTTACTTCTGTTCTGTGGAAGATCAAGACAGACTGGGTTCAGTTAATTCTCATCATCTACATAGCCATGCCGTGGACACAGTGACCGGTTAGTTGTCAGCCCTGTTGGCCTTTTTGTGTATCCTGGCCAACCACTTTGTTTGAGTCACCAGTTGTGTTGCATTTTATAAAAGATTTGACTCACATGTTCCCCTCAAACAATTAGTTATGTCCCAATGGCATCTGAACTTGGCCTTGATGTTTCTCATGTGCACGTCCTTTGAGCCTATGCAAGGCAGTTATTTAATGCTATTAACACACAAGGCCACCGTACTCATTGCCATTATGTCAGCATGCTGTGGAAGTTAACTGCAGACACTTTTGGGCCATCCTCCATACACTATCTTCTTTCCTGACAAACTGATACTGATGATTAGGGCGGTCTTCCTACCAAAGGTCATGACTCCATGGCCACTCAATTACTCTGCCAGCATTTTTGTGCTCCACCTCCCCTCCCAAAGGAAAGGAAAGATTTCATCCCCTTAAGTCTAAGAGAGCTCTGAGCATTCACATTGACTGCACATAAGACCATTGTGTGGATGATCACCTTTGTCGATTTGTGGGGGGCAAAGAAAGGCAAGGTGGCGCAGAAGAGAATCCTGTCAAGTTATATAGGGCCTGATTATGACTTTGGCGGAGGGGATTACTCCGTCCCAAATGTGACTGAACCCCGCCCGTCGTATTACGAGTTCAATAGGATTTAATGGACTTGTAATGCAGCGGACGGGATATCCGTCCCATTTGGGACGGAGTAATCCCCTCCTCCGAAGTCTTAATCTGGCCCATAATCTTTTGTATTAAAATGTGCTATCCAGTGGCCAAGAAGCAACCCACGGAAGGCCTGTGGTACCTGTTAAAGACATCTGTCAGGCTAAGACATGGGTGTTGGTGGATAGATTAACAAAACACTACTGCCTTGAAGAGCAAGTCCACTGTGAAGGTCACTTTGCCTGTTCTGCAGGACATTTTGGTCTTGAGTCAATCCCCCCTCAGGCGCCAGCACTCCACCTCTGGGAGTTCTGCTATGGTATTTATTCTAAAGGTCAGGAATCTGTGGCTAGAAGTATCCATCAGACGTAATATACCAAGAAGTTAGTTACCTCCGGTAATGCTCTTTCTGGTGGATATTTTATCAAACCATAGAATCGCACCTCCTTGTTCAGTTGAGAGGCTTCTTAACCATCTAAAAAGGTCCCAAGTAAGAGTACTGGCACAGACAATTTGTTCTACCCTCCACGTCTGTGGGCATGGACAGAAAAAGCTACACAAAACTGACATCAGCACTCACAGGCTGTACTTATATACAGCTCTGATCTGTTACTTATGGGTGACACCGAGTCACCACAAATCCACACATCACCATCTACCGGCATGTTGGTAGCACCTCTGAAGAATTCTTCACATCCAGCCTGGCACCTGTGAACATTCTCCCATTTCAGTGAATGTTTTACATTTCATCGTAAGTGTGTTATCATTCTACTGATGACTATGGAGGTGAACACTCTAAGGCCCATATTTATACTTTTTTTAGCGCCGCATTTGCTTCTTTTTTTTTACGCGAAAGCAGCGCAAACTTACAAAATACAGTTGTATTTTGCAAGTTTGCACCGATTTTGCGTCAGAAAACAATGCAAATGCGGTGCTAAAAAGTATAAATATGGGCCTAAGTATGTGCATTTTGTAGCTGTTGCAGCATTTTCACCATCCCACCACATTCTTCACATGGTGAGGGTTCCTACAGCAGATGAGCGCAGCTTTCCTTCACCCAGACACTTGCATTTTCAACTCGGGTTTTGTGACATGGTAACGTTGAAGCACTCCCATGACATACTTGGGCAATCATTCTCACAACAGGCCATGAAAGAAATATTAAAAGCAAGGCAGGGTAAGAGATATTTACATTACCAAATTGAATTAGAAATAACTTCATAACAGATATGATTTTAAATAATTAACATCTCAAGCAGGCTTAGTAAAAATAAACACATTTAACATCAGTGCCTATAACAATCATACCAGATACCTTATTAATTATTCACCAAATTTGTCATATTCTATAATAATGAAAAAAATCTGAAAATTAGGATTGTTGGCCATTTCATTTAGGCTAGAAAATATTAACAATCAGGCAGAACGACAAATAATTGGTATATAGGGCATAACAAAGACTACCTGCTAGTGAGTACAATACCGGTTATTAACCCCTTAGCTGCTGGGCCTTTCTACCCCGCACCTCAGTGTAGAGACCTTTTTGGGTATCTGGGGTAGTTCGTGCTTTGGGCTCCATGAACATTTTTTCCACATAAGGTATCCACGCCATGTCCTTTTTTCCAACATCCTGGGGAGTCTAAAGGTCCCCAGGGTATGTGGATTTCCCTGGAGAAGACAGAGAAATTAGCCAAAATATAGCTAAAATGTGGGGTTTTAGAGAAATATGGGGAAAAAGTGCTTCAGAAGAAAGTGTCTGTTTTTTTCCTGCAAATGGCATCAACGAAGGGTTTGTGGTGCTAAAATCACCATATTCCCACCTTTCAAGAACAAGCAGACGTGAATAAAAAAACAAATTTTTTAACACAGTTTTGGAATTTTACTGGGAGATAGTCTATTTTTCCTATTTTTCTGTGCTTTTAACGTCCTTCCATTTAGTAGTGGAAACAGGTGCAAAACCCATGTTGGATCCCAGAAAGCTAACGTTTCTGAAAACTAGAGAAACATATGAATTCATCAAGGGGTTATTTGTATAGATCCTTCAAGGTTTCCCTATAAAAGTGAACAGTTGAAATAAAATAAATTTGAAAATGAGTTTAAAAAACAGCCATTTGTGTCTATATTTTCATCTGTAACTTCTTCTTAATATGGTAGATATTCGAAAGCAATATATAGTTACGTCTGTTCGACCCTTCTGGTTGCAAGCGTATAAGTACCCAGAGCTAACAATGGTTACAATGGTTTTATATTGTGTGCCGAATATACAGTAAATAATATGGTAAATTATAAAGGACGGAACTGGGTATTAAAGAAATCTCTGTATTTCTGAAATGTACACCAGATACTGAGGTTAGCAGCAATGGTTGTTTGTACATCTCTGAATTTATGGATACCCTTACTGGCATGTGTTTCAGGGGGCATTTTGTGAAAATGCCTTCTGCGTTATACACGGACTTACATTTGAAAGGCACAAAGAGATATTCAATTAGTAATAACAAATGATCTACTGTTTTGTATTCCCACACCTTTCCTGATACAAAATGGCACCTCCGTTGTGTGGCCGGGTCTTGTGCCTGTGACACAAAACACCAAAAAGAATGACCAAGGGGACATCCTATTTCACCCAGCAGAATGGTTGTGTTTTTTACAAGGTGGATAGCTGTGAATTTTTCCTGCATAATTTGCTGAAGGGAGTCAACCTCCAAAAATAAATGGACATAGTCATGTGGCAACAATTGGCCACATTGACTTTACATCCAGCATTACCAGAGAAAGGCAGAATTTGGGGATGAACTAAATTGGGGAGCTACCAAGAGATCATTCCATCTGTGCTTGCTTCTGCATTTGCCTGCACTCTGGGTTGGCCTAACCTGGTATGGTCATCCCACTGCACAGTCTGTGCTTGCGAATGGACAGCACAACTGTCATCAATGTGTCCCTCAAAATCACTGGAAGATGGTTTGTTAGATGGCCTCCGCTGACTGACAAATCACTTCAAGGTTCTGCTCCATTTTTCTCCACCTCAGATGCTGTCTCAGTATCTGCTGTCAAAGTCTCTGATCCTGCCTCAGAGCTGTCCTCCATAACCAGAGTTAGGGCTTGGGCAGCAGTCTGCCACCGAGACGCTATCTCTGCTACTGGCTATAATCATCCTTCTAAAACACTATCCAACGTAGAAGCAGATTTGTTGTTCTAAAACAGTCGGTGGGTGTGAGCGTAAGAAATGTGTGCAGCAGTAAAAAGACACAGTTATCTTCTTTCCTAAATTGGCAGGCTCTCCAAAGACACTAAAAAAGACAAAAAAGATACAGTATTACTTCACCTTGTCACATGCCCATCATCACAGACTTAGCGATGGTGGCTCACGAAGCTGCAGTCATTTTTTGGATGACCAAACCCCACCACCGACTCCCACACAATGACCTCCTCCTTGGTTTCCCTCACTACCACCGGGCAGCAGTGGCCCTCATCTCTCCATAGCCCGCTCTCTCACATACATTTAATTTGTTTTAAGCACTGGTAAAGGCTGGCTTTACCAACGAGAATTTATATCTACCCAAACAAACTCTTTTTAGCAACATTAGGAATAGAGAATCAAAGACTGTGGAAAAAACACTTGGGCCATCATTACAACTTTGGGGTTCTTCCATGAAGACCGCCTAAGCCGCAGGCGCCAGCAGTCTTCCGCACACCATATCTTGTGTATGAGTGTGTGGTGTCTGAGCGTGTGCATGAAAGTTTGAATGTGTGGTTGTATGCCTGTCTGAATGTTGAAGTGACTGCGTGTCTGCATCTAAGTGTGTATGCGTGTGTGAGTGTTGTGGTGAATGCGTGTTTGTCTGCGTGTGAGTATGCATGTTTGGATGTGTATATGGATGCATGTGAGCGAATGCATGTATGAATGTTGTGAATGCGTGTATGGATGCATGTGAGTGAATGCATGTATGAATGTTGTGAATGCATGTATGGATGCATGTGGGTAAATGCATGTATAAATGTTGTGAATGTGTGTTTGGATGCGTGTAAGTGTAGGTGAATGGGTGTATGCGTGGTGTGTGTCTGTGTGCATGTATGCATGGGGCGCTGTGGCTGAAGGAGGTGTGGGAGGGGGCTGTGGGTGAAGGGAGAGGGGAGTCTAGTGCTTGCTGTGGGGGGGAAGCTGTCTACCAGTAACAGGGAAGAAATTCCCTGTCAGCTGTAGCCTTTCCGGCATGGTTTTCATGGCGGTGCTACTGCTACGGAAACCATGGAGGAAAGCTGGCTCCTAATACCGCTGGTGGTCTATTGTGGACCGCTGGGTCGGAGAGGCCAACCCGCCACACTCATAATGTGGTCTGCACCGCCAGCCTGTTGGTGGTGGGACCGCCACATTTACCTTGACCCCCCAGGGTCAAAATGAGGGCCAGAATGTCCTAACCTATTGTATGCAGTTTGCAAGCAATTCCTTGATGACAGTTCCTAACAGTAATTATTACACATTAGAGTTGTATCTTATAAACTGCTGTAAAAAAACAAACCTCTGTGACTAAAGCAGTAATCCACTTACCTATCAACATAAAATACAGAGTTGTATCTGCACAGTATGAATTCTTTACTGCAGGCATATAGACCCTCTGCGCTACTTTATGGCGAATCTAAACTGCCAAGATCAAATGCCATCTCTCTCTCTAACAGGAACTAATCACAAGCAGTTTCTTGACATTTTTGTTGCTGCCTGAATGCTGGACGTACAAGAAACTCTGCAGCAGGTGTTTTGCAGTCGTAAGCTATTGCTAAACACAGCTGCCCCCTCCCCGGGTCACCACCAATTGTACTGCCCTAAACCCGGCCCTATGTATATATTTCTATTTATATATATTTATATAAATATATATATATATATATATATAAAACCCACTGGTTGGGGGGGGTGTATTTTATTTACCTACTGGACGTCACCAGTAGGTAGTTATAGTTGGCCCTAGTTTCCATTAGAAAAGCAATTTTGGGTGATTCATCAAGCAGGGAGGGTGAGAAAAAAGGGGGTCCCAAAACTCTTTTTTCCCATCCAATTTCCTATAGGGATTTTGAACACAACTACAACCCCAACAACTGGAAGGAATTATACCAAATTTGACAGAAAGTCCTGAAAGAGGCCTTTTTGGTATTTGGTGTAAATCTGTTCAGTAGTTTTGGAGTTATTAAAGGAAACGAAATATAGCTATCTAGGGACGAGGGTCCTCCACGGATACAACAATCCATGTGCCTGCCATTTTGGCCCCACCACATATATGTTAGTGGTATGCAACTTCTTCCTGCCTTTTTCCAAGATGATGGACAGCTTACCAAAAGGCCCCCTCAGCAAGATTCCCACTGATTTTGGAGATGCGTTCTTGATGCAAAGGAATATAAGTAGCAAACAAAGAAAGCACTTACTACATATAATTAAGAGAAAGTACCCCTGTTTGGTGGAGATTTAACTCTTTGTAGTCTTGTTGTCTTCCATACACGAGGAATAATGTTATTGCAGGTTTCTGTATGAAGATGCTCGAGGAACAATCGCATTGCCAAATTAGACACACAAGGTCCCTGGAGACATTCCTTCGTGGTCCTTTACACAGCTGTAGTGTAGGAGATACACTAAATATAGAAATGTAGTTATAGTTAGAGTTATTTCAAGTAACTATAACTCGTGCCGTAAGGTAACTATAACTCACGCCCTCGCCATGCACAGCTAATTACCCCAAATATTACATCATTCATGACATATTCTATGGTATCATTGATATTATCAATACAACATTTGCAATAAAATTATTGATGAGAAAAGTGTGCATGGTGGGGACACGAGTTATAATTAACTTAGGGCATGCTGACATCATAGTTAGGCGGGAGGGGGTGAGAGGAGAGACGCAGAATCAATCCCACATCTTCCTCAGCATTTTTTTTAAAAACAGTAATCCTACGGTGCTTGCACCCAAGGATCCTTTAAAAGTTCCCCAGTGTTGGCCAATGGCCGACTCACACACTGGAGAGGTAGTGCACATGTTGGCCATTGGCTGGCCCTCAGACTAAAGGGGTTAAAGTCCCTCTAAATGAATTATACACCTGATCTGCAAGTGAGGGCTAACTCTGACCTAGCTTAACACAAACGTTTCCTCTCAGAAGTTTAACACATAAGTGACATTGTCCCTAGTTTCTAACATGCAACTGATTCTGCAATGGCTGTACTGGCCCTTCAGAGTTTTTGGCATCTGACTTTCATCCACGCCCTTACCTGAGTTTTACAGGAATATCTGACATGTGACAGACCCTAGCTTGTCTCCTGTAAAATTCAGTCACCTTCAGTTACCATCAATGAGCATTAGCAATAAATGAAGCACTCAGAGAGTCAGAAACTTCTGTGCTAATTCTAGAACCGGCTGGCTATTGGGTGGAGCCCTGGAGCCTCCTCCCCTTTTTCAGGCCAATAAGGTCTTTGGATTATAGTCTGAACATCCCTTCTGCGGTGCAGAATCACCATTTATCATACTCTAGGACTCGTGTATAATATAGAAAGAAAGTTACTAAATCTATTCCATTCAAAGGAATATTCTATCTCTGTCTCTTACTTTCTCTGTTTCGTAAGTAGAGGGGCAGCATCTAATGCCACAGACGATGGTCCTGCCAACACCTTTCCATAATGGATCAGACGTATTGGACCCTCAGATTTTCTCAAAAGATTCTCCCCAAGCTCCTTTAGCACACACAACATATAATGCTCAGCAGCACAGTGCAGGAGGTTCCCACAGAACTCTGAGCAATGGAAAGGAAGAAGAGACAATGGGACCAGCAGCCACTGCCTGAAGAAAACAAGACTGATGAGTGTCGCCAAGGTGCACTTATAGCTGGCTGCTGGCTCCAGCGTCCATGTTGCAGTGATCCTTGGACCCTCCAGCCTGTAACTGATTGGGTCTGGGTTCATAAGGCAGGAAGGATCCCAAGCAACATTTACACCAGTGGTGGACCTGGCATTGGGCTAGAATTTGCCCAACAAACACGCCAGCTGTGAGACACGACAGCGCCCAAGATGGCGGCATGACTGTGAAACCACTCAGCGCACCGGAGAAGAGACAGGCCGCGTCTGGGAGAATTCAAGGTCAGCCCAGCAGGAGCCTGTTATCAGCCCATTTCCAATGTGTAAGGGCAGTGGGGTGCAAGGGGAGCCCCATATTAGATGCATATAACAGTGACAGCACACAAAAGGGTGGCATGGATGCAAGGACTAGTGAAGCTGCGGTGATAGTGAGCTGGGTTTAAGGGAACTTCTGGAATTGCTGGAGATAGTTTGTGGAGGGATAACCCAACCAGATGTCTGCAAATATTATGAGGCTGCTCTGAAGAGCATTGTGAGTAACTGGGCATTTGTGACACTGAATGAGCTGGCCTGTTGACATGATCGAGATGCCCTCTATGGTTTGGCACACAATTGAGGCAGTGCTGGCTCTGCAGAGCTATAAGGAGTGGCAGCTCATAGGCCTCTCCACACTCCAAGATGTATGGGATGTGAAAGGTATAGTGGCGTTCACTCATCTTAGAAGGGAATATGATATGGCACCCTCACAACTTTTCAAATACTGTGAATTGAGATATACCCTGAGGGGGGACGATTGCACCAGAAGAAGACCCAATGGAGGAGTCTCCCCTTCAGCAACGACTGTTTGATGGACTTATGATGATCAAAGCAATCGCCCTAACTTATAAGACTCTCATGAACAATACAAGGGGGAATTGGCATGTCTGAGGGAGAAATGGCAAGTGGAGGTGGGAGAATTGGAGGATGATGAGTGGCAGAAGCCGCTACAGTTTCCGAAAGATGTGGCCATACAGGCACAATTCCATTTAATTCAATTAAAAATCCTTCATAGAATATATTACACTAGAGGACTCCTTCATAGGATTGGTAGGGCAGAGAACGATGAACGCCTGCGTGTCTGTGGCCAGCAAGGGTTTTTCTGCACATACTATGGGGTGTCCCAGGATCCGCACATTTTGTGAAAGTATGAAAGTTCAGCTGGAAATGGCAAATGGGGCGCCAACTTGGAGTTACTTTTAGTGAAATGAGACAATGCACAAAAATGGGGGAGTACTCTGAGCCCACGATTACAAGAATGGACTCAGGAGATGGAGGTTTGTTGTGGAAGGGAAAAATTAGTCTACGAAGGCGGGAGATGCCAAGGAAGTTCGAGAGGGCGTGGGGGGGATGGACGACAGGGGAATAGGGTGGGGGAATTGTGGGATCTGGCAGTGACCATTCACAGTGAAACCAAACTGCCCATCCTGCTTTTCTGAAGTAAGACATTATCCTTTGTGGTACTTAGTGAATTGTGTGTTTTCCTGTAGAGGTGGGCAGGGGGAGGAGGTGGTGGGGAGGAGGAGTATCCATGGGGGAGGCATCACTGCATAGTTTTTGTGCTTTGTTGTTCGATTATATGTTTAAAAAAATCAATAAGTGTAATTACAAAAAAAGACTGACAGCTCGGTGTCCCTGGAGGTCCAACTTAGGACTTCATGGCCTCTCCATAGGAACCTAAGGAAGCTCCTTCTCTATGGGCTGAGACCTACTCTGAATGCTGAGCTTGAGTCAGTAATGTGCTTTATTCACATGTAACGAAGAGCACGTGGCCTTGAATCCATTTCCTCCTCTTCCAGAGGCATAGGTTGTGATGATCTCTGCCATAGGCCATGATGTCTAAAGAAGAGTATATAAGTAGGAACAGCAAAATGTATCAGTACCAATAAAGTTAGTAAGTGCATGCCAGATCGAAGTTACTCCATTTCTGATATTTCCAAACTTTGTAACTCAGAGCTGGTAAACATATGGCTGAGAAGACTGGTGGTGAACTCATTTAGTTCAAAATGTGTTATCATTTGATTTGGATCCATCAGTGCACATGGGTATGCTTGCTCTTTATAAACCTGTGCGATAAATTTAAATAAATGCAGCTCCTCATTTGGTGGTCTCAGGCAGGAAAGATCATTGACCATCACAGCGCCCTAAACAAGTCATGCGTTTCACCACCGGGAATCGTCACTCCTGTGAAGAACAGGCCACTGCATCAAGGGTTTCCTACAGTGGAGCAAGCTGAAGCTCCACCGGGAAACGTTGCAGTTTCCTAACCTCTAAATGTGTTGGAGTAAATGTGAGATCAGCAGGCATGAAGCTTTGCCTGTTTGTGAAATGTAAATCAAACCCTGAGTTGGATTGGCAGAAAGGTAAGCGGCAAAGAAAATTGAGCTTTGCACTGGATGCTGAAGGCATTAGACATGACATCACATATCCTGAAAGAAAGTACTAATTGACACATACCATCACCTATACCACAGTGTTTGCAGAGGAGCAAAAAAATAAAAATGTCACCAAACCCCTATTCATTCTTCATAGACCAACTGTATTGGTCCTCGACCACACCTAGAATTGAGCAGAGATCCCCACCCAGGAATCAATGTTCTAATCAAGGTGAAGAGGTCCTTCCTCTCTTCCTCGAATATGTTCTTTGGGTAGCAGAGTCATTTCTGTTCTGTTCTACAGCACTTTAAGAAACTGTGCATGAGTAAGTTCTCTGTAGTTCTTTGGAGAGTATATCAAGAAGGAAGACCAGTATGTTTCAGAGGATTGAACCCCATCTTCAAGCACCAATGTAATGTTGTCCATAGCCAGGATTTACGTTAGTAATAAGATTCCTCCAAGAGTGCTTCAGTGGTTTCCCCAAGACAGGTGTACTGGATGGATTTGAGCAAGCAGTGCCATCAATACTTTGTCGTTTAGAACATCTTGTTTAACACAGAAGCCCCTGAAGGATTACTGCTGGATCTCATCGGTTGTAGAATTGAAACATGTCAGCAATTACAGACCTTGAGCAATCGTGGGCAGTGCCATAATGTAAAAACCCACAACCCAATCGCTCTTTTTTATTATTTGAGTTGCAGAGTCTGGGTAAAACACCAATATGTGATCACACTGTACAGGCCTTCATTCCCTTTGCACTGCATACTGCTATACAGGATGTGTTGGTTGCCTGTTCTCATTCTTTTTAGTGCTCTTCCTAGGTCATCCTCATAACATCCCGGGCCAGGGGTTTGCCCTAAGGGGCTGCAAGTATTATCATCTCGTAGATCATGGGATCAGGTGTTTATCAGGTCTCTCCCCCACCCTTTAGACAATTTTTCAAAAGTGGTAAGTTTATATATACCTTTCACCAGATCCATGTGATGGCATGACAAGTGTCTAACATGGAGGTACCTGAAACTTTCAGATCCTGTAAAGCCAAATTCCTTTTCAGTCTTCAAATGATTTGATATTTCCTCCTCATGACAGAGAGCTGAGCATCGTTTACCTTTCCCTACTTGTCTTATAAGTGCAATTTTTCATGTAGGAGTTGAAAGATGAGTGGGAGATGACCCCCTAGTTTTTCACCGGTTGTCCCAGATATCTAATGTGTTTCTTGTAACTGGCAAGAAATAGAAGCACCCAACTCCTACATTTCCCCCATTCCACGGCCCTCCCTCCCCTTCCCCACAGGACGTTCCTCCATGGTCTACAAAACTCCTCTGTTTGTTTCTATCCTCCCCATTCAGTCAGACTACATAGTTGTGCCACCTGGAACTATGCTCTTAGGTTCCGAATCGCTAACTCCCATGTAAATATGGAGTCCTTTGGCTGTACTCTTGGTTTCCATTCTCCCCAAATGAAACTACTGAGAGTCCCACTGAGATGCTTGAGCAGTGATGATGGCAACAGGAGGGCTACAGTTTGAAACAGATATTAAATGTAAGAAACTACTGTAATTCTCACAGCAGCAACTCTATGCAGCCAGGAGAAATGTCACATGTGCCGTAACTGCAAGATCTTGCATATATCAGTCAAAAGTGAAGAGTAGATCAAAGCGATGATTTCTTCAGTGGATGAGTTTACCCGAGTTCCTAGATAGGACCCAGCATAGGTTCACGGTATATGAGGAAGGGGTTATGAAGAGTCATTATCTGCCCTGGCGGTGCGTGAAGGACAAGGGCTTCAGGTTTTGTGATATTCAGCTTAAAGGCCAAGATTGTACTAAAGACGTCCTGTCAGCAATAAGTCTGCACATATGGTTTATTTAATGATGTATCCATCACTCTGCACTCATTTAATATTGTTTCCTATTTGCAGTTCGTCTGCAAATGGTTTCAAAGTAGGAGCAAAAAGCAATGGCGACAGAAGGGACCCTATCTTGTATCGGTTTTGATGTTGATATTCTGAGTGGTAATTACATTCACCCTAATATGCATCCTATGCAGTTTGATAGTTACCCGCCGCCATTTCTAGAACTGCAGGCCAAGAAGGAGGTGTTGCATCAACCATTTCTAGCAATTACATTTGAACATGTAAAACATCTTTTCACAAGCTAGTGACAGAAGCAAGGCATTTTTGCAGGTTGTCTGGACATTTTCTACTACATGAAGGACCTTCTTTGTGGTCTAAGATGAAGGAACATTGATTAGTGGTTACTAACCCTTGCATCAGTGGTCCCAAACAAGCCACCAGGAACCCTGTGAAAACGTTAGCATCCAAATTTAAAAGGGAGATCGGTCTATATGTCCCACATTGTGATGGATTCTTGCCTGGCTTTGAGATTACTGACACTGCGGCATTGACCCAGTGACTAGGTTCGACCTGCCAAAGAGGTTAAAAGTCTTGCGAGGATTAGTGCCAGTGACCTACAAAAAGTTTTATAAGTTAAGGCTTTAAAGTCATCTGGCCCAGTTTGCCCAATTTTATTCCGTGCTTGTCATCTATGACCACTTCTAAGTCTCTGGGGTCATCTAGGATTCTGTCAGAATGCATTATTTTCTGGCCCTCCAAGCAGGGAGTATATTATTCAGCATTTGGTTCCTCCTTGTACAGCTGCAGGTAGAAAGTCGTCTATTTTGATCTTGATTCTGTCACCCTGTAGCACAACAATCAACTTCATTATCCACCCCTAATGCATAAAGGATATTTGTTGGGGCTAATTGCCCAGGTAATGAACCAAGCTGTTCATATTGATCAAGGCCAACATCTGCCACCTCACCATGAGCTGCGCTTGGGAGCTACCTCTCCTACCTTGCTGTCTCTGTTTCAGCCTCTGCAATGTATTTAGGAGGCTATCACCCTCTTCTTCTGCAGTGTTACGTCTGCCATGTTGTTTGCTTCTCCTCTGCATTTGATTTTCTTCTCGCTCTTGGTCACTGTCAACCAAATAGAGGCTCAGGATCTTCAGTGCCACTTCCAGAGAGCATGCTACTGCTTCACTCCTTCCCCTGTGAAAAACAGGTGTAATTGGTGGCCCCATTGATAACTCGCAGCACCTTCTCTGAGAAAGGTGGTTATAAGTTTAAAGTCCTTCTTCTCAGAGTAGGGGCAGCCAAGTTGTGATATAATTGCACTGTAATCTTCAAAGCGTAACAAAATACTTACTAGTAGGGGTTTTGCAGTTTAAAGAGTTTTCTTGATTCACATGCTGTGCATCTATTCCGCCATCTAGTGGTTTGGTCTGGAATTGTGTGCTGTCCTTCTTCTCTTTGTCCTTTTTTCATGTGTGGGTGTCATCGACCAGCATTTGGTGGTAAGTCCATGTGAAGTCAGACGTGTGCCTGGTCACCATCTTCAGATTCTTTACTGTGCTGGCATCAGATCTCTTTGTAACCTTCCTTGTTTTGAAATGTTGCTCACCTTGTCTGTTTGCTTTACCCTATTTCTGGGAAGGGAGACGGATCGCATGTGAATCCAGAAAACTGTTCAGCAGGCAAAACTACTCCTTCTGGTTAGTAATCATTTTGCTTTGCAGCATGAATCCTTTTCTGAATTCACATGCTGTGCATCTGATTACACAGAGGTATTCATTTCCATAGGAAAGATGGGTTGACGGATGTGTTGGCTAACAGCTGTAATACTGTCCCACCTGTGCTTCCTTGTTTACCTGGATGTCTACACAGTAGTGTTTCGTAAAGGTGTGTGGGAATGACCAAGCTGTTGTCTTACAGAAGTTGCCAATGAGTGTGCTCTGGGGTATGTGAGTAAAGATTTTCCTGCCACTGCGTAGCATGTTTCCATTATTCGTGATGTGATTGTTCTTCTAGTTGCTGGTGTATTTTTGCTTGCCCTGGCAAAGGAGACAAAGAGTTGCTTCCCTTTCCGAAATTGCTTTTGTCTCTAATAGGTAGTACATGAGTGCTAATCACACATCCAAGGTGTGTAGCTCCCTTCCACCCAGTATTTGGATACTTAGATTAATGTGCAATTGTGATACTACCCTTGGTAGGAACTGGGGGTTTGTTCATTGGGTGACCTTTCCTCATGGATCTAGAGGTATGGGTCCTGGACCGTGAGCGCTTGTAGCTCATTGACTCTACCGAGTGATGTGATCGCTATTAGGAATGCTGGCTTTAGGGTTAAAAACTTCAAATCCGCCTTGTGAAATGGTTTAAAAGGTTCTGTGATCAGTTGTGTGAGTACTGTATTCAGGTTCCACATTGGCATCAGTGCTGCCCATGGTGGGGCCACTCTGATCCATCCAGGAATCTTTTCACTACCGACAGCGTGAAGAGACTGTTTCCTGTTGTTCCTCTGGTGTATGAGTCTATGACAACCAGGTGGCCCTTTAGTTATGCATAGGTCAAGCTGCTGTCCAGTAGGTGGGTGAGGTATGCTAGCACCATACCATGCTCCGTCCTTGTTAGTAGGTTGTTTGTGGTCCCTGCATCAGCAGATTCATCGAATTCACTTGGCAAAGTAGCTCATCCTAGTGCTTGGATTTCTAGCCTCTTTCAGGATTTGCATTGTCCTGGGGAAGATGTTCAAACTCTAGGCATTCAGGTCAAAATAACAGGTTGGTCCTGTCCAGTGCAGGGCAATGAGTATGAGTGACATCCCTGGCTGTCTGAGCTTGTCTTGTACGCTTAGGATCAAGGGAAATTGGTGGAAAGGCCTATGCCAACTCCCCATACAAGTCTATTGTCAGGGCACTCTACTTGGACTGCTGGTGTGGGAATCTGGACATGAAGTCTTGGCATTTTGTGTTTTCTGGACTTGCAAACAGAACTAAACACGCTGACCAGTACTTCCTGCTTTATCTCCCATTTGTGGGAGGTGTTTTGTCTGCTCAATCTGTCTGCCTTCGTGTTATATGTCCTCTGAGAGGTGTAGTGTTACTAGGGTCGTGTTCCATCAGATCACCCATTTCCAGATCTTCTGTACTAATCTTGACAGTGAGAACCACTTTGTTCCTCCAGGCTTGTTAAGGTAGAACATCATTGCTTTGTTGTCCGTTTGGATAAGCATGGTCTGCCCCCCCACATGTGCCTGGAATGCTTTCAGCACTAGGAAGACAGTCTTTAGTTCCAGGTAGTTTATGTGCTTTAAGGTGTCGGTAGGGCTTCAGAGTCCTCTGACTTTCAGATTGTCCATATGTGCTCTCCAGCCCTTGTGGGATGCATCCGTTGTCATGGTCACCATAGGAGCTCGTAACTTGAAAAGTCTCCCTAGTCGCATATTTGTCAAATTCCACCACTGTATTTCTTTTTGATCCCTTGATGCAGCACGCACTTGATCTTCTCTGTGGCTTGTGACCATTTGCTATAGAGCCATTCCTGTATGGAACACTAATGCAGTCTCGCATGGGGTATTGGGTGGGGGGTGGGGAGGTATGATGCCATCATGTCCATCGATTTCATGACAGTTCTCATGGTCAGACAGCCCCTTCTGAAATAGAGGAACATTTGCTCTGCTATTGCTGTCACTCTATTGGGGGCAGAGTGTGCACATGCTGTTACTGAGTCCAATGATGCCCCCATGAACACCTTCACCTGCTCTGGGAGTGGTGATAATTTCTCATGGTTTATGGTGAACCCGAGGCATTATATCATGGCAATGACTCATTGCATGTCTTTGCGGCATTTTTGTTTTGAGTTTGCCTTAATTAGCCAATCGTTCACATATGGATATTTATATATACCTGCCTTCTAAGGTGTGCTGCCACCACCGCTAGGCATTTTGTAAACAACCATGGTGTGGATGTTATGCCACAGGGTAGAACTCTGAACGGATAGTGTACCTTGTCCAAGACAAATATGGGGAACTTCTTGAGCCTCTGGGCTCATTGGTATGTGCAAGTAGGCATCTTATGGGCTCTAGGGTGGCCATGTAATCCTCCTTTCTTACGAGTGTGATTACTTCTTGTAGCATTGTCATTTTGAAGTGTTGAGTTCGTCTGAACTTGTTTAGGTATCAGGGTTTGAGAATCGGTCTTAATGCCAAGTCTTGTTTTGGTAATAGGAAGTATGCTGACTGGACGCCAGCACTTGCCTCCTTTAAAGGAACTCTATACAGGGCTTGTTTTTTTATGAGCTCCTTCACCTCTTCTCACAACTATGTGAGTCCCTAATACCTTAACGTTCTTGTCTTCAGAGGAACATGAGGTGGTGGTCTAGTCTATGCCTTAACCATGTCTGATTACATTGAAGATTCAATTGTCTAAGGTGATTGAGATTGACCTCCACGCCAGGAGGAATCCTCCTATTCTAACACCCCCACCCCCTCCTGCCCCCACCCTTTTGGCGGGGTCTTAGGCCTGTAGAGTCACTTGCTTGGTGCTCCTTTTGTGGGTTGACCTCGCCTCCTATATATCCTGCGAAAGCGTTGCCCCACTGATGGTTGCCACTGTTGTTGAGTGGGCTGGTGTGTAGCTTGTTGGCTGGAGCCTTGGGGTTAGTAGTGCTGTGGGGTTGGCGAGTACCCTACCTTTTCTGTTGGTCTCCTGAGGGATCACCTGAATTGTAAGGCACCCATGGCCTTGGCAGTCTCATTATCCTTTTTCATTTGCTGAAATGCCTCATTCACAGCAGTCCCAAAGAGCATTTCCCCTGAGAAAGGCATCCTTATAAAGGATGACTGCACTTCAGCTTTGAATCTAGAGACATGTGTGTCTCCCAAGTGTGGTGCCCGTGGACATGTGCCTGCTGGTGGTATCCACCGCAACCAGTGCTGAACTAATGCAAGAATTGGCGATGTTCTTGGCCTCCTGAACCACTGCTTTGCTCTCTTTCTGAATTCTTCCAGTAGGTTCTTCAATTTCCTCCCATTGCTGGTGGCTGTACCTGTGGAGAAGCACGTTTGAATTTGCAAGTCTCCATTTCATTGCTGCTTCCCTTTCCATCTTTCTACCCACCCAGCCCCATTTGTTTGCTTTCGTCCTCCAGTAGTGGCTTGCTTGTCCTGTAAGCATTACTACTGTGCCTGGCTGTCGCCACTATGATAGAGTCCGTCCGTACCTTCCCCTTGATGTATTGTGGGTCTTGAGTGGCATGTTTATATTTGTTTCCTCTGAAAGAGAAACCGCCTTGGCTGTGGCAGGTTCCTTAAAAGCGTCTGTGTCCTGATCCACTATGCTGGAAAGCATGGGTAGGTACAGATTTGTCTCTTGTGATAGCATCAGGGTTTTGAGAAGGAAGCATGATTCTACCCTCTCTTCCTCGAGCTGAACCCATAAATGTCTGCCACCCTCTTAATTAGTCCATTGTATGTGGACAAGTTGTTTGGGGGCGAGGGTCTCGAGTGATAGATGTTGACACCCTTCTCAGGGGATTTGGCATGAAGATCCTGCATTCACTGTCAAGCTGGCCTTGCCTCTCCATCGTGGAGGGTTCGTCCTCCTCATAGTTGAGGTGGTCTTCCTGCTCCTCTTTGTGTGGCTCAGGCGTTGAGCAGGCTGGTGTGTGGCTTGTTGGCTGGCTTGCTGCTGGTAGTGTTGTGGGGTTGGTGAATACCCTCCATTTGTGTTGGTCTCCTGTTGGAGGATCTCCCTCTCCTGAAGGATACTCTGAATTGTGAGGTCCCTATGGCCTTGGCTGTCTCAATATCCTTTTTCATTTGCTGGAATGCCTCATCCACAGCAGTCCCAAAGAGTGTTTCCCCTGAGAAAGGCATCTTTATAACAGATGCCTGCACTTCAGCTTTGGAATCTAGAAACGTGTGTCTCCAGAGGGTGGTGCCCGTGGACATGTGCCTGCTGGTGGTATCCACTGTGACCAGGGCTGATTTCGGGCAAGAGTTGGTGATGTTCTTGTCCTCATGAACCACTGCTTTTGCTCTTTTTCTGAATTCCTCCAGAAGGTTCTGCAGAAGTCCTTCAATTTCCTCCCATTGCTGATGGCTGTACCTGGTGAGAAGCGAATTTGAATTTGCAATTCTCCATTTCATCACTGCTTCCCTTTCCATCTTTCTACCCATCCAGTCCTTTTCTTTTGCTCTCATCCTTCAGTAGCTACTTGTTGTGTAAGCATTATTCCTCTTCCTGGCTATCGCCACTATGACAGAGTCTATCATCACCTTCCCCTTGATGTATTGTGGATCTTGAATGAAACGTTTATACTTTTTCTACTCTCAAGAAGTAACTGCCTTGGCTGTGGCAGGTTCCTTAAAAGCTTTGGTACCCTGGTCCACAATGCTGGGAAGCATGGGTAGGTACAGGTTCATCCCTTGTAATGGCATCACGGTTTTGTAGAGGAAGCCTGATTCCACCCTCTCTTCCTCGAGCTGAATCTGTAAATGTCTGCCACCCTCTTACTTAGTCCATTGTATGTGGATAAGTTGGGGGGGGTGGGGGGGGGGGGAGGGCCTCGAGTGATAGATTTTGACACCCTCCTCAGGGGATTCAGCATCAAGATCCTGCCATTCATTGTCAAGCTGGCCTTGCCTCTCAGTCGTGAAGGGGTCGTCCTCATAATCGAGGTGGTCTTCCTCTTCGACTGACTCAGGCATTAATGGTCCCTATATGGCTAGTAGGTTATTACCCAATTCCTTCACCTCCGAGGGTTTTGTGGGGGATGCAGAACGACTTCAGAGAGTCATCGAACATCCTCTTTCACTACAAGGGCACCGCCATTTCAGCCTCAAGTCGGGTTATTTATCTCTCGACCTCGAGCAAGCATTCGGCGTCTGTTGTCAAGCTAGGTTTCCTCTTCGGCAGCTGTTTTTTTGTCCATTGCCTCCTTGTCTTGTTTCATTGTTCCCTCCTTTGTGCCTGTTGGTGTCAAGGGTTGCTTCAAAGGCTTGCTTCTTCGGTGTCCTTTGGTCAGGACCAGTGCAGCTCCTTGTGTTTATGCTAGCCTTTAGTCATTGAATGTTCCAACATTGAGGTGGCTTTCAATGCTTTAGGGTCCCTTTGTTACCTTCTGCCACTTGATCTTCTAAATGACCGTCACTGCCTTCTACGCAGCTTCTGCTCTCTCAACATAGATGCCCCTTTGGTGTCAGACACTACTCCTTGTGCTGACTCTGCTTCTTTGATGTTTTCCTCATTGTTACTGGAGAGGCCCAGGTCTTTCAGGGATTCTTGGGGTCTGTAGGTGCCAGCCATGGTGAGAGAGTCTTTGATATGAATCCGGTGCAGGCTTCGGAGTCTTTGGTGTTGTGATCCTTTGAGAGACACATGTTCCAGACCTCTTGTGGTTCACTATGGGCAAACAGGTGGTGGCACTTTGGGCGGAATTTAAAGTGGGTGCTCTCCATATTCCTTAGTTGCCCCTCTCCTCTGTATTCTCCAGCCATGCGGTCCTCACTGATGGGGCCCCACGTCGGGGACGAGAACACTCCCCTCCTCAGTCTTCAGAGTTTCTCGTGGCCTCTGGTGATTATTAGTCAACTTTCTCTCTTGTCTCTGCAAATATTCCAACATTCGCCAGAGCTCCTCCACTGTGCTGCCAGTCTCAAACGCTGAAAAAAGAACCTGAAGCTAGCAACCAAACACAGGATTTTCCGGAGTGTCATCTAACGCCACATAGGGGATGTACATACCACCAAACAGTGGTCGGCGCTGTCTAAACTAAGAATTAATAAATAACATTAAAAAAAATTAAACAACATAAAATAAAAAAATAAAACAATTAATTAATTCATTAATTAATAAAGCAAATGGAAGGACAACACACAATTCTGAACCCAACCCTAGATGGCAGAATAGATGCACAGCATGTGAATCCAGAAAAGTATTCATGCTGCAAACCCTGTCTTTGGTTCTTCCACGTATCATTATCTCCTCTTTCTCCTTGTAAAAATATACCTTCATCAAGATGTCAGGCCAAGCTTCTCCCTGTGGTCCCACCCTTTCCATTCAATCATTTAGCTTGACAAATGATTTCTGCTGTCTAGGACTGTTGAAACGGACATGGTCACTAGAGGGAAGAGAGAGGCAAACCTTGTACCAGGTAGCATGTTCAGTCTTCAGCATGAGTTGGATGAGCTTCCGACTCTAACCCAGGCCACATTTTAGAAAGGGGCCTGTCCAGAATTCTGTCATGCATATTTCGTTTCCCCCACCCTGCCCTTTGGATTTCAACATAGCACTGAGGGCAATTAATGAAACATTTTAATATGCAAAGGGCTTTCTGGAGGCACTGTGGAATCACACTCTCCAAGCTAGAATTTCTAGAATATGTATTCTGTTTTAGAGCCTATATACAGAGGAGAAAGCCCTTTATTTTGGTTGTCTGTTCACTATGTACATTCTCAGCTTCTGTTAAGTTTCCTACAGCGGCTTAGTTAGGCTGCCTCTTCTGCAAACCTAGGCATCAAGATTTGGCATCTCATAAATGAAACAACTTTTTCTTTTGCACGTTAAGTACAGCCATGAAGCAGTTTACCTCCAAAGTAGGCACAGGATCTTGACAGTTTGTCCACTGCCACTCCCAGTGCCACGATCTATTGAGATTTCACAGTTAATGGTAGCACTGGGGTCATGCTTGATGAAGACACCTGTAACTGCCAGCTTCATTCGAGTAGCCCTGGCATGGGGAATCCTATGGGACTTCCACAGCTTAAGAATGCCCGTCAGTGACATCCCCGGTTCCTGTAGTAAGAGCGCTGCTCCCTGAAAATGTGCAGCCTTCGATGATCTGTTTCACTAGCTTTTCCTGTGGGTTGACAACCATGCAGGTTTTGAAATGGTTACTTACCCGCAAGAGCAGTTTCGCAGCTCGATGAATTTGTTAGATTCACATGCTGTGCACTATTCCGCCATCTAGCAGTTGGGTTCCGGAATACATTCATAGTTCTCTATTCTTCTCTTCTTACTGCGCTTTATTTGTTCCCAATTGGTGGTCTCTCAGTCTCCTTGTGATGTGAGACGTGCCCTGGAAGCCCCAGTGTTTGCCTACCATCTTCAGACATTTTTTTACCCCTAGCTAACTTGTTTTCTTTAGTTCTTAGTCTGCTTTTGTTGCACTTCATTTCTCATGGTACTGAGTGGGATGCATGTAAATCCAGAATACTATTCAAGCTGCAAAACTACTCCTACAGGTAAGTAATCATTTTATTTTGTAGTGTAAATCTTTTCTCGATTCACATGCTGTGCATTGTTTTTGTAGCTGTAGCCTTGAAGATTGCACTTGCAAATAAATACTTCATTTATCTTTGTCCCACCTGTGATTCTTTGTTGACGTGGACCACAAAGTAGTGTTTTGCAAATGTATTAATGGATGACAAAGTGGCTGCAATGCATGTGCTGTTTATCAGGATGTTCGCCAAAAAGCTATGGTGTCTCCTTTCTTCCTTGAGGAATGTGCTTTATGCTTTGTCTCTAGTTGCACTCCTGCTTTTCTGTGGCACATCTGGATTGTTTGAAGTATCCAATGCGCATGGTGCCTTTTGTCACTGGTGAGCCGTTTGAATTTGCAAAGGATATAAAGAATTGCATTCTCTTCCTGACATCCTCTGTCCTTTCTAAGTAGCACATGATTCCCCTAAGTGTATTCAAGTATGCAAGGCCCTTACTGTGTGCATTTTTGGTTGCTGGAAAAAACACTGGCAGCTGAATGTCTTGATTAACTTGAAACTGTGATGTGACCTTTGGAAAGAAGCGTGGGCTGATTGACCACCCTGTCCTTGTCTATTTGTAGAGAAGGCTCCCTGGTGGTTAGCACATGCAGTTGGTGTATCCTTCATAGAGACCTGATGGCAACTAAAAAGGCAGTCTTTGAGGTTAAGAAGAGTTCTGCTTTATGGAGCAGCACAAAGGGTTATATCATTAGCTCTGTTAGTACCAGACTGAATTTACACAGGAGTGTTGGTACTGATCTGGATAGAGTCATTTGCTTTGCTCCATCTAGGAATCTTTTAGTCATTGTTTCTTGTGTACAAGGAACTACTGCTGTCAAGTGGACCTTTAGTGAAGATTAAACTATTGTCTAGTAGAAGTGTTAAGTACCTGATCCTTGTGGCATCTTGTATTCTGCTGCAGAACAGTTCCTTTTCTTTGCACCACAGGACATATCAATTTGCTCTGTAACATCTAAAATCTCTTTTATCTAAGATCCTAGTTTGCATTGCGAGGCAAACATAATCAGCATTACTTTGTGATTATTTGCACTTGTTTTCACTAGAGGTGTGAAGGAACTGGTGAAAAAGCATTTGCATTTTTCCATATCCAACCTAGCAACATGGCATTCCTCAGGGAGTAGCAGCGTGGGCGCATGGATGCAAAGCCTTGGCATTATGAATTTTCTGGTGTTGTTAACAAGCCAACTCTCTTCCACCTCACACTGCAGACATATCATTAATTTCTTCCTTCGTTTTTGTGATCTTTTCTTTGGTTTTATGCCTGGTGGAGTTTTCAAAAGTTCTATGCACTAGCCGTGCTGGATGATGTTGAGTATCCATCTGTATGATGTGACTTACCTCCATTCCTGGAGGAAGTCTGCTATTCAGCCCTCCAACCCCTCACTGGTGTTATGTGGTGAGGCGGTTGATATGCTGAGTCATTTGCTTTAAGAGCATGCGCCTCTAGGGGGTCTGTCCCCTTCCTCTTGCTCTACCACAAAATGGCAGGGGTTGGACTGAGTCACTGCCACAGCTGTAGTGTTGCTTGTTGTTCCCTTCGTGTTGTGCCCCATGGCCTTCATATTTGTCATTTTTTATTTATCTATTGCAGTGTGTTGTCCACTGCAGTGCCGCATGTGTGCTCTCCTGTAAAGGTTTTTTTTAAATGATGTTGGCCTGCTCCTCATGCTTAAAACCCGACACCCACAGCCAGGTGTGTCTCCTGAGAGTAACCCTCATTACCAGTTGTTTGCTTGCTGTATCTGCAGCGTCTAATGCAAATTTCAGACAAGTACTGACAATTGTTCCCCCTCTTTTATGAGGGATGCTAACCTCTTCCGGTATTGCTCCAGGAGGTACTTCATTGTATCCCCGACTTTCTCCCATTGTTGATGGACATACCCATTTAGCAGGGCATTGGGAGTTTGCAATCCTCCACTGCGTTGCAGCTCCTCTTTCAATGTTTAAGCCAACCATTTCTACCATCTTGCTCCCTTTCTCAGGAGGTAGCCTTGAGGATGTGGGGACATCGGCTCTCTTATTAGCATTGGCCACTATGATGAAATCTGCCGCTGCACTGCCCCTCATGTATAAGGGGTCCTTTGAAAAATGTTCATTTTTTTTTGTTCACCTTTCGAATCACACATCTGCAGCATGCCAGCTCCTTGAATGCTTCCTTTCGTGATCTATAATGCTTTGTAGCAAAGGGAGCAGTGGTAGCCAGTAAGTACAACGTAAAGTGGTGCCAGGGGGCCCATACACACACATGCACACTCACATAACCCAAGCATTCACATGCAGAAAAGTGTGCACACACACCCATAACACTCACTTGCAAATGCACACACATTCATACATATATGCACCAAATAATCAATAAAAACACAGCACTTACCTGAAGCAGCTCTTGGGAAGGGAAGCCGCGGAGGGTTGGGACTGCTGCCTCCCCTCATTGGCTGACCACAGGTCCGCCGCTGAAGGAAGGCATCAGTCTACACATTATAAAAAAGAGTGGGATGGGGTCAATGAGAGTTGCTGGCCCCCACCCCACTCTTTGACGAGGTGTCAGTGATTGAGACTCCGCTGTTGGCCGCTCAGGGCCTAAAACTGAAGCACCGAGGTACGAGGCTATCTCTGAAGCTCCCACTCGTCATGAGGAGGAGGGCCTGGAGTACCTTTAGTGAGCTGAGGAGGTCATAACCACAGGCGCTGCCAACCTGTGCCCAGCAAAGTTCAGCTCAGGCAGCCACAAGTCCGTGCATTTAGAGCATGTCTAGCTTTTAGCTGCTTGACTTGAAAATACAGTGTGTTTATCAGGCTTACTTTTGCTCAGTCTGACACTCTATGTCCAAAAAGTGCGAGGGCGAGGCCCCTCAGCTCATAAGACTGGGCTGCTGGTGAAGGAGAGGTATTGACTTGTGCTCTGTGAAGGTAAGAGAGTCTCAAGAAGGAAGCAAGCCTGTGTCTTCTCTTCCTCAAGCTGGATTTCGTACTGGTCTGCGGCCCTTGTGCACATTATACATTGCAATGTCATCCGGTCGTAAAGATCTTGGTGAATTTGACTCATTCCCTCCCCCCGGAGAGTCAGTGTGGAAAAACTTACCACTTGTTATTGATGCTTTAGTCGTCTTGTCTTCAACATCCCCTGACCCTTGAAGTATTCTCCTTCAAAGAACATCTCCTGCTTTTTCTCCTATGGCTCCGGTGTAGAGGGTGATTCAAGCTCATTCTGCTTTTTTTCCTCCCGATTCTTCTTCCCTATTGGTATTGAGGAGATTTGGAATTCTCAGAGGGCTGAGTCGAAATTCTTTTTGTTTTTCATGATTCTCGCCATTTTAGGCTCAAGACACTCTACCTAGGGAGCCCCTTGCTCAGCATGGAGCGTGGTCCATGGTCTTCAGGATTGGGGATTGGCTCTACTATTTTGAGGTTTTAACCAGGAGTGCTTTCGGTGTTCTTCGTCCTACTATGATCATTTACAAATGCTCTCTGTAGGCTGCCTTTTTCTATGTTAGCTCAGCAATCCATTGAAAATCTTCTGCTTCTTTTTTGGTGTCCAAGGACCTTCAGTTATTTCGTCCAGACGCAACAGCAGATAAAAGAATCTGAAGATGGCAACCAAGCACACTGGCTTCCGGGACACTTCTTATATCAGACTTTTAAATGGGAACACACAATATCCATAAAAAGAAGACGACTAAGAAGGTATCCCGGACCCAGAAGTAGATAATTGAAAAAAATGCACAGCATGAGAATCAAGAAAAGATTTATGCTACAAGATTAACACATTCACAAGAAGAAACAAGACACATCCCCACCTCAAGACTCTGGAAAGGTCTTTGTGGACAATGGCCATCATAATGGCATTAGCCTCTAGAGGGTGGGGGGTATTGGTGAATAAAAAATAAAAAAGTACCTTTGCGTTTTCTCACCACATGGACAGCGCATTAATCAAATGCATGGCAATTCTCACAGAGAACAAAGGATCGTCAAGGATAGAAATCTATTTAATTCCTTCTTTTTGGCAAAAACACTGAGTGTGCATTACTTGGTGGGTCCAGCCTCTCGGTCTCAGATCCCACTCACATCTCCTCCATTTCAATTGGTCTTTGTGGTCCCACTCTATAGCAGATTCATTAACTCCATGCAAATGCCCTGCTGTGCATATCACACAGTGTCCCTTCGTGTAGCAGGAAGGATGCAGGCCTAAGACATTGAAAGATGAACAAATAGGATGTTTTGGGCATACTGCTGAAGAGTCTGTGCTGGAAGCCAGTGTACCTGTAAATGGTGGCAACACACTAAAGTATACAAAAAAACTGATTGAATGTTTGAATTAAACTCAGCCGCTGAGAATCACTTGGGCCTCGTCCCAGTCCATTATTATTTTGCACTCCATGAAACCTTAGTTTGGATCCAGCCATATGCAAATCAGTCTTGACCCTGCTTCAATTGGAAAAGTCCAGCCCAAATTGGCTGTCAGTTAGGAAGCCTCCTATTCTGCCCCCACTGGTGTTATGTGGTGGGGTTTTTGATCTGCAGTCACTTGCTTAAAGAACTTGTTCCTTTGGGATCTGTCCCCTACCCCAAATGGTTACGATTGGGCTGAGAAGCTGCCACGACTGCCATGTTGTTTGCTGTGTTTCTGCGTGCTTGAGGATGTTTGTGGAAATGCTGTGGGACGGGTATGCATAGACTAACACTGTGCACACTGTAACACTGGAACCAAGCTATAGCTGGCTGATGAGCCCTGACTAGGGCAAAACTGGTTATGTGCTGCTTGTGTTCCAATACAGGGAGGTTCTGGCAGGACAGTTGGGGTTGGACTGTTCCTATTAGAGCAGGATTAACACTGATCTGCATATGGCTGGGTCCAAGCCGAGGTGGCATGGTGGGCTAAACAACAATGAACTGGGATGCGGCCCGAATGATTATCTGTGGCTGAGATCAATTCAAGTATTCCATCTATCACTTTTTGTAAACTTTAGTGTGAATGACAGCACAGCCTGCAAATTTGGGTGTGATGCAAGCATGTCCGCCTTTCCAAGAGGATATACAATGTAGGACTGCGTATGGTGTATAAACGACTGCCTCTAAGAGTGATAACGGCCTGCAGGTCTGTATATGCAACATGCAGGCTTGTCTCCATGTCTGTGAACTACATACTGGTCTGTCTGCTTGCAAGGGGGCTTGCATGTCTGATTATGCTGCATACATGTAAGTGAAGGGACAGGATGCAGGTCTTTATGTGTTATATGTTGGTCTACCAAAAAGTGGTGTAAAAGCGCGCAGAGCTCTGTGCATTGTCTGCATGAATTACTGTCCAATGAATGGCTGATGTGCACAGTATGCCCACGGCCTTGTCACATAGGGATGGTCCATGTGTGCACTCTCATTGAGAGTCATAATGACTCAACCTAATGTTGGTTAAAGCACAGCATTTGGAATCTAGAATAGGTGTATGCTGCAACCCCTGTGTAGGAATTACGGTCTGTCACCAAGGGACCGTCCCACGGTATGTTTGCATAGCATGCACATCTGTCATGAAGGAACCGAATGCACACGTGTGTGCTGTATGTAAGACTGCTTGTCAGTGAGAGATTGCCGTGTGTCCTACGTATGAACATGTCAGTGAAGTAGGGAAGAGTCTGCAGACTGGCCTGCTAGTCAGAAGGCAGCATGGAAGACTATGGATGCTGGAGGTGTAGCGTAACTGAGCCCAACCCGAGTCTCCATGCACAGGTTCCTTCAGTCAGTGTATACAATGTGCCATAGAGTGTCTCCATGCACAGGTTCATTCAGTCAGTGTATACAATGTGCCATGGAGTGCAAATTAGGACAGTCATGCTCAGTGTACTCATCATGCATGCATTGCTGGGTACCTTCTTGTGAAGATTTAAAGAGCCAGATATACATAAATTCAATAAATGCCACTGTAATAAAAAAAGAAGAAACATCTAAAAACTTCATTATGTCATATACAGATCAGGACAAAGTTCCTCTAAAATAACTAACGTTGTGCAATAGCGTTTACTGCATAACATTCAAATTCCGCAGCGTCTCCGGAGAGAAACATAGAAATCCTGTACGGCCTCCAAAAAATTCCCCCTTTCAAAGATAGAAGAACAGAGGAGGGTGGCAGAACTTCCTGCCTGCAGGAGAATTACAATCCTTTGGTACCAGCCCAGTATTATGACTTCCACAGCCTGCAGTGGCCTCAGCAAGTAGCCCAGGCAGTGCACAAAGTGAAGCACATGGGACTTTAGGTTGTAGAAACATGGATAAGTACTTTCGGAGAAGAGGGTTAATAGATGAAGTCTTTACAAAGACAGGCAGCATGTCTCTCTGGGGCATAACAAGTTCTCAGCATCCTTCATAGTGCCCTTTGGCCATGTCAACAATGAATAGAAATAAAAGATGGTGCTGGGTGATCAACAGCTGCATTGATGGATGCCAAGTTCCTAACAGCTGGATTTGTAGATGCCAGGTGATTGAGAGCTGTATTAGTAAACACCAGGTAATCAGGAGCTCTGCTGCAGGTGTTAGGAGATCAATAGCTGTACTGGTAATTGACAAGTGTTCAACATGTCTACTGGTGGGCGACAGGACATCAGAAGGTACATAGGCAGGCGCAAGGCGATTGAGAGGTGTAGTGGCATTCAGTAGGTAATCAACAAACTTATTCATAGTTTTTAAGAGATCAAGAGCTCTACTGGCAGAAGCCATGTGACAGAGCTACAACAGTTGGCACCAGGTGATTGAGCGATGCATTGATTTACGCTACATGATCAAAAACTGTATTTGTTGGCAGAAGTTATCAAGAGCTCACAAGTTGGCACCAGTTGATTAAAAGTTGCATATCTTGGCACAGGGTGATCAAAAATGTTGACTGGCAGGATGCCTATAATCTGTATTGAGGACAGGTGATGGAGAACTGTACGGATTTACAGGTGATCAAGAACTGAATTGTGTTGTGCCAGGTGACTGAGGGGCTCTACTAGCTGGTACCATGTCATTAAGAGCAGTAGTGCTGGCAGCACACATACAATAGGTGTATTGGATCACACTAGCTAATAAAGGGCTTATTGATTGGCTAGAGCAGATCGAACGCTTTATTGTTTATCACCACGTGACAAAGCAGTATTGCTACACAAAGTGTGTGAGAGCTGGTTTGGTCTATGTCGGGCATCTGAGAGCTCTACTTGTTGGCACTCAGTGAGTAAGAGCTGCACCTGTTGATAGCAAGGGTATGGATCAGCTGGCAATTGCTGCTGTGTGATCAATGCTGCACTCACTGAACATTGGTCACTGGATATAGGAGGCTGGATGGCTTGGCATAGGTCAATAAATTACTGTAGGGGCTAGTTTTACCAAAGAAGAAATTTGATTCAGATATCCCAAAAGCACCCACACATAAGAAGAGATGAGGATTTCACCTTTAAGGTAGCATTGCTGTTGTTCGGTAAAAAATGCAACTGGACGAAAAACATTAATGTCAGAACAGTTTGAAGAAGAAGCTGTACAGAGTTGTCAGAGAGCGAGGAGCAGCTCAGATCCAAACCAGGGCAGGCCCAACTCGTAATGAAGGGAATACTAAGACATACTGCCCAATGTCATACCAGAGCACTGACTTGCTTCTAAATATGCCTTCTTGTAGGCCAACCTCGCCAACCCTTCACATCAACATTCCCCGGTTCAGCTCCGAGAACCAATGTCAGGTGTCATCAAGAGCTTAAGTATTCAATGTTAGCAACAGGGTTAGAAAAGAGCTTAGGCAACTCGTCAGGTAGTGGATGACGTTGTCAAAAAAATAATTTCTTTCCCTGCCTGGTCAAGAGCTACATTTAAATGTCAGTGGTCGAGACCCGTGTGACTCTGGGGTCTGAGTCAATCTCATAGCGGTAATGGTAGCTCTCCATTAGGTCATGGCAGCCATCTCTCATGCTTACGATCCACGTTTTCATACCTTTTCGGTTGAGGTAGAGGACAAACACGAAAACCAGGCCTACAATACCCAGCACCACACCTAGGAAAACGTAAGAGGTGTGCAGGACATCCTCGACGGCATGGCAGTCCAGCTCGGTCTCACCCAGGCTCACCAGTGACACATTCCGCAGGTCCTCCGGGTAGGCACAAACCAACTGCTCCACATCCTGCACCTGAGTGCTAGTGTTGAGCCACGCAGCCAGCTCCTCGATTTCGCAGTCGCACACAAATGGATTTTCTTTCAAGTAGAGGTGGAGTCCCTGTTGAGCAGCTAGGTCCCCCAAAGAACCCACACGTAGTGTCTTAAGGGCATTTAGAGTCAAGTCAAGAGTGTCCAGTCGCAGGCCAGCCAATGTGCCATTTTTGACACCTATCAGGGAGTTGTTTCGCAGGTCCAGCTGACGCAGGCTGCTCATGCCAGCAAACATACCCGGTGGCAGATACACAATTGCATTGTCAGCCAGCTCTAGCTTTATCAAGTGCCTGAAACCTCCACGTGATAGAGCGGTAGCCAAGTGTTGGATGGCAGATGAGTTAAAGAGTGCACGGCTCAGGCCAAGCTCTTGGATGGAGTTATTGGTTGGACCAAAGGCATCTGGGTGGATCTCACCTAGGAGGTTGTTGCTGAGGTCCAGGAAGCGCAGGTTCGGTAGTGAAGAGAAAGCCTGGGACTCCACAATGTTGATCCTGGAAAGACAAAATATTGAACAAGAATGATGACCAATGCAACTTTAAATTTAACAGACACATTGGAACATATTTGGACCTACAAGTTTCCTATACTGCCTTCAAGCCTACTTACTCCATGGTACCTGCAAACTTTTTATCTGAAGGGTTTCACACCATATAGTGACGCAACAGTATGTCTGCATCAGTTTTTATCAAAGTGGTTTGAGCCTGTAAGATGAAAAGCGGGGGGGGAGGTCGCCATAACCCAGGTTGTAAACCCAGCAGCATCAGCATCTACCATCCTAATATTCTTGTCAGACATATCAACAAGTATCCATCTTGTTCCCAAAACCCCCAGTATACCCTTTGCCCTGCAATATATCCAGCCTGCCACTTACCCAAGAATCACTGAAAGCCAATGCATTGCCAGTCTCCCTGCTAAATCCCAATAACCACAGCCTCTCAGTGCACAGTATCATTTTCAAGCACGTGCAGTACCCCAGGCATCCTTGTATCCCAGCCTTTTTAAGTGTCACATGTGCCCTCAGCACCTGCAGCATCCTTGCAACACTAACCTCAAGATCCACTGCCTTGCCTGTACCCAAACATCTCTATCTTCACCACCATCCAGTGAGTCATGTACCCAAAACATCACTATGTTCACCATCATACAGTGTGCCATGTACCCAAACATCTCAAATTCACCATCATCCACTGTGTCATGTACCTTAGCACCTGTAGTCTTAATATACAGGTTAAGGTTGCACAGTTCAGAACCAGACTGTGGCAAGAGGGTCTGTTAATGTATGTGTGTTACAAATCGATAGAATTTGTGGTACACCACTAGAAGAGCATGTAGGAGACTTATTGACAGCAGCAATAGATGAGCAGCCAACATTACTGTCTGGGTTGCAGGAGGTAAGGAGTTGGTTGGATGGCTGCAAAGTCAACAAGCATGCAGTTTACAACTTCATACAATGGCATGGCTGAACACATAAAAACATTACTTGGACTGTGGGAAGCCTTGGTAATATTGTTACAAAAAGTTAAAATATATGCACAGCTTTGCTGATGTGGTGTTGATATTCCCATGTTTGCAGGAAACACACTTTTCATTACAGGAAGGCATTACATTAAATAATTGATACATAATTGATAGGAGGGACAACTATACTATAAGACTCTGCCATCATGCCAGAGGGGCAAAATATTGTGGGTCAGATAAGATTTGTCATTGGAAGTGCATCATAGTCGAATAGACCAAGATGGCAAGTATGTTACAAATGAAGGTTTAGCTGGACGGGAGGCCTATTGCGAAAGCTAGCCTATACCTTTGGCTTCCTTGTAGCTAGGCTACCCAGACATGTACTTAAGACTCATGCTCCAACGGATATGCACACATACCATATGCAGAGGGGACTATAATTGTGTCAGGGACGTACTGTGCATAGGTCACGTCTTTTGCTGCCCAGTACACTGGTCACTGACGACTTGGCTGCATAGCGGCAAATTGATGGATGTCTAGTGACATCAGCACCCAGCAGGGGCAGAATATACATATTACTCAATATTTCATTTTGTGCACTGTAGAACACATACATGCATCCGAATGTCATAACACATGTGGAATATCCAGGATGTACAATATCTGATCATAAGTAAATATTAGTTTAATTGGAACGGGGCAATCAGTATTTTGAGATGGTGACTACAGGCATATGCCTTACAGGAAGCAACCTTTTTTGTTTTGGTGTGAATTTGTGTAGTAGTTTTTGAGAAATTAAGGGGGGGAAACATTTTATATATAGGGACGCAAAGAATTTACGACCAATGTTCCCTCTAATTTTCCTTTATGTGCAGCAATAAAGGTGCTTTGTGCACTACAGTCAAGGCAACGTGCACTGAAGAAAGCAACAATTTAAGATGCAAGTATGTGCTGTGTGCAAGCTACCAAATTCAGTGGCACAGCAAATGTATCATCAGCCTTAATTTAAACCAGAAAGAAATTGACCTCCCCTCACCTTTGGCTTGGTATTAAAAGAGATCCATTACAGGGTTGCAGTGAGTTCCTTGCACCTCTGAGCACCGGTGATACTGAATCTTGCGACCGTAATCATTCTATGTACCATTCCTGTCTTTTAGCTAAAGTCATGAATCTCTTATCTCCTCCACACACCTTTTATCTGTATCCACTTCCAATCACTCTCACTTATCCTTATCTCGTTCCTCTCTTTTTCTAACGTTTTTATCTTGTCTCCTTGCACCTTATCTTCCCCACTTTTCTTTCTCCCATTCCATTCTCCTCTACTACTCACTCATCCTGCATCCTCAATGTTCAATCTACATCCTACCATTCTCTCTTCCTCAAACTCTCTCTTATCTCCAAGTTCTCTCTCTCCTTCTGCCCTTTCTCTATCAAATCAATATCTTGACTATGTTTCTCTTCTACTCATCTCATTACTTGCCTCTGACCACTTTGGTTGTCATCTTTGTCTACCTTTCTCCTTTTTTGAAAAATCTGTTTTACTCAAGTTTTCACTTTGTTACATTTGAAGAACACAACTACAAAACAACGCCCCTGGATGGCAGCAATCATATGCAAAACCACTGAACTACTGTACTAATGAATTTCGTTACCTAGGAGATTAACCTATTGAACTAGTGCACTGATGTTGCCCTGATAGTCTTCTAATTGTCCCTTTCAATCATTTTGCCTGCCCTCTGGTTACCGATCGCCTTTTGTTTGTTCTTATTGTCCTTCCTTCTTTTTCCTTTCTTTTTATGTTGCACACCCCTTTCTTTCTTTTCCTCAGCATTTCTTCCTCATTCACATCTTTTCACTATATCACTTCCATGGGCCATCCTCTCCGTACATGCCCCCTTTTCTCTTTACATTCAAGTCCCTCTTTCCCTTATCCTCTCCTCCAAATGTTCTTCCCTCTCCATCTTTCTATTAATTCTGTACTTCCTATTTTTCTACTTTCCTATCCTGCATCTTTTCTTTCGTTCCAGTCCCCGTTTGTATCTTTCCTCCTTTTCTCTACTCTCCCATCTTTATCATCAATCTGGCTTTCCTACATGCTTTGTCCATTTTCAAATGCTAGGATTCTCCTGACTTTATCCTCTCTACTTCATATCCCATTCTCTCTGTACCCTTCTGTGCCCCTTCATATTTCCTTCTTCAATATTACTCCTTCATAGTTGCCCACTTCTCCTCCCAACGTCTTTCTATCCAGAACTACTGCGTTCCAACCTTCTGCTTTTCTTCATTTCCATTGCCTTTTTATCTTATATATCAACTTTCACCCTGTCCTCTTGTCCTATTTCTTTTCTACCTCATGACAAGCTCCTCGACAAACCTGGTGAATGAATGTTTGGCCTGTGCACTCAAGATGAGAACCCCCATCGCTGCTGACCTCCCCCATTCTGAGTACCCTTTGGCTCTTATGTGACATGACCAAAACTCTTGCACCTCGTGACCTCAGGTTGCCAGCTTCCAACCATTGTAGGTATATGGGGCATAGGTTGCAAACCAGCTCCCACTGGCCACAATGCATCTGAGGGTACCCACAGCCTGTGCAGGGCCTCTGAAGGTCCCTCTATTCAAGTAAAACTCACTGTGCGAACATGCATGCCCTGCATTTCACCGGATGGAACACATGAAGAGCAGTGTGTAGGAGTGCAAATCTGCCTTCATGACCCATGTGCTGAGTCCCCCCTCTGAAAAGAGCTCTAACTCTATCCATTTGAGCTAAGATTCCTTCACTGAGCCCTCCAGAGCCCAGTGCTGAAGTCCCCATTCACTCTGAGTTCTCCACAGTACTGACATGCTTCTTCTCTGTGATTCTTGCAAGCCAGTCTATAAGACCTTCAAACCCAGGCCCCATGCCCTCTCGGAGCCTCAGCTTTCGAAACTTTACCTCCAGTGCTGACTCCTGCCCTCTAGTGTGAGCAGACTGATTCTCTGAACTCTATTTCATATGGGTAAGGATTATTTTATGCCTGGCTGCTCATTTTCATTTGTACAGAAGCGCACAGCCAAACGTTACAACTTGAGGAACTGTCACTCAATTAATTGGTGCCCAGTCCATCGACCTCACATGAAGGGCTTACCTTACATCCAAAGCTTTAAATTCTCCCTAATCCGGCTCACTTTTCCAAAAACAGAGCTCTCCCCAACCTGCCCTCTGCGGGTCTGGTGCTGCCACAAGACACTGAAACTCTTCCCAAGACCACACACGTGTCGCCCTCTCCCTGCCCACTCTATGATGCCCTTAAGTATGATGGTCTCAGAATAGTTGAGCGAAGATAGCGCATGAGCGAACAGTGGTGGCCGTTGGCTTTATTAATGAGTCTATTTCAACCCAAAACCCTTTTTAGCAACATTGGGATAATGAAAAACTAGGAAAAAACCTAAGTTTTAACCTATACCATGCAGTTTGCACGCAGCTTTGATAATTCATAGGTCACTGTGCTATATTTAGATTGTAACTTATGAATTGCAAGTAACTAAAGAATTTCTGTAACAAAAGTAGTAAATCACTGAGCTATCCATATAAATACAGTTCTGTTTGCATGGTGCAGTTCTTTGCAGCAGGCATATTAACCCACGGTGCTACCTTAGAAGAGTCAAAACTGCCAACAGACAAAACTCTGATCTCTCTCCAGCAGGTACATTAATCACCAGAGTTATCTTGACATTTTTACTGTTGCCTGAAAATTGTTGAACACACAGCTAAATCCTAAAACTAGCCCTGCTTCATAGGCATATTGACAGCATTTATTTGAAGGACCTCTGATATGATAATGAATTAAAAAGAGGCACGGTAAAAAAAAAAAAAAAAAAAATTATGTATTTGCCAAGTCTTTAAAACAAAATAATCAAGTTCAAGGCGTTTATTTCACACTGCCCCAGATCGGCCTCCTAAAATGCTCCATTCTTGAATTAAACGAAGGAACAGCCTCTTTGTCTTTCGTGCGTGTCTTTGACCTCCTGCAGCAGCAGCCTGCCACACACAAACCAGGATTTTTCACACCAGCCGCACGTCGGCTAAATGTAGTTTTATTATTATCCCTTTTGGTCATGGGCGCAGGGAAAGGCAAGACTGTGCGAGCATGCGCGCAGCCTACAGAAAACATAGTTTGTGACCCCTCCGGATCTCGTGCTGAGATCTGATTGGCTGACCGCTGAAGTGCTGTCAGCTATGTTGGGACTCTGCTTCAGCCAAGTCCCAGAAAAGCGCCATGGTATGAATATTTTTTTTGCCAGAGTCGCGACAGGGATCACTAATCCATGGCAAAGATATATATATTTTTTTTAATGAAGTGCAGGCTCTTGCGCTTCGTCATTTTAAAGCCCCTAGGTGGGCCAAGTCCTGGGGGCATTTGTGGAATAATTCATTGTGGGGCAGGGGGGTTTCCCCGGGCATCACCACCTCCCGAGGTCATTGATAAATGTAATAATGTAGAGTAGGTGGGGCATGCACTCCCCTCGCTGCACCAGGGACCACTACTTCCTGGGACAAATAGCTAAGAAAAAATTGGGGGTCCGTTTGGGTGCCCCCAAGCCCTAGGGATCACCCCCTTCCCAAGGCTGCTAAAACATTGAAGAGCAGCCACGCGGCTCCCCTCGTGGAGCCACTGATGGCCCTGGAGAGCACCACACCGCTGGGCCGGCTCCTGCTATGATCCTGGATTCCCACCCCAAGGACACAGCTGTTTACTGTGGCTTGGCTGCAGCCAAGCCACAGGGAGCACTTTGGTTTTTGACAGTGGGACCTGTGAAGCAGGTCCCGCTGTAAAAAACCGAAGCTTTTATTTCTGTCCTCTGCACGCGTGCAGGGAACAGAGGTGAAATGGTTCAGCACGGAGCTGCTGTTAAAAGCAGCTCCTTGCTTGCTGAAGTAATGGGACCACGAGGCAAGCCTTGAGGTAGCCCGTAAAGGGCATTTTGCACAAAAAAAAACATTTTTTTTTTTTTTTATAAATATGTAGGGACCGCGGGGGAGCCCATAAAGGGCGAAAAAACATAAATAAATAAAGCAATAGCTCAGTGTGAAGTCTATCCGGGCTCGCTTCTCTCTCTTATTTATTAAGTACAAATTATTTTAATTTTTTAAAATGACAGATACATTTTTTATTTTGAATTGTACACAAATATCTCATTTACATACAAAATCATAGAAATTCACCAGTATAGTTAAGAGTTACCTCAAGTAACTATAACTCATGCCCCACAAATTACAGCACTTATGATACAATTGATAATATCAAGGTAATATTTGCAGTAACATTTTTGACAAAAACAAAAAACTGCATATGGCGGGGGCGAGAGTTGTAGTTAACTTATTGCACGGGTTATAATTACTTGAGGTAAGTAACTCCAACTATAACTGGTGAATATCTATGGTTTTGTACGTTTAGAATGTGATATATATATATATATTTCATCGAAAGAGAAAGGCAACCAATAATAATACTCTGTACACCGTGGAAGTTTTCACTTTGTAGTTATAATTAGGATCTAGTTACCATGCAACAAGAGCATTTTGGTTTGATAATAACTTTGTTGCCATTTGATGTAATAATTTTTTTTTTTAAAAGAGTTCATTCACCTGAGCTCCTTTCTGAGCTCCTTTCTCAAACGTCTCAGGGATGATTCGTCATTCGACAGCATAGCAAAAAATAAATAGGGGGAGGAGGGTGTTGCAAAATGGCTGAACAGAATTACACCAAATGTGGTAGAAAGCATGCTTTTTGTAGTTTGGTGTACATCCGTTCAGATATTTTTCAGGAATTAAGGGTCAAAATCTCTGTATATCTGGGTGGTTGGGTTGGCAGGAAGCTCGCTAGAGTCCTGCGATCAATCAATTTCAAATAATAGAGTGATTTGATTTTTTTCTCCCATTGGCTGCCTCATGTCTGCAGGAGAGAAAGGTTCCCACGAACTCCTGTGGGCATTCACCCTCTGATTGGCAGGCTGCACAAGAGAAATGTTGTATCTACCATTGCAGGGCACTGGGTCTCTGTCCCCCTGGCCTGAAAATTAACCCTTTAAATTCTGGCCCTCCCCCCCTCCCTCCACCCCATATGCGGAGTCATTTTTCTGCTTTTTTGGGGGTAGTTTGGGTTTAGGGCTCCATAACTTTTTTCCATATGAGCTATCCACACTGACTGACAAAATTCCAAATTCAGCAAAGGGTTATACGTATAGATCCCTCAAGGTTGAAACTAAGTGTTAAAATAAAGTAATATTGAAAATAAGTAGGAAAAAACTGCCATTTGTGACAATGTTTTCATCTGTAACTTTTTGTCATGATGGGAGATTTACAAAAGTGATATACCATTACATTGGCTAGGCCCTTCTGGTTGCTGGGGTGCATAGGGTTTGTAGGTTCTCCAAGAATCCAAGGTACCCGGAGCCAACAACTAAGCTGCATCGCTGCACCACACAATGGGTTTTTTTTGTGTCCCAAGTATACTTCATTTGGTGAAATATATATATAGTGACAAATGGGTAGCGTGGAACCCTATGTATGTCTGAAATGGGCACAAGACATTGGAGTTTAGGAGCAGTGGATATTTGTACATCTATAAATTTATGGGCACCTGTACTAGCATATTATTTAGAGGGTATTTTGCTATTTTTCAAAATAAAATATCTTCTTTCTTACACATTGGCTTACATTTGAAAGACACAAATCCAGCAAAATACAAATGAGTAATAATACATGTTCGACTACTGTATGCTCCCACATGTCTTCTGATGAAAATGGTACCTGACTTTTGTGGATAGGCCTAGTGGCCGTGACAGGAAAGACCCAAAACGCACGCAGACACAGCACATTTTCCGACTGAAAACTGACCCTGTTTTTTCCACTTTAGGTAATATTACATATATATATATATATATAAATAAATATTATAAATAAAAACAGAGTGGCGCTAGTTATATATAGTTATAGTTAGGGTTACCAGAGATAGGGATTTCTTGGATTTTTGTCCCATAATAACTTTGGACCCGTTTGACGAACCTCCATGCAGCTTTGCAGATCTTCTGCACCTGTTACATTGTCAGAGGATAGGAAGTTTTGTGGTGTTTGGTCAGGGTGGTGCAAAGAAAAACAGGAGGCCCCAAAACATGCGTGAACTCCAATGCATTTTACATAGACTTTTGTATTTCACGTAGCAGCAAAACGACTGAAAGGTTTGTAATTAAATTTCACAGCAATGTACTTTAGACTATGCAAATTATTCTTTTTGGTATTGCAAGTGATGTTATGAAGTGGTTATGAATTTAAAAGGGCTAACAATTTAGTGATATCTTGTAGCACAATACTACTAAAAGTAGCAAGGAGTCCCAAAAATATAAACTAGACTGCATATGTAAAGTTTCAGATTTACCTCATGAACAACTGAAAGACCCATTTATGGTCACATGTTAATGGAAACCTATAAACAAATAGAACACATATTAACCTACATAAATTGTCTTTGCATGCTCTCTGGCTCACAAAATAAAAGTGGGCCAACAAGCCAAACAAAAGCCATTTTACTTATGCACCCCGTGCACCAAAATGAAAACAAATGATCTAACAGTGAGCCACACAAACTACTATTTGGAGGACATGATAATTGGCCACTAGGGAAAAAAAAAATCTAATTTTCATAACATTAACAAGGATTGTTTTTAATTTACTTTGACCTTCAAATGTAGCCTCCTAAAAATAGCAAGAAAGCCCAAAAAATAATCTAACAAAAATGGCAACCAGGCACTTTTTACAGGAAACTAGTGTTTTTGGACCCTCTCCATCTCCTGGAGTTTGTTAAGCCAAAAAATAATCTAGACTGCAAATGGAAAAATTCAGAATTACTACATGAACCACTAAAAGACACATTTATGGTCACATAATTGTGTAAACCAATAAACAAACACATAACAAATACAATGGATAAAAAGAAACAAATCACAATAAATCTGATGGCCACTTTGAAACTTTAAGTTAGTATTCCCAAAGACAGGAATTCCTTGGATATTAGCTCCTTAATAACTTTCCACCCATTTGACGAATCACCACAAAACTTTCCAGCCCTTAGCATTCTCCAAATTTTCAGGTGATGCAAATTTTTGTGGTGAATTGTTAAGGGGTACAAGGTAAAAAGGGGAGGGTCCCAAAATGTGTTTTCCCACTAATGCGTTTTCCATACACTATTGTATTTGGCGTATCGCGAAAACGGCTGAATGGATTTACAGGACATTTGGCTGAATTATGGTGCAGAAATTATTTTCTTTGGGTATTGCAGTTAAGCAGGGTGAGTATTTTTAAGTTATAAGACATTTAAAAAAAAAGTTTGTGAAACTACCATGGTTGTACATAGCCTTAATACATTTCCCAACCTATTGCCACTTTAATATGGTGGTAATAGGTAGACACTTGCTACTTATCTATATCTAAGGCCCTAAAACACTGAACTCAGCCAAAGTGTAGTAAAACAATATGGCTGCCTTTTCATTCTCTAAAAACAGCCATTAGCCAATTATATACTGGCTTGTCAACGCCATGTACCATTGTATATTGCAAAGTTATCAAGGTTTACCATGGCCCAAAATATAACTAAGGCTGTATTATTGAATTGCGATACCCTTGCATCATGCATGGTGTTGCACGGACAATGGAATACTCAAGTCAGATTACAAAGCAACTCAAGGCCATCATGCGTGCCGCTGCATTGGTTGGCAAATTTGGAGAAATGCAAGGCAGTGCAATCCACCGTTTTGCATTCCTTTGCACACCATAATCTAGATTGCTAAATTTCACATTCATCCATATGCCACACAACTGTAGCCACTTCACTACACACTGTTCCACTCTACACCACTCCACCACTCTACGCCACTCCATATAAATGTATGTATTTTTGTACACGGCCAGAGAGAAACTAGTAACCAGATGTTGTGATTGTGAAACACATGCACAGCTGGGCCCTCTTAAAACCAACACCGCTCCAAAAACAGGTTGGAAGTCACCTGGTACACAGGAGACCTTAGACTCACCAAATGCCTCTGCAAGCAACAGATTGACATACGTCCATATCGAAATAGTCAAAAGCACTTACACCAAACAGTCAGCACTGACTGAATGAAGTGAAAACAACACAAACAACGCCAAAGAACCCTTTACTATTGTAAAGTATTTTACCTCTCCGAACACCAACTCAACATCTATCAGTCCATCTCAGGACCTCTGTTCCCAGCTCTCCCACTATTTCAGCCACAGGATCAGCAACATCAACAATGATTTAGACATTTAGACCCCTGTCCAAACCCATTCATCATTACTGCCCTCCTGCCTGACAATGCAAACCCCCCCTCATGACCTCCTGGCCCCTCACCATCATTGGAGAAACCGTAGCAATTATGCAATCTGTATACCCTGAAGCCCTATTAAAACACTGTCCTTGACCCCAATAATTAACAATTCTATCAGTACAGCTACCTTCCAGGATGTCTGTAAACATGCTACCATATTCCCCCTTCTGGAGAAACCCTCAGCAGAGAGTGAGAAACTTGCCAACTACTAAACAATCTCCTTGTACATCCTAGCCTGCCAAAGTCCTGGAGAAAGTCATCAACAGACTCCTGGCCAACTACCTGAAAAGCAACAGCCTCCTCACAGAAGCCCAGCTGAGTTTCAGGCCCAACCATAGCATTGAGACTGCCCTTGTAGCTGCCATGGACGACATAAGACTGATAATGGATATAGGAGACACTGCAGCTCTCATCCTACTTAACCTTTCTGCTGCCTTTGACACCATCTCCCACCCCACCCTCATTCGATACCTCCACAAGGTCGGCGTAAGAGGGCCTGCCCTCTACTAGATCTGCTCCTTCCTTAGCAGATGCATCCAGTCACTCAGCCTGGCTCCCTTTCATGCTCAGCCGTCGCCAACTCCGCTTTAGGATACCAAGGATCAGCCCCATGCTATTCGATACCTACTTGGCACCGCTCGCCAACATCACCTGATCACACAGAATCAATATCATCTCCCTTGTTGGGGACACCCAACTCAATATCGGACATGCTGCATTAGCATCAGGCAGTGAGCTATGTCAGATAATGGTGAATTGGGACCTGTCAGTGAGGTGGCCTTATGCCTCATTGGAAGCCATAATAAAGAAATAAGGACACCATTCTGTCCTACCTGAGCTTCTGATTGAGCATAAAGGTGTCAGCCTTGCTCTAACGCCTGGTTTGTTGGATCTGACGGGAATCGACGTGCAGACGAAACTGTGCGCGGAGGACTGCCCAGGTAAGTTTCCATATTGTGTGTATAAGGGAGCGAGTGCTTATGTTAATTATATTCCTGTCTGCAAGTGTGCACCAGTGGGTGTGTATGTAAGCATGTGTTTGAATGTGTCCTGACTACAGTTTTATAAAAACTAGAGTTGAGATACCCCAAATATATTCCAGGAAAATGACCTTTTGTTTGATAGCCCCACCACTTTATAACCTGACTAGCTGCTCATGGCAAGAACACTTTCCTATATAACTCTACCTATTGGCCAGCAGACCTCGGACCAACAACCTGCCCGACCAACAATGCCAAAAACCTCAATCAATCAAGGGGGCCTTGACGAGTGCGGCTATGGCAGTCGCACAGCCAAGACTTGAGCTGCTTTCTGAATTTCTTCAGAGAGGGGTGAGGTGCACAAGTGTAAGGGGAGGTCATTCCAGGGCTTGGCGGTGAGATGGGAGGAGGAGCAACCTCTGAAGAGCAACAAATCCTGGGGACGTGGCCTGGGCGAGGGTGGCTGAGCGTAGTTCTCTGGTCGGTCAGTGGAAGGTGAAGCGGGTGATGATGTAGGCGGGTCTGGATTTGTGGAGGGCTTTGTAGGGGTGTGTGAGGAGCTTGAGGAGGCATTTTTGCTGGAAAGGGAGCCAGTGGAGAGCCCTGAGGTGGGGAGTGATGCTTGTTCTTCTGGGGAGGTCGAGAATGAGTCTTGCTGCTGCGTGCCAGATGGTCTGTAGGAGGTTCATGAGAGGTTTCGTGGTTCTGGTGTAGAGCGTGTAGCTGTAGTCGAGTCCGTTGGAGATGAGGGACTGGGTGACCGTCTTCCTGGTAGAGATGGGGATCCACTTGAAGATCTTGTGAAGCACATGGAAGCAGGCAGAGGAGATGATGTTGATCTGTTGCTTCATGGTCAGTTGGGTGTTCAAGATAATTCCAAGGTTGAGTAAGTGGCTGGTGGGGATTTGGGGGGGGGGGCTGGCGAGTGCAGAGGGCGACCACATGTTGTTCCAGAGGGAGGGCTTGTTCCCAAAGATGAGGACTTCTGTTTTGTCTGAGTTGAGCTTGAGGCAGTTGGTCCTCATCCAGGTGGCGATGTCGGTCATGGTGTTTTGAAAGTTAGGCGGCAGCGTTGTCTGTGAAGGATAGGACGAGCTGGGTGTCGTTGGCATAGGTGATGATGTTGAGTCTGTGGGTATGTGCTATGTCTGCCAGTGGTGTCATGTAGGTGTTGAAGGGGGTAGGGTTGAGGGAGGAGCCCCGGGGAACGCCACAAGCTCCATATTTGTGGTGCCCAACTGCTCCTTATTAAGTGAATCACTCACTCCTTCTGTTTATTACAGAGTCACATTTGTTGATGTTTTACATCATTGAATTCACTTGAGCAGCAGCTTGTATGACCAGGTAGTTACAAATATGGAGCATGCAAAGTCATCGCACTAAATGGAGAAGTCCAGGAAGGTAAAACCTGCATCTGGGGACTTTGGGATCCGCTGATTCTTTGGTCCTGAAGAATGCCAATCTCCCTTTTGGACAAGAGTGGACTGAAACATGTCGATCTGACCTGATATGTGTGAAGGACACGTAATTCGTTCCTATCACATCACATCATATTTGTTTTTAAACATACCCTATCCCAGCCAAACTAAAGTTGGATTGTAGCTGAATGATAAGGGCATTTTTAGATCACTTTCACTGCACTTTTTTGTATTTTTGTTCATGGATCCCTAATAGTTTCCTGGACTTATGTGGAAACTACCCCCTTGGTTGGGAGAAGAAGGAGACCCCATGATGCTGCTATTGGCTATGAGTACTCTAGAGTAATAATATACTTATGGTAGAAAATAGCTGGTGAGGGTCTCCCAAAAAAAACTAGAGGGACTCCTTGGTGAATACTGGGATAAGTGGATACACTCCTGTTGATATTGAAAGATGATTTGGGTGTGAACATCTCTAAGAGACAATACAGGAATCGAAAGCATGATTGCGTATAAGGGGCTTTACAGTGGGAACACCTGTTCAAAGGCTTCTTGATACTAGGCAGACAATTTCTGATTAAATTGATCTGATAATCACACAGACCATACAGATGAAGAAGGTCGAGGAGGTAGCAAAATGCTTTAAGATTTTCCCAAAAAGCTTGTTTAGACAGTGGCAGAAAATTCAGAGAGGAACCAAAGGTGGGAAAGCTCGACCTCAGTTACATATACTAGGCATCACTCTACGCAGAGTCCAATATGGCTGAATAGTCGCCAACCTATCAAACAAAAACAGAAGCAAAAGGCAAACTAAAGCTATGCTCTGGATGCATTCACATGTTGAGTCTCTATAGCCATATAGTGCCTTAGAGCAACCAGAAAACATCCAAATAAATAAATCACATAGGGAATTCTTCTTCGGGAAGCCCTGTGTTCCCAGAGGCTCAAAGGATTCATTTTCCTGACTAAGGGCATCATTGATATGAGAGTAGTAGGAGGACATCCACAAAACTGGCAGATGCTCTTTTTAACCCCTCCCTCAGGTCCCTGTGCCTACTTTAGACGTCTGGAGGGAAACTGCCAGCTACGTGGCAGAACCAATTAAATGAATCAGTGGCTGCTGCTGGTGTGTGGGGACGCTGTCGCCGCCACGCAGATTGATAAAGCAGCAATGCTCGGACTGTGGGGAGGTGAAGGCATGGGCACTGGACTGTAGGGCACTCAGAAGCAGGTGTCAGGATCTATGTTTGCAACAGCTGTGTCTCAGCCTGTTACATACAGGTCAGGCCAGAATGGAATCCAAAAACCAGGCTGGCAAAAATATTCAAATCAGCCACAAATGGCAGAATCTTGGGAACCGAATGGGGCCCTTGGGGGTTTTATGACTGGGTTACGACAGCCCTCCTAGTGCTGGAAGCAGCCCCATGGCCTGTAACCGACTGGGAAAATGCCAGAGTGACCAAAAGGCCAGTACCACCTTGCAGGGTATCAGGTTAACGGGGCATTACCTATCAGGCCAGAGGTGATGTGATAATATTTCTTCTTGTCCTACATGACAAGTGTGCAGGGTGCCCTAAGTGGGGGCCCACAAGGGAGTCTAGGAGGCCATGGAGCCAGGCGTTAGTTACCACCATCCAGACTAAAGAATACAAGAGCTTGACTGAAGTTGCTTTCTGGAAGAAGCGCTTTCACTTTCTTCAGAAAAAAAGAGAGCTGGCACAAGACTGGCTGTTTTTGCCAATGCATTCTTTGAGGGCGAGTTTGGTGTCCAAGGTAAACTTTTAACATTGATGTGAGGGGGGATGGGGGGGGGCAATGCCCCCTCCCCATGCAACCCTAGAGACCGTGCACAGTGTGGGGTTGGGTTGTTATAGGGGTTGGCTTCATGTCCTGGCGGTGGTTGGATTACCGTATAGTAATGAAAATTACTTCACATTTTTAAAAAACAAAGAAATTCACTGAAAAAAAGCAAAGGTTACAAAATAGAATTTTAAAAAACATTAAAAATTCACTAAAAAAAAAAAAAAAAAAAAAAAAGGAAGAGGTTACAGGGACGTTATTGTTAGGTTCTGAATTTCCTTGTACACAACCATAGAAAATCACCTGTTACGGTTATCTAAAGTAACTATAACTTGTGCCCTATGGTAACTATAACTCGGGCCCTCGGCGTGCACTGCTAATTAACCCATGAATTACAGCACCCATGACATCTTTGATACGGTTACTGTTTACATCTGCAGTAAAATTATTGATCAGAAATCTGTGCATGGTGGGGGCACGAGTTATAGGTACCTTAGGGCACGAGTTATAGTTGCTGTAGATAAATCTAACTACAACAAGTGAATTTCTGTATTTTTTTACAAGTAAATTGAGAACCTAACTATAACATCCCTGCAACCTTTGGTATTTTCAGTGAACATATATATATCTACAAGACTGAAATCACCCAAGAGGATTGTGGTGATGTGTGTTGGAGGCGACTAGATCTGTGAATCACTTATACGCCTGGGAGATTTGTAGATGAGATGGAAGGCGGCAGTCTGAGTTGCAGAGAGTGAGATGTGGCAAGTCAGAAGCACAATGGAGTTGAGTGTTGCTTGCCTAAGGTGCAGCACCACAAACTTCTGGATCACAGAGAGGCTTCTTCCCTTCTAATGTGTACAGTCCACACTTCGGCTACTGTAGCCTGTGGTTAAGAAGGCCATCTAAGATGTGGTGGAAAAATATGTTCCTGTGATGACGTGGAAATCTAGCTTAGGTAGGTGGTGAGGTCTGCACTATCGGGTGCACTGAGTACTGAAGAACGAGCTTTCATGAGCACAAGTTGGAAAGTGTTTTCTTTAGTTTTAGAGTGAGTACTAGTCAGTGGAATATTCATGAGTCTGGGTTTATATGTTGTGGGGGATGCTATGTGAGAGTTTTATGTTGATGTAATTTGAGGGATTTATAGTATTGGGGTTCATGATGAGGCACACAATCATATTTTACCTTGCAGGTTTTAGTGGAAGAAGGGGTATGGCCCAGTGCCCTTCACAGTCCTAACAGGCTAAAACAGGCAATGTTCCTGCCCGTACCCCCCTTTTTTGCTAGGGCCGGCCATGAAACATCCTGAGGAAGTGACTTAACTAATGATAAGGTTGGAAGCGATGTCACTTCCTGAGCAGATGGATGATAGGAAATGAAGTCCTCTTGCCTGGCTTCTTCTTAGGAAACTAGTGATGTGAACAACATTTGTGCAGACCACTGGATGAAGAGGGGTGGCCTCATATCTCTTTAACGCTTTCAAGCATGTATTCACTGTTTCTAATCACACGAGGCTTGTAAAATAAGATAAAGCTGTCTCTGTGCTAGACCTATTAAAAAAAGGACCATGGATACAGTCTTGAGACTGCGGACGACAACAATGCTGACATCTTAGTCCCTGCCTAAGTAATAAAGGGAAATACTTGTACAGAATTATAGCTCTGAATTGATGTGGAGCATACTTGTGGGTGAACCAGGACTTATATTCTTTGGGCGCCATTAGCATCAGAGAAAGGTTCTCTTTCAACTGGCCTAAAGAATAAGTTGCTACACCCAAAGAATGCAACCGCTGTGGCGGTGGTGTTGAGCTAGATCCCGTTAGAAGGCGCGGAGCCCAGGCTATCCAGCAATACTGTAGGAAACGAACAGCCAAGACTCCCAGAGCCCTGCTGAAATATCCGACTGAAAACATCTTTAACTGGATCAAGTTGGTAATTTAAGGGATGTTAACCATAGAATGCTAAATCTATGGGTGGGATCTGATGATTACCACTGGATTTAGTATTTTTAATCCAATAGTAAAGCTTCCTTTCGTTCTCTCCTGTCCAAAAATGCATATGCTGTAGCAGGCAGAGACCATGTGCAACGGATCTATTACCACTGCCCAGGGGTACAGGGATCGAAGTTCGAGAGAGCCTGTCCTTGATTGCCTTAAGTTTAAATATATAGGACTGGGCCTACGTGACCGGAACATAATTGGAGCATAAAGGTTGAATCAATAAAGCAGGGTGAAAGGTTGGATCCCAAGGGTACTCCACAGACAAAAGGATGGGCTGAGAAGTGAAAGACAGAAGAGAAACAGTGTTAATACAAAAGGAGCACACGGGGACAGGCCAAGCTCTCAGACATCAGACTTAGACATCATGGCGCTACTGCCAAAGGCCATTTATTAGTCAGTTTATATGAAAGAGGTGATTCCGCACACATCACATCAGACATCCGCCGACATCCGGTGCAGGAACCAATTGCAACACTACCTCAAACCAAGTGCCAAGATGTCGCAGAGCCAGCCCTCTCCATTACCGTAGTGGGTATGTATTCTTGGCTTGGTGGGTGGGCCAGGGGTCATGAGTCAAGTATGTTATGGCTGTGTTGCTTTTTCTCACCATCTTCATTTCACTAAGAAAAGGTTTTAACTTGCTCGGTTTTTGGATCGGGTACTTAAGGATAAACAGTGAATGATCTACAAAAAGAAGTAAGAAATATGTACCCATAGAAGTTCTCTTTGAATATGTGCAGATTTACTACATTTTAGAATTCACAAACATTGACAGTAGCAGTATTAGAAAGCTGATACCATTGGCAATGTCATGGTAATTTGGTTATGTGACATATTTCAATCTTACTAGTTGCAAAATGTAAATTGTACAAAGTACATTTTCTCACTGGGAAAGGTGGATTTGTAGTTGAACCTTTTTTCGATCCACAGGAAAAATATTTTCTTGCTGTGAAACCTCTTAGCTGAACCCCCTTCGCTTGCACCCCACAAACTTTTGGGGGGGTTTGATTCACGTCCTGCTCTGGAAGGGGATTTATGGCAACACTTTGATGAAGCAAATCTCCAACAATTTCCAAATAGGAAAAGGGTCAGAAAGGACTTTGTGAATGCCTACAAACCATAGGCACTTGAAGAAGGGGTGCAGTTCCACCCTCAAAATAAACATACTGGAGTTCAGAAGGTGAATGAGCTATAAAAATGTCTTTATATTTTGATTTTTAGGTTGTCACATTTGCTATGTGTTCAAAGACAAAGGTCAAATGTCAGGCTATGTCTTATGCCAAATTGCTGGGTTTTTTTTAAACATGAAGCATATTTTTTTATAATTCTGGAGTGCGATAGAAACAAAGATTTTAATAGAACTAAAACAAATTAAGACACTTTAATTGGTGATGTGCAAATTAAAATTATTTGCTGAAACTTGATTTCCACATATCATTTGTGCAGTATATCATTTTATCAGTAAAACTGCATGTATGTGCAAATTTTGTTGCCATTTCAAAGGAAAACGTGCTAATTGTAAATGAAGGGGTGCTTCCCCATCAGGCTTTAGTAATATATCTGTGCTTCAATTTGCTCAGACTTCTATACACCACACCCTTATCACTCACTTGCTAAACTGGTGTGGCTCATTTGCTATACTTGTTTGTGTGACGCTTGTATTTTTCACAATCCCTGTGACTTCACTGATGTAACACTGGTGGCAGCACTCCCACTCTCAAAACTATTCCAGCACCACTGCTGCAAAGTCACGAACTGAAGGTAGCTCAGGCTTGATTCACCCACTCCACACTCTTTGCATGGGGTTTACTACTGCATAATTGTAGAGTTGTGACATACGGTTATCAGCATTAAATGCTAGGTGTCCTTTCCTGGGTGCTTGACTGGCATACATTTTCGGCCACTAACTTGTCTTTGTGAATCGGGCCCACAATGTCAATATGTAATGGGATTGAAGTGGGCAATGTAAATCTCAATGGCTCTGCCTTCTGTTTTCTTCTTTGGAAAGTGGAGTGTGACATGGGGCAGCAGGATAAATGAATACAACAACCCCCGCTGTACTGTTATGTATAATATTGCAAAGATTGGCTGGGAGCTAAAAGCAGCCCTAGGCAAGTGCAACACAGTCTGACCCTCACCGGGAAAGTTTGAATTATACCACCTACAAAATCTGAAACAAATTTGGGACCCAACAATTCATCTGGCAACACAATCCTGGCCCCAGATACAGAATAAATTAGCACAATGCAATGTATTCTGGACTCAAGGCATCTCCGTGTTACAGTACTTATTAAATAAAACCCCATTCCTGACCTTCCACGTGCACCCAAGATTACACAGTCACACTACCCAAAACACCATCCAATGGTCTTAAGTAGCCGAAAACCAACAATCTGAAGTGGTTGCTTCTAACTGCACAAGCATATTACAATTCACTCATACATAAACCTCTATGCACTATTGGAGCCTGCAGGTCCTTTCTGCAGAGTCCCCAGACACACAGTCACGTGTTGGATCATATGTCCTTGGCTAGCTTTTCCTAAAAGCTGAGGGTGCAGATCACCCTCCCATAAGGCCGCTCAGCTTTGGAGGGTGCTTGGTTCGACCTAAGCACAACCACTAACCACACGGGATTTCGAAAAGCCCAGAAATCCCAGTTTCCAAAAAGTTCACAGCAATGAAACCACTAAACCTGGTAATGGAGGATAACTCTATAAGCTATTCGCTTTTTCCTCCTTCCTCACTTTAACGCTGCTAAGAAGCCAGCTGGCTTCTTAGCACTACCCCTCAGCTATCTGCTCACCAACAGCTGTGGTCTGGGGGCACATATTCCTGAATGCAGTGGACAATACTCAATGGTGTCGCATTTCCTTCATGAGCTTCACTGGCTCTCAGTGGACAAACAGGTCAAGCACTGGCCCGTGGTCCCTACAAGAACTGGTGGCACCTTACCAGCCTTTGCACGGTTCCCAGAGTCAAACTGGCTCACGTGGGCGGGCACTCCTCATACTTGGGCCCCAAGCTGTGGAGGACCCCGCCCGAGTCCCCGAGAAGCTGCTCCTCCCTGCTCATCTTTCAGAAAGATATGAAAACTTGGATGTTCTAATTTTGTCTCATTCTGCTTTCCCCTACCTTACTGTCAAAGCGCCGGGACACCCTGTGTGGGTAGTTGTGTGCTATACAAGACAATAATGATATGATTACAGTATTGACAACCTCCCTGTACCACAGCCTATTGGGAATGCTTCCTCGAACCCCTGCACAACACCCCCCCCCCCCCCCCTCACGCCCCCATACACCCCGGGCCCGTACCCTGCGTCAGCGCCGCCCCTCACCTGTTTGCGGACAGCCCCAGCGTGAGCAGGTGCGGGAGGCCTCGGAAGGCCCCCGGGCCCAGCCTGGGGATGTGGTTGCCGGTGATGAAGAGGTTGCGGGTGTATCCGGGGATCCCGGAGGGGATCTGGCTCAGTTCTTTGCCCACGCACTTGACGGTCCGGGCGGCTTCGGAGCATTCACAGGGGGCCGGGCAGGACTGCGAAGGCAGCGGGGGCCAAGAGCACAGAAGGGCCGCTAGGAGGAGCCACGGGCCCCGGTGCGAGAGGGGCATCTCCACCAAGGGCGCGTGGGCAGAGGAGAGGGATAAACTGAAGAAACAGGCAGACGCTGGGAAGGTGGACGGAGGAGCGACAACCTGGGAAAAAAGAAAGAGGAGACAAAAAGGAGAATTAACCTGAGGAGAATGATCGAGAAACGCTAAATCCCAAAGAAAGCCTGGATGAGTGGTTTAAAGAGCAGCGGCGTGGCCTGTGGAGATTAAAAAAAAGTGTGACAAACATATGAGCCAGATGAATGATAACCTGGAGTCAAAGCATCTTAGGCTCAGGTGATCGAAGAGTGAGAAACCGAAGAGATGCCGAGGACAGTGCCTTCATCTCTAGAAACAGAAGTAAGGCTAAAACTGGAAAAGCAAGGCCAGAAGAGCAACAAACACGAGTGATGGACGGGGAAGTAACACACTTCAGAGGCATTTGCACTGCCCTCTCCCCAGGTCCAGTGAAGGTAGCACACAACCTGAAAAAGCTCATTGGCAACTTTCCCGTTCTCCTCCAATGCATGCCACTACGAGGGGCGCCACGCGTCTACCACGTGGGGCTCCGTGGCCAACTTACAGGGGTGCGCCTCCTTTGACACTGGTGCTTGATGCAGGAGCGCGGCTTCCACTGGCTACGCCACTGGCTTGGTGTGGTCATCTCGGGGCCAGACCATCGCAAGTCCTTCTGAAATCAGGGCTCATTGTTGGCCTAGGCCCTAGACCAATGTTGTTCAAACTTTTAGTTCTGTGTGCCCTCTGCGCGCGTTTAACCAAAATAACATTTTATCATGATTAAAAGAATACATAAAATGATACATTTTGCAAGCCAGCAAAAGTGTTTGGTAGGCTTTCAGGGTACACTTTTTTAATTAACACAGAGGAAACTAATATGCCCTACTGTTTTGCAGCTTATCACCTCATACAGGCTTAGCAAAGAAGCCATATAGTCCATATTAGATCGCGGGGTAGTGGGGCATTTTATAAGACAATCCAACAGACACATTTTGCTTATGTTTTTTTTTCTTACAATGCATCCTTTACATTACTTTATAAATATTTATTGTAGGCAAAAGAGCCATCAACCTACGGGGGAAATTTCGTGTGCGAAAGAGAGTTGCTACTTTTTTTTTGCAAATGGCCTGCGCTGGGCAGATTTTACGGAATTCTGCATAAATGTAAGGGATTTCCTTCCTCCCCAGCCCAACGGGAATAAGCAAGCCACCAAAAAACACTGGAATTGTGGATCAGAGAAAATGAATAGGGATGCAGAAAAGGGTGGTTCGTTGTAGTTTGCTGCTTCTGTCTTTAACCCAAAAACAAACCCGTCGAAATTCACGACCAGGAAGTTTTGACAAAAATGTATGTTTGTTCCCGGTTTTCCCCCCACATCATACTTAGCTGTCAAATGGCCCCATGTTATGTACATACAGTACCTTCTGACTGCTCTGACATTTTAGCCAACACCACTTAGTGTGATGGCATTTATGAGCCCAAATTTATATTATTACAACTACAGGCACGTCAATTGGGATTAAATGGCAAGGGAGGAGTAAATTATGCTGCAAGGTTGACTAAATTATGTTGCAAAATAATTCAAATATGCGGCAAAACACCGCATTTTTATTGTTAGTATGGTCTCATTATTTTAGAATTTGTATATGTGTTAATACTATCAGGGCAAAAGTTTCACCACATTACTGACACTGACACCCAAATACAGAAATAAGCAATAGAAAGGGGACCAGTCAACCTTTGTGAATGGCCTTCAATGTGCGGCAACGCGTGTTTCTGCACATTTAGTTACTTTTGATCCGTGAAAACCGCAGTCTGTGTAGCAGATGATGGATTGTGAGGCAAATCCATGACCATGTAGACAACCTTGTGGTCGCAAAATGACATAATTTCAGTGCCCCCCTACTATATGTCAAAAAATAAACTGCACTGTTGTCTAAAATAACAAGACATAGTGAGCTGTTGCAGGACACATTGGGCTACTTAGCAGCTAAGAATAAATGACCGCTTTGGACACTGCAGTAACGTAGAATTACTGATGGCACTTTACAAAGTGGCTCGATGCCCGTTGTTTTCTTTCAATAAATGACAGCACTGTTTTTGAGTGGGACGTTTGCGGTTACCAGGGCAGAAAAGGCGCGCCCAGTAGCAGCTCCCCCCCCCCCCCACGGACAGGAATCCTTTCATCTCATCACCCCTCTTTTGGGAGAGGAGGTGTGGGGCCCGCTACAGTACTTGACAGCCAGCAGGCAATACCACATCACGCACAGTTTGAAGTTTTAGCAATGACTTGAGAGGAGAGTATATATACATCCCGTGCGCACAGCATCCACAACTGCACACACGGGTAAATACCCAAGGCTGGACCTCCACAGCCAGCCGGGCACCGGATCAGCAATGCGCTTCCTGGCCATTCAACCTCCGAGGTGCAGACGATCGAAAGGCGCTCCTTTTAGTACCAAGGCGCTACACTCAGAAGACAACACCACCGCGGAAGAAAGGCCACCTTCTCTACTCCACCTCCACCAGATACCCCAGAGTTCCTGAAGTCCTAACGCCTTGGGTCATTCCTGGCTTCTTAGACTCAGCAAGTTACCTTTCACAAGACCATTGCTTCCCACTGCTTAGCGCTAGAAAGGTGCCTGCTTAGCGCTTGAAAGGTGCCTTGGCAGCGCAACACAAACATTCTTAAAATAACTGGATAGGCAAAAACGAATGTAGGCAGAGGCGTAGATTGGTCAGTATGATTGGGGGGGTAAGAATTCCCAACAATCACGCTCTCCTTTCTCTCCATAGTTGTCCACCCCCCCCATCTTTGCTCTTCCTTTGCCATGACTTCACCTTTTCGTTTCCCTTTTCCGGTCCTCTCTTTCCATGCCCCTCTTTATCTCACCTCGCCCTCCTCCCTTTACATGCTTTGGTCTCGCCCTCCTGTGTCCCACTCTTCCTCCACCAGCTCTTCTTTCTCATCTCCGGCAATGGTTCCACCTTTCCAGCCATGCCGCTCCCCTCCTTTCATCAACGCCCCCTTACCTCTCTTCTCCCCCTCCACGACCGATCAGAGCCTCTTCGCGGAACCTTTCAAGCGCTGGTGAACTGCCTCTAAAGTGCCAAGAAGCGCAGAACCAATGAAGAGGCGGTGGGCTCCGCTGCCGGGCCCAAGCCAGTGGTACGTGTGATACGGGTCCCAGCGGGCAGTCCTGGGTGGGCTCTGTTTTGAGGGGGCGCAGTCTGCTTCTGAGCGGCGCTGCCCCCGAGCGGAGTTTGGCTCCGAGTTGGCGCTGGTCTTCAGTGCGCTCTAGGTTTGAGCGAGGCTCACGTGCTTCTGGATGTGTACCTCGGGGCTAGGTACGCGCAGTCTGCCTCCGAGAGAGCGCTAGGCCGGTGAGCGCCCCTTGATGCTTCCCCAGGGTCCTTCAGCAGGTCCCCGTGCCCCTCACACTCGCTGCGGCTCCCCAGCTTCCTCCAGTCCGCACACAATGAGATTAAATCCGGCCCGGGAAGCAGCCGGCGGGGCGGGGCCAGGATCCGGCCACGCCCACACAGAGGCCGGACCTGCCTTTCAAGCACAGCCCCCCTAATTCCTTGGGGTCCGTCCCTGGAAACCGAAAGAAGCCAATACACACGTAAAGCCCAACACTTTCATTCAGAAGCATGGAGTTTGTTTTGCATAAACAAATTTATGTCTGTACTTAATGATCCCAACATGTTTCGATAAGTGAGGTTTGTGCGTATCCAGCTTTCAATATTCTGTTTTAAGTCTGTTTCTAAGGTGCAGTCGGAATTGGCACATAAAGTTACATGAGGAGCATTTGCCTGGGAGAGGGACCCACATCACATACCATTTGACCTTTACTTTAACTCGCATGCACATGCTTCCAAATACACACATTTTCTCACATAAACACACTCACCTGCAAACACGCTCATAACTTATATTTAAAAGCATTTTTCACCTGCAAACACGCTCATAACTTATATTTAAAAGCATTTTTCACCCACTGTAGCTGCCAGATAGGGTCATATGCCTTCTCATTATAATCCTTTTTATACACTAGTAGTGACTAAAATCCAGGAACGTGACGCTCCAACCACCGTGTTATGACGACCGTGTGTTCCAGGCACTGATTTTGTCACCTGAGGCCAGGGGTCTCAGAGCCAGGGGTCACACGGGCAGGGCCGGCTTCAGTGCTGGTGGCGCCATGTGCAACCATCACTTCTGCCCCCCCCTCCAAAATACCTCACCATCAGATTTTCTCACTACCACCAAGCAAAAGTGCCCCTCATCTCTCCATAGCCCAACTCTCCCATATGTATGGATTGTTTTAAAGCATCTTAAACTCTTTTTAGCAACATTAGGAATTGATAAAGAATGTTGTGTGGGGGGATCCTAACCCATTTTATGAAGTATGCATGCAGCTCTTTGACGACAGTGTGTAATAGTCACTGTTCTGTATTAAGGTTATATCTCATGAACTGTGGTAACAAAAGGACCTCTGTGACAAAAGCAGTAATCCACTCAGCTATCCACAAAAAATACAGATCTGTGATCTGCACTGTATGCGTTCTTTGCAGCAGGACTATTAGCCCTCTTGGCTACTTAATGGCGATTCAAAACTGCCACTAGACAGAACTCTGATCTCTCTCACTCTCTCAAGCAGGAACATTAATCATAAGAGTTATCTTGGCATTTTTACTGCTGCCTGAAAGCTGGCACAAGGAGCACTGCAGCAGGTGTTTTCCAATCGTAAATTATTGCTAAACACAGCGCCCCCCTTAGGTCAGCACCCCTTTCCCAGGTCAGCATCCAGTGCGGCTGCACCAGTCGCACCTCTCTAAAGCCGGCCCTGCGCACGGGGCAAGCCAGGGTTTGCAGGTGATAACCAAAAAAAAAACAGATTATAACCCTAGTCTTCAGAAACCGCTGCCCACTGTTTACATAATAGGCCATAAACCCTGCACAAATTCAGTTGTGGAACACTTGGTAAACTGCATTAATATCAAGTGTGATTAGGTAAACAACATGATAAATGCAGGGAAAAGGTGACTTGAATGTTCTAATCCAGTCACCCGTTTCCACTGCTTCCCTTCTGTCTGAAAAATGTACGATGTGAGCCAAAAATGTGAATAGTAAAAAAACAATTACAGGGAGGGGCGAATGCCTTTGAGCAACCTGAAGCATTCCACCGTCCCAGACTAGATTAACGAAAAACTACCCAGTATTAAATCACACACAAGCGTGGGACTTTAAGGGCCTGCATGAGTTCACCTAAAGAGAATCATGCAGTCTTCTTTAGGATGTGGATGTGCGTATACTCAGTCTACAGAGATGCAGACATGATGCCTGAACATGCCCCGAAGCCAAGGGCGTAACCTAGTCCGTGATTTTTATGGGAGGGGGTTAGCGGGAGTGAATCTCAATTTTCCTAATGGGGGTGCGATGACCAAGGATCAGGATGGGTTGGTTCCATGAGGAGCAGGTTGCATTAGTAGGGCTCCGTCTAGAGTGGCACAGTGGGTGAAAAATGATGGGTTGGAAGTTACCCTGAGCAATTGCCACTGGTTAGACCACTTGCAAGCATTCATCCCATCACTTTTTGGGTGTTCGATTGTGAGTAGTATGTCTGGAATCCTGAGACTAGCACAGTTTTCCAAGCCAATGTTTGTGAATAAAAAAAAAACAGTAACGATCCTGATCCAGAAAATAAACATCATAGGAACTCCTAATGAAATAAGATTGATAAGAAAAACCGACACAGAAATAGCAGACCTGAGTGAGGCCCCGAGGCCCATTTACCTAACCAAGAATGTATTTGAGGTGTGTCACAGCCCAGAGCCCCCTGCTGAAGCTATGCCACTGCCCATCCCACCTGGGCCTCGTAGTGTAACCCTACAAACTCCTAACTACGGTCACATACATCACAATGGATTGGAATCCTTGCCCTGGGATCACTTATTTAAAATGTATATTCACTGCGCACACTCTTCTTTATGTCTGCAACAAAAACCCTTTATGGTAGTGCAGTCAAATCAGTGCATGCAGGCAGTTCTCCACGTCTTAATGTACTGAGCCCAAGTCACAAACAGAGGAGGCAAAGAATAGGGCAAGCACAGCCAGAGCCGAGCCATGGGTCTGGCTTGGCTCTAAGAGTACGTGCACAAGCCAAGCCATGAAAACGTCTGGCATGTATTTATGCAACAAACATAATGTAAAAATCAGTACAATCTCTTCCAGGTTCAAAAAAGTGTATTTATTTAACATACAAAAGTGTTTCACCTTACTATATCACTGCATTAAAAGTGATCGTTTTTAAAAACATTCATAGCTCGTCTTCCAACAACGCCATTAGTGTTCTAAGAGGCAAGTCAGTAGATATGTAAACTCTAAATGTGGCCTAGATTCTTATTATTGATGGAACAATTTTGCAGTCTATTAAATCAAACATAAGAGATGATTGTACAGTGCACATCCTGAACTCAAGTATTTAAATGTGTGCTCATATGGGATACTAAAGAACATGGCGTGTCTGTGAAATAAAATATTTGCCTATGATTAGACAATTTGGACAGGTAGGGAAGACAATATTGATTCTAGATTATCTGTTTTCACATTTAGAAATTCAGCCACCAGATCAGTATCTCTTGCTTTCCCTGTCTCATGTATACATCAAAGGTCATTGTTTTGCCTTTCATTCTTGCCTCACAATGAGAAAAACTGGCACAGAGATAGCAAATCTGACTTACGGATCTCCAGACCCAATTGCAAATACCTCTCCCCCACCAGAAGCTGTACCCCTGGTTAGAGCATCTCTGAAAATGCAGGTTGACAGAAGCCTCCAAAGAACAATAATGTTTATGTAACGTCATTGTGGCCTCTTCCCAGAAGTGCCTATGGACAAGCAGCTTAGCATCTTTCTCTTCCTAGTAGGGCCTCTGGACCCACCAGTTGACCACAGACTCACCCTATGAGCTGTTTGGTCCTTTTGCTCAGGGCTGATCCTTAAGAGGTCTTTATTTTACACAGCCTTACAGGAATGAACAAACAGCAATAGAATAGGGGGCTTCCGCATAGTGTTATAGGTCACAGAGACTTGCAATCAGCCCTGGTACAGTGTAATTAGCTTAAAGTTCAATGACTAAAATGTGGTATCTATCTATCTATCTATGTAATTTTTTTCTGTCTACAACTGTCTACATCTGTTTGCTATATCTGTCTTTATATCTATCTTTTTATCTCTGCATGTTTGGCTATGTCTAGGTACCTATCTACCTGTGTACACCTTTTTCCCTCCATCTTTATTTATCTGTGTGTTTATGTCAATCTATATGTGTATGTCTGTCTCTCTGTCTGCCTGCCTGAATAGCTATTTGTTGGCTTTCCTGTGTATAATACTGGATGGCTAACTGACTTTGCATTGGTGGGGACAGAACTAAGACCCTACCCAGAGGCTGTAGTGATCCTTCAGTGAACCTTTTCATTGCCCCTTCATCATTGGTGTTTCCCTGATATTCTCATGATTGGCTATAAAGGTTGGAGACTTCTTTAAATCTAAGCTATCCTTCAGCATACAGGTCAACAAATGACCAAAAATGTGTTCTTCCACCTCTGTTGTCTCTGCAGAAATCTAATTCTACTTCTGACTCATCGCAATATTGCCTTCATCCTTGTAATGATTGAGATATGTGTGAAAGGCGTTGGTACGCTTTATATCTGCCTGAGGCTGATAATATGGAATGTATGTGCATCTAGGAGACATCGTGGGGACTACATTTTGGATTCCATGTGTAGAAGGATACCTGAAGTAGTGGAGGAAATTGTGTGAAGCTGCTCTGGTCATTGGTGAGTTGAGAGCTTGCTGTACATGCATCAATCAGTCAATCAATCAGTTTTTGTAAAGCGCAACTTCTCACCTGTGAGGGTCTCAAGGCATTGGTGGTGGGTCTGGGCCTCATTCGAAAAGCCATGTTTTGAGGTTCTTCCTGAAGATGGTGAGAGATTGGCTTTGTCTGAGGTGCATGAGCAGGTTGTTCCAGCTCTTGGTTGCGAGGTATGCAAAAGATCTTCCTCTGGTGGTGGTTTTCCAGATGTGTGGGACGGTTGCTAGTGCCTGCTGGGCAGAGCGGAGGGGTCTGGCAGGGTTATGGAAGGAGATGCAATGGTTCAGGTAGGTGGTCCGATGTTGGACAGGACCTTGTAGGTGTGGTCGAGTAGTTTGAAGTTGATACACTTCTCTACTGGGAGCCAATAGAGGGTCCTCAGGTTTTGGGAGATGTGTTCTTGGCGGGGGAGGTTCAGGACGAGTCTTGAGCCAGCGTTTTGGATGAGTTGTAGTTTCCTGATGTTCTTTGTTGTGGTGCCGGCGTAGAGTGCATTGCCCTAGTCGATCTTGATAGTGACTAGGGCATGGGTGATTGTTTTGCGGCAGTCAACTGAGATCCATTTGACAATTGTGTGGAGTTGGTGGAGGGTGTGCTAGCAGGAAGAGGTGACTGCGTTTACCTGTCGGGTCATTGATAGGAAGGAGTCAAGGATGATTCCTAGGTTGCAGGCGTGGTCAGTCATAGTAGGTGGTGCACTGAGCGATGTGGGCCACCAGGAGTCGTCCCAGGCTGAGGTGGAGTTTCCCAAGATGATGAGCTCGGTCTGGTCCGGGTTGAGCTTGAAGCAGCTCTCCCTCATCCAGGGGGCTATGGGTTTCATCCCGGTGTGAAAGTTGCTCTTAGCTTTGTCCGGGTCTTCAGTGAGGGATATGATGAGGTGTGTGTCATCAGCGTATGACACAAGGTTCATTTTGTGTCTCTGACGATGGCTGCCAGCAGGGCCATGTATATGTTGAAGAGTGTTGGGTTCAGGGAGGAACCCTGAGGGACTCCGCAGCTGACTTCTGTTGGTTTGGATATGAAGGGTGGGAGCCTGACTCTCTGTGTTCTTCCGGTGACGAAGGAGTGGATCAATTGCAAAGCTTTTCCGCGGATTCCTGCGTCATGGAGTCTGGTGCATAAGGTGCTATGGGAGACCATGTTGAAGACTGTTGAGAGGTTGAGGAGTATGAGTACTGCGGTGTGTCCAGGTCGAGGAATGTGCAGATGTCATCGGTGGCTGCAAGAAGAGCTCTCTCCATGCTGCGGTTGCCGCGGAATCGAGACTGAGATGTATCCAGAGAGTTGTTGTCCACAAGGAACTGTCACAGCTGCAAGTTTATGGCAGGACTTTGGCTGGATAGGGTAGCAGCAAGATGGGTCGGCTGTGGGTTTTTTCAGGAGGGGGTGACTTCGGTGTGTTTCTAGTCTTCAGGGAAGGTGGCTGTTGTGATGAAGCTGTACAGCATCTTGTGGAGTTCGGGGGCGATGGATGCATTGGCTCTGTTGTAGATGTGGTGAGGACAGGGGTCTGTTGAAGCTCCGGAGTGAATGCTGTTCAGGATGATTTCAGTCTCTTCTGTGGTGAGCATGGACCAGCTGTGGATGGTTTGGGTGGATTCTGGGGGGCTGGTTCAGTCGTAGGTTCTGACGCTGGGTGAGTTCTGTGGGAGGAAGTTGTCATAGGTGTCCTTAATCTTGCAGTGGGAGAAAGTGGACAGTTTCTCGCAGAGGTCTTGCGATGGGGGGATGTTCGTGGCTTAGTAGGGAGGATTGGTGAAGTTGTTGATTACCATGAAGAGTTCTCTTGGTAATGGGTGGCAATGGCGGCTCTGAAAGAGGCGAGGTCTTCGCTGGTTTTGCTGTTTCTCCATTTCTTCTCTAGGCGCCTGCAGGTGCGTTTGGATTCTTGGTGTTCAGTGGTGAACCAGCTGGCTTTTTTTGGGATGTGCTTGACTGAAGTTGATCATAGGGGGGCTAAGGAGTTGGCACATTCGGTGATCCAGGAGTTGAGGTTGCGTGCTGTGGTGTTAGCATCGTCCTGGGGGAGGAGTGATTTGGCAAGGGTCGTGGTGAGTTGCTTGTCCTACTACCCTAGATTAGGCTGTAGAAGGGCCTCTTTTCTTTGCAGCTTGTGGCCTATCCCTGCCAGGGCACTCCCAGTTCCACCCCCTTTCTGTCTGATCTGCATATACAAATGATATAGCCTGTTGTCTGCGTCCAACACGCAACTATACATAGGCCTGCTGGAACCAACCCAGGTAGGACTCCTGTTGCATATGGCCTTGCGTGGCATTGCAAAGTCCACAATATTGATCCAGAATCTCTCATGACCAAGAAAAAACTGGTGCACCCCTGCAGCTGAGGAGAACTGAATTCTAAGGATCAAGTCTGCTTGACCGCTGCAAACTCCTCCTGGACTTGGATCAAGTATGAGTGAAGAATTCTGCTAGAAGTGCTGATAGAAATCCCTTGCTGGGTGGTGTGGGGGAAGTCTGAATAGTGTGAGAGAGACTACCTGGAAGATCCTCTCTTGCCAGAGAAGACCTGTTGTGAGTTCTATGTCTTTCTGGGACATGTGTTTGCCCAGCTGCTGTGCAGACAGAAAAGCCAACTTGGATAAACTAATTTGTCTGCATTGCCTGGAGTCCTGGGGCACAGTCTTCGCATACACATTGTGATAGGTATGTGTTCATATAGAAAAAAAAAACATAAGTACACTCATCACCTTATATCTTATTGATGTATTTATCTACCTATATATGGATATAATGGTAAAGTTATACATGTATGTATGTAAATCATATTTTTTATTTTTTGTTTACTTATGTTTCTTAAAAATATTTAGTTTTCAATCCTCTAATAAGTATACAAATATATATAGAGAGAACATAAGCCCTTCTACGCCTCATCAGGGGTAGTAAGTGCTATATAATCACAATTTCAATCACAACTACACCCTGGTTGGTAAGCCTGCGTTGTCCCTGACTCTGCCTTTAGTGTAGGGAAACCTGTTTAAGCATTTAGTTGCCTCAGGCCAACCTTGTTTCATCCACTGCCTTGAATAATTCAGAGAGATGATTAGATGAGGCGCTCATGCTTTTACTGAATAACATGTTTGCATCTTTATGTTCCCCATCTGTACCCTGCTTAAAGAGCAAGTACCTCAATGAGCTAGATGCCTTAATTTTGTCCTCTATTAAAAAAAAACGTTCTCAATCTAACGTCAGTGGAAGGATTTGCTTCAGCTTTCATATTTGAAGTATATTACGTCATTCATGTAAATTATAGGAAATAGTTAATGGGCGTGACATACGACACTTGAATTATGGACTTTTAAAGCACTGGTGGTTGTGCAATAACACCAAACATATGACACACCAAACATATACAAGAATACATAACACATAAAAAGGGTGCATATCTAAGCGGATGGGTAGTACTTCCTAAATTACCAATATTATACAATTAGGGTGTCTTATCACACTTTTAGCAATGGCTTAAAGTTCTCTAGTTCGTGGGGTTGACGTCATCTCAGTGAATTATGGATTTTCAATCACTGAAAAAAGCATTAGAAACACAAAGAGGCACCCCTGCGTCATGTACACACAGCCACACATGCATGCATATCTCTCCTTTCATTATTTGCCTACTCCAGCACCGGTGCGGTGCAGCGCGCGCACAGCTAATAAGGTTTTTCACCAGGGCTGGTGGTTGGAGCGCATAGATTTCCCGCCATGCCTGCCTCCTGCTAAATATAGGAGGGAGCCGGCAGATGTGCTCCAGATTTTAATACCATCTTTTATATGGGAAGACATAGAGCACGCTCTGTCCGCTCCAGTTCTAGGAAGCGGAACACTGGCTGCTCCAATTGTGCTCCCTAACAAGGTTTATATTTTGAATATCTCTATCTGGCTGTAGGCATGGAAAGAAAGAGAGACAGGGAGGGGAGGCAGAAAACAAGCAAGAGACAGAGAGAGAACAAAAAAGAGAAAGAAAAAAGGAAAAGGAAAGTTAGGGTGTGAAAGGGAAGGGCAGAAAGGTAAAGAAAATGAACATTAACTGATAGAGTACTCTGAAGTATTCGTATTTTATTTTATATGTGTGATAAACTCGTACATTTTGTTTTAAAGGACTTGACAGCAGTGCTTGAAATGGAAAAATAGAAGTGCAGGTGCTCTGGATCAGAGTACCTGCTTGTTTCTGAGAAGTGCTGGTACTCTCTAAAAGTATTACATTTTCCCCAAGAAGTGCAGGTACTCTCCCTCTCAAAATAAATAAGTGCTGGTACTCAGTACGGGATAGTACCGGCCCATTTAAAGCACTGCTCGACAGAGATAAACTCAGTTATTTGATATCATTTTCCAGTTTCATCGCACGTTGAAGAAGTGTGTTGTTTAACTGCTTGCTGTTCCACTTTTAATGAACACAAGTGTTACCTAATTTGTAAACTAAGAGTATTGCAAATTATTAACATTATTTAGTAAACAATGTGACAGCAGAATTGATAAGGCATTGTACACAGGACTATACGAGGATGTGTACAGTACACTCAGGCTAGGGTACAAGGTGGTGCTGGGATCTGTTGGAGATAAAGACCATCACCCCTAGATGAACATGGCCCATAGAACTGTTTAATAGGGTTCACTCCTTGGACAGGCGGTGAGTTAAAGAGGGGTACTGTGGGCTTGGGAAGTGGTGACTGTTGTATACAGGACAAGCTGTGCAGTGTTAGTCTAGGGTGACCACCTGCCTCCAAGTAACTATGGGCAATGTTTCCAGTCCTGGACTTCTGTGAGATAGCATTCTGGTTGTTGCAGTCTTGCTTTGCTTCCATTGAACTAATTAGACTAACACATGAAATCTGTGGTTTGTAGGTGAAAAGTTCAGAAATAGAGACAGTGTCCGTAATGACTTGTAGTGAGATGGTCACCCTATGTTAGTGGTAGTGGGGGAAGGTCACACATGGTGGTGGGTGGGGGGACCTGGGGGGGTGATGTGAGAGGTACTGCAAGACAGTTTCAAGATCGCTGTGCCAGATCCCATGTACTCAATTTTAAATATCTTTCCTACAAATCACCCTTACAAAAAACATGTGTCCCACTGAATCAAATAACGTAATTTGTGCAGCACCCACAATGCAGTGAAATATCAATTGAAAGCATAGGACTTTAACTTTAAGATTATTAGGGAATCTTCTATCTGAATATTTTGAAAGGAAATGAAGGGTCCTTAAGAACAATAAAAGAGGCAAAATAGTACCATAGAAAGCAGTGAAGGCAGGAAAGTATGTCTGAGTAGAGGTGGGTGAGCCACTGAAAGCTTGAGGCAGGCTCGAGTTTAAAGCCTGGATCGGCTCAAGGCCCTGTTGGAACCTCAAGCCCATAAGAAGCTGGGCTTTCATGTGACGTCTGCCTGCCTCCCTCCCTCTACGCAAGACATGGCCTTATGGCCAGAGCTGCCGATTTTGGAGGAGGCATGCAGGTTTGAGCCTCGACATGGGCTCAACATGTTGTGATTCTGGGCAAATCACTTAGGGGGTCATTACGACCTCAGCAGTCTTTTCGCAAGACCGCCGAGGTACCGCCGTGCTGAAGACCGCCAGTGGTGGCGATCTTCCGCCCCGTGTATTATGACCGCTGGCAGCCCGCAGTCCTTTTTCGTACGGAAAGCCGCCAGCAGCCATACTGGCGGACGGCGGGAAAGTGGAGGTTGCTCAACCTCCACCGCCACGTCAACAGAACACCGCCCACTGAATCACGTCCCATGATTCGGTGTGGCGGTGTTCTGCTGACGGTGTGCTGGTGGCGGAGCTGCCCCCATGGATCCCGTCCCATCCCGGAGGATCAACGGACAAGGTAAGTTGATCGTCCGTTAGGGAAGGGGGTGGGGGGTGTTGTGTGCGTGCATGGGGGTGTGCGTGTGAGAGTGTAGAGGGGGTGAGTGAGTGAGTGAGTGTATGCTTGCGGGGGTGTTGTGTGTATGGGAAATGTGTGCGGGTCGGACAGTGTGCATGTCTGTTTGTATGTGTGCGGGTATGTGTTGTTGGGGTGTATGTGTGCGTGTAGGGGTGTGTATATGTGCATGTTGGGGTGTGTGTGTGTGGGGGTGTGTATATGTGCATGTTCGGGGTCGGGGTGGGGAGGGGGGTTGTGCCACCTTTGGGGGTGGCAGGGGGGTGGAGGGTGTGGGGGGAGGATTCGTAGGAGGTAGCAGGGGGTGGGGGAGACCCCCATCAGTGCCAGGGAACGAATTCCCTGGCACTGATAGTGCCTACCGCCATGGATCTCATGGAGGTTCCCAACCACCCAAGATCCATGGCGGTATGCAGGGTCCTGATACCGTCGGCGGTCTAGTGACGACCGCCGGGCTGGAGACCGCAATCTCCAGCCCAGCGGTCTTCACCGCCATGGCGGTCTGAATGGTGAAGCGGCTGATTATCAATTTTTTTGCCGCCGGCCTGTTTGCGGTCTTACCGCCGCTTTACCACCGACCGCCAGGGTTGTAATGAGGGCCTTAATCTTCTTGTGCCTATAAAAAAAATTTGACCTTGTGTAATGTAACTAGTGTTCATAAAAAGCCCTAAAATACTGTTGGGTTGAGATCGTGCCATATAAAAACTGCAGAAAAATGCACAAAGAGGTAAAAACAAAGTCTTAACATAAGGAAAGACAAATAGATACCCATTTAGTGTCTTATTTGTATAAAGTGAAACCAGAAAACCTGGATAAATCACGGCTTCCCTGCTTAAACTGTATAATCTTCCTCAAATATTTTATTTTATTATATATTTAATATGATATATTATAATAAATATCGTTTTTCTTCATTATTGTGTATGACTCGTATGAGATCACTTACAAATATGTGAATTAATACCAGTTGTAGAAAAATCTATTGTGGTTGAGTTATTAGACTAAAGTGTGGCTGTATAAAACCTGAGACAGTACAGGGTTTACAAGACAAGTGTCTTGCCTCTTGGTTCACTAATCGTTCAATTTAAAAACTATCACTTTTAATAAGTACTTCTTAGTGTGTAGTGCTATACCGTGATGTATTAATGTCAAAGCTTCCACTTGTTAAAGAATACACTTTTTTGGATTCTGAAGAGACTTCAAAATACTTTACGTGACGTTTGCTGTATTGTTTACATAGCAAACATTTTCAAGGCTCAGCTCGTGCAGCGGCTCAATGAGCCGAGCCGAGACAGATCCTTGACTCGGCTCTCCCTTTTAATTTGTTGGCTTGCCACGTCTATCTCTCATCATATCACAGAAAGAGACAAGACTTATAAATGTGTATTTTGTTGCATTACCCTATCATAAATTAACCTAGTTGTTATTGACACATTACTTTTGATTGTGCATATATATATGTGCTGTTGACATGGTTTTCGTGCAATAAGGCACCTTTCGTGCTTCGTATATGTTGAGGGTGGGCCAAGTGTTGCGAGAGCTTCCCACAGTGAAAATCACAGTTCTTTGATGTCTTCAATACAGTAAGCTTCCCGTCGCCCATCCCTCCCCCACCCCACAAACTTTCAAACCCCAACGCCTCCTTTCATGGCTTTCTGGCGCCATTTTAGAATTAAAGCAGACTGTTTTCCCCGTCGGATGTGTTGGCTGCGACCGTGTGAGGCGCAGCATGCAGATCGGGGCCTTTGTTTATATCCACACCCTGAAACAAAGGCAGTTGTGAGAGGGAGGGGGCAATCCCAGCTGCCAGACCCCATCCCCAGCCCGCCTTTACCGCTCACAGTAACGATACCCCCTGCCATCCCGTACACGGACCATAATCGACATGTCAGCCACGCATCGCCCCTCCCGGTCTACCCGACTAAAAATGTGGCATCACCACTTCAGGAAATGTTCGTACCTTGCGGAGTATGGCAGCCTCGCCGAGTCTTGCTGTGATGCCATAACACGTTAAGACCCGCGACTGTTTTTTTTTAAACAAAAAAATTACATGGTTTTACCTTAGACACTCAAAACATCCAACATAGTTAATGGAAGTTAACTTTCCGCTGAATTTTTTCCTTAAACCTCCTTCTTTCCTGTTCTGAAATACTAGCACGTTTTCCCAAACCGCATCCATCTCTGTTCTGAAATATTAGCATATTAGGGCCAGTTTTCCATGTGCAGCTTGGTAGAGCCACTGAAACCTGCAAATGGTCTCGCGTTTGCTCGAGTTAGAGCTATTAGCACTGTAAATTCCTAAATGGACTTTTCTTGCCACACAAATTGAAAATGAAAAGTAAAACAGCTGACATATGCAAGTCAATTCAAAGCTCTACGGCCGCCATGAGCTTGAGCGCAAAGGAGAGACACAAAAGGAAAAAGAAATTTGCTTGCAGTCAAACATATAGGCAAACATCCAATTATCCATGTAACAGGGTCGATGGCCAAGGCAGTAACAAAACTGCCCCAAGGTGGGACAAACGTAAAGTATTTACCAGTGATAACAAAGGATTTTTGAAAGGCAAGCCCACTAACAAGTGAAAGTGATGGGTGTAAGGTGGGTGTGGATAAAAGCCCACATACCCACATAGATACCTACACGTCGGAACAGCAGCGCTTGCGCGCTGCTATGCTCAACCTAAAAAACAAAGGGGGGTAGGGGAAACAACGCCATGAGAAAAAAAGCTGCAAGAAACACAAGTGGATTCAGAGATGAAAGGAGACAGAAAATGCAAAACAAAGGTGCAGAGCTAGCACGTGGAACAAAAAAATAATACAGTAAAAGGGGAAAAAATGACAAGAGCTAGAGAGACAGCAACAAAAAAATTGAAAAATATAAGCCCACCAACCCACTCATGGAGGCGAGCAGGCAGACAGAAAAGAACCAGAGCTTGAAGAGAGGTCGAGAAAGGAAACTGAAACAAAATATAAAGTAAATTAGGAAGAAATTAAATATTTTATTTATGTTGTAGGCTGAGTGAGATAGTATAGTAAATTATTCCATGTGTAAACTGCAGATCACTTGTGCAATACTTGTGAAATGTTCAGTGACTTCATATATACCAATTCTAAATATTCATGTGCCACCCGTCAGTGGTGCCTACCCAGGTTAGGGGTACTTAAGCATATTCCATACATCTGTGTGAAGTCTGCAAGGTAATGATTCTAATTCTGATACAAAAACTTAAGTGGGTTAATGATCCTGTAGCAGAGATTTCAGGTAAATATACTGGTCACAAAATCCAAAAACATAGTAAGGCAGATCAATGAGTTAACAGGCCTACTACAAAGATCCATTTCTAACCAACATGTCACAGGTTCCAATGGTAGTGGTAAACTCCCTCCCTATAGTACTCTGATAATTTGAGCTCTATATAGGCAGAGTTTCATCCACCTTATAGAAAATATAAAATATAAATAAACGGAAACATCTTTTCCAAAAATGCACTGATATAGCATGAAAAAAACAAATCTAATGCTGACAACTCGAAGCACCACATGTTATCCACAGCCTAACTACCTATGGGGATCTCTGTGAATCTTGCCAATGGTGCCCCTTTGCCTTAACTTTTCTACTTTCGGGACATTTTCTTTTTCTTCACCTCTATATAAAGATACTCTTCATTCTGCATGACTGTATGAAGTAGCGCTAGTATGTGGAAGGTAAACGTCTGCGAGTGGTAAACATCTGTATGGTCATGGCGTATGCATGTACATGAGCAACGTACACGAGTGTGTGGGTGATGAATGTTTGTATGTGTGCAGCATTGATGTATGTGAATTAATGAACAAACTAGAACTGAGAAACCACACTTGAGGAAAACAAATCAAGGAAAAACAATTTTAAGGAAATAATTTTAAAGAAATACATATAAATTGAAAATTTAAAGAAACATTTTAAAGCAAAGGATAGAAAAAATATTAAACAATATTTACTTTTGGTGGAGGTTGGTGGTAGTGAGGGGTTTTTGGTTTCCCTGGATGAGTGATGTTTAGAGGTAATGGGAGCTTTTTAGGGTTCAAAGATGGTGGAATTTAGGGGAGGTGATGGGTTTTTAAGGTTCACAGATGAGTGGAGTTTAAGAGCTGTAAGAGTTTTTTAGGGATCAGGAGTGAGTAAAGTGTAGGGTATTAAGGAGTTTTTTTGAGAATTCAGGGATGGTCAGACCTTTTGGCTAGTGAGGGTTTTTTTCGGTTCAGAGATGGGTAGAGGTTAAGGGTTTTTAGGGTTCAGTAATGGATAGAGTTTGGGTGGTGAAGGGTTTTTAGGGTTCAGGAATGGGTTGTGTTTAGGGGCGGTAGGCGGTTTTAGGGATCACTGGAGTTTATGGGAAAAAAGTTTTAGGATCTAAGAATCAGTGGAATTTAGGGTGGTGACTTTTTTTAGGGTTCAGGGACTGGTGGAGTTTAGATGTAGAAAGGGTTTTTTAGGGTTCATGTTGTGGTACAGTTTAGGGGTGGTGAAGAGTTTCAAGGATTCAGGGATGTGTGGGATTTATGATTAGGAAGGACATTTTTAGGTTTCAGGAAAGGGTGAAGTTTAGGGGTTGGGAGGGGTGTAATGGTTCTGAGATGGGTGGAGTTTAGGGATAGAAAAAGCTTTTATGGTTCAAGAATGTGAAATTTAGAGGTCAGGGATGGGTGGAATTTTCATGTAGTGATGGATTTTTAGGACACAGGTATGGGTGAAGTTTAGGGTTAGAAAGAGTTTTTAGTGTTCAGGGATGGGTGGAATTTAGGGGGTCAGGGATAGGTGTAGTTTAGGCATGGCAAGGGTTTTTTCGGGGGCAAAGATGGATGGGGTTTAGAGGTTGCGAGGGGGTCAGGAATAGATGATGATTAGAGGTGGTGAGGTGTTAACTAATTAAAAGCATCCAAAGTAAATGTTTTACAATGTAAAATATATAAATCCATGTTAATGTCCCTTGAAATAAAGCACTAAAATAAATGTTCCAGACAAACATGTTTCTGAAAGTTCAGGGGTGGTGAGAACTTTTGGTGAGTGAGGGTTTTTAAGGTTCAGAGATGAACGGCGGTGAAGGGTTTTTAGGGTTCAGTGATGGGTAGAGTTTGCGAAGGTAAAGAGTTTTTAGGGTTCAGCAATGTGTGGAGCTTTGGGGTGGTGAGTGGTATTAGGGGTCAAGGATTTTGGGAGTTTATGGGCAGAAAGAGCTTTAGGGTTCAGGAATAAGTAGAGTCCAGGGTGGTGAGTGTTTTTTTGGCATTCAGGGATGGGTGGAGTTTAGATGTAGCAAGGGACTTTTAGGGATAACGGATGGGTGGAGATTAGGGGTGGTGAGGGGTTTCAAGGATCCCGGGATGTATCAGGTTTATGTGTAGAAAGGCGATTTTTAGGTTTTAGGAAAGGGTGGAGTTTATGGGTTGTGAGGCGTTTTAGGGTTCCGAGATGCGTGGAGTGTAGAGGTAGAAAGGGCTTTTATGGTTCAGGGATGGGTATAGTTGACCAGTCAGAGATGGGTGGCAATTAGCGTAGAGATATCTTTTTAGGATATTGGGGTGGGTGGAGTTTAGGGTTTGAAAGGGCTTTTAGGGCTCTGGTAGGGGTAAAGTTTAGGAGTCAGAGATCAGTGTAGTTAGGCATGGAGAGGGGATTTTAGGGGCAGGGATGGATGAGTTAGAGGGTTGTGAGAGCATCAGCGATGGATGGTGATTAGGGGTGGTCGGGGTTAGCAAAATAAAAGCATCCAAAGTAACTGTTTGACAATGTAAAAGATATAAATCTAAATGAATGTCCCCTGAAGTAAAGCATTGAGATAAGTACCCAGGGCAAACATGTTTTTGAAAGTAAGGCCTGCAACTGTTACATTTACACCTTAAACAAGCACTGGCAAAGCCAACAATTCTCGCCTCTTCAAGAGCTATTGGCATTGTGTAAAGAAATGGCTCCCTGTTGCAGTTACCCCCCACTTTTTGCCTGATACTGATGCTGACTTGACTGAGAAGTGTGCTGGGACCCTGCTAACCAGGCCCCAGCACCAGTGTTCCTTCACCTAAAATGTACCATTGTATCCACAATTGGCACACCCTGGCATTCAGATAAGTCCCTTGTAACTGGTACTTCTAGTACCAAGGGCCCTGATACCAAGGAAGGTCTCTAAGGGCTGCAGCATGTCTTATGCCACCCTAGAGACCCCTCACTCAGCACAGACACACTGCTTACAAGCCTGTGTGTGCTAGTGAGAACAAAAGGAGTAAGTCGACATGGCACTCCCCTCAGGGTGCCATGCCAGCCTCTCACTGCCTATGCAGTATAGGTAAGACACCCCTCTAGCAGGCCTTACAGCCCTAAGGCAGGGTGCACTATACCATAGGTGAGGGTACCAGTGCATGAGCACTGTGCTCCTACAGTGTCTAAACAAAACCTTAGACATTGTAAGTGCAGGGTAGCCATAAGAGTATATGGTCTGGGAGTTTGTCAAACACGAACTCCACAGCACCATAATGGCTACACTGAAAACTGGGAAGTTTGGTATCAAACTTCTCAGCACAATAAATGCACACTGATGCCAGTGTACATTTTATTGTAAAACACACCACAGAGGGCACCTTAGAGGTGCCCCCTGAAACCTAACCGACTATCTGTGTAGGCTGACTAGTTTTAGCAGCCTGCCACAAACCGAGACATGTTGCTGGCCCCATGGGGAGAGTGCCTTTGTCACTCTGAGGCCAGTAACAAAGCCTGCACTGGGTGGAGATGCTAACACCTCTCCCAGGCAGGAATTGTCACACCTGGCGGTGAGCCTCAAAGGCTCACCTCCTTTGTGCCAACCCAGCAGGACACTCCAGCTAGTGGAGTTGCCCGCCCCCTCCGGCCCGGCCCCCACTTTTGGCGGCAAGGCCGGAGAAAATAATGAGAATAACAAGGAGGAGTCACTGGCCAGTCAGGACAGCCCCTAAGGTGTCCTGAGCTGAGGTGACTCTAACTTTTAGAAATCCTCCATCTTGCAGATGGAGGATTCCCCCAATAGGGTTAGGACTGTGACCCCCTCCCCTTGGGAGGAGGCACAAAGAGGGTGTACCCACCCTCAGGGCTAGTAGCCATTGGCTACTAACCCCCCAGACCTAAACACGCCCTTAAATTTAGTATTTAAGGGCTACCCTGAACCCTAGAAAATTAGATTCCTGCAACTACAAGAAGAAGGACTGCCCAGCTGAAAACCCCTGCAGCGGAAGACCAGAAGACGACAACTGCCTTGGCTCCAGAAACTCACCGGCCTGTCTCCTGCCTTCCAAAGATCCTGCTCCAGCGACGCCTTCCAAAGGGACCAGCGACCTCGACATCCTCTGAGGACTGCCCCTGCTTCGAAAAGACAAGAAACTCCCGAGGACAGCGGACCTGCTCCAAGAAAAGCTGCAACTTTGTTTCCAGCAGCTTTAAAGAACCCTGCAAGCTCCCCGCAAGAAGCGTGAGACTTGCAACACTGCACCCGGCGACCCCGACTCGGCTGGTGGCGATCCAACACCTCAGGAGGGACCCCAGGACTACTCTGATACTGTGAGTACCAAAACCTGTCCCCCCTGAGCCCCCACAGCGCCGCCTGCAGAGGGAATCCCGAGGCTTCCCCTGACCGCGACTCTTTGAACCTAAAGTCCCGACGCCTGGGAGAGACCCTGCACCCGCAGCCCCCAGGACCTGAAGGACCGGACTTTCACTGGAGAAGTGACCCCCAGGAGTCCCTCTCCCTTGCCCAAGTGGAGGTTTCCCCGAGGAATCCCCCCCTTGCCTGCCTGCAGCGCTGAAGAGATCCCGAGATCTCTCATAGACTAACATTGCGAACCCGACGCTTGTTTCTACACTGCACCCGGCCGCCCCCGCGCCGCTGAGGGTGAAATTTCTGTGTGGACTTGTGTCCCCCCCGGTGCCCTACAAAACCCCCCTGGTCTGCCCTCCGAAGACGCGGGTACTTACCTGCAAGCAGACCGGAACCGGGGCACCCCCTTCTCTCCATTCTAGCCTATGCGTTTTGGGCACCACTTTGAACTCTGCACCTGACCGGCCCTGAGCTGCTGGTGTGGTGACTTTGGGGTTGCTCTGAACCCCCAACGGTGGGCTACCTTGGACCAAGAACTGAGCCCTGTAAGTGTCTTACTTACCTGGTTAACCTAACAAATACTTACCTCCCCTAGGAACTGTGAAAATTGCACTGTGTCCACTTTTAAAACAGCTATTTGTCAATAACTTGAAAAGTATACATGCAATTTTGATGATTTGAAGTTCCTAAAGTACTTACCTGCAATACCTTTCGAATGAGATATTACATGTAAAATTTGAACCTGTGGTTCTTAAAATAAACTAAGAAAAGATATTTTTCTATACAAAAACCTATTGGCTGGATTTGTCTCTGAGTGTGTGTACCTCATTTATTGTCTATGTGTACGTACAACAAATGCTTAACACTACTCCTTGGATAAGCCTACTGCTCGACCACACTACCACAAAATAGAGCATTAGTATTATCTATTTTTACCACTATTTTACCTCTAAGGGGAACCCTTGGACTCTGTGCATGCTATTCCTTACTTTGAAATAGCACATACAGAGCCAACTTCCTACATTGGTGGATCAGCGGTGGGGTACAAGACTTTGCATTTGCTGGACTACTCAGCCAATACCTGATCACACGACAAATTCAAAAATTGTCATTAGAAATTGATTTTTGCAATTTGAAAAGTTTTCTAAATTCTTAAAAGACCTGCTAGGGCCTTGTGTTAGATCCTGTTTAGCATTTCTTTTAGAGTTTAAAAGTTTGTAAAAGTTTGAATTAGATTCTAGAACCAGTTGTAGATTCTTAAAAAGTATTCCAACTTTTAGAAGCAAAATGTCTAGCACAGATGTGACTGTGGTGGAACTCGACACCACACCTTACCTCCATCTTAAGATGAGGGAGCTAAGGTCACTCTGTAAAATAAAGAAAATAACAATGGGCCCCAAACCTACCAAAATACAGCTCCAGGAGCTTTTGGCAGAGTTTGAAAAGGCCAACCCCTCTGAGGGTGGCAACTCAGAGGAAGAGGATAGTGACTTGGAGGAAAATTCCCCCCTACCAGTCCTATCTAGGGAGAACAGGGTCCCTCAAACCCTGACTCCAAAAATAATAGTCAGAGATGCTGGTTCCCTCACAGGAGAGACCAACACCTCTGAAATCACTGAGGATAACTCCAGTGAAGATGACCCCCTGTTAGCCAGGATGGTCAAAAGATTGGCTTTGGAAAAGCAGCTCCTAGCCATAGAAAGGTAAAGAAAAGAGATGGGCCTAGGTCCCATCGATGGTGGCAGCAACTTAAATAGGGTCAGAGATTCTCCTGACATCCTAAAAATCCCCAAAGGGATTGTAACAAAATATGAAGATGGTGATGACATCACCAAATGGTTCACAGCTTTTGAGAGGGCTTGTGTAACCAGAAAAGTAAACAGATCTCACTGGGGTGCTCTCCTTTGGGAAATGTTCACTGGAAAGTGTAGGGATAGACTCCTCACACTCTCTGGAAAAGATGCAGAATCTTATGACCTCATGAAGGGTACCCTGATTGAGGGCTTTGGATTCTCCACTGAGGAGTATAGAATTAGATTCAGGGGGGCTCAAAAATCCTCGAGCCAGACCTGGGTTGATTTTGTAGACTACTCAGTAAAAACACTAGATGGTTGGTTAACTGGAAACGAAGTGTGTGACTATGTTGGGCTTTATAATTTGTTTATGAAAGAACACATTCTAAGTAACTGCTTCAATGAAAAGTTGCATCAGTATCTGGTAGACCTAGGTCCAATTTCTCCCCAAGAATTGGGAAAGAAGGCAGACCACTGGGTCAAGACTAGGGTAACCAAAACTTCCACTGGGGGTGACCAAAAGAAAGGGGTTACAAAAACTCCCCAGGAGAAAGTGGGTGACACTAGAAACAAAGAAAAAGAGTCCTCTGTAGGCCCCCAAAAACCAGAACAGGTGGGTGGGCCCCAAGACACAACCCAAAACAAAGGTGGGTACCAGGGTAAGAACTGGGATGCCACTAAGGCATGGTGCCACAACTGTAAACAGTCTGGGCACCACACCAAGGACACTTCTTGTCCCAAAAACAAACCCCAGAACAAAATTCCAGGGGTAACCAGTGTAGCCATGGGAGATGACTCCTCAGATGAGGAGGTCTTCATAGCCTTCAACTGGAAACAGGGCCCAACAGGTGAGTTGGAGATTCCAGAGGGAAGTAGACACTTCCACCACCTACTGGTGAATGGAATCCCAACCACTGCCCTGAGAGACACTTGTGCCAGTCACACTATTGTGCATGACAGGCTGGTGCTCTCAAACCAGTACATCCCAGGTGAGACTGCCAGGGTAAGAGTTAGCCTAGACAGGGTCACTAAGAGGCCTGTGGCTTTAGTGCCCATAGAAGTGGGTGGCACTCTTAGCTGGAGAAGGGTAGTAGTCAGTACAGACCTCCCCCTTGATTGTCTCCTTGGAAATGACTACCCAGAGGTTAGTCAGAGCCCAAGAGAGGAACTGGTCCAGTGCCAGTCCTCTCCCAAGGATTCTGGAAGTCCTGCCTCTGCAGTAAATGCAAGCAGGCCCCAGAAAAAGAAGAAAAGAAAACAGAGTAGGAGGGGTGGACAACCTTTAGCCAAGGTTACAGCAAGCCAAGGAGATTCTGCTCCAGTAGGGGAGAACTCCAAAAATGGCCCTGATAAAGTCCAACCTGACCCACAAGAAGTCCTGGCTAGTCAGGCAACTGTTAAACCTGAGTGGGTGGCTCCTCAGCTAACAGAAGAAAGAGTGGAAGAAGGGTGTTTACTACAAGATGTGGTAACCCCCCACTCCAATACAGCAGACAGGCAACCTGAACCCAAAGAAGCCTGTAACTTAGCCCCTTCCCTTTTAGGTGAAGAGCTAAAGGTGTGGTTCTGGGCACTGACAGCTGTCAGTGGCCTCTGCTGGGTGTTAGCCTTTATGGCTGCACTATCCTTAGCATGGTGGTCTGACCCCATGCCAAATAGCAAGTTAGGCCCCCTGACCCTATTGGTCATGGTGGGGTTACTCCAGCTCTGGGTAACCTCTATGGGTAAGCTAGGGGTAACCCTGGCCAAGATAAGATTAGCAGAGGTGGATACCTCTAAACCCAAAATAAAAAGAATGGGTGGAGACATTGAAGAGGCAGACAAGAGGCAATTCAGACTAGGTCCTATCACTGTGGAAGTGGGTCAGTTCCCCAAAGGGAATGACCTGAACAGAAGGATGTAAGGCAGAGTAGGCCCTGCAACTAACCAGCCTATTTCTCCTACTCTTCCTCGCCTGACAGACTAGGAAGACTCTCCCAGCTTGGGCTGAGTCTCCTGGCCTGTAGGCTGGGGGGGGGCTTGTGTAAAGAAATGGCTCCCTGTTGCAGTTACCCCCCACTTTTTGCCTGATACTGATGCTGACTTGACTGAGAAGTGTGCTGGGACCCTGCTAACCAGGCCCCAGCACCAGTGTTCCTTCACCTAAAATGTACCATTGTATCCACAATTGGCACCCCCTGGCATTCAGATAAGTCCCTTGTAACTGGTACTTCTAGTACCAAGGGCCCTGATACCAAGGAAGGTCTCTAAGGGCTGCAGCATGTCTTATGCCACCCTAGAGACCCCTCACTCAGCACAGACACACTGCTTACAAGCCTGTGTGTGCTAGTGAGAACAAAAGGAGTAAGTCGACATGGCACTCCCCTCAGGGTGCCATGCCAGCCTCTCACTGCCTATGCAGTATAGGTAAGACACCCCTCTAGCAGGCCTTACAGCCCTAAGGCAGGGTGCACTATACCATAGGTGAGGGTACCAGTGCATGAGCACTGTGCTCCTACAGTGTCTAAACAAAACCTTAGACATTGTAAGTGCAGGGTAGCCATAAGAGTATATGGTCTGGGAGTTTGTCAAACACGAACTCCACAGCACCATAATGGCTACACTGAAAACTGGGAAGTTTGGTATCAAACTTCTCAGCACAATAAATGCACACTGATGCCAGTGTACATTTTATTGTAAAACACACCACAGAGGGCACCTTAGAGGTGCCCCCTGAAACCTAACCGACTATCTGTGTAGGCTGACTAGTTTTAGCAGCCTGCCACAAACCGAGACATGTTGCTGGCCCCATGGGGAGAGTGCCTTTGTCACTCTGAGGCCAGTAACAAAGCCTGCACTGGGTGGAGATGCTAACACCTCTCCCAGGCAGGAATTGTCACACCTGGCGGTGAGCCTCAAAGGCTCACCTCCTTTGTGCCAACCCAGCAGGACACTCCAGCTAGTGGAGTTGCCCGCCCCCTCCGGCCCGGCCCCCACTTTTGGCGGCAAGGCCGGAGAAAATAATGAGAATAACAAGGAGGAGTCACTGGCCAGTCAGGACAGCCCCTAAGGTGTCCTGAGCTGAGGTGACTCTAACTTTTAGAAATCCTCCATCTTGCAGATGGAGGATTCCCCCAATAGGGTTAGGACTGTGACCCCCTCCCCTTGGGAGGAGGCACAAAGAGGGTGTACCCACCCTCAGGGCTAGTAGCCATTGGCTACTAACCCCCCAGACCTAAACACGCCCTTAAATTTAGTATTTAAGGGCTACCCTGAACCCTAGAAAATTAGATTCCTGCAACTACAAGAAGAAGGACTGCCCAGCTGAAAACCCCTGCAGCGGAAGACCAGAAGACGACAACTGCCTTGGCTCCAGAAACTCACCGGCCTGTCTCCTGCCTTCCAAAGATCCTGCTCCAGCGACGCCTTCCAAAGGGACCAGCGACCTCGACATCCTCTGAGGACTGCCCCTGCTTCGAAAAGACAAGAAACTCCCGAGGACAGCGGACCTGCTCCAAGAAAAGCTGCAACTTTGTTTCCAGCAGCTTTAAAGAACCCTGCAAGCTCCCCGCAAGAAGCGTGAGACTTGCAACACTGCACCCGGCGACCCCGACTCGGCTGGTGGCGATCCAACACCTCAGGAGGGACCCCAGGACTACTCTGATACTGTGAGTACCAAAACCTGTCCCCCCTGAGCCCCCACAGCGCCGCCTGCAGAGGGAATCCCGAGGCTTCCCCTGACCGCGACTCTTTGAACCTAAAGTCCCGACGCCTGGGAGAGACCCTGCACCCGCAGCCCCCAGGACCTGAAGGACCGGACTTTCACTGGAGAAGTGACCCCCAGGAGTCCCTCTCCCTTGCCCAAGTGGAGGTTTCCCCGAGGAATCCCCCCCTTGCCTGCCTGCAGCGCTGAAGAGATCCCGAGATCTCTCATAGACTAACATTGCGAACCCGACGCTTGTTTCTACACTGCACCCGGCCGCCCCCGCGCCGCTGAGGGTGAAATTTCTGTGTGGACTTGTGTCCCCCCCGGTGCCCTACAAAACCCCCCTGGTCTGCCCTCCGAAGACGCGGGTACTTACCTGCAAGCAGACCGGAACCGGGGCACCCCCTTCTCTCCATTCTAGCCTATGCGTTTTGGGCACCACTTTGAACTCTGCACCTGACCGGCCCTGAGCTGCTGGTGTGGTGACTTTGGGGTTGCTCTGAACCCCCAACGGTGGGCTACCTTGGACCAAGAACTGAGCCCTGTAAGTGTCTTACTTACCTGGTTAACCTAACAAATACTTACCTCCCCTAGGAACTGTGAAAATTGCACTAAGTGTCCACTTTTAAAACAGCTATTTGTCAATAACTTGAAAAGTATACATGCAATTTTGATGATTTGAAGTTCCTAAAGTACTTACCTGCAATACCTTTCGAATGAGATATTACATGTAAAATTTGAACCTGTGGTTCTTAAAATAAACTAAGAAAAGATATTTTTCTATACAAAAACCTATTGGCTGGATTTGTCTCTGAGTGTGTGTACCTCATTTATTGTCTATGTGTACGTACAACAAATGCTTAACACTACTCCTTGGATAAGCCTACTGCTCGACCACACTACCACAAAATAGAGCATTAGTATTATCTATTTTTACCACTATTTTACCTCTAAGGGGAACCCTTGGACTCTGTGCATGCTATTCCTTACTTTGAAATAGCACATACAGAGCCAACTTCCTACACATTGTCAGTGTGTTTTAGCTATGTTGTACCCCCGCGTGGCTGCTGTTCAGCATGGCTAAAAGTTAGTGGCATAGAGGAGAGTGGCATGCCGTGCCTTAGAGTGGAATGGCAAAGAGCAGAGTGGAGTGTTGTTGAGTGGAGTGGCAGGAAGTGTCATGTATTGGAGTGGCATAGTGTGGAGGCGCGCTGAGTGGCATGCACTGGAGTGTCATTGAGTAGAGTGGACTGGTGCACAGTGCATTGGCGTAAAATGTGGTAGAGTAGAGTACAGTGGCGTGGAATTCAGTGGCGTACAATGCAGCATCACAGAATGCAGTGGTGTAGATTAGAGTGGTGCAGAGTACAGTGGCGCAGAGTGGAGTGGCACAGAGCGGAGTGGTGTGGAGTAGTGTGGCTCAGAGTAGAGTGGTGTAGAGTGCAGTGGCATAGAATAGAGTGACGTAGAGTGGCACAGAATGGAGTGGCATAGACTTGAGTAATGCAATGGGCAGTTGCGCAGAATAGAATATAGTGCCGCAGAGTGCAGTGGAATAGAATGCAGAGGCATACAGCGGAGTAGCATAGAGTGGAGTAGTGCACAGTAGAGTGTCAAAGAGGTCAGTGGTGGAGAGTGCAGTGCTGCAGAGTAGAGTGTGAGAGTTCAGTAGTGTAGAATGGAGTAGACTGGTGTAGCGAGCAGTGGTGTAGAATACAGTGGTGCAGAGTAGAGTGCAGTGGGGTAGAGTGCAGTAACATGGAGAGCAATTGTGCAGAGTGCATTGGCGTAGAGTGCAGTGGCCTAGGCTGGAGTCGTGTACAGTGCGATGGCAAGGAATGCATTGGCAGAGAGTAGAGTGGTACAGTGTAGAATAGAGAGGCGTAGCATGAAGTTGCGTAGAGTGGAGTGGTGCAGAGCATACTGGAATGGCGTAGAGTGGAGTATTCATGGTGTGGTAGCACACTGCCATTACAGACAACACATTTTCAATTGAAATGGTCATTACATTTGCACAGACATACAGTTTTACTAATAAAATTATACAGTGCACAGACAAAAAAGTGTGGAAATTGCATCACTTACTGTAATGATTTGTTTTGATCGTTTTAAAGTATTTGTTTCCAACATACTTCAGAGATAACAAAAAATGTGTTTCATTTGTGTTCCTAATTCTGATATATTCTGTAATATATACACAGTTTATTTAAATGTTGTCGGGTGCCAGAAAAAAATCTCTTCCCTACCCCTAGTATCCAGCAAGATTGTCACATAAATCTTTTCACCTTGAAGTCAGAGAAAGAAAAGTAAATGTTGAGCATATGTCTGTATGTTGTCAGTGTGTGCCTAAGTAAGGGTGTTATATCTCTGCATGCGAAATGTACATGTGTGTATGTGGAGGGGAAGTAAATGCTGTATGTTTGAATGCAAGCTTTGTACGTCTGCATGTTGCCTTTGCGTGCCTGGGTGTGGACAGCGTATACCTTCAAGTGCGCAAAACCTACCCGGTGAGGGTGGTGTATGTCTGGCTGCTGGTTGTTTGACTATTTGTAAACCCCATACATCAGTACTATTTATTTTATTTCTCTTTAGACGGAACAGAAAGCATTTTGTTGATGGTGCATAGGCAATGAATGGTTGTTATGCAGCAGGAGGAGAAAGCAGTTTAGGTCATGATGAGTTACGCCAATGGGTAAATTTGGCTGGCAAAGACACTCTCAAATTTAAAAAAAAGTTTTCATCCTCTCACTAGGTAGAGGAACATGAAAGGTACGCCGGAGGCCTACTATTTACATGCAGGGCTGGTTCTGCAACTGGGCAGTGCGACCGGTGCAGCCGCACCTGGCACTGACCTGGCGGAGAGCGGAGTTTAAGAATAATATAGGTTTAAAAAGCCCCTGCTGCAGAGTTCCCTGTCTGTTCTGCAGTTTTTGGGTAACAATATAAATGTAAAAATAGCTCTGGTGATTAATACTCCTGCTTGGGGGGGGGGGGGGGGTCGGAGCTTTGTCTAGTGGTAGTTTCCACTCATGACAAAGTAGCGCAGAGGATTAATGTGCCTGCTGCAAAGAACGTGTGCCAGCAAAGATTGTCGTACTGGGTGCAACCAGCGCTAAAGCCAGAACTGCTTATATGACTGAATGGTTATCAGCCTTGATATTCCTGAAGCAGAATGTCTTTGTGAAATTTTGTAACTGTTGTTTGTCCATTTATATTCCCTGAGTCTGACATCACAAGCAATTAAACTGCACACTTCCATTCTGCTGCCCTGACCTTTCACTGCCTGCTCTTGACACCGCAACCCCTAATTAGGTCCCAGGTTCCCTCTTGACTTCTTCCCCTCACCGACTGATATAAGTCTGGGGCAATGAAGTCAGGAGAGGTGGCTTATGGGAACAAAGCAGAAAAAAAACACAATGCCCTCCTAGCATGATTAAAAGCGTAAGTATTGTTAAGGTGACGTCTACATCGTATTTACATTTACACGGAGCGTATTATCCTGTTCAGTTTTAAGTGGCCTACGTGCTGGGACAATGTTTTCAAAGTCTGTCCTGGGTTATATGGTCATGTTTATCTCCGTGGCTCTGTCTGTCTTAAAACGTGCTGCACACTGCCAGGTATTCTATCGCTGACGCTGGTGTCACAGGTTTCTCACATCAGGATTCTTATCTTTCCGTCATCGCTCATTTTTGGAAACTGAGGGATTTTCATTGCTACCTCTCTGAAGTCGCGTTTCTTTTGCACTCTACAAACAACTTCAGCAGTCTGTGTGTGTACAATGTATCTGCCTCCATTACACACACTCCACGCCTGTGTACCCCCCTCCCTCCTGATTATCCTCCAAGCCTGCCTGCTGGACGGGTGGCCATGGTGATGCCCTGGATATTGTCCTCATCCACATTGGCAGAGTCAGTAGCATCGATCTTACACTATTAGCAAAGTGAGACAAATTGGCTTTGCCAACGCTTGTTTTCTTCATACTTTGTAGAATGGAAGAAGAAGTGGAGTAAACCTTCAATGAGGCCCGTAATACACTGAATAGAGACAACGCCCGGTCTGTACGTGTCCGTCGACCTCTGCCTTCAGTTCAAGCAGGCTGGAGAGTTCGGCGCCCTCCCCGACAGGGAGCAAGGCCTGCGGCTGCAGAGACCACTCCGAGGATGCCCCTCTCGCAGTGGGGCGCCTTCTCACTCCAGGCCGGCCCTTTGATGCTCCTCCCGGCTAATGGGATTAAGGAAACTGGCCCTCCCCCGGACAGGAAGGAATGACTCCACTTCAAAGGGCCCGTCACTGCCCAGCGCCCCCTGCTGCCTGCTGCTGCCCTCGAGCTTCCCAACCCTGAACAATCCGTGTCCAGTTACAGAGCTGCAGAGAGCCGCATTTCCCCCATGCGTGTATGGGGTGCGTACGGGGTGTATAGCGGGTAGCTGTTTTGCTCTTTTATATGAAGTCCCTTAAACATCTCAGGATGGACAGTTCCGCGGCCCGTGTATACAAAGCGCTATAAACATCAAGGGAAGGATAAGTCTCCAGCATGTGCGTATAAAACCCTGCAAGAAAGGAGTACCTCCGCGTCAGTTTTTGGAAAATATTTTAATGGTCGGAATATTGCACCAGCATTTAACCTGAATGACTTAAGTGCTTAGAGGGCTTGGAGATTGTACCACTTCTGCCCCGGTAATAACACGCCTTAAGGTACTGAAGTGCGTCTGTCTGCCTAAGTGTGCATAAAATACAGTGTTACGAGTTGTAAATGCGGTACCGATATAATTTAGCGATTTGTGTAAAGAACCCACCACCTCTCTCCCTGAGAATATAAAGTGCTTAACTGCTTGCTGTCATTAGCTGAACAGAGAGCAGTCCGCCTGACCCCATGTGTGGACAAGCTCTTAAAGGCACAATCAGGGACAGTTTAAGGATTTTTTTGGGGGCCCTTATTTGGAACAGCTTTGAATTTATGAGCCAATTTCAGCTCTTTCTTACCCTTTTTGGCAGGGTCACTTACAGAGCACAGGCACACTCGTCCAGAATCTAAATGTATTTGCATCTAATATCCAGGGATAGTGGCGTGTTTCAATATTGTAACACAGCAGCAGCTCACTAATATTACTGCAAATATTCTCCATGACACCCTCCCAGTTCTCATATGTGAGGTCCTGCTTTGATGTAAAATAAACTTTTATGGATGCTGTACGAAATAGAAACACAATATTTCTCAGCAAAACGTCTGTAATAGACTGACGCAACACCTGCATTAAAAATAAATTAAAGGAAAATGGCATTTATAACAAACTGTTTAAGAATTATTCAAGGTTATGTTATATTGATAGGTATAACGCACTAACCACCGAAGAAGGTAACCAGGTCATCAGGGCACAACACTCTGCAGAACAGAGCTGGCTTTATTAGGGTGCCCCTGAAAGGATGGGGCCCTGGCCTATGCCTTAAAAAGTTTCAAGAACTAAGGTGTATAGAGGAAAGCCTATCAGGTCTCCATCTGTACTATGTTCTTCGTTCATGCATTGTATATCCAAGTATTTTTGGGTTATGGGGTGTTTCTAGTGGGAGCACCCCTGTCTCTGTGTGCATACAGTGCTTAGTGTCATGAATTGCACAGAGGACATGTGTAGGAAACTGCCCCTTGTTTGCAGTACCCCACAACATTTTGCCTGGCATTGATGCTAACTTGACTGAGTGTGTGCTGGGATCCTGCTAACCAGGCCACAGCACCAGTGTTCTTTCACTAAACCGTACCATTGTTTCCACTATTGGCACACCCCTGGCACACAGCTAAGTCCCTTGTAAAAGGTACCAGTGGTACCAAGGGCTCTGTGACCAGGGAGTGTTCCTAAGGACTGCAGCATGTATTGTGTCACCCTAAGGGACTCCTCACCAAACACACTACCATTGCAAATTGTGTGTGCTTGTTGGGAAAAAATGGTAAAGTCGACATGGCATCCCTCTCAGAGTGCCATGCTCACAAACCACTGCCTGTGGCATAGGTGAGTCAGCCCTTTAAAAGGCCTTACAGCCCTAAGGCAGGGCACACTATTCCCTAGGTGAGGGCATAGCTGCATGAGTGATATGCCCCTACAGTCTCTAAGTCAGTTCTTAGACATTGTGGCCCATATTTATACTTTTTGACTCAAACCAGTGCTGGTTTGCGTCAAAAAATGTATTGCCGGCTAACGCCATTCCTACGTGCCAGGCGGGTGCCTTATTTATGGATTGACGCTAGCCGGCGCTGCGGGCTGGTTAGAGTAAAAAAAATTACTCTATCCGGGCAGCGCAGGAGTAGGGAAGAATAGGGGGTTGTGCGTCAAAAAATGGTGCAAGTCAGGTTAGAGTAAAAAATCATGGCTCTAACCAGACTTGCACCATTTTTTTGACGCACAACCCCCATTGAAATGGCACCTGTCTTATGAAAGACAGGAGTCATGCCCCCCTGCCCAATGGCCATGCCCAGGGGACTTCTGTCCCCTGGGCATGGTCATTGGGCACAGTGGCATGTCGGAGGGCCCAAGTTAGGCCCCCCTATGCCACTTAAAAAAAAATAATTACTTACCTCAACTTACCTGTACTTACCTGGGATGGGTCCCCCCATCCATGGGTGTCCCCCAGGGGTGGGCCAGGGTGGCCGGGGTGTCCCTGGGGGCAGGGAAGGGCACCTGTGGACTGCTTCCATGGTCAGAGACCATGGAAATGAGCCCACAGGTCCCTTAACGCCTGCCCTCACCCAGGCGTTTAGAAACTGCGCAAATCAGGCTCTGCGCCATTTTTTAAGGCCCACCCTCTCCTGTGTGTCACACAGGAGTATAAATAAGGCGCACATGCCTTAAAGTTATTTTTTTGACAGGAACGCCTACCTTGCATGTCATTAACGCAAGGTGGTTTCCTGCATCCAGAAAATGACACACACTGCTGAATTTTGACGTTTGCGGGTTCAGGCGTCAAAGTATAAATATGGTGTTAGGTTTGTGCCGAATTTGCATACAAATTTTTGATGCAAATTCAGCTCAAACAGAATATAAATATGCCCCTGTAAGTGCAGTGTGGCCAAATTTAATACATGGGCTGGGAGTTTGTCCTTATGAACTCCACAGGTCCATGATGGATTCACTGAAGACTGTGAAGTTTGGTATCAAACTTTTCAGAACAATAAACCCACACTGATGACAGTGTTGGATTTATTGTAAAATGCACACAGAGGGCATCTTAGAGATGCCCCCTGTATTTTACCAAACCCTTTAGTGCAGGTTGACCTCTCTGTGCCAGCCTGCCACTAACAGACAAGTTTCTGACCCCATGAGGTGAGAGCCTTTGTGCTCTCTGGGTGGAGGTGCTTAACACCTTCCCCCTGCAGGAACTATAACACTTGGCAGTGAGCATCAAGGGCTCAGGCCTCCTGTTATAGTGTCCCAGGGCATTCCAGCTAGTGGCGATGTCTCACCCCCGCACCCACCTCCGACCAAGCCTCACTTTTGGTGGCAGGTCGGGTGGGAACATTAGAAAAAACAAGGAGTGACCTCTTCACCTGGCAAAACCCCTAAGGTGTCCAGAGCTAAAGCGACCCCTTCCTTCCAGAATCCTCCAACTTGTTTTGGAGGATAGGGACCAATAGGGTTAGGAATGTGGCTCTGTCCCCAAAGGGAGTGGTCACAGGAAGGGTGTAGCTACCCTCAGAGACAGTAGCCATTGACTACTGCCCTCTGACCCCTGTAACACCACTAAATCTAGTATTTGGGGGCACACCTCACACCTGAACCATACTCACAAGATTCCTGGCGACCTCAGAAGAAAGAAAAAAGGTCTGCTTAGCCAACCCCAGCAGTGAAGACTCCAGATGACAATTGGCTTGGCCCCAGCCCTACCGGCCTGTCTGCAGCTTCAAGGACCCCTACTCCAAGAAGGTGACACATCCTGCAGGACCAGTGACCTCTACAAACCCCTAGAGGACTGCCTTCCCAGCAGAGGACCAACAACTCCTGAGGAAAGCAGCCCTGTCCAGAAGAAATCACCAACAGGACTCCAGAACCGCCCGATTCCGCAGGCCCTGTCCGCTCTGCACTTGACGCCCATGGCCCAAGTCCAGGTGACCCACCGGTCCAGAGGAGGTCCCGAGGTGATTCCGACCTGAAATCCATCCTGGGTTGACCCCTCCTGGCCAACACAACGACTACTGCAGCCTGAATCCAGAGGCTCCCCCTGTCTGGATCCAATGAAGATTCCTGATGCCTAAAGGTACCCCTGCATCCGCAACCCCCTGGCCTTGGGGAATCTGACTGACGGTCCAGCAACGTCTCGTGGTCTCCCCTCCTTCCTATCCAGACTTTGGTTTCCCAGAACCGACCCCCTCGACCCACCCTGCAGCATCTTTGTGACTTTGAGGGCTTTCTCATTGAAATGCATTGGGCGCCTGATGCTGTGTTTGCACCCTGCACCAGGCCACACCTGTGCCGCTGAGGGTGTGTGTTGGTGCTGACCTGTGACCCCACCAGTGCTGACCTAAACCCCCCAGGCCTGTGTCCTGGAACCGCAGATACTTACCTGCAATCTTTTTTCTACTGAGTACCCCCAGTCCTTTTGTAAACTCCACATCAATTTTGACCTCTGCACCCAGCCTATCCAGTGTTGCTGGTGATGCACTTTTGGGGTCAGCCTAAACTTTGACCTGTGGACATCCTAACCCCTGAAGACTGGAATCATAAGTCGTGTACTTACCTGTTTTCTGTGCTAACACCCCCCCCCCCCAGGACCTACGGACTCCTATAGAAAATTGCACTGTCAACTTTTAAAATTGAAAAGTTGTACTTACTTGTAAACTGCTTTATCTGCAAAATCCAAAGTAAGTTTGATAATATGCTTGATAATTACTTACAACTGTAGTTACCTGCAACAAAAAATCTTTGGTTCTAGTAATAAAGGAACAAAATATATTTTTGCTATATAAAAACAATTGACCTGGAGTTAGTCATTGAGTGTGCCTCATTTCTTGACTGTGTGTGTACAACAAATGCTTAGCACTACCCTCTGATAAGCCTAACTGCTCGACCACACTACCACAAGTATTATCTACTTTAGCCTCTGCTAAGCCACTGGGGAACCACCAACCTACCAATCCGCCCCCTTTTCAGGGGCGGATTCACCATGAACAAAAACACGGTGGAAACTGGACTTCGAAGGGAAAACGCTCACCTCTACACACCCCACGAGGAATCCGGACGCCATGGAACCCGAGCTCCAGATCCTGCCAGCCCTTATCTTCTTGCTCCTCTACCAGTAGCATGAACGCCGGCGGCGAAGACCACGGTGAGTACTGCACCTACGACACAGGGGAGGGAGGAGGGAAAAAACAGGGACACACACACGCAACACCCCCATCCCCACCCTCACCCACTACAACACACACACTAATACAGCATGATACATCACAGTTACACCCCCAAACCCCCAGAAGAATGCAAAGACAAAATGAAATGAGTGTAACCATTGTAATATATTAAAATCTAGGACGCAAAAATATATATACATTATAAACAAATATATACACCAAGAATAGTAGTCCAAGTAGTGCTCCATTGAAGTCCGTGGAACACTGGGCCCACACAGCATGGGCGAGGCCCACACTCAATCCCCGAACATGACGGAGAGAACCCTGCAGGGGCATCAGATAGCAATAAAACAGGCACCTCAGGGGGAAGGGAAAGGGGGGGCACCTCAGCCGGTTGAGTTCATAACACCAAATCCACAAGGGGGCCACATGCCCACTGTTCCATCCTGGGGAGTGCAAAGCCACAGTCTCTCAAGTCTCTACAGTGGGTGGGTTGCCCATTGTTCCATTCTGGGGAGTGCAAAGCCACAGTCTCTCAAGTCACTACAGTGGGTGGGTTGCCCACTGTTCCATCCTGGGGAGTGCAAAGCCACAGTTTCTCAAGTCTATCCAGTGGGTGGTTTGCCCACTGCTTCATCCTGGGGAGTGCAAAGCCACAGTCTCTCAGGTGGATGCCTTTCTCCACTGGCTCTGGAGGGGGCCTTGTGCCCAGAGTGCTTCTTCCTGCCAAGGACTGAGGTAGTGGATGTATCTCTCCACTGGTTCTGGAGGGGGCCTTGTGCCCAGAGTGCTTCATCCTGCCAAGGACAGAGGTAGTGGATGTATCTCTCCACTGGTTCTGGAGGGGGCCTGGTGCCCAGAGTGCTTCATCCTGCTCGTGACGGACTCAGTAGCGCCAGTGTCCTTTTCACTCATGGGCCAGCGGTGCTTGTTGCAGCGGTGTCCTTGGCAGCGGTGCTTGTTGCGGTGGTGTCCTTGGCAGCGGTGCTTGTGGCGGCAGTGTCCTGTTCAGCGGTGCTTGTGGCGGCAGTTTCCTTGGCAGCGGTGCTTGTGGCGGCAGTGTCCTGTTCAGCGGTGCTTGTGGCGGCGGGGTCTTTGGCAGTGACTCAGCTGCTGGCGGTCCTGTCAGGCCCAGCGGGCTGGTGCTGGCAGTCCTTTATGGCCCAGCGGGACTGGTGCTGGCGGTCCCTTATGGCCCAGCAGGGCTGGTGCTGGCGTCCTTTATGGCCCAGCGGGGCTGGTGGTCCCTTATGGCCCAGTGGGGCTAGTGCTGGTGGTCCTGTCGGGCCCACAGGGGCTGGTGCTGGCAGTCCTGTCTGGCCCAGCTGGGCTGGTGCTGGCGGTCCTGTCCTGGGCAGCGGGGCTGGTGCTGGCGGTGGCCTCCTGGGCAGCAGGGCTGGTGCTGGCCTCCTTGTTGAAGTACGCCTCAGCAAGGCCTACTAGTGCAAGGGGTTCACCTTTCTCTGCACAAAGTCCTCGGACCATGTAGGAAGAAGTTGGCACAGGAACTGAAATAAAAGACAAAGTTTATTAACCTCAAGAGGTGGTACTACAGTTCAAACAGCACCCTTCGGTAATGTTTGAAGTAGCACACTGAACTGAGAGAGCATGGTCCTTTTATACCCACGCAGGGGCTAAAAGGAGGTGGTACAATTATAGAAGCAAGACTTCTATACATATAAGGTCATGTGGAAACGCACAGTCGACAGGTAGGAGGAGCTAACAATTTTCAAGGACTAACAGCTGCAGACCTTACTGAGCATGTGCGAAAGTGGGAGATGCTAAATATAACTTGTCACTAGGCAGATTTTCAAGAGTAGTTAACAGAAAGGTAGGACAGAGCACATGGTGAGCACATGGCAGCATGTGGCAGAGAAAATGGCTGCCATGAATACAAAATGGATTCCGCAAAATGTTCACAATAGTTACAAATACAAGATGTCTTCTGCTAATGCTTAATCTAATCGCTGCTAAACTACAACATCCTGGGCAGTGGGGATGATGGCGGTGGCCTCCTGGGCAGCAGGGCTGGTGTTGGCGGTGGCCTCCTGGGCAGCGGGGATGATGGCGGTGGCCTCCTGGGCAGCGGGGATGATGGCAGTGGCATCCTGGGCAGCAGGGCTGGTGCTGGCGGTGGCCTCCTGGGTAGCGGGGATGATGGCGGTGGCCTCCTGGGCAGAGTGGATGATGGCGGTCTTCTCCGCCGTGCTGCTCTTCCCAGACCTGCTGAGTTTCTTGTGCCCTTTCCCCACCTTGGAAGGTGTCACAGCTGAATCCACACGCCCACCTGTACCCCTGGGAGCGGCTTTGGTGGCTGGAGTCTTCCGCCGGGCACTGGCCAACTTTTGATGCTTGACAGGTGGGGGACTGTCCGTGCTGTGGCTCCGTACCACACTGGCTGCCCTGGTGGCCGGTGCACTCCAGATTCCGGTGACTACAGGCACCACTGGCCCCGGAGATGTTGTGGCTGAGGTGCTAGGTTGGGACCTGGAGTCGGGCCCTAGGAGACTGACGGGGTGGGGGAGGTGAGGGAAAGAGGTCAAGGGTGGACAGTAAAAGTTTTTTGGGAACACTGGGACGGGTAGCTGGAGGGGGTTTGGGAGTGGAAGAAGAGGTTGTGGTTGTAGGAGGTGTTTCGTTTGGTGACTTTGGGTGAAGGTGCATGCACTGTAGGCTGTTGTGAGATGGATGGCTGTTGGGTGGGTGTGTGGTTGCGTTTGTGTATCTTGGGAGGTGGCGTCACAGACATACTGGGAGAGGACACAGGGGACGTGTGAATGGTAGTGGGGGTGGTGTCTGCATGTGAGCGGGGTGTGGTGGTGTGGGTGCTGGTGATGGAAGTAGTGGCTGTAGATGTAGTGCATGCAGGTGTGAGTAGAGATGAGACTGGGAGGGAGGAGGGAGACGAGGAGGAGGGGGACACAGTGGAGGCAGTGGATGTTGGTGTGTCTGCATGTGTGTGATGCTTGCGTGAGTGCCTGTGGGATGTGTGGTGCTTATGTTTGCCAGAGCTTCCCTTGTGTGTTGACGTGTGTGCATGCTAGTCTGATGGTGTGGTTGGGATATGCTGAGGTAGAGGGGATTGGGTCTGAGTGGAGGAAGTTGGAGGGGGAAGCTAGAGACAGGGACAATAGCTGCCATCAGTGCTGAGGCCAGAGTCTGAAAAGCTCGCTGAAGGGCCGCCTGACCAGAATGAATGCCCTCCAGGAATGCATTTGTTTGTTGCAACTGCCTTTCGACACCCTGGATGGCATTCAAAATGGTAGACTGCCCAACAGTGAGGGACCTGAGGAGGTCAATGGCCTCCTCACTGAGGGCAGCAGGGGTGACTGGGGCAGGGCCTGAGGTGCCTGGGGCGAAGGTGATGCCCACCCTCCTGGGTGAGCGGGCACGGGGCAAAGGCTGAGGGGCTGCTGGGAGGGCGGTGCTGGTAGGGGGGTGGCGGCTGCACCTGTAGATGCGGGGGGCACAGATGTGGCCACCACCACAAGGGAGCTCCCATCAGAGGACGAGTCCGTATCACTGGTGTCAGCTCCTGTCCCTGCCATGGAGCTCCCCTCGCCCTCCGTCCCACTGGTGAATTCCGAGTCCGTAGTCTCGCCCTCCAGGGCCATGTGGGATGCAGCTCCCTCCTGCTCCGGTGCCACTGCTCCTCCGCCTGATGATGCTAATGCACAGAAGAACAGGGAGACCACAAAAAGGGGGGGAACGACAGAAGAAAGACATGTTGAGTACATGCATTACCGCTACGGTTGGCGGACACGACAGACACAGAAGCCCCCTGCACTACGCCACGCACTTGGGATCCACTGTTCAATCCCTGGGACATGGCCTACAAGGCTATGGCCGACATCTGCACACATGGATGTCACAGGAGCCTGACTAGGTGTACTTGGCACTGTACACAGGTGGGGTGGGGTACCACAGGGTCTGCTAGAACAAGGGGACCTAACTAGCACACTCGCCCTGGCCTAGGGAAACCCACAGCCCACCTCCCCCACCCAGACACTTCCACTGCGCGCAAAATCAGCAGAATGAGAGTGCACTCACCCCCTTGTGGCTGCTGTGATGCCCTCAAGCGCCCATCCAACTCCGGGTACGCCACCACCACGATCCTGAACATCAGGGGGGTCATGGTACGACGTGCACCCCTCCAACGTTGGGAGGCCATCCCCAGCTCGGCCTCCGCCGTCTTCTTGCTCCAGCGGCGAATGTCCTCCCATATTTTCCGGCAGTGGGTGCTCCGTCTGTGGTAGACCCCCAGGGTCCAGACTTCCTTGGCGATGGCACGCCAAATATCCTTCTTCTGGTGGGTGCTGACCTACAGGAATAGTACAGGGGAAAAGGAGAAGATATAACCGTCCGCACCGTCACCGTCGTTGGCCTCCTTCCCTACCCTTGCCATGTGGCACATGCACTCACCGTCGTTTCATGCACGCCTCAATCTCCCCTCCCCCCCCAATCTTTCATCCACCCCACTCCACAAAGGCATAGCCCATACAGCATGCTCCCAGTGTACTTACCTGTTTATCTGGAGGACCGTAGTGTAGCGTGTACTGGGGGAGGACCCCATCCACGAGTTTCTCCAACTCCTCTGATGTGAAGGCAGGGGCCCTTTCCCCAGACGCACGAGCCATTGTCTCTTCCAGACCGAGGTCACAGCAGCACTTGCAGTGTAGGTCCTCTCCTGTCGAAGATCAGGTATCGAGTGATTGAACAGATAGAAAATGGCGGTCACATCCGCGGCGGTGCATACCGTCACCGCCGGCGTACATCGTCATTGGCTCCTGGGACCCATAGGGTCCAATGTTAACCAATGCAGAATTGCGCTGCGGTCTTCGACCGCCTACCGCGACGGTGTACAACGCCAGCGCAGTTACCTCACATCCCATTGTTCCACTTTACAGGTCAGGCAGCCGCCATTTCAGGGGCCCACATGGCTTTATTTTTCACTGCGTCACACATACCTAGGCCTTGCCTCAACACTCATACAGGCCAAATTTCGGATTATGATTCATGTTCTGTGTAAGATGTGGGTACGTACCTCTGAGTTGGTTGACTCTGTGCTCGCTGTTGTCCTTCATAGGCACCGTCCGCTGGGACATGTGAGGAGATGGCGGCATCCTCCGGTGTACAGACCGCTGGTGGACCTGTCGACAATGGAGGAAAGACATGTGATCATCACCTACAGGCTTGATCATGCCACAATCCTGGAACTGTGTGCCCAGCTGGAGCCAGACCTGATGTCAGCTATCCGCCATCCCACAGGAATCCTCCCTCTAGTGCAGCTGCTGTCAGTACTCAATTTCCTTGCAAGTGGGTCATTTCAAACAACAGTGGCCATAGCATCAGGGATGTCCCAGCCTATGTTTTCCAACGTGTTGTCCAGAGTGTTGTCTGCCCTGCTGAAACACATGCGGAGCTACATCATTTTCCCTCAGGTGGAGGATTTGCCTACAGTGAAAGGTGACTTCCATGCCCTGGGACATATCCCCAACATCATAGGTGCCATTGATGGGACACATGTGGCTTTGGTACCCCCCCCGCAGGAGTGAACAGGTGTACTGAAACCGGAAGAGTTATCATTCCATGAATGTGCAGATGGTGTGTTTGGCAGACCAGTACATCTCCCATTTGAATGCCAAATTCCCTGGCTCAGTGCATGACGCTTACATCCTGCGGAATAGCAGCATCCCTTATGTGATGGAGCAACTCCAGAGGCACCGTGTGTGGCTATTAGGTGAGCACCTGGAAGCAAGTCAGTGGGAATGGTTGTCTAGGTCTGGGGATATCCCTACAGGTTAGTGTGTGTCTAACAGTTGCCCTCGCCTTTTGCAGGGGACTCTGGTTACCCCAACCTGTCATGGCTACTAACCCCAGTGAGGAATCCCAGGACAAGGGCAGAGGAACGCAGACCTTCGGCCTCCTGAAGGCCAGGTTCAGGTGCCTCCATATGACAGGTGGATCCCTATTCTACTCACCAAAGAAGGTGTGCTAGATCATCGTGGCCTGCTGTATGCTTCACAACTTAGCTTTGCGACAACAGGTGCCTTTTCTGCAGGAGGATGGTCCAGATGGCGATGTTGTGGCAGCTGTGGAGCCTGTGGACAGTGAAGACAAGGAAGGAGAAGAAGAGGCATCGACAACAGGAACTCAGTTATCCTGCAATATTTCCAGTGAGACACAGGTAAGAATACATAACCTGCCTACTACATGTACTTTAACACTACTACCTCTCTACTGTCTGTCGTTTTCACCCAGTGTATGGTCACTGAGTTTTCACTTTCCCTTACGATTTCACAGATGTGGGTCCCACTGTGTGACATCTGCTTTGTTTCCTCATGGACTAGAGCTGTGTGACATAGGTATGTTGACATTACATTTGAAAGAGCATTTTGACACTGTAATTGCTAATACACTATTTCGAAATCACAGACAGACTCCAGATTGTTTTGTGCTTTAAGGGTGTTTATTTTAGTGCTCAATATTGGAGAATGCTGTAAAATGGTGATGGGTGATGGTAGAGGAATGTCCATGGCAGAGTCCAGTCTATTAGTCTCACAGGTGCATTGCCTGAATGGGCATAGGAAGTGGAGCTGGGGCAGTTTGAGTATGGACAGGGTGACAAAGTGGGACAGAAGGATGACATTCAGGGTAGTCTCATTTCTTGGCGGGGGTCTTGGAATTGTTCTCTGTCTTTGTCCTGGATCTCAGGGACCGTTTGCGGGGTGGTTCTCCCTCTGCAGGGGGTGGGGTGCTGTGGCGGTGCCTCCTGTCCACTAGCGCCGGTGGAGGTGGTGGGCAGTTCATCATCCAGGCTAGTGTTGTGCCACAGTGTCCCTCCTGGTGTTGAGGACTTCCTTCAGCACCCCTACGATGGTGCCCAGGGTGGAATTGATGGATCTGAGTTCCTCCCTGAAGCCCAAATACTGTTCCTCCTGCAGCCGCTGGGTCTCCTGAAACTTGGCCAGTACCGTTGCCATCGTCTCCTGGGAATGGTGGTAGGCTCCCATGATGTTGGAGAGGGCCTCGGGGAGAGTGGGTTCCCCTGGACGGTGTGCCCACTGCCACTGCCCCCAGGTCCCTGTTGTTGTTGGGGTGGTGGGTTAGCCTGGTTTCCCTGTATTGGTGGACACACTGCTGCTTGATGTGTCCTGGGGACAGAGGTATGGGCCCGCTGGGTGGGTGCTGTGCCGGTGTTTCCAGAGGGGGGAAGCTCTGTGGTGGCCTGTGACTGTGTCAGGGGAACCGACTGTCCAGAGGTCCCCGATGGGCCGGGCTGGTCATCTAGATCCAGTTGGACAGAGCTGCTGTCATCACTGTGGGCCTCTTCTGTTGGTGGTGTGGACACGTGTGGACCCTCTTGTCCGGTGACGTTGGGTAGGGGTCCTGCAGGGGTATAAAAGGATGTTTATTATATCTGTGTGTGCCATGGTGTGCAATGAGTGGGTGACTGTGTACCCCAGTGCTTGCATTCCTGTGTAGGTCCTTGTGTGATGGTGGTTTAGGGGGGTGTATGGGTATGTGCAGTGGCCATGCTTTGGTGATGGGTGTCCATGCTTTGTTGTTGCTTGCAGGGCTTGGTGTTAGGATGTGTGGTTTGTGATGTTGGGACATTTGTGAGGAGTTGGAGTGATGGGGGTGAGGGTAGGGGTATGTAATAGCATGCAAGTAGGGTGGGGGATGTAATAGTTAAGATTTGACTTACCAGAGTCCATTCCTCCATCTACTCCTTCGAGGCCCTCAGGATGCAGAATCGCCAAGAGTTGCTCCTCCCATTTTGTTAGTTGTGGGGGAGGAGGTGGGGGTCCGCCGCCAGTCCACTGAACCGCAAGTGGTGTCTTGAGACCACGGAACGCACCTTCCCCGTAGGTCGTTCCACCTCTTCCTGATGTCATCCATATTTCTTGGGTGCTGTCCCACTGCGTTGACCCTGTCCACTATTCTGCGACATAGCTCCATCTTCCTAGCTATGGAGGTGTGCAGCACCTGTGATCCGAATAGCTGTGGCTCTACCCGGACGATTTCCTCCACCATGACCCTGAGCTCCTCCTCAGAGAACCTGGGGTGTCTTTGCCGTGCCATGGGGTGGTGTGGGCGATGTGTGGGGTGGGGTGGTGTGTGTAGTGATAAGTGGGGTGATATTTAGTGGTGTGTTGTGTGAGGTGCGTGGAAGTTATGTGGGTGATGGTATTGCGTGCCTGTGGATGCTTGGTAGTTGTTTGTAGTGTCTCTCTCTGGCCTTCTCTCGGTAATTTTTTCGTAGGGGGTTGTGGGTGATGTGGGTGTGTGTTTTATATTGTAATGGGTGTGTGTATGTGTATCAGGTGTGTGTATTTTGAATTGTCCAATGTGGTGGTGTTTTGTAAATGTGTGTGTATTTTGAGCGCGGCGGTGTGTACCGCCAATGGAATACCGCGGTTGAAAGACCGCCGCGTGGATTCGTGTGTCGTGATAGTGTGGGCGTATTTCTGTTGGCGTGATGGTGGAGGTTTTGTTTTCGCCAGTTTATCACTGACCTTTGTTGTGGCGGGCTTGTGTGGGTGTCTGAATTTTGGCGGATTCCGAGCAGTGGGTCATAATGACCGTGGCGGAATTCCGCTGCCGCGGCGGTGTGTTGGTGGTCTTCTGCACGGCGGTAAGTGGCTTTTACCACCAATGTTGTAATGACCCCCATAGTGCTTTACACATTTTCAGGCCTAGCAGGCCTACTGAAACTGAAATACCATTATAAACAGGGATTTTGGGGGGTGAGGGTGGTGGTTTCCCAAAATGCTGAAAGTTCTGCTCCTTTATTTCATGGCAAGGGGTGATGCCGGTGTGCCCGAGGGACACAATAGGCAACAAACCATTATGGATGTTCTGCCTCATGGTGGCTTAGTCTCATTTCGGGGGTGGTGGCTAAAGGGGGCGAGAATCGTCGCTCAATCATTATGGATAGAATCCCCAATGTAAGGCGATTGTGCAGATTGCCAGTAGGAGTGTTAATGCTGTGAAGCGGGATCATACTTTGTGTGTTTTCCTATGCCTAAAGATGCCAAGGGTACAGGCCTCCCTTGTGTAGAGGTCAGGTAGTTCTAGCAGTTCCCTCAGGGTATCATGGATCGTGGACCAGTAAGAGTGAAGCATTGACCAGGCCCATAGCATATGGAGGAGGTCTGCCTCTTCTTGGGAACAGCAGGGGCATGTGAGTTGCGCTTTGGGATAATATGTGTTTAATCGGGCAGGTGTGAGATATGCCCTATGTAAGAGATAAAATTGAATATTCTCAAAACGAGAATTACGAGAGACTCCTGGGACAGGACAGCGCTATCTCCCATTCCTTGTCACTTAGTTCTCTGCCTAGATGTGCTTCCCATCGGTGTCTGAGTGGGGCTAGGGTGGTGCCTAGGTTGTCGATTATGGCTTTGTATAGCCAGGATAAAAGGTGGCAGCCGGGGCACATGGTGTATATTGTCTGTACGACTGGGTGGGGCAGCGGCCCAGTGTCTACAGGTCCCCATAGTGTCTGCATTGAGGTGCGCAGTTGTCGGTAGGTAATAAATTGCCCTGGTGGTATATTACTATATGTGGCAAGTTGGTCAAACTTGAGTAATTGACCGTCTAGGTATAGGTCCCCCGTCGCGGTGATGTCATTTGCTGACCACGTCACTAGGTGGCACACTGTGTAGTGGCCTGGGGGCCGAGGGGAGGCCGTCCAGCGGGATATTGGGTGCATAGCATGGTCTGTCTCGGGAGAGTCGGTGAACTCGCAGCATACAGGTTCATGTCATTGACACCTGCAGGGGCCAGGGAGAGGCAGGTGTCAACCTTGGGAATAGGAGGCTACGTATTGTGACTATGTCCAAGGGGCCTTGAGGCCCGCTGTCCAGCGTGATAGCCACTGAAGTTGTGCTGCCAGGAAGTAGGCCTCAAAGACAGGGGCTCCCAGCCCACTTCGGTATTGTGGCAGTTGCAACTTCAAAATGGCAACTCTGAGGCCCTGCTGGCCCAGATCAAAGTTCCCGTTAGTACATCAAACTCTCTAAAAAAAGCACGGGGGACAATCGGAAGGTTTGCGAAGAAATATAAAAGCCTGGGGAGGATAAGCATTTTAATAAGTGCTATCCTGCCTGTGGGGTAGAGGGGGTACTGCCTGAATGCCATCTGTGCTCTGATGCCTGCTAGTACTCTGTAGAGGTTGCCCTTGTAGAGCTCCGCTGGGGTATGGTAAAGGCGGACTCCGAGGTGTGCGTGGCCTAGATTAACAACAGGGCATGGGACCCCTGGGTGTAAGAGGCAGACCACAGATTTGGCCCAATTAATTCAAAGGTCCGAGGTTGCCACAAATTCCTCCAGCGTGTAGTATAGTGGAATAAGGGGCATTTGTATGTTTCAGAGGTACACTACCATATCGTCCAGTCAGCTAATGGAATACCCCAGTGGTCGTCCTCCGGCTGCAGTCGGACTGCTACTGTCTCCATTGCCAGAGCGAATAATAAGGGGGGATAGGGGTCAGCCCTAGAGTGTACCCCATTGGATAGGAAATGAATTGGAGATCAAGTGGCCCATTCGGACTCGTGAGGAGGGATTGCTCTAGAGATGACAGGTATATGCCAGGAGATGCTGCTTGATTCCCACACAGTTCAGCACCTGTAACAAGTAATCCCACAATAGCATGTTGAATGCCTTCTCCACGTCTAAAATGAGGACTGCGGCATGTGGGAAGGAGTTGCGGACCTGGTCCTGGATATGAAACAGGCCATAAAGGTTTTAAGAGGTATTCCGCCCAGGGGTAAAATCATTTTGGTCCTCGTGTACTAAGGTGGGAAATATTTGAGAGAAACGGCTTACTAGTATTTGACCTAATATTTTATAATCTGCTCCTAGTATGGCTATTGGTCTGTAGGCGCTGAGGAAGGGTGGGTCTCAGCCAGGTTTAAGGACAGAGGTGAGTAGGGATTCCCGAAGAGACCTTCCTTGTGTTTGCGGGGATACGCAGAATGTTGATCCACGACAGAAAGACAGCGTGGGCCTGTGTGGGAATTCTAGGCAGGGCTCTCTTTATTTGTGCGAAGTATTGAGTGAACTCTTGGAGTATCATTTCCTGGTCCCGGAGCATCGCCCCGGACTGGGAGCGTGTTTCTGTGATCGGGTGGGGGTTACTTATATCCTGCTGCACTAACCAGGCCAGTTACCACTTGGCTTTGTCCCCCTCTTGATGTTTTCTAGCGGCATGCACCACGTAGTTGAAATGCTGTAGGCGTTCCATCTGAAGGATAAGTGTTTCTCATGCCTGGATGCGCTGTGCAGTGGTGTCTACCTGGGCATCAGGGTGTCTGTCAAGAGACGCCAGTTGTACCTCCACCTCACCTATCTCACGCTCCAGTGTTCTGTGAACATCTGTGATCTCTTTAATGCATATGCCTCGTGTGACAACGCAACCTAAAAAGAATCCCACTCTATGGCCCAGCTCCTGGCAGTGTTGTGGTTGTCCGTGAAGTAGTGTTGTATGTGGGTGTCTAGTGCATGTTGGAAGGTGGGATCTTCCAGCATGTCGTGTTGGAGGCACCAGAGTGGGATGGGGGGCCATGGAGGCTACCAGTTCAGGTCTACCAAATGGACTGCATGGGCTGCCACAATTCTGCCTAAATAGAATGTATTGCCATGGGGAGTAGAGTATTGGAGCTGAAAAAGCGGTCCAATCGGGCATAAAGTTGATGGGATGCAAAATAGAAGGAGCAAAGTTTGTCTGTGGGAAATAGTGTGTGCCATACATCCCTGACAGACCAATGCTCGGCCCATGCACGGAGGTGCGCCGCTTGTCGACAAGGCAGTGTGCACGGTAATGGTGGGTGAGATCTGTCCAAAGAGGTATCTCTGACACTGTTATAATCAATCACCCCCTAATAGCGATGGGAAGTGTGTCTTATGGGCTAGGTGTTCTGATAAGCGGTGCCAGAGGAGGTGTTGATCTGCGTTGGGAGCATAGATACTGCAATTAGTAGTGGTTTTCTGTTCAGTCTGCCTTCCAGTAGTACAAAGCAACCCTCTTTGTCGACAGTGACCCCCGTTTACTTGAAATGAAGGTCAGGCAGTACCCAGATCAGTGCTCTGCGTGCATATGTGGAGTAGGTGGTGGCATGGATGGTTCCACGCCAGCGATGGCGGACCCTTTTCAATTCTTCCGCAGAGGTGCATGTCTCATGTAAGAGTATGATGTTGGCGTTCTGACGACGTAGGTAGGAGTAGACTAATCTCAAGTCTCTTATTGCTACTTGAGTGTGCGCAAAGTAATGTCTTGGTAGTGTGACCTTTCTGCCCTTGACCCTTTAGATCTCTGCTTTCCCTTCATGTATAACGCTCTTACATCTCCTGTGTACTGCTCCATGGATTTAAACATTCTCAGAAACAAGCCATGCATGTTTTTGGAGGTTCTATCTCAGCTTCTTCACCTGAAAGGGCAGATGCCTTTTCTGCATGCAACATGGTAGAGCGGACAGCGTCACAACCAGTACAGAAAATAAAGAAAATTAGGGCAATCTACCGGATCCAAGATCTGGCAGCTATTATTGAGTCGGGTCATTGCTGAGGACAGGCCCCATGGCAATCTGCTGAATTTTTGTCTTTGTAATTTGCTGATATCGGAACACATCCAGCAGCGCTCCCATGTCTGCTTAGTTCACGGTAATGGGGCTTTCTTAGTTTCCTTCCCTGCTCGGCTAAAACAGAGTCCTTATTTAAATGGCTATCAACCATCCTTTTTTCAGAATATTATCCTGGCTGGGAGCTATCCGGAGCCTAACACCTATATGCAAATACACTAGAGGGAAACAAAGGTGCACAGCGTATCCGGTCACAAGTACTTAAGAGAAACTACGATTTGGAGACAGGTTTTTTTACTTTGTTCACCCGCTACATATTAGAGATATGCATGCACTATAAGAATGTCAGATTTCTCATTTGTATGATTAATCACACAAATAACGATTCAAATAGTACTTACGATTGTATTTTTAAAATTTAATTCTTTTGTAGCGCTACTCATCGCAACGTAAGGTGTCAGAGGGCTTTACATCTCATACACATTATATAGAGACCAATAAACATACAGGTATGTAAATCAATGTAAAGGATGTTATACATAAAACAATGAGGGTTATACAGTGTACGAGTCACATATCGTCCTTAGTGGTAGACATTATATTTGAAGATCCCATGGCGAGGAAAAACAGTCAGGATTTAAAATGTAACACAGTTGTTAAGATTGTATGCACTGATAGGAGGTTATTGCTACCAAAATAAACTGTTTTTAGCAACCTTAGAATAATGACAGATTGAGAAAAACACAAGGTTTTAAACCCATGCCTTGCATTTTGCATGCAGTTATTTGATGCCAGTTTATAGCTCACTGTGCTATATTAAAAGAATTGCAACTTATGAATTACAAGCATCAAGAGGGTCTCTGTGTCAAAAGCACTAACTCCCACATGGCTGTACGCCCTTTGTTACGTTTCATTGAAAAAGTGTGAAACTCTAATAAAAAGCATTTGCAATGCAATATGCCTCACAGTTTATTGAGTTAGAGCTATTGGCATTGCATATTCATAGCTGGACTTTTCTTGCCACATACATTGGTCAACCCTGCCTCAAAATTTCATCTTCTCCTGCCATATAATTCCAGTGGCCCAGCATTTAACTAAAGCACTTCCATTTACCTTCTTCCTCTATCTTAAAACATATACAATTATCATATAAACCTTTATCAGAAACAAACTTTTGGCTCAAAACACCATAACAAAAATATAATTTGGGACGGATTGGAGGGTGAAAGGAAAGAGGGAGTCGGGAGTAAAGATGGAGAGGACAAGTGGCGTAGTAACAGTGTCATGGGCCCTGGAGTAAAAAGGGAAAACAGTTGACTGCAATTTCAGTAGGAAAATACAGCAGTAATTAGAGCTGAGTGAGGTCCATAGGTCTCTGGGCCCCTGTTGCTACACTGATAAATAGGCCTCGGGAGAGAAAGCAGTTGGGTCAGAAAAGAGAAGCAAAAGGAATACAATAGACAAAAGGAAGAAAGAGAAGGGGGTCACAAAGAAATAAAAGAAAGAAGGGAAAGAAAGAATGAGAAAAGGAAAACACAACTAAGAGAAGAAATAGAGCAAATCTGTGAGACAAAAGAAAAAGGGAAGGAAGCTAGCGAACAAAAGATAAAGAAGAAAAAATATGGAAAGAAGTGTGAAAAGAAAGAGAAAAATGAACATTATTGACGTGCAAGATTCCAGCAGTCGAATCGTATACTTCACCTTCTGGCCACTGGAACTGCAACTGGACCCTCCAGGAACAGACAATCTGCAACTACAGCAATGACGCTGCTTTGCAACATTGTTTCTCTGGCTTCTTCCAGCAACTGCAACATTTCCCAGGTTGTGCATACAGTGAGGGCAATGAGTCTTAAGTCTGCACAAAAAGAAAGAAGGAATCTCCCTTAGAGTGAAGGAGTCACTCCCCTGTATCCACAGGCACCAACTGCAACGACGACTGGCTGTGTGGATCTCCTCTCATCGTGAGCTGCGTGGCATGGGTGGTGGTCTGGAGAAGTCCCCTTGGTCCTCTCTACCAGCTGTCCAACATGGGATCCGATAAGCCCATGCCTTTCTATGCAGGACAGTACCCTCCTGTACCTTGTCTCTTGCATCTACCAAGGCTTGTTGGCATCTCCTCCATGGGATCTTCAGGTTCTGTGTAGCCTCAGCACTCTTCCCTGTGATACACAGCCCTTTGTGTGCTTCTCCGACGATGAGGGACTCCTTTCTAGGTGTGCTGCGTTGGCCTCCCGCAACTCCAGTGCTTACTGCCTGTGGGGGCCGCCTCCTCTTCCTGTGACTCTCCTCACTGCTGAGGAACACCCGGGACTCCCCTCCATGGGTTGAGTCCCCCTGGACCTTGCTGGTCCCCGGCAGCCCTGCATCTCTTCATCCACAACTCTTGCCTTTGCTAAGGCTTGTTGGTGGTTTTTCCACACAACAGACTGGCTGCAACTCTCCTTCTGATGTGGGAAATCAACTGTATCTCTTCAGGAACGCTTCTGCTGCTCCAGTGCTGCAGTGCTGACCATCTTCGTCCACCGCCGACCTGGTCCTGAATCCACAGATGGGTGGGTAGTGGCTCCTGCCACAACCGGAAACTGCAACGCCAACTGGACTTGGTCCCCTTCCTTTACAGGTCTTCCTCTACCAGGATCCACCTTTGGTTTCTTGCAGTCTTGTCTGGGTCTTGCAAAATCCTCTTCTGAAGTCCTCTTGATGAGTTTGGGGAGAACCAGATGCATACCTCTTTTCTCTTGGTCGCTGAGGGGCACTCTGGTACTTACTTTTTGGGGTTCCTAGTTCCTCCAGCTCCCCTCTACCGATTCCACCGATTCCACTTCCTTGGTTGAGGGCTGACTTTCGTATTCCACTTACTTGGTATATGGTTTGGTCCCCCCCTTGGGCCGTCAGTACTTAGTATTTCTTTTTACTGTTTTCTATTGCCTTTTATGCTAATCACTGACTCCTAATGTGTACATAACAGTGTGTTTGTTTACCACCAGTTGGGGTATTGCCCATGCAGTATTTTAGTATTTGTGTAACCATAATAAAGTACCTTTATTTTTGTAACAATGTGTGGTTCTTGTGTGTAAGTGCTGTGTGACCATAGTGGTATTGCATAAGCTTTGCATGTCTCCTAGATAAGTCTTGGCTGCTCATCGACAGCTACCTCTAGAGAGCCCTGACTTCCTAGACACTGCCTACACCTCACTAATAGGGGATACCTGGTATAAGGTGATAACACCATAGGGGCTCACCACACACCAGGCCAGCTTCCTTCGGGGTGCATCTGTGGTTCTGGGTCCGTTATTTGCCAGATGTGTTACACTATGGCTAATAATCTATTATACATTAGGAAGTGGCAGGCAGGCAGATCGCAATATGCTTGAAGCTGTGCAAATGGGATGAGTACACCATAGAGTGTCTATGCCAGCAGTTTCCCACATTGCCAATCCTTTCTTCCCCACCAGATCACAGAAGGGGCATATTAAACTAATATGGGTCTCTTCCCTGTATGTTGTCAGGGTTGGTATCAGGCGTAGGCTTTTACAGAAACTGCCATGTCCCACCTGTAAGCGAGCATTAGATCCCTGGGGCACTCTGCTCTGGTGGAGGAAGATTTTGCGCACCACGTACAGCGCACTGTCTTCCATGGGCGTTCCCAATTCCTCCAAGAGGTGACCCCCCTCCAGCCAGGGGGTAGGCTTCTACAACTGTAGTAATGCTCGAAATTGGGGCACCAAGTCTTCTTTATCCAGCGGGAGCTGCAGTTTAAACAATGAGACACGTGCTTGCTTCTGTTCCAGGGAAAGCCCTCAAGTATGCTTACAGTGCGGTAAGTACTATGGGGTACAGACACCAGGAGGTTATGAAAAAAATACAAAAGACATGGGAGCATCACCTTCATGGACCTACAATAACTACTCTACAACAGTTGATTTTTGAGATGTTGCACCTGTCAGTGACTCTCCTCCATGCTCCTCGGTGGGCCCGGTTAGCTCCTAAATTACTTTATGGTTTCTTTGGCAGCTGAGTCTTCCAGTGGAGTTCGTCTTTGCTACTCCCGGATGGACTCTCAGACTCTTTTCTTTGGGTGGCTTGTGCAACCAGGTACCTCTCACCGTCGCTGGATGGAGTCAAAGACTTTCAAAGCTCTTGGTGGTCGGGAAGCTGCAACCTCTGAGGACTATACTTCTGCTGCCCGTAGGTGCTTCTTATAGACCGATGATACAAAAGATCTTTTTGGGACACTGACATTAAGGAAACTATGATAAAACACATAAAAAACAGGGGCCGACCAAGAGCCCTGCCTCGTACTTTTTAATGCACTTGTGTGGAAGAACTGATGCCATTAGGTCTTGCAAATATATGGGCAGGTAGCGGACTACTGGGTCTGACTAAAAGAAGAGTGTTTCCTTTCTCTAAATGGGACATGGCAAAGTCTTACAGGGATGGCCCGAGAAACAGCTGCAATGCGCAGAAGCCATTTATTTTCCTGTGTTTGCTCTGTCAGAACTGAAAGATTTGGGAGCAAAGCTAAATAAAACGTTTTGTTTTATGCATTGACCCTGTTCCTTTTGGCCTAAAGGGCGTCTCTCCTGTTTTGGTTGGAGTCCTTCGAGGGAGTACTCAGAGAATGGAACACCCCACCCAAGGCTGGTGACGTGAACATGGACATTTCTTGCAGCTTATTTCTGATGTGTGCTGAGAAGAGCATTGCCTGAGGCGACGATGCTTGACTTGTTTTACCAATAAAGCACTATTGTGCTGCACTCCGCTCCCTACCCCAGCCCACAGAGCCCACATGCAGTGTATCTGGGCCTCGGAAATGCCGGGCCTGGCGGGATCCCCTGGATTAGCATCTGGAGGGCTGCCAACGTGGCCTCAGCTGTCTGAAAAGTGGACAGCAGCCAAAGCCACTCAAAAGTCGGAGTCAAAGGTCACTTGCAGCTTCTTGTGCGGTGCGCAGACAGGAGCACGTGCAACAGTCTTTCACTTCAGTTTTCGACTATGAAGTCGGTTGAAGGGGGGGGGTCCGGTGTCCTCCTTCCCATTCATTACAAAGGAAATCTAGCGAATCACGGGCCGACTATTTCTTTGATGCTTTGTCCTTGGCCAAAGGGCATTGGAGCGCTTTACAGGAGCACCAGCTGCATTTCACATGTTCAGATTATGGCCCATATTTATACTTTTTCAGTGCCGCATTTGCGTCATTTTTTGATGCAAACCCGGCGCAAACTTACAAAATACAATTGTATTTTATAAGTTTGCGCCGCTTTTGCGTCAAAAAGCGGCGCAAATGTGTCGCTAAGAATGAATAAATATGGGCCTACGTGTTTTACGCACGCGACTGACTGACTTGTAGAGAATCGGAGGATGCTGGACTCAAAACTGCTTCCCCAGTTCCAAAGCCGTCAGCTCTGGGTGCAACGCCGCATCCACCCCTAGGTCAGTCTCACTACCGAAGCAACGGAGGGGCAAGCGGCCCTGTGATGATTCCTTGAGGACATTACACGACACCCCATGTCTGTCACTCCCGATGAAATGAATGGACCCCTTAGCTCTCACTCCTCATGAGATCAAATAACAGCGTCTCTCACGCTTACATCACTGGAACTTCTTGCTCACCACTGACGCCATCACAGACCACAGTTGCTTAGTGTTGACTCCATCGTAAAACATTAGTTACTTTCACCCTACTCAACGACTCATTTTGGCGACATTTGCTGTGGGTGCTCAGCAGGTCCTAACGCAGAGCAAGGGCTCCCGCTATGGGGACAAAAATATTCAGTTGCATTCAAAACCGTAATTTCTTCTCAGTTGACTCACAGCAGACGCCGCCCCCCCACCCCCGCCATAGAAAGCTTTGCCTCAGGCCTGAACCCTAACCTTCTGCTAAGGCCGCAGAATACACAGCCTCACTGCCAGTGCTTAATTTGTGAATAGAAATGTGCAGGTGCCCAAAGCCCTCCTCTTAAACACGCGGCTGCTGCAATTAAATGTGCGAGCACGGAATACTGAGGCAGCTAATCCTGAAGCCATCTGGGCCTCTTCAATCCATATACAGCCACTCCCTGCCCCTTCAGCTCACTCGTGCAGCTTTCTGCTTTCCCCCTTTGTGACGCTTTTTTGTTTTTCTCTTCCTCCGTCTTTCCCATATGTGTCTTTTGCTCGCAGTAAATGCTTGAGGCAAAAAAATAAGTGCCGGTTCTCCGCACCGGAAACAACAAGCACAAATTAAGCCCTGCTCACAGCTAATGACATCGTAGAACACCTCGTCTCACTCCCGGTGACAGAAGTGGCAGCCCACTGACGCTGTCACAGACCACACATCCTTCTGCCGGTTCAAACCACGAAACACACAATGCGCAGGGCATCGTATAAACCAATGTTTCACTCCGACCACAGAACACACAGCCTCGATGCATTGAAGGAACATCACAGAAACTAATGTTTTGCTCCGAACAAAAGACAGCTTTGATGCACGGAGCATCACAGAAAATAATGTTTCACTCCGATCACAAAACACACAGCCTCGGTGCATGGAAGGAACACCACAGCCTTGACGCACAGAGCATCACAGAAAATAACGTTTCACTCCGACCACAAAACACACAGCCTTGATGCCTGGCTCACTTTGACCATGTTTCAATCTGACCACAAAACACACAGCCTTGTTGCATGGAAGGAACATCACAGAAAACAAAGTTTCACTCCAACACAAAACCCACACCCTTGATGCATGGGACATTGTAGAAAACAAAGTTTCCCTCCAACCACAAAACACAGCCTTGATGCACGGAGCATCACAGAAAACAACGTTTCACTCCGACCACAAAACGCAGCCTTGATGCACGGAACATCACAGAAAAAAATGTTTCACTCTGACCACAGAACCCACAGCCTTGATCCATGGGACATTGTAGAAAACAACATTCCGCTCCAACCACAAACACACAGCCTTGATGAACGGAACATCACAGAAAACGTTTCAATCTGACCACAAACATATAGCCTCGATGCACGGAAGGAACATCGTAGAAAACAATGTTTCATTCCGACCACAAAGCACACAGCCTTGATGCATGGGCATCGTAGAAAATAATGTTTCACTCCGACCACAAAACACACCGCCTCGTTGCATGGAAGGAATATCACAGAAATAATGTTCCACTCCGACCACAGAACCCACAACCTTGATGCACGGAATATCACAGAAAACAAAACACACAGCCTTGTTGCATGGAAGGAACATCACAGAAAACAATGTTTCACTCCGACCACAAAACCCACATCCTTTATGCATGGGACATTGTGGAAAACAAAGTTTCCCTCCAACCACAAAACACAGCAGGACGCACGGAGCATCACAGAAAACAATGTTTCACTCCGACCACAAAACCCACAGCTTTAATACATGGGACCATGTAGAAAACAAAGGCCCATATTTATAATTTTTTTAGCGCCCCATTTGCGTCGCTTTTTGACGCAAAATCGGCAAATACAATGGTATTTTGTAAGTTTGCGCCGATTTTGCGTCAAAAAGCGACGCAAATGCGGCGCTAAAAAAGTACAAATATGGGCCAAAGTTTCTCTCCAACCACAAAACACAGCCTTGATGCACGGAACATCACGGAAAACAATGTTTCACTCCGACTATATAGCACACAGACTGGGTGCGCGGAAGGAACATCACAGAAACCAATGTTTGACTCAGATGACTTCACGCAAGCCGCTGCCGCGCTGCTGCTATCACACAGCACATAGCTTTTTATGTGTGACATAATGGAAACACCATCTCCCTGCCATGTTCATCACAGAACACCTCGCCTCCTGATGGCTTCCCAAAACACGTAATTTCCAACACGTCCTCACAGGTGGGCTTCCAACTACAAACTCCTGGTTTGCAGTTAGAATCCACCACCAGCACAGCCAAAGGTGTAACGCATTATAAAAGATAACATAGGTAAACGAGGTCAGTACAATACACAGAGCTAAAAGAAGGACTAAGAATAACAAACACAAATAGCATACGTTATCCCACGGTCCCCTCACACATTATCTCCCCCCTTTTTTTGTTTAAACAGACTGAACAAATTCCAAATAAGTAAAACGCGTTCTGTACGCAAAAATGAACTCGGTCCTTAATAAAGATAAGAATCCTTACACTGTGCTGGCATGGAGACATTCCTGGTAGGAGGGTTATAATGCTCAGACAAAACCACGTTTTGTTGCACACCGGCATTGTGTTGCGCACTAATGGAGCCAGCAGAGTTCGACGATTGCAACCCGGAAGTCGAGGAATTACACTCGTCCATATCGGAAGATGAGGAGTTAGAATCCTCATATTGATCGCCGTTCCTGGTATCCATAGGACTTGAATCTGATGTATAAACCACAGGTTGACCAACAGTCTCCAGTAGGCAATGATCATAACCAAAATCATCTTTAGAATCAGTCATGTGTTGTTTGATTCTATCTGCTTGTTCTCGAGGCAATTTGACAAGTCATCTTTTGCTCCACCACCCTTTTTATTTAGTAGAACAGGGCTTTTAGAAACCCTGATTATCTGTGTTGGTGAAGAAAAGGATGACTCACCCTTTCTGACTTTGTTTGTTTTTTAATCAATACCCATTCCGCAATTAGAAATGATCTGTCTTTTACACAATGTTTTTGTAAAAATATGTTTTGTGATTATTTTGTTGTTTTGAAACCCTCTGTGCAATATATTTGTATTCCTGACATAGACATATGTTCTCATTTGATATTAAGCCTTTGATCCAGCCAGGACAAACTTTTGATCTGGGTTCTCTCTTCCCGAGTAAGATAAACAGAGAAATACCTGCAGTATTGTGTAGGGTAGTCAAATAAGTCCACAGTTTAGCTCTTAAAACGCCTTCTACTGTTGCCTCTATGGCTACTGCTCACTGAATCCCTTCCTTCACGAACCTGTTCATTCTCTCAACCAGGCCATTTGAGGTAGGATAATATAATGCCAACCCCAAATGTATGATGTGATGAGAACTGATGAAGTCTTTCATTTGGGAAGATGTAACATGTGTTCCATTGTCTGTGACTGTTTCCTCAGAAGCACCCTCAATTTTGAAGACCCTCCCAAGAAACCTGATCACAGAAATTGTATTTGGCGTTGGTGTGAATTCAAAGTAGACCTAAATCTAACAAGTATCTTTTATCAGATGCCAATAATTCAAATGGGTGAGTAAAATCTAAGGCCATTTTCACCATACACTTTCAGGAAGCGGTACAGTGCTTAAGAAAGGGTGTTTGAGAAGTTTTCCAGTGCTTATCAAATAGAAGATGTGTTACATCTATCTATCCAGTTACTCATTCGTACATCCATAGAAGGCCACCAAAATTATTCTTTTAGGTTCCTGCAGGCTTCACCTATACCAAGATGCTCTTCATGTGCTGATTTCATAAGAGAAACATGTAACAAAGCAGGTGGGATGCATACTTCATTTCTCAACAAAATTCCTTTTTTCAGTTGAATGCCCATCATTCTGTACTCGTGCCAATGGTTTTAAAGTGGACATCAAAGACCTTTCATTCGGATACACTCTTTTTACATAGTCCATTACAGTCTGTAAATCATTATCTTCTTCTAGTGCTTCCAACCATTCTTCAAGTGAGATCACACCATTGGGATCCAAAACATTTTTAACCTTAGCGACTGTACATTCCACATCATCCTCCTGTTCTTCATCTGTAGATGAGTCGATTAAGGGCATTCATGAAAGACAATCTGCCCTAGCATTATTTCCTCCAGGAATATATTTAATAGTAAAATTGAATACCTGCAATCTTGCTTAGAGCCTTACTAACCTAGCTGAGGCTTCACCTGATAACATTTTTCCTCCAGGAATATATTTTATAGCAAAATTGAATTCCTACAATCTTGCTTAGAGCCTTACTAACCGAGCTGAGGCTTTACATGTACCCCTACCATTCAGGAGATGAAGCAACGGTTTGTGATCAGTGAATGTTTCAAAGTGGGTGCCCCAGAGAAAAGTTTTAAACATGTCTACAGCCCATGAACACGCTAGTGCTTTCTTTTCAATGGTAGTCTAGTGTGTCTCTGCCTATATTTTGTGATGAGAACGCAGTTGTTTGTTCTGTGTTGTTTATAATTTGTGACAGAACTGCACCTAATCCCGCCTGGCTGGCATTAACAGTTAAAATACATTTGTGTCCTGCCACAAAGGGAGCAAGTGCAGGTGCTGAGACAATTAGTTGCTTGATTTTCTCAAATGCATCATCTGCAGATTCATTCCAAACAATTGTTTCACCTTTTTAAATACATTTTGTAAAGCATGAATTATTATAGCACACCCCTGAATGAATCTTGAATAATATTTACTCAAGCCTAAAAACGACCATAAAGTCTCCTTGTCTTTAGGAGGTGTTACATCTCTAATAGCGCGAATCAGGGAAAAAGTAGCCTTAATACCTTGTGCAGTAATGGAATGACCTAAGTATGCTAGTTCCTTTGCAAGGGACTTAAACTAATCTTTCTTAAATGTGACACCAAGATCTTTGATCTTTGAAAATGTTACAAACTTTTCCAGAATGTTATTGTGCTTTATAACAGTTTCCGCGTAATTCAGTACATCGTCCTGATATTCCTACACTCTACTGACATCTGCCAAAATGCTGTCCATCAGTTTTTGGAAAACACTTGTAGCAGATGCCAGTCTGAAAGGAAGTCACAAAAATGTATATGCACCAAAAGGTGTAATATATGTGGTCAGTTCTTACGACTCCTTGGCAAGTGGTATCTGATGATAAGCAGAGCATAAATCTAATAAGCAAAAGTATTTCGTTTTTCCAATATTGGCTAATAAGTTCTAAATCTTAGATAAAGGATGACAGTCCTCTATGATTTTTTTGTTGAGTATGCGCAAGTCTGCACAAGGACGAATTTCCCCTGTTTTCTTGCGCACTACTACTATGGGACTGACCTATTCTGAGGAATCTGTATCATCAATGACCCCTTCATCAACTAGTTTCTCAAGGAGTGTTTTTAACTCCTGCTTCACACTCAAAGGTACTGGCCTAGGTTTGTGTACCACCAGAATGACAATTTTTAAAAACCTTATACGATGTTCAAACTTCTCCAGATCACCTATTTTCTTACTAATTACCTCTGGGAATTTTTTTAATATGTTCACACACACCATCATTCATTTCAACTTCATTGTAGCAATAAAGGTGGAATTAAACTGCACCGGTTTATCAGAACCCCGTATTAAGATTAAACCCAATTTTACTAAAACACTCCATCCAACAATGTTATTACCTTCAATGGCCACATAGATTTTTGTGTTAGCTGTTTTTCCCAAACACATTAAATCTTCATGAAAATAGTCCAGCCTCTTTATATTCTGGTCAGCATACGCTTTTGCAATATATCTGGTGGACTGACTGTTTTACACCCGCCCAAACTTCATTAAACAAAACATCTGACATTATAGTGATTGGGGCACCTGAATCAGCCATAATCTCCAATTCCACTATCATAACATCCCTAGCTTAATTTCGTTGATAGACTCAGAGGCTACATCAAGTGTGAGAACCAATCTAGATAGGTCTTGAGTTCAACCTAGATCATCAACATCTACACTACTTATCTGAATCTGAACTTTATTGCTTCTAGTTTGAAAGTGCCCAATATTATGAAATTTGTTGCACGGTTTTCCTAATGCAGGGCAAACTGGGTTATTGCTAACGTGTTTTTGCCCCACATCTAAAACAGGCTGGACTCCACTTTTGAAATTTGTTTGACTGTCTGTCTTTTACACACACTGCATTTATCGCATCCAAACATTGCACATTGACTGACGAAATACCATACTCATTCGCTATACATTTGCTTGATATAATAGCTCCCCCATGGCTTTGTCGCAATATCTATAACCTCTGAAAGGGTGGGGTCAGGACAACTCAAAAGTCGTTCTTGTATTTTCTTGGAATGGCAACTGTAGATAAACTGATCCCACATAGGTATCCAAAGCTGAACCAAAATTGCAGATGGAAGCCAAATTTCATAATGCTAAAACAAACTCCTCAACAGTTTCCTCTCCATTTTGTTTTCTCCTAAAGAAGTTGAATCAATCCAATAAGATGCTTGGCTGTTCTATAAATTTATTAGATAGTCTTGTTACAGCCTCAATGCAGTCGTCCCAGCGTTCAACATCTTCATGAGGAATAGTTCTGGTAAGTTATCAAAAACTTGCTGTCCTTCTTGGCCGAGGTGACTAAATAAAAGTGCAGCCTTTCTTTTTGGTGGAAACTTTTCTGCATCTACAGCTACAATGTAATTTTGAAATGTCCTAAACCATGTCTTCCATGGTATGGATGGTTTTCCAGGTTTTGGCAGAAATGGTGTGATTTGTACTAGGCTTTCATTTGGATTCATCTTGAGTCATGTTGGTTAAACATTGTCTTTGTAAGAAAACATGTTTTTTTCAAAAATATGTAAGCTGAATGAATAACAGTAATTGTTACATACCCTCTAAAGGTAGGTCACTTTTAAATAAATAATTCCAGATTCAGTTACTCAATCGTTAATTTGCTTCTGTATGTTGTTTGCAATTGTCCGTTACTTTGCTTTGTTTTAAAGGGTTGTTCAACCCAATTCACTATGGCCAACACGTTGTGTGTGTTGATGTCAGACTCGGTGTCTCCCTGCGAGTCATTTTGTTGAGTTGCAAGCTACGCTTTATGCAGGCCACACAAGAACTAGGTGTGTCGCGCTACAGGCGACGTCGCTCAATCGGTGCCATGGTGCCAAATCAACAAATGTGCTGCACTATTTATTCTCCTCATGGAGAAATCTTCAGGTCTAGCGAGACCGGCCAAAATCATGAAGATGCTCTCTGATGAATGCTTTCTGGTGAAGAGGCTTTACCACTTGGGCATCGACTGAAGTGAAGATGGCTGTCTCAGATGGAATGTGAAACTTTATCCAAAATTATTTTGATGGATGCAGTGGTAGGCTCCTGCTGTCCGTGAAACTCGTCATCCCATGGTGAGTTGAAGGGAAGCCACCGAGGCAGATAAAGTTGAATAAAACATTTATTCAAATACAGAAGAACCTACTTCCAGCACGTCCTCAGAGGTGGGCTTCCAACTGCAAACTCCTGGTTTGCAGTTAGAATCCACCACCAGCACAGCCAAAGGTGGAACGCATTATAAAAGATAACATAGGTAAATGAGGTCAGTACAATACACAGAGCTAAATGTTGGACCAAGAATAACAAACATCAATAGCATAAGTTATCTCGTGATCTAGTCATTACAACCACAAAATACAAACTTGATGCATGGAAGGACATCACAGAAAGCAATGTTTGACTCCGATGACTTCACGGAAGCCCCTGTCATGCTGCTGCTATCACACAGCACATTGCTTCGCTACGTGTGACATAATGGAAATACCATCACGCTCCCATGTTCATCACAGAATATCTCGTCTCCTGATGGTATTACAAAATACATAATTTCACTGGTGACGTCACAAAAGACCCCACCTCGCTGGTAGGAACGTCATAAAAAACACTCACTGCTGACGTCACAGTACAATCAGCCTCGCTGCATAGGACATTATGGAAGACACTGTCTTACTGCAGTGAGTTCACTGAAGTAGCTGCCCTTGTGCTGGCATCACAGACTCACTGCTGACATCATAGAAAATCCATGCTCGCTGCTGACAACACAGAACAGCTCAATTTATTACTGATGACCTCAAGCAATGCCTAACCCTACCCATTTCATCACAGAATACCTGCTTCGTTTCATGGAATATCAGAAAAAATGGGCTCAGTACCAATGATGTTGTAGAAAACACCGAGCTTATTTTTGATGGGACATGAAGCTCCAAGCAATACATACAAATGCCTTTAAATTTTACATTCAGAATTTATGTTGTCACATTTGCTGCGCTTCAAACACAGAGGTCAAATGTCAGGCAGTTTTCGGATAAATTGGTGCTTATGTTTTTTAACATGGAGAGTGCTTTAGACAAACTCATTTCACTTTGCAGTCAGGGAAGGATAAGTAAAATGAGTCATGTGACTATCTTAAAGGGCTACAGGAAGGAAAGGCTGCAGGATGCCATTTTTTGCAACATACAACAAAACGTAAATACCTGTAAACGAACTGTACACATTCAGTAGTTGAGGAAGCAAAAATGAAGCATTTTTAAAAATAATTCTTAAGTGTGATGGAACCAAAGATTTTAATGAGATCAAAAAAATCAAGACACTTTATTTTGTGATGCACAAGTGTTAAATATTCATTGAAACATGTTTTCCACACACTATCACTTGTGTGCAAAATAGTTTTATCAGTACAACTGTATGTCTGTGCAAATTTAGTAGCAATTTCAATGGAAAATGTGCTGTGTGTAAATGAAAGTATGCTAGCACACAGTGCTTTAGATACATTTAAAAAATGCCTGTCTCGTGACAATTTAAGCTAGGTGGGTCACAAAAGTTTGTTGTTCTAAAAATTGGGTGGCGGTTTTAAAAAGTTTAGAGAACACTGATAAAGACTGTTGAGACCTTTAGCAATAATAAGCCACAACTGATTAACGAATATTACATGAAACCAACTAACATAACTCTGACAAAATCTGTAATCACTGGAATTGTGGAGAAAGACTATTAAGACCTTTTCTCTCGCGATAATGGCTGCCAAATAAACGTTTCTGGAAAAGATCTGCAAATCTGATGTTGGTCAAAGAAAGACGTAAGGTAATAACTGACTCTTGCTGGCATGTCAGTAAGCAGACATATTTTTCTCATGCAACAAATGCATGCTCTTTCTAATGGAAGGTATGAAGAAATTAAGTTGACACCCTCTTGGCTTTTTCAATGATATTCACTGTCTGGCATAAGGTTGAAATATCCATGTTTAAAGAGTTCAGGAATAATGCCACCAAGTTCAATTATTCTAAATTGTGGTGTAAGATTTTGCCCGTCGCTCACGATGGGATGTCTGATCTGCACAACCAAGTCTTGTGAGGTGACTAATTAATGGGTAGCTCTATTAACAACCACTGGCAACCCCACTCTGGGGAAGTAGGATCACACTGGTTTTAGATTGTTTCTGTCTGGTGACATTTATTGGACGCAGGGAATCCGTGGCCCAACACAGCTATAGAAAACGTTTTTAATCTCTTAATATCTGGGCTCAAAGACTCGGAATATTGGGCCAGATGTAGCAAAGGTTGTTACCCATTCTGTGTCTATGGGAAAAAGTGTTCGTACATATGGCCCATTGTCTTTTCAGCTGTTGCAAAAGAATTCTAGAGTTGAACGATCTGGCATTGCAGATGACCCACTTGTGTTTTTTATTTAATATTTTGCTTAGGGAAGCACCCTTGCTTGTTCTTCTACCACAGTCATTGGACTTCTTCCATAATGAGGTGTGTTGCGTTAAACTAGTGCCATGTCATCTGATATTTCTTTGACAGTATCCTCATCCCTCCCTGGTCATACATCTGATGTGTGGAGTCCATTTCTACCATCACCGAATCATCTCTCCAAGGTTGGTTAAGTCTAGATGCCCAGTCTTTGGGTCCATCAATGTTATATGATTTTACAATGCTTGTTTGACCACATCTGAATTTGGAGAGCTCCAAAGTGGTCTCCTTCTCCCAAAGCAGAGAACTAGTAATTGCCACCACGTGGAATCGTAACATTTGGAGGAATGGGACTATGCTTATTGTATTTGCTTTTATCATCATCACAGGACAGATTTTAAAAAAACTGCCACTGATAGCAGAGCAATGATTTGAATGATTTCAATGCACTTCTGCAGAGGGTTCATCTGTAGGCTTGCTTTGGGTACTGTAAACATACAAAACATTATTGAATTGTGGAAAAGGATAACCTGTTGAGCCATCAGGTAAGGTTTTCAGGCTACAAACTAGCACTTCAGATGTTCAGAACTACTCTGAAGTTGTGAATCCTGTGTACTGGAGAAGCAGTTGACATGTCATAGTTGATGTGTAGGTCGAATTCCTGCATTATTGATACCGATGTCTGGCAATGTTTGCACACTTTTTCTCTTGATCTCACATTTAGTAATTAGGTATCCAGGTACAATTAGAAGAATATTGTTTTCTTTAGGAAATACACAGACACCCCTTGTGAGAAAAGGCCTCTTTTGTCTTGGTTAGCCCCCATTTTTTGCCTGGTATTTGATGTAGTCTCAAAGTTGTTAGTGCTCAGGGCCCCTGCTAACTAGGTTCCCTGGGCCAGATCTCTTTCCCTAAAACTGTTGTGATGCATTGGCACAATAGGCAACACCTTTAGCTGCCACTATAAGTCCCTAATAAATGGTACTTAGGTACTCAGGGCATGGAGTATTGAAAGTAGGCCCCTGAGGGCAGCAGCACAGATTGTGCCACTCTCTAGGGCTGTGCATCCAGAAGCACCCAGCACTGCCATTGCAAGCTGAGTGTTCTCATGCAATCTTAAATGCAAACCCGACATGGCACACCACCTGTGTGCCCTGTCCACAATACACTGCATGCACTATAGGTAAGTTACTCCTCTGGCAGGCCTTCCAGCACTAAGGCAGGGTGAACTGTACTGTTTGTGTGGGCATAGATGCATGAGCAATATGCCCCTACCTTGTCCATGCCACACATGAGACATAGTATGTGAACACAGCAGCCATTTTAATACTTGTGCTGGACACTGGTCAGTACGAGTTTCACAGTTACATGGCTTGGTATCAAACAACTCAGAATGATAAGTCCAAGCTGGTACCAGCATTGGATTTATCCCAGAGTGTGCTCAGGGGCCACCTTAGAGCAGCCCTCTGCAAACGCTAACTTCCCTGGCATGGTTGCTTGCAGGTCACAACTAGCCTGCCACCAGGAGACAAGATTCTGGGGTGAGAGATCCTGCTCTCTGGGTCCCAGAATAAAGCCCTTCCTGGGCAGAGGTTCTATCGCACCTCCTCCCAGGAATGTGCACTGCCCTGCTAGCGAGCTTCAAAGGGGCTTACCAACCTTGAAATTCAACTCCCAAGCCTGCTGCTATCAGGAGATGACCACCTCGTTGCAAACCCCCACTTTTGGCGGGAGCAAAAGGGGGGGAAAACACTCAAAGAACAGGAGGAGTAGTCAGCCCCAGCTTGCACCACCACATTGCATGCGAGGTGGCCCCTCCATTTCATTTTCCTTCATCTTGCATTGAAGGAAAGTAGCCAATCAGGTGTAGGGAAGTGACCTCTGCCCACAGGAAGTGGTCATTTAGTGGGTGTACCCACCCTAAGGTGGATGACCAATTGGTCACTACTAGATACTCCCCTAAACGCCCACTAAATACAGTATTTTATTTTCATTTTTGATATAGAATTATGCAAATAGTAGGGATTTGTTGCCTTCCTTTAAGCTATTGAATTAGCAACTGTATTTGCCATATGTGACCAATGTTTCACACAATCATATACCGCAAAATTAAAGGCTCTTCCTATAGAACATTCAAACACAGCCTTCAGTCAACTTTCACTATACAAAGACGGCAAGTACTTACATGCAATGATGCGTCTATTGTTGCAATACTCTTCGACAATTTGTTCATGTGCCAGGGAAGCTCAGCCAACACATCTACCTTACCCTTCAAACCCATGCAAGCACCTAACATTTTGTATATAGGCCTAACTGCAACCAACCCATTTTTATCCAGGCACCTGAAGGGATCCCAGGAACCTAACAAAAGCCAGAAGGCTTCAGTGACTGCCTAGGGCCATGAATTGATTCAATTTGACATTAACTGTTTCAATGCAGAGCTTAATAACAATTCTGTAGCATTCAGCCTACTTAGTGGTAATAACGTGCCATCCCTTGTCGCCAAAATGGAAACGGCAGGAAAAATAGCATCAGCTCTGGTGTCACTTTTAAAGAAAATCTTTTTTGGGGGGATAAGGAAAAGTCACTCAATTGTAATCTTAGTTCGTTTCCAGGGGAATACTCATCAAAACCTTAAGTACTGAATATTCCCTTCCATGCATTGGGGTCCTGGAGCACTTTTAAAAAATATACTCATATGTACAACAGTAGATTACAAATATGTTTGCAGCATAAAAGATGGCTAAAATGGCCAAATTTCATTACAATTTAATTGTAAAAAAAAGTCAATCACATAAAATGAATCACTAATAGAAGAGTGAACACAGAGCATTTTCCATAAACCTTTTTTTAGGCAGAGCACACAAGAGAAATTCTGGCACTGTTCCTTTAAGACTGTCACAATACACATTGACATCCCATTGTGCACCACAGGTGACAGTTAGGTCAGGTCATTTTTATGGAAATCTGCGGATCCTGGGTAAAATATTACTGAAAGCTGTAGTACTTGTCTGGGGAAGTGGGCGGGTTGATGATGGCGCTGATGAGGATTCACCTGGAGGAGAACTAGGATTATAGATGAGTAACCTTTCCTTCATTTCCAGGGGAATCTCATCAACAGTCATTAGCACTGAATAGAATAGCAAGCCCCTCCCATAAATACACAGAGAAAAAACATAAAACAAATCTAGCATTTACCCAAAAAGGTTCTTCAAAGAAGCATGCCCTACTTAAGTATCTGCCCTGGAGACTGAATCCAGAAAATAGTGTCCAGTGAAAGTATGAACAGATCTTCAAGTAGCAGCCTTACAGATTTCTGAGATGCGAATGGTTCTAAGAAGGGCTATAGTGGCAGTTTTTTTCCCATGTGGAATGTGCTTTAGGTCTCCCACTAAGGGGATTCTCAGCTAGCTGGTATGAAAGTCGTATAAGGAAACTATCCATCTAGACATAAACTTCTTTGATGAAGGTAAGCCTGTTCTTATTAGACAGTCATTTATGGAAAAACAATCTGATGTCATGTCTTTAGTTTTGTCTAGATAGAGTTTCAGAAACCTTTTACATCTAGAAAATGCAGAGATCGCTCTGCTGGAGTTAACAGATTAGGAAAGAACGTAGAAAAGATATGGTTTGGTTAATGTGAAAATATGAAACCACCTTAGGAATATCACATTATCACTTTTTTACCATGGAATAATGTTTATGGTTCAGTAGCGCATAAAGCCTGAATCTCAATAACTCTACACACAGAGGTAATAGCGACTAAGAAATCTGAGATCCAGGTAAGATGTTGTAAAGAGGCTTTGTGAATGGGTTCAAAAGGGGGGATGGTCCCATTAATTTAGACAGAACAATGGTAAGCTCCCAGAGAGGAGAAGGGGACTTAATGGTAAGAAATACCTTTGTAATACCTTCTAAGAAATCTTCAACCACAAGCAAAATTGTAAACCAGATCTTGTTGGATGAAGTAGATAAAGTAGTACCACATCTTCTTGGCACGAAGATTGACTGTGGATGTTTCTGAATGCACCAAATGCAAAACCTCTCCACTTTAAGGCATGCGATTTTCTGGTTGAAGGTCATCTAGCTTCATGTAGAAAGTTCATGGAAGATCTAGATGACCATCTTGCAGGAATTTAGGATTGCACAAATTCAAGATCCAGGCCTCTAAGCTCAGTGATGGAAGGTTGGGATGTAGGACCTGGCCTTCAAACGAGTGAAGTAGGCCGTCTTACATTCCATGTCTACATGAAAGTCTTTTTGGTGGCCATTCTGAAAGGTGAAGGCGGTCATGACCCACCATTGGTGAGACCATTCCGGTGTTATTATTATCATTCTGCTCTTGCACTGGTAGAACTTGATCAGAACTGTCTGTAGGATAGGGAGTGGGTGAAATTAGTAAAGAAATGTTTTTGACCAATCTATTAAAAGGGCATTGCCCTTTGACTCTGGTTTGCATAGTCTGGATACATAATCTGGTATTTTCTGTTTCTTGCAACTGCAAAATAATCTAACTATAGTCTTGAAAGATTTCTTGTAAGACTTTGTAGTTTAGAACCCAGTTGTGGTTTTCTAGAAATACTCGGCCAAGTGAGTTAGTTTATATGCTCTGAACTCCTGGAAGGGGAACAGCTGTTATTGTAACATTTCTCACTATTAACCATCTCCATGTGGCTTGCAATTCAAGGGATAATGGTCTTGAGTGAGGTCGTCTCTTCTAGTTCAGATAATAATCTGCTGTTGAGTTTGTCATTACTGAAGGTAGAAAAAACTTTAAAGCCAGATAAGCAGCTCTTAATTCTAGAAGGTTGCTATTGTAGGTCATTGTCTTGTCTGACCATATTCCTTGAGTCTTTAAGTGCCCCACGTGAGCTCCCCATCCTTGGAGAGCGGCATCTGTGAATAGAGTTAGAACAGGGAGATCCTGATGGAACGGTATCCTTTTTAGTGAATTCTTTAGTTGTTTCCACCATGGAAGAGATTGGATTGCCAAATTGTGAGAGAGTCAATTTTGCTTCCCATTGGTCAGAGAATTGGTTCTAGTGGTACTCTAGGCATTGTAGTAAAGTCTAAATAACCAAAGAGGGATTGGAGAGGAAATATTTAATGCAGTCCAGCACACATCCTTCCTAGAGGACAATTCTTAAATTGCTATTTGGCCGCACCACCATATTCTGAATTAATAAGATGGAGTCAGTGTCACCACTTGGTCACGGTGAGTCCTAGGACAGGATCATGTGAAAAGATCTCCATTAAAGAGCAACGCCTTTGGGAGGCTGCAGCATGAAGCATGCCAGCTAGGCAGGTGAGGGCGATTACATCCCTAGGATAGGAATCTCTAGACCCAGTTTTGACATTGACCCTACCTTCTCAATTCCAAATACGGTGGCGTAGCGGAAGAGCACACTATGCTTTTTTTAATCAATTGTCATAAAGTCCTCATATGAAGTCTGGCATGTGGAACCAGAAATATTAAAGAGGCCATCAACCCTATTAGGGATAATATTTGTTGTGCCTTTGGATGAGTAGTTTGCAATAGATTGTGACACTTCAGATGGATTGTTGATAATCTCTTCTCCAAACGTTGCACTTTTGGGTACCACCTATCTACTTTCGCTCCAAAGTATTGTATTTTTTGCACTGGGTTAGTTGGAGATTTCATGAGGTTCACTTGAAGACCCATCTTGGTCAAGGTCAGACCTGCCAACTCACACGGTGCCACCATGTGACACGATATTGGCTCCATTCAAACGGTCACTCGGTGAGGAGCAGATATCACATAGTGGCAGTGAAAATGAGCTGAACACCACTATAAATAGTGGAATTCCAGACTGACTAGCATGCTTTGAACTGCTAATGTCCATTAAAAAGTGTGAAATGGCCCTAGTACATTGGCACCAGCTTCAGCAAGATTTTGGTTGTCCTTTAGAGGAGGTGGTTTAGTGTGGGGGAGGAGGCAAAAGTGCCTCTTTGATACTTCTTAGCATGAGGTCCCATCCCCTCCAAGTCCATGTCCCGTATTCACATGGTGAAACTGTAGCTTTAGTTGGCATTTCTAAAAGGTGCTGTGGCAGATTTGAAAATGTTTAAGTGTCTCCTCTGGTGATGTGACTTTTATTAGCCTGTCTAGGTGAGGCTAGATGAAGATTTTTACTTGCATTAGATGTGCTGCCATGGCAGCCATACATTTGGTAAGTATTTGAGGACCTGACTTTAGTCCGAAAGGTAAGACTTTTTATTGAACATGTTTGAAGCCTACTATGAATTGAAGAAATGCTCAATGATCTGTTATTATTGGAATGTGGAAGTAGGCATCTTGAAAATCTGTTGCACACATCCTGTCTCCTGTATGTAGTTTGTTAGAAATGGGGATCTCTATTTGGCAGTAGGTTGCACCCTGTCCAAGCAGGGACCCTCACTCTATTCAGGGTAAGGGAGTCGCACAGTTAAGATAACCCCTGCTCACCCCTTTGGTAGCTTGGCTCAAGCAGTTAGGCTTATCTTAGAGGACGTGTAAAGTATTTGTACACACAGACACACACACACACACAGTAATACAGTGAAAATACTACAAAAGGACTCCATGCAATTTTAGAAAAATAGCCAATATGTATGTGGGTAAAACAAGACCAAAACAACAAGAATCCAACAAACACAAGTCAAAATAATTTTTAAAAGTGTAAGCAAGTCTTAATCCATAGGAATCAATGGATATATCTCTTTAGCACAAAGTACCTGGGATGCATCAAAAACAAAGAGGATGCGGGCCACAGGGGAGCTGAGGCACTGGAAATGCAAAGCGATGTGTCGGTTCCTTACTGCGCAGGGGAGGTGATGTGTCAATTCTTTCCTCATAGGTGAGACGATGCGTCATTTCCACACTGGCAGAGGAGGTGGTACGTCAATTCTTTCCTTGTAGGAAAGGCGATGTGTCGATTTCTGGATACTCAGCCGCGGTTCCTTACTGCTGTGCATGGTTGATGAAAAATGGGCGCCCAGAGACGATGCGTGAAAAATCCAGATGCGCTGTGTTGATGGGACTGCAGTGAAACAGGCCCTGCGTCAATTCTGCAGCTGTGAGACAGGCACTACATCGATGTTTCAGCCACAAGACAGGCGCTGCATCGATTCTTCCGGCGCAGCACGTTGATGCATGGATTTCCGTCTTCAGATCACCAACTTGCACTTCCAAGGGCTCAGAGACTGGAGTTGGCACCACTTGGCAAGTTTGAACTCTCAGCAGAAGAGCCCAGGTCCTGGCAGATGAAGTCTTTGATGTCCCTGAGACTTCTTGACAGGAGCCAAGCTCAGTCCAAGCCCTTGGAGAACCTTTGGAAGCAGGATGTAGAAAGTCAAGCCCAGTCCTTTCACTCCCAGGACAGGAACAGAAAGCAGCAGGCCAGCAGCAACAGGCAGAGTGGCAGACCTTCCTACAGAAGAAGGGCAGTCCCTTCTTCTTCCTGGCAGAATTTCCTCAGTTCAGAAGGATTCTAACCATGTGGTGTCAGATGTGCAGTACTTGTACCCATTTCTGTCTTTGAAGTAGGCAAACTTCAAAGAGAAGTCTTTGTAGTGCACAAGATCCAGTCTTTCTCTGTCCTGGCCCCAGGCACACTCCAGCGGGTTGGGGACTGCTTTGTGTGAGGACAGGTCCTATTCAGGTGCAAGTGTCAGCACCTCCCACCACCCTAGCTCAGGAAGACCATCAGCCTGGTGATGGGCCATAAGGATAGGCAGGGCACACCTCAACTCCCTTTGTGTGACTGTCCAGAGTGAATGCACAAACAGCCCAACTGTCACCCTGACCCAGACATGTATTCAGCAGACAGGCTGCGGCATAGAATGGTTAAGCAAGAAAATTCCCACTTTCTATAAGTGACATTTTCAAATTCACAGTTCAAAAACCAACTTCACCAAAAAATGTATTTTTAAATTGTGAGTTCAGAGACCCCAAACTCCATATCTGCATCTGCTCCCAATGGGAAATTACACTTAAAAGATATTTCAAGGCAATCCCCATGTTATGGGAGAGATAGGCCTTGCAAAGTGAAAACCGAGTTTAGCAGTATTTCACTATCAGGACATATAAAACACACTAGTACATGTCCTACCTTTTAAATGCACTGCACCCTGCCCATTGGGCTGCCTTAGGCCTACTTTAGGGGTGACTTACATGTAGTAAAAGGGAGGGTTTGGGCCTGGCAAGTGGGGGCACTTTCCAGGCCAAACTGGCAGTTTAAAACTGCACACACAGACACCGCAGTGGCAGGTCTGAGACATGTTTACAGGGCTACTCATGTGGGAGGCCCAATTTGTGCTGGAGGCGCACTAGTAGCATTTGATTTACAGGCCCTGGGCATACACAGAGCATGTTACTAGGGATTTACTAGTAAATCAAATATGCGAATTATGGATAAATCAATCACCAATACACTTTACACAGGAAGCACTTTAGCATTGGTCAGCAGTGGTAAAGTGTGCAGAGTCCTAAAGCCAGCAAAAACGAAATTCAGCACAGAATAACAAATATGAGGTCAGAAGCAAAAAGACAGAGGAAACAGTGCCAGGAGCTGACAGGCCTAACATAGTTGTTGATAGATATGGTGTAATGCTAGCATCCTGAATTTTCTTTCTTTATGTACTTGTGATCGCCGCTGGGTCTGAATTCTTATTTTGGTGTTTTTTTCAAACCACAAAGTATCAGGACTAAATTTCCATCAGCTCAATGAATATAAACGCATGTCAAAAACAAATGTTAGGATAACAATGATACAAGTGATCATGCAGAAGAAAACCTCTAATACTCATAAATTCAAATGATTTCTGCATCACAACTAATGAGTATTGCATATATCCCCATGTGTGGAATTGAACAAGAATTACACAGTGAGCATACAAAATAGTAGACAAAAACTAAATGGTATTAAAAATTTCCCCATTCCTCCTATCCCTACCCCCAGTGCCTTCCATTCACCTCATTGTGCAGCGATAAGTACCATGCTTTGTGTCATGTTTCCCATCGTTTTGCAGGTATATATTTCTGTAGTCAACAAAGAGTAATGTGAATACTTCTGGGGTGGTTCAGTCATGGTCAGATACATTCATCCTGTCTGTCTGAGGTACTCTTTCACTCTCAGCTTTTTCAACTCCAACAACAGAACAGTCCACTATCGAGGGCTCTAAAAGAACTTGGGTAATTGCCCCCCAAGGATATCAGGGATTCTGCCACCTTAGCGTTCCGCCATATTCTCCTCAGATGGGCTTCCTCTGCTCCAGTCCATTCAATTAAACCTTTTTTTCCAGTCCACAGTCATTGGGGGACGAGGATTCAGCCAGTGTATTGCAATTCTTCTCTTTGCAACCCTAAGTCTCAGTAATGCGTATATTCTACTCAATACCTTTTTTGGGTTTTCAGGGAGCAGGCCCAGCAAACAGTGGTTAATATGCTGTGGCACATTCCAACCTGTTGTGTTCTTTATTTGAGAAAGTACATCCACCCCGAAGGGGACAACAATTGTGCAGCGCCATAACATATGTAAAAAAAAATCATCTTCAGGAGCACCATATCTAGGACAATGTTGGTCCCTATTAGGGTAGATGGAATGTAACGGGCTAGGAGAGAGGTATACCACATGCACAATATTGTATAAGTTTTAATGCTGCAAAGGTGGATGCCCTATGGACTCCAGTATGAATTTTGTGCCAGTCCTATGGGGTAATAGGCTCATCGCTAAGTTGTTGCCATGTCTCCTCTATATGTAGAGGCACTGTTTGTTTATCTGCTCAATTGGCTCTATTAAATGGGTTATGAGTCTGCAGGCACTCGTCATATTTATCAAGCTCATCATCATGTGTGATGATTCAGGGGCGTCAGAAAATGATGGCCATAATTGTTGGACTATAGCTGAGATTTTAGCATTATAAAGGAATTGCTCCCCTTCCAGACCAAACGTCTCCATTACCTCCTGTATAGTGATGACGCGTCCACCAAGGTAGATGTTGAATAACATTATACATCCACCCTCCTACCATTTATCAACTGTTATATAGTCTGCATATGGGTGCAGTATCCAAGTATCTAAGTCTGGGTCGTATGGAACCTATCTGTAGGAAGTTGGCTCTGTATGTACTATTTCAAAGTAAGAAATAGCATGCACAGAGTCCAAGGGTTCCCCTTAGAGGTAAGATAGTGTCAAAAAGAGATAATTCTAATGCTCTATTTTGTGGTAGTGTGGTCGAGCAGTAGGCTTATCAGAGGGTAGTGTTAAGCATTTGTTGTACACACACAGGCAATAAATGAGGAACACACACTCAGAGACAATTCCAGGCCAATAGGTTTTTGTATAAAAAAATATCTTTTCTTAGTTTATTTTAAGAACCACAGGTTCAAGATTTTCAAACAATACTTTAAATGAAAGGTACTTCACTTAGGAACTTTAAGAACTTTGAATTAGCAAAATAGCATATACAATTTTCACACAAATGGCAAATAGCTATTTTAAAACTAGACAGTGCAATGTTCAACAGTTCCTGGGGGAGGTAAGTGTTTGTTAGATTTGCAGGTAAGTAAACCACCTACGGGGTTTAAAGTTGGGTCCAAGGTAGCCCACCGTTGGGGGTTCAGGGCAATCCCAAAGTTACCACACCAGCAGCTCAGGGCCAGTCAGGTGCAGAGGTCAAAGTGGTGCCCAAAACGCATAGGCTTCAATGGAGAAGGGGGTGCCCCGGTTCCAGTCTGCCAGCAGGTAAGTACCCGCGTCTTCGGAGGGCAGACCAGGGGGTTTTGTAGGGCACCGGGGGGGGACACAAGTCAGCACAAAAAGTACACCCTCAGCGGCACGGGGGCGGCCGGGTGCAGTGTGCAAACAGGCGTCGGGTTCGCAATAGGTTTCAATGGGAGACCAAGGGGTCTCTTCAGCGATGCAGGCAGGCAAGGGGGGGCTCCTCGGGGTAGCCACCACCTGGGCAAGGGAGAGGGCCACCTGGGGGTCGCTCCTGCACTGGAGGTCGGATCCTTCAGGTCCTGGGGGCTGCGGGTGCAGTGTCTTTACCAGGCGTCGGGTCTTTGAAGCAGGCAGTCGTGGTCAGGGGGAGCCTCGGGATTCCCTCTGCAGGCGTCGCTGTGGGGCTCAGGGGGGTCAACTCAGGCTACTCATGGTCTCGTAGTCGCCGGGGAGTCCTCCCTGTGGTGTTTGTTCTCCACAAGTCGAGCCGGGGGCGTCGGGTGCAGAGTGCAAAGTCTCACGCTTCCGGCAGGAAACGTGTGTTGTTTCAAAGTTGCTTCTTTGTTGCAAAGTTGCAGTCTTTGTGGAGCAGAGCCGCTGTCCTCAGGAGTTCTTGGTCCTTCTAGATGCAGGGTAGTCCTCTGAGGCTTCAGAGGTCGCTGGACCCTGTGGAACGCGTCGCTGGAGCAGTGTCTTTAGAAGTGGGGAGACAGGCCGGTAGAGCTGGGGCCAAAGCAGTTGGTGTCTCCGTCTTCTCTGCAGGTTTTTCAGCTCAGCAGTCCTTCTTCGTCTTAGGTTGCAGGAATCTATCTTGCTGTGTTCTGGGAGCCCCTAAATACTCGATTATGGGGTGTGTTTAGGTCTGGGGGGTTACTAGCCCTGAGGGTGGCTACACACTCTTTGTGCCTCCTCCCTGAGAGGAGGGGGGCACATCCCTATTGGGGGAATCCTCCATCTGCAAGAGTCACCTCAGCTCAGGACACCTTAGGGGCTGTCCTGACTGGCCAGCGACTCTTCCTTGTTTTTCTTGCCGCCAAAAGTGGGGCCGTGGCCGGAGGGGGCGGGCAACTCCACTAGCTGGAGTGCCCTGGGGTGCTGTAACAAAGGGGGTGAGCCTTTGAGGCTCACCGCCAGGTGTTACAGTTCCTGCAGGGGGAGGTGAGAAGCACCTCCACCCAGTACAGGCTTTGTTACTAGCCACAGAGTGACAAAGGCACTCTCCCCGTGTGGCCAGCAACATGTCTGGTGTGTGGCAGGCTGCTAAACTAGTCAGCCCACACTGGTAGCCGGTTAAGGTTTCAGGGGGCACCTCTAAGGTGCCCTCAGGGGTGTATGTTACAATAAAATGTACACTGGCATCAGTGTGTATTTATTGTGCTGAGAAGTTTGATACCAAACTTCACAGTTTTCAGTGCAGCCATTATGGTGCTGTGGAGTTCGTGCATGACAGACTCCCAGACCATATACTCTTATGGCTAGCCTGCACTGACAATCCCTGAATCTGGTGGAGAGTCTGTTCTAAAGAATAAAGGGTCCTGGTGAGGTGGTTTATATTTCTTTAAGTCTAGATAGAGCAGACTTTACTGATGTAGGTATGATGAACAGTTGCACTGCAGGCTTAAGTAGACCAGAGACTAGAGGAAGGAGGGGTCTTCTTGTCGTTCTGTGATGTGGAGGTTAAAAATAACAGAGGTTGATGTAGCAGGAGTAGGTATGGTAATATTTCATTTTGCCACTTTTCTTACCAACACGTCATTAAATGTAAATAGATAATTTGCTGGTGAGAGCCTTGCTGGGGATGTATCCATCAGAGTAGGTGAATAAATTATGATGGATGAGACAGTAGTGGATGTCCAGGCTGGAGATTGCCTTCTGTGCTAAGATCATTATCTCATACTCGATCATCACAAACATTTGAACAATTACCTACTCCTAGAGGTTGTAGGAAAGTAGCCTCTTTCTATCATGGTTACCCCCATTTTAGGCCTATTTGTCAGTGTGTTTTGACTGTGTCACTGGGATTCTGCTCGTCAGGACCCCAGTGCTTATGGTTTGTGGCTTACTTGCCAGTATGTTTCACTGTTTTTGTCAGTATGCTTGACTGTTTCACTGGAGTCCTGCTAACCAGGACCCCAGTGCTCATGCTCTCTCTGGTTCCAAATTTGTCCTTACATATTGGTAACCCAGTATTTCACTCCAAATTGGCATACTGGTGCCCCCTTATAAGTCCCTAGTATATGGTACCTAGGTACCAGGGCATTGGGATTCCAGGGGATCCCTGTGGGCTGCAGCATTACTTTTGCCACCCATAGGGAACCCATGCAAAGATTTCTACAGGACTGCCATTGCAGCCTGTGTGAAACAGTGCATGCACTATTTCACAGCCATTTTCACTGCACCAGGTCACCTATATGTCAGGCCTTCAGACCCTGAAGGCTGGGTGCAAAGTCCCTGTGTGTGAGGGCACCCCCGCATTAGCAGAGGTACCTTCACATCGTCCAGACCCATTTTCGCGGACTTCGTGAGTGCGGGACGCCATTTTAAGTATGCACTGGAAATAGGTCAATATCTATGTCCAGCTTCACAATAGTAACTCCGAATATGGCCATTTAAGGTGTCTAACAACTAGGAATTGTACCCCATTACTGATTCCAGTATTGGTTGCACAATCCCATGCTTTCTGGGGGCTCCACTATGGACCCCCAGTAATGCCATACCAGCCTTCTGAAATTTTTCAGGCAGCCCCAGCTGCTGCCACCTCACAGACAGGCTTCTGCCCTTCTGGGGCTTGAGCAGCTCAATCCCAAGAAGGCAGAACAAAGGATTTCCTTTGGGAGAAGGGTGTTACACCCTCTTCCTTTGGAAATAGGTGTTACAGGCATGGGTGAGGTATCCTCCCAGAGCCTCTGGAAGTGCTTTGAAGGGCACAGATGGCATGCCCCCCTTGCATAATCCAGTCTACACCAGTTCAGGGACCCCCAGTCTCTGCTATGGCGCAAAACTGGGCAAAGGAAAGGGGAGTGACCACTCCCCTGTCCATCACCACCCCAGGGGTGGGTCCCAGAGCTCCTCCAGAGTGTCCCTGGGTTTTGCCATCTTGGATTCCAAGGTGGAGGGGCACTCTGGGAGCATCTGAGTGGCCAGTGCCAGCAGGTGACGCAGAGACCCCTCCTGATAGGTGCTTACCTGGTTAGGTGACCAATCCCCCTTTCATGGCTATTTAGGGTCTCTCCTCTGGGTGCTTCTTCAGTTTTGGATTGCAAGACTCCAGCAGGAATCCTCTGCATCCTTTACTTCATCTTCTACCAACGGAACAACCGCTGACCGCTCCAGGAACTGTACAACTTGCAACAAAGAAGCAAAGACGACTTCTACAACTCTGTAACTTCAGTTCCTGCTAGCAACTGCAACAGTTTCCAGGTGGTGCACCTTACGAGGACTGCCTGTCTTCAGCCTTCACCAGAAGAACAGAAGGAATCTTCTGTGGAGTGACGGAGTCACTTCCCTACTTCCGCAGGCACCTCTCTGCAGCAACGACCGGTGGCTTGGGTCCCCTCTCCAGATGACAGACGTGGATCCAGCAACACAGGTGGTCGACTAAAGTGACTCCGACAGTCCCAACGTCCAGCTGTCCAACTTTGGTGGAGGTAAGAGCTTGCCTCCCCACACAAGACAGTACCCCTGTGCACCACGTGACTCGCAGTTGCTAAGGCATGTGTGCTACCTTCCAAAAATGTCCTCATACACAGCTTAGGCCACCAGCACTCCATCCTGCAACGCACAGCTTCCTGAGTGGTTCTCCGGTGGCGTGGGAATCCTTTGTGTTGTGCTGTATGGTCCTCCATTTGCACCTCCTTTGTCCCTGTGCTGTGGGACTCCTGTGCATGCTGCCTGGTCTTCTGAGAGCCCGCTGAGTTGCTGAGAGCCACCTCTGTCTCACCCTCCTGGGTAGAGGCCACCAGGTCCCTCCTGGTCCCGGGCAGCTCCATATTTCTGCTAGCCGCAAGCTTTGCGTGTGCCAAGGCTTGTTGGCGGAATCCAGCGATGCAAACCAGACTGAATTTATCCATTCAGCATGGGACATCTTCTGCACCAACAAGGAACCTACATCTGTCTTCTTTGGTGCAATACTGACTTTGTCTTCTCACCGGTGGTTCTTCCTTTGCGCCTTCATCCGAGTTAGCAGGGGTTCCTGTTCTTGATGGACTCTTCAGTACTTCTTGGACTTGGTCCCCTTCTTCCACAGGTGTTCAGGTCCAGGAATCCGTTGTTGGTGTCTTGCAGTCTCTTCTGGTTCTTGCATTATCTTCTATTGTGACTTCTTGTGTGTTTTATGAAACTTGCTGTGCTTTACTCCTGGGCTCTGGGGTGGGGTCTTTTACTTACTTTTGGTGTTTTCTTACACTCCCAGCGCCCCTCTACACACTACACTTGCCTAGATGGGAAACCGACTTTCGCATTCCACTATTTTAGTATATGGTTTTATGTTCCCTCTAGGCCCACTGCAACCTATTGTGATTTTCACTGTTTGCACTGTGTTCTATTTACTTGCCTGTTTTTGGTTTGGTTACTAATGTATATATTGTGTAATTTACTTACCTCCTAAGGGAGTATAGACTCCAAAGTATTTTTGGCCTTGTGTCACTAAAATAAAGTACCTTTTTTTTGGTAACAGTGAGTATTGTCTTTCATGTGTGTGAGTACTGTGTGACTACAGTAGTATTGCAAGAGCTTTGCATGTCTCCTAGTTCATCCTTGGCTGCTCTGCCTACAGCTACTGCTAGACAGCCTGGCTTCTAGACACTGCCTACATTTCACTGATAAGGGAAAACTGGACCTGGTATAAGGTGTAAGTACCTCTGGTACGCACTACAAATCAGGCCAGCCTCCTACAGAGGTCCTTCTAGATCTGAAGGAATGCGTCTTCTTTTACTTCTAGGTCTTTGAGGAGATCTAGGTGGAAAAGTAGCCAATTTTGGACTTCCGGGCGTCTTAATAGAGCAGTAGAAGGCATTTGAGGCATCGTATTAGTTGGTGTGCCTGGAGAGAAATAAGCAGCTGTTGATGTGCTAAGTGATGAAGTGCATAGAAGCTGGACTTTGGATGTGACCCGTGATGGTGAACTGGTGCAGGAATAATCTGATGTGTGTCGCATTTCTTTCTCTGAAAAAGTGTGAAATGTTCAAGGTAGATTGTCATCTAGTGCGCAACGTGGAGTGAAAATTAGACTCTGTATGAGATTTGGAGGTTGAAGGGGGCTTCAATAGTCATTTTAACTTTGAGATGTGCTTCAAAAGAAGGTAAATGCCATTGGTCTTTCGACATCAACATTGAGGAATTCTATCCTATGGAACTTGTAATACGGTGGGCTGGATATCCGTTACATTTGGGACAGATTAAACCCCTCCGCCAAAGTTGTAATCAGGCCCCTAGTGTCTCAACTGCATACCTGTCAATGGTAAATAAACAGGTTGTTTTTCCATTCTTGACGTCATGTTTCTACATCGAACAAGACTGACGCCTCTTCCTCTGATGGTGATTCTCCCTCCTGTAGGAGTACTTGGAGCTGGGAGAGAACGCCGCTCTGGAAGAAGGATTAACTTCCATATGTCCTCACGATAATGAGAGGATTCACCTACCTCAGAGATGAATCCTCTCATGGTTATTAAGTGATGTCCTGGCAGAGGACACACCCCTGCACTGACGATTAGGTCCTCTGACATTTACACCACATTGAGGGCATTTCGTAATCAAATAAGGCATCACAGCATCTATGGTTAAAAACTGCAAAAATTACAATTTTCTGACTAAGAGAAAATCACTACAAGTGAAAAACCTCATTGAAATGGGTTACATTAAAAGAAGACAACATTTATCCTAATATAGTGTGGAATTGTAGCTATGGTGCCTCCTAGGATAGCATGGTCAACCCAGGATGTTGAAGCCACAATGGTATTTCTTTCTCCCATTAAGCCTGTATTGACTACCTGGCATTCCGTTTAAAAATGTTTTAATCAGCTTTAGAAAGTATATATGAAAGAAGGTTAAAGGTTGCTGAAATGTAATAGTGTAATTGTCAGTTTTATTATTTCATTGGCTACTTTTAATAGAAAAGTGTTCAGATTTATTATTTTATTGTCTTCTTTTATAATAAAAGTTTCTGCGTCAGTTTAACTGGCCTTATGATTATAATACTAATCTAAAAACCATCCAATGTAGCCCCCATATTTAGCTACACAATCATAACTTCCCGATGCACAGCTTATTTCCTCACACCTCAAAAATTACAATCAATTACATTATTAGTGACATCACATATCAGTTTGACTTTATCAATGGCCAGTCAGTGGTCTATAACCCCTCACCTCAGAATTAATTGGATTCAACCTTTGGACCATCACAGTCCTCAGGTCCATATACCATAGAGTCCATTGGGGCAGGTTTCAGTAAACGCAGGAGTGAGCATGGTCACTGGCCAGGCCGAGCACTACTACTTTCAGAGATTAACAGTCTTAGGGCCTGATTTAGATATTGGCAGACGGGTTACACCGTCACAACGGTGACGGATATCCTGTACGCTGAAATCTAAATCCCATTGGATATAATGGGATTTAGGTTTTGGCGAATGGGATATCCGTCACCGTTGTCATGGAGTAACCTGTCCGCCAATATTAAATCAGGCCCAAAGTCTTGCCCAAAAGGCTGTTTTTGCAGGGTCAGGCCTTACGTTCAGTACCTCCTCTCATTGAGCCTGCTTAGTATGTTCATATGCAAAGTAAAGTGAAATCTGGTGCACAACAGGACCGAAGGAACTTATGGGTTTCAGAGGACAGAAACACACTGTGCAACACCATTTGGCAATGCACAAGTTCACAAGACAGTTCCAATCATTGTTTGAATAACCTCAGAACCAAAGGTGCTCTGCTTATGCCTATTTGCAGTGCAATCTGACAGCAGTATGTGGATCTTGCACTTTGGATCTAAAGACACACATGGTTAAGAAGAGATATGAAACTGGCGACAAGAACTGGAAAGAGGTACAGGAGGGCTCTATACCAAAGGGTGCTGATTGATAATGAGCAGGAATGGACATCACAGAATGGAGTTGAGAATCCGGGCGAAGCAAGGAATGCAGCCCTGGATTGAGGTGGACAAAGCAGGAGAAAGGTGAGGGCTAAAATATAACAATATGCAACAAAGACAGTCAACAATAAGGAAAATGGCTGACTTCAGCTGCGGGACTCCGCTGCTGCAGGAGCCCTGTATACTGTGCAGTCAGTAGACCTACACTTTCAACTGACAAGGCAAGGGGAATGGAACACACTGACATCTAACAAGGACTGTAAGGACCTGATCAGCGGGACAGTGCCACTTGGGTAGAAGGTGATGAAAATAAACACTGAGGTATAGTGATGGTACACCCCCTCCCCATGAACAGCTACCAATGGCCTACTTGCATTTAGTACATTATGTATACATAATGAGTGTGTGTGTGAGAGCCTTGCTTCTGGCGCAAACTGATGTTGGTGAGAAGGAATGGAAACATTAACCGAAAAAGGGAACAAGAGGGTATTAGTGGTCCGTTGCATAAACCCACAACACGCTTCACTAATTAAAAAATGATTTGATGTTCCTGTGGACTGGCCTTCTGAGTACTGCACTGCCCACCCAGTGTAGCGCATGACACAATGATGAGGTATGCCACTTGGGTGGGTGAGGCTCTGCGCATTCTATAAAGGATAATTTATATAATTTAAATACAACAGAGGAAAAGTACCCACTGTAAATATTCTCTTGGTTTTCTCCCCTTAAAATGGGTTGGGATTACCTTACAGAACATCAAACCATTGTGTAATTGGTGAGAAGAATTAAACCTGGGAGCTGGTGGGGATACTATGCATAAAACAAACTGTAAGCTGCAAGAAATGCAACTCTGGTCAGCATACTGGCATCTGTTACTGCTAGTGAATTGCCGGAGCCTGGAGCTGAATGAGAGATGGTGGGAGGAAAGCCCCAGCCTGTGTACTGTACTGTTGGAAATTTGCTTTTCCGAGTGGTCACCCCCAAATGTTCAACTTTTGCTGCACCCGATATTTTGCTGGCTTTAAAACTCTGTGCACTTTACTGCTGCTAAGCAGTAATAAGTGCCTTTAAACATCGAATTGGCATAATCGGTACATTTAACTCGCCTATAAGTTTAAATTAAATGTCATTAGTGGGTTGCAGCGCCTATTGTACCAGTTACTAGAGTGCCAGTGTAAACATGGCTTCAGGCCTAACAATGAAACCAGACTGTAAAAATTGCAATTTGATGTGCCAAAATAAACCCTTTTGATAGATCTGAACCTTCCTTTTAAATATGAAAATGTCAACCCAAAGAAGGCCTTGTAGCCCACAAGGGTGCATGGTATTTAAAAGCAGGGCATGTAGAAACTGAATGTTAACATGTCCTTAAAGTGACTACCACCCACAAGCTAATTTCACAATGGCAGGCCTACCTGTCCTATGTAGAAAACCAAAGGACAGATTTAAATAATAATACTGTATCTTGGAAATGGGGGCAGCTAGAAAATAATGAAATCAGTATTTTAATACTTATTAAAAATCCAGTTCAATGGAGAAGTCAAATTCCTAATAAATATTAAGGACACATGGCCTTTTAGGAAATCGCCACTTCCCTGCCACAAGTTCATGGAGGCTAATTTGCACTTGCTGTCTAGCTTCTCCCAGTGAAATGCCTGCTGGAACCAAACAATACAGTGACCTGAATGGGCAAATATGACTACTTCGACTCTCACAGAATATTCAGCGTGGGGCTGTGGGCCACATGTAAGACTTGAAAGGGAGAGAAAAGGACGTCAAGACAATTTTTGTGTATCTACTGTCTGGTTGCAGAAGGACCCTGCTTTGTCCTACCAGACGTCTGTCTCTGGTTGTTACATATAACATTTTGGGTGCACTTGAAAGGAAGGGAACAGGATGCCAAGACAATTCTGGTGTATCCACTGTCTTGTTGTTGAAGAACCCCACCTTTGTCATACCAGACCTCCATCTCTGAGTGTATTGTGAGTACAGTAGATGCTTTGACTGGATTTTAGTGTTAGATGAAGGAGCACACAAGGATTACCATAGTACGCTCTTCACACACACCCCCAGCCCAAGTTTAGAGTGGCCAAAGACTTCCACCATTTTGAAAATGCCCAAACTGGGTAGGGTTGGCCTTGGGAACTTTTGCCCCATTGGTTAGGGTGTGCCAAGGAATCATTCCCATCCAGTAGCTCATGCAAGGCTTAAATTTGGCATCTCCAGGTACCCACGTCAGAACAGTGCTGGACCTAAGGAAGAACAGAAGAGGACTGAACCTGCTTTCTATGACCTGAGAGGACCCACAAGGGATTAACCTACTCATTCTTATACCCAGGACAAAGAAATGGATGCCAAGGTTAAGGCTTACTTCCTGTTCAAGCTACAACAAGGCACAAGAGGACTTTCCTACAACTACCCAGGTGAACAGAGGCTACTGGACATAGGCTGGAACCGCTTCTGGCTTCTGCCTGACAATCTGTGAGTCTCTGAGTGCATCCCCTGCGGTCTTTAAACTTAATGGACTGGTTAGAAAGTAAATCAGTGACCAGGATGATCCTGGTTGGTTTATCTGACCTACGCTCCATTGCAGCCAGTCTCAAAATGTGCCTAGGTCCCAGTCTATTGTGACCATTGACTCTCATTGGCATGCTGTGCGTCCTGCTGCTGTTCCTACTTAAATCCTTGTTTTTTTTTTATCACATCTCATGTTCCCCTTAAAGTAATTTTGTCATTTTGTTGTAATTTCGATTATACATTTTTTATCTATATTTTTAATTCGATTTGGGATTTTTATTGTTTTGCATTTTGACTTTATTACTATTTTGGTATTGCATACATGCTTTACACATTGTCCTAAGTTACGTCTCTCTGCTCTGTGCTATAGCCTCCAGGGGGTAAAATTGAAGTTAATTTAGTGAATTCGATGGTGGTTCACCTTGACAAGAGTTGTGATTGTTCCTTGAAGTGGGCAGTTGCCCACCCCCAATAATAATCCAACTTTCTACATGCACAAACAGGGTACATGACATGATCTATGGTGGCAAGGCAATTATGAATCTTGGTGAAAGACAAACAGAGTATGACTACTAAGGCTAATAAAATGTACACTTACAGAAAAACTTTGCTCATCAGAAAGGAGACAAGTAGGGTGTCCACAAATGAAACTCACTCTACCCAAAGACATGAGATATCCTGTGGATCCCACCTTTAGAGATGTACTGGCAGCAGCAATTAAGTACACAAGAAGTGCCATGGAGACCAGGAACAGGCAAAGCGACAATTAATCTGAATTTGGCTTGTGCATATTTAAAGCAGAAAAGTCTAAAAAGATCATGGAGGTGAAAAATACATCACAGCAGGCCAGTGGCAACCTCAAAACAGAAAAGAAACGTGTCTGGACCAAATCAGATGGCAAAGAGACTAGAATCAAGCACTCAAGATGTATGTTGATGCTCTTACAAACAAATAAGCCTTCTGGGGCCCCTAAAAGCAGTTGGGGGTTGGAAAGTAGAACTGTTTATGGAACAATGGATAATGCAAGAAGGATGGAGGAGCCAGAATTGGAGGAAGGAAAAGCCAGGCTCTTCAGTACACTTCAAAGGGTGCTTGTTGATTCTGCAAGAGATCACTCGAAAGGGGCCTGGGCATATCTTAGAAAGGAGATAGAGCCGTTAAAAGAATAATATGAGTAGAACGAGGACGCTTAGATAACCCTTTCATGCTTCATATCACTGTGGCTGTGAACCTCTAGTCACACCCATAGCCTGTTTTGTGGGGTTTGCAGGCACTCCTACTCTGACGGACTGCATTCAGGAGGAAATACAGGGCAGAAGAATGGGCACTTCAAAAAGAAGTTGACTTCCACCATAAACATCAAAGACTCAGACACTAAATCGCTTTTTGTGTCTGGAAATGGACTATAAGAAGGGGAGCTTGAGGTACCCAAAATTGTCGACTGCCAATCAGCCAGTCGGGTTGTATGAGGATGAGAAGACGCTCTGCCAGATTTCTACTTGTGAACAGGACTGTGGGCCATGGCCTGCTAGTCTCCAAGCTTGGTGAGGGGACATCACCTGGTGGGTGAAATCCAAGACCACCTGCACTGGTGCCTGGAGCACCAGTGCTTTCCTACTTTCCAAGACCATTGTGTTCTGTGAGGAAGAGTTGAGTGCTTGGAGGGAGCAATTTTCAGCTGGAGATTCTCGCAAGTGGATCCCTGTAGCAAGGTGTGAGGAAGTGGCTGCTGAACCAATCGGGCCATCACCCATGTGCAGATTCAAGTTGGTGACCCCGGATGCTAAAGGGACCCCTATGAAGTAAGCTGTTGTGCACTGATCTAGCTGTTGCCCATGTGCAGGTTAAAGTTGGTGACTGTATGGCAGAGGGGGCATCCATGAAGAGTGCATTACTGTTGTGATGATCAGGCCATTGCTATAGCGCAGATTATAGTTCGCAATATTTTATGCTGGAGGGTTATGTCGTGAGGAGTGTATTACTGCCATGGAAACCACACCTTAGTCCATGTGCAGAGTAAAGTCGATGACCCAGTATGCTAGAGAGGAACCGCAGTGAAAACAAGGGGTTGTCACCTGGTTTCGATGATGCCAAGAAGGAAGGCCACTGTGATGACATGCAAGTTACTGAACTCCGATTAAAGCATCGGAACCCAAATGATTGCTCCCCCTACTGAGAGAAGAATCAGAGGAACTTACAGCATGATCGGAGGTGGTGCAGTGGATGAACAGCTGCTGCCCCTGCAACGCAGAGAGTACTACTCACCGCCAGCAGCCGCCATAGACCTCTGCAACATCACAGCATGGAATGCTGCCAGAGACTACAGTAGAGCAAGCCCGGCAGGAGCGGGTAAAACTGATCCTGGGGCAGAGGGCCCAGGGGAATTTGTTCTGCCTGGTAGTGCTGTGGGTGCAGGAAGACTTATGACTTTGAAAAAGTCAAAGTGGAATTCCTAAGACTTGGACTTCCAGTGGAGACTGACATGAATGTCACCTATCATCAAGGGGGAATACCAATAGAGAGAGGGAAGTGGGCCTCAAGGACCTGTGCATCTAATGCTAGAGTACTGAGCTCAGGAGGGTTATGGGTACTATTTGTGTATGTCTTATTTTACTTTGTGTTCATACATAAACACTCCTGGGAGCGTAGTGCTGAAGGGGTTTTTGTCCCAGTTGCTCAGGAGCCATAGTAGATCAGGCTCTGAGACATTGGGAGTAAAAGGTCTCAATCCCCACAGTTAGGCCAGTTGCTCCTCCTCATAGCCCTCTGAATGGGTTCTGACAGTCATCAGTATGGGGAGGCACTCAAAAATGCAGAAAAAAGTAAACAGCAGAGTGATCCAAACTGGTTTTTGAACAGGAACTAGAGTATTGGTGAAGGCATTTCCATCAGTTTATCACAAGGGCATTCTTGGCTGACGGGGACAAATGGAAAGGTGTCCTGTGAAAACTACAATCTTTAGGTCTGGTGTTAACCAAGACTTTTGATTTTATGACATATATATATATTGCGTTGAGGACTCCTTAGCTGGCGCCCAAAACATGGGTGGCACATCATACAGTGGAGAAAACTGTAAACTCACGAATTCCAACAGCCGCAACGTAACTGAAAGATGTGCACTCGGGCATATAATGTGCATCAGAAATTTACTGTGAGACGCGTTTCGACTATCAAAGTCTTGTTCAATGCACACAAGTTCGGCCATATTGATTTAATTTATAAGACTTGAACCTACAATAGAAAAAATAGAAAAGGGACTACTGCACAAAATGAAACAAAGAAAGATAATGAAAGGGATACAGAAGGCAGCGCCATCTTGAAATGTACTCTTTCCATTGCACAGGATAGTATATTCTGAATTATAAATCTTAGTGCAGTTCACCTTAAATGTCTAATTCATGAATAATGAAATAAAGAAAAGGTAATAAGAGAAGTAGGAAATTAGATCACAATTGTGTATTATACCATATTCTGAATATTAATCACAGAACTCTGAGATTTGCTTTGGTTTATTAGTTCGATCATCTTGCATCAGTTAGACACAAACAATACTACTAGTAAGTTCATAATTATGTATACAAACAAGTATCCATCATACATGTAAAATCGACTAATTTGAGCAACACTCAACCTACGCCATTAATAGCCAGTTCCCCAAAGTTCTTAAAATGTCATGATCATAAGAATAGTGCAAATAGAAATAACACAATTGTCAGTTCCCCAAAATTCTCAAAAAATGCCATGATCATACAAATAATGCAAATAGAAATTGTAAAAATTAGAATCAAATGTTATGCTCAGTACTATTCTCCAGAGATGTATCAATGATTGTATTCACCCATTTTGCCAACCCTGAAATCTATTGCATTATGTACTACATAAATATACATATATATACACACACACACACACACACACACTTTTGCTTAGCTCTCTTCTACAGGTTTGTCGCCGCATCATTCTGATTTCCTTCCATCAACTAAAGTATACACTTGTGACAATTAGACAGCCCCTCTTCAGTCATTGGCTACTTCCCTGTGAATTATCACATTCTGCTCTTTCACAAGGAGAACATCTGCACAAAAGTGCATATACATATTAGCGTTGACTGGCACACTGGGCAGGACTGCACACAGAGAAAAGGAATAAAAAATATTTTAAAAAAATCTTCAATTACGTACCACGGCTGTATAGGGTCATGGCACATATGCACCTTAACTTACTTGGCAAAGTGGTAGTCAGTTTTGCCACGATGATGCTCACAGATGACCTCAATGATTCACCAGGAGGACCCAATATCAAAGAAGGAGATAATACTGGTCATAAGTGGCCGGCACAGTGGTAAGACACTGGAGGGCGGCGGTCGCCCTGCTGGAGAATATAAGGAATATGGGGACATATTGGTACACAAATTATTGTCTTGGTCGGGTTGGAGGAGGTCACAGTGAAGGGGATACTCACTGACATCATGTAAGGGGCAAGAATACTAATGGTTCCAAAACGGAAAGCTAAATCCACCTATAACCACTCTCAATGTAAAATGCTGACAGAAGGGGAGCCATGGCCAGCATCATTGCGAACTAAACGTGAGCTGCAAACCCTCATCAATAAAATCTCACAAAATCCGAGGGTAAAGTGGGCCATCAGCATATGGACTAGGTGCCCTTCTTTCCAAATAGCAAGGAGCAAGTGAGGCTGCTATAGAGGTGCCTTCGAAGCAAGAAATGCACCAGACTTGAGCAAAACAAATGTAAGTGAGCCTCGTCAGGTTGTAAAGCAAGACTGTAGCCATGCAACTGTGAGCTGTGTGCCCCCCTCAACCCCCGAACTGTGACTGTGATACGACGCATCGCGAGAGGTGGAGGAAACAGTGCATCACTAACAAGAAGGGCCAGGGGCTGTGGAGCCTCACTGGGTGGAAGAGACAGGCGAGTCCCACTCCGGTAGTGAGAAGGGCCATGAGCGGGGTGCTTTGCGGGGATGAGGCAGAGGAGAAAGCCCCAGACTGGTGTAAAAAGACAGTGAGCTGAGCCCTTTGCCGCGCCTCTACCGAGGTGAAGTGTGAGGAGCAGCCCTGGTGCGTGAGGTCAGTGCAGCAGGGGCAGCCCAGTCTACACCAAGCAAGACTGGAGAAGAATTCCGACTGAAGACACTAAAGAAAGAGCAGGTAGGAGTAACATTGTTGGGCGTCCTGAACGCACAGAAGGATAAGACGTGGCTGCACATCTAGAAAACTGTCAGTGGTGGTTGCAACTCGGGTCCTCACCAAATTGTTACCAATTGTGAGGCCTCACGGGGCACTAGTCCCACTGCCTCAGCCTGGCACCAGGAGCGCCTTGCTGTCCTGTGACTGCAAAGCTCCTGCACTACTGAGATAGTGAACGTCCGTTTCCTGAGTATACAACAGCAGCACAAGCAGAAAGCAGACCTTCACGGAAGTGAAAAGAAAGCTCCGGGAAGCACAATATCACTATATTCTGTTATTCACAGTGAAAGCAAAAGTCAAACAAGTGGGTGAAACCCAGTTCTTCACTGAGGCGCCAGCCGTCTGAGACTGGCTGGAGGAACAGAACATCCCAAGTGGCACGTGTGAGAACAGAAGCAAACAGACATGCAACACACCCTGAAAAACAGGACCACCCAGCAGTGGAAAGAATGGAGGTGGAATAAGCAAAAGCAAAAGCAGTGGAGGCAATGGCGGCATTTTGAGAATCAGAAGCATCAGATGAATTGAGTAAATCGCTTAGTCTGGACACATCACAGGAGGATGACTCTGGCACGCCAACTGGACTAAAATAGGAAGGACTAGTTCATATGAAAACAAATCAATAGACTAGAATGCAAATCACGACAACAGTTAAACCTATGAGGTAAATGCTGAATACTTAGGTGCCAATAAGTAATTGTTAAATGTGATTTATACTACAGGTGCCGGAGGTCCCTTGACCCCCTAGAAAATATATCAGGGACTAGGAGGAACAGTGATAATGGAATTGTCATATTTATGCCTTCATATCATTTTTTCATTTTTGGTGTTCTACGATGAAGACTCAGCCCTTCGCAGTGCAATAGACATCTGTTTAATTGTTTAATGAGCAGGGTTAACTGCTGAAAGAGCAAGGCTGAAAGCATTCCACTTACCAACCAGTCAAACATTTTTGCACCAAAGATCATTAATCTAGTTTGAAGTTATTACAAGTTTATCAGGAGGAAATGATGTTGGTCTGGCACTTATGCGGATGAGGGAGGAGGAAGAGAACAGACAGACTAGCCTCATGATGGCTAAGTTACACTGGGTACCACGCAAGCAGATGTTGTACATAAGACAACATGGTCATAAAGGTGGGCAGGGTGGTGGACACTTGGAGCAGTTCTAATAGGTGTAGGCTGGGAGCTAGTATCAACATGGCCTTGGAAAAAACAAGATACAAGGATTATATGGAATGCCTGGGGCATGGCTGTTCCCACAAAACGCTACTATGTTCCTGCACACCTGAGGAGGAGGAGAGTAGTGCAAATTACTCTTGGTCAGGAGGTCCGTGCAGCTCAATCAGAGCTAGGTAAGCTTAAAAGCAGAGGGGATGGCAGAATAATCACAACTGAGTAGTTATTGTAGGCACAAGGAGTGTATGGAGTCCTCAGCACCAATGTGTAAGGCAGATGCACTAAAAGTGCCTACCGTCTAGGAACGTAATGAGCTGAGGTATTGCAATGAGGAAGATAGTTTTCAGAGTCTGGAGACGCAGCAAACAGCTATGCAAAGGCTTGAATGGCTGGCACATGAGGAATGTCAAGACCAAGTTAAGGTTGCACTGGACTTCGCATCACAAACTATTCGTGGGGGGTGGGGGGAAGAGTGTCAAACCTTTAAGAAACCTCATCACAACACATGATTTAAACGAGGACAGTTGGTCCGGCAAACGTAGAAAGGCTGAAAAAGTTGACAATTAACCAGCAGATGTGGCCGCAGATCCCAAGAGGGAGGGGCAGAGAGACTATAGTGAGCATCTGGGAGAGAATAACAAATAATTTTAAAAAAACATACCTCTTTTCATCACCACCTGCCGCCTCGATCCTCTTCTGGTGTCCTGTCATTCACTGCTGGGACACCATCACAGGCTCCCCAGCAATCCTGGCGCTGCTTACATGCTATACATAGCATGAAAGCAGTGTCAGGATTGGTCTGAGCGGCAGTCACTGTCATTTAGACACAAGCCTGGGGTCTGTGCACTTTCTCCTGCCTGGCTGTGTATGCAGCCAGGTTGGAGAAGCCTACGTGTGCATGTGTATTTGGACGGCCTCAGATAGCCACCCAAACACACATGTGCACTTAGTGCACTCTCCCCTCTTCCCTCCTCCCACAGCCTAGCCCGACCGTGAGCACACTGCTGAACACAACCTGAACACACAGATGATTCTCGTCTTCATTTCAAAAAGAAATTGTATGAGTTAACCAGTAGCATGATGAAAAGAAGGATGCACTAGACCAAGATGCCTCACAGCCACCCTCATCTGGATCCAGGATCAAGCGAACTATATCAGGATCGTAGCTCGAATGTCCCGGAGGAAAAACTTTGAACTCCAATGGGTTCTATATCACTCCCAATTAATGGAAGCTGCAGTGATGGAATCACATGGGACAGACTCTTTTATGGTAAACCCAAACAATGCTAGGAATTCAGCTGTCATCCAGAGGTGGCTCATGACTGACTGCAGTGAGCCTACCTTCAGCAGCCAGTCATCAAAGTACAGGAATACAGGCACTCCCAACCTCTGAAGATAGCCAGTGATCTCCATCATCACTTTTGTGATCATCTGAAGGGGCTGGTGAGACTGAAGGGGAGGAAGGAAAAGTGAAAATGCTCCTTGAACCAGTGTTAAGGCCAGTGGGAATGCAGGACAGGTGTAAGAAAATACATGTCCAGCAAGCAAAAGGACACTATCCCATGTCCTGGGCAGAAAAGTTATGAGACAATGTGAACATTTTCAATTTCTCCTTCTGCCGTAAGGCACTTAGGAGTGAAAGGCCCAAGATATGCCTCTGAGGAACTGGCCTTTTTGGGACAAGGAAATAGAGAAAATAACAATCCCTGCCTTTCTCTGAATCCAGTACTTAGTCAATAGCACCCTTGGAGAACAACAAGCATATCACCTACAGCAAGATGGACAGATGATCCTCTGAAATGCAATCAGGATTGGAAGGAAAATTGAAAGTAGGGGAGAAGAAAATGTTTGGTGTAGCCCTTTTGAACGATCTGCAAGACCCATCTATCTGATGTGATGAATCACCTGCCTGGAAGGAAATGTGAATCCTGGCCCCGACCACCTGGGTATGAGCTGCCAAGTAGAACCTAAAGTAGTTTCTTGCCTGTTGCAGCATGAGAAGAGGAACTGGAGGACAGGTGCTCCAGCTGGCCTCTATGCTGTCTACCAATTTCACATATGTGGCCCAGAATGATTGGACTGTCGGTTGCATCACTGGCTTGGGAGGCTATTGTTGCATATATGCCAGCCCACTAGAGTAGCCCTTAGTTTGCAGAACTACTGCAACTGCTTCACGCAGTCGCAGCACAGCTTGAGACCTGTTGTTTTGGGGGGAAAGAAGGGGAGCACTGTTCTCTAGCATACTGTGTTAGAGTTGTTTGGATTCGACAGAAGACCAATACAGGTGGAAGATGAGCTCCAGACCTCCACCAGAAGGCGTGAAAAGAAAGCAACTGATGTGAGTGCACAGATGTGGAGCTCATATGTGTCTCCGCCAAGCCACGTATGGGCAGTATGGAGTCAGAGGGGTGTCCCACAACACCACTACTGGTACCGCAGGAGCACTCCTACAGTTTTCTACATTGCGTCTTTCGCCTGGTAGAAGAAGCTGCCACATTTAAAAGTATCCACTAGAAATGGCAAACATAGTGTCATTATATGCTGGCGACATGGTAATCCTGTACTTTTGTGCCTCTGCTATTGAAAACAGATTTCTACAAAGGGTCACCCTTATTAGGTCCATAATGATGAACACCAATTCACCAGTATTCTTTGTGGCTCCATGCTTCTGGCATTGAAAGGTCTGAAGCTAGATAGACTCTCTAGCAGATAAGGCATTACCGCAGGTAAGAAACGTGTTCTTTAATCCCAATTTGACACCTCACCAATACAGTGGCTAGTATCGTTGCCTTCCTAATCATTTTGTTTTCAATTTTAAAGTAATTTAACTCACACACACATTATTTAAACGTGAAGCGTTTAGTTTTTACTTTTTTTAACCTCCGACACTCTATCCAACCGGTCACATAGGTCTTTCCAGAATGTGCTAATGTGGGTGCAGTCCCACATCATGTGGCACAAATTTAAGACACCTATCCTGTTGGTATCAACCATTTTATTTAAGTACTGGGGCAGTGTATATCCTATGTAAAGTAATTGAACTGCCTCAATTTAAACCTGGTGTTAATAGAAACCTTTATTGGTAGTGCTGCAGTCTATTTGCTGTCAGAACTTCATCACAGGCCCTCTCCCATTTAACTTTCACATTTAACTGTGTGCCTGGTACATTATCCCTTATAGCCCTGTATATATCTATGTAACATCTTTTTAGTGTTTTCCCGCTTCGTTGATTATTCGGTATGTTACAATAATTATCGGTTCGCCGGAAATGCAAACGGGTTTTTACCAGTTTTCTGCATCCTTACATGTTGTTAAAAACTGAGTATTTGGATTTCCATATAATCTTTCACTTCCCCGGATGTGAGCATTTCACCATTGAGGACTACATCCCCCATCTCTCCATGGCGTGAAGCTCATATCGACCGGAACTCATTAAGTTCCCTTATAGAAGCCTCTGTCAGGGTGGGTTTGTAATCCGTATTTGGTTGCTGCATTGTTTCCACCCTACCTAGCTAATTTAGCTCTAAAGGCTGTGCTTTCATTCAGTGTTCTGGCATTAAGCAGAAACCGGTGCAAGTCTCAGTCTTCCACACCGTACCCAATAGGAAGTTGTCCAGTTCCCTTTTTCCATGATCGATGACCCAGTTTATTGCAGTTGGGATTATGACCAGTAGCTCTCCATTTCTAGAAGGTGCATTCCGCCCATCTCTGTTCTCCTTGGTAGTAAAGCAAGACTCACTCTTCCAACCACAGATAGCCCCCTCCCCCTCAGCATCACTACGACACTTGTCGTAGCAGAAGTTTAGATATTTTGGTAAACCCCTCTCCTCTGAGAACAGTCTTGAATCTTTTTTGCTAATTGTTCTCTGCCCATGGCAACAGTGGGAGCATCCACCAAAATTCTACCACCTTTTCCAGTGCAGTCCATATCCTCAGTGTATTTAACTTATTTTCAGAGCTGCGTCTGTAGTTAATATTTCTGTGCCACATAACTGGTCTCTGTCATTATGGTAAATTGCTGGCACCTTGGATCCTCTGTGGCCTCTTTGCCGTGAATGAATATGTCAGGGATTTGAACCAATTCATCCCACGTCCAGAGAGCCTCATAAATATCTCCACCCAGTCCAATAGCAGAGGGTTGGTAATGAGTCTGCAGCTAGCCAGAGTCTCTACCAAATAAGGCATTGGCATGTAACTTGTTCATCTGATAGAGACCTCTAACCTCAGATTCCTTACCTTAGAAAACATACCCAAGCAATACCTCCCCAGAGGTACGACTGCAAACAGATTAGACCAAAAAGTGTTGCAGGACCAAACAGGCAAAATGCCTATCATAATAGACCTCAAATACCAGGCAGTAGTGCTTGGTGAATGTGTAGAACGAGAATGCTCTTTTTGGGTCCAGACAGAAGTCTCTGTTCTGGTTTAGAAGGGTGAGGCAGAGCAAAGACAGTAGGCAATGTGATATTTTGGCCTAGGTGACTTGAATAAAAAGGGTTGGTCCAGCAACTGTAGGAAAGCTGATACAGTTGACAACTAATCCTTAACAGTGACCAGAGCAGAGCCCTGCTGGTCCAGAGAAAGAACGAACAATAAAACTCGGTATACGGGTGCAAAAGGGAATCAATGTTCTTGGATGCACACCATGTTACAAATTTGTCCTAATGTCAGGAATATACCGTCTTGGTGGACGGACGCCCTGCTGTCAAAATAATGTAACCAACTTTGAGGATCAAAAGCTGTAAACTGCCGCTGCCCAGTCTCCAGGCATGAAGGTGGAGGGTGCACAGGTTTGGGTGCAAGAGCCTGCCCTGCTCCTCGGACAGAAGATCCTCACAAAGGGCAGCTTGACCAGAGGACAGATTGCTCACGCTCAGGAGTTCCAGATACCAAACACTCCATGCCCAATCTAAAGCCACAAAAATGACTTGGGCCAGGCCCTTCCAGACCTTCTTCAGAACTCTGGGCAGGAGTGGTATTGGCGAAAGGCATACAGGAGACCTGAGCTCCACTCAATACAAAAAGTATCTCGAAGTGAGAGCCGCCTTTGAGACTCTAGAGCGCAGAACTGCTGACATTGCACATTCAAGGTGGTGGCAAACATATGTAATCATGGTTCTCCCCAGTTTCAGAAGAGACCTGGCACCACCTCTGGTTGGGAACCTCATTCATGATCCGCTAGGCATTGACAGCTGAGTTTGTTTGCTCTGGCGTTCAGACAGCCCACAGAAACAAAAGGGAAAAGCCCCAACATTAAGGCCATTTCCAGAGACTCAGGTTCTCTTGACACGGGTACACAACCCCATCCCATCCTGTTTTTTTTTTTTGCAGTACCATATATTGGTGGTATGGTCTGTGAACACCTGAACTAGCTTTCCCTTGATTGAAGGAGGAAAGGCTTTTAACAGCATTCGAATTGCACGCAGCTCCAGCAGGTTGATGTAGAGCTGACACTCTGCCGGAGACCCGAGTTCTCTGTTCTCCATCTCTCCTAGATGGCCAACCCAGCCCACGAGTGATGCATCTATCTCTACAGTCACCTCTGAGTGAGGAAGGGAGAGGGGTCTGCTGCTGACACATTTACGGTTCATCAGCCATCACTGCAAGTTGTTTGCAGTTCCCTCCAAGATCTGGACAATGTCAGAGAGATTCCCCTTGATGCCGTGCTCATTGAGACTCCAGGTTCCATGGCAGAGCCCACATATATCAATGGGCATGTATTACCAACAGGATGCAGGAGGCTATGGGCTCAATAGCCTCAGTCAGTCTCACTGAAATGCAGGATAAAAGCTGGAACATCTGAACATAGCTTAAATACCCTGGACTCGCCATTCGGGAGGATAGGCTCTGATGAAAGGAAGTCAGATGCCACTTAAGCACATTGATAGTGAACCCTAACAAGAACCACCACCGTAGCCTAGTGGTGGGAGACAACTGCCTGGGGGCAAGCCTGCCTTCAACAGCTAATCATCAAGGCAGAAGAATACTGGGACCCCTGACCTCCACAGAGGTGCTGCAACAAACCACCATCACCTTGGTGAACAACTGAGGGATGCTGGTAAGGCCAAAGGGGAGTACAGTGAATTGAAAGTGCTTGTGGCCCACCGTGAACTACAGGTAATGCCTTTGGGCAGACAAAACAGGGATTTGAAAATAGGTGTAGTTCAAATCCAGCTCTACAATCCAGTCCCCAGAGTCGAGAGCAGACAGGACCAGAGTTAACAAGAGCATCTTGAACAACTTCTTCAGAAGAAGTCGAGAAGGCACAGGTCTAGAATAGGATGGAGGCCTCCATTCATTTTGAGCACTAATATAGCGGGAATAGCAACAATGACCTACTTCTGATGCCAGTGGTTCAGAAGACTCTCAATGGCTCCTTTGGCCAAAAGAGCCAGCCCTTCCTGATTGGGCAAGGAGAAATGGTCCTCTGTCAGCTGATCATGAGAAGGTGGCATGGGTGGAGGTGGCAAGGGGGTAGGGTTTCACAAAGGGGATGGACTAGCACCTCTCGACAATTTGAGAAACACACTTCTCTGATGTTATGGACCACCAGGTGATGGCGAATCCTACCTCCCATGAGTGCCATGTTGGTATGAGGGGAAAATAAAGCGGCTTTGGAGCAGCAGCTGTCATTGGGCGCAGTGAACTAGCCCAAACTCTGACTGGTGGTCTCGCATGCTTTGTGGGAACCTCGTCCACGGCCTCGAAAAGGATGGGAAACCTGTTGGCCTTGGTGGCTGGGCAGGAAAAAACATGGTTGGTAGCCCTTAACGCAGCCACTGGGGCAGACTAGCATCAGCTGGGAGCCATGGAGCCAGCACCCATTCAGCTCCATATCAGAGTAGGGAATGACAATGGGGTGTGTGCCACCAGGAACAACGGCAGTGGATGGACTCTGTGGAAGGTTTCGGCCTCACAGGAGTCATTTCAGATCCAGCTCCGAATCCATGGGGCCCGACTGGCGCAGAGGGTGGACCCGCTGGCAGTAATCCAGTAAGGGCCCGCCTGAACCCATGGAGGTGCTCAAGAAGTGTCAGGCCACCCAAATATGAAGTGCACAGCCTCATAAAACTCTCAAAGTTGGGTTTGGGTTGCTCCTGCTCTGGGAAACATGAAGAAGACCCAGGCACAGGCTGGAGTGAGGCCTTGAGGGATGTTGTTATTTCACAGAATGTTCCCACAGCACCTTCTGATTCATGGCACGGCAGTCCTCACAGACCTTGGAGATGTAGTCCTGCTTCAAGTACCACAAACAAACCAAGTGTATGTCTGTTACAAACATCTGCCTGTGACAGGCACCACAGGGTTTGAAACCCACTGGTGTTTTTACGGGCCACCTCTAGCACACCATGATAAACATTCTCAAATGTAGCCTCCAAAAGAGGTTTAAAAAAGTCAGTCAAAAATAGACTTCAGATAGCTCTCTCCGGATCTATACTGACTGGCATGGAAAGAAAAGAACTGATAAAGCGTGCTGGGGTTGCACCTATATAGGCACTGTGGAAGTCACTTACAGCGCAGACACCGCCACACTGAACAACATCACTTACTGGCATGCAGGGGTACAGCTCAAGAATTTGTGGTTCCAGTCTGGCGTCTGAGGATAATTTTAAGGTAGGGGATCTGCAGCTAGAAGTCTCTATCAGATCTGATGGGCACAGATAGCCCTCTCTAAAACCAAATAGCTGAGGTAGTTTAGTAGAGTAGTGTACAGGGGAGGAATTAAGACCTTTACCAGTTTAGAGGGACAAAACAACTTGCCAGAAGTTATAATAGTGTGGAAGATAATTTCGAAAAATAGATGAATACACAAGCGGACAGATCATTCTCAGGTGAACAAACATACAACAATCTAACATCAATGATGAGGATAACACATTGGGCGCATGAGGTTGAATGGTAAATGTTTATATACCATGGAGCAATCTGTTGCGTGTTTGGGCACTGCAGAAGTTGTTACCATTCAAAGTCAATGCTGTGAATAAACCATTAAGTAAGCAAACGATAGGATAACTCAGTAATTAAGTTGTTTTGAAGATGTTAAGAGCTGTGTTTGATTTAGAGAAAAGAAAACAAATCATATGTAGCGAAAATGCATGAACTGCAAAGAGATGCCATTAGTTTATGAAACACACTGTGTGGCTAATAACTGGGAGCAAAGCTTGACCCCGTTTGCAGTACCTACTAGTGCTAGTACAAATTCAGATTAGTGCTAGTATTGGGGGTATGGATAGGGTAGAGTGCCATAATCATGCCATCTCTCCAAATGTTGGTTTCAAAAGAGACAAAATGCTTGTTGCCTTTGGACTGATTAAAAACCCAAATAAATAGAGAAATTATTTCTGGGGTAAAAATGCATCTTTATATCCATGCCAGCCTTCCCTGGAGTGTGACCAACAAGGCCCCTTTAACGGTATGGTTCCAGAAATATTTCCAGGACAAAGTCCATCGGCTTCACAACAGTTTGAAAGTGTGTTGCGTATGAACTAAATGGAAGAAAGCAGAAGGCTCAGATCTCAACAGCCAAACAAGTTCCACGCCAACTCAAGTGCTTTCTTTATTTGTGTGGAGTTCACAAACCCAAGGATCCACATATAGAAAATATTAACACTTCGAGGATCACCCAGCACCATTTTGTAACCCCAATATTTGAAAAAGATGGTGAATGGATTTACCAATCCCACACAAAATCTATTGTGAGGAAAGTTCTAACTTCATACCATTGTTGGTGCATATCGATGATTTTTGCTGTAGATGGGAGCAAAACCTAATTTGAGGGTTAAAATGGGAAATGCTTTTTTTGGAATGTCTCCAAATAACTTCTGTCAAAGGGTGGGGGGTACTTCTGAAAACCCTGACCAAGCTGTACAAAACTTTAAAGGGACAACTTAGGATGGTTATACTATGTTACGTTATATAAAGTGTGCAGAGCACAGCATACACCCGCACGTCTCTTGGACTGAAAACAAGATGAAAGATAAGTGAGAGCCATTTACTGTGAGTTAAATATGCTTTTAGATTTTTTGTGAATACCATACAATAAGGGAACATTTCAAATATAAGGGAAGGCCACTCTAAAGTCCAGCAGCCAGAAAGGCAAAACAGCTGCTCATGGACAAGAATTTCTTGAACCGAGATACAGTAAAAAGCTTGGTAGCCGAAAGAGACGAGCCTAAGAGGGCCTATATTTAGAGAACAAGACCTGAAGAAGAACAGCAATTTGAAAAGTTCCATTTAAACATTTATAAACCGTGAAGTGAATTCTATTGGTAAGGAAGTCAGTGTAGCCTGTATGGCAGAAAGAACCATTGTAGGCGAGTCCGGCTTGTGGCCTGTGAATTAGATGCACTGAAATTCCCAGATAGACCACGATATATGTATATATATATATATATATATGGAAAATGTCACTTACCCAGTGTACATCTGTTCGTGGCATTAGTCGCTGCAGATTCACATGCTGTGCACATCCCGCCATCTGGTGTTGGGCTCGGAGTGTTACAAGTTGTTTTTCTTCGAAGAAGTCTTTTCGAGTCACGAGATCGAGGGACTCCTCCCATTTCGGCTCCATTGCGCATGGGCGTCGACTCCATCTTAGATAGTTTTCCCCGCAGAGGGTGAGGTAGGAGTTGTATATGCTAGTAATAGTGCCCATGCAATGGAGTGAATACGTATGTACATAATGTAGTTTAAAGTAATATATATATTTACAAATATACAGATGTTCAAGATCAACTTCTAAACGGCTACAGGCTCCCGGGGAGGCGGGTGGGCGCATGTGAATATGCAGCGACTAATGCCACGAACAGATGTACACTGGGTAAGTGACATTTTCCGTTCGATGGCATGTGTAGCTGCAGATACACATGCTGTGCATAGACTAGTAAGCAGTTATCTCCCCAAAAGCGGTGGTTCAGCCTGTAGGAGTTGAAGTTGTTTGAAACAATGTTCGTAGTACTGCTTGGCCTACTGTGGCTTGCTGTGTTGTTAGCACATCTACACAGTAGTGTTTGGTAAATGTATGAGGCGTAGACCATGGAGCTGCCTTACATATTTCTGTCATTGGAATATTTCCTAGAAAGGCCATGGTATCACCTTTCTTTCTAGTTGAGTGTGCCTTTGGTGTAATAGGCAGTTCTCTTTTTGCTTTAAGATAACAGGTTTGAATGCACTTAACTATCCATCTAGCAATGCCTTGCTTAGAAATTGGATTTCCTGTATGAGGTTTTTGGAAAGCAATAAATAATTGTTTTGTTTTGCGAATTAGTTTTGTTCTGTCAATGTAGTACATTAACGCTCTTTTGATGTCTAATGTATGTAGTGCTCTTTCAGCTACAGAGTCTGGCTTTGGGAAGAACACTGGTAATTCTACTGTTTGATTTAAGTGGAACGGTGATATGACTTTTGGTAAACATTTAGGATTTGTTCGTAGAACTACTTTATGCTTGTGTATCTGAATAAATGGTTATTGTATGGTAAATGCTTGAATCTCACTTACTCTTCTTAAAGATGTGATGGCAATTAAAAATGCAACTTTCCATGTTAAGTATTGCATTTCACAAGAGTGCATGGGCTCAAAAGGTGGACCCATGAGTCGTGTTAAGACAATGTTGAGGTTCCATGAAGGAACTGGTGGTGTTCTTGGTGGTATAATTCTCTTTAGACCTTCCATAAATGCTTTTATGACTGGTATTCTAAATAGAGAAGTTGAGTGCGTAACTTGCAGGTAAGCTGAAAGTGCTGTAAGATGTATTTTAATGGAAGAAAAAGCTAGCTTTGATTTTTGCAAATGTAGTAAGTATCCTACGATGTCTTTGGCAGATGCGTGTAAGGGTTGAATTTGATTATTATGGCAGTAATAAACAAATCTTTTCCACTTATTTGCATAGCAATGTCTAGTGGTAGGTTTCCTAGCTTGTTTTATGACCTCCATACATTCCTGTGTAAGGTCTAAGTGTCCGAACTCTAGGACTTCAGGAGCCAGATTGCTAGATTCAGCGATGCTGGATTTGGGTGTCTGATCTGTTGTTTGTGTTTCGTTAACATATCTGGTATGTTTGGTAGTTTGACATGAGGCACTACTGAGAGGTCTAGTAGTGTTGTGTACCAAGGCTGCCTTGCCCATGTTGGTGCTATTAGTATGAGTTTGAGTTTGTTTTGACTCAGCTTGTTTACTAGATATGGAAGGAGTGGGAGAGGGGGGAAAAGCGTAAGCAAATATCCCTGACCAACTCATCCATAACGCATTGCCGAGACTGATCTTGTGGGTAACCTGGATGCGAAGTTTTGGCATTTTGAGTTTTCCTTTGTTGCAAATAGATCTATTTGTGGTGTTCCCCAACTCTGGAAGGAAGTATTCAGTATTTGGGGGTGAATCTCCCATTCGTGGATCTGTTGGTGATCCCGAGAAAGATTGTCTGCTAACTGGTTCTGAATTCCTGGAATAAATTGTGCTATTAGGCGAATGTGGTTGTGAATCGCCCAATGCCATATTCTCTGTGCCAGGAGACACAACTGTGTTGAGTGTGTGCCTCCCTGTTTGTTTAGGTAATACATCGTTGTCATGTTGTCTGTTTTGACAAGAATGTGTTTGTAGCTTATTATGGGTTGAAATGCTTTCAGCGCTAGAAATACTGCCAATAGTTCTAAGTGATTTATGTGAAACTGTTTTTGGTGAGTGTCCCATTGTCCTTGGATGCTGTATTGATTGAGGTGTGCTCCCCACCCTATCATGGAGGCATCTGTTGTTATTACATATTGTGGCACTGGGTCTTGGAAAGGCCGCCCTTGGTTTAAATTTATACTGTTCCACCATTGAAGCGAGGTGTATGTTTGGCGGCCTACCAACACCAGATCTAGAATTTGATCCTGTGCCTGTGACCACTGTGATGCTAGGCACTGTTGTAAGGGCCGCATGTGCAACCTTGCGTTTGGGACAATGGCTATGCATGAGGACATCATGCCTAAGAGTTTCATCACCATTTTGACTTGTATTTTTTGATTTGGATACATGGCCTGTATTACATTGTGAAATGCCTGAACTCTTTGTGGACTTGGAGTGGCAATCCCTTTTGCTGTGTTGATTGTCGCCCCTAAGTATTGCTGTTTTGACACGGCAGAAGGTGTGACTTTGTGTAGTTGATTGTGAAACCTAGTTTGTGGAGGGTTTCTATGACATACTCTGTGTGTTGTGAACACCTTTCTAGCGTGTTGGTTTTGATTAACCAATCGTCTAGGTACGAGAACACATGTATTTGCTGCCTTCTGATATGTGCAGCTACGACTGCTAGGCACTTTGTAAAAACTCTTGGCGCAGTTGTTATTCCGAATGGCAACACCTTGAATTGGTAATGTATCCCTTGGAATACAAACCTTAAGTACTTTCTGTGTGAAGGATGTATCGGTATATGGAAATATGCATCCTTTAGGTCTAGTGTTGTCATGTAGTCTTGTTGTTTGAGTAGTTGGATTACGTCTTGTAATGTCACCATGTGAAAGTGATCTGATTTGATGTAGGTATTTAATGTTCGGAGATCTAATATAGGTCTCAGAGTCTTGTCTTTTTTGGGTATGAGAAAGTACAGAGAGTAAACTCCTGTTCCTTTCTGGTGTTCTGGTACTAATTCTATTGCTTCTTTTAGTAGTAATGCCTGAACTTCTAGTCCTAGAAGATCTATATGTTGTTTTGACATATTGTGTGTTTTCGGTGGTACGTTTGGAGGGAATTTGAGAAATTCTATGCAATAACCATGCTGGATAATTGCCAGTACCCAAGTGTCTGTTGTTATCTCCTCCCAATGTTTGTAAAATTGGCTTAGTCTCCCCCCCACAGGTGTTATGTGTTGGGGATGTGTGACTTGGAAGTCACTGCTTGTTTTGAGGGGTTTTGGGGCTTTGGAACTTCCCTCTATTTTTTGGGAATTGTGACCCTCTATATTGCCCCCGAAAACTTCCCCGCTGATATTGGCTTTGATAAGTGGGCCTTGCTTGTGAGGTTGTGGCCTCTGTAGGTTGACCTCAAAACCCTCCCCTAAATGGTGTTTTGCGAAATGTGCCTCTGCTTTGTGGGGAGTAGAGTGCGCCCATGGCTTTTGCGGTATCAGTATCTTTTTTGAGTTTTTCAATAGCAGTGTCGACTCCCGGCCCAAACAACTGCTGTTCATTAAAGGGCATATTCAGCACGGCTTGTTGTATTTCCGGCTTGAATCCTGACGTACGCAACCATGCATGTCTCCTTATTGTTATTGCAGTATTTACTGTCCTTGCAGCTGTATCTGCTGCGTCCATTGATGACCGTATCTGATTATTGGAGATACTTTGTCCTTCTTCTACCACTTGTTGTGCCCTTTTCTGGAACTCTTTGGGTAAGTGTTCTATGAAATGCTGCATTTCGTCCCAATGAGCTCTATCGTATCTTGCCAAAAGTGCTTGTGAATTGGCAATATGCCATTGGTTTGCTGCTTGTGCTGCAACTCTTTTACCCGCAGCATCGAATTTGCGACTCTCCTTGTCTGGAGGTGGTGCATCTCCCGAGGTATGAGAGTTTGCTCTCTTGCGAGCTGCCCCAACAACCACAGAATCTGGTGTTAGTTGCTGCGTAATATAAACAGGGTCTGTTGGTGGTGGCTTGTACTTTTTTTCCACCCTTGGAGTTATGGCTCTGCCTTTAACAGGATCCTGAAATATTTGTTTTGAATGTTTTAGCATTCCCGGGAGCATAGGTAAGCTTTGGTATTGGCTATGAATGGAGGAGAGTGTATTAAATAAAAAGTCATCCTCAATTGGTTCTGAATGCAAGGTGACGTTATGAAACGCAGCTGCCCTTGAGACCACCTGCGTGTAGGATGTACTGTCTTCAGGTGGCGACGGCCTCGTAGGGTAACAGTCTGTGCTGTTATCTGATACAGGAGCATCATAAAGGTCCCATGCATCAGGATCATCTTGACTCATTGCAGTATGAGTCGGGGATTGCATCAGTGGTGGAGTGGCTACCGGTGATGTGTGCATTGATGGTGGTGGAGTTGTTTGTCTTGCCACCTTTGCCTGTGGCTGCTTGTCCTTTTCTTGAAAGGCAAGTCTTCTTTTCATCTTAATTGGGGGAAGAGTGCTTATCTTCCCTGTGTCTTTTTGAATGTGGAGCCTTCTTTGAGTGTAGTCTGGCTCAACAGATTGAAGTTTCTCTCCGAACTTATGTCCTTGCATCTGGGAGGACAATCCCTGTTCCTCTGTGTAGGAACCTGTTTTCGGTTCCGAGGCTGGATGTTTCGGAATCGAAATCTTTTCGGTCGCCTTTTTGGGCTCCGAGGCAACATTCTTTATTTTCGGCGTCGTGGTGTCTCGGTGCCGAACCATTTCGGTGCCACTGTCTCAGTGCCGAATCTGTTCGGAGCCGCTGTCTCGGGCCCGAGATTGCTGTGTGACGGTATCTCGACCGGAGTCGGATGACTTCGCCACATGCATGCCCTTTTTCGGTGCCGATGATCGGTCACCTATTTTTCGGATTAAGCCATGGCCTGTTGGCGGTGGCGTCCCCTGGGCTTTTGTTGTCTTCTTGTGAGTTTTATGTTTCGACGTCTTACTCACGGTTTTCGCCGTTTCTTCGGGATCGAGCTCGTCCGATTCCTGGATGGAGAAGCTTTCTTCTTCCTCCTCGAAACGCCCTTGTCCTGTCGGTGCCGACGCCATCTGCAGTCTTCTTGCTCTTCGGTCTCTTAATGTCTTCCTCGACCGACACGCTCGACAGGCTTCACAGGTATCCTCCTTGTGCTCTGGAGACAGACACAAGTTACAGACCAGATGCTGATCTGTATATGGATACTTGTTATGACATTTTGGGCAGAAGCGGAATGGGGTCCGTTCCATCAGCCTTGAAGAAACACGTGGCCGGGCCGACCAGGCCCCGACGGGGGGGAAATCGAAAAAACCCCGAAGGGCCACCGGAGCTCTTCAAAAGTCGGTGTCGATCTGTTATAACTAACCCGATACCGAACTCAAACAATACAGACGATTTTTCCGAGATTCTAACTAACTTTCCGACCCGAAACACGGAGTGAAAAGGAACACGTCCGAACCCGATGGCGGAAAAAAAACAATCTAAGATGGAGTCGACACCCATGCGCAATGGAGCTGAAATGGGAGGAGTCCCTCGATCTCGTGACTCGAAAAGACTTCTTCGAAGAAAAACAACTTGTAACACTCTGAGCCCAACACCAGATGGCGGGATGTGCACAGCATGTGTATCTGCAGCTACACATGCCATCGAACATATATATAGATATATATATAGTATTTGTATAGCGCTTACTACCCCTGATGAGGCGTGGAAGCGCTTTACAGTGAGTACTGTACGGTACTCAGAGCCTAGTTAGTGATTAGTAACTTGGTTAGTGGGGTTAGTTTGCATGCTGTGTGGGGGCTTGCTTTGTTTGATGTGATTATTAGAGCGGCATAATTACTAGCTGGAATTAATATTGTTATAGTTTCAAAAGAGCTTTAAGGCAGATAGGCATGAGATTTTTGGAGTAACGTTGTATACATGATAATCAAGCCTCAGGCCAGTAGCGGCTGAGATGTCAGAACATCTACATTCTTTAGAAAGAAGAGGAATGGTAACTCTAAGTTATGAAAATATAAAGCACACGAGGACACTACTGCAGAAACTTGAGTAACCATTTTCAGTTTAGGGTCCGATTTGATATATAGGGATTTCACTGCCGATTTAGGCGTAGGAAAGGGACTTGGAGATTCAGGCCAGAAGGAAGTGGACTAAGAAGGACAATCAACAATTAAAAGGACCTCCGTTTTGTCCATATTTATTTCAAACAACTGAGGTACATCTGCGTTTGATGTCACACAGGCACTTTGGCCTCCTGCTGAGAATCTGCCTCACTGAGGTGGCAAATACGTTGCATAATGTCCTCATATGTAAGGAAAGCATAGCCACATTTCTTGATTAAATGTAACAGCGGACGTAAATATATGTTAAACAGGAGTGGCAAACGTATGGAGCCCAGTGAAACTCCAGTATCAGGCTCCCTAAGTGGAGACATACATCTGTTAATCAGTACCATTCGTGGTCTTTTTGCAAAGCAAAAAAAAGGTAAATTATTAATCAACTGTGCCTTTGACACTCGATTGGCATAGCCCAGTGATCAAAATCGTATGCTTTACAGTGTTAAAAGGGGCAGACAGGTGTAGTAATATTAGGGAACATGTAAAATTATTATCTGGTGCCATGTTCAAGCTGTCCAGCACCGCTAATAAACCTGACCCTGTGCTGTGTTGGGTCTAAAGCGTAATACCCATGGGAAGGAGCCTTGTGAGGGTCATTAAGACTAAGGAGGGAAAAGTGGGAATTCGATGAATTACAGAGCATCTCCCTGGTGCTCTGTAGCATCAAGGGGTTGCTCTGTAATACTTCACTGAATTAGAGAGACTTGGTGGGCCCTCGCCCTGGGCAATTGTTAATTAATTTGCAAAACAGTGATAATCAGCAACTCAAAAACATACTATTATGGACTACACCCTTCAACCATAACCACTCTGATGATTGGGAAACCGGGCTGAGGTGACCACGCAAAAGGGGACAATAATCTGAAGTGCTATGTAAAAACAAAAACAATATAATTTCTACCAAACAATTATCAAAGGAACTGGAGTAAAATCAAAAACAAAACACCTACAATGGAGTTTCAGTCAAAAATGGACATTGAATATGAATGTTATGTTTTGGAGATCCTTCTTAATGAAACAGAAAAAACTAGTTTCCTGACTGATTATGTATATGATAATAGGGAATAGCAGTTTCAGGAATTCTTAAAGGTACAGTGTCCGATTTAAACGTGTAACTCTACATTTTCTCTTTTGTTTTTTTTTTTTAATCAAAAAACTTTTTTATTTCAGGTCAAATGTACTTTCAGTGATGTGGCTTACTGGCTGAATTACAAAATATTACCTATAAAATGCTCTCCGTTATAGGTGCCTTTTTCTTATGTTAAAGTATCTTTCAAGCTAAAAAAAATATTTAGGAAAAATGTTTTGTAAATGTGCAGAGATATTCTACCAAAGTCAGAGATGAAGCATATGTATGTATGTATATTCTTGTATTATGTTACGAGACACCGCACATAAGAGGCACTCCTTAAGGTTCATCATTAGTGAAGAGTTCCACGTCGGACTCCCCCCTGGCTGCAACAAAGCAGGAGTACACCAATGAGGACCACCACATAAGTGCAAGCAGCCGGAAGGAAATTGATGGTAACATGGCTGGGGTTCAGGGCCGCCTCATTCACGACATGCCCTGTCCTGGAGGATTTTGCTGGAGTGCTAGCGCCCTTCTGTCCCAGGCTGCCCAGGCTCGATGATGGTATTTGCAGACTAGTGAGTGAATTTAGCACAGATGCCAAGGTTGTAGAGCAGTGGTTCCTAACCTGTGGTCCAGTGACCTCTGGGGTCCATGAATGCTTGGAAAATTAAATATTAGCAGATTAATAAAGCGTATTTAAATAATAGGACTAAATGTACAATTTAAAATTTTAAAACATACCATAAATGTCATAGAAATTGAAATAGGAGGCTAAAAATGTAATTAGTATCCTTAGATTGATTTGTGGGAGCAGTCCAGGTACATAGAACATAATATAGTATGATTGCTGCATGGCTTCAGCTGAACTTAGAAAAAATCCAAACTTCCTATCAAAATAAAATTTAAAAAAATATATATTTCTTTGCAAATAAAATGTGTTATTATTTGTGTGTACGTTTGATGAATGCTTGTTTCTGTATTTTTTGTGTAATGTTTTGCGGTTCAAATAATTTACCATGTTTAGGCCAGGGTCCCCGACTTCAAGTAATGACTCAGTCGGGGATCCTTGGATTCCAATAATGATTCAGTGGGGGTTTTCGAGTCCCAGTAAAGGTAGAGTGGGGGTCCCCAGAATTCAAAAGGTTAAGAACCACAGCTGCAGAGCAAACATGACATGCTAGGTATTAGCTTACCAGATTCCACCAGATATGGCCACATGTTTTTTTTTAAATCCTGTGTGGTCGCATTTTGTTGTTCTTTCTAATTCCTAATAAACCTTTAGGCGCCAGTCTTTTTTCCAAACCCAATTATATTCTCTGTGCTGATTTTAATGCTAAAGTCACAATTAACTTTGATGAGCATGGGGTCGAGTGATATCAAAGCCATGTGGGAAATCCAGACAACAGAGGGAAGTAGCTAGATCAGCACATTGCCGCAGCTGACCTAGTTGTTTGCAGGGGGTGAATCGGTTTGTATAGTTGCAACTGCTAAACTGGTGGTAGTCATGTAAAGCCTCCTTCGATCGAGTTTGCGTTATATGAACTTAACTGTTATGTAAAGCACGCCTCCGATCGAGTTCGCACTGTTCGAAACTTCACATACTCATGTAAAGCGCATCTCTGAGTTTGCTCTGTAGACCATTTTTTTTTTTTTTAATGAAATAAATGTGAAATAAATAAAAAAAGAAACAGCGGCATGCCCAAAACAAGGGAGAGGAAGAAACAACATCCGGCCATGCAGCGGGAAGCAGCGAGGCAAAAGTAAAAAAAAAAAAAAAAAAAAAAAAAAAAAAGTGAGCCACACTAAGTTATATCTCTGATCGTGCAATAATCCATGTAATAAGGTCAGTATCCAAGTAGCCTCAAGGCGGGACAAACGTAAAGCATTCCCCTATGAAGTCAAGCAAATTTTCAAAGGCAGGCCCAGGAACAAATCAAAGTGATGGGTGTGAGATGGGCAAGGTTAAAGCCCACAGAATAGATTACAACAGGTCGAAAAGAGCAGCGCTTGCATACTGCCATGCACGACCAAAAAAAGCACTGGGGATTCCAATTGTTTCTACTTCTGTAGGTTGAAAAAAAGCACTTGGGAGGTTGTTTAACAAACAGAAGAGGTAGCACATGTGCAAGAGCAAGGAATTCTCATTTACCAAACTTAGGAAACATTAGCCTAAAACTGCAGATACAACTGTTCCGCATAAGGAAGCACATTCTCCGTCACCTGTCTTAACACTGCTTCCTCTGCTAAGAAGTTTAAGCTTTGTGAACCTTGTGTCATTAATCAAAAAACAAAACGCCTGGAAACATCAGGGGCAGTACTTAATTGGAGCAGGTGGTTGCAGAAGGGGCCCATTGGCCTTCATGTTTGGTTATTCAGCGCCTGCTTTTCCTCATCAGACTATGACCCAGAGGAAGAGAGAAAAAAACACAAAAGGGGGAAATTAGGAGGAAGAGAACAAAGAAAATCAATGACAAAGGGAAAAAGCAAGGATGAAACAGAACCAGAAATAGTGAAATAAAGGGGCAGGGAGTGTGTTGAGGTGGAAGAAAGATGCATGAGGTAGATTCAAGACTACTGATTATTGGTATTCTGCAATCCTCACGTTCATCAGCACTAGCTGCGGGTATCTGAGAAAACTTTGGATAGGGGTAAAAATTAAGCACCGATCAGAGATATATCCCAAAGCACACACTTAACAAGGGCAGTACATGCAACAGCAAATGCTTGCTCCATACACATTAAACAGTTACATGAGCTCTCCTTTGACACAGATGCCAAAGGGGCATCAGAACAGAAAGTTTCAGTTTCGGCATGTAACATAAGCATTAGTATTACAACCTAGCCTCACACACAAAAGGAGCAGATCAACGGAGTAGAGTGTGGCAGGGTGAAATCTTGTGAAGTGGTAGCCAGACCCTCACAGCACAATACAATCACAGGCTATGCCTGAAGCAGCCCCAAGCCGCTGGGCGAATGTGAGGTGGGGAATCCAACAGTAGGAGAGGAAAGATCCTGGTGGAAGCCACAAAGGCCTGAAATAGTATACCTCACTTAAAATTACACAATACAACATGATGCACTTCGAATGCATGGTCAAAACATAAACCCAGTAACTGCATTCCTCAAGCTTCGTTCTTGTAATAACATTCCAGCAACAACAGGCAAAAATGGAAAAATTCACCCTAACCTTCTACTTCACTAAAACCATCTCACACCCTAGATCCGTCTCATACTAAGCAGGGACAACTTTTTAGATCAATGTCCCATGTTACAAATCTGGACAGGCGACAATGGGCAGTTTAATTTAATATATTTGCTTCAGGGCCTGATTTACTGTTCCTATGGGCACTTTGCCCATGGGACTTTTGCCACATTTCAAGCGTGAATTCAGCAGGGGCGGCTTCTCTGTTTTAGTAGAGAAGCGTCACCCCCCTGCTCAGTCCGGCAGGCAGCGGCACATACAATGATAATAAAACAATGTTATTATCATTTTATTTGCCACTAGCTGTCTGACAGCTAGGTATGCAGGGCAGAAGGGGCCGGGCCATAGGAAGGAGAGGTGGGAACTGTAAAGTGCACGTATGTTTGGCCCGCCGTCTCAGGCTGGCCACACAGACATGTGAACTTACATTTCTCCAACCCGGCGTGTGTGGCACAGCCAGGCTGGAGAGATGGCACAGACTCCCTGTATCTGAGCAAGAGTCAGACCAGCCTGCTGAGGCCAATCCTCGTGCTGCTCTCATGCTAGATTTAGCCTGAGAGCAGAGTCTGGATTGGGAGCCTGTGGTGACTGCGAGGAAGAGAGGAAGCAACTGGGAGTAGGATCTGGAGCAGCAGCATTTTAATTTTTGGGGGGTATTTTAATCACCCCTCTTTGATGCCCCCACCCGACACTACCACCCTTGATTGGCGGTAGCCACCACTGTTATTCACTGACAATTCAGAAATGTATATGGCATGCTCTGAGTGAACTACTAGGCCCCTGAAGTGAACCCCGGGGCAAAACCTGTTAAATCTCACTACTGAACACGTGGAACCCGAGTTTCCTGCTACAAAGGGTGGATATGAGCAGTATTTGCAGTACTGAAATGTGAAGGTTATTAGGCTTGCGTTGGGTTGAAGAATATTTTAGTTGAAAAAGGGGATAGAAGGTTGCGAAATTTCAAAGTCAGACGAAAAATTAAGACTCTTCCGGCTGAACAGGAAAAACTTGATCATGGAAGTGTGTGTGTGGACTTGGACCAAGGTATTCATAGTACTGTTAAACTCGTATTGAACGTCCTAGGACCTAGGAGCTTCTTCGACGCTCACTCAACGCCCCGGACCCCATTTGGCCTGAAGAGAAAGTGACTGGGCTTTCGCTACGTCAGCAGCAATCCCAGAGCAGAGACCGGAGGGGTGTAGCTCCTATCCTACTGACTGACAGTGCACCTAGGTTCGTCTATGAACCCTCCAATCCGAGTTATATGCTTTACGATTAATCTTCTGGCACACTCGGTACTTACAGGAAATCTACTGAATTTGGTTGTGAGTAATTGAGGGGACCCTTGTTGTTACTCCATACATTGCAGTTTGTCCAAAATTCTACGCGCGGCTGTGAACTGCGTCACGTTAGTTAATGGAGTCCATCTACTTGGAAGTCAGCAGTCGTTTGGGTGCCGGCTGGGAGATTTATTGTTTTGGCGGGGGGGTTCTCGTCTTAAAGTGTCTGTTCATGTTTACCAGGGCACGAAGAACATGATGAAATGTGGCACCTCGGTAATGCCGTGAGTGAACATCTAGGTGCTGTAGAGGTGCTTTGCGTGGGAGTCCTCCTCTTCCTTAAGCAGCTCAGTCATCGGACTCCCTCTTGCTGTGCAGCAGTAATGTGTATGAATGTAACAGTTAACACCGCAGTTATTGCTGTCTCTAAGCAACGTAAACAATTAGGGATACTACTACCAAAGTTAATGGCACACAATGTCTAAACATCATGAGCTAAAGGCTCAATTGCCCCTGCCAGATTTCGAGTTTGTGACTTATATTTTTAGGTTTCGCCTAAGCAGCTCAAGTGCTATCTCTGCAAGACATTGTGTTTACATGCACTGGGTTTACAACCCACCCATGGCTTTCCATTTGTTAGCTTCAGCGTAGCTCTCATTTCCTTTGTTCTCATTTGTTTTCGCATGCCGGTGTCATGTCTTCTTGTGTTTGGCCCTCCCGCGGAGCAAGTACTTCTGTCCTTCCACTACTTCCGTTTCTGGAGCTACCTTTTTTGGGGGGTTCAAGAACTCCAAATGTGTGCTTTCAGTCAGCCTCCTATATCCCTGTCCATGTAGCTTTTATTCCATCCCACCCTTCTCCCTTCTCCCTTCCAAGTTACTTCTTTTCCCTGCCCAACAACGTAAGCAAATCAGCTCATCTATGACAGTGAATAAGTTTGCTGTTGTGGCACAAAATATGCATATCCTTGTGACTGGTTCTGCGTGCCTTCCAAACAAAGAACGCCGCAACATTATTTCAGAGTTAAACGTTGTTTCTGCTGAGACCTTCTACATTCCCAAAATAGTGTTCACCAGTGCACTGCATCTGTAAAACAGTGGCAAAACCCATGAGTGGCTTCTTTTCAGCGATTAAGGACCCTGTAGAACATGAACTAAGTCGGACATAGGCCTCTGACGGCATTCCTCTAGGATACTGCACGCCATGCCACTCTACTTTACACCACTTCACTATTCTCTGCAGGACTGCACTCTATGGCACGCCACTCTACTCTGCACCACTCTACTCTATGCACCATATACCACTGCATTCGACATCACTACACTTTACCACTGCACTCTAATCTCAACCACTGTGCTCTACTATGCCCTGTCCTACTTGCTCTGCCCCACTCTATGCCACTCTAATATACATCACTCTATGCCACTCTAATATACATCACTCTATGCCACTGCACTCTATTCTACGCCGTGCCACTGCCCTCTACGCCACTCTTCTCTAATGACACCCCTCTATGGCCACTGCACTGTCACTCCACTCTACACCACTACACTCTAAGTCACTACACTCTGCCACTCAACACAACTCTATGTCAGTGTACTCTACTCTACTTTGCCATTCCACTCTATGCCACTCAACTCCACTGTGCAAATCTACTCCACTCCATACAATGTCACTCTAAGAAACTCCAAGCCATTCTATTCTACGCCGCTATTCGCCATGCCACTCCACTCCGCACCACCCTACCCCATTCCACACAATGCCACTCGACTCTATGCCACTCCACTATACGCCATGCCATTCCACTCTACTCCATTATATTTCACAGAACCCCAGTCTACCCCACTCCACTTTATGCCACTCTGTTCCATTTGAATTAAAAATCAATCCTCTAGCGGACAACGTATTCGGGGTGAAACCTGCAATGTGACACCCACCTTGCACAAGATTCTGATTCCACTGCCACTTTAGAACAAACTCCAGTACCGTCAAGTACTGGCACACTGCGCACTTTAAGTGCTTTTGAATGATCAAGTGGCCAGCTTTTTCCACAGTCTATCTGTACATCAAAATAGTAACCCAGGCTTGGGGCTTCATGCAGTGACCCTCCTTTTTGCACAAGACTCTGCTTGCAATGGAACTTTATTGCAAAAAGACTCAAACTGACAATCAACAATTTAGCAGGCAGTAGTGCACTCGGCTGAGTCCGGCATCCTGTCTCCTCTCTGCATAAGAGTCCGATTGCACTGACATTTTATTTTGAACTCCAGCACAGACAAGTATTGGCACATTATGCACTTTTAGTAAATCAATCGTTTCTGTAAGGTGGAGGGGGCAGTTTCCCGATTATCAGCCTACCAGAATAGGAACTAGGATTGGAGTTTTATGATGAGCGATTTTAGCACGGACTCTCTAATAAGTAGTCATTGTACATCGAAGTCATCTTTACCTTGTAAAATTAGCTTCTTCCAGCAGTTTAATGTTTTTACATGAATGTATTGTCTTATTTTTCAGTGCTAAGATTTTAATTAACCATGCACTTAAATAAACTGAGACTTAAGCTATGCCACTCCACTGTAAGTCACTCTATGCCACTCCCCTCTGCACTGCTGCACTCTATACACCACTTTACTCCACTCCACTTTGCTGTACAACGTATGTAAAAGACACTGGCAAACGCAATAGATCTCACACAGGGGAAACCTAGTGGCGTTGCCAATGCTTGTTAAAGACAGTCACTATACATGCCACAAACGCATACAGCTAGCACTAAATTGCAGCACGGGCTGAGAGTTGCAAGAATGTGCATGCAGCTGCTTGACAGGGAAGGAATGTGAATACAGCTGCATGACAATGAAGCTCCAGCTTCTCTCAACCTTCGCCCGATCACCAACACAACGGTAAGTCTTCGGAGTCAAAGGTTACATGCAAAACTAGGAGATATGTAGAGGTGGCGGGCAGCAGAAATACAGAATGGTGAGCAGCCATTCTAATACAGGTGGGGGCCAGCCCCCACTAAGCGTGCTATTAACCAGGGTCTCTATGTTCAAGATAGGTAGAGAAACAGGAAGAGTAGTTTACACTATTGAGCTTTTCAGCCCTGGCTAACTAGACCTATGAAATGGAGAAGGTGAAAGCCGAGCCCTACTGTCTGCTCAAAGAGTGGATAAGTGAGAAGGTGACAAACAAGAGAAGGGAGAAGGTGGTCATGGGTATATCATAGAAAAAAAAAAAAAACACACTCTGGTTGTCAACTTATTTCTGTCGCTCACCTCCCTGTCACACTTGACTTCCCAGAGTAGCTAAATCCTCTGTCACATCCAGATCTGGCCAGCACCGCGGTCTCCCAGAGGTCCATTCCGGGGTCTGGGGAACTGTCCACAGTGGTCTCTCTTTAGACTACAGGAGGTAGTCTTGCGGAGGCATTGTACTCACACAGTGGGACTCGGGCTTCCATACAGAACGCATAAATAACAAGCACTGGATATAATATTGTAATTGTCTTCAAAGATAAAAACAAATTGGCAATAGGACATTTTGAAGCATTAAAACACCTGGGCCAAACCTAAACAATGAATTCAATTTCAGCAGAGTCCTTTATTAGTGATATCTTGTCTGTAAATTACAATAAACTGCAGTTGACTTAGCCAAGAACAAATTGTCCGTACCTGATAGCAAAATACATATAACTGGTGTGAAGTTAAATATTTTATTAGTCTTGTTCTGCCTGCTGACACAAAAAGAAAGTATCTAAAGGTGGAGGGCTGTCAACCACTCTGAAATCAAATTGAGCTGGCAGCATCCAAACATCTAAAATGAAATCGCAGCACTCAGAATCTAAAAGACATCAATCTGGCCCAACAGCACCGAAAAAAGGAACAGGGCTATCAATGCCGAGAAGCTGAAGCAGACTGTCCGCACCCGGAAAATTAACTGGACTGCAGCATCCTGAACCTCAATCTGATTTGATTTGCTACCCAAAAACCGACTGGACTGACAGTAACCCAAACACAATTGGACTGGAAAAAAACACACAGGATTACTCGATATACACATAGAAGACACTTGGTGATGGCACTCAACATTCTGAGAGGCGCTCCTTGGAAAGTGCATCCAAGCCTCATGTTCCTGCACCAGGATCACTTGGTCCTGCACAGTGCTCTGAAGTGGCCAGCTAGTGGCCTGGATGGAAAAGCAGAGTTGATATCCCAGCCTGTGCGCCGAGAGATGAGAATGCAGGGCATGGACACGGAAGAAGCACAATATACACATGGAAGCAGTCTTCTTCGGTCTCAGCCGTGTGCCCACAGGCTGTTTCATCCCATTCAGCTGAACTAGCAGAAACAAGTGTCTGCGCCATCACCGAAGATGCAGGGCGAGCCAAACCGTGATTCCAATGCCCAGCACCAGGAGAAACGGGAGCCACGTCTTGAGAAAGCCACCAAAGCTGAGAGGGAAACAGACGAGAGCTTCAGATATTTAGGGAAAGCAACATCACCCACTAAATCACCCAAGATTTGCAGCACACTGCTCATCTCCACTTCAAGACCCACAGATCTTACGGTAGAGCACAGAAGACATAACTAACCCCTACTGCAATCCCCAGCATGACAAGACTTTTCAGGATCACCATGCGCAAGCATATTACTAAACATCGGGAATCCTAAAGCAGAGCATTCTTAAATAGATCGTCAAGGTCAACAGAATGGCTATTACTGGACAGCTGAATAATTAATGCATAGTTTGGGGGCCAAAACTCCCTGCTACGGGGGCTGCCAGATAGAATAAAATATGTTTTCATGAGGAAATTATTTTCCCTCCTGAAACTGGGGTGCCGGTGTCATATTAAGGAATGGAAGGTGGGAATTACCTGATATACTTGCCGTGGAGTAGCATCAAGAAGCAGAGCTTCACCATATTCCAGGAGGAGCTACCATCGTATTTCATAAGGTTCAGTGCCATGGCTACGTGAGAGTGGCAGTTGTCACAGCAAAGGTTGTGCTAGCCAGAGAGGGAAGAAAAGGTACAAATTACTCAAGAATGTGGCTCTTATTCTGTAATCCCCAAGCCTCCCCTTCCTCAAAGTTCACGGTGTATCTCGCTCGATACCGAAGAACAGGGCCAGTTTTGCACAACCTAAGTTTGAAAGGGAAGCTTGGTAACAGCATCGATGGAATACGGTCAGGCCACCCAGGGAATGTGCCCTTCACTCTCCACAGCATAACCATTATACTGTTCATTCATTCACTCATTCATTCATTCATTCATTCATTCCACAAGCTGCAGGTACAGACTGAGTGTTGAGTTGTGTATTGATGTTATAGATCACTGCTACAAGAGTAACCCCTTTCAACAGATTTACCCACCAACTCCTGTTTCCCATTTCTTGATATTGATAGTAGATTTGCAAACTAACCACCATAAGGAGAAGACAGCATGCAGCCAGATAGAAAGGCTTAGTCAAACAGATCTTCAATAACGCTTGACAACATGGAATTTGCTGTCTATTACAAACTCTAGAAAAGTGCATGGAGAGGCCCATGTAGAACCATTAGAGATGACAGCTGGAGGGACATGTACTAGAAAGCCACAGAAAAAGAGATTGGGCACCTTCTCTAAGCCCATGAACGTGCCTGGGATGAGGTCTTTCACTGATCAATATGCATGTAACAAAAACATGGGCAGTAGATGCTTTAAAGGTTTCAATGCTATGATGTTCCGGAGGTGAACTAGTGTTTGACTGAAGAGCAGGCCATCTTTGAACGGCAACAGGTAAAACAGATCAACTTTCCATACATCCAAATCAAGAGGGTTCCACTAAGCCTTATATGTAGAAAACAGTAAGAAATTAAAGGGGCATGGATCTCCGCTTTTATATGGAATTTGTGGGGGACTTTCAGATGTGCAGAAGGACCACCTTGTGCATCTGACAATTCTTAAAGGGCTTTGAAGAGGGCAGAGCCTGAAACTCTCCGATTTGTGAGCCAATGTCACCACACTCAAAAGAAGCAGGTTTACACTAGATGGCTGGAAGTGCCAAAAAATTCAAATCACAAACCGGCTGTGGCTTGTGAACTGGGGAAACAAGTCCCATCGAAAGGATGTTCAACTACAAAATTCTGAATATAACTTTTAACTCAGACTTCCTCTAAGCATCTCACAATGCTTAAATAGAGCCTGCGGGACTTGCAAATATACTCTGGTGGGTTGGGATATAAAAAAAGGGGGATGTACAGTGGCAATACAGTCACTTGCTTTATTACTGTTGCATGTAGAAGATTTCTTCAGCACCTCGGAATTGCTAGGTTTAAGAGTGGTCAAGTAACGTCAGCTTTAGGGTAAATGGAGTTCCACTTCTGAGGCCAAGTTAAGCAACAGTTTAGTTTGAACAGGTCAGAGTACCTATTACAAGGCCAGTGAAGAGCTAACAATGAAAGTGTATGCTCAGCTATAATGAGTGAACTACCTTGTGCAAAACAGGAAGTAAGGGAGGTGGTGGGGCTTGTAATAGAAAACTCTGGGTTCTCTGCTAATCAAAAAGACATCCCCTAAGAACAGGAAACGCACAGACAATACTTGGTGTTCTTCAGTTCTGAAACAGAAGGAAGACCAACTTCTCCTGTAGAACATCTTACTTAACTTCAGTAATGCCTTTTCTGGTAGGGACTGTATGTAACCTCAGATTGCTCACGTTTTTAATTTCCCCCAGGCATCAGATTTATCTGGAAATTGTTTTGCAATTCCTATGTGTGTCAGTGGGTGGTGTCGTACAGCATATGTCTAGTTTGTCCTGCCTCGGATGTGACGATAAGGCCACTATTTCAGCATCACTTCTGCACACCGACATCAACATTTTTCTGATCTCCATCCACGCCAACAGGTGAAGAGCCACTGAACTCAGAATATGGCACTGTGCAGACTGTCAGTTTGGCATCTTATTAATGGACTGCATGAGTCTAATCCACAGAACAGGGAGTAGGCTGGGTCAGTGAGGAATCTGCGGTTAGATAGACAGAACAGGTGTTACAGTAGGTAACTAACTAGTTCTGATATAGACACCTAACCTTAGATTCCTCCTGTTCTGAATAGATACCAAGGCAGTATTTCCCCCCCGTAGTAGGTTTTCAGAACAACTCAGACCAGGAAATCCTGGAAGACAGATTCGGTGCGATTCCCGTCCCATCAGACCTGGCTTTTCAGATAGTAGAGCTTTCTGAACTTGTAGATTGATTCCTACATAGCAGTTTGGTAAATGACCATAATTGGCACACCGAGTACCAGTGTAGTCGTAGCAGCCTTCGCTCAGGTGGAGTAAGCACGCAAGCTTTCTAGGGGCTGCTTATGGGCCAGCCACCAGCAGATCTTGATGAGTAACACAATCACCGCAAGATGGTTCTCTTTTGCACTGCTTTGCCTTTCTTAGCTACATAGAAGCAGATTAAAAGTTTGTCGTCCTATTGGTAATCTCTGGTTCAATCAACACAGAAACTAAGAGCCCTTTAAGGGTCCAGGTGATGAAGCTGCTCTTCCTCCTTGGAGGGGTAAAATCGTGCACAGAAAGGCAGCAAGGTGATGCCCTATGTGGAAGGTCGTGACTACCAATAGCAGGCATGCTGCTTTTGTCCAAATAACACATTTTTCTGGGAAGAAAGATGTATATGGTGGTCCCATGAACAAAGCCTGAAGGTCACTCACTCGCCTGGCCACACCTGTGGGGACGAGGAATGCTGTCTGTGTAGTTAGAATGCAAATAGGACAACTGTGCAAAGCTTGGAAAGGAGTGTACATCAAGTTAGTGAGTACCAAGTTAAAGTATCACTGCAGCATCATAAAACAGTGGGCCTTCCCTTTCAGAAAACGCATTACAACAGGTGGCAGAGCAGTTAGATGTAAAAACTACAAGAGATAGCAGAAAGGTAATCTTTAACCGGTGCCGAAGCAAGGCCTTTCTGGGATAAGGACAAACAAAAACGGAGGACATCTGTTAACAGCACATTCAGGAGTTGAATGCTTCAGGGAGGAACACCAAGCAACAAACTTCGCCCAGAAACCTGCATGGACAGTTTTGGTGGAGGGACACAGAGTTGTCAAGGTGACACCAATCACTTTAGGAGGGAGACTAGAGGTCATTAACTGTTGCTGCTCAATCCCAAAGCACGGAGGTGTAGGTTGTGCAAGCTTGGGTGCACAACCTGTCCCTGCTGTTGCAACAGGAGGTCCTCTCGAAAGGTGCAGCCAGATTGGAGAATGTGTGCTCAAGACTAGAATTTATGGTACCACACGCTCTTTGGACAGTCTGCAGTCAATAGGGTGATTTGGGCTTGGTCTTTCTGATCTATTTCAGCACTCTGGGCAGGAGAGGGAGGAGCAGGAAGGCATACTGGAGTTCTGAACTTCAAATTAGGTGGAAGGCGCTTCTGAGGGAGAATTGCCTTGAGAACTCTCACAATCAAAAGTTTGGACACTGTTAATAGGTAGATAAGTTCTAGAACTTCAGGCATTCTCCTAATGACTGTCGCAAAAGAGGCTGATTCTTCTGATGCCGTTGCTGGGCTGGGGGAAAAGAAGCCAACATTTGGGGATATATTAAGGCCTCCAGCATCCTGAAGTTCATCAAGACATTGCCATTATTAAAGTATAGCTCCTCCTGCTAATCACCATCATCATCATCATCATCATCATCACTGTCTCCAAATATGAAGTGTGGAGGAACCGTCTCTGTTCTGAATGGCTTATAGTCTTGGAGAAAGGGAATGGGTCTTGGAATCGAAGAGTAACATTGGCTCAGTTTCCAGCAACGTCGGTGCCAGAGTCAGTCCCCAGGCCGGGCGGCGGACATGGTGCTGAGAAGGAAACTGGGCATGGTACGGGTGCTGAAGTCGCAGAGCCGATGTCAAGCCTGGTCTCGGGTCAAGTATGAGGGACACAGTGTTGTGGATGCATCTCAACATGGTATTTTGACTGGTGGTTCCCTCAGATTCATGGGTCCCGAAGGCACTCCACAAGGATCTGGTGTGACACTAAAGATGTGGCTCAAGGCACCTTGAGCCGCTAGAGCTGTTGTGAAGTTGCTGCCTCAGAAAGCGGAACTAGTGTGGAAATCAGTTCTGTGAAGCAGGAATGACTCTGTGGCCAAGAGGGGCCTGGGGTATTGCACGACTCAGAGTGGTGGGATTGTCAGGACAAAAGAGACCCATGCATTGATTTTTATGGTACTTCCTAGACTCACCTTAACTGTGCAACTTTAATGACTATTAGTTGATTATTCACAAGAGCAGCCTTTGGAGCATGAGTGCATCCACACCCTTGACCGAGACCAATACACCTTTGACTAGGAGTCCTTTTTTGACCTACAAAGTTCGGCAAAACCGAGTTCTGCTTAGCTGTTGCAGATGCTTACCAGGTTATTGTCTACACACTTTGATAATTTTCGGAAGGAGAATCTCTGTCAAAAGTGGAAAAATTGAGAAGCTCCAGCTACGCATTGGTAGATGCGGAAAGAAAGGAAATGACAGTGTGTGGAGGTGGCACGGATATAGTGGGCCAGTCACCACATTCAAGGCGGGATAAACCCGAAGCAGATCCACCACATCCAGAACCACATGATGCCACTTACCGATGCGCAAGGGAATTGTTAAAAACTTTCCAGATTCAGTCTGATGCCAGGGGGAAATTCACAGAGTGAGGAATCTGTGGTTAGAAGTCTATCAAAAACTCCCAGTAATGGTAGTGATAGGGAGAGAAGGTGGAATAATCTGGTTAGGAAGTTTGGGCAACACTGAACTGCTCTCAGGTGCAGATGTGCAAAGCAAGAGACCATCAAACTAACTTGACCAAGAAGAGTCCCATCCCAAAAGATGAGGTGTTTGAAAGGAGATACGCTTCTTTAGCCTTGGCTAGTCTCCTGGTTAAAGGATTCTATAGCACAGATATTGCAGACAAGAGTCCAGAAAGAAAGTAATGCTCAGACTTGAGCACCTCAGGCAATTGTCTGATGAAACAGCAGAAAGTCCCTCAAAGACATTCCTGTTACACGTTTGCCAATGAACCACATTGTAAATGGCACCTCAAGCATGTTCCACTGTATTGCCAGAGGCATCCCACCTAGGATAATGCTACAGTCTCAGTCAGATCTTTGGTACCTTTTTTGTGTCAGGCCACTTGTGTATCTTTTGGTGCGCACTAATGGAGGAACCACTACCTCCAAAGAGAATTACTGGGAATTAAGGCTCCTATATGGGAGCTCAAAGTAAGAGACGTTTGTTTACCCTGGTGTCTCTGCTAGAGGAAACCTCGTTACTACTTCTTAAGAAGAAAATAATTGCACCTATGCAGCAACGTCACAGATAGTATGTGAAACCCTGCACAGAGCTGCAATGAACATAAGAGGACATTGGGTGTGGCCGAGTGATTTAATCTCCAAGCACTTAAGGCAATATTTGTGAGGGGCCTGATTGGATAAATATAGTCCGCAATTTGCACATTCCTTAAGCCCCGGAAATACGGAATAATGAGAGTTCTCAGAAGCTGACTGTAGAACTGGAACCTCTCCTGAGAGAATATTGTGCAGAAGTTAAATAAAAAAATAAAAAAGCTATTGAGTAATAAGAGCAATATGCACATATGTCCCACTCTAAAGACAGAGGCAGACAGGAGCACTGTTAAATTAGTGAGCATGATTTGAAAGTTTATGCCTGGGACCATCTCGGTGCCAAAGCTTTGTTTATTTGGAAATACCTAGACCATATAATGAGTATTACAACCTGGTGTGCACAGGGTGCTGCCAGATATCCTGCAGGTATGATGAAGAGGGACTGAAAGAACTATATACCACACGGGGGGAAAGTGGCAAAGTTCATCACAAGGACAGAGGCACCCAGGAGAGAGCTAGTAATAAGAAGTTAGGTGAACAGATGCCCCAATATACAAACAGAGGCGGGAGACCGAAAAAGTATTACAATCTCTAAAGGACAGAGGCACATAGATACAGAAGTAGGAGAAAGTGACCTAGTCTAACAGCGATAGTAGAACAGAAACACACATACAGCATAGAGAATAAAGTGGTAACACGCTTGCTGGATGGAAGAATAGATACATAACTAACTGTATGACAGCTCAGTTAACACAAGGACTTAAGGCTAGTGGGTTACAGATGCACAAATACAGAACAATGAATGAGAGGGTAGCATAAAAACTCACAAAGATAGAGTTACAGATAGAGAGAGGCTGAGAAGGAACAAGAACACCCCAGGAGGGACAGAATGGACACAGCCGAACACATAAAAGCTCAGCTCAAATGTAAGAAGATTTCCAGACACACAAACATTGAATTGGTCTCTGAGTTTTGGCCAAAACCTAAGAATGGGTGAATTTAAGGTTCATGCGCAGACAGTATGACAGGTTAGAGTCCTTACCATCCTGTGTTTGTACTCCTCGGATGCTTCATTGACAGCGGTGTCCCAAGCGTTGGGGCCACTAGCATACACCTTGTTCGGATCCAGTTTCCAGTACCTTTAAGTGAAAGAAAAAAATGAGTATACAAGATGTGGGTCACTGTCTGGAAAGAGTTTGTACAAAAGAGACATGAATCATACAATTTCTATTCCACTGGAGTGCTGCATGAGTAACACGTACATAGTAAGGGGGGGGCACATCCACAAATTAAGGGATGGAGGGAGTGTGAGAGGCAGTAAGTGAGGTGTAAAGAACAAGATAGAGGGATAAAAAGAGGTGGACAGGTGGAGAAAGGAAACAGGAGGGAGCAGATATGTCATGGCACACAAAGGCCATGCCTGCCCAACATGTTAGGTAGATTACACTTCTGCTCTTAAACACCCCAGTTCATCTTAGTTTATACACGGGAATCCACCCAATCCTTCTGTGCAGCTTCTGATGTTCAAGAAGCTAGAAGCAGCACAAACCCGTGGATCAGAAGACACCAGCATTGTTTGTTTGCTTGCTTCCTAATCAGGGGCAGCAGCACTCATTTCTAACAGAGCCCCTCACACAATAAAGGTAATTCTGCTCCCTATTAAAAAAAAAAAAACACAACTTACTTCACTGGTCTCCCAAAAGCCATATTATCTTCCTACAAAATATGAAATTGTGTGTTAGTTCAACAGAAGAATAAACAGTAGGATCACAGCATTTCCATGAGATGAGCGACTTCTGCACACAGGGGCATCAAATGTCAGTATTGGGATGCGCATACAGTAAAGAGTGTCGGTCATGTGTATCAGCAATCCATTAAGCAGGTCATGGACCTCACAACCTGTACCTTTTTAAGTAAAGTAGTTTAGTACCTGGCAGACACCCGTTCACTCACCAAAGCTGTCCCAGCTTATGCTTTCTGTACATAATGTGTCAAGAGATTTGTACCCAAAGACTTAAGGAAGTGGTGGGAGAGGCGTCTGTAGTAAAGCCCACCTAACCTGCTCCTCTCTGTGTGGTGGGAAGCATTCTACTGTTTAGGATTACCATTTACAAAGTGTCAATTTTACAACATTATTTTCCAACTGATAATTCAAATACTATATTTCATTCTCAATTCCCTTTTCTCCGCCTTGTTACTCAACTCATGCCTCCTCCTGTAATTCCTGTTATTATAGTCTTCACAATACTTTACCCACCTGCTATCTCTACTATCGTGTCCATGCATGGATGAGGTCTACCATCTCCTGCCACCAGATTCTGCCGCTTCCCATCTCTTTACCTCCTTGCCTATTCAGTCTCCTAAATGTCTTGCATCTTCGTTCGTCTTTGCCTCCCCAACCCTTTACCTGCAACCCTCTCTCCTGCCTCTGCTTCCTCCAACACTTATTCCAGACTCCCACTGTTCATTCCCTGTCACGGTTTCAAAAAAATCCTATTCACGTCACATCTATGTACCGTCACAGACTTACTAACCCTTGATGTCTCTACCTCCCCAATGTTTCCTCTTCCACCTCTCCTGTCACTGCTTTTCCCCCCATCTCTGAACCCACATTCTTCTGTCTCCCCTCTCCTGATGCTAAGCCTCTTTGCTGTTGCTGCTTCATCTCCGGTTCTCACTTTTTCCCTACCTATTGACTTTTTCCACTGCTGTCCTCACCACCTACCATCTCCTCTTTCCATGCTTCCTGCTGTTTCCCCTCTCCTGTTCACCTGCCCCATGTATTGTCCGCGCTACAACCCACTACTATATATGTCTTACCTAGTGATTAATTTGTAAAAGAATACATTCTGGGGTCCAAAGTTTTGGTCAGAAGCCTGAAGTTGCCCCTATCGAATGTAAGTGGTTTCTCAATACCAAGTCCACATAGTCTAGATTCCACCTCATGCCTCTTTCAAATACCACCAGACACACTCTGCACCTTTATCTCACTCTTCCACATTCTTGTTCATCCCTGCTTTTTTGTCACTTTGTTAATCTATCCTTTCCTCGTATTTGCCTTTTTTATGCTTTTCTCTCTCTTGCTCAAAGTTTGATGAGACAAAGTAAGTAGGGTGCCCAGATTTTGAGACGCAAAAACCGAAATAAACAAAGGTTACAGCTTTGCTATACAAACCAAACAAACTACACACATTAGAATCTCTATAGTTATACCTTATATTTTACGCACCAGCTTTATATTACTGTAACTTTTATTTCTTCTTTCTAAACTAAACTTGCAGCTCGCTAGCCACACAACTAGAACTAGAACTCACCACTGTACAATGCACTGTGTTCTCACAAATGATGTGATATGGGGTGTTATAAGTATTATTATAATTATAAATAATATACGAGTTCATATGGCATAAGTGATGTAATATAAAAAGGTATAAGCAGTGCATGGAAAAGGAGTGAGTTATAGTTGTGTGGTTAGCGAGCTGAAAACGGAGCGTATGGCGGTGCGCTAGTAATAATGTGAAGGTTGTACATAGATTTATATTTAAGGTGTTACTAACTTTACAAGTACTAATCTTTGCGTAGTTTAAGTTAGGTTTGTTTAGAAAGAAGAAATAAAGTTATAGTAATTTAGAACTTGTGCATAAAATATACATGTAAGGTATAAAATGTTTGTGTAATTTAAGGTTGGTTTGTATAAAAATAATAAATACTTTTTCCCCCAACTATAACTAAGTTTTAACCTTTGTTTTTTTTTCCCATTGAATTTCAATTTTTTATTTTTTTTTAATAATAAGGTGTTTTAGATCATACAGTCTAGTGTCATTGAGCGGACTGTCGTTATGTGAAGTGTTGTACAGTACAGTGGAGGAGAGTGTCACAGAGTGGAGTACAATGGAGTGGTATAGGGGAGTAAAGTGTCATACAGTGCAGTGGCATCTCAAAGTAGAGTCGGGTGGAGCGCAGCAGAGTGGAGTGGCGTGGCTTAGCACAGAGCCGAGAAAAGTGTCAAATCGGAGAGCCATTTTGCAGAGTACAGTGGAGTGCTGTGTCAAAGTGTTGTAAAGTCAGTCAGTTAATACTTTAATTTGGCAAAATTTTAGTCATCATGTCAAAGTATTGTAAAGTCTCAGGGAGCAGAGTGTGCTGTACGATTGAATCTAGCAAGACAGCGAGGAGTACAAAGTTGTACTGTGGAGTGTATGGGGACAGAATGGAGTACAGTCTCGTAGAAGGGCATAGAGTGTAGTATAGTTTTGTAGAGGGCAGATGCATAGAATGGAAAAGAGTATCATACAGTCGAGTGGTGTAGAGTGGAGTGAAGAACAGTGACCGAGTGGGGCAAAGTATCCCATAATGGAATAGAGTGAAGTGGAGTTGAGTGGAGCTAAGTGTCAGAGTAGAGTGTTATGTTGTAGAGCAGAGTCGCCTGGCACACCATACAGTGGAGTAAAGTATAACAGAATGGAGTGGTTTATTGCACAGTGGAGTGATCTGGAGTGTCAGAGTCTTGGAAAGTGTTGTAGCGAGCCACTGAGTGGATGAGTGTTCTACAGTGGAATGGCGTGGAGTAGAGTGGAGTGGCATAGGGTGGAGTAGAATGGAGTGGCAGAGTAGCAGAGTGGTGTAGAGTGGAGTAGTGTGTCAGATTCTAATGCAGTTAAATGAGTTACAGTGGCATAGAGGGAGCTGCACAGAGCGGAGGGGTGTAGAGTGCCGTGGAGTGCTGTAGAGTGGAGTGGCATACAGTGGAGTAGTTTGTCAGAGTACAGTGGATTAAAGTGGGGTGAGGTGGAGGGAGTTGCGTAGTGTGTCCAAGCGGGCAGTAGACTGTCTCCGACTGGCACACAGTGGAGTATAGAGTCCACAGTGTCAGAGTGGGTTACTGTGTTGTTCAGTGGAGGGTAGGGGCATATAGAGCTGTAGAGGGCTGCACAGTGGCATAAAGTGTAGTGCAGTATTGTAGAGTGGAGTTGTATACAGTAGAGTGTCACAGAATGGAACAGCCTAGAGTGGGGTTTATTGGGGTAAAGTGTCATACAGTGAACTAGAGTGGCGTAAAGAGAATTGAGTAAAGTAGAGAGATGTAGACTCGCAATGACGAGTACATTGTTGTACAGTGGAGTGCTATGGGGTGTAGACTACTGTTGAGTGGAGTGCAGTATTAATGAGCGGAGTACAGTAGAGTGGTGTTGGGCACAGGAGTGGCGTACACTGAAAAAGCGTAGAATGGAGTGGTGTAGGGCAGAGTAGTGTACAGTGTGGTGGTGTGGAGTGGCCTACAATGGAGTGGAGTAGAGTGGAGTGGCATACAGTGGAACAGCGTAAGTAAAGTGGCATAAACTTAAATAGTGTACAGTGGAGTAGCGTCCCCTGTCCCCATAACAATCACCCCAGTTTTTATCTCCACCCCTGTCCCCATCTTCTCACTGTATCTCCATTCTCAATTCAATCTTCATCTTCTTCTAACCTTGCTCTGGCTACCTTCTTACATGGCCCTGACTCGTCACCTCTCCTAGCCGGCACCTAACCCTACCTTCCCCTACCTCTCTGCTCTTTTTTCATGTCTTTGCCATTTCACCCCCTCTGTCACCAATGCCCTGCTGGTTCTCGTCTCTTGTCCCAGTTTCACCACTGATGCACATGCATCGCCAATGATTTTTCTCCACCTCTCTTGACCCTGTCTTTCTCTGTCCTGTCTCCTATCGATCCCTCTATAAGCTTCTGCCTCTCCCATGTCCTTGCTGCTGTCCCCGCCACAGTACTCTCCTGTATATAATACCCCCTCTGCCATTCTCACCTTTCCACTTTCCTGTACCCAGGCTTTACCCTATGTTGTTACCTAGCCTTCACCTCTTCTGTCCCCTGCCTTTCCCCTCTCCTGTTCCTTGCCTTCCTTCTAATGGCCGACCGCTCCCCATTTCCCTCTCTCCAGCCCCACCTCCCTCTATCTCTAGTCACCAGTGAACACTTTAAAGCAGCTGTTGGATACAAAAAGGGACTTAACAAATAACATAAAATACATAACATGGTTGTCTCAAACATGAAAACTTACCGACACATAGTAGGGTCCCGCAAAGTCTCTGATCACACCAGAGGATGTGCAAATGCCCATGTGACCGATGATTGGGAAAAGCCACCTGGTGAGACAGAGACCAGACAGTCAGAACTCTGGAGACTACAGACAACCAGGCACACAGATTTCCATGAAGTGAAAGCTGCAACCTTTGCTTTCATGACAATTAGATTAGAAAAGACAGCTAAGGATTAAACCCCTAACATATCTGAAACAAAACCAAAGTCCATTTAAAAGTTTAAAGCGCAGTAATAGTACCTTCCAATATTTTTAGAGAGATTTAAAAAAATCACACAAAAGTGTCTTGAAAGGAGTCACACGGTTACACTGTTCTCAGAGGCCAAAAATCCAACCTAATTGCCTCTTGTCACGTGTGAGAACAGAATTTGAAGCCAATAGGTATTGCCTTTCAGTGCTGTTAGCTGACCTTTTCCCGTTTCCAATGATTTTTCTTAATGCAGTTTAGAATCCACAAAAAGAAATCAAACGTTTTGTTTGCAGATGTGGTAACCCATTGGCAAAAAAAGCCAAACAAACAATAAGGTATATGCATGAATGTATTATGATGCATGTACATGTATGTTGACATTAAAGCAGCCTCAACATGTTGACAAGTGTCATAATGAAGCCCTCACCTTGTGTTTTAATTTAAATTGGAGCTGCAAATTACAAAAATAAAAAGTGTACGGCAATCCTACATTTTAAAAGAAGGAAGTGCCCTGTCAGAGAAACAGAAAAAAAGAAAGGTAAAGGAGGGAGCGGTTGTAGAAGCCGTTTCGGGTGAAATAGGTGTTGAAAAGTGGCAGGATAGCACAAGGGTAGCTGGGTGGGTGATTAAAAAAAAAACACAAAAATAAAACAGTTGTGGTGGGGATGGAGAATGTAGATGGAGTGCATGGAGGAAGGGATAAGAAGGGAAAGCTGCACACTTAGGAAAGAGCAAGGAAACACCTACACTCCGATGATGTGCTGAAAACAAGCACTGAAAAAGACAATAGGTCTGGTTTATAACTGAAAGTATCTCTGACCTAACGTACATGTACCTAGTTACCCGTCCTTTCACTTTTCCATCCATTGATCGTCCTATTAACTCATTTTTGCGTTTTCTGACTTACCTATATGAAATAAAAAAGACACTCAACAAGCAAACACAAGATAACTTAAAGGAATAATAACAGAAAAAAAACCGGTTTCCAATTAAACGTGGAGGGCACATGCTTGCAAAAGAAAAAATAATATAAAAAATGGCTGCCACATTTAGAAGCTATGTACTTGCCATTTTGGAGTGATAAAACAATGACACCTGAAGTGGTGAAAAGACTATGCACAATACCACTACAAGATGGTAGTTCAGTAAACAACACAATGGGAGGGCCATATTTCAATGCTATTGTGTATCGGTGGCCTTTTAGGAACAGTGAAATAATGTTACGACAAGGACAACACAATTGCAAGATGGCCCTCCTGTTTAGTAATAGTGGCTGGACGGGATGCAGTGGACTGTAGATAAAATAAGAGGCAAGCAAGCAGCCAAGGATAACTGTCTGGACAACTGGAACATGCAAAAAAATGAAAAGACGGAATGGAAACCGTGGATACTAAGGACTGTCCACAGGCCCAGGTATTGGAGTACACTAATTTCAAGGCAGATGTGAACGTTATCAGGCAAAATGCTGTCATTCACAGGGCAACAAAGCCAAATGGAGAAATGGTTTAAACCGCTGCTCTCTGCATTATGTTTTCATGGTAAGAAGACAAAGAATGTAAATGTCACTCAAACAAACAGACGAGGGCTAGTGCAAAGGCCTTCTATGTGGGTGCATGTAAGTATTGTTCATGTTTTTATTATTAATTAATTGTCTGCCAGGCCCTCCAAAAAAAGATTACCAATAATCTGTCAGAGGTGACTGACACAAGATTAATTGCCTGCTGCAGCTTTCTCTTAGAATGTGTGTAATAAAGTTTCTGTCAACAAGCTTTAACCACAATGTAATACAAATCCACCTTAAAAACCTATTGGGCTGCACGTTCTCTTCAAAACATATTAGACAGGCTTATTGCACTGGTCGTAACGTTTCATTAAAAATTGATCAGACCTTCAAAAACTAATAGAACTTTTCCCAATGAACCAATAAGGCTTAAAGCATTTATAATTCGATTTTAGTTTGTCACCGTGCACAACGCAGTCCAAGAGTAGTCTGTGCTCTCCAATAAGGCGACAATCAGGCAGACATCCAAGTTGCCAAAAATATGCAACTCCTTCTAAAAGCGGTTAACAAATTCAAATCTTCTATCTCCATGGTTGTCTGATGGGGTGACCAACACCCAAAGTCTTGCCTGCTGCAGTAATCTCTGAGAATCTATTCAACAAAATAGTTATTGGTTTTAAAATATGGTGTTCGCTATATAACAGGCATACAGCTTTTGACATTATGTTTCATGATAAACAGATCAGACCTATGGCATCTGACATAACTTTTCCCAATGAACCATTCAGGCCTACAACCTTAATCACTGGCTTATCATATACAACTCATACCTATTATAATGAGCACAAGTTTTGTCACAAAGCAATCATTGGTATTTAGTTAAAAACTACAAATATTTACATTACAGCTGGCAAAGCAATATACAAACCCTCCTACAATAGCATAACAGGGATTCTCAAAACACAAACCTACCTCCGGGATTTGGCACTGGAGACTACCAATACCAAAGGCCTGGCCTACCACTGTAACCACTGAGATTCCATTAAACAAAATACCCATTTTGTTATAACCTTTCATAATAAGCAGATCAGTCCTACAGCAAAAGACATTTATTTATGTAATGTGTAAAGCACCAGCATCCTCACAAGCCCACCATGAATACTGAAACCATGAGAGACAGTTAATGAGAAGGTAGGACAGCCAAGTTTTAAGCTGCTTACGAAAGGCTATCTGAGATTTACAAATTCTCAATGATTGTGGCTAAGTGTTCCACAGTTTTGGTTCACGATAAGCAAATGTCCCGCCACCTTGGCGGGTTCTATTCACTCTGGAGACTGCAGCCAGTTCCACGTGGCTGGAACAGAGCAGGCTTTTAGGAGTATACCAGGACTCCAGAGACCTCAAATGTAACGGCCCGACATTCAAAAGACATTCATGCATCTAGCGTCTGAATTGAACCCGAAGTTTAATTGGCAGCCAGTAAAAGGTGTGGGTGGAAAAAGGAGTCGTGCAGCCTCATTCTGTACGATCTGAAGCCTTTTCAGCAAGGAAGTAGCAGCATCTAAGTATATTGGGGTGGATGGAGGAGTCGTGCAGCCGCATTCTGTACGATATAAAGCCGTTTCAGCAAGGAAGTAGGAGCATCTAGGTATAGAATATTTCTGTAGTCAGGTATAGAAATTGCAAGAGCTTGGACTACTGTTCTTTGGATAGGGGCCAGAAGGCACATCAAGATTTAAGACAAAACTTTCCAAATTAATCAAAGTACTGCTGGGGCTTGAGGCTGAGCAGGAGGAGAGGAGGGCCCAGTGTATACAATCCCAGGAAAATACAAGGTTTGGGGCAGAATGAATGAAACAAATGCATGTGGGGCCTGGAAAGGAAGCTGCAGTTGAAGTGTTTATTCTCTTACTTGAGAGCTGACCTCTGCTGTCACATTTTCATAATTATGATTTAGAGTTGTCCATACGTTCTGAAATATATATACGTATGATATGCTGTATGACTTGGAGGATGATGGGTGCCCAGCCAATAAAGGGATTGCTTTTCTCACCAGTGTTACCTAAATCCTGCCCCTTCCTCGAAACTTCTTTTCAGTTACACCATGCTTAAAAGTGCCTCTAAGAGTTGGTGCCATGTGACGCTTGGTGGACTACCAATAATACTTTGCTGTGGCGTAACCTTGTCACCACGTGTTGCTGCCTCTGCCACTCTTAAGGCGGGCTTCTTACAGTACTCACTCATGACAATACCACCAAAATCTGTAAGACTTCTTCCTCTCCCAGATATACAAGCCCTGGAACACGCTCCCAAACAGAATAAAGATCTCAAAAGCCATTTAGAATTCAGGATAGCAATGCAGGCTCAGATGTTCCAAACTCCAGGACTGAACCGACTCTCAGACTTGTAGACATACTTGCTTGCATTCAAAGACTGCAAAACTATCCCTTATACCACAATTGGATCCTACTTCACGTGTAAGTTTGTCAGTACGGGCCAACATTCCAAGTTAGCATCACACACCACAAAACTCTACTTCTGGATGACCATGAAACCTGCTTCCGACAGTGTACAACACTAGAATTAGCTACATAACTGACACACTGAAAGGATTGGGGTTTCATCAAAATGCTAAAAAATAATGCAATGCCCTAAAGCATTCTGCCTCAGGAATAAGACTTATTCACGCCCAAAAAAAAGACCGTCTCAAAGTAGAACTAAAAATTATTCAGCAAAAAAGCAAGATTTAAAATTTTTCAAGACAAAGATTCCTTTCTTGTCTAAGTACACAGAGATTATTTTAAAGCTTTGAAGCCAAATAAGTGAAAGATCGCATGCCAGTACAAACAAGGAGAAATCTAGGCAATGTATGATGTGAGCAAAGTTCGAAAAAACACAAACATTGAGCGCCTAACAATAAATGATAAACCCTTGCTTTAGAGTGGTAAGAGACCTTTGAAGTCCACCCTCCTAACTGGAAGCCACTGGCCTGCACTCCATAGGAACAGACACAATTAAGACCCAAGGTGCATTCGGGATGCTGGGAGAACTGAAGCCAAGTGTTTAGGACATAGGTAAAGGACATTTCTGAGGTCCAGCCCAGAAGCACGGCGTTTTTCCGTTCTCCCCGTCATCTCAAAATATAATCATAATAGAAGTAGCAAGTGATGCAACTTTATTGACTTGAGCAATGAAAGACACACTTGCCAGTATTTCAATGCATTCCTTCTATAAACTGTTCTGGCAACTATTTTTGCCCCGTATATCAGTGCAGGAAAGAAATACAAGGTATGCATAAGTTATGAAGCGTGAGATCCCGTCTGACTTTTACGGGCTGGATGATGGTGGTTGATCCGTGAACTTCTTGAAATAAGGGAGACTCTTCTTAGAGACAGTACTGTTAGCATAAGGTTTTTAAAAGGACGACTATTGCAAGGGGTGATAAATAGCACTGACAAAAAAGTTACAAAGGCATAACATTTATATAGGGTGTGAAGACTTATGGCCTGATCGGAGGGGGGCGGAGGGGAGCCAGGTTTTCAGGCTTGTAGATGCAAATTAGAAGTTTGCATAGGTATGGCAGCCCAGAGTGGAGTATCAAGAGCCTTGAAGCACAATGATTAACGAACAAAGGACAGCAGACAAGAGCAGGAAGAAGCAGACCTGATGGCACTTGTGCAAAGAACGCAACTGTACAAAAGGGCGAACAGGATAAATCGAAACTTAATCAGGCACAGTTTAAGGGATTTTATTCATTAAAAAAAAAAAAAAAAGCATCAGCAAAGCCAATAGGTGTCACCTATACAAGAGCTATTGGCTTTGGCAATGCTTTTTGTCATGCCATACACCAGAGGGGCTGCTGTTCAGAGTGGTTAAAAGTTAATGGCATGGAGTGTCAGAGTGGAGTGGGGGAGTAGAGTGTTGTAGACTGGATTTGTTGGAGTGTTGTATGGTGGAGTAGAGTGTTGAAGAGTTAAGTAGAGGGGAGTAGAATTCAGTGGTTCGGTAGCAGAGTGTCGTAGAGTGCAGTGTTGTAGCTTGGAGGGTCATTGAGTAGGGTGTAATAAAGTGGAGTGGACTGGGGGAGTGGGTTAGATTGAGTAGAGTGGGTTGGAAGGAGTGGGGTGGACTGGATGGGGTAGAACGGAGTGGGGTGATGAGATTGGTTTGGGGTTGGTGGATTGGATTAGAGTGATAGGACAGGGGTGTGCCAGAGTGGAATGGGGTGGGGTTAACCGGATGAAAGTACAGTGGTTTGGAGTGGGATGAATTAGAGTGGGGTGGATTAGACTGGACTGAAGGGTGGTGGATTGGACTGGAGAGGGTTGACTGTACCGGAGGGGGTGGACTGTACTGGATGGGCTGGATTGTACTGGATGCGGGTGGACTGTACTGGAAGGGGTGTGGATTGGATTGAGTGGGGTGGATTGGATTGGCATGGACTGAGTAGGGTGGGGTGGAATGGGTTGCAATGCACAGTTATGTGTTAAAGCATCATTCAGAAATTACACATAAGCAAGAAACAATGTTGCTCTGCAATATTTATAACAAGGTAATCCTCATCTTTTGAGAACAGTGCCCATAAGCAAAAAGAAAAGGAAACATGAGTGCAAAGTGAGAAAAGAAGACTTGGAAAAATAAAGGAAAGTTAACCATAGAAAATAAATCTCTGCAATTTTGTTTGTCCTGCTGGGCACATTTTTTGCCAGTCACACATCTTCCGTTTGCAAAGCACTAAAGGTTAAAAAGAATAAAATAGTACCTCAATCACGTACGGAGCAGGGGATGGGCACTGATTAAGTTGAATCAACCAGTGTTTGGTCCCTGGTCCACAGACAAGAACGGAAATGATGCTAGGCCTGCGGTGACTAATTATGAGGCTGAAAAGAAGAGTGCCAGGCAAACCAACAAATGGTAAACAACGGGCAGGTACTTATTGTTGACAACAGTGCCTTGCAAGCGGGAGAGACGCATGCCCTAGTGCATGCTCTCACAGGCTCGACTCTAAAAATACAGAGCAGGAAGAGGCAGACAAAGAGCAACCAAGATGGGCTGGTTTGAATGCATATTAGGAATAGATATAGCTGCTACTACAGGACAGTTAGAAGGAAGTGTCCTTTGTGAAAAAGGAGTACCGACTGCAGGCAACTGCAACCTCATGAAACTACTAACAGCACATCAAGTATCCAACTTAAAAGCATTCAAATAAAACATCAGGCAAGACACTGACAGGTAGCACAAACTCTCAAACCAAACAGTAGTGCTACATTCTTGGAGGCACACTTAAAACATAAGCATTACAAGTAGATTCAGAAACATGTATGAAAAACATAGCATTGCTCTAGAAATGCAAGTGCCAGCGTGTCTCTACCATTACCAGAGTACATCATATAGCATAATGGCACTCGCGACTTTGTCAGTGGTTCACCCCTGAGTTGCAGGACAAACAAATGGATCTCAGGTTCATAAACATGGTCTAGCCTTTAGAGGACCAGGATCGATGCAGGCACATGTCTATAATCTCTCATGAACACCCTTGGATGAAACTTTAGATCCGGAGATAAGTCTACGCCACAAAGTGCAGCTAAATGTGAGCTGCAAGAATGTCTGAAGCACAGGAATAGCAGCAGCATATACTTGGTAATTTTTTACGGGTTACTGAAAACGCATTTTGGAATGTAAAGGACAGATACAGATCAATGCACAAGAAAGTCATCCCTGGATGAGTCAATCTAAAGGATCTGCAGATTCATTGGAAAAACGAAAGGCAGAGTGCTTACTCAGCAGACATGGGAGCAGTGGAATGAGTACCTACAGTAGACCAGAGTGGGCACGGTTTCACAATTGATGACCTGTACAGTTAAAGAATGCAAAGTCACCAAGTGTTAGAACTATTCTGAAGGGATAGAAATATACTTCCTTTATTTCATAACATTCAGCTGGAATGATGACCCTGCATAGGTTTCCAAGGAAACTAAGCCTGCAATGATTGTGATAGTTATGATGAGACAAAGTGGCGGAAGCATCAAAGTGACTGGCATGTAGGAATCACATAAACTTTCCACCGTCGCACCCATGAACACCACAGCAAGAGACCCTTTCCTACAGCCGTACTCAGAAGAAAGGCTTTTACTAGCTATTAAACATGGCTTCAATGCCTCGACCTTTCACCCTGAAACTAACGTATTTTCAGTTTCAATGCTCACTTCGCTAATGGCTTTGTGTCGCCTGTAGGTTGCACTATTGTTTTAAAGAAGTCTATAATAATGTTTGGACATAAAAGCATTGGCAAAGCTAAGATGTACTTTACTGGATGGAAGAAAAGTTTCAGTATATTGCAGTGCAGATTACAGAAGCCGCCAAACCCTCATGCTGAATGTGGTGAGCAACAAAGAAATAGACCTGCCAAAAGCTTGTTACTGTCAAAGATCGGTATGAGATGGGAGAGAGACAGGGCAACGTCAAAATCTAAGTACGGGTAGTGAAAATAGCAAAATACATGGACCATGTGATTTTTTTTGCCATGTGATCCGTTTTCTGCCACAGCAATTTATAAATATATTTTAAAACACAGAATTGGTGGAGGAGCAGGGGTGTGCAATTGTTGCAGCCCGACGCCCAGGACATATTAAGTGGGGTCAAGGGCAACAAGTTTTCATATTTATTTTGTCCTTGGGACAAGTAGGCCCAACCCTCTGCAGCACGAACCCTTTGGCTGCCAGCTTACTGTACCACATTATAGGTCAGGGAAGGACATAGTCTACAATAATGGTAACATTTATTTCCATATGTTATTGCCCTTCAAACTTGTATTTATGGTTCATTAATTGAAAGCCTTTATTATTAGGGTGAGCGCCCAGTAAGGAAATGTAGTAAGCTCGGACTGCACTACTGATAGTTCCAGTATAAAAATGTGTACAAACATTTGCAATGTTGAAACATATGAGGCTACATGTATTGCTCCCAGAATGCTTTCTGAATAAATGCAAATATTTGCAGAAGCTTGAAAGCAATTTGAGGATTCTTTGATTTCAAAATCCAAACTTTCATTAAAAGAAATGCAATGAGTGGGAAAAAAAAGTTTTGCTAATCTGCTGGGAAATTTTAGTTAACATTTCTTTGAAGCATCATTTAGTAAAATGAGTTGATGCATGCTAGTATTTCTAATAAATATATCCATAAGGGGAAAATCAGTGTTACCAGATTCAACAAGATTATGGGAAACATGAAAATAAACAAGCATTTTCAAAGTCAGTAGGTTCGACATTGGTCCTCAGCTTTTTTGTTTCAACATAGTTTTTATAAAACTTTATTGTTGTGGGAGCTGCACTCACTATTATAACAAACACCGGCAAAAGAAAAAAATATTTTATAGCCTCAAAAAGCACACATTGTCACAGTAGTTCCTTGCATTGAACAAAACTACTTTGTGTGCTGATATGCTCCTTGTAAAAGAGCACAATGCTGTCAGTCAGTGAAGCCATTCAACAGAGCGAGAGAGAGAGAGAGAACTGATTAGGGGCCCCAATTCTTAAAGAAAGTTACAAAAGTGCACCCATGGTATGTGTCCTTGCATTAATGCAGATTTACAACTCATGAATTCCCAAGAATTTATAGACGTAGGACAGGAAATTTGATTCCTAGAAAAAAGTGTGGACTACTTCTTAGTTCAAGCAAAAAGGTAAGTCTAGATTTGCTCATGCGAAAATCTGTTGAGCATTTACAAGTTCACCCTCCCTCCAATCCCCCCCCAACTGTCAGGATAAAATGTCCAAGTTTTCTCAGTATGGAAAACAATTACAGCAAAGCTGGTAAAAACCTCTAAAACAAGCAACTCTTTAGGTGTGCACAGACTCAAAATGGCATTCCAAACCTGGAACTGTTGCTTAATACTACCCACAGCCTCAGTATGCCCATTTGTGGAAAGGTGGCAAAATAAGGGATTTGCTGATATTCAAACCCAACTATAGTATGAGCAGTGGCATAATCAGAGAGGTTATTATCATGGCCCTTATAGAATGAGATTGCCAATTTGTCACCACCTGGCAGCAAAGGGACACGTGGATTCTGTTACAGGGCAAGTAGATTTGTGAAGCAACTTGTCCCATGGACAATTAGATAATTTATTAAATTTCACAACCCTGAGGAGAAATGGACCATTTAGGCAATGGAAATCCAACACAATAAAAATCCCAAACAGAATTAGAAAAATAGAAAGATATTTAATAAACTTAATATAAAAATGGCAAAAACCCAAAACAGGAACAGAAGATATGAATTTTCAATTTTTAAGTAAGAGTAGCAATAGGAAGCACAAAGTGGCAATGATAGTCAGTAGTCACAGTTCCGGTCCTCCAAGGCTCCTCTCATGACAAAGACACCAGGTCTAATCCTCTTCTGTTCTTCCTCAGGTCTGGCAGTGTTCTGAAGAGGATGCCTAGAGACACCACATGTAGACCTGGCACAAGCTGGTAGGTGAGAATGACTCCTGGGCACGCCCGAAGCAATTGTGTAAAAGTTCCCAGGGCCACCCTTTAGCCCTCTATGAATTTTCATGATACAAAAAGTCTTCAGCCACAATAAACTTGGGCTCTGAGGGATGGAGGGGTGTGGGGGAATTGTACTTTGGGAATCCTAGTGTCCTCCCGCAGATAACATTAAAACCCAGTTTGAAGCAGGCACTGTACCTACAACCAACCCAAAGGCAGAAGTATGGGAAGACAAAAGCAGCTTTTTCCTACTTCCAGAGAGTGGACACACAACAATTGTTTTGGCACCCTGTTCTCTTCCGTTGAAGTGCGTCCCAAATGTTCTGTGGGCACCCAGCTGACATGTCAGGCAAGATTTGATGCTTTAATGTCAAAAAGGATGCCACAAGCACTCCCCCCTCTGTTGAGGTCAAATGTGTCATTTGAGCCCATTCAGGTGAACCTGTCAATCACAGTGGTTTATTGCGTAGCCACTGGCAGGAATTTTACACCTTTTCCACAACTTCCAAACGCTAATTATTGGCTAGGAGAAGCTGGAGAGCAAATGCAAATTAGACTCCAGGAACTTTAGGCAGAGAAAAGGAAACTTTCTAAAAGTTACTTTTCCTTAATGTACATTAAAAATCCAACTTCACCACTGAATTGAACTTTTAATAACTATTAGGAATTGTTGTATAAGTATTTTTCTAGCTAGTGCCATTCCCGAGATACAGTATTAGGATTTTAATATGCAGTTCTACATAGGACAGCTAGGCCTGCCACTGCCAGGAATACCTTTTGATTGCTAGTCACTTTAAGGGAATGTTACGTTATTTTTCTACATTTCCTACTTTTAAATACCATGCACTCTGACTTGTGGGCTACAAGTCCTACATAGTGGTGTCTTATCAATATATTAAAAGATAGAGGTTTGACCTGTCAAAAAGGTTCATTTTGACAGGTCGAATTAATGTTTTTACACTGCTGCAGTCAGGCTATAATGGTTGGCCTGAAGCTAATGTAATGGATTACACAATATGTGCTGCAGTCCACTCGTGGTATTTAACTTCCAGGCCCTGGGCACAATTTGTACCACATTGTAAGGACCTGCAGGCAAGTTAAATACATCAACTAAAAAGATGCCAATTCTACCATGTTTAAAGAGGGATCACAGGCATTAGACTACAGGTAGAAGTGGGGAAGTGTACAGAGTTCTAAAGTCAGCAAAATATAGCGTGCAGAAAAAAGGTGAAAAATATGGGGTGACCATGCAGAAAAGGCGAAATTCCTACAGGAATATTTGCCAAGTGTTTTCATATTCTGAGCAACACATTCACTCCTTTTTTTAGAGTCTCGCCTACTGACAGCTTTTGTGTACAATACCAATATGTACAGTAGGCTGTGGGTCAACCAATTGCTTATCATTGTCTGGCTTTCCTGGCACCCTTATTTGTCTCTCACCTGGAGTTTAGCTTCTTTGCCATGCACTTCATTAATTACCTTGTATTTTTCCACTGCTTACATTCAGGGAACTACTTTTTTGTTTTGCTAACACCTACCATTGTTGCTCCCTGCTGGCTAACAGCACTTTGTCAGCGTTTACTTGCTGCCTCCAACCCCTGATCCTGCAATGCTCCTCTACCTTTTTTTATTTTTGGAACTTTTAGTTTGGCCCAAAACTGCTATTAGCTAATGGGCTGCTGCTGTCTGATAAGGTACTTCCACTAATGTTTTATTTATTATTTAGGTCTGGTTTACAGACAGATTTTAGCTGTCTATTGTTGTGGGCACTGCCAAAAACATACATATTCAGCATCAGTAATAAGCATCTTTTAAAAATATTATCAGATGCTGGACAGCATGGGCAAAAAGCATTGACAATGTCAATAGGACTGACAAAGCCAAAAGGCGAGACCTAATGGCTTTGACAGTGCTTATGAGACCGGATGCCATTGACAATACTTGTTAGGAATGCAGCATCTTGCATTCTGGGCCTTGTAGTTTCAAATATCTCAGCATTCTTAGAACCCCCCAAAAAAAAAAAAAAAAAAAAAAAAGCACATTCAACAACTGTGCAAGTCCCCCTCGGATAGTTCACTTGCCTCCTCAATTGATTCAATATGCTAAACAGATCCCAGTGAAGCAATGTGGCAAGGCGTCTCCCCACTAGTAGATACACCTAAAGTGCCATACGGCAAGATCATTCACATAGTATTTTCACAGCTGCCGACCACAGAGGTAACCCTATCCTAAGAGTGCACGACCATCCCACGCACCCCAAGAAAGAGCTGCATTCACGCAGAGAAAAAAGGCATTGTTCAGACACATTTTAAAGAACATGCGATTAAACAGCTCACCCTATTATAAACATGATTATTGATGTATCACTCCAACATACAAAAAAAATAAAAACACATGCTTGTCAATCCTCCTGCTTTAGGATGTATGCTACTGCTTTTACAGGAACACTGCAGCCCACGGATTACTGCTGTCCTAAACAGTTATCAACAAGTAAAACTCTGCTTTCAAATATTGGCCTTACTAACTACCAACAATAACAGTGATAAGTCTCAAAATAGCATCTGGATCAGAAATGAAAGCCAAGCGGACATGTCCTCAAGATAGGAAATAAGATTTACTGTGATAATTTAGACATAGACCAAACTGCAGTGCTACCATTACAATGCATAACTGCTGGAAATGACAAATCCCACTGGTCCCAGAATGTAAGCAAGGATGGGACTGCAGTGCGCACAATTCAGAAGGAGAAACGACAGCCCTCCATTAAATATGTTTCAGGCCAGCTTGGCACGTTGATACTTCACAGATCAGTCAAATGAAGCAAAGAATTCGAGGAGGGGTGAATCTCATCAGCAGGCCAGGGATGGCATGCTGCATATAAAGGGGGCAACCTGGAGCAGGTCAAAGCTGTACGGAAAGAGGCGTGTTTCACATCAACACTCTATCAGACTAAAGTAAAGGAACTCAAATCTTGAAGCCAGGTGTTCATAAGTAGCTGATCATTGCAATTAAGGGAGAAAAACTTAACAGGTGCAATGACTATGAGGTAAAGACCTCCTGGGTCACTAATTATATTGAATGTCGTGTTGCACCAACACATCCAGTGGTTACCACTACCTCGGTCTAGTCAGTAGATAGGAAATGGTCCAAGGAAGGCAAAGTGGTGAGGTCAACAAAATAAAGGAGCAGACTCCATCTGCGTTACAGTTCGAGAGGTGTGGCCTTCAGGCACTGGGAACAAAAGACGAACTGACCTTCTGTCCTAACGATACTAAGGGAAAGCATCTATTAATTTTAGTAGGGCTAGCTGAATATACAGCACCTCAAGCCTCCGCCTGTTATAAGACTAGAATGGCCCTCTTAGCTTGGGCTTAAACCCATTGATTAATATGGGGCTTGGAGTGTCCTTATTTTTACACTGCTGCCGTCACCACCGTGAATGGGGCAGCACTGGTGTCCAGCCAGTATGAATGCACTGCAAGCAATAACTCCCTGAGTGGAGTGTGTGCAGTGCACCTGGCACTGCCTGGCGGCAGAAACCTTTGCCTCCCTCTGTTTGCCACTTTTGCTACATCCAATTGAATGAACGGATTAATGAACTTTATAAAGTGCGCGATTGGCCCAGCAGGGGGTGTTCTGATACTAGTAAGGAAGCAGCACGTGATAATAAATTGAAAAGATACGTTTTAAGCAGTCTACAGAATGAAACAAGGCAGTTAACGGCACGAAGGTAGGAAGGGAGCGAGTTCCAAGTCTTGGTCACCACCACAGAGAAAGCACGCCCCCCCCCCCTCGGGAAAATTCACACAGGTAACAGAAGGGGCACAGGCGGACTTATGGCAGAGGCAATGAGCTCTGAAAAGGCAACGTAACTGAATAAGAACAAGTGTAAAGACGTGAGGCGTAAAGAAATGTCAGTGTTTACACAGGCGAGAATGAGGTGAGCGACTGCAGTACTCCGAATCTGCTGCTGTATGGCTAGTGAGGGGGGTGGGGGGCAGGAAGACCTACAGTAGTCCAGGCGCCTGTGAAAATGCACTTGCACTACTGTCTTGTGGAAATGAGAAAGAAGGGGAATAACTCACCCTAGGTGTTAAACCTCGGCCCCGTAACTGAAATCTGTCAGGGTTCTCAGAATTCTTTCTTATGTCATCATCCAAGTGACCACTCGTGCAACTTCAGTGTCTAAACTACCACATACCTATCCATGAGTTACAACCTCATAAAAACACTAGTGTTATATAGCCACCCCATCCACCCATTGTCCAATGAAGTTTAAGAGGCAGTAAAAACCCTCCGAATGTAGAGGACAGTAGGGAGATCATAGAGATCATAAAGGCAAGTTCTCACAACTGCAGCAGGGGCCGCAATAGGCTAGCAAGGGCAATCTTCCACCATAAAACAACCAATTGGGCTGAGACACTAAAATAGCCTATTCACACACTGCTACATGGAAGGCTTAGTACCAGCGTCATGGAAAGGTTCACTGCTCCGCACAACACATAACAAGCATCGGAAAACCCAATAGGTCTCAACAATCCACGAGCTATTGGCATTGTCAAGGTAATCGTCTTTTAACCATGGTGTATAGCGGCACTATGACAGCCGTGTCATAGTACTTTTTTTGTCTGGCAGGAGGGCTGGGACAAGATCAAACCGGGGGGGGGGGGGGGGAGAGGCTAGGCAACACAACATGGGAGGGAGGGAAGCGGTTTTGCATGACCAGCACTGTCCGCGTCATAGGACTTTGGTTTTGTGGGTGTGGGGTAGGACGACAACAGGAGGGAGGGTGCCGAAAGACAACATGGAAGAGGGTGGGTGGGGAGAAGGTAAAAAGTGCCTTGGCATGGCCAGCAGTGTCTGCGTCATAGGGCTTTGTTTTGGTGGGTGTGAGGTATCACGACAACGGGAGTGAGGGGGCAAACTGACAACGTGGAGGAGGGTGGGTGGGGAGAAAGTAAAAAGTGCTTTGGCACGGCCAGCAATGTTCACTTCATTGTGCTTTGTTTTGGTGGGTGTGGGGTAGAAAAGGACATGATGCATGCATACCATGAAAAATGAGGACAAAGCAAATAAGTGCAATACTGAGGTGACCAGTGGTAAGCTATGGGCGGGCTGTAAGCCTAATAATTATAAACAAAATGTCTTGAAGAGACATGCACTGTCCAGCCAAGAGCTCAGAAGCCAACCCAGACAACTATAGGCTAATTGTGATATTGGATCTGGACTCCAAGTATTATGCATCAGCTCTAGTTATAGAATAGTTATTCCCTGGTATCAAACTGGTTTCTCCTCAGACAACTCTAAAATTGACAACACAGTTGTGCTCTCTGCTCTGATCTGCCAGTGCCTTATATTTAAACAAAATTTATATTTGTGCTTTATCCATTTCAGTGAAGCCATTGACTATCAGAAGATCTCTATTAAGGGAAAAGCTTGAAAACATGAAGATACTATCTCAACTACTGGATGCTATCAAATTACTTTATGCAAATAATTGTATTAAAATCAAAACTGGAAATACCACCTCTCTCACTGATAAAGTTCTGGTTGATAAAGGGCTGAAACAAGGTATAACTTTTTAATGTATTTACACAGCTCTCATCTGGAAAAAGTCTTGACCATAAACCAGGCTTGCCAACCAAAATTAAGCAACTTTTTTGTGCTCTTCTATATGCCGCTGACTATGTCCTTTTGGATCAAACACAGGTAGGCCTCCAACACATTTACAAATCTACTGAGAAGAAAATAGGCTAGAAATGAACGCCATAAAATCTAAGGTCTTAAAATTTCTCTTGTCGTCAAAGTTCAAATGGAGGCTAAATGGTGATTCTTTGGAAAAAGTAAACTTATATTTAGAAATGGGAGTTCATCTCCAAATCAAAAGTCGCTATAAAACCACTTTATAGCATCCTGATGTAAAATTCCCCATTTCCAACATTTGTTTTAAAAAAAACTGAATACAAACCTGTCAGTCCTATTCTCAGAACTGCTTTTGGAGGTAATAGGAGTAAAATTGTATTTGTACCGGCCACTAGTGCTACTGAAAACAGATTATAGAATTCTAGCAAAAATCCTGGCGGATCACCTGGCACCATAAATCCCGCAATTAGTACACCTGGATCGAAAGGGGTTTGTCCTGGCCCTAACTACTTAACTTAAACTGCAATGCTTTTTCCACATCTTGGAACACGTCAGTTACATAGCCTCGACTGGGCTGTCTGGACATGGATTTGGACAGAGCATTTGACTCTTTAAAGTGACCCTACTTATTTGCAGTGTTGCCCCAGTATGGTTTCGGAGTTTGATTCCAGAGACTCATCTACTTAATATACACACTGCCATCAGCCAGGGTGAAGACCGTCTCTCTTATCTCCGATCCCATTCCCATAGACAGCAGCACACTTCATAGATGACCACTCTCCCCACACTGCTTTTTTCCCTTGCAGTGGAGCCGTTGGCGGCTCAACTTTGTTAATGGGGTGGTGAGTGTGAAATACCTATGGGAGATGGCGTCCACTCGGTCTCCATATATGCTGATAATTTACTTATATATTTACAGGACATTTATTTTATTCCTGACACGGTCACCCACACACTGTCAATTTGCTGCCCTCTCTGGCCTTGGTGTCAATTGGGCTAAATCCTGCCTTTTCCCGTTATCCCAGATCATTCTGCTTGAAACTCCACTTACCTGGCAGCCCAATATGTTTAGATACTTGGAAATCTAAGTCTATCATTCATTTACAGATTTATTAGATGGTAACCTGACATGTTCTGTCACCTCGCTACGGGCCCAGATGGCCTTCTGGAATACCTTGCCTGTCTCCATGGCAGGCAGGGTGGCCCTGCTCAAGATGGCTGTACTTCCCCCATCTCCTGTACTACTTTGTTAATTTGCAGTTATACTTTCCTGTCTCCTTTATCCGTTCCTTTGAAGGTGTGATTACAACTTTATATGGAATACTTCCAGGTTTTTTCCCGACAAAACTGAGGTCCTCATCCTCGGCTCCATCCCCTCCACATGGGACGACTCCTGGTGGCCTGCCACACTGGGAACCGCACCGACACCCACCGACCACGCACGCAACCTGGGATTCATCCTGGACTCATCACTATCAATGACCCAGCAAGTAAACCCCATCTCTTCCTCCTGCTTCAACACCCTCTGCATGCTTCGGAAGATCTACAAACGGATTCCCACCGAAACCAGAAAGACGGTCACCCAGGCCCTCGTAAGCTGGACTACAGCAATGTCCTCTATGCAGGAACCACGGCCAAGCTCCAGAAAAGACTCCAACGCATACAGAACGCCTCCGCACACTGCTGGACATTCCCCACTACATCACAGCCCACCTGACACCCCTACACTGGCTTCCCATCAACAAGAGAATTACATTCAAACTCCTCACCCACACTCACAAAGCACTACACAACACAGGACCAGATCGTCTCAAGATGTGGAACACTCTTCCCACCCACCTGTGACAGACACAGGATCTACTTACCTTCAGGAGACACCTCAAGACATGGCTGTTCAAGCAGTAGCAGCCCCGCCCCTCCCCCATCAGCACCTTGAGACCATCACGGGCGAGTATTGCGCTTTACACGTGCTCATATTGATTGGCACTTAATAAGCTTTACCAGCCCATGGACCGCAGGGGATTGGCGGCCCCCAAGTTAGAATAGTACTAGTTAGTGTCCCACCTATAATGGGTGGCGATGTGGCTCGCTGCTTCGCAGCGCACTGATACTGCCACACTGCTGCCAGCCTGGAGCCTGCCCAGTATCTTGCAGCCGTTTCACCCATGTGCTCGGCCGATACTGCCTAAACCCTCACTCCTTTTAGTGGTGCATCACTGCTTTACATGCAGTCTCTACCTCACAAGGCATACCACACCTTATGCACCAGTATTGACGGTCTTAGGCACACAGCGAGGATAACAATTCGCAACAACAGAACTATTCATTTGGGACGAGGCGGGAATCCAAGAGTTCGACCACTTGAACCAGATTTGGACCCAGAAGGCTCATTTACTACACTACTGGCTCAATCACTTGAAACAAGAATTGGATTTAGGGCTTCCAATATCCCCATGGAATGGAGAGGTGACTCACACCCATCAAGGTTTACTTATGGCATCAATCTGGGAGCAAGGTTTATTTAATCCATTCTAAAAAATAGTTTAGCGAAATGCTGTAAATTGCACTCAGAAGCTAAAGACTTTGCTACACTAGGGACTGCAATTTCAGGGGAACTGAATATAAAATATACAAGATTACAATTTGGCTTTTTTATCAGGGCAAGATCTATAAACAAATGGAAGCACACAAAGGAATCTATTAGATCCAGCTTGTGCAGCTATAAACATGAGTCACTGGCTCATGTAATATGTTGCTGCCCAACTTTCTATAAAGAGCAGAAAAAGACATCCGATCCATACCTTTGAAAAAGCAATTCTTTCTTACTTCAATAGCAATGATGAACAGTCATTACCAGGCTTTGTGAAACTGACGTTGATGATTTGAACTACTCCTCCAATAACTGATAGGCTTGGTGAAACTGAGGTCTTTAGCTTTTCCTCCTTTTCAATAATGTAAATTGCTACTTTTAAGAAATGTAAACAGTTTTTGAATTAACATTATATTTTTTCATTTTTATCTTTTCTCCTTTTTGTACCTCACTGTATATTGAATGTTTCTATTAACCAGCAATACATTTATCAGACTACACCTACAGTACTGCAGTTTACCGACCTCCCTATTCCCCACTAACCCTCCAGTTGTCACACCCTCTGGAGATGACTGGGTTAGATATATGCCCTATAAGCTCCTTCACTCACTCATGCCTACTACCACAGCTTCCTTTGCCGCCGAAAATGTTAGTATATTTAAGAAGTCCAGCCTCCTCATATATCTCTGGAGTTACACTGCACCTGTGTCACAGTTCCATCACACAATGAAACCGTTGCAGCGTTTTCATGTTTCACTTCTGTCATAGTTAGTCATACCTCCCATGTTGCAGTCTAGACGTTCTGCGCGACTGCACCCGTAAGTCCACATTTTCACTACCCTTTCACAACAGCCTTCAGGACCCACATGCCTTCCCAATGCCATCATCTCCTCACACCTTGCAGATGTCACAACTCCCTTAATACCTCCTGTATCAGTGTTTGAAAGCCTTCCTACTGTCTGCCCACTCCACCTCCAAAGAATTATAACTCCCGATTCGGTAGGTAATCCTTTTTCCGGGTTTTAGGATTTAATATAATGATGCTTTAGCACTTTTCATGGAAAACTATTTCAATAAACATTTAAGAAACGGACTACGCAAAGGTAGCAGCGTAATAGTGGAAAAGAAAGGCAAAAAAGAAAAGAATTTTTTTTTTAAAAAACGTAAACCTTTATTATACACCAATAATAAAAGCTTCACTGGGGTCATAGTATAACTCCGCCCACAACAAATTTAGAGAGCTCTTTAAGTTGCATCAACATAGACAAATATTTCTCATTCACTAAGTGTTTGCAACTGAACAGATAAAGATTTCAACGCAAAATATTATGGGACAGCAAATACCTATGAATCAGAGTACTGAATCAGCTCCTATAAAATTAAACATCCTGCTAAACACCTTGGATGCGATGCAGCAATTCAAAAGAAATACATACCTACCAACCGCAGTTATACAGCCATTAGTGGTTGGGTACTATTCTTTCCCTATACCTTCGCTGGGATTATACAATCCTCAAAAAACCGAGCGCTAGCGAAAGAATATTTTAGAGATGGTGGAATTTATTATATTACAAAGCTTAGCTAGTTGTCTAAGCTTTATTTGCGGGAAAATCAAAAAATGAATTACAACAGCCTGAATACCCCAGGCTGGTGAAATTTCGTTTCAGTGTATTCCCAATATGAAGAGACCCATTTCCCCTGAAAAAGTGGAAGAATTCCAACAAGAAACCAACATGAAAAGTGGACAGGAAGGGCAGAAGAAATAAAGCGGGAAAAAAAACAGGAGTAATGGAAATAAGAAAAGAAAAATATGTTAGGCCAGATAGATAATTGTAGAGATTCATGGGTACAGTTAGGGGAGGGGAAGAGATACTAGGGTATAGCTAGGTGCAAGTGTTTAAGGGTAAAAGCAGGTGCTGAAGTACTATGGTATAGGCTGCAATAGAGATGCTGATGTAGGGTAAGGTTATTAGGGTAAAGATCAGAGGGTATCAAAAGGGGCAGCAGTAATAGTGTATCAGTACAGGAAATTGTATGCGTATTATGGTACAGGTAAGGGCTAAGGTCTAGGTGGAAATAGTAGACTCTCAGAAAGAGGTCCTAGGGTATAAGTAGTCAAAGAGGTATTAGAGTATAAGTAGGGGCAGAGGCAGCAATGCACTGGTGTTAGCAGTAGAAGGTATATGTAAGGATTAAAAGCATAGATAGGGGTTGAATCACTATAGTATAGACACTAGAGTATGAGTGGGTAGAGATTGTAATGTATTGGAAGGGGTAGAGGTGGTAGGGTAAAGACAAAGGTAGGAGGTACAGGGGTATAAGTAAGGATTTGGGTATCAGGGAATAGCTTGGGGCAGTGGTGCACGCTTATAGGCAAGAGCAAAGGACAGGTCATTCCTGTCCTTTGCTCCTGCCTATATAAATCAATCAGGAATTTGTAAAGCGTACTACTCACCCGTGAGGGTCTCAAGGCGCTGGGGGGGGCGGGAGGGGAAGGAGGTGCTGCTACTGCTCGAACAGCCAGGTCTTGTTAAGTTTCCTGAAGGGAAGGAGGTTTTTGGTCCGGCACAGGTGGGTGGGAAGAGTGCTCCACATTTTGGCGGCGTCCTTGTACCTCTGCCCCTAGCTAATTAATAGTAGAAAGTCACAGTTGAGGACGAAAAGGGTTGGGTTTCCAGGATACACAAAAAGCTATCCGTAGAGAAAGGGTATACAGGCCAGTAGAGAAAGTGGGCCTGGGGGTACAACCACCATAAAACAGAAACATTGGTTCTAGGTGGCCCTTGACAGAAAAAAAAACAAAGATTGCAGGGAATCTTTTGCCACGAAGGGTATTCACTGGGATGGGTTCAAATTTCTGGGAATTCCATTCACTAAAAAAAACATTCAAGGAAACAGGCTGTGTATAAAGTTTTCTGGAATGTATTATTTACAGAATCATATACAACCCAGCTAGTTCCCAATTTGATGCATCTCTTTCGGTCTCGCATGAAGACAGGTACAATTCCACCAGTAGAGTTAAATTAATTCGCACTGCACTCATGCAGCGTTCCAGCCTGCACACAGAATTAACATAACAGACGATATTCGATCAATGATAGACAAAGGCCGGTCAATTATATTAGTACTCATTGTTCTGTCCAAGGCATTAAATGTGGGTGGCAAACATCAACAGCTGCAAAGACTACCTAAGGCAGCAGCCTGGCTTCGGTAAAATCCTTCTTATCAGAACATTCAACCAATGCTAAAATGGGTAACTTTTATTCCAACCCAGAAAAAACTTAATTGTTTGATTCCACAGTGATCCCGCTTTATCATTTTACCCTTTTAACACACATGATCCTTCCTGGTGATACACAGGAAAGAGGTAAGTCATCTCAGACTTACACAGATGACATCCACCTAACAGGAGGATTGGTCAACTCAATGAGACACAATGTGGGAACCTATTCAGCTGTTTGAGCAAATTTGAGGCTTTGTTAAATAACAGCATGTTACAGCTGGATGGTGACAAGGGCCAAAGTCTTGAACAGAGCTCTAAAAGCCTGCTCCTCTTTTTGGTCAATAATAATCCCAGTGCAAAAAGTTAAAGAATGCCTATGATTAGGTATTTATCTGAATATGAAATCCGACTGTTAAGAATATTTTTCTATCCATACAGACTAGGCATAATCCTTTGACACCCTCACCAGTGAGAACCCTGACAAATGCAAGACTAGATTATGTAATGAATTGTGGAACAAACTCCAGATAGCACAGAATGTGAAGTCAAGTTAGCATTGTGGCTAGGAAACCAATATTATGCCTTCACAAGCAGGAAGAGTCAATTGGCTAAAAGTAGAGCTAAAGATGTTAACTTTAAGTGCATGTGTATCATGGGTGTTTGGTCAATCCCCATCAGAACTGAGGACTCTATTATTCCAGTAAGAAGAGGGATTTCTGAGGTCTTCTAATGAAGGGCCCATTCAATAGCTTCAGTTTTATCTTAAGTATGAGAGAGTGATGTATGTTATAAAAAGGAACTCACAGGATTACCTTTTTCACAGTTGTCCAGATGAGTGAACACTTAATTGAAGTTGCAGGTAACAAACACTGGACCTTTACACAAATTCCGTGAAAACACGCTAACCAGGGGCGGCCCCTCCGTTATAGCAAAGGAGTGTCGCCCCACTGCAGAAAGGCAGCAGACAAATAAAATGATAAAAAAATATTTTATTATCATTTTATTTTCCTGCTTAATCACTGCCAGTTTGCAGAGTCTAGGGCGGGGCCAGCATCCTGTGTGCCAGCAGCGGAAGGAGGAGTGGTAGGTGCACTCTAAGTACGCATGTCAGTTTGGCCGTCCGTCTTAGGCCAGCCAAACAGACATGCACACTTATTTCTCTCTACCAGAGCTGTGTTTCACAGCCGGGTGGAGAACCAGCACAGGCTCCCACTCTCTAACTAAGGGGCATTTCTGTTCGCTCAGACCAATCCTAGTGCTTGTCTTTTGCTGGGTAACAGCATGAGAGAAAAGTCTAGATTGGGTGGGGAGGAGAGCATAAAGAGAAGGACCGAGGTGGCGGGAGCAGAGGAACATAGAGGGCCAGCAGCAGCAGGTAAGTCTTTTTATTTTATTTACTATACCCCCCCCCCCCTGCGTACTCCAGGCATTTGTGGTAGCAGCAGTCACTGACGCTAGCCATAACCATTATTTATCCATGCTCCTTCATCGCCAAAAGAATGCTTCTGCCACTCTTCCCACTGCTGTATACGCAAACTCAGGCATTTACTGAAATACAGTGATAATGTGAAGCAACAGGAGTTTCATGAATGACTACCATCATTTCCTGGAATGCAGCAGAAATTTTAACAGTTGGAGTCTCTTTTCCATTGCATTACTATGAGCACCTGATCATAATCTACAAAGACAGAAGGTTATTTGAGACTACAATCAGTTATTTCTGTGAGAACATCCTTTGCCCAGTAATTACAAAGGATAGGAGTCATTGGCTGAGATGGCCGATCAGACTATGTCGACCACATGGATGCTACTTTAAATGAGGTACACCATGACCTGAGGATGCCTGAAGAGCCCAGTGGACGTGAACAAATCCTGGCAGATGATTACTAAATTCACTAAGGCAGAAGGTGTTACTGGACACCACTTACCTTCTGTGGTACATTCCACTGCTGTGCATGGCAGCAATAGGGTGGTCATCCCCCAACTTTTTGTCTGCCTCCCTCCACTTTCTGACACGGTTTTAGCTGGTTTTCGGACTCTGCACATTTACCACTGCTAACCAGTGCTAAAGTGCATATGCTTTCTCCCTGTAACATGGTAACATTGGTTCATTACCAATTGGCATATTTGATATACTTGTAAGTCCCTATTAAAGTGCACTACATGTGCCTAAGGCCTGTACATTGAATGCTACTAGTAGGCCTGCTGCACAGGTTGTGCCATCCACATTAGTCGTCCATTACCCATGTCCCAGGCCTGCCATTGCAAGGCCTGTGTGTGCAGTTTCACTGCCACTTCGATTTGGCATTTAAAAGTACTTGCCAAGCCCTAAACTCCCCTTTTCACACATATCAGTCACCCCTAAGACAGGCCCTAGGTAACCCATAGGGCAGGGTGCTATGTAAGTAAAAGGCAGGACATGTAAATGCGCTTTCTTTATATGTCCTGGTAGTGGAAAACTCCTAAATTCGTTTTCAACTACTGTAAGGCCTACTCCTTTTACAGGATAGCATTAGGACCACCCTCATATACTGTTTGAGTGGTAGATTTTGATCAGAAAGTGGTAATCGGGTCATATTTAGTATGCCAGAATGGTAATAGAAAAATCCTACTTATTTGTGAGGTTGGATTTTATATTACTATTTTAGAAATGCCACTTTTAGAAAGTGAGCATTTCTCTGCATTTAAAATCCTTATGTGCCTTGCAGTCTGTCTTCAATCAAAGTCTGGGCTGGTTGACAGCTCCCTTGTGCATTTCACCCAGACAATCACAAACACAGGACACTCAGTCACTCATCTGCATACTGAATGGGTCTTCCTGGGCTGGAAGGGTGGAGGGCCCGACACTTACGTTTCAAAGGCTAGTGGCCTACCCTCACACAATGGACTGCCAAACCCCCTACTACACCCCTGGCAGGCAGACCTGTACTGAAAGAGGAACTTGTGAACTTCAAATCCACTTTTTGAAGTCTCCCAAACTTTAAAAGGCATTTTTGGGAGTCTGAACTGGGTCCCCTGACCCCACCAACTCAGACACTTCTGGACCTGAACCTGCAACCTGTCAAGAGGAACTGCCTGGTTACCCAAAGGACTCATCTGGACTGCTTTGCTGAGAAGGACTGCTGCCCTGCTGCCCTCTGATGTTGCTGAGAAGTGCTCTCCAAGGGCCTGGATTGAGCTTACCTCCTGTTTTCTGAAGTCTAAGGGCCAAAAAGACTTAATCTCTTCAGGACACTCCTTGTGCGACGAAAATCAATGCACAGCCTGCAGGAAATGACGCACAGCCGTTTTGCGACCAATAAATCACTGCACAGCCAAGCTGAAATGATGCAGGCCGACTTCCAGAGTGAAGATTCGATGCAGCGCCTACCTTACAACTGGGAATTTGACGCACAGCTCTACCGGATCGATGCAGAGCCGAACCGGAGTGACGCAATCAATTCCCCGGGTGGAAAATCAACACAGAGCTTGCTGCGTGACTGAAAATTTGACTCATCACCACACCAGATCAACGCAATGCCTCTGACTTCTTCCAGCACACCCAGGATTTCCCCGCATCGAAGTGAGGGACCAAGACTGTGCGCCGAAAAACAACGCAAATCCCCTTTCAGCATGGAAAGAAACAACGCATCGTCTGTGCCGCGTCGGAAAATCTGACACACACCCTATTTTCTCCACACATCTCCTCCTCAACGGTCTCCGTGCATGTTATTTTTTACACAAACCAGGCTCTTTGTGTAAACAAGAGACAACTGTCGATTTCTAAGATTTAAAACTCTTTTTAATCTTGCAAAAGTGATATCTCAACTTGTGCTTACTGAATCTTTATCTTTTTGACCTTACTTTAACCAGATAAATATCCTATATTTTTCTAAACCTTTGTGGTGTATTTTTGTGGTGTTTTCACTGTGTTACTGTATGATTTATTTCACAAACACTTTACACATTGCCTTCTAAGTTAAGCCTGAATGCTCATGCCAAGCTACCAGAGGGTGGGCACAGGATAATTTGGTGTGTGACTTATCCTGACTAGGATTGTTGTCCCCACTTGGACATGGGTGATACCTCTGCGAACTAGAGACCCCAATTCTAACAGCTGGATAGAAGGCTTACCCATCGGTAAGGGCCAGGAGTGTAAGCTCTCTGTGTGCACTTATTCTTACTTTGAGGAAAAATAGCTTGTATTGTAGCTGCCAGACCTGTACCTTTTCTGTATGTGCAATGGAACCTTACACTACTGATATTCAGGTGGTATCTGCTGTGTATGGGGAGCTTGTACTGCTGCTACCCCTCAAGAATGTACTATGAATCATACAATGCTAATGGCCGAATGATGTAAGGTAGGCATGAGAGAAGCTTAAATTGCTGCTGCCTGCTCTAAACATATTCTGTGTGCACAAGGGCAGCTTGTCCTATTCGTGCCACCGTGCTATGAGATTGTGTGTGGCACATTTGCAATGCTGCTGCCTGCATGGAAAGGCCTCCAAATATTTTGTAATATATATATATATATATATATATATATATATATATATATATATATATATATATACACACACCAAGTTAATATACATGGCTGACTTAGCTAAAAACGTTGTACTATACAAACCACTCTTCATAGGTTTTCAGTGTGTTATTTAATATATATACTTACGTTCAAAATAAAGGAAGGGTCAGTGTCCCCATAGAGCCCCCAGCTCACAAAGCATAGATCTAAAATTAATCATAGTCACCGTTCGGGGAGTCATTACTTACTTATTAATCAGTTCAATCGCAAAATATTAAGTGAGCCTTAGTGTCGACCCTAATTTTATGTACAATTAAACGAAACAAACTGAGTAAACTACTATCCTGTACAAACAAAAATTATGCATTTTGCATTAATCACAAGATCTAAAATTACAAGACAGCATACTTTCTTGCAATTTTTTTTATTAACAATACACGCTCCTACAATTTACTATAATGGAAGATGTTATGCTTGCCTTGGAAGCAGAGTTGAACTCGTTCTTACACTGCATTCATTAACATGAGTTTCAAAATGTACTCCCTAATACAATTCGAAACTAGACGGGCAGACAATACTGCACAATACCATAGTCTATAATTACCCCAGATATGGCACTACAGTACAAATTCCACACAACTTAACCTGAGGGTGGAATAAGTGTTATTAGAGGACGAGTGATAGGCACGGTTGAGATTACCAACCGAATACCCAAACAAAATGCATGATCTACGTACTTGCCATCGGTCACAGTTTCTATTTTCAACATGACGGTGCTGTTGAAGTCTTGACTTTGTACTTTAGTGAAGAAAACAGAAATATGAAATAATGACCATAAATTCTCCCAAAAGTACGGAGGCCACATGTATGCGTAACAGTTACCAAAAATGAATAATTCCAAGGAATATTTGTTCACACTTTTGCCCATCAAGTTTCTTCCCACTCAGTACTAACATAATTTTGTAAAATAAAAAATTGAGTCTTTCTCAGCCAATACTGATATGGTAGTTTAACTAAATTCCAATCTTAGATGGAACTGAAAGTGATTTTTCTGAAATTGAACAAGTGATGTAAGAAACAAACGATTAAGACGGCATGATGAATGGACAAATTAGTAAACAAGGAAACTGGAAATACACAAGCGGGTACTTGGGGAACAGATATGACAGTGGCTTTAAAAAACAGAAAGGGAAACAAGGACCATAAGCGAAGACGTCAACAGGTGCTTATATAGGGGAGATGCAAGAATTAGACGTCCAGATTTGAAGAGCTCTGAAACACAGTTATTCTCAGATTTTAAATATCTGTTAATTATACTGGACAATAACCTGCAATATGGAGGAATGAGAATATTTTGATTATCTTGAGTTAATGCACATTTGCAAATAAACACTCCTCAATCTTTATAATAAAATGCACTGGGTGACTATGTGTGTGTTTTCATTAGAAACAACTGATTACGCGTATAAGAAATTCCAGGTGGAATGAATACTGAGATGTTTTGGACCATAATGGTACCAAACAGACTAAAGATGATCCTCCAAGCGGAGGGGCAAAGCAACATGGGGACACCTTCCTTTCTTCAATACACATAAAGTGTTTTGACCCACAATGTTCCAATGGTGGTGAGCCCGGTTCTCTTCAATTAGATGGTAAGCTCAGGTAGTTCTGGGGCAAAAAGAGGAGGGCAGAGATACTTCAAGAACATAACCAAGCTGCAGAGAGGCATTCCAGGTAAGTTCTGCTGCATCAAAAGTGAACACCAGGGGTACCATACAGCTCTGGAGAACAATGTGGCACATCCCAAAGTGATGGGTGGGGGAGAGAATTTACATGGAGAGGGCCCAAGATGGCAGGACACCACAGCTGCTAAAACCCAATTTACCACTTGGCTCACTACTTGCTGCGAGATTAATACTTAACCCTATTACTGCGGTGACACTACTCAATCTAGGCTACTTCTGCCTGCTAAGAAACCACTGAGGCAGGGATAAAATTCCAAAGAGGCAGTAGGGAGGACTAAGTTAAACCCCACTCTTCTTCGCAACACAATGGGTAATGGCAGAATGAGGCAAGCCTGATGGTGAAGGACAATTAATTGGGGAACTGAGGGGATGGGGTTCATTACTGAAGCTGATGAAAACTTACAAAGTGCATCTGAGACAACACTAGGGCTATCAAACTGCCAGTGAAAGCACAGGAACAAAGACAAAAAAAAAATTCAGAAGAGATCGAAAGTGGAAAAGACTGTACTATTTGCAGAGGTGCAATTAGGAGAGCTGGGCGAGAGGCAAGAGTTGACAGAGAAGGCAACATGGGAGGCAGAGGAATTCAGGAGCCGCACAGCTGAACACACGGAGAATGAAAGTTGAGGTTCTGAAGAACCTGTGGAGAAGTTAAACAGAGGATTTTGAGGTTGCTCTCTGCAGTCTCTGACAAAATGGTAGGAGATGGATGGTGGTTTGGGTGCTCTGTGTGGAAGGGAAAAGAGTGGCAGCCCACTTCCACCCACCCTCCCTACTAGCTACAGCCACCCTACAAGATTTTAACACATCAGCCGGTGGCAGTGAGTGGAGAATATAGAACAGTAATGGCAGTTTTATAGTTAATAGAGCTGAAGGAAAGTGTTGAGAGCTGTAATAGTGAAAAAAAGAGGTACAGAATGATGATCATGCTTTGGCCTGAAAATCTGAAATGGAAAAAAAGCTTTCTTAGACATTACAAAGCAGGCAAACAATGTGTGCAAAGTGCCAAGTCTTGAATACCCTCTAAAACTCAGAGTGCAAAATGAGGCCAAGTTCAGGGGGCCGCGAAATTCTTGTTGAGTGTAACAGGTGAAGCACCATAAGTTGACAATGTTCTTTAAGGACTGTGGTTATATGGTCGAGGTGGGTAGCTGCCTCATTTTAGTTCTGCATCTTCTCTACCTGGAAAAGATTCTCATATGAGATGAAAGGGGTGATGAAGCCAGGAAATTACTTCATCCGAGCCAAAGAGTTGCTGCATAATCTTTTTTCATTCTTGTAAACAAGTTTTAAAATAATGATAAGGTTAGGCATGCTCCAGTTAGTATAACCAGGCCACACCAGGCCTCAGGGACAATCATTCATGAAATGCTGCAGAAAAGGGTATGTTTATTTTAGGAGTATAAGCATTCCATGTGTTTTCCTCTACAGGGAGTGCAGAATTATTAGGCAAGTTGTATTTTTGAGGATTAATTTTATTATTGAACAACAACCATGTTCTCAATGAACCCAAAAAACTCATTAATATCAAAGCTGAATATTTTTGGAAGTAGTTTTTAGTTTGTTTTTAGTTTTAGCTATGTTAGGGGGATATCTGTGTGTGCAGGTGACTATTACTGTGCATAATTATTAGGCAACTTAACAAAAAACAAATATATACCCATTTCAATTATTTATTATTACCAGTGAAACCAATATAACATCTCAACATTCACAAATATACATTTCTGACATTCAAAAACAAAACAAAAACAAATCAGTGACCAATATAGCCACCTTTCTTTGCAAGGACACTCAAAAGCCTGCCATCCATGGATTCTGTCAGTGTTTTGATCTGTTCACCATCAACATTGCGTGCAGCAGCAACCACAGCCTCCCAGACACTGTTCAGAGAGGTGTACTGTTTTCCCTCCTTGTAAATCTCACATTTGATGATGGACCACAGGTTCTCAATGGGGTTCAGATCAGGTGAACAAGGAGGCCATGTCATTAGATTTCCTTCTTTTATACCCTTTCTTGCCAGCCACGCTGTGGAGTACTTGGACGCGTGTGATGGAGCATTGTCCTGCATGAAAATCATGTTTTTCTTGAAGGATGCAGACTTCTTCCTGTACCACTGCTTGAAGAAGGTGTCTTCCAGGAACTGGCAGTAGGACTGGGAGTTGAGCTTGACTCCATCCTCAACCCGAAAAGGCCCCACAAGCTCATCTTTGATGATACCAGCCCAAACCAGTACTCCACCTCCACCTTGCTGGCGTCTGAGTCGGACTGGAGCTCTCTGCCCTTTACCAATCCAGCCACAGGCCCATCCATCTGGCCCATCAAGACTCACTCTCATTTCATCAGTCCATAAAACCTTAGAAAAATCAGTCTTGAGATATTTCTTGGCCCAGTCTTGACGTTTCAGCTTGTGTGTCTTGTTCAGTGGTGGTCGTCTTTCAGCCTTTCTTACCTTGGCCATGTCTCTGAGTATTGCACACCTTGTGCTTTTGGGCACTCCAGTGATGTTGCAGCTCTGAAATATGGCCAAACTGGTGGCAAGTGGCATCGTGGCAGCTGCACGCTTGACTTTTCTCAGTTCATGGGCAGTTATTTTGCGCCTTGATTTTTCCACACGCTTCTTGCGACCCTGTTGACTATTTTGAATGAAACGCTTGATTGTTCGATGATCACGCTTCAGAAGCTTTGCAATTTTAAGAGTGCTGCATCCCTCTGCATGATATCTCACTATTTTTGACTTTTCTGAGCCTGTCAAGTCCTTCTTTTGACCCATTTTGCCAAAGGAAAGGAAGTTGCCTAATAATTATGCACACCTGATATAGGGTGTTGATGTCATTAGACCACACCCCTTCTCATTACAGAGATGCACATCACCTAATATGCTTAATTGGTAGTAGGCTTTCGAGCCTATACAGCTTGGAGTAAGACAACATGCATAAAGAGGATGATGTGGTCAAAATACTCATTTGCCTAATAATTCTGCACTCCCTGTATTTCAGTGAATCAAAGAAAACACAGCATCAACAACGGCATGACATAATACAATTATAAAATATTTTTGTTCTCTCCAGAGGGAAGATGTTTCCGTGATACGTTTCAAGGTTACTTAGTCGAGCTAGGCTGTAGCTGAACAAACTATTGTATTCCTGTGTTTCAAAATGTATGATTTCATCCCCTCTATTTACCTATGTACAGCTTTAAGTATTAAGATGCCTTAGGAAGTAGGAGTTTACTAGCGGAGTTGTACCAACTAGTAGATTGAACGGGTGTCATGAATGAAACATTTTAATTCAACCCCTCTACGAAATGGCAGGCTATGAAAATGTGTGTGTTTTCTGTCCCCAAAACATTATATAAGACTTTTTATTTCGGAAGTGAGTCAGGGATCTTTTGAATTTGCTTCAGAGATGGACTCTGTCAGTTTTTTGTTTATCTATATTGATACCTATGATTATTCTACTTGTTTAAATTAATTAACTACCTTCTACTTTCAGTAATGACAATATTTTTTAATAAACCTACAAGGTTGATAATTTTAAAAATCTGAAGTGTGCAGTTGTTATTTATATGGTCTTGGAATACGTCTCTGAGTCTCAGACAGTCCAGGCCCCACCTAATGACCCTCTTTAATATTAATTAGAGCACCAACACTCTAATCCCTTTCCTTATACATAGACTATTAATGATCTTAGCTGGGTGCTTGCTTTTGTAGATTGTTGGGATGTGTACAAAAATTAGGGCAATTGTATTACTTGGTGTAGTAATGAAGATTCGCAAATTTCATATTTCTTGGAGCATAACAAGGTTAAAAGTCTGCCAACAGTACATTAACTCAATCTTCCAATTGTTTGCCCACCCCTGCAAAGTTGCTAATTAGAACATCCTATGCCTCATTTTAAACATGTTGAAAACATACATGTTACAGGGTGCTTTAGAGCACGAGCTCTAAGATGGAAAGGGAAATGGCTTAAAAGGAACAAGCAAACTTTATTCCTACTCAAGTATAATTGCCTACATAATGCCCAGGCATTGCAATTTCATACCTATTCAATTTCAGAGATCTCTCATATCTGCCCAGTGTCACCGGTCCCTCCTTTTTCAATGTTACAGGACCCTTATGCCTGCCATGTCACCAAACCAACATACCTCCTTAGTGGCACACTCCCACTGTGCACTCCAATCCATTTCTCTGTACATATTTAAGATTTGTATAGCTTGCTGCTATCTAAAGTGTAAGGAAATGCCTATTTTTGTATGGTCACCCCCAAGTTGTTGGATAGATGCTGCTATGTTTTTTTGACTCGGGGTGCACTGAGGCCTACTAGCCAGACCTCTGTCTGTGCCCTTACACTTAAACTGATATGTCGAATTGGTCTCGACTCAATTGGCTGAGTTAGCGTACTTATGAGCCACTAGATAATGGTACCCAGGGCATGTAAAGTAGAGTGTCCCTTCAGGGATGACAGCACTGACTGCACCACCCTGGGTGGGACAAGAGTAAAACGAGACTCCCAGCTGGACGAGCAGATTAACTGTTGGTCCGACTTTGCCATTTAAAGCAATGGCAAAGCCAGACTCCCCCCTCCCCCCCATCCCCCACCCCTCCGGTATATGTATAATGTACCCTTATGGCAGGCCTAGCCAGTCCTAAGACAAGGTGCAACAAATCTCATTGACAGAACAAGTCTTTACATGTTCTGGAAGTAAACTTGGTAAACGGTTGTTGTTACTACAGAAAAGCTTGGTCGCCCAATTGGCAAGTGCAGAGTTACACACTGACCCCTGAGCTGTGCTAACTCTGGAATGGTGTGGCTAAAGTGAGTCATCCAAGATATCAAACAACTCGTTACATTAAGCCTGACCTGATTCTCAGGTCAAAATTAACCTAACAAGTTGCAGTGTGCAAAATTAGCAAAGTTGCCACTTTGTTGCCTTCAGCCCCCTGTGCCCATACTGGTTACACAAGAAGTCCTGTAGCCAAGAAAGCTCTCTGTCCTCCTGGGGACACGTGCTAATGACTCACAAGAGTCAAGAGCAAGGATAAAATAAGGGGCCTGCTCTAGACGAAGTTGTGTCACCTTCCTTCTGCAGGAAGCCACAAGGGTGTTAGCCCTAAAGGCAAACTTTAAAGAAGAAGCCGACTTTGAAGGGCAAATGGGTAAAACTTGGAATAAGGGCTGCTTTACTGATCTGACAGGCTAGCACTTGGGACACAATAGGGGAAACCAGTCACCAATCTGTTTTTCCAGGGACAGGTAACCCCCCTTGGTCACCACACTTCTGGGTTGGGCTATGGAGTGGGGTCCTGCCATATTGAGAGTGGGCAGAATGGTGCTCCCTGGGATTCCCAGATGCCACAATTCGCAGGAAGTGGTCATCGGGTGAGAGGAAACCTGATAGCCAATTGACTACCAACCGCATCCTGCCCTGACTGCATTTTCTTAGAGCAAGTAGGGTACACCAAAGTCAGATCTTGACAGAACTAGAAAAAAGTCTGCTGAAAAAACTGCCCTGCTGCACTGTGGAACCAGCAAAGAGGTTGCAACGGTGTGGAGTGCACCTATTTAACGTGGTGGCTAGCAAAGGACAGGGGCTGTGCCTGCTGTACCCTGCTCGAGGCTCAACCCAAGCCAACAGACTCCAAGGATCAGTGAGCTGACCTGCTGTTCACAGCCCAGGGACACAACAGCTGAGAAGGCTGCAGGGGCATGTTGGTAGCCCAAAGTCTTTAAACGGACGTCAACCACTGCCGTCGTCCAAGTTCCAAAACACAAAGTTGCACCCGAGTTCGCTGAGCCCTGGATTGTCATTGAGGTGCATTAGTGACCCCAGGGAAGAGTTATTGACCCAAGAAAGGATAGGCATGTGAATGCGATACTGGGCAGGCAGTAGTTCAGTGGCAACTTGACTTCTGCCAGTACCGAGAGGACTTCAAGGGATATCGACCCTGTGACCAGGACTGCCTCACCCCCTTTGTGGACCGAGAAGAAGTCGCAGCAAGATCTTGTTCAACCGCATTGAATCCACAGCATCCTTTGAGCACTATTAGCATCCTTCATCCTTTGCATCAGGACCACTTCCATAGGAAAGCCTTGCAACAGATAAAAATGCCTGGAACTGACTGAACACTGTTTCATCTACTGAGGTAACAGTCTCTGAGGGCTTTGCTGGTCCCCCTAACTAGCTTCCTATTACAGTTGGTCATCTAAAGGGACTAAGTGACAGCATTCCAACTAGCCAAACTTTCTGGCAAAAACAAGTTTGTCAAATTTGTTGAATTTGCCAATACTTGTTTGCATTTGAGTGAAGTAATCCGATTTACCATTCGTTGTTAATTCTATATTTCCAGAACCCTTCGCCGGATTCTTTGGAGTCTTGCTGATTTCTTCTTCAATTGATCTGGCGTCATTTAAATGCTTTACCCTTGTTCCTTTGTGTAAGTCTTGCTGCTAAGAACCACAGTTACCCAGGGTTGAGCTGAAGGGGTGACAAACGAAATCTGAGGACCCAAAAGGGTTTAAGTGTATTATACAGTGAGGTTGCACAACCACACCATATAATTTACCCCATGTCCTCACATACAGCATTTCTCCTTCAAAAAATAAATTCGGCACAAGTCCAGTCAATTGAGAATTCAAATCTCTTTAATTCATTTACAATCACTACTGACTAGTTGTACTATAAAAACATACACTCCCTTCAATCCCCTATAGTTACAAACTTCTTACAAATCCAAGTAACAGCATCTTCATCCCACGTGGCACTCCTGTTTCCCCAGTGACAACGTTCCTGAATACAGCATAACTACTGGTTAAAAACCTTAGTGTTTTTAACTCCCTATACCTCTCTGTGATCAAAGTATCTGCATTTCTCTAAAATGTGACAGCCTCTCAGATCCCCCACTTTTAGCCACATTTTACCAGCAAAACGCTCACGTTTCACATTTCCATGCCTCAATTGATTTGAGTCCTGCCACCATGTCACACAATATCGACAATTTCCCACGGTCACCCTGTGAGGGAAAACGGTGAACACACGGCAAGCTGGAAACCGCATACAGAGTGGGATGCCAGCTCGTCTCTGCAGGCTTTGCATGGTAAAGATACATTACATTTTGCAGCCTTCCAGGTACATGAGCCTCGCCCCCTAGGCAAAACACGTTCCCTCCCAGACCCTTCATCTCTCACACTGGAAGTTCCCAGGCCTGGGATCATCCAATTTAGATTTCCAGTCATGTTACATTCCCCAGGGCAATACAGGACTAGCTGCTCAAATCCATAATTTTTCTCAGCATTCTGGGACTTTTACTTTTTTTTGTTTTTAACTGGACTACAGGAACCAGAAGGCAAAGAGTACACTTAAACGTGAGCTGTTTAGTCACGAACTGAACTAAAACACAAAACAGATATGGAGGTTTTTTGCGTTTTGGTACTTGCAGTTGCATTTATTCAATTACACTCAATCACTAGCATTAATATTCATTTTTGGTTTGAATAAACTAAACATTAATAATCACGCACTAACGCTAAACGGCATGCCATTAAGCTAAATGTGCAAAACAAATTAGCAGAGTTATAAGAACTCTAGTAGTACATTTTGAGGAGTCACACATTAATCTGACTAAGTTCATGAGTTCCATATGAACTGTTATATACTGATGTTGGCCCGTGTGTAAGTGGGAAGGTATGGGCAACACTTTTTGAGATTGTTGATGCTGCGATATATGCACTCAGCGTAGCCATGCATTTGATACTTTGTTTGCAATTACAAAATCTACACATGTACAACCTGCGTGAAACAAACAGCCATGCACTAGTGTGGTTCTGTTTTTTTTTTACATGATTTAACGTAACGCACCTATACCGTGTACTTAGAAATATCAGAATGCAAAGAAAGGCCTGGACTGGGTGTGTTACTCACAGGTGGACCTGGGAAACGTGATAGCTCTAGGTCTTCTCGTCTTAAAGGGCACATACCTTCGGTGTCAGAACCTCGTGTGATTCCTCTGCTAGTCACTTGCCCAAACCTTATAAGTGCGCGTGTCTACCCATAAAACTCTTCACCCGTGCCAACGCGTCCATTATATACACCCAATACCAGCATTTCAAAAGACAGAAACCACTAAAACGTTAGGCACATACCAAGCAGTAGCGCCCATGATGCAGATACATTTTTAATCAAATTCTTCGCTAGGGGTACACGTAACACTCGTAAGTGCCACATGCCCTTTCCCCGAACATATTAGGACCTCTCTGTCATCCACAAACCCCACCTTAAGGATCCTCCCCAGAATCAGTGGTATGTAGAGCCCTCTGTTCTTCCTATAACACGCCAACCCGCCTCCAAACGTGCCACTATCTGTAATAAGCAGCACCTGTAGTTGGGTCTTATGACTCCAGTGCAGCATCCCCCCCCCCCCAAGAGCATCTGACTAACTTTCTTCCCAATTAATGTGATTTAAGGTGTACATGCCATCAGTTGGTACCCCCTGCCTTGTAGCATAATTGTATCACGTATCCCTTCTGGCGACGCCACTAAAGGTAGCCCGACACCGGTCTATAACCCTGGCACATTAAATGACCCATTGCACTACCTGCCCCGACCCCTCCAATACCAGACCCTCCCATGCGTCCTCTGTCCCACGTGCTCACGTCAGCAGCGGGATGGGCGTCCACACTACGCAGTGGGGGTATCGGCCGCGAGCAGGTTCAGGAGCGGCGCTGAGCTGCTTCATCTTCGGATCTTCTACTTCCGCCATTGCGGCCAGCAGCCGCTCGGCTTCCGACATCGTCATTGCGTTACTTCCTGGTGACGGAAGTCTGGCAGCAGCCGCTTGCAATGTCACTTCCTGGAGACCGAGTCAAACGTTCGGTCAGCAACGCCCCAAAGCCGGTGTTCTGCACAGCTTGTAAGTGGACTGTTGTCATTTCATTATTAATGAATGCCAATGCCGAGTGATGCAGTGGAACTTAGGGAGCGCAAACCATTTTTGGACTACACTTTTAGTCCAGAATCCAACAGCGAGCCAATGGTGTCTGCCTTTCGTTAACCCCTTCGCTGCCGGGCCTTTCCACCCTCAGGTGCCAGGACTTTTTTGGGCTATTTGGGGCAGCTCGCGCTTAGGCTCTCATAACTTTTTGTCCACATAAGTTCCCCTCGCCAAATTTGCGTCCTTTTTTCCTAACATCCTAGGGATTCTAGAGGTACCCAGAGTTTGTGGTTTCCCCTGAAGGAAACCAAGAAATTAGCCAAAATACAGCGAAAATTTCATTTAACATGGTAAAAAAGGGTTGCAGAAGAAGGCTTGTGGTTTTTCACTGAAAATGGCATCAACAAAGGGTTTGCAGTGCTAAAATCACCATCTTCCCAGCTTTCAGGAACCGGCAGACTTGAATTAGAAAACCCAATTTTTCAACACAATTTTGGCATTTTACTAGGACATACCCCATTTTTACTATTTTTTTGTGCTTTCAGCCTCCTTCCAGTTAGTGACAGAAATGGGTGTCACACCAATGCTGGATCACTGAAAGCTAAACATTTCTGAAAAGTAGACAACATTCTGAATTCAGCAAGGGGTAATTTGTGTAGATCCTATAAGTATTCCTGCAGAGAATAACAGCTGAAATAAACAAATTCAGTGTAACGGTATATTGCTTTAAAAAATCTGGCATCGTCGGAAAAAGTTACACAGTAAAACGTGGAGAAAAACAGCACATTGAAATTGAGGTGAAAAAACACAGCTATTTTTCTCCACGTTTTACTGTGTAACTTTTTCCTGCGATGTCAGATTTTTGAAAGCAATATACTGTTACATCTGCTGGACTCTTATGGTTGCGGGGATATGTAGGGCTTGTAGGTTCATCAAGAACCCTAGGTACCCAGAGTCAGTAAATGAGCTGCACCTTGCAATGGGTCTTCATTCTATACCGGGTATACAGCAATTCATTTGCTGAAATATAAAGAGTGAAAAATAGGTATCAAGAAAACGTTTGTATTTCCAAAATGGGCACAAGATAAGGTGTTGAGAAGTAGTGGTTATTTGCACATCTCTGAATTCTGGGGTGCCCATACTAGCATGTGAATTACAGGGCCTTTCTCAAATAGACATCTTTTTTACACACTGTCTTACATTTGGAAGGAAGAAATGTAGAGAAAGACAAGGGGCAATAACACTTGTTTTGCTATTCTGTGTTCCCCCTAGTCTCCTGATAAAAATTGTACCTCACTTGCGTGGTTAGGCCTAATGTTCGTGACAGGAAACGCAACATGGATACATCACATCTTTACATTGAAAATCTGATGTGGTTTTTGCAAAGTACCTAGCTATAGATTTTGGCCTCTAGTTCAGCCGGCACCTAGGGACACCTACCAAACCTGTGCATTTTTTTAAAACTAGACACGTAGGGGAATCCAGGATGGGGTGACTTGTGAGGCTCTGACCAGGTTCTGTTACGCAGAATCCTTTGCAAACCTCAAAATGTGGCCAAACAAAAACACTTTTTCCTCACATTTTGGTGACAAAAAGCTCTGGAATCTGAGAAGAGCCACACATTTTCTTCCACCCAGCGTTCCCCCAAGTCTCCCCATAAAAATGGTACCTCACTTGTGTGGGTAGGCCTAGCGCCTGCAACAGGAAGTGCCCCAAAACACAACGTGGACACATCACATTTTCCCAAAGAAAACTGAGCTGTTTTTTTGGAAATGGCCTAGCTGTGGATTTTGGCCTCTAGCTCAGCCGGCACCTAAGGAAACCTACCAAACCTGTGCATTTCTTAAAACTAGACACCTAGGGGAATCCAAGATGGGGTGTCTTGTGGGTCTCTCACCAAGTTCTGTTACCCAGAATCCTTTGCAAACCTCAAAATCTTGCCAAAAACACCTTTTCCTCACATTTCAGTGACAGAAAGTTCTGGAATCTGAGAGAAGCCACGCATTTCCTTCCACCCAGTGTTCCCCCAAGTCTCCCGATAAAAATGGTACCTCACTTGTGTGGGTAGGCCTAGAGCTCGCGACAGGAAATGCCCCACAACACAACATGGACATATGACATTTTCCCAAAGAAAACAGAGCTATTTTTTTTGCAAAGTGGCAAGCTGCAAATTTTCGCCTCTAGCTCAGCAGGCACCTAGGGAAACCTACCAAACCTGTCCATTTTTGAAAACTAGTCACCTAGGGGAATCCAGGATGGGGTGACTTGTGGGGCTCTCACCAGGTTTCTTACCCAGAATCCTTTCCAAACCTCAAAATTTGGCCAAAACACACTTTTTCCTCACATTTCGGTGAAAGAAAGTTCTGGAATCTGAGAGAAGCCACGCATTTCCTTCCACCCAGTGTTCCCCCAAGTCTCCCGATAAAAATGGTACCTCACTTGTGTGGGTAGGCCTAGTGCCCGCGAAAGGAAATGCCCCGAAACACTATGTGGACACATCAAAATTATCAAATACAAATCTACCTGTTTTGGTGGAGGGGGGAAACTGAGTTTTTGGTTGTGGGCTCAGCAGCCATATAGGGAAACCTACCAAACCCAAACATTTCTGAAAAGTAGACACCTGAGGGAGTGTGACTTTCGTGGATCCCCCGGTGTTTCAAACCAGCAAACCTCAAATGTAGCTAAAAATGAAAATTTTCCCACATTTCTGTGTGGGATCACTGCAATGGGACACATTTTCTACCACCCAGTGTTCCCCTTAGTCTCCCGGTAAAAATGATACCTCACTCGTGTTGGTTGGCCAAGTGCCTGTGACAGGGAAGAGCCAAAAACATGTCGTAATTGAGGGGGAACCAAAACGGGTCCAAAAGGGCAGTTTGAAAAAAAACATTTTCAGGCTGACAAGTGGGGCAGAATTTTTATCGGTGTAGATGACACAATGCTGGGTGGTAGGAATTTTGTGGCTTCCTGCAGATTCCGGAAGGTTCCATCACAAAAATGTGGGAAAAATGTCTGATTTCCAGCAAAGTTAGAGGTTTGCAGGGCATTGTAGGTAAGAAAATGGTGGGGGTGCATGTGAAGCACACCACCCTGGACACACCCAGATGTTTAGTTTTCAGATGTATCTAGGTGTGGTGGATTTTTCTACATGGCAGTGTCCAAAAAGTGCAGCCCTCACCATTCCAAGTGGGACAAATTTGACAGTTAGACAAGCTCTCATGGACGAAATGTAAAACCAAAACACAAAATAATCGAATGTCCTCTTGCTTGCTGTGGGATAAGATGTTTTAGTGTGTGGGGGAGAGCTGAAAGACTTTTACCCCCTTCAGTTGGGGGTGGGGGCATCACCATGCCCATACTGGTTGGTAGCCACCACCCCACAATTTTTTATTTTTTAAAAATTTCCTGGCATCTAGTAGGTTTTCTGCCCCCCCGGGGAGTGAATCAGGGGTAACTGTCCCATCTGGCCACTTGTGGGCAGAACAACTCTGGCCCCATTTATTTGGGGTGGGGGTATGGACATACCCCACCCTCTTTATAAAAAAAAAAAAAAAAGATCTTCCCTGGTCTCTGGTGGGCTTTCTGCTTGGGGGCAGATGGGCCTTCCAAAAATAGGCCGATCGGCCCCCAAGGGGGGCAGATATGGCAAACTGTAAGGTGTCCCCATGGGGAGTGACCCTTGCCCAAGGGCCAGCCCTCCCAAACAAAACACACACCCCAATCCCTGGTGCCTAAGTGGTTTCTGCACCCCCCCGGCAGAATTAGAAATAGAAATAGGCCGATTTGCCCCCAAGAGGGGCAGAAATGACCTAAAATAAATCCCCCCCCCCCCCCCCCCCCAAGGGCAGCGACCCTTACCTATGGGTGCGCGTCCCATCTGCAAAAAAAATAAAAATCCCTGGTGCATAGTGGTTTCTGCCCCCCCCCCTATAAAAATAGGTGGATCTTCCCCCAAGGAGGGACAAAATGGCCCCAAATAAATTTTCCCCCCAAGGGAGAGACCCTTGCCTAAGGGGTCGCTCCCCGTGCGTGAAATTGTTGCAAAACAATAAATCTCTGGTGTCTAGTGGTTTCTGGGTAGATTGGCCTAAGAAAAATAGACCGAAGTGGTCTAAAATTAAATTGCCCCCCATGGGAGCGACCCTTGCCTAAGAGGTCGCTCCACATCTGTAAATCAAAAAAAAAATCCATGGTGCCTAGTGGTTTCTGCCCCCCTTGGGGGCAGATCGGCCTAATTAAAATAGGCTGAAATGGCCTAAAATATATTAATACAAAAATACACTAATGAAAGCAAGCAGATTTTAAAAGGCAAGCCCACAAACCAATGAAAGACACTGACATGTCATGGATGGGGCTCCGAGCCCCTTTCTAACTACTACAGCGTCTCGCAAGCGCATGCTAGCGCAGGCTCAACCCTAAAAAGATCCCTGGTGTCTAGTGGGCATTTCAGCAGCCGGATCACTTCACGATCCGGCTGCAAAAATGCTCTGAGAGACATCAAAGAGAAGGAAATTCCTTTCCTTCCCTTTGAAGCCTCTCAGGCCCCCATCACATGATCGGAAGAGAAGTGCTTTGGCATTTCTCTTCGCTGGGCGGCCTCTGATGAGGTCAGCTCGTGTTTCCCCTTCCAGCCCGATGCCCCTTCCAGCCCTGCCATGGGGAAGTGGGGGCGCGGCCCTCGGGGGGAGCTCTAGCATTTCCCCCGAGGGCCAGTACTAGGACGCAATGGTTACGTCCGTGGCGCCTGAGCTCTGGAGCCACAGATGTAACTATTACATCCATGGCGCCCAAGGGGTTAAGTACACGTAATTAATTTAGGGAAAGGATTACTTGTTGGAGGACCTGCTGATCCCCTGGCACTATAAAAACATAAACACTGGCTAAAAGCAAATATATCTATATTTTGATCTGAAAAACCTGGCACCAAAGGGAAATACTTTGTGTCAAGGTAGCGGGTTTTTAGCCGTCAGCCAAGTAAATAGTAAATTTCAGCTGCTAGTTACATGGCTGTTGGGTAAATAGATGATATTATGTGCTATTTGACCAGTGCCTGAGTAAACAGGCAGCAAATTTCATTAGTGAACCCCGGCCACTGAACAGTAGAAATTATGTATTCTTTGGCTGTCGGCCATGCAGATAGCAAAGAAACGTCACTATTTACCTGGCAGCTGACATGATTGTAAAGATCTAACACATACAGGGGAAACAGAAGAGGTTTAACGAACAGCCATGCTATTTTCAATACATAGCAACACAACCATATGCATGGCACTCCAACTAACTTTGGCCTAAAGCTTTGTGATTCCAAACATTAATCCAAATGTATTCCTTCCAACCCCATACATACTGGGGCTCTGTAAGATATGAATGAGGTGGGCTCACTCACATAATGTGACATGTTTCATCATTGGCTATCTCACCCCACCCTGGTAAGATGGTACTACCAGGGCGGACTCAACCTCAGGTGGGGTTATCCTGAGGGAGTTCAGATAAGTCCTAGCCAGAGAAGGAAAAAAAGCTCACATTTTGTGTTATTAAAACCTTTTGACAGGTAGAGCTGCTAACAAGGAGCAATATAATTGGCCTTCATCGCCTTGTGAAAGTTAGGGTCCTGATGTATTATTATTTCATTCAGTGATAGCATTAATTCTTCAATGATAAGCACTTTTATGGTCACAAGCCCTGTGATTTTGCGAGAAGAGACCCTTTGTGCTAAAACTAGCTTAGATGCAAACACTAAGTTATAGGTGGGCCTGGTTGAAATGTTAATTATGCCTGAGTAGTCAGAGTATTTTGGTAATTTCACATTACTCTTGTGAAATTACAGAAAAAAATCAGTGATCATTCCCACTCATGTATTTAGGAGTAAAATCCTACCGAAGGAGAATGGGGTCAATGAAATTAAAAAGCTGCTTCTGTTCCTGTTCTGTTGCATTTACAGCTATTTTCTTAGCACAAAATGCATTCTTAGATCCATTTCAGATGTGAGGGTGCATTCTGCACTAAGAAAATAAAGCGAAAATGCTGGGTCATGCCCCCTGTGTAGTTTTGCTTTAATCCCGCATAATTACGCTACAGCAAATTGCACAAGTTACACACGCCCTTACTTATAGGTCTATATGTCCCAAGTGTTTGAATTTGTGCAAGGTGTTTTGACAGATATGGCACAGAATGCCACTCCCTTGTACTATGGGCCAAAACACAGAGACTTGGGAGGCCCTTTATGGAGCTGTCTCGTGCTCTAGGCATGCTCTTACTCCCTTAAGATTGCCTGCACAGGTGGCTAATGATAAATATTTAGCAAGACTAGTTGTTGCCGTTTACTCTTCTACATCTATGTACTCGCTTTTTCTCAGAAAGCTATGTGAATGTACCAGGGCCAGATATGATATAGGATTACTAAAAGGCTCCATGTTATCAGAACACCTCTCTTCCTGCAGCAAATCAGTGCATTCTCAAATGATTAGTTCTTGATCAGTTCAATTAAACAAATCAGACTAAAATGCTTGAAAACAAATATTTGTAAAAGCAACAGCCGGAAATGTTACATCACAGTACCATCTGATTTTTAGGGTGATCTTATCGAAACAATTATATAGGACCCCTATGAAGACACTAACGCAGTTTAATTGAGAGGCATCATTAAAATCTCTTGACAGAAGGAAGAAAAACTATAGGCCTGATTTAGACCTTGGGGCTGTAGTCAACGCCGTCAGGATGGTAGAGGTCATTACCTTTGCAATCATGAGGGACATGCAGCTGCCAAATTTAGAGTTGTCCACCGACCCTGAGGCCAACTCTCTACATTGACAGGAACTACTGCTGATTTTTCAGAACTGATTCGTGGGGATTCCCTTTCAAATGCCATTTTTCAGCTGTCCCTCAGACACATCCTCTGTGCTAGGTGATAGCTCTCAGAGCAGTAGCAACATTGCTTACTCCTAGCAGAGGTATCAAACAAAGAAAAAATGAAGCATAAGATCTCAGCACCATGCAAAAGGGCAGCCTTGCTTAGAAACATTGTCACCTATAACAAGAGAAACCTCTGACCTACCCCTCACTCCTAACATGTACCCTATGCCATCCCTCAGGAAGAACTAATCAGCAGCCCTTTGCTAAGAAGGACCTCACAGACTTTCTGCGGGTAGCCTTTCATCTATCCTCCCTCACTTCAATGTCTGGGTCTCCACATTCCAGCAACAGGTATACAGTCAATACACTTACACTGTCTAGCTGTGTTTAATGTCTATCATGTCAGGTAAAATGCACCCCACTGGTCCATGCACTCATATTTTCACCACACACTAAGTCTTACTACTACACACTTGCTACATGTCTGCTACAGATGCACGCACGTAAAATGTTAACTCAAAGAACTGGGACTCACACAGACTATTCTACCGGTCTTGACCCTCCCTGCCTCTTTGATGGCCTTCCAAATACCTCAGCCACATATGTATCCCCACCACCCTTCATCTAACCCTTAGAGCAGTGGTCTCCAAACTTTTTATTGCCACGCCCCACCCCCCCAGTTGAAAAATAAAAATCATTGGGCCCCACCTCAGAATTTTTCCTCAATTATTTTATAAAGATGGCAATGTTTAAATATGTCCAGACGTATTTAAACATTGCAGTTAAGAACTGTTACCTTTTTAAAGGTGCAAACCACTGTTATCTTTGTAATGCCTCTTTTGGCCAGTGCCTAGCGCCCCCCCCCGGGATCACTTGAGGCCCCACTACGGGGGCCCACCCCCCAGTTTGAATACCTCTGCCTTAGAGTATTGTAGACCACTTTTCTGGTGCTGAAGCTATCACTGCTGGCTTTAGTTCCCACTGCTATGACATTTGTTAATCAGAGCCCATTTTTACCCAGGTCCCCCACTTTAGGCCATCTGAGATGATATATCTGGAACCTTAGGATCCTTTTGCTGACTGCCATAGCCCTTTAAATTCCTTTGTTAGCCATTAATCTTTTTTGCTGACTTCAGGCATCTGGGTTTCTCAAACCTTTTCTGCCATTCCTCACAGAAAATACTCATTTTCACCATCCACCTTTAGACCCCTTTTCCAAGTTTCTGTCCTTTTTCCCTCAGATCCACCCTCCAACTACTGTGACAGCATGAAACAACATGGGGTTGCCAGCATAAAAAGCATGAATAAGAGCCATTTAACAAAATGATTTACTAATACATGTGGTGTAGAATCACATATGTGTCCTCCTGTTCCCCGTTTTCTTCATGCTCCTCCAGTTCCTTTTCTGCCTTCTGATGTTGGTCCTCTTCCTTCAGGTCCTCTTCTAAGTCCTCCCTTTCTGTGTTGTTTCGGTAATCCTGATCCTCATCCTGGCCTTGGGCCAACTGGTTCTCATCACCATGAGACTGGTTTCCTAAATTTGGCACGCCTGACCTTTCCTGACCCTCGTCTTTATAGCCCTGCTCCTGACCCTTCATTGTATTAATCCTTTCTGGATCTCCTGAACCTAGTTCTACTGATCCTCACACTGATCCCCTGGCCTAAACATTGAGAACACAAAGGCCAGGGCACACCCATCGTAAAGCATTCGTGTAGTAGATCCAAGTGGTAAATCAAGAATTGAGTCGAAGTCCAGGCAAACAGGTGACACAGGATATTTATTGCTGGTGAGAGCAAGTGGTCAGAGTTCCAGTCAGATGACCAAATACAATATAAGTCCAAAACAGCAAAACAGCCGATACGTGTTTCGTCTTCAAGACTTTGTCAAGGCTTCAGCTATGTGGACACATGAAGATGAAGAGAAATGTGGGAGAGCCCCAAAGTTTGTTTGGAAGATGTGAAGCAGAAGTACAGCTCCTGATGAGCCTGTCGCGTAGGCTCTCATAATCCTAATGAGACTACTGGATTTTTGGGCAGCAGGATCGTTCACAGTGTAGGGGACTAAGTCTGACCCACGGCGAAGGACCCTTGTCACCCCAAATCCGGGTTATGCTCCGGCTAACTAGCAGTGCCTCATCTCTCCCAAATGGAAGAGACAATTGGGCAGCCGAGCGCATGACATCTTAGTGCTTCTCTGGGAAGTCGTGGTCACTCAGGTCACAACCAATTCTCTCGTACAAAGTGTGGTCTCATATATAAATGACAAAAGCAGTTTGAGTTTTAAACATTGGTTTAATAAAACAACTGCATTTTAGATAACAAGGCGTGAGTCGCAATAACCAGAACCATACAACACAGTAGGATTGAAATAGTAACGAAGAGAGTGAAACATAAGAATAATGCTATCATAGTGCAACTAGATTACGTTCTCTCTCTAAGTTATATTATGAGCACAGCATGTTAAGCTCTAAGCCTGCCTTCCAGGTTCCCCCGGGAGGACATCAACCCTCATACCTGAGCAAAAGCCTATGATCTGGATCAGCATCTGCAACAGGGCAGTCAGCATCTAGTTGTGGGTTCCTGGTCGGAATCTCCCTCTTACGTGTACCAGGACTAGAAAGTGTTTTTATAACGAACACGCCGGTGTTCTAAGAAACGTCCCTACGTAAGAATGTGTACTTTCTACGAACCCTAAAGACTAAACTTCGACCACGTCTATCGGCAATGTACCAGACTGTATCCTTGACTGAAGCATAGAGCGAGCAAGAATGTGTTGTTTGAGAACTTCAGTGCTGAAGTAAGCTAAACAGTGTGATAGAAGAAACTAAAACAAAACTATGAAACTGTTTATTATAAAATAACAGTGTGAGGCTAAATAAAATGCATCTAGGGCAAAGTGCACAGAGGCCTAATACTTTAAGCAAACGCACAGAAAGCTACATTAAAAATGGCTACACTGCACCCTCCCCTTGTCGGTAGAAAGTGGTTTAAGCCAAAGCTAAAAGTGCCCTAAGCTAAAACATGATTAAAACCCTACAGAATTTCAACAAGTCAAGAGGACACCAAAGCACACTAATCCTCAATTTAAAAAATAAGCATGTGGCTAAATGCCAAATTCATATAACAGTGTCAATTTACACTAGATCCAATTTAAACAGTGGTCATGGAAAGCAGGAGATCCTCCACTTCGGCAGATGACAAAACCAGAAAATCCACACCAAAGACTATCAAGGAGCAGGTGTGTTCCAAAGCTCCAGTGTCAACCAGGGGCGGCATCCCTTACAGAGCCTGTGAATGAGTTAATATCAACTTCCTCCAGGAAGGGTATCTCGTAATCAGCCTCACGAAGCAAACGCAGCCGCAGCGTGCATGTCTGGTAATGAGCCCTCATCACGAACATCAACAGATCAGCATCAACCACTGGGGGGCGTTGCTGTGAGAGACAGACGTCCAGTGCATGTTCCAAATCACACCAACGGCACCGAAACACGGGCTGAACACAATCCAAAACCGGTCTGAATGACAGAGACCAGTCACACTCCAAATGTTCCAGGAGTGTTGCTCCAAAGTGCTGCATCATGCGTTCACGACACAGCTGTGCTGATGGGAGCGCCCACATTCGTCCTTGTTGCAGCGGGGCAGCCATTGCGGAAAAACAGCAACAGCAAAATGCTGGCTAATAAGACCAAAGTTATCGGAAAAACCCCAAAAATGCTTCCGAAAATCGAATGAATAGCCGAAGGTATTAAACCGAATATGGAAGAGAAGGTGTGAACGAAACCAACACCAACGGCTTTGAAAAAATGAGCTAATCCAGCTGTGCTGGATGCTTTAAATATACGTCACGCGAGTTCACCAAAGTGGCTCGGAAAGTTGGTATTTAACAGGGACTGTATTTCCGCTGATGACCTTGCCAACTGAAGTGCGTAGGTCTCGCGTGCAGATGTAAGGGCCACATGCTTCTGAAACAATAAAGCCTTTAGTCTACTTAACTTGTTGAAATTCACCTTGGAAGTAGCAATGTGAGGCCAGATATCTGCTACCTCCCTTAATTTAGTAGGGGGAAACAACACACTCCCGCAGCAAGTAACGACCTTAGTGACCGAAACAACGTAAACTATTCCGGCCCGCATGCCACAACAGTCTTCACTATTGAGGAGAACGTAGCTGCCGTTTGAAAGCCCCTGGAATGTGCGTTTAATCAAGGGGACCATAACTCCCTTCGGATAGCAAGCCAAGTTCGCAACCAAGGCATTACATGCTCCATGCAAAGACAGCTGCTTACAAATCATCGAATGGCTGACTGAAGTCTTGCATTCACTACCGCTAAGAAAGACCTCTTTCATGCCATTGAGGCATTTGTACAAGAAGGGAAGCTCCCACACCTCATGGATATAACTATCTCCCAACTTCTCATATCTGCCTACCGGAACATGTTTCAAACAAGAAGTGATAGGCAGATTAATAACCCCGTGTATTAACCACTCTGCAGAGGGGATCCCGGCCACGGTAAAAGGCAATCTTTCTAATTTTTCAATGTTGAGCATGACATAAGTCGCCTCCTTCTTAGCCATTAGTTGTTGTTGTCGCGTTAAATTAAAGGAAAAAAATATCTCCCTGGCACTGATGTGCTGCCATAGAACGCGACCCGCCTTCAATGTCTGAAGTGTCCAACCCAACTGCATAATGGACCTGGTCTGACTTTGTCCATGATATAAAGAAGACATATCAGATCGTATTATGTCTATAGCAGAAGAAACAGTGGGCCTGATTCTAACTTTGGAGGACGGTGTTAAACCGTCCCAAAAGTGGCGGATATACCACCTACCATATTACGAGTTCCATAGGATATAATGGACTCGTAATACGGTAGGTGGTAAATCCGCCACTTTTGGGACGGTTTAACACCGTCCTCCAAAGTTAGAATCAGGCCCAATGTTGTTAATCGTATATATTCGGTCGGTCAAGGTGTGAATTCCATTATCCACAACAGCTAATGCCTTTTTCAAATTTTCCTGATCGATCTGCCTTAACCGTGCTGCAGCTTCCTGCTGGGAAAGTTTCCATATTTCATTGTATATTTCATACAAGAAACGCTTCCTACGTGGTGTCTTCAGACCTGACAAAAAATCTTGTAAGTCAGTGTTATTAGATAGGAGAGTGAGATGTGTTTTAACTGCATCTAGCAAGGATGATTTTAACCATTGTTGGCACAATTTCCCCACACTATATGTAGTAATTATTTCAGCATGTTTTGGTGATATATAGCGAGGGTCTGACCTACTCGTCCGGAAACCCCCCGAGGAGGTGACAAAACGTTGATGACACCCGTTGGTGTCTATGGGCCACAATAACCACCCGCCCGGACGTGTCAATGAAGTGTTAAATGTACTATTCTGGACCCAGTCTGTAAGCTCACTAAAAGTGGCATTTATGTATTTCTGTCAGTTATTAATTTTTGCAGGGACAGGTATACTAGGCATGTTCAGTTCTCTAATTGTTGCTAAGCCCAAACAGCTAGTCTGTTGTACTGTTTTGATTAAAAAAAATCATTTGGACGGGAATGAGACATGCTCTAAACAATGTTTCTCTACCCTTTGTCTGCCAATGTTTTGTTCCCCGAACACTTTTCAAATCAACATTATTTGACCAATATTAATAACCTTCAATTGACAGTCGGGAAACAAAAGAATCTGAGTATATGTATTTCGTATTCGTCAACAACATTTGTTTATCTTTAGACGGAGTTAACCTAAAATAATATGACTTAGCATTCATTTGATGATGCCCAGAAAAATACGTAAATTTGTCAGAATAAGTTTTGGAACTCCCTTGCGGGGGAGTTGGGCAATGCTCCCATTGCGTATAGTCAAATATCGTTTTTGGACTACTTGCTTTGTGTATAAAATGGTGCCCATAATAATTATAGCAAAACATGCCACCATAATTGTCTTTAAACTGGTAAACATCTTCATTTTCATAGACAGTATAATATTGTAATTCAGTCATCATGGAATCAACTGTCTTCACATCCCAATCATCAGATACAATGCCTGGTATTACTATATCTGGTATATGGTAAGTATATAAAGTCATACCGTCCCGGTCGCATGACGCGGCACGGTATGATTTCTTATACTTACCAGGCTTATCATAGCCCTTGTTGCTACCTGTACTCCATTTGATTGGCTCATCAGGAGCTGTACTTCTGCTTCACATCTTCCAAACAAACTTTGGGACTCCCCCCACATTTCTCTTCATCTTCATGTGTCCACATAGCTGAAGCCTTGACAAAGTCTTGAAGACGAAACACGTGTCGGCTGTTTTGGACTTATATTGTATTTGGTCATCTGACTGAAACTCTGACCACTTGTTCTCACCGGCAATAAATATCCACTCACTGGTTCCAGTGTGTGATCCTTTGACACCTGAGGTGGCAGGTGTTTGGCTAGCCTGGCACCCATTACTAACGTTTACGCAAGAAAAGGACTACTACTGATGGACATTTGTTAAACCTGTGTTGATGTGCAAGCACCTTCGGCATTCTCCACCTTTTTTCGCTTTCATTTCATTGATCCCCTGGCCTGCAGGGTCCTTCTCCTCCTTAACCCTCTTATCCTGGTTCTCCTAGATCTGGCACTCCAAGTCTTTCTTGTTTAGAACTTCCTTGCCCTGTACTTCCTGGTCTGTCAAGTCATCATTCCCATGTAGCCCTTTACCTAGTCCTTTGGATCCTGGGTCATTGTGAATTATATAAGGAGTGCACTAGACATTAGAAGGAGATACACAGGTTAATCATGGCCTTGTTTGTGCACAAATTATAAAGGAACTGGAGATGAATTTGATATGATGATATTTTTAAAATTTGTTATTCATGTAACCAATGGAAATAATAACTCTGATTGCTATTTTGTTTTAAATTATGTGCTGTTGTTTTATCTGTGTGGCTTTCATAGTCCATATGTGACAGAAATAAAGTTTTTATTGATTGATTGACTGGATCCTGGGTCTCCTGTTTAACTAGCTCCAAGTCCTGGACCTTTTGATCCCTCTCACCCTAATTATCACCCATCAGTCCTCCTGGTCCTGCTCCCTGGCTTATCTAGCACCCTGGTGTGCCTGTTCTTAATCCTTTTCCTTGTGGTTCATGTAGTCATGGCATTAGTTATGGCATTTCTTTATGTGGTCCTAATGCATACGGTCTTCTGATGCTGGTGCCACTGTCCTTGGTTTTCCTATCCCCCAGTCCACTGTTCCTCCTTCCCAATCCTAGTCTTACTAGTCCTCCTGGTTTGACTGATCTTCCTTGTTCTTGCCCATCTGACGCTTGTCCCTTTTATCAAGGTCCTCCTTTTAATGGTACTCCTGGATCTGGTCTTCCTCCTCCTCTAGCACTGGTTCTAGTAGTTCCCATTTTGTGGGTCACTTTCATTGATGTAGCTCTTGCCACCATAATTTGCCCCCTGAGTCTGACCCTTATTGACATTCTAATCTTGGTCCTTAACATCCTTCTTGGTCATTGTAATCTAGGTTCTCCAGGTTCCACTAGCCCTGGTCCTTTAAGTTCAAGGTCTTCCCAGCCCTGGCCCATTCGCTTCTTGCCCCTTGGTCCTCCTTGGTTTGATATCTGTAGCCCTGGCCATCCTGTCCCAGGTCGATATTTCCATTGCTCTCCTGATATTGGTCCCCTTTGGTCTTGGGTCTGCTACTCCTGGCCCTGGACATCCTTGTCCCTCTGGTCTGTGAGTTCAGACCCTCCTAACCTCCCTCGTTGTTATGGACCAGGGCATTCTCTTTCTTCAGGCCCTTGTCCACTGGGTCCAGATCCCCCTATTCCACATCCTCTTGGCCCTCCTTACACTAGTCCCTGTTTGCAGGTACTGTTTTTCCTCAGCCTGTTCCTCACAGCCTATTTGTTTCTGGTTCTCGTTGGCTTGGGTAACCCTGGCCCTTGTAGATTAGGTTTCCCTGGGTCTGGTTCCTTGTGGCTTTGGTTATCATTGCCCTCCTGGTGGTCTACCTCCTGACCATTATACTCCTACTTGTCATCATCAGCCTCCTACTAGTCCTACTGCTTCCTTCCCCACCCCCTCTCCACAATAACGTTAGTCAGATATAGACTTCAAGTCTGTCACTCAGTTTGTTTTTTGCTTTTTTTGGCTTCCAGATTTCCTTTGCTAAGACAGCTCTGTCAAGGACAGAATTGAGGGCTCAGTCGAGACAGGCCCTGCCCACTTAAAATACTGCTTAGCATGTTTAAAATCAAAACTACCATTCCCACACACATTGTGCAGGTGACTAAAATGTTAGTGTCGCTGGAAGGGCTACTCATGACATGGAACCAGTAAGCATCTCTGTCTCAAACCCACTCTGCTGGGTGAACAGTATGAAAAAGTGTGTTTATTCACAGGCAGTAGATTAAAGTCCTCCGGTGAATTACCCAGATGCATTACTTACCTGTCACCTGCTTTCACTTTCCCATCCCACAGAAGCACCATTACCCTGTTTCACTCAATTTATCTCCTGCTATACCAAATCACTGTGTCCCCAGCACCAATTGACTACTGTACATATCCCTCCATCTGGGTCCGAGATACCACCTATGTGTGTGTATTTCATGTTTGCTGGTGCTGGTCAAATGCTGCTGGGTGCCAAGTCTGAAAGCACAACCCTCCTTAAAAAGAAGTCTAAGGCTAGCAAAAGATCTTCTGTAAGTGGCCCAGAAAGAGACCAACCCTCAAAAATCATCAAAAGGAGAATCATGAACAGTATAAAAAATGGCAATGTATTCATGAGCGAATAAAACACTTATGTAACATCCTTTAAAATGGTAGTCATTATTCTTTGTAGACTGCCAAATACTCCTAGACTGAAGTGAGAAAAATGCGTGCCTTTTCTTGAAGCGCCTGAAGCAGAAGTTTGGTACCCACATTTCCTATTTGAATATTAAAATTACAAATGTTTATTCAAATTGATTTATTTTTCAGATTTTTAATCTCTAATCAAATTAGTTTGGTACAAACTATTGCACATTTGTATATGCTGCATCCCCATTCAAAGACGGCTACCACGCTTCTATTGCCTCCCTTTTTTCTTTGAGGCCAGCTAAATGAAAACCTCATTCACATTATTTATCCGAATTGTACATCATCTCTACATTAAGCTTGTGGCCAGCTAAACACCAGAAATTATGTACTATTTTGCCTGCCACTGACTAAATATCAGAGATTGTGTACTATTTGACTGATGCACCTCCGTGTTTGAATCTGTATACTTTCCTTTAAATCTATCTGTTAAAGAGGAAACACCACGCTAGTGAGACTTGGTGGCTGAATAACGTTTATTAAGAAGAAAGAAGGGCAGCCAACCTCTACTGCTTTCTCTGCAACGGTTTCCCACCAATGTCACTCACAGACTCCAACCTCAGATTCAAGAATACTGACCACAAAATGACCAGCACAAAAGAACATCAAGGGCAAAAGAAAAGAAAACCAGAAAGGGGAGAACACTAAAACCACTTGCTTCAAATCACCCTAGTCTGTTTTGTTCCTGCTGACGCCATTGTTATTTATGTTGATTTAGTGTCTCTCTACAGGGAAGACACTTCCTTTCACCCTCTAATTTGCATTGTCCCATTACTAAAAGAGTGAGATAGTAACAAAGTGTTCCACTATGATCACTTTTAGACATGTGTATAACTATGCCCATTTTCAGTGAATCTCTGAGGTGCAGCAAAAGGTAAGTGCAGCGCCACTTTCCCTGCGCCCCTTAGCACTACAATGTGTATGCCGTATTTAAAATATGGCGCGCCATGGCACAGGGTAGGGGGCAATAGTGCAATTTCTCAAGACGCTATTGATGTACTCTGCAGGAGTAGCGTTAAAATATTGGAGGCCCCTCTTGAGCAGGCGGTAAAAGTGCCATAACAAATGGCGCAAGGAATTCTCCTAGATTTCCTGACACTATTTTTCAACCTCCCCTAACGGGGAACGCCCCCTTTGCACACATTATGCCTGGTGCAGGCATAATGTATCGCAAAGGGTTATAGAGTGGCGCAGTGCATACATTGCGCCACCCTGTAAATACGGTGCAGGGATTTTGGCCTCGGGCCACATTAACGGAAAAAATAATTACGTTAACGTGGCGCTAGGGCATTATAAATCTTCCCCTAAGTGTCTTGTCAGTGGGTTTGCTATACTTGAGGTCTTCTCGAATTTTATGATCTGGAGGATGTATTAGCGGACCTCTCTTTTCTTCCCACTCCCTCTCCATTGTTGGCTCATTACATGCCCAGCCCTGGTGCTTCTGCACCTGACCCAGGGAGAAAGAGGTGTGCTGTGAGGCCTCAGCACTACTTGCTTTCAGTATGAAGATGCTGCCTGCAACAAAGGTGTCCTTCTTTTGAACGGATACGTAAGATTGTCCTGGTTACAAGAAGGCAGTTTCCAGTCATGTCTCTCCTATGATAATGAAGGTCACAGCATAGCACCGGAGTAAAGATAAGTTGCCTGCCCCAATGTTTGCACTGTTAGCATACCAATTTGCCTCCAGCACTGGTGATGATGCTGCTGATGCTCTTTGTCCTTAGCAGTTGCTATATCCCCAGTATCGCTCTTCATGTGTGGGAGATGAAAGACCTAATACCATGAGGGTGTTTCCTTGGTAGGCAACTGTGTTTTGCACCCAAAACATTGAAGTGAAGAGCGGAGACCCTACCTGAAGCAATCCAGTGTCAGAAGAATTCTACAGATCCTGCCTCTCAAATCTCCCCACAGCAGCGGGGTAGGTCTCATCATGCTCCAGGGGAAAGAATGAACTCCCAAAGAACCTTGGAACACAGCCAGATGCCTCTCCTCCTGCTCTCAAACAGGCTTCAGAGGAAAGCGACAACTCAAGGCTTCTCACACCAATGAAGGCAAAGGGGAAGTCTGAATCGGATGCCCTATTGCTGCAACATGGCCTTAGTCGGAGGCCCTCAATGATACTACATTGAGGCTTTCACTTCCTGTCCATGCTGTATCTGCCCCACACCAGCATGAGCTTCCTCAAACAGACACAAGAAGATGTCAGAGCAGTGACTGGCCACACCTCCCTTCTCACCATCACACTACCTGATTTCAAATCAGGCCCACGGTACCCATCAAAACCATGACTGAATGTTAAGATAGGGGAAATATTGAAAATGCGCAGCTTCCACCCCATTATACACCTGATACCAAGCTCTCTCAGTACATTAGTAACATTCTCAGACACACACTGGTCAGGCTCTCCACATTAATGCTCAGACGCACCCAAGGCATTGAAAAGAATGGTTTTGGAGAGAGAGGTCACAGAAAAAAAGTGCCTCCACCTACCTGACATTGCTCCGAAGGCACAGCCCCAGCCCCAGGTGAGCCACATGAGCCATCACAGCAAATACCCTAATATCACAAGACTGACCCATCCTTTAAAACGGACTAGCTCTTTGCCACGCAGATATACAGTGACTGCACCTTTTATCCCAGTGCTACCTGTCGCAAGTTTCTGAAGGAACACTGAATAAAAGCCCCACATTTATGGGAAATATGCTTTATTAGGCCCAAAGTGCAAATGTCGAAGCAGGTCCCAGTGCCGTGAAGACTGTAGCTTCCTGCTTCCTACAGATTCACTCACAGACCAATAAGGTTCCTTAGGAGGAGGGAGCATGTGGCATGATACTACACCAGACTATTAACAACAAGCACTACCCTGTAAGCATAAATATAGGCAATGTAGTTGAATGAAGAAGTAACACATCCACAGCCTGTTTTAAACATCATTATGAGAATACTTGCATTATGTTTTGAATCTACCAGACATCCCAGGATGCCATGTGGTTTTACCTCACTTGAACCTGCCCATTACTAACAAGTGTAACACTGACACAGTATTGCTCTGGTAATAATCATTTTATTGAAATGTATTGTTTTTCTAGTTTCAGGAAACCAACAAATTGGCCTCGGAAGAAGGGCATGCAGCATGCCTGAAAGGCATTGGGGTTTGGGAGAAACAATGTAATAAATGTGAAAGAAGCAGTTACAGTTTGGAATAAGGAATATAGACCGAAACAATCCAATAATGCACATCAGGAATGTAAAGAACAATTATCAAAGATTAATTGGAGAAATCCCCAAAAACAGTTTTTATGAAAACAGGTTAAAAGGATGATGTCCTAATGGGACACAGCGAGGAGTGCATTTTGAGGGAGACACCTACCAATATTGGGATGGTGCTTGTTGTATTACATTTAAACCGATTATATGCCACATGTATGGATAAAGAATCGATGTCTGTCCCCATGATGTATCACCCATTGCTGAAAAGACACCAAAACACCAAGAGGCCCTCTTGGCTTATTCTAGAAGACAATGCACACCCACGCACCAAGTAGAAAGAATAGACGAAAGTGATCCATCAGTCCTATCTGGCAAATCAAAAGGACTACTCCTGTGATAAAGAAGAGGTGAATAATCTTGCCATATCCTTTGACAATATACACAATACAGTGGTTCCCTCAGGAGGAGTGTTTTGAATAAACTCCCTTGGCTAGTGAGACATGTACACAGATACAATAAATACACTAACAATGTATTCATTGTATAGTCAATGTACTAATATGGCAAAGGCAACAATTTGTACTGTATGTGCTACAACAAATACACTGCAGCGCAAAATGTATAGTAACATATTGATTTTTTTCTCAAGGTTCCCAAGAATTCAAGGTTGCCCTTAATACTACTCAGAGACTATGATCATGCGTGATCACACCTGAAGAGATCAATATCACTAAAGACTCCTAACATTGGCAGTGATTGTAAGTATTAGGCAAATAAGACTGGCCTCCTATTTACAATAACTTGGCAAAGACTTAACAGGAGAACCAGGAATAAGACATGTACATGTGCACTAGAATCTCCATCCTTGGTCTCACACAGCACCTGTCCAGATACAGTCTCCAACAGCTTTGCCACCATGGCATCTACACCCAGAAGAGCTACTGTGTCCTGCACAGGCTAAAGACGCTCACCCATCACCAGCAACTCACAGACCCACCAGGATATGAAGTGTATCCTGTTATCATCAAATAATCCCCCTTCTCACTAAAGTTGAACTTGCAGCCATTCTATTAAAGCCTGCACTAGTTACTTATCATCTACAACTTAACCAAACCATGTGTCATCCAGCGACCCTGGTCCTGTTATCAACTAGGAATGCATCTGCCTTCTGTAGACTGACGAAAAACTTGACTGAAATAAGACAATCCATACAATGCAGAAAATTCATGAACAATCTTTGACACCCCAAAACAACAGGCGGCCAGAAATATTCAACCTGCTCAGCTCACAAGTCCCAATGCACTCTTCTCAATGCCTAGGCCTATTTGCCCAAAATAATTAACAAGTGACCTGGCAGTGACTCATCAGCAGTTGCTCAGTGGCCCATATGCAACCTCAATACAGCCTAATGCAGTCCAGGGTGACAGGTCCAGGTTCTTCATGACAGAGATATACTAAGTGCTGCTCCAATAATGCATACAGGGTTTGAATGTGCCTCTGAGGAAGATGCCAGAAACTCTTCAACAAGCTTCCAGCTCTTCGGAGGCAGTCTTTGGAGTGCCAAGCAACAAAACTAATGGAAATCAAGCTTTGCAGTAGACTGAATATGACTCCTTTTCTGATGCACCTTTTGAACAACCACAAACTTTCAAAGAACACGCTAAGTGGGCTGACTCCATACTCTCCAAGCATCATGTGGCTGAGTATGAAGTCAAAACCATATGTGGAACCATATGAATCAGTGTTCGTACCCTGACTCTCCATCAGGTTAAACTATAAACCAGAGCAAAGGTGTCCTACTGCAGCCAACACTGTCTAGCACTCACCACTGCCTTGCTGGTTCAACTCAGACTAATAAACCTACAATGGTGGTGTTTTTTCATGGTAGATTATATTTCCTAATTCATTTTTGAGAGCAAAGTAGTATCCATAAAGACATCATTTATACAGCACCGTTCACCAGTCAAGTGACCCTGGCAATAAAATTGTTAAGTAAATATGCCTTCACTCCTTTGCAACCTACAACAAACGGCCTGTCCCTTGAGCCCACAAAATTTCATTGAAGTAGAATCTATGATGACACAGCACATCCCAGGCAACGGGAGGGGATAGTTTTCCATGTTTCACTGTTGGTTGGCAACGTGCACCACATCTGTCTGTACATGTTCTGTCCCTGGCAATCTAGAACCAAGGGCCCGATGTATGACGGCCTAACGTGGTCGCAAACAGCAAAAATTGCCAATTGTGACTGCAAAATGGGCTGGTACAATGTACCATCCCTATTTTGCGAGTTGGTCGCAATTACTGACTCACGAAACAGGGATTTGCATCTCACAATTAGGAGGGGGCATCTCGAGGGCGTCCCTTCCTAATTGCGAGTCGCAGGGGGATGTATGATTGTTTTGTGACCGCACCTGCGGTTGCAAAACAATCACAGTTACCACCAATTTCAAACTGGTATTAACTGATTCGCAAATGGGGAAGGGGTCCCCAGAGGACCCCTTCCACTTTTGTTAATGGATGCGAAAATATTTTTTCAGAGCAAGCAGTGGTCTGTAGGGAAAAAAGAAAACATTTTGTTTCATTTTTTGGTTTGAAATGCATCCTGTTTTCCTTTATGGAAAACAGGCTGCATTTAAAAAAAAAAAAAAAAAAAAAAACTGCTTTATTTAAAAGCAGTCACAGACATGGTGGTCTGCTGTCCCCAGCAGGCCATCATCCCTGTAAGTGCAGCCATTACCAATGGGGTCGCAAATTGCGACCTACCTCATGAATATTAATGAGGTCGCTCATTTGCGACCATATTGGGAATCGCAAACAGTGTAATTGACACTGTTGTGCATTTGGTTTTGCAACTTGCAAAGGAGTCGCAAATTGTGAGTCGTAAAAAATATGGTCGTACATCTGGCCCAAAGTACTGCAGCACACCTGTAACAATGCGCTGAGTTACAAGAGGGATCCATAGAGATTGACAGGCAGTGCGCAAGACAGTACCCCTATGTATGTGACTTTTTTAGCCTACATTTCATACTCCTCTGCGCTTCTGGATTTCATTTCATTTAGAAAATAACTAACTTTTTTGCAGTAACATTTGCGTGATAGATTCTGAGAAGAAAATAAAATGGAGTTTGATGGCGGGGTTTAAAGAACCAATGGCAATTGCTTTTATTGTTTTAGTTTATTGAGTTGGCATCTTGTATTATCAAAACTAATAAAGATTTTATTGTTTTGGTTTATTGTGTTCAAAAGCGAGGACACAGCAGTAGCTACTTTTACTGTTTTCTAGGTGGTTATATTAAGGTACTGCCATGTGCTGTTGTGTTTCTGAGCATTTAAAAAGAGGTTTTGCGCATACATTTGTATCCACAAATATGTGACCGATAACACCACCTAATACCCCCCAGTATTTGACCTCGACAGTGGGATTAAGCAACACTATAGGATAGGTGGGTAGATCATTTAAAAGTTTGGTGTCTTAATAGGTTGCGGGTAGGTATAGTTTTTCTTATGAGTCCAAATAGGAAATATTGCTAGGCCATCAACAGTCTGAGAATCTTCAGAATACTGCCGGAACCCAAGGGTGAATGACGTGTGGCAATGTAAGATTGCAGTACAATAGCGTGAAGCTGATGGAAGAACGTTTTGGACGTTTTCCTTCCCTTTATTCAACAGAAGCTTTTTTCAAGATTACCTTTCTAACACTAACTAACCTATGATTCAGAGCAAACAGTGAAAAGGAGTAATAACTAAGTAACTATATAGTCCACCAATCAGTAAATAATGTCCCTTAAGAACCTCTCTGTTAATTCATCCTCCTTCTCTTCTTCGCTGCTGCAGCTGAGAGTTAAATGCCCTTGTTGCCTGTCATTGTTGAACATTTGTATATTATGTATTTTGTGCATTATGTTAGGTGTGCTTATCCATTTACAGGTGGACGGTAGCCTGAACCCATACAACTCACTGTTTTGGATCAGCGCAGCAGGCTTCCTCACTAAGAAAACTGAGTGAATTTGGTGGTCGTAGTGTCCTAAGGAGGATTGACATGGGTGGCGAGATGGGGCTAGTGGCACTGTTATGACTTCAGAGTCACTGCCTACCATCCCAGCATGGAGCTCTAAGCCCATGAGGCAGTCCCTTGTGTGGACTGGCCTGCTAGCACCCTCAGGAGCACATTGATCTGATGAGATCATGGAGGAAGCAGGAGTAGGCTGACTGGCCACCCAACTCCCTGAACCTACCCCTTGTGACACCACTTTGCAGTAAGAATCCTCACTTGCAGGTGGGGGCAGGCAAGTCATTGTATATTTTACGGGAACATTTTCTGTGCTGTCACCTTTTATAATTAATACTCATACCTAAGGGTATACATTGAGTCATAAAAACATTTTATTCTGCCTTGCAGATTATCTGGTGGTTATCATGAGTTCCTCCAGGGAACACGTCTATTCTTACTACGAAGAAGCCAGGGAGGAATAGTGTGCCTCAGGGGAGCATACTTTTCATAAAGAATTTGAATTGTTCTTTTCCAGAGCATTAAAGCCTGATAGCGTCCAACTCCTATAACTGCCTGCTAGACTTTCTGAACCCAAGGGGTAGGGAGAACAGAACATTTAAGAAAAAGAGCACAAAGAAAGTACATGGCCTAAGAAATCAGAAAAAAACGTGATAAGGGGGAACTTGGAGGAATTCCACAAACTGCGAGGTTCCTTTCACAAAAATGCAGATGTAAAAAAAAAAAATGTACCCACCTCCCAGGATGCCATTAACACTGGGAAAATTACAACATGGTTGTCCCAGGCACTGCCCCCATAAATGGGTGCCCTAGCAGTAACGGGTGGAATAGATGATAACGTATCATCTGAGAAGGAACCAGGGTGCAGTAGACCCTGACGTCCTAGAAAAAAAGGGATAGACTAGTCCTGGAAGGCCTGGATGTGGTAGGGCCGTTCAGGAAGATATCAGAGTCGGCAGAGAAGTCTAAGGCCTCAGGAGTATATATGGCCTCAGAGACTGTTTGCACACAGGCCCACCAATCAGTCAGTATGTTGGGGAATGCCAAATGCATCATTCTATGGAGAGGAGATTCTTCCTCCTGATTAAAGTGGATCACAATTTGGAGATTATGCCACTTCGAAAGATGCACCTATAGCACAAAGTTTCCTGATCGGGGATGCCTCTGATAATTAGAAAAATATGAAGCAACTTTTTCCACCCTGGACAAAGCCCAGACTTCAATCATGAAGATCCTAGTAGGAAAGGTTTTTCCTGGCACTGGAAGACATAGGGGATGCTTCTCTGGCTGTCCTTTCCAGTAAGGTCCCTAGAAAGGCTAAGGTAGAAGAAACAATGACGGACAAGATGGAAGGCATTCCAGGGCATTCTTCCCCTCCAGAGGTAGCTCAAAAGGAGCAGGCAATAGAGGTGTTTTCTTTGGAGGAGCTAATGCCCCAAGAGGTTATTTTGTTAAGGATTAGCACTTTTCCCCTCCTAAGATTAGCGGCAAGGTTTAAACTATTCAGAGAAAACTGGGAAAAGATGACAAAGGACCTGTGGGTCCTTCAAACTGCAAAGTTTTCACGTAGAGTTTGATGGCTTTCTAGGGCAAATAGTGAGACCCAGATCACTGAGGTTTTCAGATCCTTGTCATCCCTGTCTTATGTGATAGACATAGTGGTGGAAATGGACAGAAAATGAGCCAACTGAAGGTTTTTGAGCAATATGTTCGCTTGGAGAAGAAAGAGAAACACATGGGCTATAGGCCCATCATACATTTTAGAGAATTCACTGAGTGATGTATTATCCCTTTGCTAAGGCACATCCTCTTAGAGGTCTAGATGACAAGATTGGGCCTGAATGATGCCTACACGACAGTCCCCGTTTTCTTCAGTTCAACTGAAGGGGCCGAATTTATTCAAATCAAATCAAATCATTAACATTTATAAAGCGCGCTACTCACCCGTGCGGGTCTCAAGGTGCTAGGGGAAAAAGGGGGGTTATCGCTGCTCGAACAGCCAGGTCTTTAGGAGTCTCCGGAAAGCGGAGTGGTCCTGGGTGGTCCTGAGGCTGGTGGGGAGGGAGTTCCAGGTCTTGGCCGCCAGGAAGGAGAAAGATCTCCCACCCGCCGTGGAGCGGCGGATGCGAGGGACAGCAGCGAGTGCGAGGCCAGAGGAGCGGAGGAGGCAGGTGGGGACGTAGAAGCTGAGGCGTCTGTTGAGGTATTCCGGTCCCTTGTCGTGGAGGGCTTTGTGTGCGTGGGTGAGAAGTCGGAAGGTGATCCTTTTGCTGACTGGGAGCCAATGCAGGTGTCTCAGGTGTGCGGAGATGTGGCTGCTGCGGGGTATGTCGAGGATGAGGCGGGCCGAGGCGTTTTGAATGCGTTGCAGGCGATTTTGGAGTTTGGCTGTGGTCCCGGCGTAGAGGGTGTTACCGTAGTCCAGGCGGCTCGTGACGAGGGCGCGGGTCACGGTTTTTCTGGTGTCGGCGGGGATCCAGCGGAAGATCTTGCGGAGCATGCGGAGGGTGAGGAAGCAGGCGGAGGACACAGCGTTGACTTGCTTGGTCATGGTGAGAAGAGGGTCCAAGATGAAGCCGAGGTTGCGGGCGTGGTCTGTGGGGGTCGGTGCGGTGCCGAGGGCCGTGGGCCACCAGGAGTCGTCCCAGGCGGACGGGGTGTTGCCGAGGATGAGGACTTCCGTTTTTTCAGAGTTCAGCTTTAGGCGGCTGAGCCTAATTTGTGACACACCTTTCAGTCTTTAATTAGCCCAGTTGTGCTTCATCAAGCTACAATGGTGGGTGGCAGAACATGGAAGAGTATAGGGCATTAGACTGATTATGTAGTTTAACGATATAATACTGATTAATGAAGGTCTTCTGCAACTGAAGTGCACTCTGAACACAAGTATCCCCTTGCCTCTGGACCTGGGGTTTGTTATCAGTGAAGAAAAACGGGAACTGGTCCTGTGTCTATTGATACATTTTCTGGGTTTGTTGTCAACTCTCTGGAAGCCAATCTAAGTCTCCCATCGAAAAATATGGTTGGGATCAAGAAGAATTCGAGGAAGTCTCTAAAGAAAGACAGAATATCTCTCAGGCAACTGGCCAGGATTGCAGGTGTCTTGTCAGCCTCCATCAAAGCCATTTTCATGTGTCTCCTTCACTACAGGGCACTGCAGAGATTAAAAGCGTTGCGTCTTGGGAAGGGAATAAAATATTCAGAACTAATTTTTCTTTCACAGAAGCCAGCAGATTTTTTTTGCAACAATTCCACTAGAAATCTACATTCCAGCAAAGTAATCCTCTGCTCTTTCCTCTGATTAAAAACAGTCTACTTTGGTGGCAAAGCGTCCCCCAAGGCTGCTGCAACCTTTTGGACTTTGCTAGCTAACATTTGAAAACATGGTATTGTAATAAAAAACATTTATAACCCCAGGTAGTGTATTAGATTGTGTTAGTGCTAAGGTGCAGATATAAGAATATACCAATGATTTTCTAATGTGATGAAATGCACATGTTCTTATTTTTGGTTGTATTGAGTAAGATGTGAATGAACTCTAATGCTATTAGACCACTGCACTAAAATGCCATTGTCTGACAATGTTGAGTCAAGTACAGGAACCTCTGAAGGACTGGTCAGGAAGGGTTGCATGTTGGGCGGGCAATGGCCTTGCCAAAGGTGTCTTTATAATGGAATAAACCTTATTGTTGACACTCAACAGTGTACAGATTTCTTAAAAACAGGATTCAACTGTGCTATGGATAAATTAATTGACAGCGATGATGAGTCCAGGATAACCTTTACTATCAACTACCTTAATAAACTATCAATATGATGACTCTGACAGAGAAAACAGCTGGGCAGCCTCATTCTGAAGGTTTCCTTTCAAATGTTGTCTACTACAGAAGTCCAGTCCGACTCAGTCGCTGATAGACCAAGGGCAAAATGTTAACCACTTACAATGACCATTGATATTTTGAACAGGACATTTATTACATGTTATGGGTTAGTGATTCAATATGAGTTCCTTTCTGCTACTGCCAACTCCTCCCTTTCTTCCACCTATATAGACAAAAGCTTGTCTGCCTCTTTACTCCTTTTTCTTTACTGCCTCGCTTGATCATACTTCACTATATGCTTTTGTACATTCTAAACCACTTCTGCATCTTACCCTTCCTTTTAACCAACTCCAGGTTTCCCCTAGATTCATCTTGTTTACTATCAACCCACCATCTTAAAAAAAAAAAAAAATCTATTCCCAAAGTTTCCTGTGTACAACATTTTGTCTGTTTATAGGGATTGTGGTCTTCACAGCCTAATTAAAGGCTCGTATCAAGCTGGAGTTTCTGTTGTCTTCAGTGAACTATGAATTGTGTCTTTGCGGCTATTGCTGTGCAGCCTGTTGGCTACACTGTACATTCCAATCAAACATTTCCATTATCTGGTAGCACTTTATTGTTTCCTTAGCGTCATCTTGAGGGGAAATCCCAACAAACTGCACGCCTACTTCAATTCTAGTACCTACTGCACTTTCAAACACCAATGTGAATTCAGAGTCTGAGGCATGGTGCTATACACTGCAGGCAATCAAGTTGTCAAATCAGTCCGGTTCTTTATGTGCTTCTAGTCTCTACTACTCAAAAGCTTTCTCTAAATCCACTTCAGTTTGAAATTCGATAGAGGCAACACAGCAGCCAGCAGCACCTTTAACATAGGGATTTGTACGTGCTTCTCCTAAAACCCCTCACTAATCAGATGTTGTGAAATGTGTCAGGTTCCTCACAAACAGAGATTTAGCTTTCATGTATTTTTTTTTTAAAAAGGTGGATACTCAAGGATTTATGTTATGCCGGATTTATTGTATGCACCATCTCCATGTGTCTCTAGGCACAGGAGTTTAGCTTCCTCCCTCTTTGCTCCAATTCTAGAAGTCTCCACCCTGCTTAGTTCTGTAGACTTCTCCGACTCCTCCTTTGAGAATTAATCAATGTACATACATGTGCTTGGTTGCACAGTTCATAAACCTCCAACATCTTTGAAGGAAAAAGCTAATTAATGGCTTACTTAAATTAACCCTGATGCGTCACAAAGCCCATGAAGGGTGCAGCTTCCAGTTTCCTCATTCCTTGGTATCTTTACCCTGCACACTCTTGCTCTTCAGAACTTTTTTTGCATTCCACGTTTTCACATTTTATTACTCTGCTGTAATGTCACATCATCTTTCTTCATATTTGACTTTATGTTTTCATTCATATTGAATATTCACTACTTTCAATGGCCCCTTGACATGGATGAATCTTTTTAGCATATTGATGGGCTGACCCAATCTGTCTTGCGACCCTCAGCTTCTCGATGTGTCTGTGTGCTGGTAACCATAGCTGAATTGCTCTTTCTGATCAATTAAACTGGAAAAACGGGGTCTGATTCTGTTAAGGCACATGGGAGAGGATCAGTGACCGAGCTACAGAAATCTCTGGAATGCACTTCTTAATCCAAAGAAGACATTTATTATTTCACTATGCGAGGTTCCTAAAAGGAGATTAGCATGTTGAAAACACACATTTAAAAATAGTCACAGCAATGAAAGGAAAACATACCAAAATGATTCTCCACTGCAGTATACACAGCAAATATATGTATCTATATTATAATGCAAAGCAAATAATGAATTAAAAAGGCATCATCGCAGGGCTTGTCAGGTGCTTCATCCTTCTCATGCCAGCAAGACGATGACCCCGTTCGACCGCGAAAGAGAAAGAGATCTCTGCTCTCACGGGAAATACATCAGGCATCCGACGTCTAAAATCCTGATTGAGGTCACTGACACTCTCATTGTCGCACTGGGTCTTTTTTTTATATCTTAAAAAACCAAAGGAGCTTTCTGGAAAAAACCCTCATTTTGCAATTCAAACATGCTGGTTAGTGTAGGTATGCTTTGAAAATAACACATTGGGGTTTGGCCACAATCCCAAGATGTCATGTCAAAACAAGGCCGTTCCCTGCCGCCTGAGTACATCCTTATCAACCAAAGACCTTGGTGAGAAAAGCACGAAAACTAGACAGAATGCACAGTTTACAATGTGAAAAATTACAGGCAGCCTTTAACATGGCAGTGTCTAATGCTACGATAAAGTCAATAGGCAGAATGAATCTAAGGCTAAACTGAATACAAAATGTAGTCTGTAACTGGTGAACACTGCACACAGCTAATCCAGGTGCAAAGTGGTGCAACACAAAGTCAGTGGTCAAAACACATATTTCACTACATTCCACCATTTGATCAATGACTGTGTAAACTACAGATTGAAAATCAACTTCTCTTTTTTTTTTTTTCTTTAAAAAAAAAAACATTGCAAGCAAATCAGGTATGCACTGTACACAGCAACATAATGAAATGATAAAAGCAATCACTATAAAGCAATGGAAGTGGATTAACGTATTGATCTTATAAACAGTTAAACCAGACACACCTACAATGAAAAGACTGACGCTTATATATTCTGATTGGGATAGTAATTGATTGAATAGTGTCTCTAGGATAGCAAGTTGGTGTAGAGTTAGATGGAAACATCATGAGTCCTAATCATGTAAAGGTACACGGTCCACCTGTAATGAATGGAATATAAGTGTTCCCATACAAGAATAGTAAGTCAACTGCCAATTTAAACATGCTTAATGAGACTGGCAGCAGTCATCAGGTGATAACAAGCCATGTATTAGTTCGAAGAAAAATGTAATCAAACAGGTTGACAGAACATCCATGGTACTCTGCATTGTTCCCATCCAGGACTTTGGTTGTGAAGCACAGTTAGCGCTAAATGGATCCATAGGTTTTGTACTTTAAAAGCAGCGGGACGTTGCACAATGGTGATTAATCAGGTTCAAGTTGGGGTTGCAGTCCCTCCCCCAACCCCGCATGCAAATGCCCGAAGGGAGACCACACAGCACACTCATGGTCAGTGGCAAGTCGTAGTAAGATATGTAAAAGAAACAAGTATGATTTTTCTTGCAAATAACATTTGTCATCTGAAATGTGCTCCCATATTAACTTTCCTTGTTTTATAATCAGCAGGACATTATTGGGGCCTTTTGCTATAATTTCTGCAGGTTCTCGAGGGCCATTTGGGGATTCAACCCACACCTTAGCACTGATGTTTTTATCTGCTGACCCACAACTTCCCTTTCCTTGCACTGACAGAAGGGCTGGGGCAGTCCCCTTCCTCACCAATCCTCCATACACTGAACTTATGACAAGTGGGGCAATTCTGTCTGCAATCTATGAATAAATCAGCTTCTCCACTATTTAACAGAATAGCTTTGATTTCTGTCTGTCCTGGTAACTTTCCTCTCCCCAACTGACCTTTGACTGTTTGTGGGACAGATCTCTGTTGTGTCTATTGACAAATAGGACATTGAAAAATCACAGTTTTTTTTAATCAAATCTAGGGAAATGTGCATCCCTCTAATCTCTGCCCACCTGTAAGTGGCCTTTTCTCCCATGTGTCCACATTTCTGGTGCTCCCACTTTGCCATCCCCACCAAGTCAGAATTTTGGGTTGACACTTCTGCCTCTGAAATTTTGGCTTTGTTGTCTGCAAGGGAATTGAACCAGCGTTCTAGTGAGTTAATGGGACAATCAGCATCTATAACTTGACTCTGTTCTAACATTTCCCAAATTTTCTGCCACAACTCTTTGCTCCACACCTCTTTTGAGTGAATGAACCAGTTATGTGCATGCCATGTGGGAAGCCAAATGGCTAATCCATTGGCAGTGGACCAAGAATCAGTGTAAATATGACAAGTCCCAAGCAGCTCTTGCTTTAAAGCTTGATACACAGCGTACAACTCTGAATATTGGCTACTTTTTCCTTCCCCTGTGGTGGTCAACAACTTTTCAGTAACTAGATTGTATGACACTGCTTTCCAATGTCTTTTGGTACCCACATATTTAAATGAACCATTAGTGAACCAAACATGCTTCCTATCGTCAGGGGACAAGGATTCAAATGGCACACCCCATTTCACTGGTGACTCTTTCACCTGCGGTACCTCCTGCACCTTTTCCTTATCCTGTACACGGGCTGGTGACACTTGTTCATGTAGGGTTGCAGTGCCTGCTGGTCTTACTCGAGCCCTGTCTTGTATGTACCATTTCCAGCGTATGATATTAGCCTCTTGTGCATGTCCTATACAGTGAGATTTAGGTGAACTCATCACCCACATCATGATTGGTATTTCAGGTCTCAGAATTACATTATGACCTAGTGTTATTTTCTCAGGCCAAAAGCTGGTTTTCAAAAGGAGCATAGCGCTCTCCAAAGTCAGGTAGTTTTCTAGTCCAAAACCCCAGGGGCACCCGCATCCTCCCTTGTTTTTGCCACATACTCCAATTTGCATATTGTCCCTGACAGTTACATGTAACTCAATGTCTCCCTGTTGCACTGGCCACAAGTCCAAAGTCTGTTGAATTATTTCATTTGCCAAATCAAAAGCATACTGCTGCTCTTCACTCCATTTAAACTCATGTTTTTTCTGGTTACTTTGTACCAAAGGGTTAAGATTGTACTCAGATGGGGGGCGTGGGCAAGGACCCGGAGATGGCGCACGCCTGAACTCTTAGCTCCGGAGGGGCCGGCGAATAGAAAGTCAAAATCGTGCCTTCCCTGGGCCGAATGAGGTCCAGGCTGCGGGGCGAGACCAGAGGAGGGGGCCGAGCGTGTGTGGGCCCCTGCGGCGACCCCGGGGGTGCCGAATCTGCCCGTCGGGGACTTCGGAGTCTGCGGGTCTGAGCACGTGACAGAGGCCGCGGCCTTGCGTGGTGCCGAGAGCCGAAGTGGTGAGTGCACGGACGGCACAGAACAGCGGGAGGCGCCGAGCAGGCTCTCCGGCAGCGGCGGAGGTGCTGGCGGGGGCCAGGGGGCCCAGGTGAGATCGCGCACAGCTGAAGCGCACAGAGACTGTGCCACTGGAAGCGGGCGGCCCCGCAATAACAGAGGGGGCAGGAACGGGATCGAGGTCGCGGCCTTGTGCGGGGCCGTAGGTTGAGGCGGCCCGGAGGCCTTGCGTGGACCAGAGGAGAGGGGCGAGCGTGTGTGGGCCCCTGCGGCGACCCTGGGGGCCGAAGTGGTGAGGGCCCAGGTGAGATCGCGCACTGTGGAGGCGCACGGAGACTGAGACACTGGATACGGGTGACCCCAGAAGAACACAGGGGGCAGGCCCGAGATCGGGGCCGCGGCCACGGGCAGGGCTGCAGGTTGAGGCGACCCGGAGGCTGAAGAAAGCGGAGGTTGCCGGCGGAGACTACGAGCTGGGGTGGAGATGCCATTTGGGTTCTGGTGGCCCAGCGGAAGTCGCACTCTGACGGGTGGTGAAGTGGTGCTACTCTGGGCCACGGACGAGGCCCCTAGGAAGGATTGGGGACGAAGCGAGGCCAAGAGCGAGAGAGAGGCAGTGTGGAACGATTTCGAGGTAGCGACGTGACCCGGGGTCAAACTGCGGGGCCGCTTGACTTGAGGTGGTCCTTTGGGCCCTGGTACACACCGAAGAAGCGGAGAGAACGAGGGATAACGGGACCTGGTGGACCCCTGCAGACACCGGTGAGCTAGATGCATGGGGGCTGGTTTGACCGAGCCGGGGGCCGGATCGGGGTGGCCCCGGACGGAGGTGGCCCGTGACCCATGGGGGTTGAATGAGTACCCGGGGCTGAGGAACCCAGAAGATAGGATCAAGCAAGCGAGGAAAAAGGGCCGACTGATGAAGCTGGCGGATGGCGGATCGCGCCCCCGGGGGCGAGGGGTGGATTGCCTAAAAGGTAGAACCGTGGACTCCCCCGGGCGCATTGGAGTACTGGAGATCCATAAAGGAGTAGGACTGAGCACAGAAGTGTCCCTGGTGCAACAAGGGAGACAAGCGGGAGGAAATTTAGTGCCACGATGAAGAGTGACAGTTGAGAGTCCATGACGGGCTAAAGGACCCGGAGCTGAAATGGATAGCGCTTAAACGTAGAGCGCCTGGGGAGAGGCATTCCGAAGCGGAACAACTGAAACAGCTGGGGCAGCTGTCGGGGGCCCGGGGCGAGGTCCGCTGTTGATCAGATGCCCCCCAGGAGCCGCCACAAGAACAGAACCATGGCCGCTGCAGCTCAGTCCGGGAGCGATGACTCGGACCCACAGGGCCACATGCAGATCAAAGTCCAGGATACTTTAGATAAAATACTCGGGGCGATCGAAGACACCAAAACAACGTTGCAACGGGAGATCAGTCAAGTAGCTGTGGAGGTGAGCCTACTGAGAGCGGACCACCATAAACTGGCAGACAGAGTCAAAGAGACAGAAACTGTACTGGCCGAGATAGCACCAAAGCAGAAAGACCTGAGGGCTGAAGTGACCTCCCTGGCCGACAGAGTGGCGCGACTCGAAAAAAGAGCTGAAGATGCGGAGGGGAGGAACAGAAGGAACAATGTGCGCGTGGTGGGCCTCCCGGAGGGGGCTGAGGGGGAGAACATTGTTGAATTTCTGGAGAAATGGTTCAGTACCTCAGTGGCGCCGGGGCGCTTGACCCCATTCTACACGCTGGAACGAGCACATCGGGTGCCGGCGAGGCCCCTTGCCCCGGGGAGACCCCCCCCGGGCCGTGATAGCTAAACTCTTACACTACAGAGACAGGGACTCCCTCCTGCAAAGGGCCAGGGAGACAGGCCCATTTAAAGTCGCAAATGGGGAGGTGACACTGTTCCCGGACTTTACCCTGGAGGTGCAAAACAAGCGGTCTTCGTTTCTGGCAGTTAAGAGAGCCCTAAGAGAGGAGGGAATCCAGTATTCGCTACTCTACCCAGCCAGATTGAGAGTGATGCTGGAAGGGAAGACAACATTACTCCAATCCCCTGAGGAGGCATGGGAATGGCTTGAGTCACGTGGCCCTCAGGCGGGGGGTCCCGTTGGAGAGGGCCCGACCGGTGGCAATGCTCGCCGAGCCCTGAAGGGAAGGAAGACCAGAGACCGCAGACGACTGGCGCCCACACAAACACAGAAAGAGAAAGGCAGGAAGGAAGCACTGGAAGCGGCAGCACGCATGGGTGGGGAGGCATCCCCTCAGGAAGGTTCTGGGAATGAAACGGACGACACGTTGGTGTCCTCTGCGGAAGACCTGGAGCATTCAGCCCGAGCCCCGAAGGTGACCCCACAAACAGCTGACGAACTTGGCTAGCCAGGGCCTGCGGAAGGCGCCGGGGACTGGGCATGTCAAGCGTAATGGCGGCCCCTCCGGTCTTGGCCACCCCCCGGAACAGAACCTCGCCCATTCAAAATGGCGAGTACCGCTGATCAAAAGTTGAACAAGTTGCACGGTTGCATAGTTTACTGGGCAGCCTACAGGTTAGGAGGTGCCCTGGGGATGGGGAGTTGGGATACACAGTTACAAGTTAATATGGCAATGTGGGTGGCGGAATTTGACTGCGGCAAAGACATGATGATGTGGGAAAATATCCTCGCGACTGGGGAGAAGCGGGGGTATTGTCACCAGAATGAAATCATGAAATGGCGGACTATAATTTATTGACCTGGAACGTTAGGGGGATGGGCACTCCAGCTAAAAGGCACAAAATACTCTCTTACTTAAAGAGAAGGGGAGTACAGTTGGCATTACTACAGGAAACACACCTGGCGTCTGGAGAGGGAGAGAAGCTAAGGCGCAGGTGGAGGGGGCAGGTGTTTGCAACAGAATACTCAGCTTATGCAAGGGGCGCTTTAGTATGGATCAGAGCGGGGGTCCCCTTCATATTGACCTCTTCCAATATAGACCGGGAGGGAAGATTCGTGATATTGGAAGGGAAGCTACAAGGTATCCCAATAGTCTTAAGCTGCATATACGCCCCCAACCAAGACCAGGTCCCCTTTATGACGAGCCTATCGAGACACCTCACACGCCAAAGCGCTGGGGAGCTATTAGTAGGGGGGGACTTCAATGCAGTACTTGACACAAATCTGGACAGGTCCACCCCGCCTCTGCATGGGGCAGCGACAATCAAAACAGCCAGAAGGCTGAGTGAGTGGCTGGACATGTGGGGGTTGTCGGACGTCTGGCGAATGCACCACCCAACGTCTAGTGAATATTCATACTACTCGGGTCTCCACTGAGTGCATACCAGAATTGACAGAGTAGTCTGCACAGCAGGCCTGATAAGTAATATGACACGCTCAGAATACTTAGCCCGCACTTTGTCTGATCATAATCCCTTGTTAATAACGATGAGGATGTCGGAGGATAGACCCCTTATACCATCATGGAGGCTTTCTCCCTCGGCACTTGAGGACCAGGCGTACAGAGAGGCCCTACGCGGCCACTTGGCAGAATATATTTAGACGAATAAGGGGTCTACTCCTTCTAGGGCCTTAGAATGGGAGGCGCTTAAGGTAGTGACAAGGGGCTTCTGCCTGGGGCAGTCGGTGGGGGTGAGGCGTACACTTGAAAAAGAATTGAATGACCTGGAGAAGGATATGCACGAGAGGGAGTTGGGACAAGGGAAGACAGCGCAGGAGAATGAAGAATATAACCGAGCTTGTAGGGAACACTCCTGCATTGAAGAGCAACTCCGGTGCCACGACAGGCAAAAATATCTAGCATCCCTACATGCGGAAGAGGGTAGATCGGGGAGACTACTGGCGTGGCTGGTCCGCCCGGGAGAGCAGGGTGAGCCCATCACATGTGTAATAGACGGGGAGGGGTCTCGCAGACTCAGGCCGGGCTCCATAAACGATGCGTTCAGAGAGTATTACTCGCAGTTGTACGGGAAACCCAGCGAATTGCAGATGGAATCTTTCAATAGATACCTACAGCAACTCCCACTACCAACACTGAGCGCAGATGAGAGAGACAGCCTGGGGGGACCAGTAACGCTAGAGGAAATAAATGAAGCTATAGAACAGTTAGCACCCGGAAAGACCCCAGGGACAGACGGTCTCCCCATGGATTTCTATAAAAAATACAAATTGCTGCTGGCCCCCCAATTGACAGGGTTGTACGCGGAGGCGCTGCAATATGGAGAACTACCACAGACAATGCGGGAGGCTTTAGTGGTACCGCTCCCCAAGACAAAAGACAGGGAAGCTCCGGTGACGGACTTTAGGCCTTTATCTATGTTAAACAGCGACTTCAAAATACTTAGTAAGATAATGGCTGCCCGGTTGCTCCCTCTCATGACAAAGTTAGTGCACGCTGACCAGAATGGTTTTGTCCCCGGCCGTAGTACCTCCCTGAACCTGAGAAGGGTGTTTACGATCTTGCACATGCCCAGGGATCAGAGACCGCCAGAGGGAGCCTTACTCGCGGTGGATTTTGAGAAGGCCTTCGATTCCATCAGATGGGACTATTTAAGGACTGTGATGCTTAAAATGGGGCTGGGGGAGAATTGGGTAAAATGGGTGGACTTGCTGTACTCATCCCCGTTAGCAAGAGTTAAAACCGGAAGGATGATCTCCAGTGCTTACCCAGTATACAGGGGAACTAGGCAGGGCTGCCCCTTGTCCCCGCTACTGTTTGCCCTGGCAATCGAACCCCTGGCATCGCAGCTGCGATGTGAAGGCGTGGGCAAGGGAATTATTTGGGGTCCGTCCGAACATATAGTCTCCCTGTATGCAGATGATATACTTATTTACATGAGGGACGCGTCAAGAGGACTCACGTGGGCATTGGGAATACTGGAAGACTTCGGGGGCCTATCGGGACTCCGACTTAATCGGAGGAAAACATATGTATTCCCCGTGATGTCAGACAGTGCACGCCCAGATGCGTGCCCAGCTGACGTAAATTGGGCCCCGCGGACATTTAAATACTTGGGCATACAGATATTTCACAAATTAAACGATCTTAGGGACGGTAACCTCGGCAGGACGCTTAGATCATTGCGCTCCTCGGTGGGGTTTTGGAGATCATTAAAACTAACAATCATGGCCAGAGTGGCGCTCTCAAAAATGGTCATGCTACCACGCCTCCTCTACTATTTTGCTAACTTACCACTACAGATCCCCGCGGCATGGTTCCGAGAGTTGAACGCCTTGCTCAGAGAACTAATATGGGATGAGGGCCGCAGAAGAACTGCGCTCTCGACCATCTGTAGGCCGACGAGGTTGGGAGGCCTGGGCGCCCCAGATTTCGTAGGCTATTACCTGGCATCTCAGTTACAATGGGTGGCCGGCTGGCTAGCGGGTAGGGGGCGGCTGGACCTGGCCACCGCAAACAGTGAAATTGACATAGCTCAGATTGCAGCAAATATGGCGGGCAGGAAGATGGCCCCCATTAGAGGCAACATAATGTACAATGTGGCGATGAGATGCTGGAAACAATGTGAGAGGAGGACTGGAGTGGGGCCACCATACTCTCCCGCTCTGCCGCTGGCGGCCGTCGCTCTGGACGTGAGGGCGGAGGGGCCAGGGGGACTGGGTTTGGGGCCTTGGACGAGAGCAGGGATAGAGACAGTGGGGGAGCTATTCAGGGAGGGGGTGCTGAGGAGCTTTGCTGATGTAGTAGAGGGGGGGGTCCCAATAGGACAGTTTTTACTCTTTGGAAGGCTGGTGCATACCCTGAAGGAGCATTGGACCACGGTCAATGCAGAACCCGCTCCCCACGGAGTGTTGCACCTCCTGCTGACAGAGGGAGAGGAAACTCACCTAATAGCAAAAATATACAGGGCCCAGATAGAGGTAGCAGTGGATCCCCTGCGACCGCTAAGAGAAAAATGGGTGAAGACAATTGGGCGGGACCTGACCGAGTCAGAGTGGACTAGAGCACTTGCTTACCCTGGGGTGATCTCACGCAACACTAGGCTGAGATACATACAATACAACTATCTACACAGAACATACCTTACTCCTCAACGACTGCACCGCATATACGGGGGGGAGCCCAGGACTTGCCCCAGATGTGGAGACGGGGAACCCGACTTTGATCATATGATGTGGGGATGCACGATGCTCCAGAGGGGATGGACGGCGATGACGACTAATCTCATGGAGCTGTTCGGTACGGAACTCCGGCCAACCCCCGACATTTGTCTATTGGGCCTCAGAGCTAGTGCCAAATGGAGCAGGGTAGAGAGTCGTTTCCTTGACCTGTCCCTGGCCCTTTACAAAAGGCTGATTACGAAGGGTTGGAAATCGAATGCACCCCCTTCATTGACAGAATGGAGAGGCGATGTCACAAGATGGTCCAGAGCTGAACTGCAGGTCCTTAAGGCCGAGGAGGCCAGGGGAGCCCGCCAGACACCCATCGCCCCGGAGTGGGAAAACCTAGTGATAAGGTGGGACGGCCTAACGAAGGGACCAATGGTACCTGAGGGGATGGGAGGAACCACTTGAGAGGGTCACCTGATGTGCTTGTAAGCGAAAGTTCCAGAAAACAGGATGGGAGGAACATCAGGAGCCCCGCTGGCCCGGGCGCAGAGGGAGCGAGTACAGAGGACAGGACGCAATAACTAAAAGAACGAAGGAGGGAGGGGAATAGTAGATAGACCGCTCCTACATAGTATGAAACTCTATGTCAACCCCCCCCTCTTTGAAGTTAAGCAGCCACACCCACATGAGCCATTAAGCCTATATACAGTTTGAAGTGGAGTTAAGTCTGTTATCAGGTCACCAATATTAAAAGTAACGAGGGGCACTGTAAGTACTGTCTCCATAAAGTCGGATTGATTAAGTGATGGGAGCAATATTACACAAGTATTATTAAACTACTGAATTGAGCAAGTAATTGTGAAACACAATGCAAACAAAGCAAAACAGTGGTGCGGACAACTTAAGAGATGTGTATAATAATGACAAAACGTTACTGTAAAATGACCTACAAATGTAAAACAGCAAACAGTTAAATAAAAATATATTTGAAAAAAAAAAAAAGATTGTACTCAGATGAGGGTTATGCTGCTTCCAAAAATCAAACAATCCCATGAAACTCTGTGTCTCTTGCTTAGTGCAAGGAGTAGCAAACTCCAAAATAATTTGTTTTACCTGTAACATCTCTCTATGTTCTGGATTCCACTGAATTCCTATAAACTGCACATTTTGCACCAGTCCCTGTGTCTTGTCTGAATTAATTGTACACATAGTACTCTGCAAAACTTCTGTGAATATATCGGTACCATCCTCAACTTTTTGCTGGGTGAAATCTTTAAAGAATGCATTTCAAATCCTGCCAAAAACTGCGGGCTACTCTGTATTTTTCGTCCAAATATTGGCTGCGCACGAACTACGTTCTGCTCATGCAGCTCACACTGGCCCCCACCTCTTTTAACCTCCTCATTACTGGAATGTGAAAAGTCAGATTCCTCTGTAACAGCTTGGTAGATTTTAGCTTTATCCTGTAATAACTTGTTCTGGCTAAATTGCTCTCTTAATTTCATATTCTAACTGTTTACATCTCTCATGCATTTTTCTGTAAGCAGACAAAAGTATCCAAACCCTCATGTCAAGAACAAAAGGGATATCATTCCGTTCTAAAAGCACCTTTTCTAAACATGTAAACACATTCAATACTTTTGTTTTATCCAAGCACCCATCCCAAAATTTAGAATGTGCTGATAAACAAGAAAACACATTTGCCAAGACATCATAGGCATTTTAATTTCACATGCTTTTTTAAACATGGTTTACGGTGCTTCCTTTTACTCTCTGAATACAAACATATTTATATTTACACTTTTAAATCGTGCACTCTCAACCTCCAACCTCTCTTTTAGACTGACCGATCTACGCCAAAATGTTTTGCTTTTCACTAATGACCGAGCTGACAAAAATCTCTGGAATGCACTTCTTAATCCAAAGAAGACATTTATTATTTCACTATGCGAGGTTCCTAAAAGGAGATTAGCATGTTGAAAACACACATTTAAAAATAGTCACAGCAATGAAAGGAAAACATACCAAAATGATTCTCCACTGCAGTATACACAGCAAATATATGTATCTATATTATAATGCAAAGCAAATAATGAATAAAAAATGCATCACCGTAGGGCCTGTCAGGTGCTTCGTCTTTCTCATGCCAGCAAGACAATGACCCTGTTCGACTGCGAAAGAGAAAGAGATCTCTACCCTCACGGGAAATATATCAGGCATCCGACATCTAAAATCCTGATTGAGGTCACTGACACACTCACTGTCGCACTGGGTCTTTTTATATCTTAAAAAACCAAAGGAGTTTTCTGGAAAAAACCCTCATTTTGCAGTTCAAACATGCTGGCTAGTTTAGGTATGCTTTGAAAATAACATGTTGGGGTTTGGCCACAATCCCAAGATGTCAGGTCAAAACAAGGTCGTTCCCTGCCGTCTGAGTACATCCTTATCAACCAAACCCCTTGGTGAGAAAAGCACAAAAACAAGACAGAATGCACAGTTTACAGTGTGGAAAATTATGGGCAGCCTTTAACATGGCAGTGTCTAATGCTATGATAAAGTCAAAAGGCAGAATGAATCTAAGGCTAAACTGAATACAAAATGTAGTCTGTAACTGGTGAACACTGGACAGCTAATCTAGGTGCAAAGTGGTACAACACAAAGTCAGTGGTCAAAACACATATTTCACTACACTCCCCCCCCCCAATTTGCCATCAATTGTGTATACTTTGAAAACAAAACACAAAGATTTGCTCAGTATGCATAAGAATTACTTTATAACTATTTCAGTGTTTGATTTGCTTTGGGCACTGTGAATCAATCTATGTCATATTTACATGAATATAGACATACAAAAATTGTGACATTCAATTTAATAAATCAGACAAAAATTATAAATCCACAAGAAAATGAGAAAAATGAACATAACACAAAATAAATCAAAAATATTCAAATAAAGTTGTTGTAGTGTTCAATTAGTTTGCATCGAAAAATTCTGTAGTATTTTTTTCTATAAAATATTTTTATAGTCAATCTTTCTAGTAGTAAATGACATCTCAGAAGGGTATTTTCATTCTATTAGCCCTCGAAGAGGACGAGGTTCAAATACTCGATATTCCTCTTTCTGAAGTGATGGGGAAAGTCATACTCCACTCTAAATAAATATATATCACCAATGCATTTTGACCTCCAGGTCTCCATGTCATGGGACAGAATGTAATAATGAGTTCATCCTCAGGTCACTACACCTATTTGGGTGAATGATACTGTATACAAACAGAAATAATTAAATCAGTGTTCACTGCTGATATATGTTTTTATAAATGATTATCTAGCTCAAGAAATGTTCAAGCACATATCTAAGGCGAGTTCTGGTCCCAAAATTGTGGGGCTTCATCTAGCCCTAAATGCATAACCAATTCAAACGTGTAGACGTATAGATCTGTGTTTATCTAAAGGTAATATTGCATTTATTCTTATTGTCCTTTTGATCTTTTTCCTGTTAAAGCCCGAGAAATCTCAAGTTAGGTCGCCACATCCACAACACCACTAGCAGCTCTCTCCCCACTGCTTGAGGGGCAGTACTGTTATGTTCACGCAGCAACCATGGAAACTAGGTTGGTCAGTGCCAGCCTTCACTGGCACTCTGCTTTGCTTCAACCCAAGTGATTTCCTGGGACAAACACAAGTTAATTGCGGTCTTCTTGGATGTGTTTAAATTGCCCTGGCTTGGTACCGCTTATCTTTTTTCCAGATGCCTGCCTGCCACTACTTTCTGTATTCTCTTATATGAGTGAGGGATCACAGGGGATGTAGTTTGGTTCAGCTATTTCTTGCAATGTCATAATTTTGAATCTTTTGCCTTTCAAGAGGTGTTTCATGTGGAGTTCCACTTCCTTTGCAATTAGTTAATGGTTTGTAACATTTGCCTGTTTTAATGTTTTAGCTGTCCCTCGTATGTCATCTGTATTGGTCTATTTTGTATACCGATAATGTCCGGTTGTCAATCCGTAGGTTGCATCAAATTTAAGGTGCATTCTGGGAGTTGAAGTAGAAAGAAACATATTGAAAACTTGAAGGTTACATAATTAGTTGGGGATTCCAGTCAATTTCTCAGAATGTGTGAATGAGTCAAGAGAATAGGTAACTATCTTCCGATAATTCTTTCAAACCTTAGTCAGTGGTGGTATGCACAATATCATGCATGTTTTTTTCTTAAGTGGACCAACTTTACATCCTTTTTTTATTTTTTTTATTTTTTACATGTTGCAAAACCATCCATTTGAGGTCGGATATTGAATGTTCGTATTCCAAAAAGTGGATTCCAGGGGGGCTGTCAAGATTTTACAGCAAATGTGTGCTTTGTGTTGTCCAATCCTTTTCTTTATTTTTTGGTTGGTCTTACTAACTTATGCTTTCCCTCAAAGGCACATAATACTTTCTGGAATTACTGTTTGTTGATTCCATATGCTTTAAGAGAATGTTATTCTCCCTCAATTGTACTTCTACAAGCCAAACAGTTACCACACTTGTGGTGTCCCTTCACTGGAGGAAGGCCAAGTAAATTTCCAGTGTTTGTTTGCATCTTCGTGCGTTCCGCATTTGAGTGCATCAAATTGTCTCTCAGGTTCCAACTGTTTTTTAGTGCAAATAGTGGTAGGTTTTTAAACTGCTCGAAACCTGAGATCAGATGGCCTTTTATAGCTTTCTTAAGCAGATTGTAATTTGCATTAAAAGTGGTGACACACCAACCAGTCCAGTGTTGCTTTTTGTGGTTTTGGTTTGAGTATGCATTCTCTCGGGGCATACCATGCCCGTTTCATTGATCTTTTCAGAAATTTGAATGGGTATTCTTTCCTGAAGTTTGAGGTTTATCTTTCTTTCTATATATATATATATATATATATATATATATATATACACATATATATATATATACACATATATATATATATACACACACACATTGTGGAAGTGGTCACCTTTTTAAGAACAGTTTCTGTGAGTACATACAAGTTTTTGGTGTCATCATGTTTAACCATTCTGTGAAGTTCCGTAGATCCTCTTCATTGTCTTTCCAGATCATAAAAACATCATCAATTAATCTTTTTCAGGTTATATTATGATGTTTACCAACATCTATCCACTTCTCTTTATTTCGCCATAAACATAATGGCCATGTCTGGTGCGAAGGAGAAACTCATTGCAGCTTCCTTAATTTGTAAGCAATACTGTTGGTTGAAGTAATAGAAGTTTCTTTTCAACCACATTCTTGCGAAATCCAATATGAAACTTTCTGGTGCCTCATGTGGTCTTGGACCTTGATTCCCAAAAAACATTTCAGTGCTGGCTACTCTGGAATATTTGTATAGATGCTAACAATGACCATTGTTACAAGCATTTTCTTATTCTCATTGAAACCTTTGTTGGCAAGTTAATAATGTGCATTGTGTCTTTCACACAGCTCAGAATTTGTTCAGTCAAGGGTTTCAAAAAGACATCTACATATTTTGCCAGGGGCTCCAGAAACAAATTTACTCAATCTATTATGGGGTGGCCTTAGGATGTAGGAGAACCTAATGTATCATCGTAAGGACACACATCACTGGTATTCTTGGTTGTTTATTAATCTGCAACTCCTTTTATTTACTGGCTAACCATCCACCATTTATTCCCATGTATCCAATGCATCTGATTTCTTTCTTTATTGATGCCAAAGAGTCAGTCAGTCAAACGTAAGTTTATTTTACACCTTAATCCTTAAAAACCTTAGCACAGTAAACCCATTACACATACATTATAAAAACAATACCGCTAAGATCAGACCAAGCCCGCAGTTAAAACACAGCATTGAAACTGTCTAACAGTACATTAAAATATTCTCATTTTTCCTAAAACCTCATTCACAGACAATAAAAAAATCGCCCTAAGGCATAAGTGACACCTCAAAACCGCAAGCCTAGAGGTAGTTTGACTGTTTGCCCTCTTCCCTGATACCATATTTTTGTAAAACTGGCTTCAATAGAGACTTCTGTTTCACTAGAAACCACAGGCAATCCATTAAAACATGCTTTACGTCTCCTTTCATATTAGGGCCACATTTACAGATTTTTTCCTTGTCTAGCAAGGAGCCTTGGACTTCGGAGATCATTATCTGGTTTACCCTATAACTAAATTTCAATAAGCGTTGTCTTAATCGTATGTTGGGTAGGTTCTCCAGGTAAGGAGAGGTCTCCTCCATCCACAAACTCGCCAGTAGGGATACTGATTTCTTATTCCTTAGGTAACGCTCTCAAGTCACCTGTTTTGTTACCCTTTGACGCTCGATTTTACTCACCCCTAGCTGACTGATCTCACATTCTATTGTTAACTTCTTGCAGGGATCTAGGATTCCTTCTTCTGACAAACCTTGTCCAAATTAGTTCACTTGTCATAATTTATTTTTACATAGCCATGAGAATTTTGAGACGCTCCTTGCTATCTATTCTTGCCGCAAATTTTATTGTCTCTGCAAATGCTAAATACGTCCAAGCTGTTATGCTAGATTCTATCCTGACCTCCTGTACCATAGTGGAAAGTGGAAGAAAAAGCAATCTTTTTAAACACTTGCCCTCGGCTCTCGTCAGGGTCTCAATTTTATTTCCCACTAATACAGGCAATTTCTGCACCGCACTGGAACTGTGGCCATATCATTCCCTGATAAGCTGGCAATATCAGTCTTAGGGAGGTGCTGCCATACAGCTTGTCGAATTTCTTGAGCGCCCTCCCGCCCCAACAGTGCTTTTGCCTGAAAGGATTCACTGTGTTCTTTCCACAACAGATTAATTGAAAACCACATACCCAAATATTTGTACTTACTGTCTCAATATTGACTTTATTTGAAGTGCAAACCAACTTCAACCTCTTCTTCCCAAAAGGAAACACTTTAGTTTTCTCCATACTTTATTTTTTCTCAAGCAATAATCATAGAAGACATTTAGCTTCCTCTGGAGGATAATTTCTGTCAGATCTAGAATTACTAGATCATCGGCATCAAAGAGCCAACTTAAGTTTTTACCATTCATTTTGGAGCTGAAACTCAGTGGCGGCCGGCAGCTTTAGGAGGGAGGGGGGCGGGCGGGATACACACACACACGCACGCACGCACATCCATTAACAACACTCATACCATTCAAACATGCACGCACGCACCAAACATTCATTTTAAAGATCGCACACACTCATTCTTTCACACACACACGCACGCACATCCATTAACAACACTCATAACACTCAAACATGCACGCGCGCACCAAACATTCAATTTAAAACATCACACACACACACACACTTACCTTCAGCCTCCAGGTCCCAGGAGGGTTGGGACTGCTGCCTTCCCTCATTGGCTGACCTTAGGTCAGCCAATGAGGGAAGGCAGCAGTCCCAGCATCGTCACAGAGTGGGATGGGGTCAGTGAGACTGCTGACCCCACCCCACTCTGTGACGAAGTGTCACTGATTGACACTTGCCCTGGGCACTTCAGGGCTTAAACCTGAAGCGCCCAGGGAGAGTGTTAATTAGTGATGCTTTCCTCGTCACCCAGGGGAGGGGCTTGAGGCACCTTTGCTGAGCCGAGGAGGTCACGGCCATAGGAGCTGTGACCTCCTCAGGCCAGCAAAGTTCAGCTCAGGCGGCCAGGAGTGTGCACAAATCGCACGTCTGCTCCTGGCTGCCTGAGCTGAACATGGAGAGTGTCTGTCAGGCTGACCTTTGTTCAGCCTGACAGACACTCTTCATGAGGGGCAAAAGGTGGGGGGTGTGGCCCCTCCGTCCTAAAGGACAGGCCACCACTGCTGAAACTATTAAATTGATTTAGCATTTTTTACAAATCCACCAAAAATAAGGTAAACAGGATGGGTGCCAAAACACACCCTTCTCTCAAGCCTTTTCTTCCATCTATTCTCCGTTACAGTGAACCCTCCATATCTAGTTCCACTTGGGCCCAGTTACCTCTGTGGAGTTCCTGTAAAATCGAAAGTATCCCTGGGATTTCATAATTTCTTAAAGCCTCCCATAGCAAAGCCCGACAAACGGAGTCCAATGCTGACCAAAAATCAACAATGAAACAGTATAAACCCCTACATTGCACTATAGATTTTTTCTGGCTAATGCCCATAAACTGAAGCAATAATCTGCCTTGACCTATGAGAATTACTGAATTCGCTTCTGCCCATTTTTTCAGTAACCCCAAGTGGATTTTTGAGAGGACTTTCCCAATCACATCTAACAGGATTTTTTGCTTATAGCTTCCAGGAATGGAGCAGTCGCCTTTTTCATACATAGGTTTAATAACTGCTCCCTTCCAACTGTCTAAGAAGCCTCCTGACAGAAGGATTGTTTGGAAAAGTGGGTAGAGCAAACTACTCCACCAATCAGTGTTGGTTTTTATTAGCATTGCTGGAAGATTGTCTGGCCCAGCTGCTCTTGTAAGTTTTAGAGACTTGATTGTTTTCTTAGTTATTGGACCTGAAAACCACTACAACTTTTCCTCATTAATATTGACGATATCTGGATCCTGGGTGGTTGGGACATCTTTATTATAAACTTCCTCCAGGTATTCAACCCATGCATCCTCTCCCACCAAACATTTCAGCCTACCCTGAGTTTTTCCTAACCCATTTTATACAACTCCCCAAAGTTTTGGATGTGTTTTGGACTCAGTTGAGTCAAGCAAGGTTTTCCAGGATTTTTCATTATGTGCTTGTTTCTTGCTCACTACCAGTCTTATGAGTGCTTTTCTTAGATCACGATGTCAGCATTTACCCTCATTATTTCTTGAGAACCTTGCTATAGTTCTCCCTTCCTTATTCTGCCCCTTAGAACTCTGCATTCACTGTCAAACCAGATGTTCTTTGATTGCCTCACAACCATATTTTTTACCCTGGATATTATTGAACACCTTTAATTTGACATTTTAGGGACGCTACTACTCCATTGATTAGGTCCTCATACCACATAATTAAATTTAGGGGTATGTTTTCTACTTTAACGTCTCTATATTTAAGTTGGAGAGCCTTTAGTTGGAGTAGGTACTACTCAGATATCCTTGTCCTTAACCGTTTTGTGTAATAGACTTTTACGGGGAGTACTTGCTTCTCCTTGGCAGCAATTCCCAAACTAAGTGTTGTACTTAAAGGGTAATGTTACTCCCATCCATCTGCCATACCTCAAAATTATTAATGTGACCAAAAGCCCATGCTTAAAAAAACACAATCGATTGGGTAATTCTGACTGCCGAAAAAAAAGGATCTCCTTGTTGGAATATCAAATGGCACATGACCATTAAGACTCACGATACCATCTCATACAAGAAATTCTAGCAGGGATACATCTCTTGTCATAGCAACAATCGCTGGGAAACTAGCAGAATTTATAATAAAGGCAAACAGTAAATCTTCTTAACTTTGATCAATATATTTTGTGATTAATATCACCCATTAAGACAATGAAATATTGCAGATACGATGAACCTATTTTAACCAATGGTGTGGACTGCAGGTTGATATTAGAAACAATTATGCATTCAGGGCCCATCATACCATATGATATATTTTACACCACACGCTAAAATCCTGTCGCTTCTGGTCTTGATTTCCCACACCCTTGGGGTGACTTTAGTGGATATCAATGCTAACATGCCCCCTGATGGACGCCCTAAGGGGCTATTTGTAGCACCCTGGTATGCTTTCAAGAAACCATCTATCTGCGGAGGCACAGCCATGATTCCTGGAAACGCAAGACTATATACTGGTCAATTATAATTTTGAAGATATGCTGCTTCCATACCTTACCGAACCCATGTGTATTTCAGGAAAAAAAAGTAATGCTGTGCATAGCATCCCATCCCTAGTCTGTTGCTCAAATTACCCCAACCCTCTTTACATTCCTCATCCCATCCTAAGCAGGCAGTCATTCATTATTCTTCTGTAGCGTGTTGACATTATTTCATCTTCAAAATCCTTTTTATTCATAATCACAATTGCCCCTCCTTTGTCCGTAAGTTTAATAATAATATCTTATTCAAATTTAAATCTTTGTAGGATCTGTGTTTCTTGTTTAAGGAGATTAATTTTGACATATTTGTTCTTGAATTCAAGTTTATCCACATCCTGTACCACACATCCCTCAAAAGCTAACCATGTTATTGGCATATTGCTTTTGGCCAGTTAAAAGGTAGATGGTTTCTTCAGTCCAATGTACCCTTGTGTTGAGGAATATTGATTGGCGGCACAAAACACCTTCAACCACATTTTCCTGAAGACATGGAATATGCCCAGTCTGGTTTTTACGTAATCTGTTTTGAAACTTGATAGAAAACACATACCTGTTCTAAAAGGATTAGTTTTAACTTCATCAAGGGGCCTTTGCAACAGAATGTAGATTGGAATTGATTCTCATTGCCCCATCTGTAGCATTATCTCCTTGTTCGAATGGCTCCTGTTCCTTGATTCAGATTCAACCATTGTTTTCCTCGTCTTCAGCCACGTCCCAAAAAATGTGCTGTTGGGACCTTTCGAGATACTTGTAGATGGTTCTATATCACTAGAGTTGTCTAAGTATGAAGAGCTCTCAGAAAAACTGATGTACCTCCGTCTACTGCATCCTTAATATTGATAGCACTCTGGTGTTCTCCTGTTGTTTACGGTAATCCTTTTAAGGGCACAGCCTACCAGACAGCAGAGCTGTCTGGTTTGATAAATTCATTTTCAGTAGAGTGGTACAGGGTAGAGTAGAAAGACAGTGTGAAGTGGCATGAAGTGCAGTGGCGTAGAATGGATTGATGCAGAGTGCAGTCCCATGGAGTGGCGCAGAATTGAGTGCAGTGGTATGGAGTCGTATGGAGTGGCGTAGAGTGACTATGCATAGTATGATAGCCCACTGCCATTACAGACAACACATTTTTCAATTTAAATGACCATAACATTTGCACAGAGATACTGTTTTACTAATAAAACTATACAATGCACAAACTCTTGGTGCTATTAATAGAGAATGGCTATCTATTGTTTTCTAACTCAGTGGTACTCATTTTATCATCCTCGGCAGGCTGAGTTAACCCACCAGTATTTGAGCCTGTGACAATAAAATCAAATACTGATCCCTAGAGTGGATGTATTAGCCCACTGAGCCACCAGACCAGGCTTATTCGAGAACTTGTAATATTTGTCCTTTCAGAAAAACTGATGGAAGCAACCCAGTTATCACCCATGAACTCCAAAAGCCATGAAAATAGACAGCTAACTGTTGGAAATGGCCCTTCTGCAGGTTTATCCCCAGACTTTTTGCCTTCCTCCTTCTCTTTTTCTGACCTCATGTTTGCTGGCTTTTAGACTCTGCGCACTTTATCACTGCTAACCAGTGCTAAAGTGCATATGCTCTCTCCCTTTAAACATGGTAACCTTGGATCATACCTGATTGGACTATTTAATTTACTTATAAGTCCCTAGTAATGTGCACTATAGGTGCCTAGGGCCTGTAGATTAAATGCTACTTGTGGGCCTGCAGCACTGGTTGTGCCACCCACTTAAGTAGCCCCTTTACCTTGTCTCAGGCCTGCCATTGCAAGGCCTGTGTGTGCAGTTTCACTGTCACCTCGACTTGGCATTTAAAAGTACTTGCCAAGCCTAAACCTCCCCTTTCTCCACATATAAGCCACCTCTAATGTGTGCCCTAGGTAACCCCTAGAGCAGGGTGCTGTGTGGGTGAAAGGCAAAACATGTACCTGTGTAATTTACATGTCCTGGTAGTGTAAAACTCCTAAATTCGTTTTTACACTACTGTGAGGCCTGCTCCCTTCATAGGCTAACATTGGGGCTGCCCTCATACAGTATTGAAGTGGTAGCTGCTAATCTGAAGGGAGTAGGAAGCTCATATTTAGTATGGCCAGAATGGTAATACCAAATCCTGCTGACTGGTGAAGTTGGATTTAATATTACTATTCTAGAAATGCCACTTTTAGAAAGTGAGCATTTCTTTGCACTTAAATCTCTCTGTGCCTTACAATCCACGTCTGGCTGGGCTGGATTGACAGCTCCTTGTGCATTCACTCAGACTCACCCCAAACACAGGGTACTCAGCCTCACTTGCATACATCTGCATTTTGAATGGGTCTTCCTGGGCTGGGAGGGTGGAGGTCCTGCTCTCACACAAAGGACTGCCACACCCCCTACTGGGACCCTGGCAGACAGGATTGAACTGAAAGGGGACCTGGTGCACTTCTTAGCCACTCTTTGAAGTCTCCCTAACTTCAAAGGCACATTTGGGTATAAAACAGGGCCTCTGCCCTACCTCATCAGACACTTGCTTGAGAAGAAACCTGAACCAGAACCTGCATCCTGCCAAGAAGAACTGCCTGGCTGCCTAAAGGACTCACCTGACTGCTTTCTACAAAGGACTGCTGCCTTGCTGTTGCCCTGCTGCCTTGCTGAACTCTTGTCTGGCTGTAAAAGTGCTCTCCAAGGGCTTGGATAGAGCTTGCCTCCTGTTCCCTGAAGTCTCAGGACCAAAAAGACTTCTCTTTTTCATTTGGACTCTTCGTGCGCCAAAAATTTAGACGCACAGCTTGCTCTGCGGCGAGAAAAACACCGCACACCGACGCTGATCGACGCAACGTCTTCGGGACGACCGGAACTTCGACGCACGGCCTCACAAGGACAGCGCCACCCAACTTCCAGAGGGGAAATCGATGCGACGCCTGCCGTGAGAGCGAAACTTTCGACGCACAGCCCCGCGGAACGACGCACAGCCGGAAAACAAGCAGGAGAATCCACGCACAGACCCCGGGACATCTGGTAATCCCGTGACCCACAGAAAGAGACTGTCTGCGTGCCAGAAAATGACGCACAACTTCCCCGCGTGAAAAATAACAACGCAAGTCTGTGTGTGCAGGGGAGAAATCGACGCACACACCATTTTTCCACGTATCTCTTCTTCTGCGGCCCTTTGCGGAGATTTTCCACTTTAAACCAGTACTTTGTGCTTGAAAGAGACTTTGTTTGCTTTTTAAAGACTTAAGACACTTCATATCACTTTTCAGTGATATCTCTACAATTTCACATTGCATCTTTATTCGTTTTGACCTGCAATTATCCAGATAAATATTATATATTTTTCTAAACACCGTGTGGTGTATTCTTGTGGTGCTATATGGTGTTATTGTATGATTTATTGCACAAATACTTTACACATTGCCTTGTAAGTTAAGCCTGACTGCTCGTGCCAAGCTACCAGAGGGTGGGCACAGGATAATTTTGGATTGTGTGTGACTTACCCTGACTAGAGTGAGGGTTCTTGCTTGGACAGAGGGTAACCTGACTGCCAACCAAAAACCCCATTTCTAACACTAGCTTAGAAAACAAAGTAACAACTCACAACCGCCATGGGGAATCCTTATCTCAATGCACATTTATGTTACCAAAAAATGGTTAAAAAAAAAATATATATACCATATGCAATTTCATAGTTTTTAGTACTCTGACACATCTGTCTTATCTCTTTAACAATTACTTTAGTTAATGACTCTAAATGCCATTAAAGAAACTAAACCTAAAATGTCTCCTCAGTTGATAATTTTCAAAAATGGAAAGGAATTCTACAACGGGCATTATACAGAATTTGGTCAACAGAACGCGTTTTTCCCTGTAGTCTTGTGACAGAAGTGACCCTATAAATTAGTTGAGAATGTGAACGAGAGGCATGGTTCAGATTACTTGTACTTCTAGGGTCCTTTAAGTTTATAGCCCAAGTTTTTTTTTTTTTTAATCTGACAGCCATAGCAAATTCATAATTTCAAGACCATTTCACTTCAGGAGATTAAGAGGAATCCTGGATCACGTCCCTAATACAATCTAATGTCCTGTAGCACAATGTCACAGTGCCCCTATTCCAACTTCCCCTATTTACACAGCATATTTTCGTATCGCTAAAACACTGTCAGGCCTTTTCAATGCCCTAGGCTCATTATTTCTGACAACACTATCTATTTAGGAATTAAAGACCCATTTTTTATGTTAACATTTTCTTAATATTACCTTTTTCCTCTTAAAACTCCTTCCACTCCAATGTAAGTTAATCAGGGAAAGTCCGTTCCCCTGATTGTTTTTCTAAATATCTCTTTTCGGTTTGCTATTAATAGGCGTGTATGCTCATATCAAAACAAACACTGGCAAGGCCAATACGTCTGGCTTCGGCCACCAGCCCTTTGGCAATTTCTGTTTTGTCATTGTTTTTGCAAAACTTTATTGCTGAGATTGCTGCTGGGCACTTATCAAATTGATTAAAAAAATTAGCTAAAGGCAAAAATGTTTTTGGGGTCTTAAAAAAGTACGATAAACCATGCTATGTTGGCACTGAAGTGAACTACTTTGTTTTAGATGTGCTCCTTGTGAAAGGGCATGCTGTAACTCATAGTGAAGTCAGTTAATGACTGGTGTAGGTGACACATTACCCCTTGGTACATGGTGGAGTAGGTAGAAATAAAGTGAATGGCACAATCACAGATTAATGGATGAAATTTTGCTAAAAACCCCATGAGGAATTAAAAGAAATGCAAAAAGAAAAAGAAGGAAAAGATGGAAAGAAAGAAGGAAAAAACCAAAGTCAAGAAAGAAAGCAAAAATAAATCAAGCTAAATCAAGGAGGAAAGAAAGCAAATAGGAGATAAAGAAGAGAAAGGACCAGAAAGAAGGAAACAAAGAGAGAAGAAGAAATACAGAGAATGAAAGAAAAAAGGCACAAAAACCATGAACAGATGGAAAGAAAGAAGGAAAAAACAAAAAAGCAAACAAGCCCTGGCATAGCCAATAGGTCTCGCCTTTTGGATGAAAGTTTATTATTTTGTGCCTTTTTTGTTTTATTGTGCATTAGCAGAAAAAAATAAAAGTGCAATGATGTGTATATGTAATTATAAGCTGGGTAGGTGGAGGGCATAGAGAGCATTGATTGTGAGGAAACCCATGCAAATAAAGTAGATTATGCGATTTAAGGTTTTTTAACATGTTAATGGTAGATGTCCCTTTATTTAATCAGCAAAGTCCTCCACTTGTGGAGTGATAAAGAACCAATCCACTAAGACAGTGCCTGACATTTGGCCTTAGTCTTTGAATGCAAAGCAAATGTGCTGAAATAAGAACAAGATTAACAGAAAGTGAGTTTGTGGAAGAATACAAAAAACATGGTTCGGGCAACGGGAGGGACACATTGAACCTGAATAGCCTAAAGCAAATAAAGCTAGCAAATGGAAATCCAGAAAGTGTGAGTTACCAACAACAAAGCTGATGGTATCTAATGAGTGGAACACATTCCTAGGTCAACTTTCTGAAAGTCCTCAAGATGTTACCAAACCAGGCAGCTGTGCTTAGGCTACGTCCTAAAAATGTGCACACATTGTATTAGAAAAAGTGAGCACATGCAGGCGTGACTGCTGAGTGCACACACTCTATATCAGTGGTCTCCAAACCCCAGTTAAAAAATAAAAATTGTTGGGCCCCCCTTCAGAATTCTTCACAAATATTTTATAAAGATGGCAATGTTTAAATATGTCTAGAACTATTTAAACATTGCAGTTAAGTACTGGTACCTTTTTAAAAATGCAATAACATGCATCTGTTTAAAACAAAGCCCTCTTATATGTATAATGCTTCTTTTGGCCAGAGCCTGGCACCCCCCCTGGAATCACTTGTGGCCCCCCTGGGGGGGGGGGGGGGACACCCCCCAGTTTGAAGACCTCTGCTCTACATGGATTTACCCAAACGGGTTTACTCTGGGAGGTGAAAAGGACAGCGTTGATAATGTAGCATCCGTGTACATCAGTACAAGACAGAATCATTAATTGTTGGTGAATGCCACCCTGCGCAGTGAGGTGCTTCATGATTCAGTTGCGAGTAGTTGTTGGGATGAAGGACGATGCACATGTGAGTAGTCATATGTGAGAGTAAAGGTGCATGTGAAGGATGAAGCAGGTGTGACTACTCATGGGTGTGAAGGATAATGCAAGTGTGAGTAGCTGTGGTCATGAAGGATGATGCAGGTGAGAGTAGCTGTGGGCATGAAGGATGATGAGTAGTTGTGGGTGTGGAGGACAATACAGGTGAGGAGTTGTGGGTTTGAAATACGATGCAGGTATCAGTAGTCATGGGTGTGAAGGATGATGCAGATGTACGTAGTTGTGGGTGTGAAGGATGATGCAGGTGTGAGTAGTTGTGGGCATGAAGGTTAATGCAGGTGAGTAATTGTGGGTGTGAAGGACTGTACAGGTGTGAGTAATCATGAGCGTGAAGGATGATGCAGTTATGAGTAGTTGGTGTGAGGGATGATGCAGGTGCGAGGAGTTGTGGGTGGGAACGATGATGCAGATGTGAGTAGTTGTATGAGCAGTTGTGCACGTGAAGGATGACACAGATGTGACTAGTCATGAGTGTAATGCATGATGCCGGCTGATTAGTTGGTGTGATGGATGATGCATTTGTGAATGGCCATGGGTGTGTAGGATGATGCAGGTGCGAGTAGTTGTGGGGGTGAATGATGTGCATTAGCGTTCAAGTTTGCTCAAGCTGTACCGCTATGAGTTGTGGTATGGTGTACTTCATGGACATTAACATATTTAACAGGCTCTGCTTTGAGTAAGGTTCTTGTTGTGAAATCCAATGAACTGAGTCATTAGATTGATAGTCACCCTCAGTAGCCAGCCATATATTTCCTGGCCTGCAGTTGTATACTATGACGTGTGACTTCGTCTGAAGCTGAAGACAGAGTTTTAAATGGGATGACAAAAGTGGAGGCTCCATGGGGTCATGGCCAGTGTAATTGAGAGCGTGGCTTAAACACAAACTCATTTTGTGTGATTCCTATAGAGTGCCACCTGATCGGTATTGGGGTTGCTTTTTGAGCATTCTCTTATTGTATCGAGATTTTTGACACAGCTACCAACACACACTTAAACCCAGCCAGGACTATTGGCATTGCCAGTTGTTGTTAGCTGTTAAAAATAAATTAGCAGCAACAATGATTTTCTTGCAGCTAATTAATACTGAAATTGTGAGACACGGAAACAAACCTTACTGAGGTCTGTGGAAGGGTTTTTGTTTTTCAGAGTCTCAATCACTCCCGTTATGTTCACCATGTTAGAGATGTGTACCCTTTTGCTCTACATCTGCACATCTTAGACCTTCTCTCTTTCTTCTTCAGTACCCTGTTTTCGCTCTATGCTGAATGCATATCCCTGCATCCCATTTACTTTACAAACCTCAAACACACAACACATCCACCCATCTGTAAGCACTGCATTTTCTTTTAACCCCTTCGCTGCCAGGCCTTTTCCCCCTCAGGTGCCAGGCCTTTTTTGGGCTATTTGGGGCAGTTCGCCTTAGGCCCTCTTTTGCCCACATAAGCTACCCACACCAAATTTGCGTCCTTTTTTCAACATCCTAGGGATTCTAGAGGTACCCAGAGTTTGTGGGTTCCCCTGAAGGAGACCAAGAAATCAGCCAAAATATAGCAAACATTTCATTTTTTTTTTTTTTTTTAAAGGGAAAAAAGGGATGCAGAAGAAGGTTTATGTTTTTTCCCCTGAAAATGGCATCAAAAAAGGGTTTGCTGTGCTATAATCACCAGCTTTCCATCTTGCAGTAACAGGCAGACTTGAATCAGAAAACCCAATTTTTCAACACAATTTTGGCATTTTATTGGGACATACCCCATTTTTATGAATTTTGTGCTTTCAGCCTCCTTCCAGTTAGTGACAGGAATGGGTGTGAAACCAATGCTGGATCCCAGAAACCTAAACATTTCTGTAAAGTAGACAAAATTCTGAATTCAGCAATGGGTAATTTGTGTAGATCCTACGAGGGTTTCCTACAGAAAATAACAGCTGTAATAAAAAAATATTGAAATTGAGTTGGAAAAAACACCCATTTTTCTCCACGTTTTACTCTGCAACTTTTTCCTGCGATGTCAGAATTTTACATCTGCTGGACTCTTCTGGTTGCGAAGATATATAGGGCTTGTAGGTTCATCAAGAACCCTAAGTACCCAGAGCCAGTAAATGAGCTGCATCTTGCAATGGGTTTTCATTCTATACCGGGTATACAGCAATTCATTTGCTGAAATATAAAGAGTGAAAAATAGGTATCAAGAAAACCTTTGTATTTCCAAAATGGGCACAAGATAAGGTGTTGAGAAGCAGTGGTTGTTTGCACATCTCTGAATTCTGGGGTGCCCATACTAGCATATAAACTACAGTGCTTTTCTCAAATAGACGTCTTTTTTACACACTAGCTTACATTTGGAAGGAAAAATTTAGAGAAAGACAAGGGGCAATAACACTTGTTTTGCTATTCTGTGTTTCCCCAAGTCTCCCGATAAAAATGGTACCTCACTTGCATGGGTAGGCCTAATGCTTGCGACAAGAAACGCAACATGGACACGTCACATTTTTACATTGAAATCTGACGTGTTTTTTGCAAAGTGCCTAGCTGTAGATTTTGGCCTCTGGCTCAGCCGGCACCTAGGAAAACCTAGTAAACCTGTGCATTTTTTAAAACTAGACACCTAGGGGAATCCAAGATGGGGTGACTTGGCTCTGACCAGGTTATGTTACCCAGAATCCTTTGCCAACCTCCAAATTTGGCTAAAAAAACACTTTTTCCTCACATTTTGGTGACAGAAAGTCCTGGTATCTGAGAGGAGCCACAAATTTCCTTCTACCCAGCGTTCCCCCAAGTCTCCCCATAAAAATAATACCTCACTTGTGTGGGTAGGCCTAGTGCCCGCGACACGAAATGCCCCAAAAAACAACGTGGACACATCACATTTTCCCAAAGAAAACAGGTGTTTTTCGCAAAGTGCCTACCTGGGGATTTTGGCCTCCAGCTCAGCCGGCACCGAGGGAAACCTACTAAACATGTGCATTTTTTAAATCTAGACACCTACGGGAATCTAAGATGGGGTGACTTTTGGGGCTCCCACCAGGTTCTGTTACCCACAATCCTTTGCACACCTCAAACTTTGGCTAAAAAAACACTTTTTCCTCTCATTTCCATGACAGAAAGTTCTGGAATCTGAGAGGAGCCACAAATATCCTTCCACCCAGCCTTCCCCCAAGTCTCCCGATAAAAATGGTACCTCACTTCTGTGGGTAGGCCTTGTGCTCACGACAGGAAATGTCCCAAAACACTATCTGGACACATCAAAATGATAAAATAAAAAACTACCTTTTTTGCGGGGGAGGCACCTGCGTTTTTGGTCCTGGGCTCAACAGCCATCTCATTTCTGAAAATGAGACACCCGAGGGAGTCCAGGGAGGTGTGACTTGCGTGGATCCCCCAATGCTTTCTTACCCAGAATCCTCAGCAAACCTCAAATTTAGCTAAAAAATAAAAAAATTCCCACATTTCTGTGTGGGATCACCGCACCGGCACACATTTCCGACCACCCAACATTCCCCTCAGTCTCCCGGTAAACATGATACCTCACTTGTGTAGGTGGGCCAAGTGCTTGTGACAGGGAAGAGCCAAAAACATGTTGAAATTGAGGGGGAACCAAAGCAGGTCCAAAAGGGCGGTTTGAAAAAAAAATTTTTAGACTGACAAGTGCAGCAGAATTTTTATCGCTATAGATGAGACAACGTTGGGTCATAGGAATTTTGTGGATTCCTGCAGATTCCGGAAGGTCCCATCACAAAAATGTGGGAAAAATCTGTGATTTCCAGCAAAGTTGGAGGTTTGCAGGGCATTGTAGGTAAGGAAATGGTGCAGGGTGCATGTGAAGCACACCACCCTGGAATCAACCAGATGTTTAGTTTTCAGAGGTGTCTAGTTCTTGTGCATTTTTCTACATGGCAGCGTTCCAAAGTAAAACAAAAAGTGCAGCCCTCACCATTCCAAGTGGGACGATTTTGAGAGTTAACAAGCTCTCATGGCCCAAATGTAAAACCTAAACCCAAAATAATCAAATGTCCTCTTGCTTGTCATGGGATAAGATGTTTTAGTGTGCGGGGGAGAGCTGAAAGACGGTTACTCCCTCAGTTTGGGTGGGGGCATAACCAGGCCCATACTGGTTGGTAGCCACCACCCCACTATTTATTTATTTTTATTCCCTGGCATCTAGTAGACTTTCTGCCCTCCCCGGGGTGTGGATCGGGGGTAATTGGCCAACCTGCCCACTGGTAGGCAGAACAACTTTGACCCCATTTATTTGGGGTGGGGGTATGGCAATACCCCCAATCTCTTATTTTGAAAACAAAATATTCCCTGGTCTCTAGTGGGCTTTCTGTCCCACTCAGGGGCAGATTGGCCTTCCAAAAATAGGCCAATCTGTGGCCAACAGTAATGTGCCCCCATGATGGGGAGCGACCCTTGCCCAAGGGGCTGCCCCCCAAACAAAATATACACATATGCATACACCAATCCATGGTGTCTAGAGGATTCTGCCCCTCTTGGGGCAGATTGGCCTAACAGAGATAGGCCGATCTGCCCCCAAGGGGGGCAGAAATAGCCTAGATACAATTTGCCGCCCAGGGGAGCGACCCTTGTCTAAGGGGTCGCTCCCCATACATAAAAACATTTAAAAAAAATATATATATATATATCCCTGGGGTCCAGAGGTTTCTGCCCCCCGGGGGCAGATCCACCTAATTATATTAGTCCGATCTACCATCGGGGGGGCAAAAAAAGGCCTAAATTATATTGCCTCCCCCCCCCCCCCGGGAGCAGCCCTGCCCCCAGGGGTGGCAGAAATGGCCTAAAAATAAATTTGGCCCCCCGGGAGCGCAAGGGGTTGCTCCCCATACATAAAAAAATAAAAGTGAACAAAAAACAAATTAGCCCTGGTGTCTGGTGGTTTTCTGCTGCCCATGCGCCCCCCCCCCCCCCCGGGGCAGATCGGAGGAATTATATTAGGCAGATCCCCTTATGCGCAAGTATGACAAAAAGAAATAATCCCTGGTGTCTTGTGGTTTCTGCCCCGGAGGGCAGAAATGGGCTAAAAATAATTTGGCCCACTGGGGAGCGGCCCATGCCCAATGGACCTCTCCCCTTATGCGCAAGTATGATAAAAAAAAAAAATCCCTGGTGTCTAGTGGTTTCTGCCCCCCGGGGGCAGATCGGCCTAATTATATTAGGCCCAGGGGGGGTAGAAATGTCCTAAAAATAATTTGGCCCCCGGCAGCGACCCTTGCCTAAAAGGTCGCTCCCTACACATAAAAAAATAAAAATAAACAAAAGAAAAATTATCCCTGGTGTCTAGTAGTTTTCTGCCCCCCCACCCGGGGGCAGATAGGCCTTAAAATCATTTTGCCCCTGGGAAGCAGCCCTTGCCCAATGGGCCGCTCCCCTTATTGAAATTTACAACAACAAAAAAAAAACTCTCTGGTGTCTAGTGGGCATTTCTGCTGCCCGATCGCACTGGTTTTTGTGGCAGTAAGGAAGCCACGAAAACCATGGCAGTAGGTGGGGTCATAATCTCGCGGGTGGGACAGTGACACCCGCCTGGCTGGAGACAAGTCCCCATCCCAGCGGTTGTTACTGCCCTGGTGGACGGAGAGGTACATTGGCGGTTTGGCTTGAGCCAAACCGCCAATGTCATATTTTGGGGAAGAGAACCGCCAGCCTGTTGGCAGTACTCCTCTCCAAAATACCGCCGTCCGCCAGGGTCATAATGAGGGCCATAGTCTGGAAGATGTTATGAAATCCAGTACCAACAGCCTTAAAAAAGTGCAAAATTCCCACAGTGTTGGATGCTTTGAAAATTCTGCTCACCAACTCTCCAAAATGATTGGGGAAGTTGGTATTTAATAAGGACTGTATCTCTGTTGATGACCTTGTATTTTGGAGGTCATAGCTCTCTCAGGTTGATGTCAGAGCTACAGGATTTTGGAACAATAGCATCTTCAGTCTGCTCAGCTTGCCTAAATTTACATTTGAAGTAGCAATGTGTAGCCACATTTCTGTTACTTTTATCTCTCGTGTGAGGGGATGTAACACATGGCTGCAGGAAGTTACAACTTGAGAAACTGAAATTACATAGGCCATTCCAGGTTTCATTCCCCAACAGCCTTCCCTGTTCAGCATCACATAACTTCCATTCGAAAGCATCTGGAACACTGGGTGAATCAAAGAGACAGGAGTACCCTTCTGATAGCATGCCAAGTTTGCTATAGCAGCGTCCTAAGCGCTGTGCAAGAACATCTGCTTGCAAGTCATAGAATGACTATCAGTAGTCTCACATTTGCTTCCTCTAAGAAAGACCTCTGTTTTGCTGTTTAAACATTTGTAAGTGAAAGGCAACTGCCATACCTTAAGGACGTAACTGTTCTCTAAATGCTCAAATCTGTAAATTGCAAAATGTTTCTAACACTTGCCAAACTGAAATGTGGAAACAGGCAGGTAAATTACCCTGTAAATTAGCCATACTGCTGATGGAATTTCCTCTACAGTGAAAGGGAACTTTTCTAATTTCTCAATGTTAATCATGATATAATTAGCTTCTTTTTTTAGCCATTATCGGTTGTTGTCTGGTCAAATTAAAGGCGGCAAATACCTCAGTAGAGTTGACACGTTGCCTGAGCACACACCTTTTTTGAGAATCTGCAGTGTCCAACCCAACTGCATAATGGACCTAAGTTGACTCTGTCCATGATGTAAAGATAACATATCGTTTTGAATAATATCTATCACAGATGACACAATGTTAGGCAGGTGAATTTTCATCACAGAATTTTTGTATTTCTTCTAAAACAGAGAGACGTTCATTTTCATCAAAAAGTGTTTCTGCTACCACTGTGCTGGGGCCATAAAGACCGGGACATACACAGGTATCCCAAACAAGAGCTCGTAAGGGGTGCGTCCTCCCAAGGACCTTCTGGGCAAATTATTTAGTGCTCCCTGGACCCCATATATATATGATGAAGCCAACTACGAACAGAACCTAATATCTTTGCTGTTAAGAATCACTTTAAGTCTCTGTTTTTCCTCTCCACAACATAATTTCTCTCAGGATTAAATGGTGAGGAGTAATGGAGTTGAACACCCATCGTTGCCATGGTGTCCTTGAATGCCCTGGAGGCAAAAGCGGGGCCCTGGTCTGAATGGAATGCTGAAACTGCACATGTAGACTTGCAAATCTTTAATAACAGTCTGGGCATCAGCCGATTGTTGTGGCCAATGACATGTGAGAAAAGGCCTCTTTTATCATGGTTAGCCCCCACTGGTATTTGATGTAGTCTCAAAGCTGTTAGTGCTCAGGGCCACTGCTTATCAGGTTCTCTGGGCCAGATCTCTTTCCCTAAAACTGTTGTATTGCATTGGCACAATTGGCAACGCCTTTGGCTACCACTATAAGTCCCTAGTAAATGGTACTTAAGTACCCAGGGCATGGGGTACTAAGGGTAGGCCACTGAAGACAGCAGTACTGATTGTGCCACTCTCTAGGGTCATGCATCCAGAAGCACCCAGCACTGCAATTTGAAGCTGAGTGTTCTAATGCAATCCTAAAAGACAAACTCGACATGACCTATCTGCTACACTCAGTATGCACTATAGGTAATTCACGACTCTGACGGGCCTTCCAGCTCTAAGGCAGGATGCACTATATTGTATGTGAGGGCATAGATGGATGAGCAATATGCCCCTACTGTGTCCTTGCCAAACCTGGGACATTGTAAGTGAACAAAGCAGCCATTTTAATACATGTGCTGGCCACTGGTCAGTACGAGTTTCACAGCTACATGATGGCTACTCTGAACCCTGGTTGTTTGGTACCAAACAATTCAGAATGATAAATACAAACTGGTACCAGTATTGGATCTATCACAAAATGTACTCAGCTTAGAAGTGCCCCTTGCAAAAGCTAACTACCCAGGTGCCACCACCAGACAAGATTCTGGAACCTGGGGGGAGAGATCATGCTCTCTGGGCCCCAGAAAAAAGCCCTTCCTGGATGGAGGTGCAAACAACCCCTCCCTCAGGAATGTGCACTGCCCTGCTAGCGAGCTCCAAGGGGCTTAGCACCCTTGGAACTCGATCCCCCAGCCTGCTGCTTGCAGCAGATGGCCGCCCCATTGCAAACCCCCACTTTTGGCAGGAGCAACTGCAGGAAACCACACAAAGGACAGGAGTGGTCATCCCCAGCTTGCACCACCCCTAAAGTGTTGCATGCGAGATGATCTCCCCATTTCATTTTCCTCCATCTTGCAAGGAAGGAAAATAGACAATCAGGTATAGGGAAGTGACCTCTGCCCACAGGAAGTGGTCACTTAGTGGGTGTTGCCACGGTAATGTAGATGACCTATTGGTCACTACTAGGTTCTCCCCTAAACGCCCACTAAATACAGTATTTGGTGGGCATCCCTAGACCAAGATATCAGATTCCAAGGACAAAAGAAGACCAGCAACAAAGAAGACCCAAGCCTAGAGAACTGAAGTCCTGCTGCACCAAAAAAAAGCATCACATCCTGCTTGTTGCACCCAAGACTCCACAATCACAGCTGAGGGGTTGCTTGGACGTTGGACTCAAAATACAAAACTGCAGAAGAGCTCCACACTTTGAAAATCACCAAAGATCTCCCTCTGGAGTGAAGGCATCACTGTCCTGCAACCCAGAACCAAAGACCCAGTGAAGGCCTCTTCACTGACTGGCTGTTGACCAAGGAAACAGATGCTGCAGTCGGACCAAACTCCAACCGATGGACCGTGAGGACAAACCCTGAAAGTGTGCCACGTTTGGTGGTACACCTTCCAGTGGCCAAACCGCGCATAGGCCCAGGTGCTGGTCACCTCAGATCCGACACCAAGAATGACAGTCCATACCGGAATGAAAAAGGACCAGGAGGAAGCCCAAGTCGAAGGACCTCAAGAACTACCAGGACCGCCCACCAGAGTGCCCCTACGGACCAGCTAGCGACCCTCAAAGTGACCTACCTCCTGCTTCCAAGGGCATCCTAGCATACAGCTCCTGGCTCACTGATTCGATCTGCATATTTATGCATAAAAATACTTCTTTTATTAAAACTTTAAAAATTAATAACTTTAAAAGTACTTACCCGATTTTGATGATCTTGGTCTTAAATTTTTTATAAAAATCTGAAGCATCTTTGCAAATTGGTCTCAAGTTATTCTTTTAAGTGTGTGGTCTCATTATTTGATACTGTGAGTACAACAAATGCTTTGCACTTCTCCAAGATTAGCCTAACGTCTCAACAAAGCTACCATAAAAGTTAGAGGATTAGGTGGTGTAGACGCGTCTCTGGACAGCGTCTACTGATTCACGAAGCTGGCGGCCATTGCCCCTCCTTTCGAGACGACGGGTGCGTTCCCATGACAACATGGGAACGCTGTCGGACGTGTCGGACCCGGAAGTCCGGGTCCGACCAAGAAAAGGCCTTTCATTCTTTATACGGACCATGCTCCTCTTACGTGGCTCGCCTCTCACAAAGACACAAATTCTCGAATCCTTCGCTGGTTCCTTGAACTCCAACCTTTTACATTTCAGGTCCGCCACATCCCGGGTTCACAACAGGGTCCTGCAGATTTTCTGTCCCACTTTCCTTCCTCTTCGGTCCTCTACCAGTCCCGATCTTGGGATGGGGAGTGTAGACGGGTCTCTTCGACCGCGTCGACCAATTCACGAAGCTGGCGGCCATTGCCCTTCCTTTCGAGACGACGGGCACGTTCCCATGACAACATGGGAACGCTGTCGGACGCGTCGGACCCAGACTTCCGGGTCCATCCAAGAAAAGAAACGACGGACTCGCCAAAGGGGGTGGAATGCCAGGAGAAAGAAGACACGAACAGAACGAAGGAGAGGACGCAGATTAAAGAAGCAAGGTCGCTGGATCCAGAGGAGGAGCGGAATACCGGAACCGAGGAGCGAGCTTTGATGGTCCCAAAGAACCCCAGAACCAACGCTAGAGAGCCCAGCCACGACCCGGGAGGGTCGTGGCTCCGCAAGGTACGGTCCTTCATAGGACTCTCTGATATAAAGCACAGTAAAGGGAAGCAAGGAAGGGAAACCGGGCACAAGGGGTAGGCTGGGGAGGGGAGCGGGGAAAAGGGCACGGGTGCACACTACGAGCACAGTCAGTCTAATAAATAAAAGAGAGTAGAAACGCCTGAGAAAAGCACGTGTGACCTAAACCCTGCACCGCTGGACACTCCCTGTTTTACCTTTTCCCTACAACCCGGAATACTTTTCCCTTGCATGCTACTAACAACTGAACCCCAGAACAACCCGCAGCTGACTTACCTGCTCCTACTATTTCTTTCCTTTTCCGGTATCCTCGGGACAAGACGCGCGGACATCCACCACACCTTAAAAAGAACAGAGATGAAGAGTCAGTTGATAATGGGATAAAGAAGACACCATAAATCCGTGTTTCCGGAAAACCGTCCCGTTTTCTCTTCCCCATCCACAAAACTGCATCAAAGCTCACTTAAATAAACACAACTTACCGTATTACCGTGTTTGCGTCCTCTGTACCTAAAGTAGCCTACCACAGGTGGTCTAATTTTTACCTCGGTAAACCAACGTGTGCTTGCCTGGAACCCCTTCACAGCGTTCCTAGCTTTGTACACTACATAGAGGATCAGCCTCCTACACCAAAGGAATCTAGACAATGAATCAACAGCAACTAAGATGTATTTGTATGCACCGTCAGGTTGCAGTGGTCTAGGAATACACATTGTAGTGGTTTATTGGATCCTAAGAGGGGAGCCTGCAGTGAGTGTTTGAAAGTGGACCCCTTAATCTGTTGAAAGATGTCACAGCAAAGGACATACTATTTAGTCTGTTTGTATTGACCTGGCCACCAATAGCCTTTTTCTATCAGGCAAATAGTAGCTGCAACACCGGCATGGGCAGAAGCAACACCCTCTTGCTTTGCTTTAATGAGATCTGGTCTCTGATCTTGGTTGGGGATCACGGACTCCTGAAATTGTTGTGAATACAATATTTTGGGCACTGAGGTGGTAGGTATATTTAGCAGGGTATGCTTTTGGTAAGGACTTGCCTTAAGCCGAGGCTTTCACAGCAGCCTATGTCTCATTGTTCAGTCTCGTGTGAGAACAAGTAATTGCAGCAACAGAAACCATACCTACTGTGGATTTTGCAGTTTCATCCACCAAAGTGTTTCCTACAATGTGTACTACACATTGGAGGCCCAATCTATGCAATTCATGAGCTCTTGGTAGTCTGTCTTAAAGATATGCTACCCTTCCCCACAAGTTTTTGTGTTTGACGGTGTTTCCTTTTGAATCTCTGAACCCGTTCAGGCGCCAATGATGTAAGTAATCATTGTAGGACTTGACACAGTAGTATCAATCACTCACAATCAAAGTGGACTGTTCAGGAACCATATGTTCCAGTGCCAGAATCAGAGCCTTAAGCACTGCAAGTTGTGCAGTTCAGTCCCCTAGGGTCTGCGTTTAGATATGTCAAGGGCGAAATGTACCATCCCTCATGACTCTGCTAACTGCTGCACAAACAGCGGAGTACTGATGTTTATACCTAAGTCTGGTTGTGCTGAACCATCAGTGTAGATGATTGTCCTGTATTCATCAATAGGCAAGATGTTAGAGGGCATAGGGTACTCAAGTTCATATTGTACGAAATATTGGATTGGTAGTTTGGGGTTGAAAACCTAAATCGACATCAGTGGCAGTCAGGGAGTTTGCTCATTGAGTCCAATGTGGATGTAATGCTTTTTGGAACACTAGCTTTGGTACCCGCCTTGAGAGCTGGCACTGGGGTAGCGATAATAATGTGTTTCCTTTGGGCGAATGGCCTCTCCTTAATGACAGCCATGTGTACAGCAATCAGTATTTTTTTTTCTGTTGGTGCAAAGCGTTGTTCTGCATTGCAGTACAAATGTGATCTGTATGCTATGGGTACCGTGCCACCCTTGCTGAACATGACATAGGTGAACCTGATGGCATCAGGAATTATTCTGATTACCATGTTTGTTTTGTTATCTGGTGTGTGTAGGTAATGTGCTTCTAGCATATCTTGTTGCAAATCTCTGAGTATGTGTGTATGTTCTGGCGTCCAGTGTTTGCTTGAAAAATCTGGACAAATTAAATCATAAAGTGGTTTTATGCGTTGTACATAATCTGGAAAGTATGTTTTGACAAAAGTAAAGAAACCTAGCATTGGCTGCAGTTCCTTGATGGTGTTTGAAGTTGAGCGCACTTTTCGAGAAAGTGCGGGACTAGGCTTTTGCCTTCATCAGATAGATAGCATCCTAGAAATAGGACACTTAGGAATGCAATTGTTGTTTCCTTACAGTTAAATTTCTAGCCTTGGACAGCGAATCCAACACAATGCGATCCACCCGTGGCAAATGTGCATTGAGGTTGTCATCTGTTAAGTAAATCTCATCGGCATAAGACAATGCTTTAGGATCAATATCGTGTAATATTGATGATACATGGGCAGAAAATACCCCAGGGCTGTTCTTAGAGCCCTGAGAACCTAACTTGCTGAAGGCACTTAGATTCCGGCTTTCAGGCGCTACATTTTGGCAGGAAAAAACCATTGGAAATGTCCAAGGTTGTTTGGTATTTTTTCCACACTATATTGTTAATGAATGCTATGTGCATTTTGGATTGCAAATGTGTGTGTGTGTGACTGTTTAAATGTCTGTAATCTAAACCTATTCTATATGAATGGTCAGGTTTTGCTACAGGGAATAACGGGTAATTCATTGCACAGACGCAGGGTTCAATTACTCCCTGGTACTCAAGTTGTGTCAGAATCTCTCTCATAGGTGCTTTAGTTTCGTGTTTAATTGGATATTGAGGCTGGATCTGTGGAGTAGATCTAATTGGTATTACATTGTAGGGGGAATCCCCCCATAACCTCCCCATCTGGTTTTGATACAGCATAGGAGCCTGTGCCAAAGCCCAGTCGCCATCATAGGCTTCCCTTACTACGTCTGCTGCTAGGACTGAGAAAGAAGGCAAAATGGCATCTTCCCCTCGTGAGAGCACAATTCAGGTGGCCAATCTTTTTCTGCCAATCAACTATAATAATTTAATGTTAGCCTTCTCCAGAAGATTACTTTGATAGTGCACTCAATGTCTCCCTTAATCTAAATGTTTAATCTTTAGACCCTGTCGGGTGGGGAGACGCGCCTGTCCGCAGTCTTGACTTCAAGGAACTGGTTAGTTGGTGTCACATCCAGAAGATCTATAAGACTCTGGCGACATATTGTCACCTCTGTTGCACTGTCTAGCAGAGTCACTGCCTACATCCTGTTCTTCAACAACGTTCTAAGTACAAGTGGCATCTTCAACTGCAATTGATGCCACCAGTTTCTTTTTAAATTGGGGCTTTGGTTGCAGAAGTTTCTCTTGCTTTTTCATGAAAGTCTTTGAGGAGCACTGCAAGTCCTTTTTCGGCTTCATGTACTTCCTTTGGTTTGCTGACCGTCCTCCTCTGATACTCCGTTTATCCGGTGTGTCCTGGAAGGAATGAGATTGGCAACTGTCAGTATATTGATATCAATCTGGTGTTTTTAAAGTATCCCTATTTCTAAGGTTGTATCTTTTTTCTGAGGTCTCGAGTGGTGGAGATTCTCCTCTTTGTGTTCTTCTATCTTTGTTTTGGTTTATCCCAGCATTTTTAGAGCTCTCTTGCGCTTGCTTAGTTCCCTCCTTAGTGATGATACTCTGAAGTTAAAGTTTAGTTGGTCTGGCTCCCAGACTATCCCGAGCTATACTAATTTACGTTTTGGAAATAATCTTTAGCAGCTCACTCTCCAGGTCCCACTGAGGGACCTCCCGGAGCCGCTGGTGAATTGCCAATGCTTAAAATTATTGAGGACACAGTGTCAAAATTGCACATCAGTTTCAGCCCCAAATCCAGGGCTGGGGCTGCCTGGTGTTCATTTTGAATTAGCTTCAACACTTCTGTAGTTTTGCGAGGGTCAGTGTACCATGCATAGTGGTATATATCACAGCAAATACTTTGCCCCAAGTGGCGTAGTCCTCTATTGAGGGAACCATTCTAAGTGGCAAGCATATTGTGAGAATTCTAAGTTTGTCTTGGGATTCCATATGGGAAAACATTGATTTCGGCTGTATTTTTTTTTTTTTTGCGCAACCCAGAACAGAAGCTTTTCCCGCTCAGTGGCCGCTTTTCCCATTAGTGAATGGACAGTTTGTGGATTAATCCCTGTAACGGCCAAATGATTGATAGCTCGAGTAGCCCTTGCTGGGGCTGTGTTTAAAGTCTGCACTACAAATTGTATTAATCGTTTATATAGTGCTACCAGCTCATTGTATAGCGTGTGTACTTCTGCTACTGGCAGAGCTTGCACATTGGGTGTGTATGGCGATAATTTTGGCTATGTTGGGGCCATCATTGCTTAAAGAACCTAAGCTGATGGGTTGTATTATACGTGGAAGGGTGCCATCAAACCCATCGTGGTGTTCTTGATAATTTAGAGGTATTTCTAAATATTCATATGCTCTCTACTGTAATGGTACGTTTGCTATTCTGTATGTATGAAATGTGTTAGAGACAGCGTTTATTTCCTGAAAGGTGACCCTTAAGTAGAATATTTCTGTTCTGTAAGCATCTTGAGCTTCAACTACAAATGTGTCATCCCCGCCCTCATTTGTTAAGCCATTAGCTAAAAGAACTGTGTAACAGGCTGTCTACAGTTCTCTCGAATATTTACTTGTGCCACATTAAGGAACAGATATCAGAGATGGGAACACCAATGGGGGAATCCTTTTTAGGCTCAAGCTTGAACAACCTACAGCCTAGATAGGTGCTCCCTACTCAGCTGAGGAGGATTTTCCCCAAGACCACAGACATCTCCGTAAAATGATACTTAGGGTACCTTAGTATGTGTGACCTGTATAATTAGTGCTTAACCAGTGTTGGCAACACAAAAGGATGATGGGTGGAGTGCTAAAACTTTTCAAACACTCGCCCCAGTCGCAGATCTTGGTTAAATCAATTGTTCTCTTGCTCACCAAGCCACCCAGTTTGGACCCAGCCACATGCAAATCAGTCTTGGCCCTGTTCCCTATGGGAACAGTCCAGCCTGAACTGCCAGGCAAGTTCCTCCGTGGCCCGGAAACAAGAATCCTGGAACTGGTTTTGGGGTATCACCCCTCATCAGCCAGGCTAGCTTGAAACCATTCCCAGGAGGCTTGTTTCCAGTCCAAGGAGAACCTGGCCTAGCATTTCAGCTGGACTGATCCGATGGGGAGCAGGGTCAAGACTGATTTGCATAAGACAGGGTCCAAACTAGGGTGGCATGGTGAGCACAATAACGATGCATTTAACCCAGATCCGTGACTGGGGTGAGAGTTTCAGCACACCATCAGTCATCTCTGTGTGTGGTGCTATGTTCACCCTAAGTGGCCAGGGTATGCCCAGACGTGTGTCCCTTGCTCACTGTGCCACTGGATTCAAGCTAACCTGGCTGATGAGGGGAGATACCCCAAAACTGGTCCCAGGATGCTTGCTCTGGTCCAGGGAGGCCCTGGACTGGCAATTCAGGCTGGACTGTTCCCATGAGGAGCAGGGTCAAGACTAATTTGCACGTGCCTCTGTCCAAATTGGGATGTTATGGTGAGCAAAAGAACAATGGATTTAACCCAGATCAGTGACTGGGGGTGAGTGAAAAGTTTCAGCACTCTGTCCATCATCTCTTTGTGTGTAACCAACGTTGGCAGTGCCATGTCATAGAACTCCTGTTAGAATGAGACTGCTGGATTAGGGGTGGCAGCACCACTACCGCTTTGTGGGTGACAGTCAATCCAACACAGTCTTGCCAGCTGTCGGCCCAACCCTTTTGGATAGCTAGCAGCACCTCACCAAACTTGAAAGAAAATGTGCTTTGTGGCAGCCTGGAACATGACACTTGGTGGCTTCTCAGGGCAAGTCGTGGTCAACAAGTCTCACCCTTTTCTCTAATTAGCAGAAGGTCTCGTACACACACACAGGCCAAAGAAAGATATGCAGGATGGTTTTCAATACATTTATTGAAACAAATGCAATCTACTCTAAAATATATGAGCTGCAATTATTAGGGCAATGAGGCATAACAGTATTAGAATGGTGATGACCAGCGAGAAGAAAATAAGCAGTCCGAACATATTGGAATGACATACACGCATGAATTCTACCTAACCCCTAACTCCTAAGGGAGAGCATAGCGATAATATCCCAATCTGTCCGTACTTAGTCTATGGGAGGAGCACCCACCCCCATTACCTGAAGGATAGGGGTCTGTCTGCCGTCTCCGGTGGTTGGCTGTAGAGACAGGGCCGATGGCAGCAATGAAATGGCATGGTGCGTGGATGGAATCCTGGCTGTAATTACCTTCCTGCTGTCCTGTTGTATAGCTATTTTAGCCATATTCTTAGACATGTTATTTTAGCAAATAGGCCTCCCGTTTGTGCATTTTATCCCAGTTACATTTTATTCAGCTTCGTTTTATTTTTCTAGCATAGGCCACATTCGCTGTACTTTTTTGCTTTTATTATCTAGTTGTTCTTTCGCCTAGGAAAGCATTGCACTTCTAGCAGGACATTCTTTTCACTTTGTGCTTTCTTCAAGGCTGCAGCTAGATATAGTTGCCGGCAAAGTGGCACGCTGTGTTCCAACATTCGCAGAAACATACACATCCTTACGTGGGGGCATTTTCTCAGAATATCCTCTGTTTTATTATTAAAAACACTTCTCTGTCCCATTCCCATTAGAGGGAGATTCCAGCCAGATGACCACGACTGCATGCTGACTGCCTTCGCCATAGCTGCTTGCTTAGACTACAGCATCCCTGGCCTACATGAGGATGGTGTCTTCTAGACAACAGGCTTCCTTGCTCTGGTATGGGGGATGATGCCTTCCCAGGGGGTAAACCTGAAGGGCAAATTAGGGCTTATCACGCTGTGCTTTAACATACCTTAGGTAGGAACCACATATATTACGCATAGTGACAGTATGGTGGGACTGTGGTTGTGTTTCACTCTTCTTGTCACCATTTTGCTTTTAGTGTATTTTATCATCCTATTGCAATTCATGCCACTTTATCTAAGATGCAGTTAATTCAATAAAACCTTATTCAACCATTCTCTGTTTCTGTTCATCTTTACATATGCGAGAATAATGTAACTGAGAGAAAAGGATGAGATCTGATCCACCACGATTCCCCGAAGAGTCATTTTTGTCATGTGCCCGGCTGCCAGAATCATCCCTGCTCTTGGGCAGAGATGAGGCGCTGCTAGTTAGCCAGAACACCCGGATTAATCCGACAGTTGTCACATGGTGTGGGATTGGACTTAGTTCCCCACAAGTCAGGTGATTCTGCCGTGCGGCACGGGTTTATTCGCTCCACAAATACTTGAGGCTTATCATGGCCATCATTTGCCTATACTATTTGATTTCTCCCAAGGACTCATGACTACCAGTAGCTTGATCTATCTACCTTTTGTGCGGCACAGGTTTATTCGCTCCACAAATACTTGAGGCTTATCATGGCCATCATTTGCCTATACTATTTGATTTCTCCCAAGAGACTACCAGCAGCTTGATCTATGTACCTTTCGTGTTTACATATAATGTTTTATATACATCTGAAGCCTTGACAAAGTCTTGAAGACGAAACACGTGTTGGCTGTTTTGCTGTATGGACTTATTGTTACATTCAAACATCCTATTGTAACTTTGACCATTTATCACCATCTGGCTGCTCTGGACACATGGTCATTATGTACAACGCAGTCTTTTGATTGAGATTTCTACTTTCTACCTGCACTTATAATAAATATCTACACATCATCTTCCAAGAACGAACTTTCTACTTATTCTTGAACATTATCAAGATCAGGATTCATGCTATTGGTGTGCCCTGGCCACTCTTCTTTCAAAAATTACACACGCACATTTGCCACACAAACTGCACATAGCACAGCACGTATAAACAATATAGTGCATAGAAAATACAAAACAACCTTGGATATTTCCAACAGGTTTTTCTGCCAAAATATAGCACCTGAAAGTAGGGACTCAACAAGCTTCAGCGCTTTAGGCTCCCAAAAAAGGTTTTGCCGACTCCCACATGGGCATAAGAACAGTCCAGGACTGTTTTTAGCTCGTGTTACTTCCATTTTACACGACATTGACCCTGAGGTGTTGTCCTATGTATATAACACCTTACGGGTGATGACCTCATACAACATGTAAGACGGGTTGCCTGTATTGTTGTGGGATTTGCCGAATTAGACTACAAATTCAATTTTAAAAAAATATATATAGCCTTCCTTAGTATCCTTTTTATGTATATGAATTAACAGATCAAGGCAACAGCCTAGCTCCTCAATTTGTAGAAAAATGCACACAACTACAACCTCAAAACACTATCAAAAAGCAGAACATACATTCCAGATTATGCACAACGCATTAAACCATGATATGACTTAACACGTTCTGACTTTTCAAGTAAATATTAGAAATTCGAACACAAACTTATTCTCAGAGCATTGCAACAAGACATGCTTTCAGCGAAACATTTACACACACGGGACAACAAAAAACACTTGGTCATCTGAGTAAATGCTGGTGCCACTATTTTCACCAATGTAACGTTCAATGATGGTGAGATCGTCTCAATTGCATACAAATCACATTTATACTCTAGAGCGGAATAACACTTTGCTCTCACAGAGAAAATTCTCACTGCTGTTCAGAGGGATGTCATTAAAGAGAGACCTCTGGCCCAGGGGAAATGCATCATTGTCATATCTCCGATCCCAGCCCTTGAGGTTGTCACTAAGGCTAGCGTTCCTCACGTTAAAGCACTAAATCCATGTTGGATTCAATATGCAACGTCTCTGGCGGCCACTGATGTGGACTATATTTTCGACCCAAAATTACAAAGTCAAGAATTTTTGCAATATGAACTTGAATACCCTGTTCCAGCAAACACATTGCCTATTTAACAATATCAAATAATAATGTATACTGTTGGCTCAGCCAAACCTGCAGTAGGCACAAAACACCAATACTCCACTGCTTGCGCAGTCGTGAGTGGCTACAAGAAAGATCGTGAATTCCTTCAACAAAACACTTACACTCAGACCTTAGAGGACTGCACTGCATAATTAGCAGAGATCAAGGCTCTGTTGATGGTACTGGAACACCTGGATCCAGAACAGTTAACATTAATAGTGTGTGATTCGTACTACTGTGTCCAGTCCTTCAATGAATATCTGCATTACTGGTGTCAGAATCGGTTGAGAGATTCAAAAGGTAACATCATCAAACACAAACTTCTGTGACGGAAAGTAGTGGATCCAAAGGAAATGCTACCCAATGTCCAAGTTGTACATACACTGGGATAGAAGCGTGTTGGAATACACGTTGCTGGCAATACTTTAGCTGATGAAGCAGCCAAGTCAGGAGTAGCTACGGCTTCTGTCGCTGCCGTAACTCGTTCTAGAACAAAATTGCATGATGTAATACTGGCTGCTGTGAAAGCTTCAGCCGACTGCAAGCCCATGCCCGAGGCATATCCTGCAAAATATTCCTACTACATATAAAGCCTCAATACTGTCCTAGTAACAATGCCAGGGGTGGGTGATCGTGTGATCCCCAATCATGATCGAAGACCAGGGTTGATCAAAGCAGCGCATGAGGGAGTTGCTTCTGCCCATGCTTGGTGGCAGCTACAATATCATTGTGACAAGCACGCTACAGGTGGCCAGGTCTATACAAACAGCCCAAGTAGTATGTCCTTAGTTGTGCTATCTGTCAGCAAATATAGGGGTCCACCATCAAACGCCCACAGCAGACACCCCTTCTAATTTACAACAAACCTTTACAATGTATGTACCTGGACCATTGTGGTCCCTGGCACCAGATAGTGCATACAAATACATCTGAGTCGCTGTTAACTCCAGATTTCTATGGGTTTGGTGACAATGCCCAGCTGACGCTCGAACTGTTATTAAAGATTTGCAAGTCTTTATCGGCACATACGCAGTTGCGGCTTTCCACTCGGACCAGGGCCCTGCATTCGCCTCAAGGCTTTCAGGGATGCCATGGCTTCGTTGGGGGTCCAACTCTATTTGTCTCTATTTCATCCCAAGGGAAATAGTGTTGTGGATCGAAGAAAACAGGATTTAAAGCAATCCTTAACAGTGCTAGAGTATTAGGCACGGGTTGTAGTTGCCTTAATCACCTGTATGGAGTCCAGAGAGCACTTAATAATCTGCCCAGAAGGTCCTGGGAGGGACTGGGGGGAAACGTACCTCGTACAACCAAATGCATGTGTGGAACACAAGTTAATGTTCCAGATCTTCACGGTTTTGGCGTGGAGGCGGCAGATAACTTTTTGACATAAATGAACGTGTCACCTTCTTGAAGGACTTACAACAGTTCCGTGACGACAGCGCATCTGCCAGTGCCGCCTCCTTGGAAATAAGGGATGTACCAATAAGACTTACCAGCTGGATTCCTAAAGTTAGGGATCTAATGAATGAAAAGATTGCTGTGAAAAAGGAGTTTGGTCCTTCTTATCATGCACTGGTTCCAGTCCTGGGAATACACGGTACCAGAACTGTCATTCTACCACCGCTGACTGGTTCCAAAGAAAATCGCTTTGTCTCCATCAACAATGTCAAGCTACAGCATATAGCCGATCCTGCACAGAAGACCTAGAGGACTCCTGGGTAGTACCCGAATCCCTCTCACTACAGACCAGGATGTTCCTCCACAGGCTTTAAGCAGCAATGCTGACACCTCTCCGAGTTTGGGGCAGGTGGAAAATGATCTTTCATTAGTACCATTAACTTCTTCTGCGACAAGTAATGTCAACGATATTGAGCGATTCTACTCAAATTCAACACAAACGGATGGTATAGCCTACTATGAACCACCGAGGGAGACTTCTCCTAGCTCTCCTCTTCCAAACACTGCTCCAGTTATTGCACAAACTGCTACTGGATATTTTGCCGACATCAATGACGCTTTCACTGAGCTCATCTGCCTCTTCCCCGACAGAGCTGTCAAGAGCACGTGTAAGTTGATAATTTGGCTCAAAATGAACTATTTTATTCTTCCATGGAACTATCTGTGGCTGTCATTAACTGTACTTGACTTCCTCATTTGGACTGGGTCTGTCATTGTCTTCTTTTTACTAATACATGGTCATTATCTTCCTGAATGCTCTACAGTTGAACTGGTGGATGAGGTCCTATGACCAAAATTTTCCTCCCATATGGTCCGCAGAGACTTGTCCCTAGTGAACATTTCAGCTATACCAATTCCTGATGGGATTGTTTGAGATAAAGAATCACTTGATATATATGGCCCGACGGAGGTCATCCAAATGCCGTATATGTTTAACCTTTCCATGAACGATGTAATAATATCCAGCGCCATTTCTGATGATTGGGATGTAAAAACAGTTGATTCTATGACGTCTGATTTGCAATATTTCACTGTATTTGAAATATACAATCAAGAAAAAGTTATGGAGATACGTTCTGTTATAATTATTATAGACATAATTTCATTCACAGAGCAAGTACCTCAAAGACTATTTTTAATTATACAGAATGGGAACACTGTCCGATTCTGCCACTGGGGAGTTCCAAAACATATTCTGAAAAGTTTGCATATTTTTCTGGCCACAGTGTCAAACATGCTGAATTGTATTATTTTAAATTGCCAGTGATGGAAAGTCAACATATTGTATTAACAGATACAAAATTCTTTTTTTCAGATTCCTTTGGTTCCCGGTTGGCTATAGAAGGCTATGTATATTGCTTGAAGTCGACTGACTCAAAAAGTGTGTGGGGAACTAAGAATTGGTAAAAAACGGGAAAGGAAACTTTATTCAGAGCATGCCTGATATGTGTTCAAATTATATTTTTTAATGAAAGTTGTTTAGGCTTGGCAAAAATTAAGGATTTGAATGTGCCCAATATCCCTGCCCCTGCTAATTTTACAAACGACAAAAATACACTAATGCAACTGAAGATCAGCTCGATGAGTAGGTCTAAAAAGGAATATTTAACACATCACTTTCACGTCCTGGTGGGTGGTTATTGTAGGCAGTAGACACCAATGGTTGTCATGCACGTTTTGTAAACTCCACTGGGGTTTTTTAGAACAAATAGGCCAGACCCTCACTATGTGTCACCGGAAAATTCAGGTATAGTAACAACATACAGTGTAGGGAAATTATGCCAGCAAAGGTTAAAATGTTCCTCACTAGACGCTGTTAAAGAACACCTCAGCCTCCTGTCTAATGATACGGATTTGCAGGATTTTCTGTTAGGCCCCAGAAGACAATGTAGAAAGCGCTTCTTATCTGCAGTTTATAATGAAATTTGGAAACGTTCCCAACAAGTAGCTGCTGCCCGGTTAAGGCAAATAGATCAAGAAAACTTAAAGAGGGCATTAGCCGTTGTAGATAATGGGATTAACAACTTGTCTGATGGTCATATATACTTTAAACAAAATCGTTTCTTCCATATTAGATATAGTACAAAGCGACATGTCATCTTTACAACATGGACAGAGCCAGCTAAGGTCCATTATGCAGTTAGGTTGGACACTACAAACACTGAAAACAGGTCGCATTCCCTGGCGATACGCTAGCACAAGGGACATATTTTCAACATTTAATCTAATGCGACAACAACAAACAACGCTAAGAAGGAAGCGACTTATGTCATGCTAAACATTGAAAAGTTGGAAAAGTTGCCTTTTACAGTGGCTGAAATACCATCTGCTGAATGTTAATAGACAGGGTTATCAATCTGCCTAGTTTTGCTATAAGAGGTGGCATCCATCTATTGCTATTTTTTTTTTGCAATGGCTGTCCCTTCACAACAAGGAGGACTGAAAGCGATTTAACCAGTGCAACTGTGTCGTGAAGGCATGGTGCAGTATTTCAGAGAACCACTCCTGGAGGAATTAGAGTGCGACTGGTCTCTGTCGTTCAGACCGGTTTTGGATTGTGTGCAGCCCATGTTTCAATGCCTTTGGTGCCTTTTCGAATGTGCACTGAAAGTTTGTCTTCCTACGCAACGTTTCCTTTCATTGGTTACTGGTCTATTGATGTTCTCGCTAAGGGCTCATAACCATACATGCGCGTTGAGGGGTACATTTGCTATGGGAAACGGTCTATGAATTGCCTTTTGTGGATTATGCATCTCTTAACTCAACATTGGGCACAGCACGGAATGCTTGGCAATGATATAGGAAAGAATGTGAGAAATAAAGAATTAAAAATATAAAGGAGGAAATAAAGGCAAAAAGAAGGAAGATGGAAAGAAGGAAGGAGAGAGGGTTTCACAGTATAAATATTGAATACAAAAAACAAATTACACTGCACCTGTGTTTATAAAAGTGTTACAAGTATGTTGCAAAAACAAAGTTTGGTTGTCTTCTTCTGCAACACTATGACATGCTGGGAAATACTAAAGAAATGCTAAAGTAAAAAGTAAAGTAAAAAAAGAAAAAATACAGTAGCACTAAGTTAACTACTTTGTGTGAGGATGTCTACCTTGTGAAATTGCAAAATGCAGCATCTCAAAGTGAAGTTATTCAGTGGCTTAAATAGGCTGGCCCTTTGCCCTAAGATGTAAGCTGTAGCGGGAGGGAGCACAATCAGAACGACACAAGAAAAGACCAATGAATGAAGAGAGGTGGTTGAAAGCCCCTTTAAGTAAGTATATTATACATATTATTTTAGTAAAATGAAAAGTTCTTGGCTAATGACAGACCTAAAAACAGCTTGCTGATTTTTGCAACTCAGCAGCAGCAAGCATTTGTTATGTCACCACCCATTTAGCCTTTAAAATAAGATACAACTCCAATCTGGTAACTCTAGTGGGACCGATAGCACCTCGGTATTGCAGTCTCCTGGATTGCCAAGTGCAGCAGCTGCATCGTCCCTACTCAGTGTCACAGCCATCTCATACTTACCACCGCACCCCCATGTTTTCCCATGGACCGAGAGCTGTGATTCCTTTCACAAGTCACAGCACCTTCTTCCCATGTCACAACTGCCTCAAAAATACCAGTTCACTCATACTCCATATGAAGATACCCTGATGCCAAGAGTGTCACAACTGCTTCAGTTCCTCAGTGTAACATCAAACAAGTCACTGCTGCGTCACTGCACCTTCATGTTTACGAAGCCCATTATACCACTCTATTATCAAACCCCCATATGCTTTCCTTCAGTTGCAGACGGTTCTTTCCAGTGCTTATCACTCCTAAGTATCCAGTGTCACACACCCGGTTTCTCCAGTGCCCTTGAGTCTTCGAATGAAGCAATGCCAAAGTGTCCATTGAAACATTAGTTCTCTGTAACTCCACAACCATCCATTCTATTTTATATTAAAGCTGCTCATTTCCGTGGCGTTACTCTTCCAAGTACATAGCAATGTGGCACTGATTTGAAAGTCCAAGGCATGTGATATACCTCATCATTCCATGCACCCTTGCTGCAGAGGCCAACAGAGCTAATCAGTTTACAATGAAACAGACGATGCAAGACAGCGTGCAGATACTCTGGCCCTCCCTCCTTCCACAGTACCACTTGAGGCATACTCGCTGGAGGAGCACATACCTAAAGTCCTATTTGCACTTAGGCTACTAAAATGGAACTGAAAGCTGACGAATTTCAGTAGAATTAGTGGAGGACAACACAATCCTATAATAGGTAGATCTTGAGCATATTCTCAAGGTGGAACAAGGCTGCACCCGCACAAATAACCCCAAGAGAAGCTGGGAAGACATAGAAAAAGAATATAAAGATCTATTTCAAGTGGTGGGATATTTCATAAGGAACCTAAAACAAGAATTGGATTCCCAGGTACCGAAAAAAAAAAAAATCAGAGAGGGAAAAATCCAAGATATGCATCAACCCATCAGACACCTAAAGCAGGCTCTGGAAATACGCTATTTTCCCATACGGAGGTCAAAAATGGGTTTGACAAAGAAAAAAATTGAATTTAGTTTGTCCAATCTATTTACCACTCCTTTTGCCTGGTGCTGCAGGAAATGAATGCCCATGTCAGCTAAAGCTAAATAAGGAACTGCCAAATTTGACACAATAACCTCATGGCTGAAAAATAGGACACTGAGAAGGATCAGGATTTAAAGCTTCGTAAGACATGAGCGGCATCACGTTGAACTCTGATAGCCCAACCGAGGAAATGGAAAGCACAATACTATACGCAAGTCCCCTGTCAGCCTTGGGTAAAGTGAACAGACTTGGTTAAAGTGAAACCAGTTAAGAAACCGCTCAGATTAGCTGACAGAAAGGGAATCCAGGGGTTTCTGGACATGATCAAATACTTTGTCGATTTTTTAAAGGATTTCCAGCAAACAGGTGTAGTACTGTGACAACTGACAGAAGAACGGTACATGGGATTGGACTGAGGCAGATGATTAGGCAAACAATTACAGCTCAGCAGACCTGCTGGAGCATCTACATGATGCATCAGAGAAACGCTTAGAAAGGACACCAATGCATCCAAAGCAAACAAGTACTGGAAAAGCTAGAGGTCTTGCCCTTTGGGATCTACTGACTTTTGGTAATGGTTTTAGTGATGCTGTACAGCACCCTCAATGCTGCGCAGCATGTCTAAAGGGGAATAATTTTTTTTTTTTTTTTTTAAATCGAAGACTCGGCCGGCTGTGCCACTTTGAAGGCATGCACACCACGTGTATGCCTGCAAAATGATGGAGGCACTTTTTTCATTTAAAGAATCTGAGTTGGATCTGTGAACTAAAAAAACAAAAGAAAAAATGCCCTACAGATTTTAAGGCAGGTGGCAGAAGCAACACTGAGAGCAGGGGAGGAAGCAACAGAGAGGCCACGGGAGGGGGAAGCAACACAGGGCACGGATTTAGAAGCAAAGCCTTGGATGAAGAGAAACAAGAGGAAAGCAAACATGCAAGAGAGAGTATCATGGAGCTGGGTGGGGCACAGAAGCACATAGGTGATCAAGAAACAGGGGGGAGAAGCACACAAGGGGGACAGATCATGGGGGAGGGGGAGACAATCATGTGCAGTCTTCAGGTATGCTAAACCAAAAAGAAAAAAGTAGTGCCTGAAAAGTGAGCAGTGAAAGGACACAATAATGCAGCTGTGCTTCAGGAGAGGGACAAGCACAAGAAGAGGAAGTAAAGTCCAAACAAATAAGAAGCAAACAAATGATAGTGACAAAGCCAAATAATGGTAAGCAATAGGTAGACTCTAAGCCCTCTGAAAGCTAACAATCGGTTCTTTTGCTAAAAGACATCTTGCACTGACTCGTAGGCGATACCTAAAAATGTCCTTTCAAACCTGGCAATAAGACGTGCATTAAGGATGTGCTCACATTGGAAAGATGCTGCCTGTGACCCTGTTTGGAATGACGATGCTTCATCAGTTTACTTTTGTGCAGACAGTGTTCACTCAGCCCAGGAACAGCTTAACATCATCGTTTACAATGTTTCTTAAAGCACTGATATGACTTCAGTGCACGGGCATGGTGCAGAGACATTATGTACAAACTCTTTAGGGGACTTTCTGAGACTGGCAGTAATATCACAGTTTATTTACAGGAAGTCCACTTGTAGGGCTCAGTTATCAATACAATCCAGACACTAAGGCCCATATTTATACTTTTTGACGCTAAACTGCGCTAACGCAGTTTAGCGTCAAAACTTTTTGCGCCGTCTAACGCCATTCTGAAGCGCCATGCGGGCGCCGTATTTATGGAATGGCGTTAGCCGGCGCAAGCAGACCGGCGCTGCCTGGTGTGCGTGGAAAAAAACCACGTAGACCAGGCAGCGCCGGCGTTGGGCAAAAATGACGTTAGGGCGTCTTAAAATGGGGCAAGTCAGGTTGAGGCAAAAAAATCGTCTTAACCCGACTTGCGCCATTTTTTAACGACGCCCATCCCCCATCAACATGACTCCTATCATTGTAAAGATAGGAGTCATGCCCCCTTGCCCAATGGCCATGCCCAGGGGACTTCTGTCCCCTGGGCATGGTCATTGGGCATAGTGGCATGTAGGGGGGCACAAATCAGGCCCCCCTATGCCCAAAAAAATTATTAGAAAAAAAAAAAAAATACTTACCTGAACTTACCTGAATGTCCCTGGGGTGGGTCCCTCCAGCCTTGGGTGTCCTCCTGGGGTGGGCAAGGGTGGCAGGGGGGGTCCCTGGGGGCAGGGGAGGGCACTCTGGGCTCATTTTGAGCCCACTTGTCCCTTAACGCCATGCCTGACCCAGGCGTTAAAAAGCGGCGCAAATGCGCCGTTTTTAGCCACGCCCACTCCCGGGCGTCTCTTTTGCCCGGGAGTATAAATACCACGTAAAGGCCTGGGAGTCATTTTTTAAGACGGGAACGCCTCCCTTGCATATCATTAACGCAAGGAAGGGGTTCACGCTAAAAAATGACGCACATTCCGGGAACTTTGGCGCTAGACGCCTCTAACGCCATAGTATAAATATGGCGTTAGTTGGCGTTAGTTTAGCGTCGAATTTGCGTTGAAAAAAACGACGCAAATTCGGCGCAAACGGAGTATAAATACGGGCCTAAGGTGCATCCACCTGTCATTCCCTAGTAGTAGATTGTAGCTATACTGCAAATTACAGAGAAAAGGAAGGTGCTACAAATGGTAACTTCCAGAAATGCGTGATCAAACAATATGCAAGGTACTTCTGCTTAAAATAGTGGCTCTTGTCACACGTAATGGCAGATACAAGTATAAATACATCACAAATTAAAAGTGTAATGAGGTCTGTGGCAAGTCAGAGTGTCTACTTACCAGGAATAAATGTCAAATTGAAGGAGAATTTGAACAATGTGACATTTGTCCTACCCTTCACGTGAACAAACAGGAGGTGATATTATATCCACATAAAGTCCCAGAGACCACATTAAACACAAAGAAGAAAGGGGTTTACATTTCAGGCAAAATATTTCATTTCATTACAAGTAACTATGGCTCCAGTTTTGTAGATACCAACCATCTAGATAGCACTCTCTTCCATAGTAGTCAGAAAACACATGCCTCAGAGTGCACTTTGCCTAACAGGTAATCTGGATGCATATAATCAGATAACAGACTCCAATATATATATGTGTGTGTGTTTGTAGAGTGCATAAAATTCAGCAGAAAATGGTAAATTCAGCATGGTGCTTCATCATCTGTGTACTGCAAAAAATAATCTACTATAAAGTTACTGCTATAAAATGCATTTTGTCCAGAAATGGGCAATACTAGATCATAGAAACACTGCATTAGAAGTGTTGGCATATAGTCCTGCTCAAGGGCAAGGAACAAATAAGAGGTGGACCTGCTAAAAATGGAGCAGGCATTATGGACAGAACTTCAGAAGTTTCAGAGGTAACAAAAGAGGTTAAAGGTAGGTTGGTATAACATGAGGAGTCATGATCTTACAGCCTTAAGAGTGTACTGAACACGTATAGTGATAGTCATCTTCAAACTAAGAAAATGAGTGGCAGAACAGACACTTGCAAGCACCGGCTCAACTCCTGTCACAGGATGCAGCAATTGATTTGACACAGTTCTGAGAAGAAATGGCACATCAGAAAAGACTGGAGCTACAGCTGTCTCACCAGAATGCAGAAATGAACAAGCAATATCAAAGCCAATAGCAGGCCCTTTGGCTTTGCTTATGCTTTTTGCCCTAGTTGGCCAGACTTGTCGAACAGAAACAAATTATATTCCTGATGCTGAGCAGCATTAGCATACAAAATAATTTACTGTTCCAAGATGGCGGACTTCTATCTTGGAGAGTTAAATCCAATAAATAAAGGAGGTGTGATAAGTTGCATTTTTTTCTTTTTAGAACTATTGGGCCCTCCAAAAACAAACAAACAATAAATAAGTAAAACAAGATTGGTGAGGGGGTAATCAGGCATAGAGAGCAAAAGAGAAGCTGCGCTGAGATACTGTATAAATAAAAATAAAACAAGCATTTGCAATGCAACAGGTCTCGCATTTGCTTGAATTAGAGCTACTGGCGTAAATTCATAACTGAAATTTTCTTGCTACATAAATTGGTCAACCCAGCCTCATAATTTGGTCTTTTCCTGCCACATATTTAGATTAGCTCTCATATAACCAAAGCACCTCTATTTATTTACCTTCTTCCTCTATCTGCACCCAAAAATAAAAATGCTTGCATTTAGCATCCTAATTTAAAACTGCCATGCTAATTCCAACAGAATACCATTTTCACCACCCCATTATCAGAGTTGCTGGCTGGTTAACACAATTCCCAAAATAAGACAGCCATGGAGGATTAACAAGAGAAATGAACTAGAGGGGTCACCCAAACATATCAAGAGTGTTTAAACAGTCATAGTGTAATAAGGATGTTAAATTGGCCTGAGTCATCGTCATAATTGCAATAATGAGATTAATAAAACATACAATTATCATATAGACCCAATAAAAACCTTTATCAAAAATAAAGGTTTGGCATTAGACTGAAATGCTCAGAACAGCCCCTAGAGGAAACCACAATGAAAATAGCATTTGTAAGAAACATGGTCATGTTATCATACAGTTAGCCCCTGGAGGGCATAACCACATGTAAAGAAAATGACATAAGTATTGCAGTGTAACCATATATTTAGCCCCTAGAGGACGTAGTGCATCACGCATTTTCAGAGCTAGCAGGCCTACTGCAATGATATTACAAAAAATACCCTTAAAAGGCAAACTACTCTCAGCTGTAAAACAAAAGTTGCAGCCATGAGAGAGGTTAAAAAGACACTGAATGGAGGGAGGGGTTAATATTTTGCGGTCCCCACTAAACTAGTGTTCAGACAGAAAGAGCAAGTTGTGGTGAACGTTTTAACGAAGTCGAATTGTCCTAGGACCACCACAGGCTGAGTTAGGAGCAAAAATGTTTTGTAAAGGAGTGTCCTGCAGAGCATTATGGGATGACCGAGTGCAGCAAATATTGTAGTATGTTGACTGTAATGCTCAGAACAGCCCCTAGAGAACACCACAATAAAAATGGCATTTGTAAGAAACATGGTCATATAACTATAATTAGTCCCTAGAGAGCATAACTACAGGAATATAGAATGGCAGAAAGTGATGTAGCGCAACCACTATAGAGGGTAGTGCCTTACACATTTTCAGGCCTAGCAGGCCTACTGCACTACTAAGGCCCTTTGAAACTTTTGTTTTACAGCTTGGAGTAGTTTGCATTCTGCCATAAGAGCTTAGAAAGGGATTGAATGGTGGGAGGGGTTACTATTTTGGGGCACCGACTAACCTGATGTGGAGGGCCAGAGATGACCAAACAGAAAGACTGTGTCATGCTGAATGGTTTGGTGGTGGTCCCATTGTCCTAGGACCACCACAGGCTGAGTTTCGGGCAAAAATGTTCAGAAAAAGAATGCCTGCAAAGCATTATGGGATGACTGTTCCTGAGAGCAGTGAATATTGTATTATCGGCTCTCCTGCTGTGCTGGGAGAGCCAGGATGCAGATTCCTGTGTTTTTTAGCAAAGCATTTATCAATTATAAGTGTTTTTAGGAAAGCTATGGAGCATGAAGGGGAGAGCCAAAAGAGATTACTCTGATTAAGTAACAGTGTGAACAATGTGACCAGCGCTCCAATGCTGCCGATGGAGTTTGCGCTGTGAGTGCCATGGAGCACGAAGAGGAGAGACAAAAGAAAAAAATAGTTCACCCACGCTGAAGTATATTGACAATCGTGCAATCATCAGGATCAGTCTGCAAGGCGGTAACAAAACCACCCCAAGGTGGGACAAACGTGAATCAATTACCAATGACTTCAAGGTTTTTTTAAAATGCAAGCCCACGAACGAGTGAAAGTGATGGGCTTGACGTGGGTGTGGTTAAAAGCCCACAATACTTACAACAAGTCACAACGCTTGTGTGCTCGACCTAAAAATTGAGGAGGGCAGGAAATGGGAAGCTGCAGATACGCTGGGGTGGAATAGGGACCAACATGGAGATAGCAGGGGCAGGGATTTCAGTGGGGACGTAGCAGACGAGGGAGACTGCAAGAAAACAAAGGCACCCCCATGGAATGCACAAAGAAGTAATATAATAAAAATAGTTCATTGAATATACACTGGATACAAGTCATCTATTCAAAAGGTGGTACACAAGCTATGATCCAGAAGAGGGAAAAACACAGGAAGAGGAGGGAAAGCCATTGAATTGGAAGAAAGCAACTGAGATTGACAAGAAAGTCAAGCAGTGGTAACAATAGGCTCATCCAAAGCCCTGCAAGTATTGCTACTGTGCAAAATGTTTTCTAAAAAGTCAACTGGCCGGGATGGGGAAGCAAGGAATAAGCTGGGTCAAGTGAAAAGAGCAACAAGCAGCGCTAGGGGCTGATGGAAGAAGCAGCAGACTGTGAGACAGCAAGAAAGAACATGCACTACTGTGGAGTGCTGAAAGAGGAAGAAAAAATGACACACACTAGAGGAGAGGAAAGAAAGCCATCCAACAGGAATCAAGAAAATTAGATAGACAAGAAATTCAACCAATCGTGAACAATAGGTTGATCCAAACCCGACTCTTAAGAACTGGTATTTTACACAAGAGGTTTTTCAACAACATACAGTTAAAAGCAGTCCATAGGCGATATGTATAATCAGCTTTCAAAGGCTTTGTATTTTAATCCCTTTCAGAATGTTTTCAGTAACCAAAGGAAGGTGGGCAAAAGGTTTGAGGTTCGATCCCCAACTGAAATAATATGCATTTTTATATATGCCAGCATTGCAAAAGCTAGTAGGTCTCACAATTGACATCTGCTGGCTTTGCCAGTGTTGTTTTATATCATTCCCTTCATGCAATGTAAGGTAATAACATTTGCAGTGGAAGGATACAACTAGTTCAATCAAAACACAGTGAGAGTGAAATGTTCCTTTGAACTGACTAAGAGTAGGGAGCAAAACTACTGAATCACTAAAAGGCAGAAGCTTGTCAAAGTCCCTGTTCTAATAATTAAGGCCTAAGCCTCACTGCCTATCCAATTGTGTCTACCTGGGAAATACAAGATTGATATTACCCATAGCAGTTGTTGACTTAAAATGTAGGTCAGACCACACATGTTATCAATTAGGACACGCACATCAGGCTGGAGCATCTAAATGGTGAATAGGCAAACAAGTTCAACGGCCATGGCCAACATCTTAGTTGGGAACTGAAACAAAAGTTGCTTGCAAATGTGGCTTATAACATCAAGTTGTTAACAAGTATTGGCAAAGCCAATAGGTCTCTCCTATGCAGCAATCTAAGAGCTACTGGTGTTAATGTTTTTTAGCCATATGTTATGGAGTGGAGTGGATGTATGTGGTGTGGAATGAAATGATGTGGGTTGTAGTGGAATTGTGTGGTGTTGAGTTGAGGTACGTGTTGGGTGGATTATGTGGCAAGGTGTGTATTTGAATTATGTGGGTAGTAATTATGTTGTATTGAGTATAGTGGAATTACGTTGAGTGGGACTGTGTCGGAGTGTAATTATGTGGAGTGGTATTGTGTGTTGTGGAGGGGCATGTGAGTGCTATGGACAGAGCTGCAGACATGGTGAGTGGGATTTGGGGAATAATAAATATCAAATGTACTGCTGCTGTAGTGATTCCGTAGGAGATCGACATCATGTGTGAGAAACCTACAGGTTGATAAGATCCTGAACCAAAATGCGGCCCCTGGGGGCCTACCAGAGGTAGAGTGTGCAGCAGAATTGCTAGAATAATGAGAACAGATTGTGCGGCAAGCAGGGACACCGTTCTACAATATGACACAAATAACTGGACTGCAACAAGACTGTCTAAATAAACACGGACATGAACACCTCCTAAACGCTAAAGTCCATGTCTGGACACATGCGTGCATCAGGTCTAAATTCGAATATTCAATGCTGGTGACAGACCGGCTAAAGTTTGTTTCCCTGACAGAAATTCCTACTGTAAATCAGACTGGCCAGTTGTGGATGGAAGAATCTGGCAATTCATAACACAGACTGTCTGGCCTCCCACTGCCTCTGTTAGCTCCAACACACTGTGCATGCGTCCCCGTCCCCCCAAACACCCCCAGTCTAGTTTGCCCCATACAATCCAACCCCACCCCATTCTTAATTGCCCCCCTACCCGCAGTGAACTGAAAAAAGGAACAAAACACAAAGTAAAGGAGTGCAAGGGGAGGTGCATCTGACACATTGGTTACTGACCAGTGAATAAAGAAATTATAATTTTTAAAATTCTAATAATTTCGGTGCTTAAAAACATACAACCTGGGTTTTCTCTTACCAGAAGTGCCACATCTTCCCGGTACACTATGGGGACACATGGTGCAATAACTGGCTGGCTCTACGGAACAATGAACTAGAATGAAAATGGACCAATTTACTGACATTAATTCCTCTCCAGAGCTAAAGGCCAACAACAGACAAGTGCATTAGTTGAATCTGTTTAACGCACTGGAGACAACTTCATTGTTTTGTTGATTTCATATGTTTAGAATCAGAACAGAAAAAGTCCTACTTAAAACACGCAGGCCCACCAGCCTGACTTGCGGGCAGTAAACACACTGCTAGACGGACAGCCAGAGTGAGCTTCGGGTGGAATAAAAAGACCAGGGAACATTTTGGGGCTGATAATTTATACGGTCAATTAATTTAGGCAATATGCGAGAGGAACCAAAGTAAGTGTGCGCTGTAAAGGTTTTGTGGAGAAGCGTAGGGATCGGAGCTGCACATCCTCTGAGCACTGTGCCCCTGAGCAGGAAGCTGAGCTGCAGAGCTGGCCTTTGATATGGTAGTGCCCCGGTCGAAGATACATTTTGCGCCATTGTTGATGGTAGTAAATACCATGAGACAGCAGGGGGGCCTGTTCGTGTTCATCGGCCAGTCCCTGTCTTAGCAGTGAAAGGCCCCTGAACACAAATGTCTTCGGACCTCCCACAGCTCACCTAAATCACCCATAGATTACCTACGTCATGCCGATGAGGGTGGTGTTGAGTGTCAGCAGGGGTGAAAGGATGAAGGAAGGGCAAGGAGAGGGGTTTAGTGGCTATTAAAAATACCTTCTACTCTATGAATAAAAGCACTTTAAACTGAAAGAAACGATGGTGTGGGGGCACCAAGACAGGAGAAAGAGGAGAGGGTGCTGCGGTTTGCATATCATTAACGCAAGCAGCTCTGTGCGACCCTCTGAATTTTGGTGGCCTGGGCCTGGCTCAAACTCACCAATCGATCAGTATTTGTAAAGCTTGACTACTCATCCATGAGGGTCTCAAGGTGCTGGGGGGGGAGGGAAGGGGCTTCATTCAAAGAGCCACGTCTTGAGGTTCTTCCTGAAGATGGTGAGTGACGGGCTTTGTCTAGGGTGCAGGGGGAGGTTATGAAAGGTCATCACTGCAGTGTAGGTAAAAGATTGTCCTCTGGCAGTGGTTTTGCGGATGCGAGGAATGGTGGCCAGGGCCATCTGGGCAGAGCAGAGGGATCTGGCTGGGGTGTGGAAGGAGATGTGGTGGTTCACGTAGGCTGGTCCTGAGTTGTGTATGGCCTTATAAATGTGGGTGAGAAACTTGAAGGTGATTCGCTTCTTGACCGGTAGCCAGTGGTGGGTCCTCAGGTGTTGGGAGATGTGTTCTCGGCAAGGGAGGTCCAGAATGAATCACCCATGCCATAATCCAACCTTGCAGAGCTGCATAACTGTGATAGGTTTGCACCATCTGTAAGAATGGAGATACGGGGCAATGCCTGTTACCCTGAGAGCCTGCACTAACATGACAGTAGCAAGATACGCACATAGATGAAGTGGAGTCCTGCCTTGCACCATCCAACTAGCCTGGCTGCTGGCAGTGCCATCTAGGTGAGTCATCAGGCAGTGAGAGGGACCCAGGCGGTAGGTTGGGTCACTTGAAGCCCGATTCCCATATCACTGTGCCAGGGACGAATTTGAGGCGGGCTAGCACAAAATCGCAAACACCATGTTGAAGGTGAGGCACAGGGGGTATTTGATCCAACACCCATTTTAAACTCCCTGCTCCTGATTAGGATCTTGATTAAAATTTTTGGCCAGTTTTGTTTTGAATTGACAAAGCAACGCCGCTAGCGTCAGCATGCGATTGTGCTCAGAGATACAGGAGATGAAGAGGCAACTATCTAAAAGGCCACAAAGAGCAAGCATTATTATATTTCACATATGACATACGTGTGAGGATGCCATGTTATACGGTAAAACAGCTGCTAAGTGAAGGACCACCGCCATTTTGATGTACAGAAAAGTGAGGTTGCTGCTCTCACCCAGCTGTTGTCCCTTTTTAGTGTCTCACCAATAATCTTGCGCAGGCTTCACAGAGACAGTGACCTGTTATGTGGCAGTCAACTGCTTCAAAACAAGCTAGGGATGTGTTTACATTCTACAGTACCGGAGAGCGAGCGCCTGGGAAAGCAGGTAGGAGGCTACAAGGAAATGCTGTTGATTACAAAAATGAGAGGAGTTGCAATGCTGTTCTGTTTGAATGCACCCTTGTTTATGTTTCGATGTGTTGCACCTGGCGCACAATTGTTTGGCAAGCAGTGGATGATCAATGACGATGAACAACGATGAAGCATTGACATGCATGCATGTATCATTGCTCAAAGCAAAACAGAAGCACTTATGTGAACTGGTGTTACAGAAGTAAGAAAGTAGTCCCTAAAACAGATTTTTAAACGGTGACCAGTCTATTTAAATAGTACTTGAATCATACTCTCGGGGACAGCTAAACTCAGGAAGAGGCATGACTAATGCATGCCTTAGACAAATGGGAGAAACAGGATATAAGAGTGATGATGGATCCAGTAAATTGGAAGTCTATGGGCCGGCAGAAGCCCACAATGTATATAACATGTCTTGAAGAGACAGCAAAAGTGCTGTCTAGCAGGGACCTAAAAAGGTGCATGAAGACACTCCTTACAAAGGCCCCAGCCATTAATAATTCACCGCTAGGCCTTTTCACCACAGTGCTTAGCCTTTTTTTGGTCTATTTGGGGTAGTTCACGCTTAGGCCTCCATACCTTTTTGCTTACGTAACCTATCCATGCTAATGTTGTGTCCTTCTCCCCCTCCCCAACATCCTGGGGATTCTAGAGGCACCCAGGGTTTGTGGATCCTCCTGGAGGAGACCAAGACATTAGCCAAAATACAGCTACTTTTTGTTTTTTTTGGGAACATTTTTGGGAAAAACTTGGAAAACAGTGCTGCAGAAGAAAGTGTCTTGTTTTGTTTCCTGTAAATAGCATTAACAAACCTTTTGCAGTGCTAAAGGTTTACGATGCATCTACCCAGCTATCAAGAACAGGCAGACTTGATTCAGAAAACACATTTTGGCCCATATTTATACTTTTTGACGCAAAACTGCGCTATTGCAGTTTTGCGTCAAAAAAATTTGCGCCGTCTAACGCCATTTGGATGCGCCATTCGGGCGTCAAATTTATACTTTGACGTACGGCGGCGCAACCAACAGGTGGGAGTCATTATTTCGTGACGCACACAGCGTCGGTCTGTCGTAAGGGAAACCCACGTAAAAGTGACGCAAATCACTGTGGGTCGATTTACGACAGCGCAATCGTGAAAACGCCGTTTTTTTTCACGCTATTGCGTGACATTTTTGCGCGAAAACTGCACTTACAGGAGAGGAGACCCAAAATGGATCCTAGATGCCCCAACAGACCCCAGGAGGATGAGAGCAGACCAGGAACCAGCCAGGAGGAAGCATACAGGAACCAGGACATGTTAAAGAAAAAAAGAAAGTGTTGCTTCAGTGCAGAGGAGCAGGAAATCCTGGTGAAAGAGGTGACGGAACACCAGCACCAACTTTTCATATCCTCAAAATTGCCACTCAGTAGGAGAGAGGCCATCTGGAAACAAATTGTGGACAAGATAAACAGTGTGGCTGAAGAACGCCGGACAGTCACCGAGTGTAAGAAACGCTGGCATGACTGTAAACGTAGGACCAAAGAGAAAATGGCCAGGAACAGGAAGGCAGCAATGCAGACTGGAGGGGGGAGTCCAGCACAACAGGAGGCCCTGGACCACATGGAGGAGATGGTCGCAGCCGTCATCCCGGAGGAGATCGTCACAGGGATACAAGGACTGGACAGCGCAGACTACGACGACACTACGCACATGCAGGGTAAGTCGCATGGGGAATTACAATGCAATAATGGGGACTGTAAGCAGGGGGGGGATACCTACTACACAATGCATGTAACTTAGCACATATATGAAGTGGCATGGGGAAAGGGGCACGGCAGGGGGGAATGCCCAGTACTGACCATAGCCGGGGCACGACAAAATACTGCCACCACTACAGTCCCACTGGGACATCCTGTAATTACAACAAGAGAGCCAAGGGAAACCAGTGACAGGTGGGAAGGACACTACCCTGAATCCACATCCAGGCACTTGTTTTGCACAAACTATTCCCCATCAACTAGGTCCCTACCTGTAATGCAGTAGCAAATACAACAACTGCAACTTAACTGCCACCACAGTTGACAATAACACCTCTCATCTCTGGGCAGCTATAGTACCAAATGGCAGGAACCCCACCCTGGAACATACATACCTAAATTAGGGGGTGAGGATGACATCTGCAACTACTCCTAGAAATAAGACAAAGGTACCAGTACACTTAAATGCCGAATGTCCATAACTGACACATACATAAGCCTAAGTAAACAGCAATAGGAGCCATACAGCACTAACGACACACACATGCTGCATACGTCAGGGTCCCTCACGTGCCTGCCTAACAATGCTACATCACAAATGTCATACTGCTCAGACAACAACATTGACGAGGGGACACAGGCAACTGGTCAATGAAACACATCTGCACAGTCTAACCAAAAAATAGGACATTCATACGATAAACAGGCCAATCCAGTAAGACACACATGAGACCCCATCAGATACAAACATCAACAATGTTTACATCCATACCACATCCTAACATTGACATACATAGGTCATGCCACCTAACATGTACAGATCATGCAATGTGAATAAAAAGTGTATGGTGCAGGGCCTGTGAGGCAAGTGTGCTGGCAGGGCAGTCACAACACCCACAGTCAGTCAAAGTGTAGCGTGGCAAGTGAAACGTATACTTTGCGCAATAGCCTCAGGCTGGAGGCCTTTGTGCATCTTACCCTGAATGTACTTATACTCATTTGCTCACATCTAAGTGCCTCAGAGCACTTTGCACTAAATGAATCTCATTGCCCTTCCTATCAGTTAATGTAGCAAATAGTCAGTCCTAAGGTGTTGGCAATTAGTCAAATCACCCTGTTTTGCCTACTTCTGCACTGGAGTTTGCCAGAACATATTCACTCTGTGCCCCAGTCAAGGATACCGTCTGGTTCGTTGATGATAGATGTGGTAGGGGTTAAGGTTTGCCATTCCTGCGTAGGGAAACTTTGTCATCACAATGACATATGTCTTTTAAATTCACTTCCTCGTCCCAAGACACGCATGGGGGAGTTTACAAACAGAAAATCACATCTAGATGCTGCCTGCCTTGCTGCTGATGCACAACCAGATCCCAGCCCATTCCTCTGATATGAGGGATGATGTCTCCCCTGTGATTCAGACAGCCAAGCTCCAAACTTAACATGCTGTGCTATACATAGAACAAGCAGAGGGAGAGTAGAAACTGTTAGGCACCATGATAGCTGTGTACCAATGTATTACTCTCCTGCGGACTATTTCAGTTCTAACTGTGTGTCTTGTTTTGGTTATTGGGGCTCACACCTAAATTCCTACAAGTCAGTTGTACAATGAAACTTCATATCAAACAAATACTGTCTGTGTCATTTGTGTATGGGAACATACGGGAAAAGATAGAAATGTGTAGGACCTGAGTGACCACCACTTCCCTGAGAAGTCCCAAAGATGTCATGGGCTTGGACTTCTAAACATTCCTCTGTTGTGGGAGACCAGAGGCACTGCTAGTCTGTCTGAGCTAAATAGAATATCTGGGTGACAGAGTTATTTACAAGTGGGTCAAACTTAGTCCCCCACACCATTAGCTATCCTGCTGCCTAGAAAGCCAAGAATCACATGTAGGATAATGAGAGCCCACCCAAACAAATGTCCCTCCATAACAATAGTGAAACACCGAGGGAGGAGTAGGACAAAAAAATGCATATTCCGAAATAATTACAAATCAACACCTAGAGATGACCTGGCAGGCATGTCTGATAGCTCCATATCATACATGTGACACACAGGTGGGCCATAGGCCTACAACAATGCCCTATGACGGACAGCAGATACCAAGACAAAATCAGAGTACAAAGTTAAGGCATCCAAAGGCTTGTATCTTAGTGCTAAATGATCTCAACACAGACACACTAATTGTACCCTGTTTCTTTGCAGAGGAACACGGATCTCCTGCCGATATGCCTGTCCATGAATTCCCTGATGACATGGATGACGAGACCATCAACCTCACACAAGAGACCATTGACATGGTCCTCGAAAGCCTCCAAACCCCCCCTTCAGTAACAAGGAGGAGCCAAGAAGAAGCAGCCACCACAGTAGAACCACCCGCCACCCCAATTGTAAGACCTGCCAGCTCCAACACAGCTGAGGACTCTGACGACACTGGCACCAGCTTCGAAAGAACAGTCGTTGGGGTCCAGCGGGAGCTGGCCAAGGAGGTGCGGGTGGGGATGCAAACTATGGCAGCCAGCCTTGAGGGGGTGCGTTCGTGCATGCTGTCAACCGCTGATCAGGCAGCTGCAATGCAAGCCAGAACATCGCTGTTGGAGGAACTTTTAGTAACACAGAAGGCAATCTGCACAGCTGTCATCCAGTTGACCAAACAACTCCAACAGCAAGCCAGTCAGCGTGTGCACGAATGCAACATCGAACCCCTCAGGGCCGACCTGGCTGCCTACCATCGGGATGTGGCTGCCATTCTGAAAAACCAGCACGCCCTCCTTGCTGCAGTACTGCCCTTCATAACTGGACAGGGATCAGCCCCCGGGATGTCTGCCTCCATGTCTTCTGACACTGAGGTGTGTGTTGCCCCTTCACAACCAACAACAACAAGGACACACCAGGCAACACACACATCAGAAGAAGAAGACATGGAACAGATAACATTCACTCGCAAGAGTACCCGGAAGCCCTAGTCCCTGCACCATGGCCTACTCTGACCAAGGTCCTACGTTTTGACACATGCCAGCCTCACTCCAACTACCCTCAATGACTGTTCGGCAATCCACTGTTTAACTTGTCCACATTGGCTGTAAATGTTTCTCTCCTACCATTTGGCAATTCCTGTTCCTCTGCACCGTCTGTGACATCACCCCAGCATGTCAGGAGCATCATCCACACCCTGTAAATAGGATCACCATTTAAGAATGCACCAGAACGGACTCACCTAACATTGTTAATGGACTTTTTGCACTACTCCACCTAAAAATAAATATCACTTGCACACCTATTGTGTCTCTGTGTCATTTCACACTTCAACTGTGCAGTACATAACTCCAAAGTGGCTGTGTGGCAACCATGTCGATTCTCTATACTACTGTCCTGATTTCATGTATACTGAAACATCTGTGCAGTGGCCAGGATTGCATCATAGCTTTACTAGACTGAGGAAAATAACTGATGTAGGGACTAAGCACACACAATCATGCTGTGTTGGACAGAATGATGCCCCATCCATAGCTATTCTAGACAACTAATGGTGGCTGAGAAATGTAGGCACCTTGCAATACTAAAACAAGAAATTATGCTGTAAAATGAAAGGAATGATAACCAAATTACACTGCATCAATCACCCTTACAGCGTATACTACCATGAAGGAAAGTCATGCTCAAGCAGTACACACATGATGTAGGTCAGCAATGACAGCAACAAGACAGGAGTGTGAACAAATACTCATCTACAAAGCTCTCCCTGAACTTCACAATGCTGTCCGACCTATCTATTTACCTACAAAATCAACTCTGGAAGCACTCTTTGTGAAGTAGGATACATACCAACCCCAAATCTTGATGATCTATGCACACTACCAATGGTGGCTCTCCCACATGGTGGATACTTACCAAGTTAGCACACGGGTAGCTGGCATGTTAAACCTCAATAGCCTGGGGATAGCGAGCATAGGACACAAATGTCATACTAAAACTTTCTGCTACACTGATGTCAAGGCCATGAAAAGGTAGCACCTAACGCCTCAGGTAAAGGGTTAACAAAATTTTTATTTCCAATAAGGAATAAAAGAGGCAACTAAGGGAAAGATAAACCTACACTAATCTAACCTGACTACTACTAACCCACAACTGTCCCTAACTAACCTAAGCTAAACTTACTCTACACATGTAACGAAACGATCTAAACATCAACCCCCCACCCACCATTATGAGACAAGACACATGCAGGACAACACTTACTAACCTACACACATACTACACTATCCTAAACAAACATATATATTTTTTTTTCTTTTTTTTATATATATATATATTTTTTTTTTTAAACAGGAATCCCAACATTGCCCCCCACCCACCCACCCACACAAAAAGATAAGATATAAAGAAGAAGGGCCCCCCACCCTCTTACCTAACACTAACTAAGCTAATTTCCTACACTTATCCTATAACTAACCCCCCAAACCCAACTAACAGTATGAAATAGGAAAGAGGTGAGAGGGGAGGGGTAAAAGTTCTGGAGGGCAAAATGTCTACAGATTTGCCCTCCGTAGTGTTCGCTGGATGGAGCGCACCTTCTTCTTCACCTCAGCCATGTCCTCCGTCAGGGTGTCAACTTTTCCAATCAACCTGTCCAATTTCCTTGACAATGCGTGGAAGTCCGCTGGGTTGATCGGAGGGTCAGTGCAGGTCTGGGTGCCGGTGGAGGTGGATTGTGTTGGTGGAGTGGTGTGGGCACGGGACTGCCCTGCTCCCACCACACGGCTGGGTCCAGGTCTGGATGAGGATGCCTGGTCCGTTGCTGGGTCCACTTGGCCAGTCCTGGTGGATGTAGTGGCGGGGGTTGTTGGGGGCACCGTTGGGGGAGCCTGTGGTGTGGCATACCACGCCCCGGAGGCCCGTTCCGAATTGTATCTGCGGGCCATCCTCCGATACCCACACTGCACCTGCAGGATGTGGCTGTACCTCATTGCCCGGCGCTCAAACTGGTTGCGAGCTGCGGCACTCAGGTTTGCAGCTGTGAAGAGAAAAGGCAAATATTGAGCATAGAATTTACAGTGGGATGAATACCACAATGGGTAATTTGTCCATTACTAGCAATGTATTGGTTGCAGCAATTGTTACAACATAGTTCACGGGAAGGCTCAGAGGAAGTACATGTGAATCATGCATACTGAAGGGCATATCACATATAGCATATCCATGTCTCTACATGATGGATGACATCACCCTAAACTACTCATACAATTCATACCTAAGGCATTATACATTATGGCACCAGCTCGTCCGCATACTGACTTCACTACATATGTCATTCTATGTGATAAGAATCACACTCCTCCCTCAATGGCATTTCGAAATAGTTGTGTGCTAAGATTGAACCCCTGGCCATGAATCATATGTCGACACTATGGGCCAGATGTAGGAATTGATGGGAAATCAACTAGCAAATTGCAAAGCTGAACGGTGTCTCTGACACCGTCTGCGAGTCACTATGGGGTCCCTAAATCCCACCTCATGAACATCAATGATGTGGGTTCCAACTTGCACCACCTTAGCAACTATGGGCACTCACGGGGATGGAGGCCTGCTGGGAACAGCAGAACTCCATAGACATGACTGCTTTTAAATGAAGCAAGTTATTTTTGTGGCCCTTTATCTGAAAGGAAAATGAGCTGCTATTTGTTTAAATTCACAACAATTGGTTTTTACGTAATTTACACAATAATTATTGCTCCCTTAGACCACTGGCTGTTTTGTGCAGGAGTATTTTGGTCCACTCACAAAGGTGAAGGTTCACAATGAGGACCCCTTCCAGTCAGCAAGTTGGTTAGCATCCACTTCAAGTGGATGATAACAGCTACTCACTTTGCAACCACGTACTCGTTAGCAAATGGGATTGCATACCACTGTGATTTGCAAGTAGGGCTGGTAAACTCCTTTATTTTTTTCATTTAGAAAAGCATTTTGCTAATATGTACATGACCACCAAAAACATTTCGGATTAGGAAACAGACGTTTGCAACTCACTAACATCAAATTATGCTATTTGCAATGTGTAGACATTTTGCTACATCTGGACCTAGGTACAAACTCAAGTCACAAAAGGTGTTAAGTACGTGTAACATACTGGTTGCTACAGTCCTAGGTACCCTGTTTCACAGTAACATCCCAGTCTTTGTGGGTGGTGTGGGAAGAACAAACAACAATCCCATGATCAATGCACAACCAGGAGTGTACAGAAAGTTCAACAAGCATGTGCCTTCACACACAACACCTATGAAGGGCTAGCAACACGTTGGAGTCAGCCCAACCTTGTCACATCCCAGGTCCACACGTCAAAATGATATGACTTAGCCCAACATAACATACTATTAGTGAGGCATGTTTTACAACACACACAGAGGAGGTAGAACACCCATTCACATGATTCAACAGAACACCTAGGCCATTGCACTCAAGTCACACACACTTCGAGGTCACCTTGTGGAAGTACATGCCCCCGGAAGATCCGACCTACAGTGTACACAGTCCATCCTCAACTAGGAAGAAGCACTTGTCATCGAAGCCATGTGCCTAAGCTATCTGGGAGACTGTCAGTCTGATATGCTGACTCAGTTAATGGCAAGTTCGTGACCAAGTCTAACATTGACCAGTGTATTCAAAATGAGTCATGCCATTCCCAATTGTCGCACTAATTGAATGACCTACTGCCCCTCAATCTGAGAGATGACTAGCTATTGCTTTACAGAAACATTATTCCAATTTGATATCACACCAAAACAACAAAGCCAATGAACGGCCAGCACATCAAATCATGAATTATCCTGAACACACAGTAATCCATCATGCTTCATTTCCAAACAATGTAAATAGCACTTAGGCAACACTCACTGTAGGTATCGGGGTCGTCAAAATGGGCCACCTCACCAACGGTGTACGGGGCTGGTCCACCTGTAAAGCATGAAAGGAAGATTATACTCAGACTGGGTGAACAGACAAATAATTTCTGTTACAATGACAGTGTGTGAATATTACATGGTAATGATACACTTTCACACATGCTCATCCTGCCTGGCTGACTTTGTATTCTAGATTATCATTGGATGAGTCTCCTGCTCCAGTGACACACCCTACTACACTCATGCAGTGGCCAGGACAGTCATGTGTCGTCCAAGTTAATCCTCCATTAGTAGGCCCCAACAATCATGTGATCCATACATCTCAGCATGTGCATCCCAGAGAGAAACATTCCACAACTGGTTCCATGAGGACTGCATGACCACTCACAATCAAACAGGCTATGTGGACAGGTTCAACACACAGCAACCAGACACACATGTGACATATGTGTGGACAACATGACTAACTTCATGTGAAGTGAAGGCAACACACATGTGTAGCATCATCATGTGTTTGCAATTTTCGGTCTAGCTATGGCGTCTACATATGTAGGTATGTTGTTTCTACATGACGTACTCAGTGGCCATTATGACCAGTAGAGTACAAATAGAGCAGTTCACGTGTTGCTTTTCAGACACAAATGCAACAGTACATTCCATACAGCTACAGCCATCTGGTATGTGTTGCAAAAATGAGGCATCGGCCTGGTAGCATAGGTCTTCATACACATCCTGCAACAAATACACATTTGGACACATATGTATACCTTTGTAGCGCAGCATTTGCATCATTTTGTGACGCAGAGAGGGGGCTACTTAGCAAAATACAAATAGATGTTGCATTTTACTGCTGTTATTGGGTGTACATGTGTAGCAAAAATGGAGATTTATGTGTATACCCATGGGCCTAGGTTTCCCTAGCATAACACGCAGTCAGCTACTTATTTTGCAGATTGGCTACCAATCATCACATGTTCACGCACACATTCCTATTATTCCCATGTAATTGATTAGTACTCACCAACATAGCCACCAATCCGGAGTCCCAGGTGGTCCAGCAGGTCCTGTTCCCTGCTGATCAGATCTGCCCAGCGGTGCTTGAGTTGATGTATATTCCTCAGACTCCCGTAGACCCGGACCAGGTGATGGCGCACCTTCTCCCAACAGATTTTCCTCGCCTCCGTGTGATACCCCTGTATCACACGGCCCCCAGCCTCCAGCATCAGTGGGAGGAAATGGCTTACGAGCCATATGAAGCCCCCCAATTCGTCCTCACCCATCCTGGACAGGCGAGGCCTACCTGACATGATGAGAGGTATAAAAAAGTACAAAAGAAAAATGAAAGAAAAAGTGGGAAATGGGGAAAGGTAGAGGTGTGAAAGAAAAAGAAGGAGAAAAATAGCCCAACTAACCCCCCAAACTATGCTACCCACAACAGACTCCCACAGACAATACAAACTATCACAGGTATAGACAAAATAACACTAAACAGACTGAGACAATGTTAGACAACAATAAAAGATTGACACAAAGACAAAATACAAGGTACACAGGACACTAAAGCAGTAAAACACAGGACAACACCTTTCACACAACCACACAGTCTAGATAACTCTGAGACTGCAAAGTGAAAGTGAAAGTCAACTCCCACTACAGATTTGGTAAACAGGATATCCTATTACATCACTTCCTGCATAAAATGGCCGCCGTTTTTATTTTCGCGTAATGCGTCATATTTTCACGCATACACAGATGTGCGTCATATTTTTTTGACGCATTACAGTGCACATGATGCGGAGTGTAAAAATATGATAGGAATATTAATATTTCAAATTGTACATGAGATGACCAACATATTGTCCATGTAGCGTCATTTTTACCACGCATACATCATGGGCGTCATTTTTTTTACACGTACAGTAGTGCACATGATGCGGAGTGAAACAAAATGATAGGAATATTAATAATTTAAAATGTACATGACATGACAAACATATTGTCCATGTAGCGTCATTTTTACCACGCATACATCATGGGCGTCATTTTTTTTACACGTACAGTAGTGCACATGATGCGGAGTGAAAAAAATGTGCCTTATGCATGTGTTTAGTTCACAAGTACATGATTCTTGTATGTTTTGGGGGTGGTAGAGGTGGAGTTAGGCCCCCAGCACCCTAGGATTTGACCATCCAGAATAGCTACTGTATCCATGGAGTATTTTTATCATATCCTGGCAAACCTGCAGCAGCGGGCGAATGTAAGGCCATATGGTATGAATGACTGTTGACCATTCATTCATCTCATTAGCCCATTTGACGTTTGCAGTAATGATGATTTGGAGCTAAGTTGCATACCATTTTCATATGACTAAGGGGCTCATTCTGACCGCGACGGTCGGCGGTCGCCGCCCGCCAAGCGGTTCCCGCCGAAAGACCGCGGCGGTCATTCTGGCTTTCCCACTGGGCTGGCGGGCGACCGCCAAAAGTCCCCCCGCCAGCCCAGCGGGAAACACCCTTCCCACGAGGACGCCGGCTCAGAATGGAGCCGGCGGAGTGGGAAGGTGCGACGGGTGCAGTTGCACCCGTCGCGAATTTCAGTGTCTGCAAAGCAGACACTGAAATTCTTTGTGGGGCCCTCTTACGGGGGCCCCTGCAGTGCCCATGCCATTGGCATGGGCACTGCAGGGGCCCCCAGGGGCCCCGCGGCACCCCCTACCGCCATCCTGTTCCTGGCTAACAGGATGGCGGTAGGGGGTGTCAGAATCCCCATGGCGGCGGAGCGCGCTCCGCCGCCATGGCGGATTCTCAAGGGCAGCGGGAAGTCGGCGGTACACCGCCGACTTCCCGTTTCAGGCCGCGGCTGAACCGCCGCGGTCAGAATGCCCATCGGTGCACCGCCAGCCTGTTGGCGGTGCTACCGCCGACCTCCGCCATGGCGGTAATTACCGCCAGGGTCAGAATGACCCCCTAAGTTTGCAAGACTCTCAGCATTCACGATGTGATAATGCGAAGATTGTTTTGCTTGTCTGTGTCCCTTTCTGCATATACTGGTTAAGTGTCATGTTACAATCTTCCTGCTAGGTTCAAACTGGGACACAACTGTGATGGTCTACTTTCAAATATTAGGTTGGTTGTATGACATATGTGTACATGTGTGTGGGAATGTGGATCCAGTATGACCTGTCTGTGTGTATGTTGTCACTGTAACTTCAAGGTCTCCTCCTGAGTTAGTGGCAGCTGATGTTGTTGCAATTGTGTATTGCTCACATCATACACTTGAGAGAAGCCATTGATGACATGTTCACGTACACATGGATGGTCCCACCCTGTCTCTGAACACGTGTGATGTGACTTTCAAATGATCTCCAATTTTGGGCTGGATGAGAGACTGTTTCAGTTGTTTGGATCCGGCATGTGTAATTGTCACATTTGTACTCTTGTTGGGCTCTGTGTATGGTAATGTAACATGTCACATCCTACCCTCTGTGCATACAGTTGTGATGTTTATTTTTGGTGTGATGAATTTTAATGGCATTCTTGATCAATGAGACGACATTCATCTTCAGCTATTTCAAACTAAAGGTGGTCAGAAATGAATAGGCCAAAGCATGATGTGGTGTTTGTTATCTGTGTTTATTTACAAGTGTGGAATACAAGTGATTATAATAACTTAAGTAAAAAAATTGTTCACAAGCTGTTGGCGCCTACGCACTCCTGCTGCGGTGTTAGGTTGTTCCCCCTCCTGTTGCAGGCCAGCATCCTCCTCATCATCATCCTCAGGCATGTCTGGGTCCAGTTCAAGGAGGGGAATGTTCCTTTGTACACAAATATTGTGTAATATGGCACAAGTGAGTATGATTTTGCAGACCATCTCTGGGGAGTATAGTAGGCTTCCGCCAGTGATGTCAAGGCAGCGGAACCTTGACTTTAGGATCCCAAAGGTCCTCTCCACAATGCTGCGGGTCCTCTTGTGGGCGTCATTGTATGCCCGCTCAGCAGCAGTATTTGGGTTCCCATATGGTGTCATTAGCCAAGGCTGGATGCCATACCCCTGATCAGCTGAAAGAGAAACACAGAATGGTATCAATTAGATGTAGGAGGCACTGTTGTACGTATCTTTGATGGCAGTAGTTGTGTTGTGTTGTCTGTGACTATTTTGTGTACTAATGTGACAACCTATGGTTGTTGGTGGAAACTTTGGCATTGTTTTTTTTCCTTGGCTGAGCAAGTGTTTGTTGTCTAATTGTTTGTCAGCAGGATGTATTGGTTTCTCAAGTACAGTGTGCCCTCCCTTGCATTGTGACTTGTGACACAGGTGTCCGTGTGTCCTCACTGGGGGTGTGATGATAGTTCCATGCAGAGTTGAAACATGAAAGGGTATTAGAAACGTTCATATGAACATAGCCAGGCCATCCCATCCCTTAAAAGTTATGCATTGTATTAGTGTACAGGTTATTGTGAGACTTCCAATTTGCAAGGTGACATTTAGGCAACCACAGTCATGAATGTCTTCACACTAAGCTGTGGAGTAAATTCAAATGTGTGAGAGGTTCAATGGTGACTTGTGACACATGGCTAGTGATGTGAGTACCTCAGTGTGTTCCTGTCTAGGTGTTGCTATTGTGGTGTATGGGTTGTTTATCCTAGAGGGTTTCTGTGCAGTGAGTATATAAGTAGATTTTTGTCCTTACCAACAAGTAGTCCATTGCCATACCGTCCATCCTGGAAGTATTGGTTGATGGTGGAGTGACGGAAGATGAATGCGTCATGTACACTCCCAGGATATTTAGCCACAATGTTGCTGATCAGTCCTTGGTGATCGACTATGGCCTGCACGTTGATGGAATGTGTGTGCTTCCTGTTGCGGTAGAGGTGTTCACTCGCAGCAGGTGGCACAAGGCGTACGTGTGTGCAGTCGATTGCACCAAGGACGTGCGGAAAGCCACTGATGGCGTAGAACCCCTGTTTTGTTTCCTGCTGCTTCTGCAGTGTGTTAGGGAAGCAGATGTGGCGGGGTGTCAGTCCAATGATGGCATCCAGTACTTTAGGCAGGAATGCGGAGAAAGATGGTTGTGAGATTCCACCAACCAGGGCACCAGTTGTCTGAAACGAGCCACTTGCCAGCAGGTGAAGTACGGCAAGCAGCTTTGTTTCGGTTGGGATAGTGCGTGGAGTCACTAAAGTGGGGGCCAATTGCTGTTCAATATTTGTCAGCAGCTGCTGAATGGCCTGCCAGTTCAACCGGTACCTCTGGATGATGTCTCGTTCCCGGAGGCCATGCAGGGTTGTTCGTGGGCGGAATATCCTCTCCTGCCTTCTGCGCTGTCTTTGGGGTCCCTGCTGTTGTTGTTGTGGCTGCTGTTGTTGCTGCAGGGCTCTGCGTCTACGTGCACGTTGAAGAAAAAACACCTCCATGTCTCCCTGTTGCTGCTCTGCTGCTCTGCTGCTCTGTTGTTTGTTCTGTGTGTTCTGATTAAGTACAGGTGTGTTTGCCCCATTTTAACGCCTGCCCTGACCCAGGCGTTAAAATTTAAAGCTATTCGTGCTTTGCGCCATTTTTTTGCGCCGCCTGCCGCGCGGGAGTGATTTTTGCCCTGGAGCACAAATACCACGCACCGCTATGTGCGTCTGTTTTTGGACGGGAACGCCTACCCTGCATGTCATTAACGCAGGGCGGGGTGCCGCTTCCAAAAACTGGCGCACATAGCGCCATTTTCCTGGTGTGCCGGATCGGGCGTCAGGGTTTAAATATGGGGCAACGTTTGCACTGAAAGTGCGTCAAAATTTTTGACGCACATTTGGCGCAAACGGAGTATAAATATGCCCCTTTATTTTTTATTACCACAGTTTTACCATTTTACCGGGAGATAGCCCATTTTTAGGTTGAGCATAGCGCTGCTTTTCGGACGTGTTAGTATGTATCTGGGCTTTTAACAAAACTCACATCACGCCCATCATCACCACCACTCGTTCGTGGGCTTGCCTTTCAAAAATCCTCTGATGACACTGGAAAATGGTTTTCGTTTGTCCCTCCTTTGGGAGGTTTTGTTAGAACCTTGGTTATCGTCCCTGTTACACGGCTATTTGCACTTTTGCCAATAAGGTTGACTGCGAGCAAACTTCTTTTTCCTTTTGTGTGTCTCTTCACGCTGATGCTCATGGCAGCCGTGGCGCTGTGAATAGGCTTGCTTATGTGAAACTGTTTTACTTTAAATTTTTTAAATTTCAAGAAAAGTCCAGTTAAGAGTTTACAACGCTAATAGCTCTAACTGGAACAAACGCGAGACCCGTTGCATTGCAAATGCCTGTTCCTATTTCTTGTGCTTTAAACCTCCTTCCAGTTTTTGGTGGAAATGAGTAAGAAATCCATGGTGGATTCCAGAAAGCTATACATTTCGGAACACTAGACATAAATCTTAATTAAGCAACGGATCATTTGGGTAAATCCAAGGTTTTCCTAATGAAACTAAGGGCCTCATTTAGAACTTGGCAGATGGCTTACTCTGTCACAAACGTGACGGATATTCCATCCACTGTATTATGATCTCCATAGTATATAATGTCTCGTTTGTGACAGATTATTTCCTTCCAAATTCTATATAAGGCCCTAAATGTTGAAATAAAAAAATATTAAAATTAGCAGGAAAAGAATGGCATTTGTGACGCATTTCTTTGAAACTTCTCATCACAATGGGCAATTTACAAAAGCAATAAACCATTAAATCTGCTAGACCCTTCTGCTTTTTTTTTTCTTCTTTTTTTCTAAATATATTTATTGGTATTTTAACAACAAACATAAATAAAGTCAACATTCCAAGGAAACAACCCCTCCCGGGTCCCCTTTTCCCGTATCAGACTCCATATCCAGGTTACAATCAATGTTCCAGTATTGCTTTTCTGGACGGTAAATTAAAATCAAAGCCAGCACATTACAATGTTTTAGGGACTGAGATCCTCAGCCTTGTCTGAATCCTCCAAAGTTGTGATTTGCTCCTGAGTATCAATTTTTGGGTCTTTAAGGCAATCTAATAGATGGTCCCACTGCCGCACCGTATCCACAGTCCCAGCCCTGTTCGCTGCCTCCTGATGTAAAACCCTCCCCTCTGCCTCAGCCCATTTATTTAGCGTGTCCCGTCATCTTAGTGTCTGTAGGCTCCAATGGGTACTTCCAGTGCATCGTGATCTCCCAGGATCAGTGGCAGGTCAACGTATTTAGTTGTAGTTCTCTGGGTATGGGATCGAGGGAATCTCCCCAGTAAGGCCACTATTGGGGAAGATCGAAGTCTCCTATCTGTTACTGTTTTTATGCTATGTAGTACTTTATCCCAGTATTGCTCCAGCCTCCCGCAACTCCAGAACATATGCATCAGGTCTGCTCCAGGCTCCCAGCACCGGGGGCATGCACTATTCATAGTGTTGTACATCGATGCTATCTTGGCGGGACTGAGGTATGCCCCGCGAAATATGTATAGATTAATCAATTTAAAGCAAGCATTTCTGGATACCGTGTTTATATGTGCTGTAATTTCCCCCCACTGAGGTTCATCTATTGGCGTCCCAATATCATCTTGCCAGAGGGCCCGCAACCTGTCAAGAGGGAGTAGAGTGTCTTTATGTAATGTTTTATAGAGTGTGGATACAACTTTTTTATCTCCCCCTATTGCGCAGAGGGCCTGGTATCCCGCATGAGTGGGAGGTTCACTCAAACCCTGTTTCCAATGTCGCTATGAGTGCTGTGAGTGATCTGTGCATAAGGAACAGCCCCAGGGGGACTTAAAATTGTTCCATCAGTGCTTCAAAATACAGCAGTTCCCCATTACAGAACAGGTCCCCAATTGTAGAGATGTTGTATGTCGCGAGTCTGTAACGCCCACTGCAGCAGTTCCACCGGGAAGTACATTGAGGCAGGACAGCGGCATGTCCGGTGAGTAAGGAGATTAGGTTCTTGTGCGCTGCAAACTGCGCATCCAACAGGCGCCCATTACCTGGAGGTCTGGTGAGCGTACTACCAGCGTCCCTCTGGGGATCAGGAGTATCTCCAGAAGGGTTTTGACAGTGTGCTCTACGTGTTGCCACTTGGTTATGTCTGATTGTGCTGTATACCATGCCTTTGCCAGCCACTGTAGTTGGCATGCTAGGTAGTACATCTCAATATCTGGTGCCACCATCCCCTCCCCCCCCTTCATTAGGTTGTTGGAGTTTATGTAAAGCCAGTCTATGTCGCCCCGTTCCCCAAATACAACTAGTTAAAATAGAATCAATCAATAGTACATTCATCTAGGCAGAGCAATCGTTTTTACCAGCGCTATGCGTCCCGCCACTGAAAAGGGTAATGTCTTCCAGAACTGGACATCTGCCCGTAATGTCCAGATCGCTCTATTCACGTTTCCCTCCAAGAGGTCCACGGGATTATGATAAATATTTACCCCCAGGTAACGGAAGGTGGATGAGGTCCACTCCAAGCCCTGGGAATTTGCAACTCTAGGCACCCCCTCATATAACAGAAAGATTAGAGATTTCTGCCAGTTTATGTGCAATTCCGACATGTCCCCAAACTTCTCTAACAGGTCTCTGGCTCCCGGTAGCTCCCTGTCTGGGTCTTCCAGAAATATTATCATATCATCCGCATAAAGTGCAATTTGGTGAGACTGATCCCCAACACTTAGTCTCCTGTAGTAACTGCCAGTTATTGCCATCAATGCCAGCTGTTCCATCACAATGGCAAACAGCAGCGGTGACAGCAAACAGCCTTGTCTGGTGCCCCTGCCAATCTTGTAAGATCTCGAAATTGTGCAGCCCGTACGAACGCGGGCGGTGGGGGTTGTGTATAACAACTTCATCCACTTAAGGAATCCCTGACCCTGACCCACCCGCTGCATTATAAACTCCAAATAATCCCACCTGAGACTGTTGAACGCTCTTTCAATGTCTACTGCTATAATTGCTGCCGTTCGTAAATTCGGAGATTGGGATTGTAGTATCTTGATCAATCGTCTAATGTTAAGGGCGGTGCTACAGTGTGGGATGAATCCCGTCTGATCTAGATGGATCAGCTTTTGCATATGGGGCAGTAGCCTTGTGGCTAAGTATTTTATAATCCACGTTAAGCATGGATAAAGGGCGGTATGAGCGCACGTCAGTAGCCAGGCGTCCGTTTCAGCAGTGGTATCACTATAGCTTCATTTGTAGACGGGGGAAGCACTCCAGTCTGCAGCACCTCTGAGCAGATTGGACTCAGCTGCGGCACCAGAAGGTCTATAGAGACACTATAAAATTTGCAGGTAGTCCATCCGCATCTGGTACCTTTCCTCTAGCCATCGCCCCCACTGCTATAGTTACCTCTGAGGGGGGATATTGTTTCCTCCAGTGCCCGTCGATCTTCCTCTCCAGTGCAGGAAGCCAGAGACCCCCCAGACATCGCAACTGAACTGGGTCCAGGGCCCCCGACGGGGGCATATAGCAACAAGTATTAATTAGTGAAGCTAGCGTTAATATCGCTTTGCCCCTAAAGTCTCTTCCCCTCAGAGTCTACGATCTCCATCACCAGGGAGTGCTGCCTCGGTGGGGCTGAGGACAGGCCAATAATCCTCCTGTCCTATCTCCCTCCATGAGCTGTCTTTTTTACAGTCAAAGCATCTCAGTTTTACAGTAGCCAACGCAAGTTTACCCTTAGTTTCAGTAATAAAAGGGGCTAATTCCAGGTCTTCGGGTCTCTTGTCATCTAAGCTCCTTGGATAGATACGAGGAAGACCTATCTCCCCCTCCATGGATCTCCTGACCCCCAGTATGCCAGCCATGCACTGAGCTCTTATAGCCACCTTGAATGCTTCCCACTCTAGAGCCAGGGATGAGGCAGTGCCCTGGTTATGTATAAAGTATTCGCTGATGGTGTCCCTGATGGATTGTCGGAAGGCGCTATCTTCCAATGTTTCGACTCTAAGTCGCCAATCCGGTATTCGGGGGCGATCCCTTTTCCAGTCCAGCATAAGCAGTAAAGGATTATGATCAGACACTGTACGGCAGAGATATTTGGCATTAATTACTATACTGTTTACATCGGGGATGTCCGAAAAACGTCCAGTCGGACATGTAAGTCGTGCAAGTGCGAGTAAAAGGAGTAATCGCGCTCCTGAGTGTGAAGGAGTCTCCAGGAGTCCGTGAGGCCCAAATACTGTTGCCAGTAAGTGAAAATCTTGGCCATCTTATGTGTGGGGAAGTGCCAGAGAGGGATGTGGGATCTTTCCAGCCCAGTATCTGCGATACAATTAAAGTCACCACCCATTAATGTTGCCTGGGTAAAGTGTGGTCCCAACGTGTGTGACAGTGTGTTTAGAAAGGTGCCTTAGTCTTGATTAGGCGCATAGATTCCTCCCAGTGAGATATCCCTGCCTTCCAGGCGACCGGTCACCAGGACATAGCGGCCCACCTTCTCTATTACTACAACCATTTTTTGGAAGGATACTCCTGGCCGTATCTACAGCAGGATCCCTCATGTGTAAGCTGATTATGCTGTGACGTAAACCTGACCTCTCCATTACTTAGTTATAGCCTTAACCTCTTTGTCTGTGAGGTGCGTTTCTTGTATAATTGCTATATGCGCTCCACATCTTTTTAGCTGACTGTAGACTTTATATCGCTTGCACATACTATTTAATCCCCTAACGTTCCAGGTAAGGAATTTATAAGCTAAAGGTCTATCCATAGTCTGTATGTACGTGTAACTTGTCTACTCTGTCCTCCCCGGGTGGCCATGCCGTGCAGGGAAAACACTAGTCCTGACAGTAGCAATGAGTGAGATGAAGCTGATTTCCCTATTAGTGACCAAATAACATCAAACAGAACAATTCCCCACATGTCAAAACTCCCTCTCCCCAGGACCGGCAACAGACCTATCCCCGTCCAAACATTCATTAACAGCTTAAACATTGTATGTGGAGGCGAAGGCAAGGACCAAGAGCAGGACCCGCAGCCCCCCCGCCCACCACTTATCATATATTGTTGGATATAACTTCCCAGCCTCGGAAAAGTAAGTTCAGTTACCATGTTATTGTTGAGCGCATGAATGATCTGGCCAGATGGGTTATTGAACGTTTGCTCAGGTTTCCCCTGAGCGCCGGTGCACCCTGTAAGCCAACAGTGTCATTTGGCACTAGCCAACTGACTCATTCAAGCCTTCCTTCCAAAGAAAGCCCACCGCAGAGGCAACGGGCGACGACCCTCAAAGGATTTAATCTGATGTCCCCGGGGTGACCCTTGGTGGGTTGTCAGAGGTGTCATGGGATGAACAGGAGGCGGTACCAAACATGGATTCATTGTCAGAATGAGTCTCTGAGGGATGCAAGGAGCCGGGCCCCCCTCCTACTAAAGGTGCTGCGGCATGCACTGCTTCTCTCATTTCCTGCAATGCCTGGCTGCACGGCAGAGCTGCACTTGTCAGATGTTTCCTCTTTTTCCTGCGAGTCTCAGCATGGGCCCGCACAATGCCCCCCAGCCTCTCTCCCGAAGCCATTCCGGACTATTCCAGCCACTCCCGCACCTGTTGCGGCAAAGTGAAGCAAAGCGTGTCATTGTTTGTGATAATTTTCAGTTTAGCCGGAAACAGCATGGCATATCGTATGCCTTGCTCTCTTAATTGCTGTTTAATCACGGCAAAAGTGGCTCTTTGCTTTTGAATGTCTCCTGTAAAGTCCGGGAATATGATTATATGCTGATCCCCAAGTGTAATTTACCTTTTCAATCTTGCCTGTGTCAGTATAAAATCTCTGTTCTTAAAATGGAGCAGTTTAGCAATGATCAGGCGATGTCTGGCACCCGGTATTCTGTGTGCCCGCTCTATTGCAAAATATTGCGATAGGCCCTGAGGGGCCACTTCTTTGCGTATCCATTGCTCTAAATAAGTTTCCATGCTAGGTGCCTCCTGCTCTGCTTTTTCGGGGAAACCAACCAGACGTAGGTTACTTCTTTGCGCCCTATTTTCAGCATCTTCTGCTCCTGCTTCAAGTCTTTTAATCCACGACATTAATTCGGACACCGTTTTGGTCATCTTCTGGCATTCTGGGGCGAGTTGTTCCAGTGATTTTTCATTAGTAACCACTGTCAGTCAATCGTCGATGGTCATCCCTAAGGAGTGTCAAATCTACAGAGAGCGTGCCGATTTGATGTTCTAGAGCATCTCGAGATGTCTGTATGGCCCGCAGTATAGTATCTAGAGTGGTCTCTTGGTGCAAGGCATTGTCCAATTCGCTGGTACCGTTTTCCATTTGGGATCCTCTTGCCACATCTTTCCCAGGGCCATCTCGCTTTTTTGGTTTACCCATATCCATAGCCTCCCTTAGTCTTTCACAAGTTTGAAGCCCACCTTATATCAGCACAAGTGACCGAGTGGCTGCACGCTTCTATTGCCACAATTTTCAGGACCGCAACTGCGCAAATCCACAGTCCTCTCTGCGCAATATGAGACCGTCAAGGCATCTATCACTGTTCATGCCGGAATGTGGGATCCACTGCATCCCGCCCGCCCGGGAAAGGCAATGGACATCCAGCCTCCCCGCGAGCGTGGCACGGAAACCCCAGCCATGGGCCACAAAGCTGCGTTCAGTAGTAGGCCTCTTCACACGGGCCCGGCATCCGCACCCACGGATCAGGGCACCAGGGCGTTATCACAACCCCCTCCTTGTCACTTTTCCACTCGTCGGGGGAGGGAGTGGGGGGGTATCAGATCCCCACCCCAGCCCCCCGCAGGCACGGCGCAGCTCAATGACCCCAGCCAAGGTCCCCCAGGCCGTAGGTCACCCCGCCCAGGTCCAGTACTCACTAGACAGGGCCCCAGGGTATCACCTGGGCCTCCTCCGCTGTGTCCTGGTTCAGGAGCGAGGCAGCGGGACGGCACCCCCCCCCCCGTCAGCATCTCCGCCATGCCAACTCTTCCGGCACAGGGGGCTCTGCCGCGCTGCAGCCAACAGGGTCACCTCAATGCAGCCCTTGATCGGGCCCAGCTCGACGGTCCCTAACAGTCGGCAGTCCCCCGCCACTCACCAGCAGGTCGAGCACCCGCTCCGGGGCCCCAGCACCATCATTCAGGGCCGCATTCAGCATCTCGGGGGCGCCGCGGATCGAGTTGCGCTCGCCACAGGGAACTGCAAGATCCCCGCTGCCCGGTGTACAAGGGCTGCTAGGGGTTCCGCTGTCCCCTGCGATCTCATTCAGGTTGATTCTGGAAGCCGGGGAGTCCGGATGGGTGCTGGACGGTCAGAGGCCGCCAGGAGCTCTACGTTACACATGCTGCTCCATAGGCCTCAATCTACGCCCGTTAGTCCCTTCTGCTTGTGGGGATTTTTAGGGTTTGTGGGCTTTTCAAGACCTCAAGGTACCCAGAGCCAATAACTGAGCTGCACCTTGCAGTGGTTTTTCATTGTGTATCTGGTATATAGCAATTTATATGGTAAAATATAGTGAAAAATAGGTCTCAAGGAAACCTATGTGTAGGAAGTGCCACTGTTGGCATTGTTACCCCCCACCACTTTTTGCCTAGTGTTGATGCCAACTTTGATTGAAAGTGTGCTTCAACCCTGCTAACCAGGCTCCAGCACCAGTGTTCTTTCCCTAAAACTGTACCTTTGTTTCCAAAGTTGGCACCGCCCTGGCACACAAGTCCCTTGAAAAATGTACCCCTGTGGCCAGGGAAGGTCTCTAAGGGCTGCAGCACGTATTATGCCACCCTAGGAGACCCATAACTCAGCCCATGCACACTGTCTTGCAGCTTGTGTGTGATGGTGGGGAAAAAAAGGCAAAGTCGACATGGCACCCCTCTCAGGGTGCCTTGCCCAAAAACCACTGCCTATGGCATAGATAAGTCACCCCTCTAGCAGGCCTTACAGCCCTAAGGCAGGGTGCACTATACCACAGGTGAGGGCATACCTGCATGAGCAATATGCCCCTACAGTGTCTAAGTCCATTCTTAGACATCGTAAGTGCAGTGTAGCCATATTAGGTATATGGTCTGGGAGGTTATCATTTCGAATTCCACAGCACCATAATGACTTCATTGAATACTGGGAAGTTTGGTATCAACCTTCTCAGCACAATAAACCCACACTGATGCCAGTGTGCAATTTATTGAAAAATGCACACATAGGGCATGTTAGAGATGCCCCCTGTATGTTAGCCCTACTGCTAGTGTAGGACTGACCGGTCTGTGCCAGCTTGCCACTTCCAGACGAGTTTCTGACCACATGGGGTGAGTGCCTTTGTGCCCTTTGTGGTCAGAAACAAAGCCTGTCCTGGGCGGAGGTGCTTCACACCTCCCCCTGCAGGAACTGTAACACCTGGTGGTAAGCCTCAGAGGCTCAAGCCTCGGTTTACAGTGCCTCAGGGCTCTCCAGCTAATGGAGATGCCCGTCCCCCGGACAAAGCCCCACATTTGGCAGCAAGTCCGTTGGGAAAATTAGGGGAAGCAGGGAGGAGTGACCACCCCAGTCAGGACCACCCCAAAGATGTCCAGAGCTGAGGTGACCCCCTCCATACAGAATCCTCCATCTTGGTTTGGAGGACAGGGACCAATAGGAATGTGGCCCCCTCCCCAAAGGGAGTGGGCACAGGGAGGGTGTAGCCACCCTCAGGGACAGTAGCCATAGGCTACTGCCCTCTGACCCTTAAAACGCCCCTAAATCTAGGATTTAAGGGCCTCCCTGAACCCAACTCAGCAGATTCCTGGTGACCTACAAAGAGAAAGACTGCTAAGCTGAAAACCCCTGCAGTCAAGAAGGAAGACGACAACTGCTTTGGCCCCAGCCCTACCAGCCTGTCTCCTGCTTCAAAGGACCCCAAAAAGAACAGCGACACTTCCAGCAGGCCCAGCAACCTCTGACAACTCCAGAGGACTGCTGGGCACCCCAAAGGACCAAGGACTCCCGAGGACAGTGGCTCTGTCCAAAAGAAGCCTTCAACCAAGGACTCCCACCTCACTCCGGATGCATGAGTCCTGACCCCTGTGCACCCGATGTCCTCGGCCCATGTCCAGGTGGTCCAAACAGCAAGAAAGGGTCCCCAGGCAATTGGGATCAAGAGCCCACCCTGGGCTGACCCCTGCAAGCCCCCACGACGACGCCTGCAGAGAGAATCCAGACGGTCCCCCTGACTGCAAGCTCCAGGCGAAGGTATCCGATGCCTAAGGACCCATTGCACCCGCAGCCCCCAGGCCTTGGAGAACCTGACCCCCGGTGCAGCATCGACCAGCAGGCGGCCCTCTTACCTGTCCTACCCGTGGTGTGCCCGAGACACCCCCCGGACCTCACCTGCAGCCTGTAAGTAACCCCGGGGGTCCCCTCATAGAGCTGCATTGGAAACCCGCCACCCTGCTTGCACCCTAGTGCCTGAGGTTGTGTGTTTGGTGCCCCTCCAGTCCTCTCCAGAATCCCCCTGGTCTGCCCCAGAGTCGCAGGTACTCTTCTGCTGGCTGACCGGATTCCAAGCACCCCCGTCTCCATAGGAGCCCACGTTAATTTGGTGCCCCTTTGACCTCTGCACCTGACCGACCCTGTATTGCTGGTGGTGGGTATTTGGGGTTAACTTGAACCCCCAACGACAGACTATCTAAAACCCGGATAAGAACTGTAAGTCGAATACTTACCTGTAAAACTGTACAATCTTTTCTTCTCCCAGGAACTGTTGAAAATTGCATTGTGTCTATTTTTAAAATAGCTTTTTGCCGTTTTAAAGAAAACTGTATGCACTGTCAATTCCATTCAAAGTTCTGATTATACCTATGCAAAGTACCTTATATTTTATGAACTTACCTGCAAACTGAATCTTGTGGTTCTAGAAATAAATGGACAAAACATATTTTTCCATATAAATTCCTACTGATCTGGAGTTAAGTCACTGAGTGTGTGTTACTTCTATTGCTTGTGTGTGTACAACAAATGCTTAACACTACCGTCTGATAAGCCTAACTGCTCGACCACACTACCACAAATAGAGCATTAGTATTATCTATTATTGCCTCTGTCAATCCTCTAGGGAACCCCTGGACTCTGTGCAAACTATATCTCATTTTGATATAGTATATACAGAGCCAGCTTCCTACATATGTATTTCCAAAATGGGCACAAGATATGGAGTTTAGAAGCAGAGGTTATTTGCACATTTCTGAATTTTTAGGTACCCATACTAACATGTGAATTAGAGGTCATTTTGCAAAATGATTTCTTTCTTACACACTCTATTACATTTGTAAGGTGCTAATGCAGAGAAATAGAATTGGTAATAACACTTGTTCTACTTTTCTGTGTTCCCCCAAGTCTTTCGATGAAAATGGTACCTCACTTGTGTGGATAAGCCAAGTGCCTGTGACAGGAAATGGCCCAAAATGCAACAGGGACACATCACGCCCATGCATTGCCACAAGCTTAACCCTACCGCTAAAACTGCAATGGAAATAATAAAATTTAATAGAGAACATAAAAAACTAGTGTGAGAAGCAAAGAGGGATTCAAAAAAATATGAATGACTAAAGATGCATCAAATGCTCCAAGAAAAAAAAAAAAAAAAAAGAGTAGCCAGTTTTTGGAATTATATTAACAAATGAAACACCCCAAATTCAACCAAGGACAATGGGGGTCCCGGAAGAAGTCTGGGTGAGCTATGTAGCAGCGTTATATTCTGGCCAACTAGCTGAACCAGTTCATATGGATAAATGGGGGGGTGCTGACCAGCACACGCAGAACCAGCAGGATCTCACAACTTCGGCCCAGAACAGCAAGACCATGAAAATCAACGTGCGCCAGACCCTAATGGCATACCTGCATCAATATTTAAATGCACCATTGAGGACTGGGCTATGAACTTAACTCCCCTTTTCAACCAAGCCTTCTTCTCCTCTCAAATTCCAGACACAAGGAGGGACTCTATCTTGTGCCCATTTCCAAGAAAGGGGACCCAACAAAGCCATCTAGCTTTCGCCCGATTGCCTTACTAGATCTTGAGGCTAAATGATACACTCAATTACTACTCAAACAGTTAGAGGCCTGAGTTATGGACAATGATATTCTCCAATTCTTTGAGACAGGCTTTTGAGCAGCAGCGGCAACTATAGATAACATCACTACACTCGCTGTTTTCAGACATCAAGCAGCTTTAAATAAGCAGCTCCCACTACTCTGCTGCTTCATTGATTACAGCGCAGCCTTTGACAAAGTAGACCGCCCCACGCTATGGAGAAAGTTATCTATTCCCATAATCTCTTTTTGCTTGGACACATGGGTTCGTGTAAACACTGGGCCACACACGGTTACCTTCAAAAACCACCAAAGTGGGTCTGACGCCAGGTTATATTCTTGCAGCCGTGCTCTTCCATCTTTACACAGTAGACCTGGGCAAAGCTCTGGCGAACAGGTGTTTGGCCTCCCCACGACTGGGTCACTTGACTCTACACATTCTTCAATATGCAGACAACATAGTAATAATGGATCACAACGAAATTGGCATAGAGAGCACTAAATTGCCTTCATGCATACTACGAAAAGAACTACCTCACAGCAAATCAGGGGAAGACCAAAGTAGCAAACTTTGAGCGCCAAAAGAACAAGAACTCTCTCGCTTGGCGCATGGGCATTATGACCATCAAAATGGCACTGAAATAGAATTATTAAGGGGGCCTGGTTTACAGATACCTCCAAAACCTTTGCCCACATTAACTCCCTAAAAAAAAAATAATAAAAAAAAAATGCAGCCATTACATATGGTTTTGCCTGCCTTAATAAGAAATTAAAAAGCCCCTCAGTCGCTTCAATACTCCAAGTCATAAAGGCTTCCCTTCTTCCAGCAGTACAGTACGGACACCTGGCTTTCCCTGGTGCCTGTGCTCTCCGCTTGGAGAACACCCAGCCTTCTGGTTATAAGAAAATATTTCAATTGCCCAATCATCTTTGCAGCACTTGAATCCGCCTAGAATTTGGTCTGGCAAATCAAGAGTTAACTTGCGAGTATGACACCTTGATACAGAAGGTGCCCGGGACACATTCGAGAACCCAAGGTATCAGCAATTACAGAGGGAAAGTGCATTGCTTCAAATTGAAGTTTCAGCGCTAACACTGAAATCCGTTTTTTTCTTGACTTGGTAAAAGGAAATCAACAGGCTGCTCCGACTTATTTCTTACCTGAAAGACCTTGCCTCCTTAAAGACCACAGAAATCCTTCTCCCCCTGAACACCTCGTACTCGGCTGGGAGACCCCAGACCTACCTCTCCGAGGCGATCAACAATTGGGTGTGTAGAGACATCATGTACATGTGATTGCTTGGCCTACCAATAGCAGACTTTCACCCAGCATGGGTAAACCCAAGCAAAGAGGGGCATGTGGACCGCAACTTCAAATGAGAATCATGTATGCACCTTCTTTGCTGCTGCCCCTTCCCCGAACCATCATAAGGTCTTTATTGAAACCAACTTTCCTGATGAAGGGAGCTTGCATTTGCCAGGATGCCTCGCCGATATGTTTTTCTCAAAGTGATGTAAGAACTTTTATCAAGGTGTGCTAAATGTCAAAGAACTCCAAGCCCACCTTAAACTCCGTGCTAGGGACTCAACTATACCCAAAAGTTTATAACTGATTACATTTGGAAACACAGAAATGCTTAGCTTCCCAGGTCTATGGGCGACGTACTGCACACAGCACTTTTAGATACCAGTCAGGCCAAACAAAGTAATCTGTATACTTGCACTCAATTATCCAATCTTTAGCTTTTATCTTGTTCCTTTAAGTTTCCAGCACTTTAAATGATATTATCAAACTAATTTAACGCCTGGGTGAATGTGGTGCTCATTGTGGTTTTAGAAATAATTTTATTCAGCAGTTTTGAACATCCATTATTTATAACGATTTGTACAAGGTTTGTTATGATTTTTATCAACTAAACAATACATTTGACATTGACATCACATTTTCCCACTGAAAACTGACCATTGTTCGTAATGTGCCTAGCTGTGGACTTCGGGCCCTAACTCAGTTGTCACATAGGGAAACCTAGCAAACCTGTACATTTTTGAAAAATAGACACCTTGGGGAATCCAGGATGGGGTGACCTGTGTGGCTCTCACCAGGCTGTGTTACCCTGAATCCCCTGCAAACCTTTAACTGAATAAAAACAAATTTTTCTCACATTTCTTTGATGGAAAGTTCTGGAATCCACGCAGAGCCACAAACTTCCTTCCACCCAGCAATCCCCCCCTCCCCCCAAGTCTTCTGATAAAATGGTACCTCACTTGTGTGTGTAGGCCTAGTGCCAGAACAAACCAAGGTTCATGAGGGTCCCTCTGTGAGGACTCCCACTGATGGTAGTCTGATCTGTTCCTGCCACAGGCACTAAGCCCAGCCACACAAGTGGGCAGACTTTTTATTGGTACAAGTGGGGAAACGCTGGGTGGTAGGCAGTTTGTGGATTCCTTCTGATTCTTGAAGAATCATGGTACATTCTGAGATTTGCAGGGCATTGTGAGTATGAAAATTGACAGGATCCCCAACAGGCACACCACTCTGTACTCCCCTGGGTGTGTAGTTTTATGAAATGCCTGGATTTAATAGGTTTTCCAGGGTAACCGCCAAACTCCTGTTGTTGATGTTGCCACATTGTGTCTTGGACCCCACACTTTTGCAGGCACTAGGCCCACCAACACAGGTGAGGTACCATTTTTTTATCAGGAGATATATGGAACTCTGTGTAGCAGAGCCAAATGCCAGCTCACACACACCCCTCCAGCCAAGCGTCAGTCCACGCACACCGCCAGCCAAGCGCCAGTCCACACACACCACCAGCCAAGCGCCAGACCACGCACACCGCCAGCCAGGCGCTAGTCCACATACAGCGCCAGCCAACACATACTGCCATCACATTTTTTTTAACCAAAAAAAAACCCAAAAAACACAAACCCTTTTAAAGGAAATGAAAAAAACATTTATCACTACCAACACACAGGTCTAACTAAATACATCAAACTACTGCCAACCGTGAAACTAAACAAAAAATACAAAATAATACAGACCAGTCAGTTCACTTTTATGCTCACGGTTGCTCCCAATACTTCTGTTGCATGTGGTACAATTTAAAACACGTGGGCACTCACAGCCCAGGAATAGGACACTCATGGCAGCACACATGACTCTCCTTCTGCAAGCCTCTTCAGACACAGAATCTACATCGCATATGGGCAACAGTTGTTTGGCTGTAAGAGGAATGTGATAAGCAAAGTGGCAATCTTTCAATCTAGCCACATCCTCCACCACTCCAACTCTGGGAACACTTGCATGCTCCACAACAACAAGGCTAACTATCAGACTGCTAAAACTGAACAAAAGTTATCTTTGAATCTGGAGGACAATCCTTGAATACAACAAATGCAGTGAAAGTTGCTAAATTAAACAAATGGATAGCCAACTTCTTATACCAAACGTAAGCCTTACGAACAGGTGTGTAAGGCTCCAACCTCTGATTTACTCTATCCACAACACCCATGTGCTTATTGTAGTCTACAATGCACACAGGTTTGCATGTGTCAGCTACCTGACCCCCAAAGTCACAAGTGAAGTAGTTTCATTAGGAATGGTTGTCAGCATGTGGATATCTCTCCGGTCTGAAAATTTCACAGCTAGAAGTTCATCACGAAGTTCATCACTATGCAGAGCAATGCACTGTCTCCTCTGAAGCTTTTAACATACACACCCTTTAGGGTAACCTTTACGACTAGGGCGGACTGTGTCACAAGCAACAGTGTCCACTTTGAGCAATTCCTTGAACAATTGCACACCAATGTGGAAGTTATCAACGTATAAAGGGTGACCTTTGTTAAAAAGTTCTCTATCAAGTTCCTGCACAATTTCCTCACTGACATCAAAAGTGGACAGACAATCCGGGTAGTCAATAGAACAATCCTTACCAGTTAACACCCAGAAATTATAGGCATAACCACTAATACTCTAAGACAGCATATACATCTTAATTCCATAACGGGGCCCCTTGCTAGGAATGTACTGCCTAAAAACCAAACAGCCCTCGAAAAGGACTAAAGACTCATCACAGCTATTTATTTCCCTTGAGCATAGATATCTCAAAAGTGATCTACAAAATGATCAGGATCAGGCCGAATCTTGAAGAGATGGTCACAATCAAGGTGATCTTGTGGCAATGCTGAAGCATTATTAATAAAATGCAGCATCCGAAGCAGAAGCAAATACAGAGCACGTCTCATGGTTGCAAAAAAATATATAGCTGTTGCCATCAAAGGACTAGCAGACTAATATGAAGATAGTGATGGCTTCTTTATCAAGCCCATCAAAAAATATTAAACCCAAAACCTTCTTCAGCTTATCCAGATTTGTATGAGTCCACTGGTTAGCTCTAGAATGAGGCTTTAGTCTGGCACTGTTGTCCTTCAAACTCTGTGCAGCATACAAACAATCTGGTCAATAATCTCATCCAAAAATACATTGTCCATAAACAACTGAAAGGAATTTATAAGCAAAAGAGTTTTCAGTATTGACTCCACGCCCTGCAACACCACAAAGCAGGCAACACATACTGCACCATGTTTGGGGTAACACAGACTTACGCACTTCCAATGGGAAGCCTTTCAGCCCCAGGCTGCAATCCAAATTCCTCTTGCTGCACTGTCAGCATTTCGGATCCCCCATATAAAGAGGCGTTTCCTCTACAATGAGCATAGCTTCATCATCAGACGATTCCTCTTAGACAGAAAATTCACTGCCCGAATCTTGGACTTCCTCCTCTGCTTCAGATGCAGTCAGTCTCAGACCCACAGTCAGGGGAAGATTTGAAAAGTAAACCAACAACATGCAAGCAGTATTCCTGCAGCTAGCCATAATCCTTACTAATAAAAGTAACACAACAAATAAGTCAACAATAACCAATACTGCATAAAATAAGCAATAAACAAGTGTAGCTTTATCAAACAGAAAATAAAACTACTGGCATATAGTAATCTGGAAGGAAACATTAATAAATACAAAGCACACAATGCCCTAAATACTCAGAACCGATACCATTCACTTGCCAAAGACTGCCAGACTCTGGATCACCTCCACCTACTCTGCAAAGACACAGCACGTACCAACAATATCCCACTAGAAAAGAAAAACAAAAGGAAATCACACACACGACAACACAATACACACCCTGCACAAATCCAAGGAGATAAAACAGAAGCTAAATATGCTGCTATTATTACACCATTAAAAAACACATTAATGCAGGGCAATAATATTAATTTGAAGTAAACAGTACACAAATCTTTTCTTACCAAACACCTGCAACTACAAAAACTGCAGATCTACCAGTGCCGAAACCGCAAGCAGGAGCCGCCACATAGGAAATCAAAAGCTTTCCAATAGAGTAAAAAGGAAAAATAAAACATTAATATCATAAATGGAAATGACAAGAAATAAAACAGTTAAGAAATAAAACAGTTAACATTATAAAACACTATGAAATCTGACCTTGGAGGCAGATAAGCATCTCAGACATCCGATTTGCCTTCAAGAGGGCACAAAGAAAAGTCAAGGAAATGCCATCCTAAAAGGGAGTGACCCTTACTCCAGCCAAACACCACTTCAAACACACCGTTATTAAAATGGCGGCAACACACATTTGCAGCCAGAAGCCATTCCACACACACCGTCAGCTAAATCCCCAACTCAAACACACCGTGAGCCAAACGCGTGCGTGAGCCAAACGCCAGTACACGCAAAGCCATCCAAACTCCAATACACGCAGACTGTCAGATGAACTCCAGTTCACACACACACACAGAAACTTTCCTTGGTGTCTAGTGCCTTGGGGGCAGATGGGCCTAAATATATGGCTCATCTGCTCTAAGGGCGGGGGCAGAAAACAGCCAAATTATTACCCCAATAATCGGGAGTGACCCTTGCCCAAAGGGTCGCTCCCTGATATATAGATAACATACTGGTTTTCTGTCCCCAACGCCCACCCCTCCACACCCCCAGGAGGCAGATGGGTCTAAAAATATGGCCAATCTGCCACTAGTGGTTGGGGAGGGGCAGAGAGCAGCCAAAGTATTGCCCAAATAATGGGGAGCAACCCCTGCCCTAGGGGCCACTCCCCGACACATCAAATAATAAAATCCCTGGTGTCTAGTGGCTCTCTGCTCCCTTGGGGGCAGATGGGCCTATAAGCATGGCTCACCTGGTCCAGAGGTTGCAGAAAACAGCCAAAATACTGCCCATATAATGAAGAGCAACCTATGCCCAAAGGGATGCTCACTGACATATAAAAAGAGAAAATCCCTGGTGTCAAGTGGTTTTCTGCCCCCAGTGGGGGCAGATGAGCCTATAAATATGGCCGATCTTCCCTGGGGTGTGTGTGGGGGGGGGGGAGGGGCAAAATATTGCCTCCATAATGGGAAGCAACTATTGCCCAAGGGGTTGTTCCCCAACATATAAATAAAATCCCTTGTGTCTAGCTGCTTTCTGAGATGGGCCTAAAAATAAGTCTGATCTGCCCCCAAAGGGGGCAGAGAACAGCCAAAAACAATGCTAAAATTATTGGTGGGTGACCTTTGCCCAAGGGGCCACTCCCGTACAAAAAATAAAAAACAAAATCCCTGGTGCTAGTGAGTGCATTCCTGCGGCACGATCGTGGTCCCACCCATGATTGCGCAGCAGTAATGCACTGCAAAGAGCTACAGGGGGAAAAGGAAAAACTATTTCCTTTCCTCTTGGTGCTTTTTTGCCCTCCCCAATCCTTCCCGGGAGGAAAACTCACCTGAATCCTCCGGTGCGCTTGAAGCAAACTTATTCCAGTATGTCTCCGGCCTTCTAGGATGGCGTCTGCACGCGGTGTGTGTGCCTATTTCATTAGATCACCAGGGGTGGGGGGCATAGGTGGGAGCAGAAGTGCTTCCACTTCCATTCCAGGTGGGGGCGTGTTACGGGGTAGACTTTTGGGGGAGCACTCGCGCTTTCCTCATGGGTGGGTGCTAGGACGGCTTAGAGCCTTCCTCAGCACATACCCAAAAGGTGTTGAGGACAGCTCAAAGCTACTGAGCTGTACTTGAAAGCTCCAGGAACTTGCCGTTCTAGCAACGTCACGAGGTAGAAAGACATTGAATTATCATTGGAAAGTGATTGAATAATTATTTGAAAGGCCCCCACATAGAATTAACGTAGAAAACTGACTCCCCCTTTGAAAGGCCCCCACATAGAATTAACTTAGAAAACTGAATCCCCCTTGCTTGGACAAACACAGAGAGTCTGCTTAGTGCAAAAACAATCAATTAGTAATTAAGAATCTGATCATGGAACCATTAACTTCATGGATAAGCCTAGATCACACTCGGTCTTGCAATTTGCTTCCCAACAGAAAAGAAAGATTGCCAACTCGTGAAAGCCACAGACATATATCCCTGGCAACCTGATATTCTTGTTTAAAAACATCAATCCTTTGTCGGCATAATAAGTAGAATTAGAGAGATTCTGCCACACAGAATGAGCTTGTTGGTCCACAAAGCATTAATGAACCTGAAACCGCCTGCCAAGATGAGACATCATAACAAAACCTGTAAAATGTATAACAATCGGCCCCACTTAGTTTACGAGCACCCAGTTGGACAGCTTGATAGAGCAACCTCATTTCAGTGGACCCATTATAAATGCCATCCTCACATGAAACTCACTTCTGTATTCAACGCAATTGAACATGGACAGAAAAGAATGTAGCTAAGCCTGAATACAGATGAGAACACTTACGTACGCACAGAAGTAAGGACAACAATCTCTTGAAGGCCCTCGTACGAAGTACAATGTAGAAAGCTTGTAAAAAAATGTGTAGATCTACAATACAAAGCCATATATCATTACTTTCACTAGCAAGCAGCAGGAGCCAGGCAGTTGTGGGCAACAAGAAAGTAGCTAAAAGGAAACAACCAAAACATTCAGGCAGTGAAAGCAATTGGTGCTCTGGACAGTGGCAACATCTGGAAACCAAAGAAAACATTTGGCACTCTCGTGCAAAGTAGCAGCCTGTCTGTCTTTGCTGTAACTGAGACAAAAAAAGTCAACCCTTGGACAATGATCAGCCTTAATGAGTAGGCATAAAATATGCTTGCTGGTTTCAACACTGTAAGACACATTGCTTTACAGCAAAAAAAAGAAGTTACTCAGCAACGATAGCAAAACCTGCTAACAAATTAAATGCATGCACCACTTGGAGAGAGTAATAAGCATTAAATCTCCCTTTTCCTCCCCAACCTTGATAGGGTGGACGGGGAGGATAAAGGAGATGTGGAAGGGGGGAAAGAAGGCTTAAAAAATAAAAACTTTTTTTTTTTTTTTTTTTAAAAAGGCAACCAAGATTGGGGGTGGGGGGAATCAACAAACAACTATGGGTGATCTGCCTGAGAGGGGAGGTGGCCCATAAACGAGAGGGAGCTGGAAAACACAAGAACTCTCATGGAGTGCTTAAACAAAAAGTAAAACATAGTTCCCGAAACGTGAGCAGTGGAAGGACAAGACAACAAAAATCAAGAGGATGGGAAAGAGGCTATGCACCTTAGGAGGGACAAACACAAGAAGAGGAAAGTAAGACACTGAATAAGAAGCAAGCAAATTAGAGTGACAAAGTAAACCAACGGTACCAACAGTAAGCAATGGGCAGGCTTAAGCCCACTGCAAGTTTACAATAGGTTTTTCGTAACCAAATATCTTGCACTGTCCGATAGGCTTGACCTACAAAGCGAGCAGTGGCTCAGGAAGTACTTTAAATAGCAACAACATCACAATCTGCAACTGAGCCAATGTCGTGAACAAGAGTAACTGTCCTATGAGGGACAAAAACAAGAAATTGAAAACAACATCCAAACAAATGGACAATGTCAGAAAACAACACATCTTTGTAATTACGTGTAACATGGTTCTCCAACTTTTCTATAGTGAGAGATACTTATTGTCACTGAAAATCACTAAGCGCTACTAAAGGCCAAGAGATTTGCGCACTGTTACCAGACACCCCCCAAGTCCAGCTTCATTGACTTTAAGCCTCATGCCCATAGGGCCACATATTATGGTTTGAACAAAATACTTAGGGCCCGATTCACAAAGGCAAACTTAAGTTTACTCTATTTCTCTATTCACAAGCAACAATTTAATAGTAACTTAATGACTGCAGAGACTCTACAGTGGTGGGCAGGAACTCTGCACATAACACCATAGGCCTGTCCTATCTTTTTATATGAAGAGTTCTCTGGCCCGCCTATGGAGTCTCCACAGTTGTAAAGTTACTGTTAAATCATCTGTGACTGGGCAGTCGGGACGGAGACCTCTGCACAGAAAAAGATAGACTTGTCCTATCTTTTTCTGTGAAGAATTCTCTGCCCCGACTGTGGAGTCTCCACATTTGTAAATGTATTGTTTGCCTGCGAATACAGAAAAAAGAGTAACCTTGCACAAAAGTGTACGTTTATCTTTATGAATCGGGCCCTTGAACTAGGGGCACATTGACAGGGTCCGCCAAGAGTGTCAATGAGACTATGGCCTGTGGATATGTATTAATGTGTATGAATGGGATATAGTTGTATTGGTGACTGAGAGCCCGTGGCACAGGACATACCTTTCACCAAATGTAGCACCATTGCATATATATTACAAACATTTTTTCTAATATAGGAGAAATTTAAACTGTAGAAAAATGTTTCAGAATATTGAACATATTTCTGCACCTTAAGTTTCTCCCATTTAACCCCTTGGTCGCGAAGGACGTAACAGTTACGTCCTGGGACTGGCTCATGGGGGAGCGCAAGTGCTCCCCCCATGAGCCCCCCAAGCCAGGGATGGAAGGGGAATTGCTTTCATTTCCACACTCCCTCCCCCCCTCACCAGTGAGGTCTGATGACCTCATCAAAGGCCGCCCCCATAGCACAATCGGAAGAGAAATGCTTTGCATTTTCAAAAAAATGTGTAGGTTTGCTACATTTCCCTAGGTGCCAGCTGATCTATAGGCCAAAATCCACAGCTAGGCACTATCCAAAAAACACGTCAGATTTCAATGTAAAAATGTGATGTGTCCATGTTGCGTTTCCTGTCGTGGGAACTAGACCTACCCACACAAGTGAGGTATCTTTTTTATTGGGAGACTTGGGGTAACACAAAATAGCAGAACAAGTGTTTTTACCCCTTGTCTTTCTCTACATTTTTTCCTCCCAAATGTAAGACAGTGTGTAAAAAAAAGACTTCTATTTGAGAAATGCCCTGTAATTCACATGCTAATATGGGTACCCCGGAATTCAGAGATGTGAAAATAACCACTGCTTCTCAACACCTTATCTTGTGCCCATTTTGGAAATACAAAGGTTTCTTTGAAACTTATTTTTCACTCTTTATATTTCACCAAATTAATTTCTGTATACCCGGAGATACTTTTGGCATATTGTCCTAAAAATAAAGTACCTTTATTTTTAGTATATCTGTGTATTGTGTTTTCTTATGATATTGGGCATATGACACCAGTGGTGTAGTAGGAGCTTTGCATGTCTCCTAGTTCAGCCTAAGCTGCTCTGCTATAGCTAGCTACCTTCTATCAGCCTAAGCTGCTAGAAACACCTCTTCTACACTAATAAGGGATAACTGGACCTGTTACAGAGTGTAAGTACCCCTTGGTACCCACTACAAGCCAGGCCAGCCTCCTACACCGGTATACAATGAAAACCTATTGCAAGGTACAGCTTCTTTATTGGCTCTGGGTACCTAGGGTTCTTGATGAACCTACAAGCCCTATATATCCCTGCAACCAGAAGAGTCCAGCAGACGTAACGGTATATTGGTTTCAAAAATCTGCCATGGCTGGAAAAAGTTAGAGAAGAAAACGTGGACAGAAATGGCTTTTTTTTCACCTCAATTTCAATATTTGTTTTATTTCAGCTGTTACTTTTGGTAGGAAAACCTTGAAGGATCTATACAAATGGCCTCTTGCTAAATTCAGAATTTTGTCTACTTTTCAGAAATGTTTAGCTGTCTCGGATCCAGCATTGGTTTCACACACATTTCTGGCACTAACTGGAAGGAGGCTGAAAGCACACAAAAATTGTAAAAATGGGGGATGTCCCAGTAAAATGCCAAAACTGTGTTGAAAAATGGGGCTTTCTGTTTTAGGTATGCCTGTGCCTGAAAGCTGGGAATATGGTTATATTAGCTCTGCAAACCCTTTGTTGATGCCATTTTCGGGGGGAAAAACACAAGCTTTCTTGTACAGCCCTTTTTTCCCAATTAAAAATAAATAAAATTGCTGTATTTTGGTCAATTTATTGGTCTTTTCCATGGGAACCCACAAACTCTGGGCACCTCTAGAATCCCTAGGATGCTGGAAAAAAAGGACGCAAATTTGGCGTGGGTAGCTTATGTGGACAAAATGTTATGAGGGCTTAAGCGAGAACTGACCCAAATAGCCAAAAAGTGGCCTGGCACCTGAAGGGGGGAAAGCCCTGGCAGCAGAGGGGTTCAAGTATCTATAATGTTTGGTTATAAAAATGTCACTGTGTACACTAGGAAATGGAAAAAAATTAAAATGAAGAGTTAGCCCAATCACTAAGTTAACTCTTTATTTTAATTTCCTCTCATTTAAAAGCATTCAGAAACATTTTGTTCTCATGCTACAATATGGAGTTTAAAACTATTTTTGTTTAAGATTCAAATACACCAGTCCATCACCTCTGTGCATCCTTCCCCCCTACCCCCAAAGATGAGTCAGGCGCTGATCATTATTAGGCCCTACTACGTCTGCAAGCAGATGATTGAAATGAAGTGGCCTAACTAAAATAAACACAGGCTTCATTAACTTTAAAAGGAAAATGCAATAGTTATTTATAGGATTTTAAGATAAACCCAGCTCTTATTTCACCTACTATGAAGGAACAATGAAACATCCTCGGGAGTCACACTCCCCATAAGTATTCCTAGGGCAACTGTACCCAAAACACCCTCCAAGTTACTGTATCCTACACCATTCACATGCCCAGCCGATTTAGTTCTTAACTTCTCCAGACTTTATGGCCCTTTTCCATACCGTGGATCACCCCATATATTACAGGCAGCTCTACAGAGGGCCCGGGCTCCTTTCCTCTCTGTAAAATATCCTACAGCAATCCGCGCGTGACTGGCCAAGCACCCATGGTGCATGGTCCACTCTCATTTTCATGCATCTCAGCGACGCAATACAAAACATTGATGGGTGGAATACTTTTTATTTTTTTGACAGCAACACTGTAAATGCACCGGATCTGCCCAGGTATGAGACTAAAACTCACTGTGCCATAGGACTCCAGCTGCACCATACGGACAAAGCCCAAATAGGACAATACCGTCCTGGTGTTGCTTAGGTTTCGATTCATGGGGGGCCGGGGCTGATTGCTTTGACTTGACTGCTCCTATTGGAGTAGGGCCAAGGCTAATTTGATTTTGGCCTGTTCCTTTCTGACGCGGCAGGACAAAAAAAACAAAAACATACGAACTAAACTGCGGCGCAAACTAATTACCAGTGGTTGAGATTAATTTAAGGAATATGTTAGTTTTCCATGCTTCTCCACATCAGCATCCTTTCACGAGCTTTTGAATCACAACTCTGTGTCGTACATACACTGAATTGTGACAGACGGTTTGCCCCAAGGTCCTCACTCGAAAATATCAGATCTGCTTGAATATAACAACTGCAATTATATTTCCGGTCTGAATTATCCACTGCAGCCAGCAGCTACCTGCTCTACAAGCCAACTTGCCTGTTCATACCGTCTCAAAGATAAGACTGCTCCATTCTTTAATCATGTTTATTGTCCAGATCATTTAACCTTAAAAATAAGGTCTCTCGAGCATATACAACAAAGATTTGTACTTTTTTTTTAGTACAGGCACATGGAAATTAACATAAAAACCACAACCATATTCTCACACAATAAAATGTTATGGGTGACAGATTGAAAATTACTTCCCACGTTCATCTCTCTTTAAAAACATGATTCCTTAGTCCCTGTAGCAGGAATCGGAAAAGAGAATTGCTGCCAGAATTCATCCCATAGGCTACACTATTCACAGATGGCCACCTTAAGGTCTTCCCATCCAACCACATACAGTTTCAGAGATGGTTATAAGCATGAACAAGACTATCATGTGTAATTCTAACAGCTAGTCCTGCCTTTCTAGTCACCAGCTATTTGCATTCTTGGGCATGTGGTTTTATTTTCCTCATTCGAGCAAGTAGCAGAATACAAAGCTTGGTTGTCTAATAAGCTAAGGACAACCAAAGGTACTACATAAAACGGCCATTTGAGGAGGTGATGTGAAATATGAACAACAATCAAATCTGTATTCCTCTATAGAGAGATAAGAGTGGAGGTAAGGTGCTTATTCAGTCAGTTTGATTTTTTTCCTTCCGAATTCAGATTTGGCTCCGCCACTTCCACTTCCCCTTCCCCTTCCTCTTCCACGGGGTTCACCTTTTATTGTGCCTTTTTCCGTACCTCTACCACCACGAAACGTGCCCCTGCCTCTTCCAACATTATCTCCCTTTCCTTCAAGTATTTTTCCACTGCCTCCTCCTCCTCTTGCATTTTCTCTTTTGGACTGGGCAAAATCTACTAGTATCTTGTTACCATCTATTTCCCCATCTTCCATTGCTTCTTTTGCTGCACTGGCATCCTCGGCAGTGGGGAAATCCACAAATCCAAACCCTCTAGATGCTCCAGTAACCCGGTCGGTAACTATTATAGCGCCCAAAGCCCCAACAAAGGCTTCTTTCAACCTTTCTTCTGTTGTGTCAGCTGAAAGCCCGCTGACAAACAAGGTCTTTGATTTCTCTAATGGTGCGCCCTGGAGCTCCAGGCATACATGCCTACCTTCGATTTTTACATTTTTGTGGGATTCCATTGCTTTCCTTGCACTTTTCTTGTTGGGATACTCAACCAAGGCAAACCCTTTGGATCTGCCTGAATCATCTTTTGGTATTCTAATGGAAACGTTGTTCTTAAAAACGTTCTGGAGTGAGGATTCTGTGGCTTTATATGCTAGGTTTTTCACAACCACAGTCACCAAATCACTCTGCATCTGTCTACCCTTTTCACTTGCGTACTGTAAAACAATTGACCTCCCTCCAACATCGGTGCCTTGATTCTCCTTTAGAGCATTCTCCATCTCTACTGCAGATTTGAATTCTATGCACGCAGCGCCTTTGCTTGTGCCCTTCTTCTTTGAAGCGAGAGTTCTTATATTTATAGCATTCACAAAAACTTTTTGCAGCTCATCAGATGTTGTGCTGTACGGCAGGTTCTTGGCAAACAAAATTCGTTCAGTCCTTTCTTTCTTGGCTTTTATGCTGCTCTCATAGCTTTGAGCTCTGTCCATAGTGGTTTCCAAATCAAGAATTTTCGCCCCATTTAGTGTAAGAGCTTTCTGCAAATCTCCCTCACTGGGGAAATCGACATAACCGAATTTCTTTGATCCTGCAATTCGGACATCACAAACGGTGAACTTCTGTTCAGAGAAAAACTGCCGGATGGCTTCTTTCAATTCATCAAAACTGTTTGCAGAGTTTAGGTTGCGAATATGGAGCGTGAAGGTTTCAGTCTCTTTATTTTTTTGTTTCTTTGCTCCTAGTTCACTTTTTTCCAGAACTGCCTTTTTCCGCTTACTGGATACATTTACATTTTCCACCATTGCATTATCACCTACGTCGTCATCACTCTTCCTCAAATCATCATTTCCATTGGCAGGTGGTAAATTGATATCTGCGACAGCCTCTTTAGGCTCGTCATCATCCTCCATTTCTTTATTGTCTGCCTTCTGAGCCTCTACGGCCTTCCTTCGAGGACTGATTAAAGACTTTGCAGATGCTGTGCGCTTCTTGCCAGGTGTAGCTGGCATCGCCCCCGGCATGGGTGCCTTCTTCCCAGGGGTACCAGAGACCTTAGCTGGTTTTCGTGTTACTTTCCTAGGTACCGGCTCTTTTTCACGACTGTTTTCACCGCCTTCTTCAGGTGGCTCTGGGTTTTTTCTCTTGCCTTGCTTTTTTGGTGTGTTCTTCACCATGATGGCTCAAAGTGGTGGAAGCGCTGCCTGCGGCGGCAGTTCAGAGCCCCAGGTGGTAACAGTTATCTGCCGGGGTCCCACAAGTCTGGCACAGTCAGGGGGCTCACTCGCGCGACTGCCGGCGGTGTGGGGGGGGGGGGGGGGGGGGGGGGCAGAGATATCCGGGATGAAAGGAGAGGACGGGAAAATAAAGCGAACCGAGCCTCGCGACTGTGAAGTGCAGGAACAAGCGTGGTCATAGACATAGAGAAGAGACGTACTCCGCTCAGACATAAAATAATCACTATTGACAAGGAAGAAATACGCCTCGAACGATACAGAAGAAAGACTCTACAATCAGCGATCGGATCGCAGACTTCTAGTGTTTAAAAACGTCCTGGTCTTTAGTTTTTAAAAAAATCCGCAACAGAGAACCAAACAATATTCGTGACACCTCTATAAACCATACTCTCGCTCTGAGCTGTCTTTGAAAATTAACGGAAATAGCAACCCTGGCATTGCCTGAGATGGACACATATTTCAGGCTGGAGAACTTGAACAGCGTAACTTCAAAATTGTCTTCTTATTATTAACGTAGGCAGCGTTTGGTGGAGAAAGTGCATAGAGTGGGCTTAAGGTGAGCCAACTCCCCATTTTTAGGGTCGAGTCTGTGAGTGCGTGCACCAGCGCATGCATCTCGCTTTCGAGACTCTGTTGTGATCAGTAAAGAGCTTGGAGCCCGCCTATCGCTCACTATTTGTTGGTTTGCGTGGCACTCTTCGTTACAGCTTGGCAATTCGTCAAGGCTCGCCTGGCATAATTTTATGACAAGACCGGAGGCTCCTATTATGCAGTTGTCTTTTCTTTATTTCAATAGCAGCTCCAGTCAAGATTCACTACAACTCCCATAAGGCAAACCACAAGTAGCCAATGGGAGAACAACAGTAGTCCATAACAGTGCACCAATTACTGTCGTATCCACGGAATAATACCCCTATTGACTGAAAACAGCCCTCTTTTCTTGCTGCTCCTCAGTCAAGATAAGTATTATTTCGTTTTTCTCCTCAATTTAAAGTTGGAGCGTCGTTTGTACGTGTTGGGCATTAAAGTTTTTTCACTTTCGTTTTTAAGGGGATTGTTAGATCGGCTTGTCAGCCGCAGGTGTTTTCTATTCATTTTCCGGCTCGCGCGCGGCCGGTAACGGTCTCTGTGACCGTTTGAGTTTCTTCAGCACGCATTGGCTTATTTCAGCCGACGCGCGTGGAAGAAACTGATCGCTTACCTCGGCGCTGCTCCTATGGCTCTGCAGACGCTTGTCGGAGCAGGCTCATCGGCTTTGGAGTCAATTTCTCTTCCCGGCTCGGTCTCTCTTCAGTTAACTCCGCCCGTGGGCGGGGCCGGATACCTCCTTTCCTCTCTGTGAGAGAGGTTTAACCCTTACCTGGCTTGGTTGAAAGAGGATTGTGTTTTCACATTGTTATCATGGATAGATCTCAGACTCAGTTAACTCATGAGGAGGAGGAAGATGTTTTAAAGGAACACTTAAATGATTTTATTCAGTCTTCTGTGGATCAGGCTATGGTTACCTCTTGGCAAAAACTGTCAAAAAATTTGGAAAATTCGGTGGTTAATATCGTGTCCAAGACCATGCTGGCCCATTCTGCGGGGGAAAGCAGAAAGCGTCCAATCTCCTCAAAAAATAAAAAAGAGACTCTAACTGGAAGTGACAGTGTTTCACACATGGCGGAGGACGTGGTTCCTCATGGGCCTCCTAATAAGGAGGGGTTAATAGCTAAGTCTATGAGAAAATGCATGATTAAAACCAAACACATTTCATCTCCTATTAGAATAACAAAGATTTTGGACACAGATGATGAAGTAAACGCTCCGGAGTCGGATGAGGGTAGTTCGGATGAGGATGTTGGAGAGTTGCTCTTCCCTCCTCCTCTCAAAAAGCCCAAATATGTTTCGGAGTCCTCAGCCATTCTGAATTCGGAAGGGGTACCTATGTTTGATCCGGGAGATATCCAACATCCGAATTCCACTGAGTGGCTCCCCTCAGAACATGTGGCGAATTATGTCACTGCCAGACTTCGTACTCCCTTGGATAAACAGGTCCGGGCGAAGTTAAAATCGGAGTGTCCCCGCCCGGCTCTGTCTTCTAACATAACGGCGACTCCAGCGATTGATTCTTCGCTCCTGACTTTCTTTACCAGATACGACAAAGATCCCCGTAAAGGGGTGGATAAAGCCTGGTCCACATGTCAGGATAAGCTTTTGGACATTGTGGGTCCCTTGACACGTATATTTGATATAGCGGAAGCAGCTCGGCTGGAACAAGTCGCCATTGACCCTGAAACGTGCCCAGCAGGACAAAAAAAATTGCAGTTTTATTTTTTAAAGCTAACTTTATTTTATTTTGCCAAGTAATCTTTTCTCAGTTTCTACTCATGTTTCCTTTTGATATTGCTCGTTAGAGCTGTTGTCAAAAGATGACAATTAACTTGTTCTAAGTATGCAAGAGCTGTTGCATTGCAAATGCATGCTCTGTTTAAGGTCGAGCCTGCGCGTGCATGTGTTGGCGCATGCGTTTCACTTGCGAGACCCTGTTGTGTTCTATAAAGGGGGGTGGAGTCCGCCTGTCGCTCATCATTTGTTGATTTGCGTGGCACTCTTATTTACAGCCTCGTAATTCGCCATAGAATTCACAGATGGATTATTGGATTGGATTTTACTTTGTTCATATTCCCGCCTTGCGTGGCAGTTGGTTTGTGTATCTTTATTGTGGCACTTGTGTTACTGTAATGAGAAAAACTCAATAAAGAATTGAAACTCACCACACAGCTGATAACTCCCCTCAAATACTACTAAAAAAGAATAAAACTGTCTCATCAGGTAGCTTTAAGTGATTTCATCAATTGGTCCATTGATTCCAAACACCCTTACATTTGCAGATAAACCAGTTGCGCACATTTACATTCCTTTCAGGCTATGAGGCTTGTTTAGCTGTCTGCCACACCCTCTGTTTCACAGCTTAGGAGACTCCTTTCCTTACATTTCAGCTGAAGCATTTCAGCAGTCATAATAATCAGTCCCGGGACAGTTGTCATTTCCAAAAAAATATAGGGGTAATTTTTTTCATAAATTAAAGACCGTGCTTGGAATAAACATCTAAGTACCAGGAGAACTGGGTCTGTTACTGGGAAGGTCCAGATCAGTTAGTGTATTTCTGGGAGGGCGGCAAAAATGTTCATTATGTAAACATAGACCAACACTAACTGGGGGTCCTAACTTGGTGGAAGCCACTCCCCCTGGATTTCTTCTTCATGCTTTGGATAGACCTGGAAAAAAGGGGAGGTGGTTTGGCCATCATTTGCTGCAAACTCTTTATGATCTCTTTTTTAGCGACCCTGCCTTCAGTGTGCGAAGCCTTGCTTTTCAACATTCAAACCTCGCAGCATCAGTGCTTTAAAAGGTTCCTCTTATAGCGTCCCCTAGGTCCATTTATATTGCTAATGTTTGCTTTCTGCTGGAAGATGGTTTGAGTACTAGTGGTCTCACTCTGTTGGTGACAGATCCGGATTCTATGTGTCTCTTAGATGTTATGGACAGTCTTGGTTTAACACAACTGGGTCAGGAACCTACCCATGTAGCCGATCACTTGCTTGACAGCATTTTCTCCAATCACCCTTTTCTTAAGTTCCATGGAGTACTGCCACCTACTTGGTCTGACCATTCGTCCGTCCTGTTTAATCTGGCCCTTCCACATAGCTCTTCAGCCACTAACATTCTTTCCAAGCCAGTTAAGACTAGACACTGGACCAGAATCAACCCTCTTGTCTTTCAGGAACTTCTCGCCTCCTCACACCCGGTGTATTTAGAGTATGTAGAAAAGGCCACTACAGCCTTCATGGGCTGGTTATATGAAGTAGGTAAGGCAGTTGCACCAGAGACACTTAAATTATCTCGTCACCTACGTCCTTCTGCCCCATGGTATTCCGGGGATCTTAAAATTAAAAAAACTAATTTGTAAATGACCGGAGCGCCTTTGGCACAAAGCTTACAACACTATAGAGAAGGGCAAATATAAATCTTGCCCTGCTACCTACAAAGATTTGTTAAGGAAAAAGCTGCTTACATCACTAATCAAATAGATAAATCTAAACACTCTTCTAAAGAACTGTTTAGCATAGTTAGAAAGTTATCCTCTCCTAGTACGTCCACAGTTTTTCAGCAATCAATTGCTTTGAGATAGTATTGAGAAGCATTTTCAGAACAAAGTGGAACACATCTACTTTGATTTCGGCAGTCCTAAAGCACTCTCAGTGGAACTCCCCCCCCCCCAAAGTCAAACTTGATCGGGCTGTGACCTTTTTACATCCTGAGCTAACCTTTTTCAATTTTGCTCTTTTCTCTCCGAACATGGTCTAGGTCCTTATTCTCGCATCCAAGTCCAGGTCCTCTCTGGACCCTTGCCCAGTCCCTATTTTTAAATTGGTGCCTGATCTTTTGTCTAACCATCTTACCATCTTGTTCAATACCATCTTTAAAACAGGCTATTTTCCTAAGGCCTGAAACACAGCATCAATTCTACCATTGCCTATGAAACCTAATATTAATCCACTGGACCCTAACAATTTCTGGCCTATTTCCCAGCTCTCAATGCCAGCAAAAATGATAGAAAAAAGCATGAATCTCCAACTCTCGACTTTTATTCAGTACAATGGCCTATTAGAAGACACACAGTATGGTTTTACAGGAGGCCATAGCACTGAATCAACCTTGATTAAATCAGTTGAAGACATCAGAGAAGCCCTAGATTCTGAAGGGAAGGCTGCCCTGATCCTATTAGTTCTTTTGGTGGCCTTCGATACGGTTCACCATGAACATCTGGTAGACCATTTAGCATCTATTGGAGTACAGAGAGGAAACAGTTTGTGGAGTTGGACTTCTTTGTTTCGCAGCCATTTTCTCTTTCTTGTGGGGCCCATCAGGGCTCTTCCATCTGCCCAACTCTGTTTAATATCTATGTCATGTTGTTGGCACCCTTAATCAGATCCTTCAGGTTTGCCCTGACTTCTTACGCCGCCAACACACAAATTATCATCTCAGTCGCCAACCAAGTCAATAATATGGGCAGTCTTTTTCATGATTGTATGCTGGCCATTAGCCCTTGGAGGAGCAATAACTGCCTAAAATTAAATTCTGATAATACAGAACTTATTTTATTTGGCAAAAATCCCTCCTTTTGTTCCCCATCCTGGTGGTCAGCAGAACTGGGTCTCCTGCTCACTCTCGTTAGGAAGGCTAAAAACCTGGGAGCCATCATGGACAATAAACTCTCTTTTGGAGACCAGGTTAATTCTTTAACCTCCTCAACCTTTTTCAGTCTCAGGATGATCAAAAAGATCCTAAGGTTCACTACGGGAGAATCTCTAAAAATTGTTGTATCGTCCCTTATTCTATCAAGGTTGGATTATGGTAATAGTTTAAATCTAAATACACAGGGCCAACATCTGAATAAACTACAGGCACTTCAGAACACTGGTGCTAGACTCCTATCTGACACTCCTAAATTCAGTGCAATCAAACCAGTAATTCAGGCACTTCACTGGCTACTGGTCAGAAAGTGAATCAGGTTTAAATCCTTATGTGCAGCATTTAAAGCTCTGCACAACACTAGCTCCGCTCATCTCAGACAGAAATTAACCTGGCATTTTCCTAATAGAACCCTCCGGAACTCCAACTTAAAATTCTTGACTGCCTCTCTCTGTTCACTCTGCTCCTGGCCTGCCCTCAGTCATAAAGCCCTGAAAACATGGTTATTTTGCAACGTGGTCTCTTCTTTCCATTTCCTGTTTCGATGGAGCTAGCAATAGGACACGCACAGGTAACAGTGCGCTTTATAAATCTCCTTAACATTAAAATTAACATCGGCTTGTAAGTTGTGTGTAGCACCTGCTGTGACAATAAACAAGTTAGTTCATGCTGTAATATTCCTTACATGCTCTTCTCAGTGAACCTCCCCTGCCACTGGTGGGATGGGCTCTCCCACAGCCTTTACAGAAGAACGGAAGTGTAGGTTCTGTTGGCAGGGGCGGGGGGGTATCAGCAAGAGTTCAATATATCCATTCCCCTGTCCTACTTGGAAGAATGAGTTTTGCCCCTGGACTGGCCAGAAGTTGGCAGTTAGTGAGGTAGAGTCCCTCCTGGACTGGGAGACATTGGCGGTTGGTGAGGGGGATTCCCAGACTTTCCATCCCTAGGAGCAGGCACTACGTACCCTGCTGACACCCGAGTGAGTGGTGGCCTACCTCAAGGGGCAAACTGCTAATATCCTGGCATTCTAATCTGCCCTCAGAGATGGACCAGAAGCATAGTGGTGCAACCGCTACCAGTGAGTCATCCACGTGGATCACAGTGATGGTGGACCCATTTCCTTGGAGGAGTAAAGGCCACAGTTTATTAGCTACTTCCACTTACAAGCAATCTGTAATATTTTCACTTTGTGCTCTACATTCAAAGTGATAGCTTCATATTATTTCCACAGTCTGGTGAACATTCACTGGTACCATCCCACAATCCATCCAGTGAGGCATTCCATGCGGCAGTGATGTTGAGGGGGTACACTTGAGATAGCTGTGCTAAACATATTCATGAACAATTCATGCATAAACTGTGGGCATAATCTTAACATGGACATGCGTCATTCAGCATCCGTTAATCAGGCATGCCTGGTGGCATTTGCTCCCAGTAGTCATACCTCAGACAGTCAGCTGCTCTGGGTAGACTTCCACTTCCAGTGGTCGTGTTTCACTCACCTTCACTCCGACCAGGCCTGCCATACGGCCCAGCACTCCCTGTGCATTCATGCCCTTAAAATTGAATGTTGACTGGCAAAATGTATCCGTCCTCCCACCATTTCTGGGTTCTTCCCTTGGTCTTGTGGTTGTGGCTTATTCTACAAATGGGTTTCCTAGGTGCCACCTGGGCCAGAGCCTTACCTTGTAATGGACTGGCTTGTAAGTTGCAGCAACTATAGCTGGTTGTTTTTGTCCTCAGGAAGGCCCTTTTATAGACCTTTATTTCTTCAAAACTCTATTCACAACCCATTGTGGTTAGATGATCGTGTATGACTGCCACAGAGTCATGTTGTCCCCCCAGGCCAGCATTTTGCAAGAGCTGTTAAGTTAATTAGGCTGTGACTCCTGTAGCTAATTTCAATTCTGTTAAGGAATTTAAACATGGCTTTGTTTAACTGCCTTCTTTCTTGTGATTTTGGCTGGTGCCAACGTTTCCTGGGAATTCTGTCAGACCAAAATAATCACTGTGGTACTAGGTTCTCTGTTTGCAACCACAAGGAAACTCTTTCTCTTCTGCAGGAGTGGCCCCTTGCTTTTGGCTGTGAGGTAAATCACATCCAGATGTGTTACTATCATGCCTGGTGAGGACAAGTGACTTAAGTGTATCTAGAAGCACCACTTCCACATGTATCATTGCATGCCCAGCCTACCTATCCATGCTACTTCGATGGAAACAAAATTGTGCTCTCTATGGTGATTGTTCTGATGTATGCTTAGGTATGCTGTTAGGTAATAGCTATCTAGGAATGTTAGCTATGTATTAGAATGTTAGTTATGCAGTGGAATGCTTTCAGTGTGGTTATATGCTGGTTGTTTTTAGAATGTATTTGGACAGTTACTTGTGGTGCATAGTCTTGGGTGTCACAAGGCTTGCTGCCTTTATCTTCTTCAATTGTGTTAGATGTGTTTACCACGTATTTTTGGCGACGAGCTGGTCAGGCAACCTACTCAAGCAGCCTAACCCTGAGGACAGCGCTTCCTTCACCCCCTCTTCAACTCCTGTGAGGATTTTCAACTACAATATATTCTCAACATCTCCCACATGTCATCTCCTCCTCACAGCAAGTATTCAGTGGATATTTTAAAATATTTTAGTACTAAGTGTGTGTTTGGCATCAACCGCTTTAAATGTGCAGCGAGCACAAAAGTTCACGTTCAAGCATTGAAAAACTCACGCTTAGCCCCGAGTGCATGCTCTTTCCTCAGCATAGTCCTAAAGCTTCTCGAGTGCGTCTCGTGCCTTGTGGTAACTGGCCTGTTCTCAAGCAAAGAAGATTAAATTACTCTCTAAGCCTTGTGTATATGTTGTTGCCTCCTGCTGGCATTCGTTCAGCAAAGGTCTCAAGGGCAATCTAGCCTTCTTCCATTCTTGTATCACAGAGCCACCTGGTGAAATATTATTCTACTTCAGCCTACTTTTAGCTAATAGTGATGTAGTTGGGGACCCTGAACACTATAAATCCTTAAAAGGACACAATGACTTTCAATCACAGTATTATTATCCACCAAGTTTCTTAATGTTACCTGGAAATCCTCCAACTGAATGTGAGGATTGGATTGAAACTTTTGAGAACTATTTACAAGCACTGGGTGGTATAGATTTTCCTCTAGTCAGGAGAAAAGCTCTTCTTTTGGGTCTTTAGGTAAAGAAGGGCAACATGTATTTAAATACCAGTAGTAAGTGATAACCAAGGAACTGAGATCACTGATGTTTATAAGAAAGTGAAATTCCGCTTTCAGGCTCATTTTGTAAAGAACATCGTTATGCATTGTCATATATTTTACACTCAAATGCAAAAGCCCACTGAATCAATAACAACTTTGTAGATAGGTTACGTGAACTAGCTGACAAATGTCAATTTGGACAAATGACAGAGGAGCTCATAAGAAACCAGCACATCGTGCAGTGCCATAATAAGAAATTACATGAACGACTTCACTAGTAATCGCTCACTTAAAGATGCTATAACTATAGCTAAAGTGGTCGAGGAAAGCAATAATTGTATGAAGGAGATGCAACAAATAGAACTTAATATTGTTGCTGAGATGGCTGAACTGCAAGGTAGTGTGGATCAGATAAACACTGTGGGTAAGGAAACACTTGTTGGTCCTCAAACCATCATCAGAGAAGGAAATGCTAAATCAAGGAGTGAATCAAAAAGTACTAGAAAGTTAGCCACAGTTTTTTGTCAGAGGTGTGGAAGCCAGTTTCATCTGGCGGATTCAAACAATTGTTATGCAGTTGGCAAGGAATGCTGGACATGTGGGAAAAAGGGCATTTTGCCAGAATGCGCAAATCTGTGAACAAAGCACGTATTTCTGTGGTAGAGGAGGGGAAGAAAGATGTGGAATATAAAGTATTAATGGTCAACGCCAGAGATGACATAGAGAGTGACCGTGAGGTGAAAAGGAGAATCAGGCCAAGTGCTATTTTTAATATCAATGGATATTTTTAATATCGAGTCACCATTATTGCCAAACTGATTTTTGATGCTACCTGGCCTGGTGCAGCACTCAACTCAACTGATGTGATTTTCTAAAGGATAGCAAGGAGCTGATATTGAAGTCATAAGATTTATGCTTTTGAAATAAAGGGCCAGATGTGTGAAAGCTTTTTGCATTCCCAAACAGTGTGAATGCCCATTTGCGAATGCAAAAAGCCATTTCAGAATGTATAAAAGGCATTCTGAAAGCAATTTTAAGGAATCGCTAAAATAGCGATTCCTTAAAATTGCGACCCTGTTGAGAGAGTCGCAAATTGCGACTCTCTAAATAAGAAATCGCAAATAAGGATTCCTTATTTGCGATTTCTAAGCACATGTAAGAAGCAATTCCCTAATGTGAATTGGGCATTAAGGAATCGCTATTTACCACCAAGTTGAATTTGGTGGTAACCATGTGCAAATTTTAAAAATGCATTTAAAATGCATTTTTTAAATGTACATGGAAAGCACACATGCCCTTTTGGCATGTGTGCACCTTACATGTCCTAAAAAGACTTTTTGGGGTGCAGCAGAGGGGGCCGTAGGCCCCCAGCACCCTGGGGTTTTGCATTTCCAAAATTGCGATTTCCAGTTAGGAAATCACAATTTTGGAAATGCAAAAAATTCGCAAATATGGGCCTACAGGCCCATAGGTGCGAATGGGGCCGGTATCGCAATTTGCAATTCAGTAATAGCATTTGCGATTTTTAAGAAATCGCTATTACCGAATCGCAAATGTGATACATTGCATTTTGCGAATCAGAAATAGCGATTTTTTAAAAATCGCTATTTCTGACTCGCAAAAGGCCTTCTTGGTACATCTGGCCCAAAATTTTAAGGTTGAGTAGTATTGGGCAAAGTTCTGCGTGGCAGATTCATGGCCACCTATAATAGGCTGTTCACATCAGTATGCTTTGCACATTATTTTAAATCCCAGGGCTGCGAACCAAGTGATGACAGTAGAAGATGGTACTGAACTCCATGCTGTGTTGAAGGATTACGAGGCACGGTTTGGAAGAAAAAAACTGGGGGTAGCCAAGGGATATTTGCATGAGATTGTGGTGCTGTACCATTCAGACATGTTGCAAGGAAGGTTCCTGGGGCTGTCCAGACAGAGGTTAAGGCTACTTTGGGTCAGTTGGTTGAAGACAATATAATAAAAGCTGTGGAAGCTGCTGAATGGATTTCGCCGGTGGTGATGACGAAGACGGCTGATGGGTCATTAAGATTTTCTGTAGACCTATGTAGTCTCAAAATGAACATTATCATGGACTGTCTTCCTCTTCTAAACATCAATGAGTTAATTTTGTTGTTGTCTGGGGGCAGGTATTTCTTAAAACTGGATTTGAGAAGTGCCTAACTCCAGATCATGCTTCATCCAGATTTTAGACATATAACAGCTTTTATCACCACTGAGGGAGTATTTAAATTTAACAGGTTGCTGTTTGGGTTATCCTCTGCAGCAAGTGTCTTCCAAAGATTGATGTCAAACACTTTGACTGGTGTGAAAAATGTTGTTGTTTTTCAAGGTGATATATTAATATTTGGAGACAGCATTTCTACTCATAATGAAGCTTTAGATTAGGTTTTGTTTTGAATTGTAGAGGCTGGGCTGACCTTACGTTAAGATAAATGTAAGATTTTGGTACAGGAAGTTGAGTGTTTAGGTTATCTCATATCTGGTGAGGGAGTCAAACCTCAGTTAAATTTGGTCAGCACCATTGTGGATGCTGAAGTACCGAATGACATAGATAAACTGCATTCGCTCATGGGCCTGGTGGCATATTATGAATATTTGTACAAGACTTCGCCCACAAATCTGAACCCCTGAGAATGTTATTGAGGAAACTGAACACTTTTGTTTGGGGTGAAGCTCAACAGAAAGCTTTTCTTGAGTTAGAAGACAATTTTGCCAATGCAGGAGTTCTAGTCCCATTTATGATCGGTCTAAAATGTATTCTGACTGTAGATGCTAGTGCAGTTGGGGTTGGGGCTGTATTAGCTCAGGTGGATGGTGGATCAGAGAAAGCTGTGGCATTTGCTTCTCAGGCTTTCACAGGAGCGGAACAAAACTATTCTGTCATTGGGTGAGCTGCAGCGTGGGTCACAGATTATTTTCAGACATTCATTTGAGGAAGTAAGGAAGTTGTAAGGACTGACCATAAACCATTGCATAACGTGTTTGGGCCTTCAAGTACAAGCAATTGTTCTGGTTGGTTGGCGAGACCAGCAGTGAAGTTTCAAGAGCATGACTGCACTGTGGAATATGTTCCAGGGTGGAAATACAGAGTGGTTGGCTGCTGGCCCACTTGTTTGATCAGGCAGCAGTCTAATGTGAATTTGAGACTGAGGAAGTGGTAGTCAGCGTGTCGGATGAAATGGAAGATTTAAAGGGCACTGCTTCTAAAGAAAACTAGATTTTAGGGATGAAGGCAGTTGTTACTTTGATGAAAGGGGAGAGTGAACTGCCCGAGTGCGTAAGACCGTTTTGCAAAATAATGATGATTTATCTGTGTGTGATTATAATGTGGTGATGACAGGTGAACGGTTTGTACCGCCGTTAAGGGTGAGATCTAAGTTGATCCCGGGGCCATGAAGGACATTTGGGCCAAACATTAACTCTAAATAAGTTGAAAGAGAAATTTTGGTGGCCATCTTTAGATGGTAAGGTGAAGAAATGGTTGGAGATGTGTGAAATTTCTAGGCATTCACAAAAACATTAGAAAGTAGGTTTGGGAGCTACTAAGGAGGAGCAACATATGTGTGCTCCTCAGGGTAATAGTCAGGTGAAGAGGGTCAATAGATTGGTGAAGGAAACGGTGGAGTTAGCTTGTAGAGCTGGTTTGGGTGTTCAGGATGCTATCAAGGAGATTTTGTGGGCCCATTGCACGCCCATTAATGCCAACTCTTGGAAATCGCCTTTTGAGGTGACAAGAGGAAGACAACTGGGGACAAAATTGGTTACTTCTTGGATGCATGATGTGAATGCTCAGGTGCTGACTGGGAAAGCTATACAGGTTTGTGTGAAGAAGTTCATTAATGTGGGGGATTGGGTAAAGGTGAAATTAGGTGGTGTTGGTCATTGCTTATCCAAGTTCAAAGGGCCATACAAAGTTGCGAAAGTAGGAGGTAGTTGAGTGAAATTGGAAAATGGTCTAACGTGGAATCTGAGAAGGGTGGCAGTGTTTCAGAGGAGTGGTTTGAGTTTAATTTGTGGCAAGAAGGAGGAAGGATGTAGGTGCTGGTTATTGATGGAGGATGGCGAATTTCAAGGAAGGGGGGTTGGTGAAAATTGTGGACATGACTGTGTCGGTGGTGCTGGTGATGGCACTGCTTCTTCTTCTCGTTGTGGTGGGACTCTCGTTGCACGAGTGTCGAGACCTCGCAGACTGCCACAGTGGTTGGGAGATTTTGTGTGTAGCTGAATGGGAGTGTGTACAGTTTAATTTGTTCTGGGCAGTTTATGTGTTATTTGTTAGTGTGGGTTGTGTGTGTGTAAATTTGTCCTTTTTTTTCCTCTTGTGGTGTAACCCCATCCTTGTTTGTGTGTCAGTGTGGTGTGGTTGAGTTGTTGGCAGTTGTTATTTGTTGTGTTTTGGGGAATGTGTTGTATACTTAGATGTGTTGTTAGGTAATAGCTATCTAGGAATTCAGGAATGTTAGCTATGTATTAGAATGCTAGCTATGTAGTGGAATGTGACTAGCGTGGTTCTATGCTGTTTTTTAAATGTATTTGAACAGTTACTTGTGGAGCCTGGCCTTAGGTGTCACAGGGTTTGCTGCCGAATAAGCTTTGTGACATTCATTTTCTTCAAGTGTCTTGGACGTGTTTACCAACGTTTCTGTGGGTATGTTGTGCTGCAATGGTACAAATGACTAAGCCTTCACTCAGCCACTCCTGTGACATGCTGGCCCCACCGCTATACTCTCCCTTAACCCAATTAGTCTCATTTCGATGGCCACTGACTTGTAGCTGGATAGTTATCTTTGTGGCTGCCTTGTTTATTAGGAAACTCTTAAACGAGAAAAACACATTGTGAGCGTGATCCATTTTTGGTGGTGACAACTTATTACAGTGTCAAATCCTCCTTGACAGGTCTCTGGGTTTTCCATATAACACTGGTGTGCATGTGAAAGGAAGGAAAAGAGGATGCCAAAACGATTATTGTGTACCTACTGTCTGAATGCTGGAAAATGCTACTGTTCTACCAAACACTTGTCTCTTGGTTGATTGTGGGTAAACTGCCTGCCCCTAACCGGATTTTAGCTAGATGTGGGAGGAGACTAGGATTACCTTAGTGCACTCTGCCCACACATATACACACAGACATCAGAGCCCAAATTTAGTGCAGCTGAAGACTTTTGTCATCATGAAAATGGGTAGAGTTGGCCCCGGGAACTTTTACTCTATTGAATAGGGTGTGCCCAGGAGTCATTCCACGCACTAGTTTATGCCAGGCATAAATGTGGCATCTCCAGGCACCCACGTCTCAACACTCCTGGACTTGAGGAAGAACAGAAGAAGACTAGACTGACTGTCTGTCACCAAGGTCTGGACCTGCTCCACTTGCACCGAAGAACAAAGAAGTGGACACCAAGGGTCATACGGCTGACCTCCTGTTCAACATACATGGGAAACAACAAGCAACATGTGACTTTTCCTACAACTGCTCAGTTGAACAGTGGCAACAAGGTTGAATCGGACTCTGTCTGACACTGTTTGAATCTCTAAGTGCATCCCCTGAGGTCCTGGGGGGCTTCAGAAGTATATCCTTGTGGATTGAAACTTAATGGATCAATGCCGGAAGGTAAAATCTTTAACCAGGACAAACTTGTTTGATGTATCCAATCCGAACGCCATCGCTGGCAGCATCAAATTGTGCTTAGGTCACAGTTTACTGCAACTATTACTATCATTGGCGTTTTATGCTTCCTACTTAAAACTATTTAAAAAAATCATATCTTTGTCTCCCCTTATTGGAAGTTAGTCATTTTGGTGTCACTGTTTATTAAATTTTACTCTAATTTGGGTTAGGAATTTTTATTGTGTTGCATTTCAACTTTATTACTGTTTCAGTACTGCATAAATATGTTACACAAGGCCCTACGTTATGCCTGTCTGCTCTGTGCCATAGCTATGAGGGTATTGAGCTCAGGTTCATTTAGTGACTTTGACGATTCAGCCCATCAACAGTTATGATTGTTCTTTGAGGTGGGATGTCATCCACCCCAAAGAATATTCCAATTTTTTAAAAGTTGTATGCAACCCAAACCTTCCTTGCGTTTGCATTTCCAAATCTATGCAATAAGAATGAGCTTGCATACTTCTTAGGCATGTGTGAACTCCCTTCTAAGTTTATTAAGAACTATGCAGATAAAATTGAATAATATGCAATTTTAAAGAACTTTTTAAATGAACTTTGCTTGTTGTATAGTATAGACAGTTACAGCATAGAAGACAAAGCAATGCCAACAACTACAATCAGCAAAGGAGGATATGGTATTAAATAGCGTGATGCTTTTACAGCCTGCATTGATAACATGTAGATACTAGTAAAAGGGATACAATAGAGAGTAAGACCTCCTGTCAAACCGATGCACAAATTAGTCAAGAAAAATGTTGAGATTGTATGGAACGATGAATGTGAGGTGAGCACTGGGTAGTTGAAGAGAGTGTTGCGTAGGCTCTCATTATTCTAATGAGACTACTGGATTTTGAATGGCAGGATCACCTGTGGTTTGGGAGACTAAGTCTGATCCACTACAGGTGACACCTGTCGCCCCAATCCGGGTTTTGCTCCGGCTAACTAGCAGTGCCTCATCTCTACCCAAGGGCAAGGATGATTGGGCAGCCGAGCGCATGACATAGTTGATTTCTCATGGAAACCGTGGTCACTCAGGTCTCATCCGTTTCTCTCAGTTACACTAGTCTCAAATACACAATGACAAGCAGAGGCAGTATATGTTTCAATATGGTTTTAATGAAGCAACTGCATCTTAGATAGCAAAGCATGTACTGCAATAACCAGGACGATACAGCATGTTAGGATTAAAATTGTGACAAGGAGAGCAAAGCATAGAAATAACGCTACCACATTGTCACTAGAGTCAATAGACTACTTCCTACCTAGGCTGTAATAAAGCACAGCATGTTAAGCTCTAATTCTGCCCTTCAGGTTCCCCTGGGAAGACATCATCCCCCATACCTGGGCAAAGGCCTGAAGTCTGCATAAGCAGCTGTAGCAAAGCGTCCTGGTTCTCTGGATCTCCCTCTAACGTGTAAGGGACAGGGAAGACTTTCTATAATAAAACAGCTGATGTTCTGAGAAAATGTCCCTACATAAGGATGTGTGTTTTCTATGAATACCAGAGACAAAACTTTTACCACGTTCATAGGCAACCTATCTTACTGCAGCCTTGAAAGAAACACAGAGTGAACAAGAATGTCTTGTTTAAGAACGGAGTGCTGCCCTAAGCAAGAACAGCTAGATAGAGAGAAAATAAAACACGACTGCAAAAGTGGCTATTGTTAAAATAATAAACGAAGCTGCATAAAATATATCTAGGTTAAAGTGCACAGCGACAGGCCTAGTATGCTAAAATAACGTGCATGGAGCTATAACTAAAATGGCTACACAACAAGAGAGTTAGAAAAATCACTTTCACCTCTATTTTTCGATGTAAAGTTAACTTGTGTTGTCACCACTGATGGAAGCCAAATTGAACTAGGGGCGGTTTTAAGTCAGATTACTGCTGCCATTAAAAATATCATAACAGTTGTTTCACATAGACTCAGAGGAGCGGAAACTAAATTCTCTGTAGTTGAATGCAAAGTATTGGCTTGTGTTTGGAAAGTGAACAAATGTAAAGATTTTCTTTGGGGCAAGGAGTTCTTAATTCAAACTGACCACACACCATTAGTTGGCATATATGAGAATGAAGAGGATCATGTAAGGCCTCTCACAAGATACCCAAACTGGCATGAAAACTGCAGGAGTATCAGTTTTCAGGTGGAATACATTACTGGGTAACAGAATATCTCTGCTGATTTTCTTTAGTCCCGAACTCTGTGTGATGAAGGTGACGGTGAGAGCCAGTGGAATGAAAAAAATAATGTGACAGTGATTCCTCAACTACCATCTCGAGGACAAGCTGGCTTCCAACTATAGATGCAGTGCTCAAAGAAGCGAATGAGTACGCTGTGAACGAGTGCCCCCTGAAAGAGTTCTTGACACAAGCCTCCAGTCCTTGTGGAAGGTGAAGATGGAGTCTCTTTAGAAGACATAGGGGGTCATTCTGACCCCGGCGGTCATGGACCGCCGGGGCCAGGGTTGGCGGGAGCACCGCCAACAGGCTGGCGGTGCCCCGCAGGGCATTCTGACCGCGGCGGTTCTGCCACGGTCAGAAGTGGAAAACCGGCGGTCTCCCGCCGGTTTTCCGCTGCCCTTAAGAATCCTCCATGGCGGCGCAGCTCGCTGCGCCGCCATGGGGATTCTGACAGCCCATACCGCCATCCTGTTCCTGGCGGTTCGCCCGCCAGGAACAGGATGGCGGTATGGGTTGTCGTGGGGCCCCTGGGGTCCCCTGCAGTGCCCATGCCAATGTCATGGGCACTGCAGGGGCCCCCGTAAGAGGGCCCCACTTTGTATTTCAGTGTCTGCTTTGCAGACACTGAAATACGCGACGGGTGCCACTGCACCCGTCGCACCTTCCCACTCCGCCGGCTCAATTCTGAGCCGGCGTCCTCGTGGGAAGGTGTTTTGCACTGGGCTGGCGGGCGGCCTTTTGGCGGTCGCCCGCCAGCCCAGTGCAAAACCCAAAATACCCTCAGCGGTCTTTCGACCGCGGAGCGGTATTTTGGAGGGGGGAACTCTGGTGGGCGGCCTCCGCCGCCCGCCAGGGTGAGAATCACCCCCATAATGTTTTTTACCCAGAGAGATCTTACTACCCTCAAGTTCCCCAAGAGGGCAGCTGATCACCTTAGCACACTAGGTGCATGCAGGCATGACCGGTCTAAAAATATTCTGCATGGATTATTAGGTATGTCTATGTATCTAGATGTGGAGATGCATGTGGGAAGGTGCCTTGTGTGCAATGTTGCATATAAAACTATCAAGACACTTACATTTTCCCAAGATATGTCTCATGGACAGATGGACTATTGATCAAAGTGGGCACTGACTTCATAGGACCCATGAGTTACCTACCTTTTAACATGTGCTACAGCATTGTATTATTTGACTACTTTAGCAAATGGATAGAGGTGAAGTTTGTTTCACAGTTAGTTGGTGGTAAAGAGGTACAATTTACTTCCCATCAAATCACTTACGATGAATGGCATCAAACCTGTGAAGTCTTTCCTTCACCCTCCGAAAGTAATCGAAAAGTGAAAATGCCCAACCAGCTTATTACAGAAACTTTTCAGCTGGCATTCAGTTCTTGAGTCTCCCAGAGCCAGATTATGGTCTTATCGTACCTCTTCACACAGCAGCACAGGAAAAACACAATTTGAGCTACTCTGTGGTAGATACACCATCACAAAGTTTCAGCCATACTGGTCCAGCGTGGGCGAGATGGATGAATAGGTATGGCAGTGGAAGCAATATTAATGCAAGAGTTTTTGTATGTGTGAAACACAGGAAGATCTGTAACCCCTACGATACCAGGAATGCAGTCAAGGACTCTCCAATTCATAAAGGGGACCAAGTTAGAATTAAGTATGCATGTGGCAAGACTCTTAAGAGCAAATATAGCAAGCCTTTACAAGTGACGAAGAGAAAGGGCATTGCTCCTTTGCTAGAAAACCACCAGTGGTGGAATGGTTCTTGTGTGGTCATGGTTAAAACAGGTCAACTAGTGCCATGTGCCGCCTTCATTGGGAATCAATTCCTCAACACAAAACACCTTCAACACCCTAAATACGATTGTGTCTATTGAGGAAAATAATGTTACCAGTGGTATATGTGATGAAAGCTGTGCCACCAACACTTGCTCAAAGCCGAAATTACCTTCCATGTTGTGACAGTTACTCTAGGAGGAATGCTGCACAACCCTTTAAAATGTAAGGATTCATTTTTTTTATTAACTTGTTTTTTCATGGGAGGAAAGATGTGGTATCTGGAACGGAGTATTGTAGCATTATGCAGGTTGTTGCAGGTCTAATTTCTTGTTGTCTATTCCATCTTAAATTCCTTCTGTGTGTGTGTTCTCCCCAAGTGCAATTAAGTATCAGCACCTTACTAAAGGCCCACAGAGAGGTAAGGAAAATCTGTGAAAACATTTCATCTAATGCTCTGTGAAGGCAAAAGTACAAGTAAAGCAGACTGATGGTATCGTTTTGGCATGTGTTCTCTGTTTGATTATATTTGGAATTAAAATATATCTCGGGAGGCAAAACCATTAGGACGGACAACTTGTCACAGTTTCCTTGTTTTGTGGAAAAAGGTTATAAAGACGATGATCAGGAATGTGTGGTGGCACCCATTGATGCCATTTAAACGTGTGAGGAATATGCTTCTCAAAAGGAGAGGCAGGAGAAGTGTGAAAACTATGGTCAGCTTCAGGAGGTTAAGAAAATCAGCTTGCAGTTCTCCCTTGAACATTGAATGATTCTCAGCTAAGGTTTATTTGTACCTTTTGTAAGTTGGAGAGAAAAAGTTGGTTAAAATCACACACAATAGCTATCTAGGAATGACTGCCCTAATAAACATTGCTTAAGCAAGTACAAATAATGTTTTGTACTGTACAAACATTGGAAGATGACCGTGAAATCTATGACTGTTACACGTTCCTGCTATAGCATGGCAAACACTGGTAAATGATTTTGCAGGATCGTACAATGTGTTTCCCCTTAAACTAATATATTTGATTGTTTTAACTGATTTCTGTTTGAATGGACATATTTGTCCACAATCGTAATACTTACAATGTTTTAGATTCTCCCAAGAGGTTTTTTTTTTTAAAGGAAGTGGGTACCTGGAGTACTCGTGTCAGATAATGGAACACAGTATGTGCCTGAAAAATGTGTTCACGTTTCTTAATTTTCATGGCACTAAGGAAAAGAAGACCTTGTCCTTATGCCAGTGGCTTAGTTAAACACGTAAATCATTTTTACATTTCTCCTGCACAGCACTTGTGAAATCTTGTATTTAAAAAACAAATTGGGGCAGCTCGCGCCTAAGCCCTCATAACATTTTGTCCACATAAGCTACCCTCGCCAAATTTGCATCAATTTTTTCCAACATCCTAGAAATTCTAGAGGTACCCAGAGTTTGTGGGTTCCCCTGAAGAAGACCAAGAAATTAGCTAAAATACAGCAAAATTTTAGTTTTTTTCAAAACAATGGGAAAAAAGGGCTTCAGAAGAAGGCTTCTGTTTTTTCCCTGAAAATGGCATCAACAAAGGGTCTGTGGTGCTAAAATCACCATCTTCCCAGCTTTCAGGAACAGGCAGACTTGAATCAGAAAAACACATTTTTCAACACAATTTTGGCACTTTACTGGGACGTGCCCCATTTTTACAATTTTTTGTGCTTTTACCCTCCTTCCAGTTAGTGACAGAAATAGGTGTGACCCCAATGCTGGATCCTGGAAAGCTAAGCATTTCTGAAAAGTAGACAAAATTCTGAATTCACCAAGGGGTCGTTTGTGTAGATCCTACAAGGTTTTCCTACAGGAATTAACAGCTGGAATAAAACAAATATTGACATTGAGGTGAAAAAAACATAAATTTTTCTCCACGTTTTACTCTGTAACTTTTTCCTGCGATGTCAAATTTTTGAAAGCAATATATCGTTACGTCTGCTGGAATCTTGTAGGTTCATCAAGAACCCTAGATTCCCAGAGCCAATAAATGAGCTGCAGCTTGCAATGGGTTTTCCTTGGATACCTGGTAAACAGCAATTCATTTGGTGAAATATAAAGAGTGAACAATAGATATCATGGAAAACCTTTCTTTTTCAAAATGGGCACAAGATAAGGTGTTGAAAAGCAGTGGTTACTTGCACATTTCTGAATTCCGGGTTGCCCATACTAGCATGTGAATTACACAGCATTTCTCAAATAGTCGTCATTTTTACACATTGTCTTACATTTGGAAGGAAAAAATGTTGAGAAAGACAAGGGTCAATAATACTTGTTCTGCTATTCGGTGTTCCCCCATATCTCCCAATAAAAATGGTACATCACTTGCGTGGGTTGGCCTAATGCCCGCAGCAGGAAAAGCAACATGGACACATCACATTTTTACATTGAAATCTAACGTGTTTTTTGGAAAGTGCCTAGCTGTGGATTTTGGCCTTTAGCTCAACCAGCACCTAGGGAAACCTACCAAAGCTATACATTTTTCAAAACTAGACACTTAGAGGAATTCAGAATGGAGTGACTTTTGGGGCTCTCACCAGGTTCTGTTACCCTGAATCCTTTTGCCCAAAAAACACTTTTTCCTCACATTTCAGTGACAGAAAGTTCCGGAATCTGAGAGGAGCCACAAATTTCCTTTCACCCAGCGTTCCCTCAAGTCTCCCGATAAAAATGATACCTCACTTGTGTGGGTTGACCTAGTGCCCGTGACAGGAAATGCCCCAAAATACAACGTGGACAATCACATTTTCCCAAAGAAAACAGAGCTGTTTTTTGCAAACTGCCTAGCTGTGGATTTTGGCCCCAAGCTAAGCCGTCACGTAGGGAAACCTACCAAACCTGGGCATTTTTGAAAACTAGACACCTAGAGGAATTTAGGATGGAGTGACTTGTGGGGCTCTCACCAGGTTCTGTTTCCCAGAATCCTTTGCAAACCTCAAAATGCGGCCAAGAACACTGTTTCCTCACATTTTGTGACAGAAAGTTCTGGAATCTGAGAGGAGCCACAAATTTCCTTTCACCCAGCGTCCCCCAAAGTCTTCCAATAAAAATGGTACCTCATTTGTGTGGGTAGACCTAGTGGGCGCGACAGGAAATGCCCCAAAACACAACATGGACACATCACGTTTTCCCAAAGAAAACAGAGCTGTTTTTTGCAAAGTGCCTTGCTGTGGATTTTGGCCTCTAGCTCAGCTGGCACCTAGGGAAACCTACCAAAGCTCTGCATTTGTTAATACTAGACACCTAGAGGAATCCAGGATGGGGTGACTTATGGGGCTCTCACCAGGTTCTGTTACCCAGAATCCTTTGCAAAACTCAAAAGTTGGCAAAAAAACACTTTTTCCTCACATTTCGGTGATAGAAAGTTCTGGAATCTAAGAGGAGCCACACATTTTCTTCCACCCAGCATTCCCCCAAGTCTCCTGATAAAAATGGTACTTCACTTGTATTGGTAGGCCTAGTGACCGCAAAAGGAAATGCCCCAAAACACTATATGGACACATTAAAATTATCAAATACAAAACTACCTGTTTTTGCGGGCAGGTGGCACCTGCGTTTTTGGTCCTGGGCTTAGCAGCCATATAGGGAAACCTACTAAACATTTCTAAAAACTAGACACATGAGGGAGTCCAGGGAGGTGTGACTTGCGTGGATCCCCCAATGTTTTCTTACTCAGAATCCTCAGCAAACCTCAAATTTAGCTTACAAAATCACATTTTTCCCACATGTCTGTGTGGGATCATCGCACCGGGACAAATTTACTACCACCCAACGTTCCCCTCAGTTTCCCAGTAAAAATGATACCTTACTTGTGTAGGTGGGCCAAGTGACTGTGACAGGGAAGAGCCAAAAACATGTCACAATTGAGGGGGAACCAAAGCAGGTCCAAAAGGGCAGTTTGAAAAAAAACATTTTTAGGCTGACAAGTGCAGCAGAATTTTTATCGCTATAGATGAGACAATGTTGGGTGGTAGGAATTTTGTGGATTCCTGCAGATTCCAGAAGGTCCCATCACAAAAATGTGGGAAAAATGTGTGATTTCCAGCAAAGTTGGAGGTTTGCATGGCATTGTGGGTAAGGAAATGGTGCGGGGTACATGTGAAGCACACCGCCCTGGAATCAACCAGATGTTTAGTTTTCAGAGGTGTCTAGGTCTTGTGGATTTTTCTACATGGCAGCGTCCCAAAGTAAAAAAAAAAGTGCAGCCCTCACCATTCCAAGTGGGATGATTTTGAGAGTTACCAAGCTCTCATGGCCCAAATGTAAAACCAAAACCCCAAATAATCAAATGTCCTCTTGCTTGCCATGGGATAAGATGTTTTAGTGTGCGGGGAGAGCTGAAAGACTGTTACCCCCTTCAGTTCGGGTGGGGGCATAACTATGCCCATACTGGTTGGTAGCCTCCACCCCACTATTTCTTTTATTCCCTGGCATCTAGTAAACTTTCTGCCCCTCACCTCCCCCCAGCAGAACAACTTTGGCCCCATTTATTTGGGGTGGGGGTATGGCCATACCCCCACCCTCTTTTTTTTAAGAAAAAAAAACAATCTTCCCTGGTCTCTGATGGGCTTTCTGCCCCCCCCCCCCTTGGTGGCAGATGGGCCTTCCAAAAATAGGCCGATCTGCCCCCAATGGGGGCAGATATGGCCAACAGTAATGTGCCCCCATGGGGAGCGACCCTTGCCCAAGGGGCTGCCCCCCCACCAAAAAAAACACACACATACACACACACCAATCCCTGGTGCCTAAGTGGTTTCTCTCCCGGGGGCAGATCTGCCCTCAAGGGGAGCAGAAATGGCCTAGAATACATTTGCCGCCCCCCAGGAGAGCAACCCTTGCCTAAGGGGTCGCTCCCCTCACATGAAATTGACCACAAAAAAATAAATCCCTGGTGTCTAGTGTTTTTTGCCCCCCCTTGGGGGCAGATTCGCCTAATAAAAATAGGCCGATCTGCCCTCAATGGAGGCGGAAATGGCCTAAAGACAATTTCCCCCCCAGGGGAGCGACCTTTGCCTAAGGGGTCACTTCCCACATATAAAACAAAAAACATATATATCCCTGGTGTCTAGGGGTTTCTGCCCGCCCGGGGGCAGATCGGCCTACTTATAATAGGCCGATCTGCCCCCGGGGGGGGGGCAGAAATGGCCCTACATTAATTTGCCCCCACTCCCCAAGGGAGCAACCCTTGCCCAAGGGGTCGCTCCCTTCATGACATTAACCTAAATAAAAGAAATTCCCTGGTGTCTAGTGGGCATTGCTGCTGCCCAGTCATATTGCGATCGGGCAGCAAAAATGCAGAGAGACATGGAAGGAAAGGAAAGGCCTTTCCTCTCCTTTCATGCCTCTCTCGCCCCCTCCACGTGATCGGAGGAGAAATGCTTCTGCATTTGTCCTCCGATCCACGCTGGAAGCTGAGCTTTTGGCGCAGAGGGGGCTGCCTCTGATGAGGTCAGCACGCCATCCTGCGCTGTTGTCATGAGACGCCATGGGGTGGAAGGGGAAGCGATTCCCCCAAGGTCCCATAGCAGAACGAGCTGGTCTCATCCATGGCACCAGAGTGCCGTGGCCGAGGGCAAGACCAGCTCGTCCTCGGCACCTGAGGGGTTAAAGGGGCTTAGAGTCCACCCATTACTTACCATTAACTGGCTCCCACGTGGGTCTTGTTTCCTTGCTACCAATTGGTCAGCGCCTCTTCCTTGCCTCCATCTTCCTCCTGGGCTTCAAGTCTTTTTCCTGCTGTGGAGCCGGGACTAAGTACTACTTCTGGTGGCTAGTGTCTTTCCACTGCAGGCTCCTGCAAGTACTCTTTTTTTGTTTTTTTGTTTATTTTATGAGCCCTTCTCCCACTCTCAGTAGTTTCTAAAACCCACCACCCGCCCTGGGAAAAAGTCGATCCCCCACTTACTCCGCACTAATGGAATTCTGCTTTGAATGTTGCTCCCTGATGCGAATGTGCAGTTCACTGCTTTCCGACACATGATTGCAGTGTCTTCTCCCCAAGGAAATGCTGCAGTTAAATTTTCCTATATACATTTGTGCACATGTGAAATTATAACTCATATGTTTCACTATTTTTTAATATTTGCAACTCCTTTTGTTGCTATTCTGCATTGATTTTGATGATCCCCACTGCAATTCTCTACCAAAATGCATGCCATTCCGATTAGCTAACACATGTATCCATTGTTTTAACCAATTTTTTTTTGCTCATGAGCTTCCTTCTGTAGTTATGCTGTTTCTAATTCATCTTCTGAAAACATCCGTGAAGATCATCCCTCAAAGTTCTTTGACAGATCTTGTGCTACTCTTTTGAGTGCTTTACACCACTATATGAATTACTCTCTTGTGGGTTCAGTCCATCCTCTCTTTCCTCCCACTTGCACATTAGCTCTCCCTTTCACTTATTAAGGAACACATGCAGCATGCCAGGAGTCTTATGTATGCCAGAAACTGCCAGTGGGTGTGTAATAACATACAGTGATACATTTGGGTTCATTAGGTCTCTCATTCCTGGGCCACGATGTCACTGCACATGCTGCACCAATGAAAGCTACGCCCCTGAACATAGGTCATGAAATGCACAATTTAGTTTTTGTTGAAAGCAATGTAAATCTGCATATTGCATGTGTTAGTCTGTGTGAGTAGAAATTAGACCTTTCCAGGTTCTGACCCTAGTCTTCCCAGACCAATTATCTACTCTGTTGGAATGGAAAGCAAATTTTGTTGGTACTTCGCCATTGCAGCATTGGCCATATAGGTCCAGCGATGGCAGCAAAGCTGTTTTTAGGCACCCCTTCATGTGCCAACTCCCCCGTGTTGTGTTTCCACATGTTGTGCTGCAGCACATGCTGCATTGCAACACGGCTTAAAGTAAAAACACAAAATAAAAAAAAAGAAGCATTATGATGAGGTCAGCGTTGGCCTCATTATAGTGATTTGTTTTTCTTAAAGCCGTGGTACACAGCAGCTTGCACTGCTGTTCAACATGTAAAAAAACACTGACAAAGGCATAGAGTTTGCATAGCAGAAACCTACTGGTTTGCCAATGCTTGTTTGAAATAAAGTATCCAGACAGCCATTGTTGCTAGGCTTGATTTAAAGAAGTATTTTAAGGCAAAGTTAGGAGTTATGGTAAAACACCACATTCTGTCACTGGACTTTCACCTTTACATATGCCAAAAGGTATGCAAGTTCAAACCCGGCTTACACCTACGTGGGTTGTGTCAGGAAACAATATTCCATAGTATTGTATGGTTCTCTGAAGAAGATTGTTGAGGAAGTACAGGCACAAGCTAAACACTATCAAAATCACATGCGCAAAAGTAAGAGCATAAATGTATAATTACTGTGACTCACAATGCAGTGTGGGGTGCCCCTTTGAGGATCAAAACAAAATTCTGACTCACAAAGTACTCTTTGTGCCTAGTGCACTTAAGTCTTTGCTGATGTGAATCTCTGGGTTTGCCAACACAAAAGCACTTAGGGCCAGATTTATTTCACACAATGCAATGCAGCAAGCCACCTTGCTGCGCTGCGTAAAAAGGACAGGAATGTTCTGTATTTACCATTATACAGCGCAGTTCTGCCCTTTCCTTGCACTAGTGCACTTTTGGCTGCCTAGTGCAGGCACCCTTGCATCACGGCACAAGGGTGCCTGTGTTGCAGGCAGGAGACATTTTTCTGTTTCTGTTTGTATAGAAAGAGGAGTAAACAAGAAGAAATAAAGATATTTCACCTTGTTGAGGCGTAGCGTTTTGATGCATTCCCAGGTCTACAACTAATGTTAAACATAGGAATGGGCCAAAATCCATGGGTGGATGCATGGGAACGCCTCCCTGGTGCAGAGTAACTCAAGGCAGCAATTTGCGCTGCCTTGTGTTACCCCAGATTTATCAAGCCATGCAGGGCCCTCAAGGTGGATTTGGGTGGCTTGATAAAACTGATTTTAGTGCTGCGTGACCATTGGGCCACTGTGCCTCTTGCGTGGCGCGGGGTTGATGCAACACTGATAAATCTGGCCTTTACAGTTGAGACAGACTTGTGGTTCACTCCTGGCTCAGCTGTCAGGAAGCTTGCTGGCTGGTTTCGGTTGATTTTTAGGAGTTATATCAATGTTTGAAATGGCCTGGCACTCTCAGTTACTGAGTACCTGCACATCTACAATCTGCAAGGAAGAGTATCGGCACTCAGAAGGAGTGATATACATTTATGGATGAGTATTGCAACTTCTCAGTAGCAAACAGATTCTCTATAATAGTGAGTACCTGTCCTTCTATTTTTCGATTTCAGTCACTGGTCTTTATCATATTTCTACATTAAGTTTTTGCATGATTTATAAAAAAATCCTTTTATACCTCAACTTGTGTTTTGGTTCTTTACAGCTTAGCCAAACCATGTTTTGCTCACTGTATGGATTTGCTGGCTTGCCCACGTCTATTGCCTTTCACAGCTAACAACCGCCTCACCCATTCCTTTCTATTCCATTAGCCTTCTCTATCTATCCTGCTCCCTTTCCTTCTCTTTCTGTCTCACTCTGCATTCATTCTGTTTCTGTCCCGCTCCCCTTCCTTCTCTCATCCTCAGGGTCAGATTGGCCTACTGGCAGGGCAACCGTAAATGTGAGATTCTGAAGCCATGGCATTTTCTGAATAGTTTTGGAGTTGACACACAGTACATCATCTGCAGCATAACTTGTAGATTTTACCAACAAAAATGTTTCTAGCTGGAACGAATCAAAATTGACTTAAAATGCAGAACACTGGAAGACCCTTTGCAAAGTCTGACTGGTCTCCTTTCAGCTGCTTTTTACTGAATTTTGGTGTTAAATTTGTAGTAATGAGGTGTAATATTTGCCAAGACAGTGTTTGGATATGTCAAATTGTAAAAGTAATTAAATAATATTGTAATAAAATGTGCTGCATTACGCTAATTAAGTTGCCTTTTCTTGCCACAATATGTAGTCAACTCTGCCACATAATTTTCTTCTTCCTGGCCACATAATTTCAGTGGCCCTGCCCCATAAGGGTATGTGGCACTGCCAGATGGGCCACACTGACTGGTGAGTGTGCAGGCAGGTTTTGTGGCTGTGTGTGGGGTGGGTTTGTGGTGCGGTGGGCTGGTTTTGCAGCTGTGTGTGGGCTCGTGAGGGTAAATATCTTTAAATAAAGACAATGCGACAGCAGCAAGAACTGTAGAGGCTGCAGATGTTGCTTTCACTTATAGCGTGAATGGGCCAATCACACTTTGGGCCTGATTTAGAGTGTGGTGGATGGGTTAATCTGTCACAAACGTGACGGATATCCCGTCAGTCTTATTACAAGTTCCATAGGCTATAGTGGAATAAAAATGGTCTAGCTTACGCAAAGAGAATTTTCAATTCAATTAATGACATTGAGGGACTGATTATGCTTCTTTTCCTTTACTGTAAAATTAACAGCAGTCAATCACAAGAAAACACAAGAAAAAACTACATCACCCACGAACCCCCAAGTCCATCAAAGTCACATGGTCCAATCACCAACAACATCAGCCTTTAAGAACCGAGGACACCATTTTCATATCCTCTTTGTTTGCAACCAGAACTAGAACAGGAAAAACACAATTTGAAGACAACATGTCTTAGTCCAGAAGAAAAAACATTTCCAATAGCTTTCACTGAAGGAATATTCAACTTCGGTCACTTTTCCAGGAAGATCCAGTATCATGATGACAACTAAACATTCACCACTGTGGGCTCTATCTTCAAACCAGCATCTCCAGATATCTAACTCAGTACTTTGTGTGTATTTTTGATCATTTCCTATGGAAGCAGAAAACAAAACAATAAAAGCTGGACCAACAACACAGAAGAAATTATCTAAACAGGATGGACGATTCAAATAGCATCTTAGCCACAAACTGAAATCATTAAGAATAATACGATGTACTTATACCTTATGTAGAAAGAATTGCAATTCGGGTGGGATAATCCTCTCCTCCGTGTCCTTAATAGAATTAAATATTCTTGTTGCATGAGCTAGAATTTTTTTTAATTCTATGTCAGGACTAGAGGCTCTGGTTATGCTTGTTAAAAGCTGTGCTACCACCACTGACACTACATCCATGATTGGTTTAAAATAGAAAGATTTAAAAGTCGATTCTGAAGATCAGTCTGCTGCTTTCATAATATCTTCCAATTGGGAACCTAAAGAAAACGTCTTTGATGCCATAGCTCCTCATGCTGAATGGGCTCCAGAAATGGAAGTATCAACGCCAGCTTCGGATAACAACCAGCGAATCCATCTAGCTAAAGTAGCTGAGGTGACTGGTCTGAAAGGTTTTTGTAGCGCAATGAGCAATTGGCCACCAGGATAAACATAAAATTCACTGGTGGCACCCTCATAAGCTTTAATGCATTGTACTGTGCATAACTTAGGGTTACTAGGAAAAACAGGATAGGAGACAATCCTTGTTTTAGATTTGGTTTTGCTGGGAATAGAAAAGGATACCCCCTCTGGGGGAAAATGTATACCCGAAAGGTCTAAGACACGAACGTCTGATACTCTTTTGCAAAATTTCCAGCACAATAACAAGGTCAACTTGCCAGATAACTGTTTACACAACAGATATTTGTTATGAAGACAGCAGTTTAGAACTTTGAGAACCACGTTCACGTCCCACAAAGAAGAATACTTAGACTGAGGAGGTCTGTGCAACCGTATGCCTCTCATGAGTTTGCATAATATAGGGTCCTCACCCACAGGTTCGTTATTAACTGGATCATATCCAGCGGAAATGGCCGATCTGTAATTGTTAATGGACCTTTAAGCCAAGCCGGAGTCTGCCAGAAAGGAAAGAAAATTAATCACAAGACCGACATCTGACTAAGAGGGATTGGCACCCCTTTCTACACACCAACTAACCCTCCTATGGCATGCTGAAGCATACTGCTTGTGGGCACTTGAAGCCCAGGCCTGGTCGATGTAAGCGGAAGCCTGCTTTGAAGTGCCTGCCATTTTCCATATATTCCTGAAATGCTCCAAGCCACCCATTTGAGTTGTTCTGACAGGATCAAGGGATGTGGAAGGCCCATTGGGGGTCCAGCAACAGGTTCTGGCTAGAAGGGATTAGGAGAGGGATTTTGCAGGACATCTCTGGCGCCATGGGAAACCAAGGCTGTTCCCTCCTTAAGGGAGTCACAGGAATGATTTTGGCCTTCTGATGCCTTACTTGAGCGAGGACTCAGGGAATCATACTGATAGGGGGAAAGGCATATGGCAGATATGGTGACCAATCCTGAAGGAAGGCATCCATTGCCATTGCTTCCAGATCCCGATGCCAACAGAATAAGAGAGGAATCTGCCGTTTGAGCTGCGAGATAGAGCAACAGAGCTGGGGCCCCATGTGTGATACAGTTTGAGGAAAAACCTCAGGTGGAACCTCCAATCTCTGGAGTCTCTGAGGTGACAGGAATGTCAATCCGCCACTAAGTTCTTCTCACCTGGGAGATATTCCGCTATGACAGATATTCGATGTTGAAAGCAGAAGTGGCAAAAATCTTTGATAATTTCTGCTAGCATCCGCAGTTTTGTTCCTCCCAGTCGGTTGACATACTGCACCGCTGAGATGTTGTCCATACTCAGCAAGAAGCAACAATCTGTCCAAGAGGGGAAAAGGCTCTTGATTACAAAGAAACCCACTAGAAGTTCCAGACAGTTGATGTGAAGTTTGAGCTCGGTCTCTGACCAATGGCCCCCCGTGGAGAGGGGTCCACATCTGGCTCCCCAGCACCATCTGCTGGCATCCGACTCCAGAATTATATCTGATGAGCTGGCAAAAAGGGCTCTGCCATTTCAGGCATCAATGTGTTCGGGCCACCAATTAATTTCTGTCTTGGCCTCCGGGGAGAGGCGAACCTGATCCGAGTACGCAAACCCCTTCTGAAGGTGTTGTATTTTAAATCTCTGAAGGGCCCTGTAATAGAGGGGAGCCAGAAAGATGGCCTGGATTGAAGATGCTAAAAGGGCCACAGTCTAAGCTACTGATCTCAACAAGATTGTCAGGCTGTGGAAGACACATCACAATTCCTTCTTGATATTAGGGATCAACAGGGAAGGAAGGATCACTTGTGACAACACTGAATCTATACAGAATCCCAGAAATTAATTTTGTTGCGATGGGATCAGATAAGATTTCGGTTGGTTGATAATAAACCCCAAGTCATGAAGATATTGGATCATCCAGTACTAGTAGAGACTTGCTGTCTGGGGATTTTGAGCCATAGGAATCAGATCGCCGAGATAGACAATCAGCCTTATGCGTTTGGCTCGAAGGGCCTCACGATGGACCTAATCAGTTTATTTAAATAGCCATGGAGCCGATAAAAGGCCAAATGGAAGGACCTTGAACTCGTAGCAATGACCTAGCCAGAAGAATAAAGAAAAGGTCGATGTGGGGTGAAAATGGGGATAGTCAGGTACACATCTTTTAAGTCCCAACGACCATTCAGTCGCCCTCTTGCAGTATGTTTTGAAGGAGGTGGATACCTTTCATCTTGAAACGCCTGAACACTATCCATTGAAATCTTTCAAATTTAGCAGTAGGTGACAACCTCTGCCTCTTTTGCTGACAATTTAAAATGGTGCTGATGAAACCTCCGGGATGAGGGGAAGAAGGGCATTAAAGCATCTTTCTGAAGGAGGGACTGGATTTCCCCAGACATGACTTCCTGCTCTAGTAGGGAAAAATACATCTCTTGAGGAGAATGAGGTTTGGCGGGGGAACTGTAACATTCCAATTTGTACCGTTAGATGGATTCGAGGATCCAAGAATCTTGGGCCAGGAGTTTCCAATTGTGCACAAACAGTTGCATCCTGCCCCACAAAATCACCTCTGAGAGAGGGATTATTCTCACCTGAATATCCTGAATCTTGGGAGTTCCCTTGGTGGCCTCTGCGGAAGCGTTGGCATCTCCCACGTGCTTAGGAGGGGTAGAAGGTACTGCCTGTTGATTGGTCTTGCCACTTTCCATGGGTGCATTGGAAATGATTGCGTTGGGTACCCTGGTAAACACTTCAGCCTGATGATCAGGCTCTATATTGTCCGGCCCTTCTAAAAAGGGTATTGCAAAATACCTTTTTTAAGGGAAGGTGTGCTTTGTCTAGCATATAATATGTTGCAGCAAATTTAGCTACGTCTTTAATGAAGGGTCCTTCAAAGAGGAGACCTTGGGCCACCACTCCTGCTTCCCAATATGCAAGGTCATTTAGCTTTGGATCTATTCACATCAGTGTGGAATGCCGTCTTTCAGTGGAAGTTGCCACATTAGCATCACCCAACTATCAAACAGCTTGTTGCACCCATCCAGTTAAGATATCTGTGTCAATAGATACATCGGACTCCTTGGCCTGGAAGCCTATTTCCAGTATCCTGGTGAGGGGGTCTGAAATGTCCAGAAGCTTGTCCTGACAGGACTGCCAAGCCCTGTCTAGGCCTTTTGGGGATCTTTAGCCCATTTCTTCATAAAATTACCAATTGTGGGATCCACATCAGGTGTTTCAGAAACTTTATCAGCCTGGTATGGTCAATGGCACTCCGAACGCAGCCTGGTCCTGACGACTTTGTCAGAACTTTGTCTGAGATGAGTTTGGACGTTATCGGCTACCTCTTGGGTAGGAGCCCAATCAGAGGCTTGAGGGTGGACGATCTCGGTTGGATCAAAGATTAGACCTTTAGGAGAGTTTCGAGCAGGAACAGACTGATGGCCAGGACGTCTCCTCTTACTAGGGTCAGGGGTGTCCTCCTGCTCACTATCACTGAAGTCTTGCGAGGGAGAGTCAGTATCAATAGGGTCAGAGAGCTTGAAGGAGTCATCAGAGTTGAAAAATCTGTGTTTGTGGGACGCTGTACCCATGTTCCTCCAAGACTGTCGCTGACAGCTGTTCAAATGCGTCAGAATGAGGCCATCTTTTAGCTTTTGACTTCCCTTTAGAAGGTTTAGGTGCTGTGCCTTTAGGCTCTGCTGAAGGAGCGAGGGGAGGGAGCCAGCCCTGCTTTTCGGCAAAACCCTTAAGATGTGAAGTCTGCAGACCTAGAGCCTTGACTAGGGCTTTATTTACTGAAAGCTGGATGCTATTATTCAAGGCCTTAACAAGGTTTTCCTCAAAGGAGGGCTGCATGCCCTCATATTAATTTAGATCTTCCTCAAAGGGATCATATTGGGCCATAATGCATGTATACGAGAAAGATGGTCCACACTCTAATTAAATAAAGGTAGCAAGGCTACACACAGGGGGAATGCAACCCCAGCAGGTGCAGACTGAATAGTTGGATAGAGTGTGGAGGGAGGCACCTGCTAATGCACTCTAGGCAAAGCCTATGCACATTTTTACTACCCTGGGCACACTACAATGCTTCAGGGCGTAGGGAGCATGAATTGCGCACACGGAATACAGACCAAAGCAGTAAAGGAGCGACCTCTACTCGCTGTCATGAGTTTCTCTCTGCCACCGCGTTTAAATGATGCATGGTGGCATGGTGCATGCAAGAGCTCACAGTCCCAAGGGACTAGAAATGAGACTGCAGGCCGTCGAGGAGCGATGGCCGAATCCCGCTCCACAAAGAAAATGAACTTGTGAAAGGGATCGCAGCTATGGGGACTGATAAGTGCTCCCCTAAAAGAAGAAAAAAAGAGACTAGTAACGCATACGCGGACAGGGAGGCGTGCGCGGTGGTAACACACCACAATCACTACACGGAGCGCAGTCAGCTGCCTGAAGCTCTTTGTAAGCTGAAAGGTATCGGGCAAAATGAGATACAACAATACACTCTATAAGCGGAAACCACAAAAAACATATACTTCAAGGACAATAATATATGAAGTAGAAGTGACACCTAACTGGCTACGCAGCAGCAAAAGGATAGGATATCAAAATGGTGTCCTAGGTTCTTAAAGGTTGATGTTGTTGGTGATGGACCATGTGACTGTGATGGACTTGGGGGTTCACTGGTGATGACATTTTTTCTTATGTTTTACTGTGATTGGGTGCTGTTAATTTTACAGTAAAGAAAGAGAAACATAATCAGAGCCTCCAGTCCTGACATGGAATTGTAATACAGCGGATGGGATATCTGTCATGTTTGTGATGGAGTAACCCCCTCCACCAAATTGTAAATCAGGCTGTTAGTCATAGAAAAAGTAGGAGTGTGTCAATTTTTGGGTCGAGCATAGCAGCATGCAAGCGCTGCTTTTCCAATGTGCTGTTATTTATTTGGCCTTTTAACCAGGCCCACCTCACGCCCATCACTATAGTTCATTCATGAGCTTGCCCTTCAAAAACATTTATCACTGGTAAATGCTTTACATTTGTCCCTCCTAGGGGCAGTTTTGTTACCGCCTTGGACATCGACCTTTTAAATGGCTAATTGCACTTCTGCCAATACGTCTGACTGCAAGCAAACTTCTTTTTCCTTTTGTGTTTCTCACTCATGCTCATGACGTGGCGCTTTAAATCGGCTCACTTATGTCAACTGTTCTTTATTTTCATTTTCAATTTTGGGGGCAAGAAAAGCCCCATTTGGAGTTTACAACACTAATAGCTCTAATTTGAATAAATGCAAGACCCATTGCAATGGAAATGCTCGTTTAGTCTTTTTGATAGGGAAGGAACATAGTGAATTTCACTGCCCAATTTCTTGAATATTACCACAGAGATTGCATACAGCAGGCACAATTGCATGTGGTTTCCCACCCCTCAGAGCCCATCCAGACAACTTGTAGTGATAAGTCGAGAGCTGCACCATTTACTATTGTAGGCCCCGTTTTTAAAACCACCCAGTTAATAAATGTGCACCACTTTTATTGTGTCCAAGTCCGACTCTACTCCAGCTGTCCCTACTTCTATCTTGCTCTCCTTCCTTTCAACTCTGTGCGTCCCAGCCCCTCCCCCTCCCCCACCCCAGCCTCTGTCTCTTGGTTTAGCAAGGATGGATGTCGTGTCCCTGAGCAGAATGAGCCCCTGGTTTCGGTTGATGTATAACCATATTTGCAGCGTGACAGGATATGCAGAGGATGCCATATTAATCATGTCGGACCAGGTTTGAGGGGAGGAGGGGTAATTATAGCCCCGCTGCGAGTGGAAGAACCGTGAATAATAGACAGGGAAAGTACCATACCACAGCTAAATGCCGCCTCTGAAATACGAAGTAATGAGGTGTGGGGCAGGACTGAGCCCAACCAGCGAACTGTGCTCCAGTGCAGAGAGAGTCCCCTCTCTCGCTTCACTAAATGACCTCAAACCTGGCAAATTCAGCAACATTCCACACGCCTCGTCCTACTAACCCCTAATGCCTCACTTCCCCCATCAAATGCTATTCCTTTATGCACTGCTGCACAGCTAGAAAGAGGCATCTATGCTATGCGGGACGCCTTCAGCCTAGTAGTGACTTTTTAACCAATGGCACAATGCATTATGGGACTCCGTAGTTTCGTTTTAAACTTTTGCTCTTCGAGCGCAGCAATCTAAGCTCCCACAGTAAAACACATCACAGCAGTAACAACCGTATATCCAGGGCCCCTAGATTTATGTTCTGGGGAGGACCAAATTATGCGGCAGGGCTGACTAAATTATGTAGCAAGAGTCGGCAAATTTTGCAGCACAATACGGCACATTGTGTGGTTGTGTTCCTTAACAATTTTATAATTTTTACAATGTCAGCCCTTTCTGGGCAAAGTTTTCACTTCATAAACACAAAGTTTAACACATAAATAAGCAATAAGCAACTGAAGTGACCTGCCACTGTGCACCTAAAGGTCTACCACTGTACAGTGGCTTTTAATCAGTATGAGTTAGAAACAACATTCTTTGTTAAAGTGTAAATTATGCAGGAGAAAATGGATAATGTGACAAATCCCTAGTTATGTGGAGAACTCAGTGGATGCAAACAACATAATTCCAGTGCCCCTGCATACATCTATATCTTAATCACCAGAAAAGGGCTAGTAGTGGCAATTGTTCGGAGAGAAAAGTGTGCAGTGTTTGTTTTTATTGAAAATATGAAACTCTTTCAACACAAAAGTTGACTTTTGCAAGGAGGACACGGAATGGTTACGGAGAGGTGCTTACTTCTTACATGTAAATATAACTATGTAGTGCTTACGACCCCTGATGAGGCATTGAAGCGTTTTTGGCATGTAGCATGGTACTCTGTGACCCAAGATTAGTTTAGTAGGGTAGTATAACTTTTGTTCTTTTGTTTTATTTTTTCATGTGCATTAGTTGTGTTAGGATATAGGGGGTTATTCTAACTTTGGAGGAGGTGTTAATCCGTCCCAAAAGTGACGGAAAAGTGACAGATTTACCACCAGCCGTATTACGAGTCCATTATATCCTATGGAACTCGTAATACGGCTGGTGGTATATCCGTCACTTTACCGTCACTTTTGGGATGGATTAACACTCCTCCAAAGTTAGAATAACCCCCATAGTCTTGTTTTTGTGTGTTTTTAGTAGAATTTGGGTAAGAATAGAATGATAGGAGTGGATTTGAAAAGGGGAAGTCGTTTTGTAAGTAATGGTGGTTTGTGCTTGTTAGGTGAGTAGCAGGCTAAAAAGAAGGGATAAAAGATTGAGAAGAAAGATGAGTCAACGGGAGCATGGTTAGGACTAATCAAGCAACCTTCCTGTCACCTGGCTAGAGAAACGAGCCCCCTTAAGTACATCATACTAAACCAGGTAACACGCAGACAAAAGGTCCCTGCTAACTTCACCCCTTATTCTGTCCAGTGTGTACAGGCCTTCCATTTGCTTGGGCTCCTCCTTAACCTATTTATTCCTGCAGAGCTGTATTTAGGACTATCACAAACAAGAAGGAATATACTATTGAGAGTCCAGTTTCAGCTGTTCTATTAGATATCTTGCCCCTAAGATTTGGAATAGTTTGGTAGGTAAACTGCGGCAGCCATTTTCCAATGCTTCCTTCAGAAAACAGTTAAAAACCTGGATTTTTTAAATCTTGGCTTGCTGGTAACTTTTTAAACTACCCCACCACTGTAGGAGGCTGGCCTGGCTTGTAGTGGGTACCAAGGGGTACTTACACTCTGTACCAGGTCCAGTTATCCCTTATTAGTGTAGAAGAGGTGTTTCTAGCAACTTAGGCTGATAGAAGGTAGCTATAGCAGAACAGCTTAGGCTGAACTAGGAGACATGCAAAGCTCCTACTATACCACTTGTGTCATATGCACAATATCATAAAAAAACACAATACACAGATATACTAAAAATAAAGGTACTTTATTTTTATGACAACATGCCAAAAGTATCTCAGTGAGTACCCTCAGTATGAGGATGCCAAATATACACAAGATATATGTACACAATACCAAAAATATGCAGTAATAGCAAAAGGAAGTAAGGCAAGCAATGTAAAGTTACAGTAGATTGCAATAGTAGCACATAGGTATAGGGGCAACACAAACCATATACTCCAAAAGTGGAATGCGAACCACGAATGGACCCCAAACCTATGTGAGCTTGTAGAGGGTCGCTGGGACTGTAAGAAAACAGTGAGGGTTAGAAAAATAGCCCACCCCAAGACCCTGAAAAGTAGGTGTAAAGTGCACCTATATTCCCCAGAGAGCACAGAAGTCGTGATAGGGGAATTCTGCAAGGAAGACCAACACCAGCAATGCAACCAAAGTGGATTTCCGGACCTGAGTACCTGTGGAACAAGGGGACCAAGTCCAAGAGTCGCGACAATGTCGAGAGAGGGCAGATGCCCAGGAAATGCCAGCTGAGGGTGCAAAGAAGATGCCACCGGATGGTAGAAGCTGTGGATTCTGAAAGAACGAAGAGGGCCAGAAACTTCCCCTTTGGAGGATGGATGTCCCACGTCATGAAGAAGCTTGCAGAGGTGTTCCCACGCAGAAAGACAGCAAACAAGCCTTGCTAGCTGCAAGGGTCGCGGTTAGGGTTTTTGGGTGCTGCTGTGGCCCAGGAGGGACCAGGATGTCGCCACTTGGATGAGGAGACAGAGGGGGCGCCCATCAAGTCAGGGAGCCTCACAGAAGCAGGCAGCACCCGCAGAAGTACCGGAACAGGCACTTGGAAGAGGAGTGAACCGGAGTCCACCCGAAGTCAGAAAAGGGAGTACCACGACGCCGGAGGACAACTCAGAAGGTTGTGCACTGCAGGTTAGAGTGTCGGGGACTCAGGCTTGGCTGTGCACGAAGGAAATCCTGGAAGAGTGCACAGGAGCCGGAGCAGCCGCAAATCACGCGGTACACAGCAATGCAGTCTAGCGTGGGGAGGCAAGGACTTACCTCCACCAAACTTGGACTGAAGAGTCACTGGACTGTGGGAGTCACTTGGACAGAGTTGCTGAGTTCCAGGGACCACGCTCGTCGTGCTGAGAGGGGACCCAGAGGACCGGTGATGCAGTCTTTTGTTGCCTGCGGTTGCAGGGGGAGGATTCCGTCGTCCCACGGGATATTTCTTCAGAGCTCCTGGTGCAAGAAGGAGGCAGGCTACCCCCAGTGCATGCACCACCAGGAAACAGGCGAGAAAGCCGGCAGGATGAAGCGATACAAGGTTGCAGTAGTCGTCTTTGCTACTTTGTTGCGGTTTTGCAGGCGTCCTGAGAAGTCAGCGGTCGATCCTTTGGCAGAAGGTGAAGAGAAAAGTGCAGAGGAACTCTGGTGAGCTCTTGCATTCGGTATCTGAAGAATTCCCCAAAGCAGAGACCCTAAATAGCCAGAAAAGGACGTTTGGCTACCTAGGAAGTAGGATAGGCTAGTAACACAGGTAAAAGCCTATCAGAAGGAGTCTCTGACGTCACCTGCTGGCCCTAGCCACTCAGAGCAGTCCAGTGTGCCAGCACACCTCGGAATCCAAGATGGCAGAGGTCTGGGGCACGCTGGAGGAGCTCTGGGCACCTCCCCTGGGAGGTGCAGGTCAGGGGAGTGGTCACTCCCCTTTCCTTTGTCCAGTTTCGTGCCAGAGCAGGGCTGGGGGATCCCTGAACCTGTGTAGACTGGCTTATGCAGAGATGGGCACCATCTGTGCCCATCAAAGCATTTCCAGAGGCTGGGGGAGGCTACTCCTCCCCAGCCCTGACACCTTTTTCCAAAGGGAGAGGGTGTAACACCCTCTCTCTGAGGAAGTCCTTTGTTCTGCCTTCCTGGGCCAGGCCTGGCTGGACCCCAGGAGGGCAGACACCTGTCTGAGGGGTTGGCAGCAGCTGCAGTGAATCCCCTGGAAAGGTAGTTTGGCAGTACCCGGGTCTGTGCTAGAGACTCGGGGGATCATGGAATTGTCTCCCCAATGCCAGAATGGCATTGGGGTGACAATTCCATGATCCTAGACATGTTACATGGCCATGTTCGGAGTTACCATTGTGACGCTATACATAGGTAGTGACCTATGTATAGTGCACGTGTGAAATGGTGTCCCCGCACTCACAAAGTCTGGGGAATTTGCCCTGAACGATGTGGGGGCACCTTGGCTAGTGCCAGGGTGCCCACACACTAAGTAACTTAGCACCCAACCTTCACCAGGTGAAGGTTAGACATATAGGTGACTTATAAGTTACTTAAGTGCAGTGGTAAATGGCTGTAAAATAACGTGGACGTTATTTCACTCAGGCTGCAGTGGCAGGCCTGTGTAAGAATTGTCAGAGCTCCCTATGGGTGGCAAAAGAAATGCTGCAGCCCATAGGGATCTCCTGGAACCCCAATACCCTGGGTACCTCAGTACCATATACTAGGGAATTATAAGGGTGTTCCAGTATGCCAATGTGAATTGGTGAAATTGGTCACTAGCCTGTTAGTGACAATTTAGAAAGCAGAGAGAGCATAACCACTGAGGTTCTGGTTAGCAGAGCCACAGTGAGACAGTTAGTCATCACACAGGGAACACATACAGGGCACACTTATGAGCACTGGGGCCCTGGCTGGCAGGGTCCCAGTGACACATACACTAAAACAACATATATACAGTGAAATATGGGGGTAACATGCCAGGCAAGATGGTACTTTCCTACACAACCCCCCCCAAACGAAGGACAATAAGACCTGATGAGTCTTCATTGTCTAAGTGGAAATATCTGGAGAGTCCATCTGCATTGGAGTGGGTACTCCCAGGTCTATGTTCCACTGTATAGTCCATTCCCTGTAGAGATATGGACCACCTCAACAATTTAGGGATTTCACCTTTCATTTGTTTTAGCCAAAGTAGAGGTTTTTGGTCTGTCTGAACAATGAAGTGAGTGCCAAACAGGTATGGCCTCAACTTCTTCAGTGCCCAGACCACAGCAAAGGCCTCCCTCTCTATGGCAGACCAACGCTTTTCTCTAGGGGTCAACCTCCCGCTGATAAAAGCAACAGGTTGATACTGGCCCTCAGAATTGAGTTGTGATAAGACTGCCCCTACCCCTAATTCAGATGCATCAGTTTGAACAATGAATTTCTTGGAGTAACATAGGCTTTTTAGGGCAGGTGCAGTGCACATGGCCTGTTTCAGCGCCTCAAAAGCTTTCTGACAGCTAGCTGTCCACAATACCTTTTTAGGCATTTTCTTGGAGGTGAGGTCATTAAGTGGGGCTGCTATGGAGCCATAGTTCTTAATGAACCTCCTGTAACACCCAGTGAGGCCCAAGAAGGCTCTCACCTGGGTCTGAGTTGTAGGGGGAACCCAATCTATGATAGTTTGGATTTTCCCTTGAAGTGGTGCAATCTGTTCTCCACCTACCAGGTGTCCCAAATAAACCACTTTCCCCTGCCCTATCTGGCACTTTGAAGCCTTGATAGTGAGGCCTGCCTTTTGCAGGGCCTCCAAAACTTTCCATAGGTGGACCAGGTGATCATCCCAGGTGGAGCTAAAGACAGCTATATCATCTAGATATGCTGCACTAAAAGCCTCCAACCCTTGCAGGACTGTATTCACCAACCTCTGAAAAGTGGCAGGGGCATTATTCAAACCAAAGGGCATTACTGTGAATTGGTAGTGCCCTCCAATAGTCGAAAATGCAGTTTTTGCTTTAGCATCCTCTGATAACTTGATCTGCCAATACCCTGCAGTCAAATCAAAGGTGCTTAGATACTTGGCAGAAGCCAGTGTATCTATGAGCTCATCTGCCCTGGGTATATGGAGAGCATCAGTTTTAGTTAACTAGTTGAGACCTCTGTAATCTACACAAAACCTCATCTCTCTTTTCCCATCTTTAGAGTGAGGCTTTGGTACAAGCACCACAGGAGAGGCCCATGGGCTTTCAGAATGTTCAACCACTCCCAGTTCAAGCATTTTCTCAACTTCTTGTTTTATGCAGCCCCTGACATGGTCAGGCTGCCTATAGATCTTACTTTTGACAGGCAAGCTGTCTCCAGTATCTATAGCGTGCTCACACCAAGAAGTGGTGCCTGGCACAGTAGAAAAGAGTTCAGAAAACTGACCCAGGAGATTTATGCAGTTGTCTTTCTGCTCAGCAGTAAGACAGTCTGCCAAAACTACACCTTCCACTAGAGCATCCTCTTCTGTGGAAGAGAAGAGATCAGGGAGAGGGTCACTCTCTCCTTCCTGTCCTTCATCTGTTGCCATGAGCAGGGTGAGATCAGCCCTGTCATAGTAGGGTTTCAGGCGATTGACATGGAGCACCATAAGGGGACTCCTGGCAGTGCCCAGGTCAACCAAGTAGGTGACCTCGCCCTTCTTTTCAACAATGAGATGGGGTCCACTCCATTTGTCTTGGAGTGCTCATGGGGCCACAGGCTCCAATACCCACACCTTCTGTCCTGGTTGGTACTGAATCAGAAAAGCCTTCTGGTCATGCCATTGCTTTTGGAGCTCTTGGCTGGCCTGAAGGTTTTTACTGGCCTTTTTCATGTACTCAGCCATTCTGGATCTTAGGCTGAGTACATAGTCCACTATGTCTTGCATAGGAGCTTTTAAAGGTTGTTCCCAACCCTCCTTTACAAGTGTTAGAGGACCTCTTACAGGGTGTCCAAATAGGAGTTCAAAGGGGCTGAAGCCCACTCCTTTCTGTGGTACCTCCCTGTAAGCAAAAAGGAGGCAAGATAACAGGACATCCCATCTCCTCCTGAGTTTTTCAGGGAGTCCCATTATCATTCCTTTGAGAGTTTAATTAAACCTCTCTACCAGTCCATTTGTTTGTGGATGATAAGGTGTGGTAAATTTGTATGTTACACCACATTCCTTCCACATGGCCTTCAAGTATGCAGACATAAAGTTGCTACCCCTGTCTGATACAACCTCTTTTGGGAAACCCACCCTGGAAAAGAATCCCAGGAGGGCTTTTGCCACTGCAGGTGCTGTAGTGGTCCTTAGAGGAATTGCTTCAGGATATCTTGTGGCATGGTCCACTACCACCAAAATAAACCTATTGCCTGAAGCAGTAGGAGGGTCAAGGGGGCCAACTATGTCAACCCCTACCCTTTCAATGGGAACCCCAACCACAGGCAGTAGAATAAGGGGAGCCTTTGGTGTGCCACCAGTCTTGCCACTGGCTTGGCAGGTCACACAGGACTTACAAAAGTCTTTTGTGTCCTCTGACATCCTAGGCCAATGAAACAGGGGGACAAGCCTTTCCTATGTTTTAATTTGACCCAAATGTCCAGCCAAGGGAATGTCGTGTGCCAGAGTTAGGAGGAACTCTCTGTACTGCAGGGGAATGACCAATCTCCTGGCTGCTCCAGGTTTTGGATCCCTTGCCTCTGTGTACAAGAGGTTGTCCTCCCAGTAAACTCTATGTGAGTCACTGACATCCCCATTTTGCTGTTTGACAGCTTGCTGTCTTAGACCCTCTAATGTGGGACAGGATTGTTGTGCCACACTCAGCTCCTCCCTGGCAGGCCCCCCTCCACCCAAAAGCTCAGCAGTGTCTGCTGCCAGCTCCTCTGGTGAAGGTTCTACACAGGGGGGAAATTCTTCTTCCTCAGAAGTAGAATCATCTGTAGAGGGAGGGATAGTGGGTAGGGATTTACCCTTACTAACCCTAGCTTTAGGGAGCACTTGGTCCATTGTTCCAGGATCCAAGTTACCCTGTCCTTTTTGCTTTTTGGACTGAGCCCTTGTCAAAGCAAAAATATGCCCAGGAATGCCCAGCATTGCTGCATGAGCCTCCAACTCCACTTCTGCCCAAGCTGATGTCTCTAAATCGTTCCCTAGTAGACAGTCTACAGGTAAATCTGGGGCGACCCCAACTTTCTTTGGACCAGTAACCCCCCCCCAGTTGAGATTCACAACAGCCATGGGGTGGCTAAGAGTGTTGTTATGAGAGTCTGTCACTTGGTACTGGTGACTAAGTAGGTGTTGTTCAGGGTGTACCAGTTTCTCTATTACCATGGTAACACTGGCACCTGTGTCCCTGTAGGCCTGAACCTCAACACCATTTATTAGGGGAAGTTGCTTGTACTTATCCATATTAAGGGGACAAGCAACCAAGGTGGCCAAGTCAATGGCACCTTCAGAGACTAGCACAGCCTCTGTGGTCTCCCTAACAAGACCAACCCCAACTAAATTACCAAAAGTGAGCCCAGCTACTCCCTTGGATTGGCTATTAGTAGGTTTGCTCCCACCACCACTGCTATTACTAGGGGCACTAGAGGTTGCAGTAGGGGTTGTGGTAGTGGGAGGCTTGGTGCTTTTCTTTGGACAACTGGCATCAGTTGTCCAATGGCCTTTTACTTTACATAAATAGCCCCATGGTTTCTTTACTTGATTAGAAGAGGATTTGGACCCACCACCCCCACCAGAGTGTTTTTGTGGGCCTGATGAAGACTCATTTTTAGATTTGTCCCCACCCTTGTCTTAAGACTTATCATCCTTCTTCTTGCCATCCTTGTCACCCCCTGTATGAACTTTTCTGTTCACTCTTGTTCTGACCCATTTGTCTGCCTTCTTTCCCAATTCTTGGGGAGAGGTCAGATCTGAGTCCACTAGATATTGGTGTAACAAATCAGACACACAGTTATTCAGAATATGCTCTCTCAGGATCAGATTATACAGGCTTTCATAGTCAGAAACTGTACTGCCATGTAACCACCCCTCCAAGGCCTTCACTGAATAGTCAACAAAGTCTACCCAGTCTTGTGAGGACTCTTTTCTGGTTTCTCTGAACTTAATCCTGTATTGTTCAGTGGTTAAGCCAAATCCATCCAAGAGTGCATTCTTCAAAACTGTAAAATTATTGGCATCACTTTCCTTCACAGTAAGGAGCCTATCCTTACCCTTTCCACTGAAAGATAGCCATAGGATAGCAGCCCACTGCCTTTGAGGGACCCCCTCTACCATACAGGCCCTCTCAAGTGCAGCAAACCACTTGTTAATGTCATGCCCCTCCTTGTAAGGGGGAACTATCTTATACAGATTCCTAGAATCATGTTCTCTCACAGGATTGCTATCTGGAATACTGCTGCTGCCACCATGGGGTCCAAACCCCAACCTCTGTCTCTCTTTTTCTAAGTCTAGGGATTCCCTGTCTAGAGCCAGCTGTTGCTGTTTAAGCTTCAGCCTGGACTCTTCCACTCTCAACTTATTGAGTTCCCTTTCTAACATCTTGTCATCAGAGTGGGTGGATTGGGAATGTTTTGACACAGAAGAAAGATTTGAATGGGCAGAGGGAGACCTGTCCCTAACAGTTGGCACCCTAACAACCTGGCCTCCAGGAACAAAAACATCCCTACTGTGATGGGAGCTTCTATTACTACCAGCATTGCTAGGTGGTCTGCTAAGGGGCAGATTAGGAAGGGAACCCTCTAACACTCTTACAGGGGGCTCCCCTGAGTCAGAGTGTGAGCTATCTCCTAACTTCTCAATTGAACTGCCAGCTAAGGCCTTATCATTTTCAATAAGCATGTTAGACAATAATTCTCTAGAGGGGTTCTTTCCTACCACTAGACCTCTATCAATGCAGAGACTCTTTAGGCTCTTAAAGTTAAGGTGGTCATAAGCTGTATTGATCAAATTAAGAGGAGTTCCTACACCAGACATGATAGAAAAAGGTTTAGAGACAGATAAAGGAGAGAAAAAGTTTCAGGACTTTTTAAGGAAACAGAAAAAAAACTTTTTCAACTTTTTAGAAACTTTTTGAAAGTTTAGGAGTACTTTTCAGCACTTAGCAGATAGTGTAAGAGAAGAAAAGGAAAACTTTTTGGTTAGGTGTACATACACTGAACTTGTTTTGTATATTATTCTCTTATGAAAAGTACACAATGAAAAAGTGGTAAGTAGTTGCAAGTACTTATCCCACCGCTGCCCAACCAATGTAGGAGGCTGGCCTGGCTTGTAGTGGGTACCAAGGGGTACTTACACTCTGTACCAGGTCCAGTTATCCCTTATTAGTGTAGAAGAGGTGTTTCTAGCCGCTTAGGCTGATAGAAGGTAGCTATAGCAGAGCAGCTTAGGCTGAACTAGGAGACATGCAAAGCTCCTACTATACCACTGGTGTCATATGCACAATATCATAAGAAAACACAATACACAGAGATACTAAAAATAAAGGTACTTTATTTTTATGACAATATGCCAAAAGTATCTCAGTGAGTACCCTCAGTATGAGGATGCCAAATATACACAAGATATATGTACACAATACCAAAAATATGCAGTAATAGCAAAAGGAAGTAATGCAAGCAATGTAAAGTTACAGTAGATTGCAATAGGAACACATAGGTATAGGGGCAACACAAACCATATACTCCAAAAGTGGAATACGAACCACGAATGGACCCCAAACCTATGTGAGCTTGTAGAGGGTCGCTGGGACTGTAAGAAAACAGTGAGGGATAGAAAAATAGCCCACCCCAAGACCCTGAAAAGTAGGTGTAAAGTGCACCTATATTCCCCAGAGAGCACAGAAGTCGTGATAGGGGAATTCTGCAAGGAAGACCAACACCAGCAATGCAACCAAAGTGGATTTCCGGACCTGAGTACCTGTGGAACAAGGGGACCAAGAGTCGCGACAATGTCGAGAGAGGGCAGATGCCCAGGAAATGCCAGCTGAGGGTGCAAAGAAGCTGCCACCGGATGGTAGAAGCTGTGGATTCTGCAAGAACGACGAGGGCTAGAAACTTCCCCTTTGGAGGATGGATGTCCCACGTCGTGAAGAAGCTTGCAGAGGTGTTCCCACACAGAAAGACCGCAAACAAGCCTTGCTAGCTGCAGGGGTCGCAGTTAGGGTTTTTGGGTGCTGCTGTGGCCCACGAGGGACCAGGATGTCGCCACTTGGATGAGGACACAGAGGGGACGCCCATCAAGTCAAGGAGCCCTCACAGAAGCAGGCAGCACCTGCAGAAGTACCGGAACAGGCACTTGGAAGAGGAGTGAACCGGAGTCCACCCAAAGTCAGAAAACGGAGTCCCACTACGCCGGAGGACAACTCAGAAGGTTGTGCACTGCAGGTTAGAGTGTCGGGGACTCAGGCTTGGCTGTGCATGAAGGAAATCCTGGAAGAGTGCACAGGAGCCGGAGCAGCTGCAAATCACGCGGTACCCAGCAATGCAGTCTAGCGTGGGGAGGCAAGGACTTACCTCCACCAAACTTGGACTGAAGAGTCACTGGACTGTGGGAGTCACTTGGACAGAGTTGCTGAGTTCCAGGGACCACGCTCGTCGTGCTGAGAGGGGACCCAGAGGACCGGTGATGCAGTCTTTTGTTGGCTGCGGTTGCAGGGAGAGGATTCCGTCGTCCCACAGGAGATTTCTTCAGAGCTCCTGGTGCAAGAAGGAGACAGGCCACCCCCAGAGCATGCACCACCAGGAAACAGGAGAGAAAGCCGGCAGGATGAAGCGATACGAGGTTTCAGTAGTCGTCTTTGCTACTTTGTTGCGGTTTTGCAGGCGTCCTGAGCAGTCAGCGGTCGATCCTTTGGCAGAAGGTGAAGAGAGAAGTGCAGAGGAACTCTGGTGAGCTCTTGCATTCGGTATCTGAAGAATTCCCCAAAGCAGAGACCCTAAATAGTCAGAAAAGGAGGTTTGGCTACCTAGGAAGGAGGATAGGCTAGTAACACAGGTAAGAGCCTATCAGAAGGAGTCTCTGACATCACCTGCTGGCCCTGGCCACTCAGAGCAATCCAGTGTGCCAGCACACCTCTGAATCCAAGATGGAAGAGGTCTGGGGCACGCTGGAGGAGCTCTGGGCACCTGCCCTGGGAGGCGCAGGTCAGGGGAGTGGTCACTCCCCTTTCCTTTGTCCAGTTTCGCACCAGAGCAGTGCTGGGGGATCCCTGAACCGGTGTAGACTGGCTTATGCAGAGATGGGCACCATCTGTGCCATCAAAGCATTTCCAGAGGCTGGGGGAGGCTACTCCTCCCCAGCCCTGACACATTTTTCCAAAGGGAGAGGGTGTAACACCCTCTCTCTGAGGACGTCCTTTGTTCTGCCTTCCTGGGCCAGGCCTGGTTGGACCCCAGGAGGGCAGAAACCTGTCTGAGGGGTTGGCAGCAGCTGCAGTGAAACCCCGGGAAAGGTAGTTTGGCAGTACCCGGGTCTGTGTTAGAGACTTGGGGGATCATGGAATAGTCTCCCCAATGCCATGACAATTCCATGATCTTAGACATGTTACATGGCCATGTTCGGACTTACCATTGTGACGCTATACATAGGTAGTGACCTATGTATAGTGCATGCGTGAAATGGTGTCCCCGCACTCACAAAGTCTGGGGAATTTGCCCTGAACGATATGGGGGCACCTTGGCTAGTGCCAGGGTGCCCACACACTAAGTAACTTAGCACCCAACCTTCACCAGGTGAAGGTTAGACATATAGGTGACTTATAAGTTACTTAAGTGCAGTGGTAAATGGCTGTGAAATAACATGGACGTTATTTCACTCTGGCTGCAGTGGCAGGCCTGTGTAAGAATTGTCAGAGCTCCCTATGGGTGGCAAAATAAATGTTGCAGCCCATAGGGATCTCCTGGAACCCCAATACCCTGGGTACCTCAGTACCATATACTAGGGAATTATAAGGCTGTTCCAGTATGCCAATGTGAATTGGTGAAATTGGTCACTAGCCTGTTAGTGACAATTTAGAAAGCAGAGAGAGCATAACCACTGAGGTTCTGGTTAGCAGAGCCTCAGTGAGACAGTTAGTCATCACACAGGGAACACATACAGGGCACACTTATGAGCACTGGTGCCCTGGCTGGCAGGGTCCCAGTGACACATACACTAAAACAACATATATACAGTGAAATATGGGGGTAACATGCCAGGCAAGATGGTACTTTCCTACAACCACCCTTGCAGAATTCTAGCATTGGTACACGTCAAAAGAGCTATGCGCTCTATAAATCAGATTATACATTACAAGGCCACTACCTGCAATCTATAAATGGACTTTGTATTAGTTGGCAAGCCAAAAACCGTAAGACTAGTTCTTCAAGTAGCAAATTGGTGTGCTGTGGGTCATTTGTAAATATTGGAATAATTAAGCTGAAAGCAGCTATTTATTCACTTTTCTTTTCTAATTAATTACTTTTTTTGTATTTCATTAGATGGCTGATCACCCACCCTCAAAACAAGTTTGGGAAATTGTTGCATCACTCTCAATCACTGTAAGCATTCCCCTAGGTGGTATTTGATTTTGTGATCCTTGGCTAACATGTATTACCACAAAAGGGAACCAAACATACACATCTTAATATTAGTACCCCTCATTGGGGTACAGTGCAGTAAGGCTAAAAGCCACCCAAGGTGATGCAGATACTTCTATTCAAAGTGTATGTGGCCGAGCAGTTATATTACAACCGAATTTAGTTTAGTGCCCCCTTTTTAACGTCGCTTCTGCGTAGCCTGTGTGCTCTTGCTTGTGTGATACTATTGTTTACAAAAACTGTCTTGGAGTCCATCTATTACTTAACATTTGTTATTTTCAGTGTTGCTCCTCCTTGCAGCCGGCTTCTTCGTCCTTGCTGTTGCAAGTTTCTTATTGTTTCTCCTGTTGCTTGAACCCATCCATCTCCTGTCCTTGTTGTCTGACCTCGTATCACTCGATCTTAGAGTTCCTTCAATGGATACTCTTACTGATCGAGAGAACTTTCTCCCTCACCTTTTTGCTTGACTCCCCACTCCCTGAAAAGCACTGACGCAAGGCCCACATCATAGCGTGCTTTTTGTTTTTAGGGTCGACCCTGTGAGTGCATGCGCTAGCTCGTGCGTCTCACTTGCAAGACTTGTGTACAGCAAAGGGCTTGTAGCCTGCCTGTTGCTCACCATTTGTTAACTGGCCTGGCACTCTTCTTCACAGCCTCGTAATTCGTTCACTTCAGGCCTGCCATTATTTCCGTTCCTCCTGTGTGGCACAGGGACTATGCGCTGATTGATTCAACTTAATTAGTGTCTGTCCACTGCTCCCCACGTGAACAAAGTACTATTTTATTCTTTTTAATTTCTTGTGCGCTGAAAACAGAAGGCGTGTGACAGGCAAAAACATGCCAAGAAGGACCAACAAAATGGCAATTCTTTTTCTTTTTTATAACTAACTTTCTTTTTTAAATTACCAAGTCATCTGAAGGATGCCATACAGGAGTTGGTGGTACTCAGGTCGAACCAATGACATTAGTGACTTTGAAAAAAGAAACACAAATTAAAGTGGTCTTATGCAGTATAACTGATGCTTATGTAAAGGGCTTCAATATCTTCTAGTCAAGCTTGTGCTACGCAAAACTGCATAAAAAAGACAGCTCTTTGATGGCTTCTAGAGGTATGAGCACATGCCTAAGTGAAAGCTTCGGAGAGGCCATGCCTTGGGAGAGATCGTGCTAAGATACAATCTCTACAATCCTGACGGAAGGAATATCATACCTATAGTGATAACTCTTTGTTTGCTTCCTATTGAAGCTAGAACCATATACAGGACTACTTGTATCACCCATAAAGCCATTCACATTTTCACACCCTCGCTACCTAGCAAACAAACTCAAGATATCAAGTGACTCTAGACCTTCATAAAATGCTGCCACACCTGTAAGAAGAATCATCAACAACACTTTAACTACAGCAACTTTTCCTGTAGACCTGAAAAAGGCATACATACGACCGTTATTAAAGAAAACAAACCTAGACCCGCAAGACCCCAACAGCTACAGACCAATCACAAATGGACCTTTCCTGGGCAAACTGACAGAAAGAGCAGCATTCACCCAGATGTCACAATTCATTGAAGACAATTCTATACTTTCAGAATTTCAAACTGGATTCCGCCCAGGAAGAGGCACTGAATCAGCACTCATAGCAATCTGGGATGATGTTAAAAACACAGTTGACCGCAGTGGAGTTGCTGCACTACTTCTCTTGCACCACTCGGCTGCCTTTTGATACGGTTGACCATGACACCCTAATTCAAAGACTCCACGAAGCCGGCATACAAGGGATTGCTCTCGACTGGATTACATCCTACCTTCAAAAAAGAACTAATATCATCTCTTCTTCCCCCTTCTCGTCCAAACCCTACCTCACAAAAGCAGGGGTCCCCCAAGCATCATTCATCTCACCTTTGCTTTTCAACATCTACATGATATCATTACCAGAACTGATCAATGATTTTCATCTCACATGCTTCAACTATGCAGATGACACACAAATACTACTTAAATTAGAATACCCCAAAAACATTGAAACTCACTAATCTTCAGTTGCCTCAGAGCCGTTGATCAGTGGATGACTTGGAGCCATCTCAAACTAAATGCCTCCAAAACAGAAATACTCATATGTGGTGACTGGAAAAATTATGACCCACTGTGCGCCTGGCCTGACTATCTCGGACCACCTCCTCAATTATCCAAGGAAGTTAAAAACCTTGGAATCACCATGGACTCCAAGTTAACAATGAATGCCCAAGTGGACAAATTAGCATGAACAAGCTTCATCACCTTGAAGACTCTACGACGCATCTTCCCCCACCTCAGATTTCCACACAAGGTGCAAGCTACTATCTCGCTTGTATTATCCAAAATGGATTATGCCAATGGCCTCCACCATGGATCATCTCCATCTAATATGAAAAAACTACAACTTATTCAGAACTCCGCAGCCAGGCTACTATTAAATGTAAAGCCACAAGCCCACATCTCCCCTGCCTTGAGAGTACTACACCGGTTACCCATTGCCAGAAGATGCACCTTCAAGCTGCTTTGTATCATGCACAGAGCTTGCGTGGAACAGGACCGATTTTATCAGAAACAAAATAACCAAATACATTCAACAAAGAAATATCCGCTCAAGATTGCCACCCTGCCTTAGAACACCACCATACAAGAAAAAGACTATAGGTGGTACAGCCTTCTCCGTTCAAGCGGCCAAACTATGGAATTCATTACCCCCAACTATAAGAGCCACAGATAACTATCTTGTCTTCAGAAAACTACTCAAGAGTTGTCTCTTTCCTTTATAACCACCATATTCAAACAGCTATGGACTGCATATGCCTATGTTGATAAATATTGTTTAACTAATTATGAGTATATTCTAGTTATATATAGTTCTTTAGAAAATATGTCTTGCTACTGTGTCATAACAATAAACCACACACATACTCTTTAAACCTGTTTAACTAATGTATATTTACTCATGGTTTAAATATGTATATGTATGTACATATATGTGTGTATTCATGTGTGTATGTGTGTGTGTGTATGTATATATATATATATATATATATATATATATATATATGTATGTTATTCTATGCTTAACATGTTCATAGGTCATTGCATAGCTCCTACATAAGGTGTTATATTAGATAATTATGAATCCCTGCACTTATTTTATATCACACTTTGTCTACCCATCACCATTGTTCATGTCTCTATCAATCTATCCTCCATTCCCACTCTGTCTCATCCCAAATCCATTCTACTACTTTCATCTCCTAAATAACCATGCCTAAGCTCTTCCCTCCTCCCCCACATCTAACTCACCCAAACCTCACTATACTACCATGATCTCCCAAACAACCCTACTAAATTCTCCCTCATTTATCTCACTGTTAACTCATCCAAAACCCCTCCTGCTACTATGATCTCCCTAACCCTTTCCACAGACTCTTCCCTCTTTCATCCCCCCTTTACTCATGCCAAGCCTAAATCCTATTACCATAAACTCCCAATTAACACTTCTGGATTCTTCCCTCCTCCACCCCTCCATTACTCCAGTCAATCCAACTAACAAACTCACATATCTGCGGCTCAAATTAACTCATAATAATACTAAAACTGTACTCATATTTCACTATACTAATCCACCACTAATTCCTTTTGGGTTCCGGAGTAGCGTGCTACTTGCCGAAAAGCACTTCAACACCTCGTCAGGGGTAGTAAGCACTATATAAATACTATTACAGTACAATATAATACAATATATATATATATATACATATATATATATACTGTATATTCACTGAAAAAACAGAGGTTAAAGTAATGTTACAGTTAGGTGAATATGTCAGTGACAGCATGTTTTGAACTAAAAAAAACAAACACAAATTCACCAGTTATAATTAGCAGAGCTAACTATAACTTGCACCTGCCAGGCCTGCTTATAACCTCACATATTACATTACTTATGACATGTTCTATGACATCACTGGTGACATCTCAAATTACACCATTGATGACATAACTGATGACATCATTCAATGAGTGTGTTAGTTTGTTTTATAGTTTACATAGTAGCAGGTAACTACCATATCATTTTTCTACCTTATTTTGTACAGCCTGTGTCTGGCTAAAGTGTTTACAAAATGCATGGGATCCTAATGCATCATAGGTGTGCAGAGGTATTGAACACATTTGTATTGAAGAGCAACTCTGTGTGCAGATGGCAGTTGACAACCTGTGTCCAGTATGTTCCACACAGGTTTTTATAATGCAGAAAACAATTCTAACAATGCAGAGATTCTACATACTAGATACTAAGTATTGTAAGCAGCCTTGAGTTATTAAACAGAATTGTCTCAGCATGAACATTTCTACATAACATAGAAAACTGTGTGCACCAAGTACTGACCTATGTACACGTGCTTCTTTTCCTTCAGAAGATAGATGGGTTATCTGTAAAGCTTCCACCCTTGTATGAAGAATGCAGGTAGCACGACCTTTAACACCTTCAGACCTTGGTTATTTAGGCTAACAGTGTATTTTTTGACAAGTGTTGCATAGAGTGTACACTGTTCTTAGTAGATCCATTTTAAATACTCTTGTGTATTTCTCATGAGCGTTTCACTGCAAACAGTGTGGTACAGAGTAAACTCTCTCCATGGAGTAAGCATTGTTTACAGTACCCACTTTTCTACTCATATCAGCTTCATTTCTCAGTGTAGGTTCTGCAACTGTGAGGGGTTTGATACAGACAAAAGCTGTCTGTAGTAGAGCATTATATTTGGAATAGACAGAGTTTCTTGAGGAACTTGGTTTTCTTTGAAGAGTTGTATACAGATTGAACATTGTGTGCATAGGGGTTACTGATCTATCTGTGGTTGATTGTTATTGTGAACTTGGCCATCCATGAAGTGTATGTTATAGGGTCAATGTTGCACATAACACATGCTTGCCACACCTAAGGGAGTTGTATCTGTGATGGCATTAATCATGCTTTATATTATTCTGAGCTATTTTGTACTCACATTCAGGCCTCTAATGCCATGATTGTGAAGGAGATCGTGTGATTGAAACACATTGCCAAAAATAAACGTTCTTGGAAAGCTTTCTCAGGAGTGCAAGTTTTTGTGTCAAGATTAAATTATATGGTTTACTAAGGGTATATATAATATATATTTATTGCCTACTGGTGTTTGCCAGTAGGTAGTTGTAGTTAGAACATAGTTTCCATAGGAAAAGCGTTTTTTGTTTTCACCAATAACTTTGGCGCCCTTTGATGAATCTTCATGAAAATTTCAAAACTAATACAATTGTCAGTTCAGCTGCTGTCTTGAAAGTTTTGGGGTTATCTGTCTAGCAGGGCAGAGAAAAAGGCGGTGAGGGTCCCAAAACACATTTATTTTCCCATAGGGTGTATAGACATGCCTACAGCCCGAGGCGCTGAACTGAATTACACCAAGGTTGGCTGGAAGCTAGATCTTGAGGCGCAGATTGGGCTTTTTGTGATTAGGTGTAAATCGATTCAGTCGTTTCTGAGCTATTAAAGGATAAAAAATATAGATATCTAGGAACCAGGAGAATTCGCAAATCCAACTGTCCCCGTGCAGATATCTGATTGGCTGCCAACACTTCAACCAAGTAGTGTTGGCAGCCATTTTGAGACTCAACTTCAGCCGAGTCCCCAAAAACAAAACAAAAAAAGAAAGAAAAAGGGTCAAGAGCGGGAATACCCTGAGCCCCTAGCCTTGATCCCGGGGTCCACCTGGGACCCCACCGGCGCTAAAAAATATATATTTTTTAAAATCTCACACATTTGGATTCATTTTGCACCCGGGTGGACCAAGTCTCAGGGCATGTGCATCGTTAATATTATGGAGGGGCTCATGGGGCCTCCCTCCCAGGGCTTTTGGAAGCCTCAAGGGCCACCACCTCCCCGGGGCTATAATCAATAAATAAAAGGGGGCTTCCCAAACCCCCTGGCCCTGGGCACCAACACCTCCCAGAGCCATAGAAATTTTTACAAACATGGAAGGGGACCACAGGGCCCCCTCCCTGAGCCATACATGGCCCCGGGGACTGCGAACCCCCAGGGCCAGCTCCTGCTACCTCCTGAGGTGCCCACCTTCGGGTGGTAGCTGTTTGCTTTTGCTTGGGGGGAGCTGTGATACCTCCCAAAAACATAACTCAGCTTCCACCATTGCGGGAGCGTTAAAACTGCTCCTGCTTGCTTGGAGCTGAGTTTTTGTCTATTTTTTCCTGCCCTCTGTCATGCAGGCAGAGAAGGAGATTAAAAGATTGCTCCTGCACGCAGGGAGCTGCATTTTCAGCAGCTCCCTGTGTGCAGGAGCAGTGTCTGCTCCCTCAGGAGGTGGGAAGCCGGTTGAGATGCTGGGTCCTTGAGGCCCCCCGCGTTCCACATTGTAAAGTAGAGGGTACCCTGGGTGGGGCCAGGGCTTCCACGTGGCTGGGCCTCGGGAGATTGAGGCCTCAGGGCTAAAATGGCCTAGGGATGGGGGCCACGTGACCCCCATCCCACTTTAAAAATAGAAAATGGCCCCAGGGAGGTGTTTGTTCCAGGGGCCTAATGGGGGCTGTGTGGCTCCCAAGTATTTTTAATTTATTGCTCTGGGGAGGTGGTGGTGGTCCCCGGGGCCTGTGGGTGATCTGTGTGCCCCCCCCAAAATAATGTATTTAAAGTAGCCCCGGGAAGGCGATGGTCCCCAGGGCCAAGGGAGGAACTGGCGGAAGGCACTCACAAGGTAGGCAGAAAAAGCGCTTCAAGGACATGCTGAAAGTCTATCTGAAGAGCTTTGGCATTGACCCGGACTCCTGGGAAACCCTAGTGCAAGATCGCCGCGCCTGGCGAAGCTGCATCAGCAAAGGCGCTACCTCCTATGAGCAGAGCAGGACTGCAGAGGCGCAGAAGAAACATGATCTGCGCAAAACCATAACCATCTCTTTGCCAACCAACATGCTGGAATCAATCAATCAATCAGTTTTTGTAAAGCGCAACTACTCACCCGTGAGGGTCTCCAGGCGCTGGTGGTGGTTCTGGGCCTCATTCGAAGAGCCATGTTTTGAGGTTCTTCCTGAAGATGGTGAGAGATGGGCTTTGTCTGAGGTGCGTGGGCAGGTTGTTCCAGCTCTTGGCTGCAAGGTATGCGAAAGATCTTCCTCCAGCAGTGGTTTCCCGGATGAGTGGGACAGTGGCTAGTGCCTGCTGGGCGGAGGGAGCGGTCTGGCGGGGTTATTGAAGGAGATGCGATGGTTCAGGTACACTAGTCCGATGTTGTGAAGGGCCTTGCAGGTATGAGTGAGTAATTTGAAGTTGATTCACTTCTCTACTGGGAGGCAATGGAGGGTCCTTAGGTTTTCAGAGATGTGTTCTTGGTGGGGGAGGTTCAGGCCGACTCTTGCAGCAGCATTTTGGATGAGTTGTAGTTTCATGATTTTCTTTGTTGTGGTGCCGCGTACAGTGCGTCGCCACAGTCGAGCTTGCTAGTGACCAGGGCATGGGTGATTGTTTTGCGGCAGTCGACTGGGATCCATCTGAAGATTTTGGCAGAGGGTGTGCCAGCAGGAAGAGGTGACTGCATTTACCTGTCAGGTCATTGAAAGGGAGGAGTCGAGGATGATTCCTAGGTTGCGGACGTGGTGAGTCAGACTAGGTGGTGTGCTGAGCGATGTGGGCCAACTGGAGTCGTCGCAGGGTGAGGTGGAGTTTCCGAAGATGATGAGCTCTGTCTTCTCCGAGTTGAGCTTGAGGCAGCTCTCCCTCACCCAGGTGGCAACGGCTTTCATCCCGGTGTGACAGTTCCTCTTAGCTTTGTCAGGGTTTTCAATGAGCGATATGATGAGTTTTGTGTCATTGGCGTATGACTCGATGTTCATTTTGTGGTCTCTGACGACGGCTGCCAGCAGGCCATGTATATGTTGAAGAGTGTTGGGCTCAGGGAGGATCCCCGAGGGACTCCGCAGCTGACTTCTGTTGGTTTGGATATAAAGGGTGGGAGCCTAACTCTCTCAATGTGATGTCCTTGGATGAACAACATATTAAATGTAGCCCCAGGGAGGTGATGGTCCCCTGGGGCCTGGGGGTGTCCACGCTGCCCCCATAACTATTTTAATTTGTTGCCCTGGGGAGGTGTTGGTCTCTGGGGCCCAGTGTGTGTGGGGGGGGGGGGTGGAGAAGGAGTCCATGCTCTCCTCCTAATTTATTTTATTTTGTAGCTCTGGGGAGGTGATGGGGCCTGGGGGGGGGGGGGGATCCGTGCATCACCCCATATATTTTTTTTAATGTTGTTCCAGGGAGTTGCTGGTCATGGGGACCCGGGTGGTCTGCGTGTCCCACCTAAATTTGCTTTATTATGTAGCCCCGTGGAGGTGATGGTGCCTGGGAGAGTTTGTGCAGCCCCTGAATATATTTATTTAATGGAGCCCTGGGGAGGTGGTGTCCACAAGGCCTGGGGGGGTCCGCGCCCCCGCTCCTCTAAAAAATGTATCTTATTTAGCCCCAGGGCAGGGGCGCGAGTTATAGTAACCTTAAAGCACGAGTAACAGTTTCTTGAGATAACTATAACAGGTGAATTTCTATGCTTTGATATGTTTAAAATGTGAGCCTAATATAATGTTCCTGTAATCTTTGGTTTTTGAAGTCAACACACACACTGTGTAGTGAAGTTGTGTTTGCGTGATTAATTTCCTTTATATAGATACCCATAAATACATTGAAGTGTCAATATTTACCTGGTATGCTGTCCACATTTATTATGTGGTGTATTTTTATGATTTCAAGTAACTGTAATTAACTTATATATACATAAATATAAACATGACACTTATAAAGCATTACACACAAGCATTACAAGTCTGTTTATTTAGAGACATATTATTTATGATTGAATAGGTACTTATAAAGTGTACATACACTCAAAGGGTTCTTGGAGCTAAAATATGTACAGTTATCTACGTAGTAAAAATTTGTACAGTTGTGGTGACAGAAGGAAAGGAGCGAAATATTTTCGACTTCTCTCAGTTTTTCCAGGTTAAGTAGGAGGTTAGCAGGGGAGCGATGAGAAAGCTAAGTGGTTCAAACCATCTGAACCTTTGATGGGGCACATATGCCGACCTTGAGCACCCAATTTAGCATATTGCAGAAAATGGGATTTAGCATTTTGTGGCACTCCTTTCCAAATTTACCTCATCTTGTGCTCGCAGTTATTGCCAAATTACAGCTGGCGGCCATATGGAGTACTAAACTCAAGCACATATAGCAGTCAACCTACAATAGAAACTAGTGTAAAGGCAAGTGAAACAAGCCTTGGCAAAACCAACCGGGCTGGCTTTGACAAGCTACTGCAATGGTTAATTTTTACCATTTTAATTGGATGCATATACCACAAAAATAGAACTAAGAAAAAAGGAAACATTCTGTCTAAGTATGACAGCTGTAGACTTTTAAAAAGTCAGTAAAAAACTATTGCATGTTATTATACAGAACGCATGGGTGCTTCCTAGCAGGTAGGTGTACGTAGAACAAGTAGGAGAACCTTTTCAGTTTTAAGGTGTATCATGCGCTCATATGATTATAACTAGTGCAAAAAAGCTGTTGTTGGCTTTGCATTATGCTAACATCAACACATAGCTTGATACAGAAAGAAGACCAGAAAAACAATAACAACAAGTACAATCAAAACCAAACGGTTTGGTATTGTAATTTGGCTTTGTCAAATGTCTGATTTATTGTGTTATGGGGTTCTTGAAAGTATAGTTTTTGGGAGGGATTCCGGACTTTCCCATAACAAAAATAAACTTAGCTAAAAGAAAAATATTTTTTTGGTCTGAAAAAGGACCAAATTGATATAGTTGCCCCTGGCACTGAAGGGAACTACTTTTTGTGCAGATGCGCTCTTATGAAATAGCAGAATGCCATCATTCACAGTGAAGGTTGCAATGACTGAAGTCTGCTGACCCTTTGCTCCAAGCTAAAATGTGGATGCTATACCAACATGTCAATATATGAAGGGGGCTGGCTGAAAGCCCCTATAACTGTATGAGTATATTGGATATATTCATTCCAATCCAAAGACTCCTGTAACTCCTCAACTTTCTGTAGCACCAAGCGCAGACACTGAAGTACACCACACACCGTTTATTGCTGAAATTACACACAATACGCCATAACGCGTTTTGGCCAGAAACCAGGCCTTATTCACATATGTGCAGCACCATTTTCATGTACTTAAAATAGTAAACAAGTGCACATGTGACTAACACAAAGAAAAAACTCAGTACCTACATAGTAGGATTAACATGTTGTTTTCAGTGAAAACTAATACTAAATAAGAATTACAGAGATACAAAATAATAAATGCAGTGTCAGTGCTAACATTAAAATGTAATCAACTTATATTCACATATAATTGAAAGGTCACTAAACATATAGAGGGGAAAGAAAGGAATGAAAACAATATTATAGTATTATAAACACAAATAGTATAAAAACGTGCAAACTTAAATTGGTAAAGCATTGTCCCATCAACCATGGTACTGAAGTGAACTTCTTTTTAGGTGGATGTGCACAGGTGATCAGGAAGTAATACCATCACTTGTAGTGCAAGAGAACTAATGCTGAAGTGTGCTAACCCATTTCCCTTTGCTATTTGCTGTGGTAAGTGAAAGCAAAATATGAATGACAATTGTACAGATCAATGTATGATGAGGACTGGCGAAAAGCCCCTATATGTATGTGAGTATATATATGAATTTTTCATGTATTATTTTTCTTTTAAGTTCATAGGGCTTCCACTCTATGACAAACTTAGGAAAACCATTTGCACCCATCTTTATTGCAACCTGCTGATGCCTAATGCATTATAGATGTTGTAATGTTGTATTTTTTCAACTTGATCAGTTGAACCTACAGAGCTGAATATGATGATTTCTAGACGGAAAGCCCAAGACTGAAGCCCAATTGTATCTCTAGGTGCCTCACTATTAAAATATTGAGGACAAGATCAAACTAAAAAAAAATATATATATAAAAAATACACATATAAATTAGCATTTACGTACAGTAACACCCAAAAGCCTGACTTTTCTATCTATCCATACTTGCACATATGACACAATACAATCTTATATCTCTTTATTATTTTCCTTATTCATGTATACCCTTTCTGTGTAGCTATGTATCATATATATATATATATATATATATATATATATATATATATATATATATATATATATATATATATATTACTTTACTCCTACCGTCGAAAGAAAGTAAAAAAGCCTTCAGCTCCCTCCAATGCAGTATTCTGTCTCATCCTATACCTCTTCCAGTATATCCTCTACCTCCACTCTCTGAATCATTCCAAACCTCATTATACTACTATGATCACCCTAATACCCTTTTTCAACTCTTCCCTCCTCTAGCCCTCCTTGACTCACCGCAAACCTCATTCTACTACTGTGATCTCCTATATAACCCTTTCTCGACTCTTCCCTCCTCTACCCCTCCTTGACTCACCCCAAACCGCATTCTACTGCTACGATCTCCCATAGAACCCTTTCTAGCCTCTATCCTCCTCCATCCCTCCTTGACTTACTCCGACCTCATTTTACTACTGTGATCTCCAAAATAACACTTCCTAGACTCTGTCCTTCTCTATGCCTCCTTTGACTAATTCCAAAGTACATCTAACTAATATGATCTCCCAAATAATACTTTCTGGACTTTCCCCCCATCCCCCCATCCCACCTTTATCCTAATCAATCAAACTAACTGACTCACATGTCCACGGCTCAAATTAACAGTGTATATTTCTCTATAATAATCCACCACTAATCCTTTGGGTTCCGGGATAGCGTGCTACTCACAGAAAACTGCTTCAACACCTTGTCAGGGGCAATATGCACTATATAAATAACAGTTTTCTTGATGATAAGGAGTTATCTGGTAACCTCGTACAAAGTGGGATTACAAAGTAAAAAATACATCTGAAACTGTTATTGCCCAGTGTTGTGCCCTGTTTTATGACCAGCTTGTAGGCTGTGGTAAACCAATGTGTCACACCTGAGAGAACGAGTGCAGAATGTGCTCACTTAAATGTAGGAGAAGCCCTGCCAAATTTCCCAGATCCTTGTGTGATATGCTGCTCGAGTCCAAATTGTTTTCTTTGAATTTTGGGACGTATAGTCTTTTATTTATTCTATTATAAAACAGACTAAAAGTCCCAGAATTCAAAGAGAAAAACTTATGCTGGGGTCGCACATCACTCATGAAACTGGGAAAATTGGCAGTTACGTAACAATGTTAAAGCAGATGCAAACATTTCTCCAATTTTTGCATTTCTAGAGACGTCTAAATAAGGCTGATAATCATGAGAAATGACTCTGTGGTAATGACAGTGCCATAAACTGGCTCCGCTTCATTATTCTGGGCTCAATTTATAGAGTAACCGCCTCACCACTTTTCATAACCAACCCCATTTCCAAACCTTGGCTGTAATCCTTAACCTCATAAGTATCATATCTGTTAACCTATTGAGCATACCAAGACTACAATGTCCAAAATGCATTAGGTAGTCACATGAAAGCCCAGAACTGGAAACGGTCCACAATAATGTTGAGTCAGGTGACCACATGATTCTAAGTCTCAGCTTGGAACACAATCTCTTCTAATGCATGTGACTTCGCCTTCATGGAGCATAGTCTGGTTCATTTGTTGTGTGAGTTTCACAATTTTGAACATAATCTCACTCTCATGAGTCTGAGATTTTGAACCCCTGTTGAAGAGAGCTCTTGTGCACATGTGTGTTTGGCCGGCCCGATACAGCCAAAAAAAAATACTCTTCAATGCTCGTCACCCCCATGGCCCCACCCCTTTAGAAACAAAACGACAATAAACAGCATTTTGTTTCTAAAGGTTTGCAGCTCCTGCTGGTGCTGGCGGGGGCGACGCTCCTCCACCCTATCAAAGGAGCCACCCCTGTCTTGGTGTGGTCTCCTGTACCTTGCAACACTGTCTATCCCACAGGGTGTGAGATACAGTGTTTCATGCTCACTGTTGGTTAAGTCGTTCTCGCTCATTGGTGTATAGTGGCCAAAAGACAACATGTAGCGCTCTTTAAAGAAATCCAAAATATATACGCACACCCTAAAATACCAGAGCTCTCAAGTTTAATGTGTTGAGTAGCTTATTCAGTTCAGTTATTTGCTTTGCATTCTGGGACTTGTGGTTTATTCTATTACAAAATCAGGATACTGGATGAGCTACTCGCACATGGACCTGGGAACCGTGAGCAGTCTCACTTGCTGGGTGAGAGTTTCACACCTGAGCACGGTCTCACTCACAGGAAGCCAAATTCACACCTTCAACTCATCTGTTGTGAGGCTGATGTCGAAGGCAATCTTACTCCTGGCATGTCTCAACGGCCCAATTAATTTTAAAGGTGTCTCACGCCTGGTGTTTGCTGGTTTGGTCCTTAACCTTTAGCCCAAGGCCCGTCATCCTTGTTCCTGTCCAGTTGTGCTTTTTGAGATGGATGGGGTTGAGTGAACCATGCTTTGTGACCTCTGGCTTAACACACCAGCCCTCCCTCCCCCCGCCCATCTTCACCTATGCTCCGAGACCCTTTTAATCAGCCTTTAATTGTACTGTTGAAACAGCCCCCTCGCTCAGTTGACTTTGTATGCCATTTCTTCAGGGTCACAAATCAATCTACCTGCCCCAGACAAACCCCCACCCACAGGCCTCATTAATCACCCACAAGCCACTTTGCCTGAGGGCACAAGCGGTTATTCCAAGATACACATCCCTGACTGCCAGGATCCCCTTGAGGCACTGTCACTGGTAGGACCTAATACCCGGCACATCTGCCTGAAATACGTGCAGATGTTTTGTACGTCTAGCGCCTGTTCTTACAGTCGTGTTGTAGAATTAAATAGCGCTTCATTCTCTTAACACATCAGGTTCAGTCGAAGTGATGGTTTCGAAGGTGGTGTCTGTAAGGATGCCAGTATTTTTCTTGGGCTTGCAGTTGGTGCGCACCAGCACACATTTTTGGGAAGAGGAACAATGGTTTCATCATCAGACTTTGAACGAGAGCAAGAGAAATAAAGGCGGTAACCAGAGGGGTAAATCTAGTTATTTTGGAGGAAAGAATGTCAAGAGGTAGTCTTGTGGTTTTGCTTCACGGCTGCTAACATTACTATTAACCAATTCAGTGAAAGATGTTTAATCATCCTTGAAAGGATAAGAGGCCAAAGCAGCACAGACGTATTGCACACCGATCTCCGAGGCAGGTGCACTAACCCACTGAAGCACCTCAACAGTGATTACTTTTCTACCAGGGTCGCTATCCCGATCCAGCCTTGCATCACCTTGAGTGCTCACAGCGGAGCAGCAGTTTCCCGATCCAGATTGCCCCTTGTGAACAAGGCTTCACGTTTTCAGTCCTCTCACGAATAATAGTTATATGCTTTTTGTTAAATTAAAGAACGTGGAACGATCTGTTGTGCTGCCACACGGCCCTGTGCAATATGTGGCGCCATCTGCCAGCCTTGTCTTTGTAGCCAACACCACTTTGAATTCTGGGTCTGTAATTAAATCTGTATAGTTCAATCTAGAATGGTTCAGGCTTGAAGACCAAGGCCCATATTTATACTTTTTTAGTCCCGCATTTGCATCATTTTTGGACACAAAATCGGCGCAAACTTGCAAAATACAATTGCATTTGCTAAGTTTGTGCCGTTTTTGAGTCAAAAAGCGGCGCTAAAAAAGTATAAATATGGGCCCAAGTCCCATATTTATACTTTTTTTGCGCTGCATGCATAATTTTTTTTACACAAAAGCAGCGCAAACTTACAAAATATAAGCCTATGTTTATACTTTTTGACGCAAACCAGCGCCAGCGCTGGTTTGCGTAAAAAGTTTTACAGCCAGCTAACGCCATTCCAACGAACCAGGCAGGCACCTTATTTATGGATTGATGTTAGCCGGACCTGCGGCCTTGTTAAAGTAAAAAAAAAAAAAAAGACCCAAGCCGGGCAACGCAGGCGCAGGGAAGAATGGGGGTTGTGAGTCAAAAAATGGTGCAGGTCAGGTTAGAGTAAAAAATCATACCTCTAACCAGACTTGCGCCATTTTTTGATGCACAACCCCCATTGAAATGCCTCCTGTCTTAGGAAAGATAGGAGTCATGCCCCCCTGCCCAACAGCCATACCCAGTGGACTTCTGTCCCCTGGGCATGGTCACTGGGCACAGTGGCATGTAGTGGGGCCCAAGTTAGGCCCCCCTATGCCACTTAAAAAAAAAATACATAATTACTTACCTCTACTTACCTGTACTTACCTGGGATGGGTCCCTCCATCCAAGGGTGTCCTCCAGGGGTGGGCAAGGGTGGCAGGGGGTGTCCCTGGGGGCAGGGAAGGGCACCTGTGGACTGCTTCCATGGTCAGAGACCATGGAAATGAGCCCACAGGCTCCTTAATGCCTGCCCTCACCCAGGCGCAAAAAAAAGGCACAAATCAGGCTGTGTGCCATTTTTTAAGGCCCGCCCCCTCCTGTGCGTTAAAATGACACAGGAGTATAAATAAGGCACACATGCCTTTAAAGTCATTTTTTGGACGGGAACACCTACCTTGCATGTCATTAACACAAGGCAGTTTCATGCATCTAGAAAATGACACACACTGCTGACGTTCGCGGGGTGAGTGTCAAAGTATAAATATGGTGTTAGGTTTGCGCCAAATTGTCATTAAAAAAAATTTACGCAGATGCAGCGCAAACAGAGTATAAATAGGGGCCATAATTGTATTTTGTAAGTTTGCGCTGCTTTTGCGTCAAAAAGTGACGCAGATGCGGCTCTAAAAAAGTGCAAATCAGGCCCAAACATCCTAACATTGAGTTGGTTAGTAATAGCATTTATTTACAGACCTGCCAATCATCAGGGTATGACCATGTCTCACACGAGATCGACTTCTTTTCACAGGGTCACCACTTGAAGATCTGATTACACACGGTTTGCAGAAGGAGGGCTAGAACCCCTTCAGAGGGGGTTTCCAGCGTGTACTGGAGTCTCCGAACAGCCGACCTCGATCGGCATTTTTGCAAAATTCTACGGGCATTGGTGGCAGCCACACGAAGTCTAGGTGCATATTTGTAGTAGAGTATGAGCAGGGCCACTGAAGTTATGCGACTGTGCGGCCGGCGTTTTTTGCATTATTATGGCAAATATCACCAGAACGGTTTACATACACACAGACAAAAAAAATTGTATTAACACTTTCTCCACCTCTGTCTTGAAAGTCTGCAAAAATGTTGGTAATTTCAGAAAATATAATGACTTCTCTCACGTCGTACCCTTACCCATCTGCATTCCTCTTTCTTTTCACTGCTCCTTAATACCCTCTCATGCAACCTGCTTGTGGTATAATGTATTTTAACATGTGGTTGGGAAATCTGATGCTCACCCACCCCCTCCTGTCTTACTGACCAAGCTACGGCCCTGTTTACAAATTAAAAATTAATGAAATAATTCTACAGCAAAATGTGCTGCACTATGCCACATAATTTTCCTTTTCTTGCTGCATAATTTGGCCCTTCCCTGCCGCACAGTTCCATTCGCCCTGGGTATGAGGTCTTTTTAGAGAGTACAGGACTCTAAGCTGTGCCCCTCTCCATGCCACCCCTATGACTGGAAGGATAGTCTTGGTTTAAACTCTGCCCTCCTCACACCACAAGCCATTCAGGGCCCTCTTTCTCATTCCTCCCAATAACAGTATTTTCAAGGTTACTAAATCGGCATCTAGTGCCAAGAAAAACGTAATTTCTTGTGTACTGTGTACCAAGAGCACACGTATTATAAAAAAGTTCAGGTGTATGTTCCAGTTTTGTACATCTGAAAAAATCCGTTGTAGTTACTGTACATGCAGCAGCAATGCCTTTTCTTTTGCTTTCTCTCTCATTCACACACACACACACACTCTCCCCCTCCCCCCAACTACAGTAGAAATAGCAGTGGTGAAAGTTGACCTCACATACAGCACTGGCTATGGCAGTGGAAAACTCACCTGCTGTGTTGCTAATATATATAGAAGCTACCCCTGCAGTCTAATCCGGGCCACTGGAATTGTGCTGCAGAGGAGGGCCAAATTATGGGGCAAGAAAAGGCAAATTATGTGGTGCAAAGAGGCACATTTAATTATATTACTTACTTATATTTGAATTCTTACACTTGCGTACACTGCCTGAGCATTGGTTGCACCTCATTAGTACCAGTTTAATACCCAAATGTAGCAATAAGCAGCAGAAAGATGGCCAGTCACGCTTTGCAAAGGGCCTTTGACTTCGCTGTAACACGTGTTGTTGCGTTTAGTAACTTTTGAACTGTTTGCGCTAGAAACCATTTTTTTGTTAAAATCTGCAGATTATGCAGCATCTGATGGATTATGTGTCAAATCTGTTTTTAGTGGGAAAATGCTGCAGACAAACAATTTCATAATTCCAGTGGCCCTGTATCTAGCATACAAATCAGGTTTCCATCTCTTGTGTAGTGTGTGTGTGTCCCAATCCAAAGGCCATTTCTAACGTGTAGTTTTCGGTACTGCAGACCACCTCAGGGTACTGTTTCCCACTCTGGTAGCCAGAGTTCTGTTGAATGAGTGGGTGAATGAGTGACTACATGTAAACGTAGTGAGCAGGTGGATTTACTTTGTGATAGAAGCACCTATGCTTTCCTTTCATTTCAGCCACCAAAGCTTGTGCTGTGAGCAGTTCACTCCGAGGTTCACCAGGTCAGCTGCCACAGAGAACACTGTGCGTTTGTACTGAAAATCACGTTTTTAATTGTGTCTTTATGTAAAACGTGTGTTCTGTGCATACTTCTCTCATATGACTATGTGGCCCTTAGCAACCTCCTCAAGACTACACCACCTGTTTCCTCAGCCTTCTTCTCATCTCTTCCAATCCCTTAGCCTGTTTACCTTTGCTTGAGCACCATCTTACATCATTTCTCTCCCTGCTTAACAACCTCTTTTTTTCTTACCTACATCATTTTTCTGGTCAGGTGTGAGAGACTGGGTTATTGGTTGACTGGTGTGTGAGCCCTGGTCAAGCAAAGTCACAGTCCCCTGCAGGATGAACCACAAAAAGTCACTAAATTGACCTGTGCTTAACCCTGGGTAGCTTAGCACAAAAAGCAGTCAGACTTAAGTTGGAGGCAATGTTTAAAGTATTTATACAGCACACAAACAGTAATACGGTGAAAACACAACACAAGTAAAATCCCAAACCAGTTAACAAATAGAGTAAAATGTAATAAATTGAGTCCAAAACTACAAAAAATCCGATCAGTAAAACCAGAGTTATGAATTTTTAAAGTTCGATGTTCAAAATTGTGCCTAAAAAATAAAAGTGCCAACCACAGACATCTTGTCACCTTTAGTACCACAAACAAGGGTCCAGGAGTGTGTGGAGACCTCTTAGTGGGTCACAACTCACTCAGGCAGTGTGCAGTTGTGGGTTCAAGGTGGTAGGAGCCTGTTCTGTCCCTGTGGCTCTGAACAGGAGGCCAGCAAACTAGCTCTTGGAGCCACTGCTCATATCCTGGGCGCAGGTATAGAAACAGGGCTCAATAGCAGGGCTGGCCTCTGAGGGTTCAAAGCAAACTTCAGGCAGCAAAGCAGTCCTTCCAAGTACAACAATAGTTTGGCAGAGTGTAAAACAGGTTACTGCAGCAGGCAGTCCTCTGAGAGTCCTTCTGCAGGTCCAGTAGTGAACTGAAGAGTGGGTCTGAAGGACCTATTTTGAAACCTTTTTGCCCTTATTCTTGAAGTTGGGAGAAGATTCTGGAAAGGTTCTTTGAAGTGCATGGAATTTACTGACTCCCCTGCACTAGGCTGTGCTCAGCTCCGTCCCCCATCAAGCCAGTTAATGGACCATTAATGCACGCCTAATCCCACTATTGTGTGACTGTCTGAGATGAATCCACAAAGTCTGTCAGCTACACCCAGTCATTTAACCCAAGACAGGCTGCAGGCACAAAAGGCTAAGGACTGAAAATTGCCAACTAAAATTGGCAATTTCAAAATTGTAATGCTAAGTCCCACTTTACCTTTAAAGGGGGTTTATCATTACAATTCCATATGTACCAAACATGATATATGTTCCTCCTCTCAATTAGGAATTACAGTGTATTAAATGCAATAAGGAATCCTCAATGTTATCCTAAGGGATGGATAGGCCTCACAGTAGTGAAAAATGAATTTAGGGAGTTCTCACTACCAGAACATGTAAAACTTTAAAGTACATTTCCAACTTTCAATTACACTGCATCCTGCCCTATGGGCTACCTAGCGCCTCCCTTAGGGGTGGCTTATATGTAATAAAAGAGGAGTTTAAGGCTTGGCGAGGGAGTTTAAATGCCAAGTCAATATGGCAGTGTGACCCTGTATTCAGGATGCAATGGCAGGCCTGGGACACGTTTTAGAGGGCTACTTAAGTGGGTGGGACGATGAGTGCTGCATACCCACTGGTAGGATTTAATTTAGAGGCCCTGTGAATATGGTATGCCACTCTACAAGGAACTTACAACTAAATGAACTATGCAAATTAGGGATATGCCAATTGTACCATGTTTTAGGGAGAGAGCACAAGCATTTTAGCACTGTTTAGCAGTGATAAAGTGCACAGAGTCCTAAAGCCAACAAAAACAAATTCAACAAAAAAGTGGAGGGAAAAGGCAACAAGATTGGGGGTAACCCTACAGAGAGGGACAGGTCCACCATCAGAGTATCCAGCATAGATGTCCAGGTGAAGGGTGGGCACATTTTTTTAAAACAGATTTTATTACGTTTTTTAACAATGATTCATCAACAATAACATAAATATGCAGTAAGCACGTCATACAGGCATCTATGTTGCCATATGCTGGTTCACCCCACTCCCATCCCCCCTCCCTGTGCCTCGATCCCCATGGTAATAGGTATGAGCCTAATGTTTTGCAATGGTGTGTTCTAGGTCCCTGCAAATCTTTTTTTTTTTTTTGATAAAGACATTTTATTAATTTTCAGGAAGGAAAAAGATCAATGGTACAAACATTTTAACAAGGAGCCAACGTGGCGCCTAACATTGGTCAGTCCCGATTCCCAGCTCCCAGGCATCACAATATAAGTAAGGTCAAACCTTACCTAGGCATTCACTGCAGCCTCCCACTTCCCCCATATCCTGTCATATTTATTCGGGCAACCCCTGGCCTCGTATACCAATTTTTCACGTTGTGCACACCAGTCCATCCCCCGCCTCCATTAAGCCAGTGCTGGGGCACCTCTGGTTTTCCAGTCTGCCATTATATCCCTCTTAGCCACCAGACATGCCACCCCGAGGAAGGTTCGGTCTGATCTTCTCAGCCCGATGTCTCCCATGATCCCCAATAGGAGGGGCAGTGGGTCCCTTTCTATGTTTCCCTGTAGGGCTCCCGAGATCTCCTGTAGGACCTCTCCCCAGTAGGTCACTATAACTGGACACGTCCATACCATGTGAAAGAAGTCGGCTGCGGGGTTCATGCATCGCGGGCACTCCGCTGTAGGTTGGAGGCCCGCCCGGTGTAGTTTGGAGGGAGTGAGGTATGCTATGTGGAGGTAAAAGGTCTGTATTAACCGGAAGCGGGTGGCCATTGATAGGGTACGGGGGGCCATCAGTGCTTTGTTCCAATCCATCTCTTCCATAGGGCCCACCCATCCCTCCCATCTCTGGCGGAGCCCCCCTAGGGAGCTGGCAGAGTGAGCGATCAAAGTACGGTATACCTGGGAAACACCACCCCTACCCAGGTTCCCCATCAGTACCTTCGCCTCCATGGGGCTATATTCGGGTATGTTATCTCCTACCTGCATGTGTACTAGTAGGGCGTGTCGGAGCAGGAGATACTTATGAAATTGTGTCCTATTTAGGGAGAAGAGTCTCTGTAGGTCCCCAAATGATCGCATGTTTGACCCTTCCCAAACATCGCCCAGAGTGGAGATTCCTATATTGTCCCATTTCTGGAAACCCTCCAGGTTCACCACTTCCTTTAGGTGCTTCCCGTGCCATAGTGGGGTCCGCTGGGTAAGGCGCCCCCACCACCCCGACAGTTTCTGGGCCATTCGCCAACCCAACAAAATCACCTTAGTCACTTCCGGGATGTCCCGGGAGATCGGGCCCCCATATAGGGTGTCAAAGATCCGCGGGTAGCCCAGCGATCGGAGTTCCAACCGATACGCCGGGTCCGACCACCCGCCCCCAACCCAGTCATTGATCACGAGCAGGTGCATCGCAAGGAGATAATAATGAATGTTGGACATGCCCAGTCCCCCGTCGTAAACATCTCTTTGACAGGTTTTGAGCGCTAGGCGTGGGCGGGTGTCGTTCCACATGAATTGACGTGCCAGTGAATCCATCTCACTAAACCATCTCTTAGGGATGGGGAGTGGGAAGTTTTGCAATAAATAGAGGACTCTGGGGAGGATCATCATCTTGTAGAGTGCTATTCTGCCAAGCAGATTTAAGGGGAGAGTCTTCCAGCGCTGTAGGTCAGTTCTAATTCTTTTAGTTAGCGGCGTCATGTTGAGCTCCCATGTCAGCTCAAGGAGTAATGAGATATGTATTCCCAAATACTTAAAACTGTTCCTTCGCACTGGGATGTTGTGCTGCCAGTCCACACAGTCCCGGGAACGATGTAAGGGGACCAAAAGGGACTTATTGGGGTTTAGAATCAGACCCGAGGCCTCTGCGAAGAGGCTCAGAATTTGTAGGACGCGGGGACCGCTTTTAGCAGGGTTGGAAATGTACAGTAGGACGTCGTCTGCGTATAGCGCTATTCGGTCCTCTGGGCAGGCGGGCCAGGGCCAGCCCTCGATCAAAGGGTCTTCCCGTAGCAGTATCGCCAGGGGCTCTATTGTTAGTGCGAAGAGCAGTGGGGATAGCGGGCATCCTTGTCGGGTGCCGCGACCAATGGGAAACGGGTCGGAGACCACTCCATTCACTTGTACCCGGGCCGTCGGGTTAGAATAGAGGAGCCTCACCAGGCCTCGGAATTTAGGCCCGAGCCCATTTCCTTGCAGCACTTGGTCTAGGAAGGACCAATCCACCGTGTCAAAGGCTTTATCAAAGTCGAGCAGGAGTAACGCCAGGGGGGTGTATGACAAGGTCTTGCGATGTGCTAGTGCCAGATGTAATCGTCTAATGCAATGTCGGGTACTACGGGTAGGCATAAAATCGCATTGGTCAGGGTGAACCAGGGTGGGCATCTCCTCCCTCAGTCTGGATGCAAGGATCGTGGACAGCACTTTGATCTCTGTATTCAAAAGTGAAATGGGCCGGTATGCCGAGCAGTATCGCGACGGGGGTTGGGTCTTGGGGATCACTACAATTGTGGCTTGGTCGATCTCATTGGGGAAGCAACCCTGCCTTTCGGCTTCTTCGTACATATTGAGCAAGTGGGGGCCCAGAATGTCGCCGCACCTATTGTATAGCTCCGCAGGGAATCCATCCGGTCCTGGGGTCCTGCCCGGCGCCAGGCTAGCGATCGCGTTTGTGACCTCCGCGAGGTCGATGGATTCATCTAGTCTGTTCCTTATCGCAAGGGGAATTCTTGGGAGAGTTATGTCGTTTAGGAGGGGGGACTCTCTCTCGGCACTGGGTCGAGGGTGTTCTGCGTATAAGCGCGAGTAGTAGTAAGCGAACCTTTGCGCGATTTCAATGGGTGTTTTGGAAAGCGAACCTGAATCCTCCGCAATTTCAGGTATGACCCTGTTGGCTAGAGGGCGGGTGGCCAGCCAGTGTAGGATTTTCCCGTTATTGTCCCCCCAGCCATATATTCGTGCTGCCGAGGCCCTCCAGATATGTTTTGCTGATTCTAGTGTTATGTGCTTAATTTCTTCTCTAACCATAGTGAGCTGTCTTAAAATAGAGGCCGACGCTGAGGTCGCTTGTTGGCGTTCCAGGGTTAGCGCCTTGGCCTCCAACTCAACCAGTTGTGAATCTCTGGCCCGCTCGCGTGAACGCAGGAGGTATTTGGCTTGTCCTCTGAGAGTAGCCTTGTAGGCTGCCCATATTGTACCTGGAGATCGGACCGATCCCACGTTCAGCTCGAAATATTGGGTGAGGTGGTTCCTGATTTCCTGGGTATAGTCGTTGTCCTGTAGGAACCATGCGTTCAGGCGCCACATCGGGCGTCTAGTGGGGTCCGTGCCGCCCAGCCGGACGCGCACTGGTGCATGATCTGAGACCCCGCGGGGCAGCAACTCCGCACCCGTAACGCTGGTAATGTCTAGGGCGGGCATAAATACGAGGTCAATTCTGGACTGTGTCGAGTGAGCAGCCGAGGTATGTGTATAGCGGCGTTCCCTAGGATGCCAGGTTCTCCATACCTCGCACAGGCCGAGGCTCTCAGCCCAGCTGTTAAGACTCGAGGCCCGGGCGGATCTACTAGCAGTAATTTCGCCGGATACGTCCAGACTAGTGTTGAGGACGGTGTTGAAGTCCCCTCCCAGCAGGGTGATACCCTGGGGGAGACCCGCTGCCACATGGCGGAGCGAAAGTAGTCAAGTCCTGCCGGAGGCCCGTACGCACATACAAGGTTTATCAGTGACCCGTGAAGAATCCCCTTAACTACTACAAATCTGCCCTGGGGGTCGGATTGTGTGGCTGTAACCACCATGGGTAGTGAGCGGTGGAGCAGAATGGCCACCCCCCTGGATCCTCTAGAGAAGCCCGCATGAAACACTCTGTCGTACCCTCCTCGTGCAAGCATGGGGCACTTGGTCCCAAGGAGGTGGGTTTCCTGTAGTAGGACCACTGAGGGGGAGTATCTGCGGAGGGTATTGAATACTGCGGATCTCTTGATCTTATCTAGTAGGCCATTTACATTCCATGAAATAATCTGGGTCAGTGAGGGCCGTGCGTGGGTTGCATGGGTGTTACATGGTTTTGAGTGCCTGTCTGTGGACCCCGGGACGACTGTTTTAAACACAACAATGAAATACTAGAATAATAAAGAAAACTAATCAACATTTTACTATCTAAACCCATTTTAAACTCTTTACCCCCCAACCGCCCCCCTCCCCATACTCCCTCCCTGGAAGCATCTGTCGCCCAAATACCCAACCAGAACCTGACAGCCAGGGGGACTGTCGTTGGGGTGGAGTGGTGGACCCCTCCATTTAGTCGGATCAATAGCAATTTAGCGGACATGGTTCAAGTTTAGCGCGGCATGCGCTGAGGAATAGTAGCGCCAACCGCAGTGGCTCCTCCAGGGTCTCCGGGCGCGCGCCGGCACCCAGGATCTCCTAATGTATCCCAATAGGGACCCAATGGTTCAAATCAGCCGAGCACCGGGGACTGGCTCAGACGGTTGTCATCCGTGGCTTGTGTTGTGTCCCGGGGTCCCGGGGGTCCAGCCGGGGTTTTCTCGGTCTGCGTAACGGAGTCTCGAGCCATCCCGTCGTTAATGGGAGTGCCTGAGCCCCTCTGCCTCCCTCTACGGGATCTGGTGCGCGTCCGGCTCCTCCGGGGTTTCCCCAAGGGGGGGGGGTCCTCGTGGGAGGTCCCCCCGACTGGTTTCAGGGGACCCCTCCGGGCTCCGAGGCCTTCCTCCGTTAGCCAGTCCCACGCATTCTCAGGAGATTCGAAAAAGTACGCTTTTCCGGCCATGAGGACCTTAAGTCTCGCGGGGAAGAGGAGCATGTATGAGAGCTGCATTGCTCTGAGCTTTTGCTTTACCTGCTCATACGATCGGCGACGGGTCTGAACTTCACGGGTGTAGTCTGGGAAGATCAGGATTTTATGATTCTCCCATTGGAGGTCTTCGGTGTGTCTGGCTTCTTTAAGGATATTGTCTCGGTCTTTAAAGTTAAAGAAGCGTGCAATCATCGGACGTTTAGGGCCGCCCGGAGGGGGCCGCGGGGCAAGGGCCCTGTGTGCGCGTTCAACTGCGAACCAAGGTGAAAGAATTTGATCCGGCATCCAGGTCTTAATCCACTGCTCCAGAAATTCGGAGGCCTTATCTTCCTCCACGCCCTCAGGGAATCCCACAAAGCGCAGGTTGTTGCACCTTGATCGGTTTTCCGCATCCTCTGCGCGGCGGTGCAGCTCACTAGTTCGAGTTTGTAACTGGGCTACCCTGGTTCTGAGATCGGATAATTTGTCTTCAGTCTGGGAGACGCGGGCTTCCACATCGGTGATTCGACTCACCGCATTTCTGAGGTCCTGACGAATAAGGCCCATGTCCTCTCGCACTTCCCCGATTTTGGTCTCTATGGCTACTTGCGATGATTGGATTGCATGGAGGATGGCATTCACTCCATCCGGCGCGGGACCTCCACCAGCCGTGTCTCCTCCTCCCCGGGAACCCGCCGGCATCGTGAACTGGTCGATCTTTTGCTGGGAGGTCGGGGGCTGTTTGTTTGCCTTGTCTTTCCCCATTTTGGCATAAGAGACAGGGGTCAGTTTTATAACTTCTTGGGGTGTTCCAAGTCACGTCTCAGCAGGGCTTTTTTGTGGCGGGCAGGTTTGTGTGGTCGCGGTCTTTTATTTGGAACGCAAAGGACGCAAGTCCACTCCTCCCCTTGGGAAAGCCGAGTCGTCGGTGCAGCGGGGGGGACCCTGGGGGCCTACCCCGATGTGCCTGGGGCCACGTCAAGTGGCCACCGGCTCAGGTTCGTTGAGGCGTGAGTTAAGGGCGCGGCGCCCCGGTAGTAGGTCCGCCACCGCTCCAGCCTGGCTGCTGGTCCCACGGCTGTTGTTGATGGGTATGCGTTAATTGCGCTGCGACCGCGCAATCTGATGGGGCCCAAGGATCTTGATCTTGATCTTGCTGTTCGGCTCGACCAACACCCCTGAGGCACTCTGCAGTAGGCCCCACCTGTGGCCCACTGTGGACCCTTAGGCACCGGAGTTTTCTTCAATCAGGGGGCCAGGGGGGCCTCGTCACAAGGACGTTATGTCTGTCTCTGCTCAGACAGGTCCCAGGGGGTCTCCCTCTTGGAGCGTCCCGGAGCCTGGGTCCCAGCTCCACTATCGCCCTTGCGGCTTGCCGCACACTGCTCACCTCACTTGGGAGCCCGGGGGGCCCCCACCTCAGGGGGCGCTCCCATCGCGGCTCCTTCGCCGCCCGGGCGGATCCGGCGGAGATCGAGTCGTCAAAGCGGCTCGGACGCCGCAGCCCCTGCAGCCGGCGCCGCCAGGCAGGCGCGCGGCGCAGCCCAGGACACCGGGAGCCCCGTTTGCAGCTCGGGGCAGCGCCGTCCCTTCAATCCACCAGGGCCCACGCTCCAGGGCCCAGCGCCGGCTCCCTCCCGGCCACCGCTGCACCCCCGGTCCAGGGCAGTTGCGTCAAGGAGCAGGCAGCTCCGAGTCAGCTTTCCCGGGAGGTTCTGGCTCCGACGGCCATTTTCTTACTCCGGCCGCGTCGCGTGAACGGGGCTCTGCTTCGCCACCACTCACCACATCAGGACCCCAACGGGACGGGGAGATCGCAGGGATGGTCGGCATGGCACCATTAGGTCGCTAAGTCGTGGTAATCTCGGGCGGATGACGGAGGGGTCCAGAGCACTCTCAGAGTGCGACTGCCATCTTGACGCCCGAAGCCACGCCCCCCCCTGCAAATCTTAATGTGTAGATGCTTGGATGTGTTGTGGCGGAGGCCGCTGGAGATGTGTCTGTGGCATGATGGTTACGTAGGTCGCAGTGGAGTTCAGCCATAGTGGGCAATTGGTGAGGCCTCTGGTGTGTTCTCCGGTGAGGGTTGGCCAGTGTCTTTCAGGCAATCTACCAGCTGTTCCCAGGCTCTAGGTAGGTCAGGAGATCCCCTGCCGTTATTAGCCTCCTGCATCAGCACCGCTCCTTCGTATCCCGCCCATCTTTCTATTTCCTTTTTCCAGCAATGGATTTTGGGGGCCCGGGGGGTTTACAGTTTCTAGTTATCTTTTTCTTGGGTAATATGTATGCCAGATTCTGAAATTAGCTTGTGGCTTTGTTCTTAGGAGTATGGGGAAACCAATGTAGGAGACAATGCCCAGGAGTACAGGGAATGCCCTGTGATGTAACACTGGCCAGTAATGTGGTCACCTCTTCCCAGTAGTCAGTCAGAGTTGGGCAGGTCCAAAGCATATGCAGTCTCTTGGTTGTTTCCCTCCTACATCTGGGGCATCTTGCCTCAGCTACATTAAAATAGTTGCAAAGGCATCCAGGGGTAGGATAGACCCTGTGCAATATGTAAAAATTGATTAATTTATATTGGGCGTTCCTGGACACTTTGATACTAGAGAGGACACCCAAATTTCAGTCCCTCTTTGGTACTGAAATTATGAGGTCCTCCTCCCACCAGCTCACAAGTTCTCAAGGGCATAGTATGTCAGTTCGTATTGCCCTGTACAGACACATTACTGCCTTAAAAGTGCCAGCTAATAATACTACGTATTGGCAGGCTGAATGTGATTGCAGTTTGAGTTGTCTGTTGCACCAATGTTTCCAAACTGTTGGTGTGACCACTTGGTGCAGGAGAAACTGTCCCTGTGGAGTCCAAACTCCTGCTGAAACTCAGCAAATGGAAGTAGCCCCCACCTCGATTTAAGTCTCCCAGACTTGTCCCGCCTGCCTCATCCCAGTACAATATGCTGCTCAGTTTCCTCCGTCCTGCAGAGATGTAAGCATAGTCATTGGTATTCAGGGGAGTAAGGTACTCTCATGTGCTTTTGAAGGCATCTATTCCAGCATTTTTGTATCACCCGGAACTCTGAGGTGTCTGTGGTTACAGGGCAGTCAGTTCTCAGTAAGACACTTGTTAAGTGGCGGAGATATAGGACGAGCGGGCTTATGTCACGATTCTGTGTTGTCCAGCCTGTTATCCATTGAGTGAACTACCGCAGGTGTGCTGCCAAGTAGTACGACTCAAAACTGGGAACCGCCAGCCCACCCTTGGCACTTCATAGTTGCAAGCGTTACTCAGCGTCGTCCCGTGCCCCCCATAGGAATGCAGTTATCAGGGAGTCTAATTCACAGAAGGTTGTAGCGGGAAAAGGGTAGATAAGTTAATGTCATCTTCCTGTGGTGTTTCCTTATTTCATCTTGCTAGGGCAGAAGGGTCAGAACTCACACCATCATCTACCAATATCCTTTCCCACATACCCTCCTGTCACTCCGTTTTCATGTTCCTAATCATCATCCCACCCTTACTTGGCCCCAGTAACACACGCTTTTGTTGGTTGCACAGCCTTCTAGTGGGTTGACTAATCAGAACATATAGAATGGCTGGTCGTATAATGGTTGCCCCTCTGCCACTCTAGAGAGGCCCCTTCAGAGCTGATTTCTTTGGGTTGTACCACTACTGCTCTAGGGTGGACTCCTTAGGCATACACTATGGCTTGTTGTATAATGATTGCTTGTCTACAGCTTCTGGATAGTCCCATCAGAGCATATGTCTTGGCAGGTTGTATAATGCCATTCCTGTGGGTTGCTTCTCTGCTGCTCATGTGTGCATGTCAGGGCATATACCAGGACTTTTGGATAATACTCATCCCTGTGGGCCCCTCCATTTCAGTTCTGGGGGGACTCCTCAAAGCACATAATCGCTGACTGCATAACACCTACTCCCATGGGTTGCTCTTGTGTGTGGACTCCAGGACATATACTATAGTTAAAGGAAAACTGCACCCCTCAAGGGAAGCACCTTCCGCCCCCACTCACCTCTGGGCATTTTAGTATGTGCCATATTCACTCTGCTTTACACTGCATGATACGAACCCCTCCATCGATAGAAGATATCCACTTGATAACAGGGACTATTCTCACATGTTTCTCTTACACCCTTGTGTAAGTGCAGCTATAGGCTTTCTACAACGCTCTTTGCAGACTCTGCCATATTGTCATAAATGCAACCCCGGAAACCTGCTACATTGGCCTCACTCCACTCACACCCTTAATGTTCATTCATACACTAGCAACAAATAGTTAAGCATTCCTCGTCTCACTCTTTTTCACTACAATTCACAGCAAGGCAGTAGCATGGCCAGCGTGTCATGGTCCCTAGCACAAGAAAGAAAATGGGCCCCGTGGCAGTTGTTTCAATTATAAAATACAGCAGTAATCAGGGTGGGTTCAGTGAGCCCCTGAGGCCTCTGAGCCCCGATGCACTGCACCTGCTGCACAAATGGAAGCTAGTCCCCTGCATCAAGAGACAGGAGTGAAACACAAGAGCACAACTTTGGTCTTCAGGCACAATAGCGAATCACTACCCATATAAGCTACACGATGAACATGCACACTTCCATCCAAAGTAGCGGGTTGAGGCAGAGATGTAACCATAGACATCAGTGTGTCAGAGGAGTACGCACCTTATAAATGGAGCCACAATGCAATTCCTGCTTTTATGGCACTCCAGCAACAGCAAAAGGGGCATGTCAAAACCATCACTGTTGGGCTGGCAGTGGGGCCTGAATTATTTTCACTCTCCAATTTGCAGCGCTCTACTGCAGTATTTGTCACAGAAGTGAGAGCCCAGTTTTAAATAGTGAGCTTTGCCTGCAAGAACTCCTACTGGAAGATCTGTGCTTGAAGCCGAAGACACTATGACCACAGCAATCCTTAGCTGTTAGACTGGAAACACAGAGGCACAGACAGGGAATCATTACTGAATGTCAGGGCAAAGGAAGTGGCCCGATCAATTAGCAATTACATCAGATGAAGTGACATCACACTATCTTAGCCATAGCTTTAATGCTAACGAGTTAACATTCCAAACTAAGCCCAGGTAAATACGATTTAATACAGTTTATAGATGCATGTAAATATATGTGTTCATATATAATCCAGGTTTTAATGTCAGGCGATGGTGTTATCCTAGCAAAGCAACGGATGTTTGATGCCATGAGTATTGTGGTCAGTGCTAATGACGGGGGTATTAAGCTGATTTCCTCTTTGACTCTGTGTGTAGCCTTGTTTCTTTATAGGGACTGTATGTGGACAGCCACTGGAACAGTGGAGTGGACGGGGATGTGAGTACTCCAGTACATATCTCTCCATGTGGGTGGGGAGGATCATTTTTTTTCCACATTTTCTTTTCTGATGACTTCCCTTTTCTTCATATCTGAAAACGTGAAAGTGATGTTAAGACCCTGACAACCCCCTGAAGTACGTTTTGGGAACAGAGCACAGACTGCGTAAACACACTATTGGAGGTGGTCAGACATCCAGTGTATTCACGTTGCCAGATGCAAAGGGCTGCTCCTCCACAATGGCGAAGGAGCGTCGCCCCACTGGCTAAGACCCAGCAACTGAAAGCGAAAACAATATTTTATTATCGTTTTATTTTTCAGCTGCTGCCTGAGCCAGCATGTGCAGGGAGGGGCAGGGCTGGGCCATGGTAGGTGGGAGGAGGATTGGAGTACACTTAAGTGTGCATGTCAGTTTGGCTAGCCGTTTCAGGCCAGCAAAGCTGACATGCGCACTTAGGTTTCTCCAACCCTGCTGTGTTGTAGAGCCGAGTTGGAGAAAAAGCAGAGACTCCAATGCACTGTCTGAGCGGCAGATCAAGCCCTTCAGACCAATCCTGATGGTGCTCTCATGCTAGGTATAGCATGAGAGCACCGCCAGGATTGCGTGGGGGGGGGGGGAGGGAACCTGCACTGGTGTGATAGGGACTGCTGGGACACCATCAGGAGCGAAGAGGAGTGAGGCATCCGCTGGTGGCAGTACAGGTCCTTTTTTTGTTAATTATTATTTTATTAAATCCCCCATCCCCGTTTCACCCCCCCCTTAAGATTTGCGACAGCCGCCACTGCAGAAGCAATCAGCCATGGGGTGACGCCCACCTAGCCCTTGGAACAGAGTGAAGGTACCATATGGCAGAGTAGCCAGAGAAAATGCAGCCCGATAGTGAGGGTGATGTTTAGTTTTAAGCTCGTGTAACCTATGGTAGTAAACTCCTGCAGCACACCACTAAAGGCTGGGGCCGAGTCCCGGTCCTGTTTGTTTGGAGAGGCAAAGAGCTGCTGCATCTCAAGAGTTATTTAGCTTGGAAGAATGGATCGCAAAGACTTCAACCAACAATCCACCTTTTGCAGCAGGAAAGGTATGCAACAAAGCTGCCTCTCAGTAACCTTCACAGAGTAGCTGTTTAAAGTGCCTCTGTCCCCAGACAAGGCCAGGTTTACCTCTCACTGCTTGGAGGAAATGGGCGTATGTGCTGCACCAGCTTAAAATCAACATCGGTCGGTGTGAAATGGTAGTGATTGAGGTCTGGCCCATTCTGTGGCTAGCTGCGGCCGAGTACCCCATGGGAATTCCTTTCAGTAAATTCACCTTCAAACATCTCGTGATTAGAGCACCTTTCTGGCCTCAGGCAGAACAACCATAGCTTCCCACAGAGCTTCGTCACCAAACTACACATAGCAAGTGGGGTATTCTCGTACCCAGTCACCCGCAGTAGGAAGCACTATATAAATGTTACAATACAGTACAAAACCAATCCCATAATTACCTAAATGCATTTTTACTCTAAAGATCTTAAGCAAGATGAAGCCAACTTTGTCCTTTCTCGCTGTGAACTACCCCCTACTAAGACCGTAGTGGCCTCACATCTGAACCCGGAATTTTTATGTTCAACTGCTAAAATATCTACTGTGCCATTTGCAGACTCCAGAATGCTGTTGCAAGACGCCTGTTGAATCACAAACGCATCGATCACTTACTTAGCTTGGGTTGGCTGTAGGTAGGCTGCTCGTTTTCACTTCTTGACCTCGTGCTTAGCACAACATCTTTTCCTAAAGTATCGGCCCATCTTCATAATCAATGGATTCAGGCCCTCCTATACCCCAAGGAAAGATCCTGACTAATCCTTCTGGTTAGCAGGTTGCAAGTTCAAAAAACCGTGTGTGGAAGGTACCCACCAGTTCAGGTAGTCCATTTCTTGGAAAACAAATACAAAATCTACGTACATTTTATAACATTTCTGTCAGTGCTTACTTTGTAAAATATTAAGGGCCTGATTTAGATTTTGACGGAAGTGTTACTACATTACAACGGTGACCAATATCCCATCTGCGGAGATCTAAATCCATTGTATCTAAAGTGATTTAGAATTTGGCGTACAAGAAATCTGGCACAGTTGTGATGGAGTTAGTTTTTTGTCAATATCTAAATCAAGCCCTAAGTTACAGGGCCCTTCTCAGTAGGCCACTGGAGCCTGCACCACTTACTGCCCCTGCAAGTTCTGCGAATGGCAGTGCCAACAATACACCTAATCATTGCACTCCTACAAGTGTGAAAATTGAGAATATTTCAAGTCACACAAAGCTATATTAATGGCATGAGAGGCTGGTATTATTCATGTTCAATGCAAATTAACTTATTAAACACAGTTGTTGTGCTCATGTAAAAATTAAACAGACAGCGCCACCTTGTGATGGTTTGTCACTAGAGCGGGTGCTAAGAGCTGAATGCTGGTGCCTAGCACCAGAAACCACCAGCTCAAATTAAGCACTGATTTCTGTAGGTAAAAAAACACAGGGAAACCCCAAGGTAATGCCAAAAGCAACCATATTAACAACATAAAACGGCACTCACTGTGTTTATTTGTAAAATTTCTAAAAGATTAAAAAAAAGGCTTATTAAAATGTTCTGTGTAGCCCCCCCTTTGTACATCTCGAGGTCCATGTCTTAGTACTATTCACACACATTTCTCATGAGTCTCTATGTGACTTGATGTCCGTGTCTCTGCATCCTTAACACAGACCCTTCAGCGTCATGAAGGACGAGACAGAACCAGCATGTGGTACCTAGGTAACACCCTGTGGGAGGCTGTTGGGTGAAAGGTCCTTGGCTGAGTGCCCATGTGACAAGCTGCTCTTCACTCTACCATTGTGCATTCCTGGCACGTTTTCATGTTCAGGGTTCATGTCGTGAGACTCATGACAAGTGCTTTACAATTATGTGTTTTGTTGCTTACCAGCAGAGTAGAAATGCTGCAAGATAGTACAGAACACAAGACTCTTTTGGGTGATGGGAACACCCCAATTGGTAATTCTTGTAACATGAGTGTCAACAGTCAACATAACCAGGGCATGACACTACTGATGGTTGGTAGCATCTGGGTATAGCAGATGGGTACAGGCCTTTTTTACTGAACCTCAGATGGTACACTGATTCTCCCTGGACATCTGTGTATGTCCTGGGCAGGGGGCGTGCACCAAGGCATAGCGCGCCCCAAGGAAAGGTGCGGGCCGGATCGGATTCGGCCAGCGGCCAACTGTGCCCGCCACGCAAATTTTTAAAAATCGCGCTCACCCCGAGGGGTGAGCCGATTGGCTGAAGGGGGTGTGGTGGGGGCTCCTAGGCGACCGGCAGGGGCAGCCCAAACTTGTTTAAAAGGGGGACTCAAGTCCCTCGAGGGTCAGGTTGTTTTTCTTGACCCTGGGCTGCCCCTGACGATCGACACACACCTCCAGAGGACTGAAGGAATTCTTGAACTGTCCACCCATCCCCAAAGAAAAGCAGGATTAGGAAGACCTTAGGCGGGAAGGAGTCATGTTTGGGCACAAAGCAGGTGGATAACCTTGGCATCAAGAATACTAGTGCAGGTGAACTCAAGACGGTATTAGAAGCTTTTTGGCTCAAACCAGGGCGGCGGTGCTGTGGGTGTAGGAAAGGGGCTCGGGACCACTTCTACGGTGAATGTCCATAGCTCCCCCACGGTACTCCATTACATGGCCCTGGAACTTTTTTATTTGGGGGGATGAGACTGTGCCAGGGGACTAAGGTATGGCCCGGTTGCCCAGTATCATCCCATCGGGTGCCAGGGGGGATTCCTTGCTTAGGGTTGGCTCTGGCATGGTTGGATTGGGGGACAGTTTTCATGCTGGCCCGCGCCCCCTCTATCTTGAGGGGGCAGGTGAGTCTTGCCTTGTGAAGCGTAATTGGTTTTGGGGGGAAGGCGGCCTCCAGTTTACAGACTATGCCACAGGTGCCTGGTGGGTGGACAACCATGACTCAGTTTAAAGAACTTAAACTATTTGAGATGCATATTGTAAATAAATATGGAAATTTAAGGATGAAAGGAAATACTGTAAATATGTCGTGTTTATGTGTTGTGAATAAATACGGCCTGAGAATTGTTATATTCTCTAGCGCAGGAAGGTTTCAGTCTGCTTTGTTTACTGTGAACATTAAGTATGCTCCTCTAAGGAGAGGATCATAGAGGGAAACCAGTGTGAACTACTTGGCTATTTGGTTGTAGATATTGATGCGGTCCCCGCCTGTGACTGGGCCCCCTCGCTCCCACTGATTATATGTGAAGTGTGCACAAGAGTGCTGCTTTCACGAGAGGTGTGGTACCACTATGCAAGGGTATCCTTGAGTATAAGTATACCTCAAGGGTATAGGACTCTCTGTTGTGTTTATTGGTAGTTAGTGTTCTCGTCTTCTGTGCTGCTCCTCTGGTTCCTCATCCCTTCTGGTGAATCCAAATGGTGTCTGTTTAGTTCCAAATACGGTGCACGGAACAGGAAGGATCCTTTGTTACTACATGGCTTGGACCAAGTAGTTCCACTGGGCCAGCCACGAGCCAGATAAGAGCAACTCATGAACAATGAACTGGCCCAGTAGTCCACGGCTGCATACCTTAAACAGAGAAGATGGGCTGCCTTCGTACCCCCATATCCTGTGCGTTTGGAGATAATTTATCAGGAAGCAATAAACAAAGTGGCAGTTTCATCCTGAAACTTGTAGCCATGGCGAGGTGGCACACTGTTAAGGAAAATGCATTTCATTCATTTAAATTTGACTGGGCAGTTATATTTAAGCCAATTGCCCAAGGACTTCATGTAAGATGCCCTTGCGCCATTTCCGAGGTTCACCTTTGACTTGAAGAACCTCTGCACGCCTGTGTACAGGGAGGCAAGGACCAGAGATCGGGCCCTTGGGCTCTCTCCCTCGACGGGTGAGGACCAGAACACAAATCGGGGTTAGGAGCTGATGAACAGCTTCCTCCCACTATTTTAGAGAGAAGACGCTGTTCCCCCTTGCCCAAAGCGAAAAGGATCCTGAAAGCTGTGACCCTGTTCCGCAGTACCGGAGAATCCAGCATTTGCGAACAGTGAATGTATGCGATTTGGATGCAGGGGTTTTAACCCCCCTTTAAAGTGGCAGCATCGCCTTTATTTGTGAAATGCCCAGTAACGGGTTGTTTTTGACTTTCTTACATGAGAAATAACAGAGAACTGCACACAAATAACCCCTCTATTGTATTATGAACGGCAAACGTGCGGTGCTTTTGCGCTTTCTTGCCGGATATAACACAAGCAGAACACCAACATACATTAACAATGATTTTGTCTGTACAAGAATTTACATCCAGCACATTTTGTTTACTCGCTTAACGCTGGTTAAATATGTTCCATTTCAGCCATTACTGATCTCAATTACACATTGATATGTGGAAAATATGTGTATAATTCATAAAAAGTAAAACAAATGAAAAACATTCCTTCGATTTTCTAACTTGTTTTGGTGAACTGGGTAGTCCCATTTTACATGAGGAATAATCAAAGGGCATAATATTACTGACTGTGATGTCACTTCTTGTGCCACCTTCTGAATTACATATGCAAATTAGTCCCCCCTATTATTTTTCTTAGAACTTGTGCTGTGTTAAGGACTATACCCCGGGACTGAGGAAGAAGACCTGCTGCTGCAACCTGAAGTACTAATAACAAGCATTTGTAATGCAATGGGTCTCGCATTTGCTCGAGTTAGAGGTATTAGTGTTGTAAACTCCTAACCAGACTTTTCTTGCCACACAAACTGAAAATGAAAAGTAAAACAGTTTCACAAAAGCGAGCCGATTCACAGCGCCACGGCCGCCATGAGCATGCAGAGACAGACAAAAGGAAAAAGAAGTTCGCTCGTAGTCAAATTTATCAGCAAAAGTGCAAATAGCCGTGTAACAGGGGCGATGGCCAAGGTGTTAACAAAACCTCCCCAAGGCGGGAGAAACGTAAACCATTTACCAATGCCATCAAAGCATTTTTGAAGGGCAAGCCCATGGACGAGTGGTAGTGATGGGCGTGAGGTAGGCCTTGTTAAAAGCCCAGATATGTACCAACACTTTGGAAAAGCAGTGCTTGCGTGTTGCTATGCTCAACCTAAAAAGGAGGGATATTGCATGAGATGACAGCTGTTGTTATGATCTGGCCTCCTTGGTATTTTCCCAAAAAAATATGTTAAAAATGCCCATTCTTAACATCACTGAAGAAATCTGTATTTTTCTGCAAAAAAAATGTGCTGTAGTTTTGAGCAGTTCCTGCCTAATGGTGGTGGCCCCCAATGCACCACCCTCTGGAATTTATTTCCAATAGGCTTCTGAGCCACTGATAAGTATCTGGCTTCCCGGAAGCTACGAAGAGCTTTCTGTCTCCATCCACAGTAGTCACAGCTTCCTTATCTGGCTCTGAAAGGGGCCGCTAGGGTTAGAATAGTCTCAACAAATTCACATCAGCCTTTGCAGAGTAGCTAGGGCAGAGGTAGTCAGTCACATGTCAGGCTCCATCAGTGATACCAGAAGGGCTGGGAAAGATTCGGTGGCATGTCAAGCTAGCCTTTGAAAGGAAGCTAGTGCTGAGGTACAGTCAGTCAAGCACTAGGCTGTTCCAGAGAGGCTGGTAGGGCTGGAAAGAGTAAGTCACACGGCAAGCAAGCACCTCAAAGATCACAGTCAGCCTTTAGCTGGGCGAGCCAAACAAAGTCTAAGCTTGTCTCAGCCTTCAGAGAGATAACAAGCATTTGCAATGCAACGGGTCTCGCGTTTGCTCAAGTTAGAGCTATGAACGTTGTAAATTCCTAACTGGGCTTTTCTTGCAATATAAATTGAAAATAAAAAGTAAAACAGTTGACATAAGCAAGCCAATTCACAGCGCCACGGCTGCCGTGAGCGTGAAGGAGAGACACAAAAGGAAAAAGAAGCATGCTCGCAGTCAAGCGTATCGGCAAACGTGCAATTATCCATGTAACACTGTTGATGGCCAAGGTGGTAACAAAACTGGCCCAAGGAGGGATAAACATAAAGCAGTTACCAATGATAACAAAGGATTTTTGAAAGGCAAGCCCATGAGCGTGTGCTAGTGATGGGCGTGTGGTGGGCGTGGGTAAAAGCCCACAGATAGATTACAACACGTTAGAGCGTTTGCGCGCTCAACCTAAAAATGGTAAACCTAGGACAGCTAACCACATACACAGAATGTTTTTTTGCTTGAATTCCTGTTTTTGAGTCTAAATTCAGAGCATGCATGTGAGTTTGTCTGCAGCTGAGTTGCACTTTGCATGAGTCCTACTGAGTCTCACCTCAAACCAATTCTCTTTGTTTAATGAGGGGAAACTAAGAATATTAGCATACAAAGACAATGCCATACCTTCCTTTTCTGTCAATGTTGTAGTTATTTCTAGAAAAAATGTTTGTTTCAGAATGATTTATTGCAGGAAACCTGCATATATATTTTTTTAAAGTGTATTGATTTAGCTCCTGTGAGAATTGTACACAAAACATTGTCTTTTAGTGTTGAACCAAGTGAAAAGGAGACGTCTGTCAATCCATCCAGTGATTCACTTGTTGCCCAATGTGTAACCAAGATATCTAGGCTAAAATCCCAGTTTCCATAACTGATCAAATTGTGTGATCCTAGGCAAGTCACTTTATTTCACCGTGGCCTGTTTACTTTAGAGAGTAAGGTAACACAAGGGAATACCAGTAATATATAGGAACCTGGGTACTAAGAACAATGATCCCTAGTCACAAAAGTATGCACACATTCTTTGAAGTCAAATTTCAATCAAACAAATATTCAAATTAAGACAACAGGGCAATACATTGATTTTTTTCCCCAATCCCTTCCCTCCCACGACAGACAGTTACATTCAGGACAGTATGCATTTCATTAATTTAATTGAACGGCTTCCCTTTTCTACTTCTGACTACCTTCTAGTCACTCTATACATGGAATCATTATAGACGGGCATACCACATTCTGAGGCAATCAATGAGAGTGTGGACTATCCTTAACAGAAGACCTAGCCCACATCAGGTTCTGAATACCTTCATGATTTCTTTACTCAGTCTTGCATTCAAAAGACATTGCTCACAATTTGATAATGAATTCGTTTACAAATAAAGAGTACTTGTTGAGAACCGTTTTCGCTCTCAATTTTGACCTTTTATACACAGAAGATGTAGTAAAGATCCTCATCTTAACAGGCTCACAACCCTATAACATTTATTTTTGGAAAAATATATTGATATTATGTTTCTTATCTGGAAATGTATACATTCCCTCCTGTTACAATTTCAGAACAGGCTAAACCAAAATGGAAAGGATTGTGTTCCACTATGCAAAGTCACAACAGAGATTTATTTTCAAGGCCTTACCATAAACGTTGAGAATAACCATCTATTACGCAATTTATACTGTAAACTAATTGAACAAATCACACTTCCTGCATATAGGAGCTTCCTCATGCGCACCTTATGAGACTTATTACCGTACAGCCAGTTCCTGTGAATCAGGCTAACTTTAAGTGCAAGGAAACTTTTTTCAAAGGAGTTGAGACACTAATAAACTTCTGGCTCAAGGCTATCCCAAACAGTTGGTTGAAGCCTTTGCCCAAGTGAGCCTGGTACTCCCCAAGAGAAACTTTGTTAACTCCCCATAATAAAAAGAAAACTGAAATACAAGTGTCTTTTCACCAGTTTTCAGTATGGTTTCCAAATGCTTTAAAAACACTGGAAAGTACTAGTAGCAATGGACCTTGCACTTGATACTCTGATATTTGCTTACAAATAATGCAAAAACTTAGAGGACAATTTTGTTTGTGCAGCAGTACCTACAGGGAAATGGTATACCTCGTCCATGCTCCTTAGTTTACATTGGACAAACTACACAACAGGTAAACATTAGAATGTGTAAATGTCGGAGTCGGATCAGAGCAGGGTTCTTACCGCACCACTAGTTTCTCACTTCATTAAAACAGGACACTGGGAAGGATCTGAAATGGATTGTGATCCAAACAATAAGGATACAAGAGAGAAGAGGAAACTCAAAATAACTCATGTACAAAGAAGAACTGAAATGAATATTAAAATTGGACATAATGAACTCCGAACTCCACTCCCACGGAGACTGGACATCATTGGTCTAGAAAGCCAACATTTTGTACTTTATGCTATGCTGGACTTTACAATTACTGACTTTCTTTTGTTGAAGACATATTCTAAACAAAATATATTTGTTGCTCATTTATGTAACCTGTTACATTTTATGGTGAGACCTTGTATTTATTTATGTGTTTGCAACATTCAGTGAATATGCTATTAATCATATTGACTCTTATTTTCATTTTTTGTTCACTGTCTTCTGCATTTATTAATGTGCTGACTCTGCCCCTCTTAAATATTGCTGTCCTCTCTGCAGATCTGTTACTCGTTATTTCTTTTTTTAGTACTTTTTCTATCTCAATATTTTCTGGTGCCTCCCAAACATGGCTGCCCCCATTAGTCCTCTTTCTATTTTCACAAGCCTTCCTCTTTTTTCTATTGGACCATACATTGCCACGCCCATTGCAATTCCTCAGCACCAGCATCCTGGCATCTTTGCATTCCTGGATTTGCGTCATTCACAGCTCACTTGTTTTGGCAGATAGCAATTTACTACCAGCATTGTACCTGTGTGAATTTGCCTTCTGAAACTCTCTATGATCTGCTGAGCGGGCTTGGACCCTTGACTCTTGAAGCTGCCAACTTTTGCCTTTTAAATGCTCTGTCGTTCATTTATTTTATTGGTCCATACATTCCCCTTATTTTTAAATTTTCACATTGCAGGCTATTCCGAGGGGCACATTTTCCCATGGCAGTCTGAGGAGAAATCAATTCCCTTCCCTGAGGCTTTTTGCCTTTTTTTCCTTATCTCTTGCATAGTAGTGCAAAGACAGCACTTTGTTTCCCCTATATTGATTCCTTTATTTTCTTTCTTTCTATTTTACAGTGCCTTCAGTAGTGCCCTCTCAGATTCATCAGTATTAAGAGTCCTGATGAAGATCCTGGAATCAATCAGGGATCGAAACATTGTTGACTAATTGAACCAAAGACCCACTTTTGAATTTATGATTTGTTGTGATGGGATAAGCTGTTCTTGTTATTCGGTCAGAGTTGATTATGTTTATGAAATGTGTGATACTTATGAAAGAGTACTAGGCATGTTTTTTAACACTGGCGCTCACTGTACCATTTGTCATTGGCCTTGGAAGGATTCCCTAATCCCTCTCTGTTCTATACCGGGGCCAAGCTGGTGATCAGGCTATTGGGGGGACTGAGACCAGCTATTCCTGCCCCAGAACCTCAGTAATGCCCCACCTTTCAATCTACTTTTTGCTACTGGAGGAGGCATGAGTTTCAGTCTAGTTCCTACCCCTTCCTCCCTCACTACACCAATTAGTAAAATGATGCTAGTCTCTCTTCTTCTAGTGCTAACTTCCGGATTCGGATCTCGCACAGCTCCTTCATTTCAAAATGCGTATGTGTCCAAAAGAAACATTGTGACATTAAGGAGCTGTGTGCCAGTGCCCCGGCAAGGAACCACACCTTTTTTGGATATTTCGCCTAACAAAATTTCAAACTGTGCCTTACTCCTTTTCTGGGGCACAGACACAAGGTTCTGTGCCCCAGCAAGAAGCCAGATGCTTTCTGTATTTTTTCCTTAGTGGAGGAAAAAATCCAAACAGCGTTTGACTCCTGATGCTTTTGGGATTTATTTCTTCATCAGAGAACAAATCTGAAAATCATCTGGCTCCTTTCTGGGGCACAAGCATTCATGTTTTAGACCCATAAGGAGCAAGATGATGTTTGGATTTTTTTTATGGTAAGAAATATCCAAACACCTGGTTCCTTGCTGTGCACACATACACTTTTAGGGTCATCTACACCCAAAAACAGTGCCAACCCCAAATATTTCTGAACAGTAGATCCTGGAGGATTAGTCTTTTCTGTGGCTTGAACAGACGACTCCACTTTTCCTAAGCCAGAATTACTTGCTAAAATCAAAAGGTTGTTAATAAAAGACTTTCCTCACATTTCTGTGACAAGTTCTGCCATTTGTGAGGAATAGAAACCCACACTTTAGAAAAAAGTACCTACCATATGTCGGTGAGCCTATTGTAAGTGACAGAAAAAGGCCAAATCTGTGACCATCTGAAGTCAAAATAGTGTCAGTCTGGTCTTCACATGATCAGAGTTTTTTCGAATTGTGCCTGTAATAGGCTCACCCACTAACCTTAGGAACGGTTATTAGCTGCCATTTGCCTGAAGTTTTCCACCGCAGAAATGTGAATACATTGTAATGTGTTTACTTGTACTTTGACATTTGCAGTGGATTCTGGATAATAAAATGTATTGGGACTCAAGCAAGCCATATCAAAGTGCATTCCTGTGTCTTTAGTTTTCAGAACTGTCTGAGTTTTATGGGCTCACCTGGGGGGCAGCTGTCCCAGACGACAAATACTGCAAACACCACCAATGGGATCTCTCCCCACCAAAGTATTACCTCATGTATAGTGTCTGTATCTCTGCTCAGACTCCTGGAAACCCCAAATATGTTTGATAACTCCACGTGCAAGACCTAGGAAACCACAGATTTGGGTCAAGCACTGATATATATATGTATATATATATATATATATATATATATATATATATATATATATATATATATATATATATATATATATATATACATATATATATATATATAATGTTCCTGTGTGAGGAAGACTGGATGAAACTATCATGGCAAACATCTTTTTTGGTGCATTGAGGAAGCCAGTCAATGAGGACGGTCTGGCACCTAGCCACAGAAACCTTAGGATGTTTGTATGTTGAAAGAATGGTTGTTGTTGGTTTCCAAACAGCCCCGGGATGGTATCTGCGAACAAAAGACAGGTAACCTAAACTGGCATTTTGCTTTCAGTTGCTTTGCAAAATTCCCAAGTATACTGCACACAGTTTATTATGTGTTGGCACCCTGACTCCATAGAAAACCTACATTTATCGTATGCCCCATGCTCAGGCGATGCAGGGAACAAAACTGGAAGTCGAGCCTTGGCTAGGATATGTTGCTCCACAATGGAAATTGGAGAAGATTATCAAGGTTTGGAAAAATACTAAAAATGTGACAAATGTCACCGCAATTTCCCGGCCAGTGAAACAGGATAAGTGAGGTCTGGCAACCAGTAAAAGAAAGTTTCTGATGTGTGCATGTTAAGGATAATGTCACATTTAGCATGTTCTACTAATCAGCCAGTGAGAGAAAAGGAAGCCTGGCTTGTACCAGTGGATAACTTCGGTCACACAGAATTAGAAAACATGTAGCTTTTATACATTCCAAGTAATCCTGAGTGTGGGATCTGTCAGCAAATGAACACTGCAATATAAACAGTGATTCTGCCACACGTGTGATCTGCACTACTATTACAAAGTATACTGTGCAGATAACATTCTCTAGCAAAACCCACATATATTTGGTATTGCCAGACTCCAGGTCATTCAACCTCTGCGGAAATATTGATCTTAGACAGAAGAGCCAGTTTTACAATGATCTATCAAAAGAATGACTCTCCAAGCTCTCCAAAAGGAATAATGGGAAGATATGAGCGGAAACCAGCATTAGAATGAACAACATACCAAAAGCAAGAAAAGTTACAAAAGGACAATGAAAGGTGGTCAAACCTTCTTGATTTTAATGGTAATGTATTTTGCAGTTACTTTGTGTAATAGTTTCATTCAGTTTAGTCACATGCTTTGTACTACATAGATTTCAACCAAAGTGTCTTGTTTCAAATTGAAAAAAACGTGAAGTCTCGACCAAAGAAAAATATAATTAGAAAAAGAAAAGTCTGAAGTGAGTAATAAAAAATAGTCAATGTTTAAAGAATTCCAAAGAAAACGAGCCGATGCTTTCTGCTAACAGGTAAACGGCTTGAGGGAGGTGGTGGATGGAAGGGAGCGCTTTTAGAAGACAGGTGATGGAGAACAGAAAGGCATGGTGGGTAGAGAGTAATGGAAGCGCGCGCGCGGCTCGCCAGCAGTCCCAGCTCCCCTGGCAGCATCACGGCTAGTATTGATCTGCAGCCATTACCGATCTCTCGGAGCCCCTGGGCGAGCAGGGGTCAGGCGAGTGACAGTACAAGCCGAGGACGAGCCGCGATCAATGCTCTTACCAGCTTCCCGCAAAGGGCTCAGCAAATTGGTGTCACGGAGTCCCCGGAGTCCCAGGGTGGAGCTACAGCGCGTAGACGGATGCGGGGGGCTGTGGGTGTCATGGGAGTGCACTGCTTTGGGTCGTAATGAGAGGAACAGAACTAAACTGTTCTCTTCTTCCTGCCTCCTGTGGCGAGACTACAACCACGGGTGCGTCTTGAGAAGGTCGATGTATGTATTGTTATTTAGTATAGCAGGGGTTGAGTCCCCACCGACGTCAGAGCACTGCACATCTTGCAGTTGAACATACAAGTAAAGACAACTGGAACACAAATAAAATTCAGCACTACTCTTTATTGTAGGGAGACACACATTATTTCCGTAAACCCACAGGGTGATTTTTGTACCTGATCACCATTCTTCTTGAACTCCATTGTATATAATGTTATCTGGCGTCACGGGGATTCCTATCGTTGAATAAAGATTCTCCAGTCTAGATGAGGGGGCAGGAGGAGGCTATGTAAGCCCAAATGTGGAGGAAGTCAGGACTTAGTAAGGCCTCACTTATGTATGACTGGAACAGGAAGATCGCTGGGCACAGCGTGGACGTGGTCCACGACTCCCACCCCCACGGTCAGTATTGCGTTCATGCCACTGTCCCCGAGGACTGGAATGAAGGCGTGGGGCAGGGAGTTATGTCAAAGGGTCACACTTTTGCACCATGAATATCGCTCATTGGTGCATGGGAACTTACAAAGGAACGTGAGCTAAGAAGAAATCCTGGCTCACATCCAGTTCAGCTCGTCACGTAGTGCCATGTGCAGAATTAGCGCCCTCTGGCCCTTCATATGCCTGGGGAGCAGGGGCCATAGCAGTGGGTAAACAAACGACATTCTACATTTCCTGTTTCATGTTTTTTCTTGTCTAACTGTAATTATCTGCCTTGTTTCTGTAAAGCGGTCAGCTACCCTGTGCCCATGGTCTTGATTTGCTAAATCAAAAACCTAAAAAAATAAATACTCAAGTCTGGGCTGGAAATAGTAATGATTTTATTTCCTTCCTGCTGTGAGACCATCCCTAATTGGTGGTATCATAAGAAAAAAAGATTAAACGAAATGTGAACAAAAATGCTGAATTCTAAATATTGGGCTAAATTAAGAACATTCCCTAGATCTTTCCTCATAATTCACATGCAATGGATACGTTTGGAGATGCGTCTAGCTGCCTTCCACAAAGGTTATGTATAACCTGCAAGACACTGGTTTGAATTCTGTCATTTCATCCTCGCGAGACTGATGAGTATCAATGAGTTGGCCAACAGGAGCAGATGTTATTTACACTGCCACAAAGTGACAAAGTAGGCTGTTGATAGGTAAGAAGTGTTATATAAAACAAGTTATGTATTTGTTTAATTAAAAAACAAACCTTTCAATGGTATTTAACTCTTTAACTGGACACGGTTCTGTGCGCAATCATGTGCTAAAAATTAAAGTTGGTGAATTAAACTTGGCATTAGAGCCTCCAATCTATTACGTAGACTAGGTCATAAGACCATATAATGTACACTTTCTTATTGTGTATATAAACGTAAGCAGGGCAGACAGTGAGTTACATAACAATGGATGTACATTACTATACATAAAATATGACCGTGTCAAAAGTAATAAAACACGTTTATGAAGATTTGGTTTGAATAAAAACACACCATTGTGCCATACAAGTATCTGAACGGCTCCTGAATAATGCAATGTCAATTTGTGGAATACGAATACTGATTCAGAATTAGTTACGGATTTTGAATCACACAATATTTGCTTATTCAAAAAGTAACTTAACTGATGTATTTCAGTTTGTTTGTGGTGTATATTTAAGTGTTAAATTCTGCAACTAAAGAAACCACATGGACAAAATTTAGATTTCAAGCACCCCTAGTTATAGAGTACTAGTGTGAGGTTACTGTGACATGCTAATCAACCATGATTTTTTTTCTCCAGTTTCCACAATGAAAAAAGATCTCAACAGTTCCCTCCCCACCACTCCCCTCTTCCCTCCCAAGAGCCCCTCCCCCCCAGGTGAGCCTATCAGAACAGTATAGTAACAACTAGTGCGTCTAACCGTGTCGTACTTGGGGTATGGGATACCTTTCCTCAAGTATGAGGGCATTAAACTCCCTCAGTGCACCCAAACCTCCTGCGTCTGTAACCCTGAGGAGAGGTCCCCAGCAGTTGAGATGTAGGTATGACTCAGTGACCTATCAAGCAGCTCCTCCGTTAGGGTCCGTGACTACTTGGCTTTCTTCCTTAAGGGCTTCCAATTGTAGTTCCCAACCCTGCGCCACCTCCGGCGATCGCAGACGTCTCATGGCCTCCCTACGAAGGGTACTCCCCTCACAACCAGGCCATTTGATCAGTTCTCTTGTCCATTGGGGTACCCTTGGACCTACTGGGTTCTTCCAGGACATTGCAATATCCCTTTTTGCCAACACAAAGGCCAAATCTTGAAACTTGTTGGTTACCGTGTATTTAGCAACATGTGGGAACCACCCCAGCAGGCAATAGCCCATCGTGCAAGGAATTTCCCTCCCTGTAGTTTTAGCCACCATGCTGCACACCGTCGACCAGAATGCTTCCATCTTAGGGCAGTCCCAGAACATGTGTTTAAATTCGGCTCCAACCAATTCGCATCTAGGGCATTCCGCTCTCTGTGCCAAAGTACTTATTAATCCATCCGGGAGTCAGGTATGCCCGAGGCGATACATAGAAGTTAATAAGCTTGAATCTGGCATTTCGGGTCGTTTTGGGGAACACCTCAAGGATGCGCCCCCAGTCTCCATCAGAGATGTCAGTCTCCAGGTCCCTGCCCCACGTTGTTTTAAGTTGGGACAAGGGAAGGGACCTGTCATCCTGAATCCTACGGTATAGGTTTGACACTACTTTACATTTGCCAGAAGAAGTCGCCAAATATGTACAGGTTGCTTGAGCAGCAGGCTCTCCCAACCCCACACGCCAATGCTTGCGAATACTGGCCGGAAGTGAACCATGCAGCAAGAAATATCTTCTCTGTAACTCAAATTCTGCTCTGAGGCTCTCAAAGGGTATCAAAGCCCCTTCTCTAAACAGTGTTCCCACCGTCTGTATTCCAGCCTCTACCCAAGTCTGGAGTCCCCCCCAATCACCCTGATGGGACAAAGCCCTCAGTGACCACAGAGGAAGCTCCGGGGAATAAGGGGCCCTAATCTTAATTTTCCGGAGGAAACTTTTCCAGCATTGAGTTAAAATTTGAATTTCTGGAGGGTCTTGCCTCCCAACACTGGGGCACCCCAGTAAGACTTCAAACATTCTAGTCCCAGGTGGGGTGAATGGTTTCACTCTCGCCTCTGGTTCTACTCTACTCGCAATCCGTTGCGCCAACCACTGGAGCTGAGCCACCAAGTAGGCTTCAAAATCCAGAACCGCTAACCCCCCGTCCGTGGAGTGGCTCTGAATAAGAATGCGATGACCATTGACTCCAGCTCCTTAAATATGGCCTTGGGTATCCACACCGGTAGCACATTTAAATGGTATAAGAGACGTGGTAACACTATCATTTTAAGAATCGCTACCTTCCCTGCTACAGATAAAGGCAAGGTTTGCCAAAAAGCCATACTAGATCGTAGTGACCTCAGTGAGCCTCCTACAATACTCTCTAGAATATCTTGTGGGTCGTGAACAATTTTAACCCCCAAATAGGGTAGACAGCTTGGAACCCACTTGACCATTCCCAACCCCAACAGGGGCGCCACCGATGACTTCAAAGGGAACAATCCGGTTTTAATCCAGTTCACTCCTAATCCAGAGTGCCTGCCGAATTGAGCAAGCATCTGCTGCGCCCGTGGTAGATCCCTGTGTATATCCTCCAGAAAGATCAGTAAGTCATCTGCATACAAGGCTATCTGGTGTCTCTCACCCCCTGCTAGTATTCCGGGACCTCCTCCACCGCTTCTCGCCGCAGCTGCTAAGGGTTCCATTGCTACCGCAAAAAGCAGCGGTGATGGGGGCATCCCTGTCTAGTGTCACGCCAGACCGAATAACTTCTGGAAATTGTCCGTCCAGTGTGTACCCTGGCAGTGGGCTTGGTGTACAACAGTCTTATCCAAGCAATATACTCAGGTCCCAACCTGAGCTGGGACATCACCGCATAAAGAAAATCCCATTCTAGACTGTCAAAGTCTTTCTCTATGTCAACCGCAGGGACCCCGGGTGCTGTACTATCTGAATTCTGGTCCCTCATGATTGCAACCAATCTGCGAATGTTATCCGCTGTGTTTCGCCCAGGGACAAATCCCACCTGATCTGAGTGTTTAAAGTAGTTATATATGGGAGGATCTTATAATTGAGGTTCAACATAGATAGTGGTGTGTATGCCCCAGTCTCTGTAGGATTTTTCCCAGCTTTTAGCAGGAGATTTATTATAGCTTCCCGCGCTGTTGTTGGTAGAACTCACCGCTCCTTCGTGCTCCCGTATAAAGTCTCTAACCTCGGCACTAACAAATCTATGTAAGTGGCATAGAATTCAATAGGGAGACCATCTGTCCCGGGTGTCTTCCCCCTTGCTAATTCTCCTATAGCCCTCCTAAGTTCCGGCTGTGTAATAGCCCCACCCAACTGCTCCGTAATTTCTGGTGGTAATGCCCTAAGTTGCATCTGGGATAAATAACCCTCTGTAAATTCCCTGTTAAATCGGGGTCCACTCGTATATGGACATTCATAGTAGGCCACAAAGTGTGCATTAATTTGTTCCTGGCCATATATATGTTCTCCTTGGTCTGATATTATGTCAAGTATGGTTGAGTTCATATGTGTTTGCGACACCGCCCAAGCCAGCATCCGGCCCACCTTGTCTCTCTCTCCCCATGTGCCCTAGTAAGGTAATTTCGGTAATCAAAGCATCAGAGACGTTCCACACATTCTGCAACAGCTGCTCTAAGCTCCAGTAAGGAATGTTGCAGTTGTGGATTGTCAGGTCTATTTTGTTCGGCCTCTCTCAGTTTGGCTTCTGCCTGCTCAGTATCCCTGAGAAGAGTCCTGCGATCCCCCACTGCTCCTGCTATGCATCTCCCCCTCATTACCACCTTGAAAGCATCCCATTCAAGCTGCTGCTTGTCGAGGCCTCATTGTCTGTGAAGAATTGGGTGATATGTTGTTTCAATTCCCCCTTAAAATGTGCATCTTCTAATGATTCTGGCTTAAGTTTCCAAGTGGGGATGCAAGGAGGGGGCGAGCCCCACCGCAGAGAAAGCAAGAGAGGGTTATGATCAGAAAGAGTGCGGGCCAAGTACTCAGTGTTAGATATAAGCGAGAAGACCTCCGGCGTGCAAAGGAACACATCCAGCCTAACATGAAGCTCATGTAGGTGAGAAAAATATGAGTAGTCTCTAACTACAGGGTGCAACTGCCGCCAGGCATCTATCAGTCCCCAATTCGTTTGCCAGGCCGAAAAATGTCGTGCCACCCTCACCAAAGGGGAGTCGCGCAGAGTGGGGTGTGAGCGGTCCCTAGTTGGGTCTGCTACGCAATTAAAGTCTCCCCCCCATCACCAAGGGATATTATGAATATGTTGCTAATTGGCCTGATATGCGTGTGAGAAATTCTCCTTGGTCTGAGTTGGGTGCATATACATTAATCAATGCTAACTCCCTGCCCTCCAACAGTCCCTGAATAGCTACAAAGCCGCCCTCCGCGTCTATGAGATTGTCCAACACACGAAACGGGACCCCAGCCCTTATCCAAATCAATGTTCCTCTCGCAAATGCTGAGTATGAAGTTTAGTATGCTTGTCCCCTCCAACGCTTTTGCAGGGCTTTCCCTTCTGTATGGGTTAATTGTGTTTTTTGGAGCATTGCAATTTCAATCCCCCTCCGTTGTAATTATGAAAAAACCTTGTATCTCTTGGTCATCGTTTGCATGGCCCTTATATTCCACAAGAGGAATTTGTATGAGTCTAATGATGCCATGTCATTGCTTCACCTGCCTCCCAGGATATGCCCCCACACTGAGTCAACAACTATCCTTAGGATCCCTACACGCCTACAGTATCGCGCCAGTTCCATTGTTAGATCACTCTGTGCCTTACCTAGCACCGCAAACGGACCCCAACAAGTAACATCCCAACTTCCCTTCCCCAGGACAAAAGTTTGAACTACTCTTATCCAAACGCAATAAGGGGCATATTTATACTCTGCTTGCTCCGAATGTGCGTCAAAAATTTTGACGCACATTCGGCGCAAACCCTGCTCCATATTTATACTTTGAAGCCCGACCCCGCGGACGTCAAAATCCCACCATGTGCGTCATTTTTAGGAAGGGGGAACCTGCCTTGCGTTAATGATATGCAAGGTAGGCGTTCCCTTCCAAAAAATGACTTTAAGGCCTGTGCGCCTTATTTATACTCTGGCGTCATTTTGACGCACAGGAGGGGGCGTGCCTTAAAAAACGGCGCACAGCCTGATGGGCACTGTTTTTTAACGCCTGGGTCAGGGCAGGCGTTAAGGGACCTGTGGGCTCGGAAGGAGCCCAGAGTTGGGCTCGGAAGGAGCCCAGAGTTGCCCTCCCCTGCCCCCAGGGATACCCCCTGCCACCCTTGCCCACCCCAGGAGGACACCCAAGGATGGAGGGACCCATCCCAGGGAAGGAAAGGTAAGTTCTGGTAAGTATTTTTTTTTTTAAGTGGCATAGGGTAGGGGGGCCTGATTTTGGCCCCCCTACTTGCCACTATGCCCAATGACCATGCCCAGGGGACATAGGTCCCCTGGGCATGGTCATTGGGCAAGGGGGCATGACTCCTGTCTTTGCTATGGAGGTTGGGCGTAAAAAAAAATGGCGCAAGTCCGGTGTGAAGCCTGATTTTTGCCTCAGACCTGACTTGCACCATTTTTTGACGCACAACCCCCATTTTCCCATACGCCGGCGCTGCCTGGTGTGAGTCATTTATTTTTATGCGTACCAGTCCGCAGCGCCGGCTAACGTCATTCCATAAATAAGGCGCCCGCATGGCGCATTGGAATGGCGTTAGCCGGCGTTAAAATTTTTGACGCACAACTGCGTTGGCGCAGTTGTGCGTCATAAAGTATAAATATGGCCCTAAGTATTTCAACTAGTCTATCTGAACAGGGGGTACTTCTAGCTAGTAAAAGGAGTGTTTCAAAGCGCCAATCTCAACTCCCGGCTCACCAGACCTACAGGGGAATCATAGACCCAATCTCTTTCTAATAAGTGAGTCCTGCCGCTGCCGCGGCATCTAGCGCTCCAGCCCTGACAATCATAGGTGAAGCGAAACAGATGAACTTCACACCCATTCCAAATTGTTCTACGGGAGCACAAAGATGAACCCTCATATGATGCAATCAGATGTGCCCGGGGTTACGTCTGGGCCTGATATGTCTGAAGTGTGCGAAGCCATTGATTCTTGGTCCGACTCTGACTGGTCTAGCTCCTCAGTTATCCGTTCTTGGGTTCTTGGGTTCTTGGGCTCCCAGATGGGAACCAGTCAATGAGGCAGATGCCTCAATTGCCTTTTGTCATTCCTTTTGTATCTCCATATGGGAGGGACTCCTCACTTTCCGGATCTTATTCCGCCTGCTGCCCCTTTGCCGTTCTGTAAGCGGGCTACTCTTCAATAATTCTCTTTCCGTCGGAGTCTGTGTATCCATCCATTGCCAAACCTTTTCAGGTGTAGTAAAAACCTGTGTGCCCTCTTTGGATACTACCCTGAGCTTTGCCGGAAACAGTATCCCATATTGAAACCCCTGTTGGCGCAGTTTTCGTTTGATTATCCAACTCCAATTATCTCCTATTTTCCTGCTTTGGCTCAGCAAATAATCCCTGTCCCTATAATGAAGAAGCCTGGCTATTATTGGTCTTGGAGGGGATCCCGGAGGCGGGGGGCGCGCCGGAACTCTATGCGCTGTTTCAATCGCGATGAAAGGAGAGAGTCCATCATCTGCTACTTCCTCTTTCAGCCAGTGCTCCAGGAACTCCACCAGGCCAGCCCTTTCTACACGCTCCGGCATACCGATCACCCAGATGTTATTTCGCCGTGATCTGTTTTCTGCATCCTCGGCGCGCAGTTCGAGATCCCGGATTCGTTTCTCCAACTGACGTGCAGTCACGGATGTATCCTTAACCTCTGGCTGAAGCTCCTTATGTTGTCTATCCGTAGTGGCTACCTTTTCAGCCAGTCAGCAGTGATCATCTCTAAGTACTGTGAGGTCCGTTGCCAGGGCATCAATTTTACCTTCCAGGGCCACTAGGGAGGCAGTTATGGCCTGCAGCACATCCTGAAGCGTGGGGTCCATGCTCTTTCCTTCAGGAAATATATTCTTTGCTGCCGGCTGGTCCGCCACCTCCGCCGCCAATGACCCGCTTCTTTGTTCCATGTCCCTCTTCCGGCTAGTCCTTTCCATCTTCTGGGACTCTCTTTCTATGTCAACACGCCATTAGGGGTATGTTGCTGCCCCCCAGGTTCTATATAGAGTGCCCAAGCTTTAAGGTTTAACCTGTGTTCGTATAAAATGTATTGCGTCCCCAGGCTTTTACCCTGCTGTAGGGGATGATTCCTGTCGACAGATGCAGCTGCCAGCACTCTGGTCAATGTCTATTACAACAGCCGTGCGACTCCTGGGGCTTCTCCTAGTCAGGATCAAAGTCTCCCGCGTATTGGGACGGTCGAGCTCCCAGGGGGCCATTCTCCTTTGCTTGCCAGGTTTCTCCTGTAATGTCCGCCTTGGGTGGGGCCTCGTCGATTCAGTCCTCCAATTTCTGCCCTATGCACAGAGCACTTCACAGCTCTGACAGCCCCAGGAGGTTCAGCCGGGCCCCTCGCCACCGCAGCGTATAGAGCTCATCCCCGCTAGGTGGTCCCACCCACGTCTGGGGCAAGGTTCAGCGTGCTCAGATCTAGGATCGGGCCCCCTGTTACCAGACTCTCCTCGACGGGGCCCTCAATCCAGATGGGGCAGCTGCGGCTCCGCCGAGGATCCCCCTCCGCGAGTCCTCAGTCGCGCCGCTTCCAGCCGTGCTCCATCTCACCTCACTCACTGCTTTTCTTCATGTCCCACTGGCAACCACTCGGGGCCCAGGGCACCACCACTGGCTCCCCTCTCTTGGGGACAGAGAATCTGCCGGAGGTTGGGCAAGTCTCGGCAGCCTCCTCTGCAACCAGCAGATCGTCGGCTCCGATCTCTACCTCGCGGCCGCCATCTTTAGCGCCTCGCTGCACTCGGAAATTCGTCTTCCCTCCTCGTGTTCCGTGTGGGTCAGTCGGCTCCCCGCCAGCATCGGAGCCTCTCCCCACCTTCAGCCACCCTTTCAGCTGGGCTGGGGGTCCATAATCATTCAGGATGGGCTGGGGTGGGAGATTACGAGCGGTTGCCTCACCAGCAGACTGCTTCTGCCATCGGCGCCAGGCCACGCCCCGCTAATCAACCATGATGCAGAGTGGTTTGTAAATGTCAACAACTACAGACAGTATTATTTGTTGCACATTTTTTATGTTACATCTTTTAACGCAGGAAACTGAATTGCCTTATACTGCTGTATTCTGGAAGGGGGGTGGAACAATGGGGATACTGTGCTAGTTTCCAACTCTGTAATTTGTTGCAAATATTAATTCACAGGGGTAATGTAATTTCCTCAAATTATACAAAACAAATAATCTGTAGGTATGGTATTATTACTCTGACGTAGTTTTGGCACTCCTGAAAAGACAATATAATTGGGATTGAAAAGCTAAAAAAGAATGTAATTAATTTCACCACTTATGGTAAACTGTGGTACCATAGCACTCCCAAATTCACAGTTTACACACTTCAGCTATTCACAGTAGCCAAAACATTAATTTTGTTTGTATTCTCTGAACATATTCATGCCTAGCGGCCCTAAGTATGGGAACCTAGCAGTCAGTGGTAACAGGGATGGCCTTCAGCTGTGCCCCGTGCTTACAGGGCACGGCCTGCACTGATGCCCTGTGTCCAGTACTGCTCATAGTAAGTACAGTGTAGACTGAGCACAGAGCATTGCTAATATTCACATCCATTATGCCCACCATTATTAAAGATATGCAAACTACAACTTTTAAATCAAAATTGGGCCAATTTCAGTGTCTAGAACAGATGAGATCCCAAAATCGTTTGTAGATTTTGCCCGCTCACCTACGCATCTTCTTTCCCCACCTTTGCGTCATCAGAGCCCTCCCTGATCCATAATCCTGAAGGCCGGCTTACTTTAACTGTTGGCCTCTCCCTGACCACTCTTTCCTTTTCTTCAGTTAAGATTTGGTATAAAAATAACAATGTTCCTATCGCACCTTGTCTGGGCTTGTCTCGTCTTCCCGTGTTGTAATCTCCCACTATTCCAGTCGTTTGCTTTTATGTTACAAATCACTGTTACCAGGTGAGACTAATTGGTTTAATGGAAGCAACCCACCCAGGACCACCCAGAAAACAATACATTGTCAAATGAAAACCCAAGCCTGGAAACAAGGCCTCCTGGGGACGTGAGGCCACAACGTAAACTTAACTATTTATACCAAACCTGTCCTTTTCTGTCACGTGTTTAGGCCTCTTCCTGAGACCTGTTCTCCGTGTGCCTGAGCCCCGCCCCTTCTTTTAAATACTCAACACTTCCTCTCCGAGGCGCTAAAAGAAGCGCGTGAGATGACAGACACTTCATTGCAAATTCCGAGCACAGTCACCATAACCCACTTCATGTGAGCTGCTCACTGTCAGGCCTGGCTGGCACCTGACACCCCCACCGCCGGAGCAGCTGCGCCACAGGCTCATTAAATCCCTCCTCTACCAGCCTCGCGCACAAGGTCCAGGCACAGAGCCCCACGGGGTCCTGTGCCAGATAAAGCTTGTCTGCCTTGCACTCGCCACCTGCTCCCCTCCTGACGCAGTTAGCCAGCCATGTATCAGTCTTTGGCGAGAACTGGGGCATCCTCGAATGCATAAGGACCGTAGGGGACAGGGGGTTATATCCCGCCTGATTTTAGAGGGGGAGGGGGGCACACAGGGAACCATATTCAAACCCCCTCCAGATTTTGAAGTGGGAACTGAAGCTTAAACAGTGCAGCCAGAACATGCCTCTGAAGCCATGTTGCACATCAACTAACTCCATGAAACGCTGTAACCTCAGTAACAAACTATGTCGGCGCGGCAAAAGTCTGGTTTTTTTAATTATCTATTTGCGGTCATGGAGGAATTGAGCTTGCTCTGTTTTGTTCTGTTTGTCAAGCCAGGCAAACCAGCAGAGTAAGAGGGAATAGGAGATGGGATTTCGTGTCAAGATTACTGCGGGCTCAGGTGCCTTTGGAAAAAGAAAACAATGCTAGGAAGTGTCTCAACATCCAATGATCCAACTGACTAATTAGTAAAACAAACAAAAAACGATGAGGTCTCACAGTTTCCTTGATTCCAGACAAGCATGTTCTCTGTGTTTGAGCTTTAATCTGTCTGTGGAAATATTCTAAATAGGAAAGCACTACTTTAAATCTTATGACCAGGCACATGTACATATTAGTGTCAGTTTGGTTTAAGGTTTGATAAGTGTATTTATTGAACTCCATATACTAACACTAATTGAATGATAAAACTTAAATCATTGAACACAAAGCGCTGATCTTTGGTTTACACACAATACTGAAGGATGCACTCACTACATGCATTCCAGGATGCAAATTCCAGCTTTCCCACTGGACAAAATTGTATGATCTGCAGCTTATTGCTTTACTTCAATGTGTATAATTTTCCTTAAACATCCAGGACATTGAAGTAATTCAGCACAGGATACACACTGTACAAACATTCACCAATATATGGATGATTACAATTAATCTTGCTTCATCCTTAATAACAACACAGGCTACATAAACAAAGACCATGGCAAACTGACACCTTTTGGTTGACTTGTGACAGTGTCATCAGGGCATGGGGTATTCGTGAATGTTTCATGTTTAAATAAATGTATTTTAAGTTACAGGCACTCTATTCAGTGATATATGATTATGTATTTAATTGAGTCATTGAAATTACTGACTTTATTCATTTTAATGTCTTTATCATTTTTTTAATGAAATCATTTGTTTCCTTATTTACAACTTTTGATGGCTTGTGATTTGGCTCTTAAAACAAACTCTGACCCACAGCTCAGCTCTCCGCTAGACTGACTGTTTTATTATTATTATTTGTGCTCAGCGTTTCGGTGTGGGGCTTGCTTTTTTTGGAGTGATCAGAAACTTAAATGCCCACAAGGTAGACAGCAATACAACATGACCACTGATGATCATTTGGCACATGAAATCCTAGTCCAGCTTCACACCAGACAGGCTACCTCAGTAGTTTTGTAGAAGGACCAGATCACAATACCAAACATATCATCACAAGACACACAAAATCTGGTCTGCGAGGAAAACCTCAGAATCTTGTAGCGAGACATCCTCAGAAAGTCAACAGTGCAACAATTTCATACTATTAGACAATGTGCTCTATACAAAAGCTAACAACATAACACCTGAAGCAACCCGAACACTAAAACAAATGGACTTCTTTGTGCTCAGGAGCTCACTCCCACCATGGCTAACACTTTGGGTGTAGCAGCGAGGCATATCAAATGTTTTAGTGTAACCCAGGTCAAAAAATTTATTTTGGGTCCCACATGGATTTGCACCTTTTTCTAAGTTAAAAAACCGAAACATATCCTCCAGGGAAAGAGAAAACAATGACAGCCCGTACTATGCACTATCTAGTGGTATGTTCACGTTAGCTGTCTCGTTGATCGTAAACAGACCAGGCTTGCTTCACAATCTAGAAATGAAATACATTTTACAGCAGAAGAAGAGGGCCAGGAAAAGGGCAGGGCCTGGGTATAATGCCCCCCTCCCTCCCACTTTGTTATGGCCATGAGAGCAGCTGCTTGTGACCTTTGATGTCTCTGGCACTTCCCCTGCTACAACTGTATTTGTGGGTTTTGAAGACAGAAAGGAAAGAAAAGTCAGCAGGTCTCTAAGAGCCTTGTTTATTTTTGTAATTCCCACTCTTGACCTTCCTTCAGCCGCAAATAGGAGGCCATTGCAGAGCTCTGAATGGCACAAGGTGTCAGCCCTTTGATGTGACCAGGGGTCAAAGAGTACATAATGTCACTTCATCTAAAACCTGGCATTTTCACAAATTGACAACCTTAAGTCGCATACCGAAGTTTCGACTGCCCAAGTCTAACTTTCAGGTTACTTTATGTAAGTATGTAGCAGAATTAATGTATGTAATGTTAAAGTCGATGGCTAACCACACTTCGCAATATATCCCTACATCATGGGTGTCAACCGTTGTCTGGGAGGGCCAGATCCAAATCCATCCCATTTTAAAGACAGACGCACAGGACATATTTACAGGCAATGAATGTAAAGCAGAATCCCACAGTGGTTGGCAGAAAGCCTCCCATGGATGGGCCCGCTACAGGCCAGCAGCCGACCCCGCTCTAAACGTATCAAGCCACATATTACCTTCTGTCTGGAATCCTGCTTTGCTCAGGTCAAAACTGAGAAACTATAAACAGTACTTTAAGGTTTCCTGAGATGGGCGTGTTAAATTAGGAGAAGACTTAAACTATCTCAAGTCCCTTTATCATTTATTTATTTCTACTGTCTTGTATAGTCAACTTGACCCAAAAGTATTGGAGCGCTTTACATGAGCACCAGTTCCATTACACAGGACACATTACTTAGCGTCAAGGGGGCCTTGCATGAGCGTTCCCATGCAACCACCCACCCTTTTGATGCAAAACCCTATCTACTAAAAATGCGAGAGAGGGTTTTTGCGTCAAATAATAACGCCATTTGAAACACAGCATTAAAATGTGAAATGTTTTAATTTCTCCTTTCTTTTTTCACTGTGCAGCACACATACAAAGTAAGAACATTTTTATAAGTTGTCTACACATAGTATTTTGTACTTGAAGGGTACCCTTCCAGTACAAAACCTATGCAAGACTCATTCACACACCCTTGCACTTTGGCACAAATGTGTGTGCGTTGCACACAGCAGTTAAAATCTGCACCGGCGCTAGGGAGAGGGGAGGAGAGAGTCATATTTCTGTAGACATGCTGCTCGCCTGCTCCCTGTAACGCAACACAGTGCAGCATTTCTGGCTGCTGCGTTGGGTGACAGTTTAGTAAATGTGCCATGGAGCGATTACATAATTTGCCCAGAATCACAGCATGTTGAGCCCACGCCCAGACTTGAAGCTGGCTCCTCAGTTCCTAAGTCGGTAGCCATGGTCATACTGCCACATCTTCTCCCATTATCCCCTTATCAGCTCCACCTTTGAATTTACCAGCACAAGCTGATATTGCCCTTCATATATCATAGTCTTAACTATATACAGCAATTCTGTTAGAAATCCTAACACATCCAATGAACACAAACAATATCTGTGGCCGGAGCCAACCCTATTACATGACTGACTGTACACCAGCTCCAAGCTTTTAAAGCAATCTGCCTTCTAGGACATCTTAAGCTGTTCAGCCTGTGCTGTTCCACGAGTCTGAAGGTATCTTCAAAGAGCAGCCGTGGCTAAAGACTGACCCCGAAGCTCCGAGGTGTGCAATCAGCAGGCAAAGGCTTCTAGTCGTTTTGCCCTGCACTGAGAAAGGCTGGGCCTTGCAAAAAAATAAAAAATAAAAGAGGTATTGCCTTTTCCAGCTTTCCCAACGTTGCCAAGTGTGCTCATCAGGGAATGTTGCCCCGTAAGATTAGGTTTGTTTGGCCTTATGGCCCCGTCAATAGGTGGCCGGGAATTACAAGAAAATTGTTGAGGACACCTCTAGGAAGTCCTGGCTTTTACGTTCTAGGATTTATAACTTTGCGTTCTGCATTATCTGTTGGGACCTCCAAGCCCAAAAGTCTACATTTAATATTGTTCATGGAATGGATGCTGCATGCAGGATTTCAGTCCTACGCTGCACTGCACAACAAAGGAAATAGTGTACCATTCCAAATCAACAGAGTTGTGTATCAATTATGTCATCAGCGGCTCTTGTACTAAACAAGCTTTGGCAAAGCCAAAAGGTCTTGATTCTGTAAGATCTATTGATTTGTTGGCGTGGAGTGGTATTGTGTGGCGTGGTATCTACCACAACTCCTTTTAAGTGGCGGAGTATCGTGCTACTCACTGAAAAGCACTTCAACACTTTGGCAGGGGTAGTAAGCACTACATAAATACAACTTCAATTGTGTGGTGTGCTTTGGCATTATGTTATGTGGAGTGGGACTGTTAGGTGTGCAGTGACACTGTGTAGTGTGGAATGACTGTGCGGTATGACATTGTGCGGTGTGGAATATCACTATATGGAGTAGAGTGAAATTATGTGGTCTGGCGTGGCATTGTTTGGCGTGGTGTGTCTGAGTGGGCTGCAGTGGCACTGTGTGAAATAAATTGACATTATGTGGAGTGCCTTTGTGGCATGGACTGGCATTCTGTGTGTGGGGTGGCACTGAGTGGCGTGAAGTGGCACTGCATGGAGCGCAGTGACATTGTGTGGTGTGAGGTGGAATTGCATTGTGTGGCGTGGAGTGGAGTGGAGTGGAGTGGCATGCCGCCAAGCATTTCAACCCCCAGTAAGAGGTAGTAAGTGCTGTATAAATACAATTACAATACAGTGGAGTGGCATTGAGTGAAGTGGTGTGAAGTAGAGTGGCATGGTGTGGAGTGACATTGTGTGGAATGGTGTAGAGTGGCAATGTGCGGCGTAGAGTGGAATGACATTGTGTCGAGTGGAGTGGCGCTGTGTGGCATGGAGTAGCACTGAGTGGAGAGGAGTTGCACTGAGGGGAGTGGCACTGAGTGGAGAGGAATGGCATTGAGTGGTGTGAAGGGGAGGGAGGTGGCATTGAGTAGAGTGTCAATGCATTACATGGAGTAGAATTGTGTGGTGTGGAATGGACTGGCATTTTATGGCATCCAGTAGAGTAGCATTATGTGGGGTGGAGTGGCATTGTGTGGCTGGGACATGGAATGGCATTGTGTAGCATGGATGTGGAATAGCATTGTGTGGGTCGAGTGGAGATATACTGTGTGGCGGGGAGTGGTACTTTCTGGCATGGACAGTAGTGCAGTAGAGGGGCATAGTGTGGCGTGGAGTGGCACTGTGTGGTGTGGAGTGGCATAGAGAAGAATTGTGTGGCGTAGAGTGGAATTATGTGGAATGAAACTGTGTGGACAAGAGTGGAGTGGAATTTTGTAGCATGTAAATGTGTGGCCTGGAGTGGAATTGGATGAAGTGGAATGGGGTGGAAATGTGTGGAGTGGGGTGGAAATGAGCTGGGTGCAACTGTGTGGTGTCGAATTGAGTGGAGTGATGTGGAACTGTGTGGCATGGAATTGTGTAGAATGGAGTGGAATTGTGTGGAGTAAATTGGAACTGTGTGGCATAGAATGGTGTGGAGTGGAGTGGAATTGTGATGAGTGGAGTGGAGAGGAATTGTGTCATCTGAAGTGGGATTGTGTGGAACTGCATGGAGTGGAATGGTGTGGCATGGAGTGGCCTGGAATTGTGTGAAGCTGATTGTAATTGAGTGGGATGGCACTGAGTGGCGTGGAATGGAATTGTATGGTGTGGAATTTGTGGTGTGGAGTGGAATTGTGTGGCATGGAGTAGAGTGGAATTGTGTGCAGTAACATTGCATGGAGTGGAATTAAGTGTAGTTGCTTGGAGTGGAATTTTGTGAAGTGGAACTGTGTGGAGAGGTGTGGCATTGTGTGGAGTGGAGTGGTGCTGTGTGGTATGGAAAGGAGCCACTGAATTGCCTTATAGTGCTTCAAAACCTTGCGCCATATAAATCCACCAATTATCTCGAACTACAATCCATGTAAAAATCAGATGTTTTTGATCTGATGCATAAGCTTGCTAATATGCACAATGCTTTTGCGAGAAGTGGTATGTTTACAAACAAATGTGTTTTAGACTGTGATGAGCTAGTAGGTAAGGGAACAACAAATATCGTAGTGGTTGGAAATAAAGGATATGGAGCCAGGTGGTAAGCTACAAATGTTGAAAGTTATTTCTAAACAAAAGCAGCAGATATGCTCAGTACTCAGTCATGATAGAGAATGTTAGTGAGTAACAATCACCTTTTTCTTAGAAGAGGTAAATAGAACAGATTGTTGGAGGTTATAACCAAAGATATTCCAGACTTAAAACTCAAGGATCTCTATGACGACTCTATCAAACTTTGGGGTGGGTGGTGGAAGAGAAAGAAGCAACATGGAGAAGGGGTGGGTGAAAGGGGGTGGAAGCACCACCAGATAAGAGTGGTTGGAGGGGAAGACAAAACAGTACCTCAATCACAGTGTGAGCAGTGGACAGAAACTAATTAGGATTAACCAATCTGTGATTGGTCCATGCTCCACACAAAGAAAAAGAAGTGACACCCAACGTGCTGGCCAATTAAAAGGCAGCAAAGAAGTGTGACAACAATGCCAACTAATAGCAAGCAATGGGCAGCTCCAAGCCCTTTATAGTAAACAATACCCCTCCCAGTGGACCGAGCATTCTCTGTCGGCAAGCAAGACCTAAAACAAAGCTGTTTAACACGAATTCAAGCATTGTTCTGAGACACAGGGGTTGTCCAGCAATACCTTGTGTGAGATTTGTGCTCAAGGTAGACCCACCAGTACAATTTTCAGTATGAAGATCACTGCCCAATGGTAAGTCTTGGTAGCCTGGTAAGGTCGGAAAGGGGGAAATTTCCTGTGAAACGCTGCACTTTCAAACTGGGATTTGTTGTTTTTAAAGTGAGGAATAATTTTGGGGGTGATTCTAATTTTGTGTTCTGCCTGATATATGGATCCAAGATGGATGTAGTGTGTTTGGAGGGCCTGATATAGCCTGTGTTTTACTTAGTTTGGCAGCCATTTTGAGAGCACTACTTCACTGATCAGTTAGTGCTTTAGCACTCTTTTCATGGGCATCAACACTGCATATAAGTGAACCAATGTACAGACGCTGGCATGGTAAGGTTGGAGAGGGGGAAATTTCCTGTGAAACGCTGAACTTTAACCTGAAATTCGTTGTTTTTAAAGTGGGGCATAATTTTGGGGGGTGATTCTATTTTTGTGTTCTGCCCGATACTGGGCTACAAGTGGGGTGTGTTTGGAGGGCCTTTTAGAGCTCATGTTTTACTTAATTTGGTGGGCATTTTGGGCATGCCACTTCGCTGATCAATTAGCGCTCATGCACTCTTTTCATGGGCATCAACACTGCATATAAGCGCTCCGATGCGTGGACGCTGGCATGTTAAGGTCAGAGAGGGGGACATTTACTGCAAACCCCTGCATTTTTAACCTGAGATTAGTGATTCTGTTTCTATGTTCTGCCTGATATGGGCTTCAAGAGGGGTATGGTGTGTTTAGAGGGCCAGTGTTTTACTTAATTTGTGGCCATTTTGGCCGTGCCACTTCGCTGATCAGTTGGCGCTGGAGCGCTCTTCTCATGGGCATCAACACTGCATATAAGCGTGCGGATGCTACCATGGTAAGGTTGGAGAGGGGGACATTTCCGGTGAAACGCTGCACTTCTAACCTGAGGTTCAGTGCTTTTAAAGTGGGGAATAATTTCGGGATGGGGGTGATTCTATTTTTGTGCACTACCGGATAAGAGGATCCAAGAGGGGTGTAGTTTGTTTGGAGGGCCTATTGGAGCCAATGTTTTACTTAATTTGGTGGCCATTTTGGGTGCGCCACTTCGCTGATCACTTAGTGCTTTAGCACTCTTTTCATGGTTGGGCACATTAACACTGCATATAAGCTCGCCGATGCGCAGATGCCCAGCAGATATGCGAAAGGCTTGCCGGTTTGCGTCTGTCCGCTGCTGGATGGCGCCAGGGACCACGAATGCTGCCCGTGTGGACCCAGGCAGAGAGAGGTTGGTGTACTCGAGGCTGGCCTTGCTTAAACTGGACCAGAGAGATAGCAGGGTGAGATATGACCCAATAGACCCTGTTGTGGGGGGAGATGGTGTTGCTCGAGCTGTAATTGGTCCATTAGGAGTCTGGCGACAACCAGCAAGTCTACTTTGTTTGGCAGGGATAAGACTGATAGGGAGGACAGGGCAGAGAAGGAAATGTAAGTTCTGCCGTGATTAACACTCGTTGTCTGACCAAACACTGCAGGTTGATTGTTACAAAACAGATAGATTGACTGTTTATCACTTGGGTTAGGGAAGATTTGGGCCCTGATTTAGTGACTGCTGCCCCCCGGGTATACCTTTGTGAGGGCTGATATGGGTGCCTGGAGGGGGGCTTGGGGGCTGGCCATATTATTAAGGGGCCAGCTGGCATGTGCTCTTGAGCCTTCTACTTCCTCCGCCATTAAGGACTGCGAGGTGGGGTATTTTAAAATACATTCCAACAGTATTCAGATACAGGAAGGACTGCTGGTGTATCGCCCACCGGCTCTAAAACTCAGTTCTTAACGAATTGGAACCAGGTGATAGAACCGTTCATCTCTGGTAGTAATTGCACCATTGTAGGGGATTCTAATTTCCATTTAGAAAAACAGGGCGATAATGATGTCTGTGTCTTTTCTGATCTGTTGCACAGTTTTGACTTCTCCCAAACAGGTAACTCTTCAACCCACATATTTGGCCAGATGCTTGAAGGAATTTTTACCAAGCTTGAAGACTTGGTAGTAGAAGAGTGTCATCAGTTTTAGAATGTGGCGCATTATGACGGGAACGGAGTTAACTGTGGCACTGACTAAATCTCAAGCTGGGGACCTCTGTGGTCCAGTACCCCTTGCAGAGAACTTTAATAATTGGAATCTGTCTGTTATCAATGAGCACGCCCGGAACCTTTTAAGAAAAATGGTAGGAGGAAAAGCTCTGCCTCACAGTTTTTGGAAGATCTTAAAAACCTTCAAAGAAAATGTCGCAGACAGGAACATAGGTGGAGACTGACTTCTAACCCAGAGGACAAGAATAAGCACAAGCAGTTAGTTAGAGAATATAAATGTGCTATCAATGAGGCTAAATCTTCTTATTTTCTGGGAAAAGTAAGATCTGCCATCAGCACATTGAAAGAACTATTTAAGACAGCTACCAGTCTTTCTCCCCCCCCCCTAGTTCAACAGGCTTTGGAGAATTCTTAAGTTTTTTGTAACGAGGTAGCGGGTTCTTCATGGAGAAGATTTTGAAGATTTATGCAGAATTTCAAGAGCAAGAGGACAGACCTTTGGCCTCTCCCTTTGAAGAGGTTCCTCACAGTCAGCCTTCTAATGGTTATTTAGCCAGGTTCTTGCCTATTCCAGCAGCAAAAATAAAAGCCCTTTTGGCACAAACCAATTCGGAATCCGTGGATGATCCTTTCCTGCCTAAGGTGCTTCAACTTGTCCCTGACTACATTGCAGATTCGCCAGAAAGTCTACTTACAGGTTCTCGAGTCTGGAGTGTACCCTCAGTCCTGGAAGGCGGTGATTGTTATTCCCTTAACGAAAAAGCCCAATGGGGATTTGAGAAATTTAAAAATGCTTCATCTGATTTCCTCCTAGCCTGCTCCAGCTGAAATCCTGGAGAAAAATATTATCCAGGAACTAGTGCAGTTTCTCAATGATCATGAACACCTGCCCCTTCTCAAACTGGGTCCAGGAGCAATCATAGCACAGAATCCGCTTTGCTTATGGCGGCGGATTACATCTGCTGACAAGTTGATCAAGTGGGAGCGGCTATTCTGGTAATGCTTGACCTGTCTGCAGCCTTTGATACCATTTCTCCATCTATTTTGGTGCAAAGGCTGCAACAGGCAGGACTGCTGGAGGTTGCCTTAAACTTGCTGGAGTCCTTCTTGGCGGGTAAGACTCTTACAGTCAGCCGCTGGGGTTTCAGGGCTCATTCTTTTCAGCTTCCCTACGGCTTTCCACAGGGTTCCTACTTCAGCCACATGCTAGTTAACCTGTATGTCGCACACCTGGTGAAACTGGTGTGGTCCTTTGGTTTTCAAGTCTCTTCCTATGCTGACAACACCCAACTCATTGTTTCCATCTCGGATGTTTGGGAAGAGATGACCAACAAATTTAGAAGTTGGATAGCAAAGGTCAGCATACAGATGAAGGACAACTGGCTCAAAATGTACAGGGAGAAGACAGAAATTGTGATCTTTGGGGCTGGGAACACAATCTGGACTAACAGCTGATGGCCCTAAAACCTGTGAGCCGCTTCCTGTTCGGGTCAATACAGCAAAAAATCTGGGGGTGATTTTTGATAATAAATTGACCTTTGATACCAAGGTCAATAGAACGGTAAGCCTTTTCGGTGGCAGCCTCCAAGAAGTGGAACATTCTTCCAGAACCCATTAAGGGTGCGGACTCTTATTTGATTTTCTTCGCAGGCAGGTAAAAACCTGGTTATTTTTGTCCTCATAACCTCTGGCTTTGGGGGTTCTCTGCTGAGGATGTGTGTAGTTTTGCTTATGGTTTACTTCTCTTGCTGACTCACAGTACATTAGCACTTTGATGCCTTTGTTGCTTTTACCCGCTTTATAAATTCAAGTCAGTTTAGTAATTTCACAGTAATTACACATCCTACACGTACCAACATTATGGCATATTCCGCTTCCCCTTGTTCGATCTGGTGTATACTTAAGTATACTTATACTGTGGGATAAAGTGATCTCATTTGTTGGTTTCAGTGTCCTCCAAAAATTCTTGCTCACTAGTGGTCAGTTCTGCCTTTTTCTCCCTCCTTTTTCTGTTTCAGAGCAGTGACCTACTACTGTATTGTTCCACTTTGGTTTCTTTATATGTTGCTGTGACGGACTACTTTGGCATTTCTTTGGTGCTCCCCTTTTACTGTCGGTGGTTGAGGCTGGTAGCTGCCTGTGTTTTATTGCAGCATTCCATTCCACCAACCTCCGCCCATGTCGTTGACATTTGTTGTGGCTTTATTCCAGTGCTGTCCTTGTACCGGTTCCTAAAATAGGCTTATTTTACTAAAAATCTGGTTCCTAAAATAAGCTTATTTTACTGAACACCATATGCCCTCGCATCGCAGAGAGTCTCTCTCTAGGGCCTCTCCCTGCCAGCCCTCATGACATCACACACACGGCATTGCTTATCTCCTTTATTGAGGCCCTAAATCTTCTCGGACTGCTCTGCTAACTTCATTAGAGCTTTGTTGAAATGCAAGGCAAAAATGCTTGTTTTCCCTTTTGTGTTTCTCCTTTGCGCTCAATACCACGATTCCTACTGTGAATAAACTCATTTCATCTCGTTTGTTGACCTCCTAAACGAAACATGAGTTACTTGCCCAATCAAATGCCATTGCCTACATGCACAGCAAATACACAGGAAATGGTAACATAATGTAGTTATGTGGTCAGAGACACGCACATGTAATGATACTCTAAGAATGCAGTGCCTTAAACAAAAGAAAAGGCATTTTGGTGCAATTCCCACATCTGTGATTTAGTTCAACAAGTATGATTTTTGTGAGGCTTAATGTGGCTGACGGTCCACAAGGGATGTGAATTAAACCTCTTACTTTGACGGAAGGTGTCTGTTTTTATTAAAATGGGGACACGTCTATGAATCAGCGTGCTATAGAGGGCAACTTTCTACTTTTTAAAATCTGTGCAACCTTATGGTTAAGGAGACTATATAGAACCTATTTTATAAGAAATGTTCTATCTTTCAAGCAGCAGAATGCTGTTTGGAAAAAAAAAACTGCAGCGCTGCATTTCCTGAATGATAAAAACATGTACAGCGTAAGATTTAAAGATTTGACCACTTCTGACGTAAAGGTAATGCTTGCCATAAGGCTGGCTGTTTTGCTCTATGCTCTGTCTTGCACTGTGTTGGCAAAGGCAAGCTCGATGTATACTCTCTAGTGCAAATTGCTACACAAAGGAGAACGTACAGGCTTCAGGAACACAGAAAGGGTGCTTTTGAGTAAAGCACGTTACATCTACATACAAGGTGCAATGTACTACCTGTCCCCTTGCTCACACCTATTTTCACTTGGCATATGAATTTGGCACAAAGCCAAGCTATGCTACTTTTAGTTTCAGTTTGCCTTGCACCAAACCTGTGATTGCTCTGTTCCATCCCCGACACCCACCTCGACACCCACCTCTTTTGCATTAATTAACTGGGGATTGGTGTTGGCACTATGCGAGAGGCAACTCTGGCACTAACAAGCTCCTGCAGGGTAAAGTTGATCAGTGGTGCTAATGGTGCCAGAAAGGCCGCTTTGAGTCGTGTGAGCATCACACAAAGTAATAGTTGATCTGGCCTCTGTGTCACCCCATCCCCTATTTCATCAATCTTGCTAAACAAACATATCAGCTTAGTAACTGAAGGTAACATGCACGTCTATGCATATACATACATATTTAGTTGATTTTCATGTTAGTACTCATGATTTAGAAACTGGTTATCAAAAAAACAGAACTTTAAAGGAAAGATTGTAAATATAAATGCCACCATCACAAAATCCTTGGCTCATTTCAGTGTGCAGTTTCTCAAGTGTTGTGTTGTTTAATTTCCTCTCAATCAAGTGCACTGCACACAGCAGCAAGAATGCAGCTGTTTACCATTTTTGGTTGAGCGGGCAAGCACTTTGATCTGTTGCAAGTATTGTGGGCTTTCAACCAGGCACACCCCATGCCCATCACGTTCACTAATTTGTGGGCTTGCCTTTCAAAAATCCTTTGTAATCATTGGTAAATGCTTTACGTTTGTCCCGCCTTGGGGCAGTTTTATCTCCGCCTTGCAGACTGACCCTGTTGCATGGATAATTGCACAATTGCCGATATGTTTGACTGTAAGCGAACTTCTTTTTTCTTTTGTGTCTCTCCATCGCGCTCATGCTCATGGCGGCCCATGGCGCTTTGAATCGCCTCACTTATGTCAACTGTTTTACTTTTCATTTTCAATTTATGTGGCAAGAAAAGTCTAGTTAGGAATTTACAACGCCAATAGCTCTTACTCAAGCAAATGCGAGACTGATTGTATACGCTTGTTTTCTTTTGACGTTAGGGTTTCACTCATGCCAGGTCACCTAGTTGAACTAACTTTCTAGCTTTGCATGAAAACCAACACTTTTTTCCCCAGTTTCTGCCATGGTATGCCCTCTGCATCCATCCAAAGCGAGCTGGTCCTTTGCGGGTCAAGTCGATTTTGGTGCAACATTCCTAATAACTTTTGGTGTGAAAATGTTTGTGTGTGAAAGTTGATCGGTGCTGCAGTTTGCCCCGTGAAACGGCATTGCATCTGCAAACATGAAGTAGATCTAGGCTAGAGCCTGTATGACTAAAAAGCCAGACCCGAGTCAGGATGTCACACACTTGTTCAGTACTCTTTACTTCCCAATAAATTGAAAGTCAGGTCACTTTTTTGTGTCAGGACCACTAAAGTCTCATTTCAGGCACAGCTCTGAAAGAGATAGAGTGGTGTCAATTGACGCCATGACACCCTGTAGTACAGGTACTTATGGCACAGCACTTGGAGGGCAGATACTTAAAGTAGGTTTAATGAATCAATCAGTGATTTGTAAAGCGCGGCTAATCACCCGGAGGGTCTCAAGGCGCTGTTTGTGGGCGTGCTGCTCAAAGAGCCAGCTCTCCCCTCCTCGTCCCCCAATCCCAATTGCTAGTTTTGGAGGCAGCATGACTAGGATATCCCGCGATGAAGGGCAGACAAAGCTTTTTAATTGTCACCTCCCTGTGCCCACCACCAAGGAGGCGTTGCCATGGCTGTGTTGCTGCAGGAGGAAGTGCCACTTTACACCCCTGATGTTCCAGAAGACACAGGGCAGTGGTTACCTACATCACACACACAGCAGCAGGGTGGGTGGTAAAATGAGGGCAATAAACCACAGATGGCTGAATGAGACCCCAGAAAACCAAATTACATGTTCTGGCGCAGAGGCGGCTTTGCCTTAAGTGAATTAGAGTCTGCTGGAGTGCGAGCAAAAATCAGTGAGTGCCCTAGAACTCCAAAGGGCACCCTGATTCCGAAGGCACTACGAGATTAAAGAAATGGTACTTACGCGCAATACAAACCTACTTTTTTATTATAGTAATTTCTTACTACGTTTCAAACGGAAAAAGACCAAAAACAAACAAAAGGGCAGCATGTACACGTATACGTCAGTTAAGCCCTATGTGTTAAGGGGAACCGCAGTTTTTTCATGAGTAATATTATCACTGTACATTTCTATTCGTCAATAATAACCACAAATGTATGATTTCCCATCTGGTTATTTAGTATCATTTTCGTCAACCATGTTGTTCACAATTCTCATCATCATCCGTTTTATTGTCCGTTCTGTCAACATACACATCTCTCCTGCTACTGGCCATGTCTTTACCCCACAATTTAATAATTAGAGAACCTTTGTGCATCTAGTTGGTTGCAGTATGGATTTTGGCCAATTTACCATTCGGCATTTCATACCCTTCTCCTGGGCATGGGTGTAATCCAGGAAGCACTGCATTAGGGCGACAACGGTCATATTCCCTGCTGCTTTTTGAATGCAGATAACATCTTGCGACCAGAACATTTCATTTCAACTATATGTTTAAATCAACTGACGTAGACAGCCAATATTCATCTGCTTCTTGGGCACTATACATCGCGGGCAAAGTAGATCTTTTGGAATGTTACGGGGATAGAATGCCTAGAATTACACTGTGCCAAGATGAGAAGCTGCATTGCCGTTCGCCTTTTAAGGGTATTCCAATACATATTTCCAGTGTATTTCTGTTATTGGGATTGTGTGATCTCTTTTACACTTAGATTAAACAGTTCAGGTGATGGGCGGTCCCAATGGTAGAGCCCTGTATAGCATAGATAAGGGGTGGCTACTAGCACCCAGATATTTCCAGAAGTAATTCAGATGATAGCTTTCCACCAGTGGCAGCCCATCCTTTAGGGCGGAGGGGCCACGCCCCACACCTTTTGCCCCTCATGAAGTGTCTGTCAGGCTGAACAAAGGTCAGCCTGACAGACACTTCATGTTCAGGTCAGGCAGCCAGGAGCAGACATGCGCGATTTGCGCACACTACTGGCTGCCTGAGCTGAACTTTGCTGTGCTGAGGAGGTCACAGCTCCTATGGGCGTGACCTCCTCGGCTCAGCAAAGGTGCCTCGAGGCCCTCCCCTGGGTGACGAGGAAAGCATCACCAATTGACACTCTCCCTGGGCGCTTCAGGTTTAAGCTCTGAAGTGCCCAGGGCGAGTGTCAATCAGTGGAATGGCGCAATCCGGTGCAAAGGGTGGGCTTACGTCATGGAAAATAACGTTAGCCGGGTGGGGGTGGCGGTATGGGAGAAGGGGGTTTTGAACCAAAAAATGACGTTAGGCTGGTTAGAGGAAAAAAAAAAAAAGATGACTCTAACCAGCCTAGCGTAATTTCTAGACGCTACCCCCTACCATACCACATGACTCCTGTCTTAGAAAATACAAGAGTTATGCCCACCACCCCAATGGCCAGCACAGGGGACAAAGGCCCCGTGGGTATGGCCATTGCACCCAGTACCATGTATGGGGACCCCTTGAGGGCCCACAATGGCACTTTGAAAAAAATACTTACCTATACTTACCTGGGATGGGGTCCCCTATCCCCTGGTGTCCCTCTGGTGTGGGTGGGGGTGTCCCTGGATAGTGCACCTGTGGACTTATTCCATGGTGGAATAAGTCCACAGGTCCCCCAATGCCTGCCCTGACCCAGGCGTTAAATAATGGCGCTAAGCAAGCGTAGCACCATTATTTAAGCCCGCCTCCCTCCCGTGCACCATTTTTGCAAGGGAGGATAAATAAGGCACCTCGGTCTTAAAGTCATTTTTTCCCGGGAACGCCGACCTTGCATCACATTGACGCAAGGTAGTTTTCCGCAGGCAAAAAATTACTTTAACTCCAATATTTTGGCACTAGAGATGTCTAGCGTCAAAATATAAATAAGGAGTTAAGTTTGCGCTGAATTAGCGTAAAAAAAAATGACGCTAATTCAGTGCAAACAGAGTATAAATATGCTCCTAAATTTCTAAGGAAAAACCAAAACATTCCCTGAAATATATACAGGCTCATAGCATGTAGCTTCGTTTTTATAAATGCGCTTGTGCCCATCAGTTAAAGGGGCAGCCTAGACCAGATTGTGATTAAATCGCACCCAAGTCCATTTTAAGCTATTCTGTCATAAGCCTGTATTAGTCCCAAGGCACTTTAAATTCCACCAAAATCCAAGGTCAGGAAGCTTGTCGGGATCTGAGCATGCAAAGTCACCCATAGGGCATATCTAGATGTTGATCAGTGTGCAGTATCTCGGAAGGACTACGTATTTGTCTAGTACTCCAAAATTCGTGAGGCTCATGCAGCAGGATTCCTAAAGAAATTTTGGCCCAGATTTATACTCTGTTTGCGCTGAATTGGCTTAATTTTTTATTTTTAACGCTAATTCAGCACAAACTTAGCTCCATATTTATATTCTGACGCTAGACTAGTCTAGTGACAAAATATTGGAGTTAGTAATTTTTTGGATGTGTGAAACCATCATGCGTCAATGAGATGCAAGGTGGGCATTCCCATCCAAAAAAGGGCTCTAAGGCCCTAGCGTCTTATTTATCCTCCTGTGCAAAAAAGGTGCACGGGAGGGAGGGAGGCGGGCCTAAATAATGGCGCTAAACCCCAGGAACACCCCTACCCACAGTAGAGGGACACCACAGGATGGGGGACCCCATCCCAGGCAAGTATAGGTAAGCAGAGGTAAGTATTTTTAAAATCTTTTAAAGTGCCATTAGGATCCCTGAAATGTAACCCCTGCATGCCACAGGGTGCAATGGCCATGCCCAGGGGACCCTTGTCCCCTGTGCTGGCCATTGGGGTGGTGGGCATGACTCATGTCTTTTGTAAGACAGGAGTCATGAGGCATGGATGGTTTTGCATCAAGAAATGACACTAGGCTGGTTAGAGTAATCTTTTTTTACTCTAACCAGCCTAACGTCATTTTTGGTGCAAAACACCACTCTCCCATACCGCCATCCCCACCCGGCTAATGTCTTTTTCTTTTTTTTTTTTTTAACGTCAGCCCACTCTTTGCGCCGGATTGCACCATTCCATTAATATGGCGTCCGGCTGGCGTCCTGGAATGGCGCAAGCCGGCGCTATACTTTTTGATGCAAAACTGAACAAACGCTGCTTTGCATCAAAAAGTATAAATATGGACCTTAGTGCGGGATCACTGTATGTAGATACTGTATGAATAGAGTAACCAGTTTTGTTTTTACCTTCCATGGACTCAATGGTATACTTAAGCAGCACCAGAGACCACCACTGGGATGGGTGGGGGGTTGTGGCCCTGGTGCAACAATCGTTTTTTGACACTCCCTACACCAATTACACTCTCCATGGATTTCTTGGCTGCTACCCTCCAACAGCGCCCCTCATCTGTGCATAGCCCACTCTCTCCCTCATGTATTTCATGTGTTTTTAAAGCTCTGGTTGGGGATGACATATTGGCTGGGGAAAACAAACATATTGTCCTAACCTGTATTACTCAGTTTGCATGCAGCTCTTTGATGCCAGTTCATTGCTCATTGTTTTGTATCAGGATTGTAACTTAAGAACTGCTGTAAGAAATTGATCTCAGTGAGAAAAGCAGTAACCCACTGAGCTATCCACATAAAATACAGTTCTCTAGTTTGCATAGTTTATATTTTTTGCAGCAGTCACATTAACCTTCTGTGCTATTTCATGAGTCAACCTAGACAAAACCCCCATCTCTCTTCCAGCCGTAAAATTATTCACTAGTTAACTTGACATTTTTATTGCTGCCTGAAAACTGCGGGACAAAGAACTCTGCAGCAAGTGTTTTTAAAACCATAACCTCCCTGACAAAGCTACGCCCATGACTAAGGTTTATGAAGAAATAAAATGTGTTTGCATTAGGGATGTAGGGCAAAACAAGATCCAAAAAGAAGCAGTTCCAGGGTGCTGCCGATACGACCACCTAAACAATCTATACAACTATCAATAGGACAATTATCGGACTCGGCAATAAGTAAGGCTGACTCAAGTCAACGCCTCTCAACGAACACGAACAGAAACTGAACCGGTCAACAGAAAGATGCGTTGAACACTCACGCCATCTAGCGACAGGCTTAGGAGCGACGAAAAGTGAGCCACAGAGCATTTTAAATCATCCCGCCTATTGTGTCGACTCTATATTGGACCCCATCCTCCTTCTACATTTTACACCTTCTGCAGATTATCTCGTCATCTAAAACTAGCTCTAATCAAGTACCACCTTTACCTCATGTGGAGTTTAAGCGGTCTGAAGGCGAGTGTGAGTCCATAATGTCGACAGCATACAGTGCACGTAGGCCGCAGTCCTTCACGGCGCTACAATGTACAGGGCGCACATGCAATATTTAGATCCGAGCGGTGACCTCAAAGCGGTCGCCCCCTCGTTTATTTATGCCCTCGACCGCGCCCGGCAGTCGGGATGCAAAAACGTGCAACAAAGTATTGTAGAGGCAGGATGGCACTCTACATCCTTCTCAGGCTGCTTCGTTAACTTAATTAGAGCTCTGTTGAAATGCAAGGCAAAAATGCTTGTTGTAAACATGTCTCCCAAAAGTGGCACCAGCGAGCAGCCAAGGCTGATTGCAGGAGGTGGCAAAAGGATCTGAGCTCAAAATCAATATGCATAGCAATCTCCCTCAATTCTGATCAAGTTATATCATTCATAGCGTCACAGTAAATCGAGGCAAAAACACCTGAGTAATAACACTGGTGCATAGCATTGGGTTGGCACTTGATTTGTAGTTTTGCCACTTACAAGAGGGGAAAAGTGCCAAAAACATTCTCTGAGATTGGTTTACTTGATTACACTGGTGCCTGGGCAATTCTATTTACGCTGAACTCGGGGGGGGGGGGGGGGGGGGGGGCATTGTGAGCGCACAAACCCAGACTGGGCGCAAGTCTCTTCATACATACGACCACAAAACCAAACGCAGGCCCTGCATACCATTTTACAATATCCTCCGGATCACAGTAGCGATGGTGCAGAGCACTTTGTTGTCCTTGCACCCATACATGCCAACATTTTAGAAGAGGAAAGTGCGAGATTTTAAAAAACACTAAATCGAGAGAATGTATTTCACACATTGACTTCTATTGGAGCTGAAGTCGGGTCTATTGGCATGTCTGCCTGCGCTATAAAACCCCTTAGCACAGAGCCAGAGGTCACACTTGCACAAATAAACATTCTGGAAAAACAATGAGAAGTTTCCGCTGTGAACAGTCGCCCTCTGCAAGGAACCCACTCAGCGGCAGTGGCTTTATCCTTGGGCAGTTTATCCCCTCCTGATGGAGCAAGAAGTAGAAGTTTATCCATCACCTCAGCACCCACAGCCGTGCGTGTGCACTGCCTCCCATCACACCTTGGCGCTGCCGCCAATCACTCTGGCTCTGCTTCCCACCACTCTCTGGCGCTGGTACCCACACTGCCGCTGCCTCCCATCAAACCCTGGCACTGGTACCCACACTGGCGCTGCCTCCCCTCGCACCCTGGCGCTGCCTCCCTTGACATGCTGGCGCTAGTACCCACACAGGTGCTGCCACCCATCACACCCTGGTGCTGGTACGCACACTGGTGCTGCTTCCCATCACACACTGGTGCTGGTACGCACACTGGCGCTGCTTCCCATCACACACTGGTGCTGCCTCCTGTCCCACAATGGCGCTGCCTCGCACCACACACTGGTGCTGGTACTAACACAGGCGCTGCCCCTCACAACACGCTGATGCTGCCTCCCATTACATGCTGGTGCTGCCTCCCATCACATGTTGGCGCTGGTACCCACACTGGTGATGCCTCTCATCGCACGCGGGCGCTGCCTCCCACACTGGCGCAGTTGCGCTGCCTCCCGCACCAGGGGCATACCTTGGTCAGTGAGATTGGGGGTGGCGGTGCGAGGTTCAGATTTCCAACAATCAGGCTGGCATTTAATGATAAATACATCATACAATAAGGAGGGTGCACAAGAGGGGCTTAAGGTGCAGTGGAAAGAGAGAGGAATGCAGACTGGCAGGGTTACTAAATTAGAGAAAACAGAAGATTTTGTAAAAAAATAAAAATAAAATAACCGTTATTTTTGAAGACTTTCTGACAGACTGTCAGACAGTATGTATGTAAAAATCTCAGGTGAAATCCGACGGAAACCTCACCATACCCGACTGAAAGCACCTGTACCCAACTATGTATCAGAAAATATAGTTATTAGAGGGGTGTGTGACACCCTAAACACCTCCTTCCCCTTCCAGCTACACCCTTGTTCTTCATGCACTGCTGCTGCTATCTCCCATGCCAGCGCACTGCCTCCCTTGCTGCCACACTGGCGCTGCCTCCCATCATTCACTGGTGGCTGCCTCCCACTCCTGCGGCACAGCCGCGCACTCTGTGAGGCAGCACTCCCTCCTTTCACACGACCCTCTCAGGAAAGTAGCCTTAGGAACACTGTGCGTCACTAACCTAATCTGCAGGGTACGCTGTCCAACTCAGCGGGCATTAGAAATGCAGCTTTACCATTCAAATATCAATGCTCTTCCAGATACATATTGGGAAAAGTTTACACTGCACTAAATGCCATTCCACTTTCCAGTATTGGTCCAGAAAGCGTGGATTAGCGTGTTATCTGTCCACTCCAAGCGCTATAGTGCCTAGTTAGGGGCATGAAGCGCTATGTGCAGCTGTAAAAAAGTGCAAATCAAATGCATACAACTGGCTTGGCAGCGAAGGGGTCCATAGGGGGCGTCACTGCACACCAGCTGGTGTATATAACTCACACATGCTAATCACCACTGACTGATACTGCACAAAGTGTAAGGTGACCAGGCATCCCGGATTTGCCCGGACAGTCCCGGTTTTTCACCAGCTTTCCTGGCAGATTTCAGGAAATTTAGCTCATGTCCCAGTTTTTAGAGAGGGGCGCCGGAAAACTGTGGGAGGTGATTTTTTTGTTTTCCAAAGAAGAGATAGTTAGCAGGTGTTATCAGTAAGAAAGTTAATTAAAAAGCATTATACTGGCTTTAAAAATTGAATTTTATTTATGTTTTTAGTGCCTCTTCTGTAATTCTGTGCTGATGGGCGCTTGGTTGAAGTAAAATTGTAGTCCTTCTTCTATTTTTTGTGAAATGTCCCAGTTTTTTACCTTAAAATCCTGGTCCCCTTAAAGTGTAAACTGATTTTTTTGTTTTACCTGCTTCTTCACTTGTGTCGATGGTACCGGTGTGATCGACCTTGGAGGGATCATACAGAGAGCTGGCTCTGCCCTGCCAGGATCTGAACTCATGGCAGATCTTCGCAGCATGTGCGTAACCCATTCAGCTATCTTTCTGGGTTTATTGTCAGTGTGACTGGTTGGATCCTCCTTGCACCTCATAACAGCCACTCTTGGTGCACAACTGAGGACTTTTCCCAGGCAGGTCAGCTGCATTGGTGCCCAGCCTTATCTGGTCTGGAGCCATATTACCAGCACTTCCAAGAATTGGTTGACCAAGAGTCCCAGATTTGCCAGGACACTCCCGTTTTTAGGTAGAGCATTTTTCCAACGTGTTGGTATCTATGTGGGCTTTCAACCACGCCCATCATTATCACTCGTTCATGGGCTTACCTTTCAAAACTCCTTTATCATCATTGGTAAATCTTTGTGTTTGTCCCTCCCTGGGGCAGTTTTGTTACCCCATTGGCCATCAACCATGTTACATGGGTAATTGCACTTTTGCCGATACGTTTGACTGAGTGAACTTCTTTTCCTTTTGTCTCTCTCCTTCGTGCTCATGCTCCTGGCGGTCGTGGCGCTTTGGATCGACTCGTTCATGTCAACTGTTTTACTTTTCTTTTTCAATTTATGTGGCAAGAAAAGTCTAGTTAGGAATTTATAACGCCAATAGCTCTAACTCGAGCAAATGAGAGCACCATTGCATTACAAATGCGTGTTTTAATTTATCTTTTAAAAGGTATCTTTGATTCTTGTTATCCATGTAGAGATGAGGGAACGTCTTAGTTTGTGATGGAGTTTCAGTCGGCAGTTGCCAAGAAGCCCCTTTGTGGCAGGCAAACTGCAGCAGGACCAGCTCTGGTATTTTATGGCAGAACTTTCAAAATTGTTTTTCGTGGCCAAAAATGCCATGAATAGATCAGGTCTTCAGTAGAGGTAAAAAACAATTCATGACTCCCACAAGCTGGGGGAAAACTCTAAGCTCTTGGGGGGGAGGGGGAGGGGTGCTGTAGTGGTGGGGGGCATTCATTTATGTTTAACAGAAACAACGCTGAGCTTTGGAGCTTGTCTCTGGAAAAAATGCAGGCTAATTCCACAGTGCCAGCAATTTGGGATCCTCCACAACTCCATCGGTTTTTGAATCTCACTGACAAGCTAAAAAGCCTGTCTCAGTATTTTGCTCCATGACCCAAATAGATTCAAATGCCTTGAAGAGCAGCAAACAGTGTGACATAGAGATGAAGGTTAGAGGTAAAAGTTCTTTGTGTGTACAGACGTCTTAATATACCTACAATGCCTAGGCTTCTGGGGAAGCACCAGATCACACATATTAGTAGTATTTAACTAACGTATGCACAGAACTGCATGCCGTGGCTTTTCCTGTCTCATCCAATGGCATGTGGCCTAACAGAACAGCAGTTGCCTTTTTTTGTCTTGTGGAATGTGCCTTTAGATCACTTTTAACTGCTCATTGGCGGACTGGTAGCAAAACTATATGTGCACTACAGTCCATTTTGACAGATTAGTCTTTCACAATCCGTAGTCTTTACTACTTACAGAAGGCATTCCCTTTCCTTGTTTTGCATCCAGCGCACTGTGGACTATCAAAGGGTGATTGCTCGATGTGATGGAAGAATCTGTTTTTAATCTCTTTATTTACAGTACTGCACATTGTTAATCAAATTGAGGAGAAACGTGTGTCTCAGATTGTCCCTACACTGTTGAACTGTGATTTTACTCTGTCCCTCACTTTCTGCTCATCTCTAGGGACAGGAAGTGGTCTCCAGTTTCTGAAGGGCAAGTCTGAAAGGATCCAGTGTTTCAGCATCCTGCTGACATATCACTACATTTTCCCCGTTCTCTTTTCTTGATTTCCTGCAAGACCTGGTTGTGTCTTTCTGCATTTGGGTTCTATGTCAGGACCGGAGGCTCAGATTATGCTTTCTCTCTCTTTACTGACGCAAACAGCAGCCAATAAAAGCAGAGCATAAAACAAGAAACAAACTACAAATCTCATGAACTCAATGACCCTTAAGACCATACCCCCTTGTCATTGTCCCCCAATCCCTAATACCATAGACCATCAAAACCACGAGACACCATCTAGCTGCCTCTCTCTTTGCTGCTCAGCAGTCAAGAGAAGTGCCTTTCTGGTTTTACCTTGTAACAGTCTTAACTTTGCTTTGTATTGTATTTCGCTGGGCTTTGTGATTAATGGTTTTCAATTAAGGCACCATGCTGGTTCTGGTGAGGGGAATAAACATTTTTCTAGCTTACGCATCAAGAATTTTCAATTCTATTAAGGACACGGAGGCAAGGATTATGCTTTCTCTTTCTTTACTGAATGTTCACAGCAGCCAATGAAATCACAGTAAACAAAAAACTACATATCCCAAGATGCTTAAGCCCTTGCATCACATGTACCAATCACCTAACGTGACCTTAGTCCTTATAAGTCTTAACCTCGAACGTCATATCTTCTTTCTTTGAATAAACCAATAACTTTTAAACTCTCTTTCAACGACCTTCTTCTGTACTGGATGGCATAGAACCTCATCCTTGATCGGAACGTTCAACGAAGAAAACCAGACTAACTTCAAGTCGACCTCCTACTCGTAGAAGGGATGAACCTTTAGAATGCAGCTACTAGGAAGAAAAACTTCAAGAATTCTTCTGATCCGAACCTGAAATAAGCGATAAATACAGGACGGTAATTTCTCACAATGTTAGACAAAAAACAGAAATCACAATACTTTTTCCACTTTAAACCCCAATAAATCACACTGGGAGGGTATAAATGAATAGAAATCATACACTTATGAATACCATTACTTTTATTCATTAATGGGTGGGATAATCCTCGCCTCCGTGTCCTTAATAGAATTGAAAATTCTTGACGCGTAAGCTAGAATTTTCTTTATTCTATATCAGGACCGGAGGCTCGGATTATGCTAGTTCAAAGCTGACCCATAACAACAGAGGCTACATCTATCACAGGCTTAAAATAAAACTTACGAAAGGTACTCTCAGACGACCAGTCTGCTGTTTTCATAATGTCCACCAGACTTGAACCAAAAGCAAATGATTTTGACGCCATGGCTCCTCTAACTGAATGAGCACCAAAATGACTGGTATCAATACCTGCTTCATTCATTAACCACCTTATCCATCTCGCAAGAGTGGCTGAGGAGACTGGATTAAATGGTTTCTGTAAGGCAATTAAGACTTGCCCATCCATGTTTTGTCTAAACTCCTCTGTAACAACTTCGTATTCCTTAAGACACTGTATCACACATAACTTAGAATTGTCTGGAAACCAAGGGTAGGATACTGACCTGCAATTAGTCTTAGTTCTCTTGGAGATATTAAAGGTAACGCCCTCTGGAGAGTAAATTCTGCCGGATAAGTCTAAGGCTCTGACATCTGACACCCTCTTACAAGAGACTAAACAAAGCAACATAGTCAGTTTAGCTGAAAGCTGTTTGCGAGATAAATATTTATTACTGGGCCAAGAATCTAAAAATCTTAATACAATGTTCACATCCCAAAGAGTAGAATATTTGGCCTGAGGAGGATTCGAGAAACGAATACCTCTCAACAGTTTACACACTGGAGAATGTTCATCTACCGGTTTACCATCAATGTGAACATGACATGAGGAAATTGCTGATCTAAAATTATTAATCGCCCTATAGGCCAGGCCTGAAGATGCTAATTCAGCCAAAAAGTTTATGATTAAATCAATACTTGATTCCAAGGGATTAATACCCCTTCCATTGCACCAACTATCCCATCTACGCCATGCAGAAGCATATCTCTTGTGAGTACTAGTTGCCCAGGCCTGCTTGATATAGCTCTCAGCTTGTTGCGAAAGGCCTGGGGTATTCCATCTTGACCTGACACCCTCCATGCCATCAGCGTTAGAGTCTTTGCTACCATCAATGGATGTTGAAGGCCCTCCAGACTCAGCAACAGGTTCTGACGAGGAGGAATGAGTAATCGCAGTGCACACGCTAATTGAAGTGCAATAGGGAACCAAGGTTGAGACCTCCATAGTGGAGTCACCAGGATCAGATCTGCCTTCTGCCTCCGAACTTGAGACAGTACTCTGGGTATCAAGAGGAAAGGAGGAAATGCATAATTCAGAGCAGGATACCAATTCTGTAAGAAAGGCATCTGTCGCTAAAGCCTGAGGGTCTGGCCTCCCGCTGTAAAATTTCTGAGTCTGAGTGTTGAGGGGAGATGCAAACAGATCTATCTCGCAACAACCCCATTCCTGGACTAACTGTTGGTAAATCATTGGATCCAATCTCCAATCTCTGGGATCCGTCAGATATCTGGAGTTCCAATCTGCTATTGTGTTCTGATCTCCTGGGAGATTTTCTGCTAGTACCACTAACCTGTGACTCAGACAATAATGCCAAAACTCCTTGGCTATCTCTGCCAGAACTCTGGATTTTGTTCCCCCCAGCTTGTTGACATATCGCACTGCTGAAATATTGTCCATCCTCAGAAGAATGCAGCAGTCTGTCTTGAGCGGGGATAAACTCTTTATCGCAAAGGACCCCGCTAAAAGTTCCAAACAATTGATGTGAAGGTCTTGTTCCTTCGTTGATCAACGGCCCCCTGTCACTGCTGAGCCGCAACGAGCTCCCCAACCCCACTGGCTGGCGTCTGATTCTATGACAACTTCTGGATGCGAACCGAAAATGGCTCTGCCATTCCATGCTTCCATGTGGTGAAGCCACCACTGAATTTCTTCCTTGACCTCTGGGGTCAGAGGAATTAGAGCCTAGTAACTCCAACTCTGTCTCAAGTATTGGATTTTCAGCCTCTGCAGAGCTCGATAATGCAGGGGGGCAGGAAAAATTGCCTGAATGGAGGAGGCCAACAGGCCTACCAGACGAGCAATGTTCCTTAGAGAAATTGTCGGGCTGATTAATGCCGATCTCAACTCCCTCTTGATGTTGCGAATTTTCAGCGCAGGAAGAATCAGTTGGGAGTGGATGGAATCTATCTTGAATCCCAAAAATTCTATCACCTGGGATGGTTTCAACAATGACTTCTGCGCATTGATAAGGAAACCTAAATCTTGTAATAGACTGATTGTCCAATTCAAATGTGTCAACAAAGTCGGTGAGTCTTGAGCCATCAAGAGGATGTCGTCCAGATATATGATAAGGCGTACACCCTTGGTTCTCAACCATTCCACCACCGGTCTCAACAATTTTGTGAAGCACCATGGGGGCGAGGACAGGCTGAACGGGAGAGCCGTGAACTCCAGACAATGACCCTTCCATAGAAACTGAAGGAATCTCCTGTGAGGAGCAAAAATCGGAATTGAGAGGTAGGCATCCTTTAGATCTAGCCGAACCATCCAGTCCCCTTCTAAAAGGATATCCCTCAACATGTGAATCCCTTCCATTGTGAAATGTCTGTACACTATCCAAGAATTGAAGTCTTTTAAGTTCAACACTAGACGATGACCTCCTCCCTTCTTGTCTACTACGAAGATGGGATTGCAAAACCCGGAGGGGTTGAAAAAACCACTGCTCCTTTGTTTAATAAAGCTTGCACCTCTAAATCTATAAAATTCAGATTTTCTTGGGAAAAACTCATATTTAAAGGAAGGGATAACTGGGAAGGGGTGCTGATAAATTCCAGGTGAAAACCTGTCACAGTCTAAATAACCCAAGGATCCCCTGAAATCTCTTTCCATTTGTTCACGAACAGCCTCACTCTTCCTCCAAGCATAACCTGTGAATGATGAATAATGCTTACCAGTAAAGGAGGAGTCTTGAATAGCTCCTTGTTGGCCTCTGCGGTGTCCCCTGCGAAATCTGGACCTCCCTCCACGAAGGCGGGCGGGGTAGAAAGTGGCATCTGTTTGGTCTCCTGACCAGTTCCCCCTACCTCTCGGGTAATAGTTTTGGGGACTTACAAATCTACCTCGGCCGGGCATTCGTCCGCCATAACGCCCAGCCCTGATAAAAAGGCCTCTTCTGAAAACCTTTTTGAGGGACAATTGGGCCTTATCAAGGGTGGAGAAAGTAGAGCAAAATTTTGCCAGTTCTTTAATGAAGGATGAACCAAAAAGGAGACCTTCGGCCGCTGGCCCTGCTTCTGAAGATGACAAATCTACTAATTTAGGGTCCATTCGCATAAGTATAGACTTTCTGCGCTCAGTGGAAATAGTGCAGTTAGTGTTACCCAGCATACACACTGCTCTCTGAGCCCAGCCTAAGAGGACGTCTGTGTTAACAGGAGTGTCAGACTCCTTAGAAGCGACAGCTAAATCAAGGATTTTTGTTAGCGGCCCAGACATATCCTGTAGTTTATCTTGACAGAGGCGCCAGGATCTGTCCAGACCTTTCTTGGGGTCTTTCGCGTATTTCTTCAAAAAAGTTATCATAGTTGGGTCAATTTCTGGAGTGTCCGCCACATTATTGTCTAGATCTGGTCTAGGGCATTCCGCCCTGAGATGAGAGCGACCTCCTTGTCAAAACTCTCTCTTAAGTTTGCATGCACATATTGAGCCACCTCTGCGGAAGGAACCCAATTCGAGGGCCTGGGATGCATAATATCTGAAGGGCCGAAGTCTAAAAAATGCAGGTCTGTAGCCTGTTTTGGGGCTTTTTTAGTGGGGGCTGGTTCATTTAAGTCATCCGAATCAGGATTGTCAGAATCCCCGGAAGAGGAGGAATTCTGTTGAGTGCTATAATTATGCTCCGCACTCCGTTTCTTCCGTAATTTATCAAACATCTCTGTGTGTAAATCCCCAGGCGGATCATCCCTCACCAGGTTCTTGGATTTAGCCTTGGATTTAGCGGGAACCTTAGGTGAGGTCTCATCAGAGAGAGAGGATGTATTGCCAGCCATCCAGCCCTGAGATTGGGCATATTCTAACAATTGACTAGAGAATGGGCCAAGCGCTCTTATCAAGGCGTCATTAACTGACTGCTGCACTCTGGAATCTAGTGCCTCTACCAAATGTACCTCCAATTGGTTGTCAGTGTCGTCAGTGTAGAACCCTGCGTCCTGGTCACTCCACTGAGCCATCAGTATTATTAAGACTCACAATCAAACAATAAAGGGGGAGTGAAAAAAACCCTCACAGGCAAAATTACAAATTATATAAATATATATACAAATATCTTCAAAAACTAAATATAAATATATATTTGTAAGGGTAGACTAAATATGGAGGAAGCTGCCTGTAAAAGTCCTCTAGGCAAAGCCTTGTATTTAATTTTACTACCCAGCAAGGATTTTAGCTGGGCGTCAAGGATGTGCTGAATTTCTCTGCTATTATGGCAAAACTCCGATGCCTAGCGCGCCGCTTTCAAAAACGAACCGATCTCCCCGAAGCAAGCAGGGAAAGGAGATCGGCTCGTTGAGATCGCGCGCGCGCACGGCAACACTAGTTGCCAGTGAAAACAGACTACGCGCTCGACGCGTAGAGCACTCCCGCTTCACTCCACCAGCACTGGGGTCATAAATCACGGGCAAAACTCGGCGATAAGCCGTAAATACCTTTAAACAATACACAACCTGAACACAGAAGCGAGCGGAATCGCGTCGCTTATACAGATTAGTAAATCCACTAAAATCAAGTTAAATGCACACAAAATACTGCATAAAGAGAGGAAATGTTACTTATCTGCTGCGAAGCAGCAAAGAAAGAGGATATGACGTTCGAGGTTAAGACTTATAAGGACTAAGGTCACGTTAGGTGATTGGTACATGTGATGCAAGGGCTTAAGCATCTTGGGATATGTAGTTTTTTGTTTACTGGGATTTAATTGGCTGCTGTGAATATTCAGTAAAGAAAGAGAAAGCATAATCCGAGCCTCCGGTCCTGATATAGAATTGCCCTTCCCTTGTTCGTTGCTGAACACTCCGCTTGCCCGCTTTAGCAGTCTGCCTTCCCATCCCTTCCCTCTTCCTTCTGGTTTACCAGGCCTTTGGATACAAAGGCTGACATTGGTTTTTACCTGAGCGGGCCAAGCGCAGCTCTGAAGAGCTCCCGATTGGGCGGGGAGCTGGGAACGTACACATGGCCCAATTGGCCTATGCATGCATAGTCCTATTTCTTAGTCCATGCTGTTGGCGCTTCTCTTTGAATGCGCTTGGCACCCGCATTCACTCTAGTCCTTTAGTGGATGCCACGCTTGGGTCCCGGGCTGCATTAAAAGGAGGCTCTTTCCTCTCCAGTGCCACAAGTGAGAATAGAGTTGGGACAGTTGTTGAAAAAAAGTCCCAGAGCTTTGGATATTAGTTATTTGGCTCTCTCGACACTCTGGCTGGCAGAGTCCACCAGGGCTGTAAAATTTTCATTACCGGCTTGACTGAGGAGCTGACTTGGGCCCTTGTACAGTGTGTCTTTGTGGCTTGCTTCTCCTTTATTGCCCTTTGGGTTGACTTACCTACTGCCTTGTAGACTGCTTCATGTTGAATTGTGCTGGGCTCATCTACCTCTTACCATGTCTGATTGTGAGCCATATGACCCTGAGGAGTATGCCCTCTATGAACCAGAAAAGGAAACTAGTTACCATTTCGATGGTCTGTTTGCAGCCTTAGACCAATCAGTGCAATCTGTCAATAAAGCCTTGGTTGTGGCACTTCAACATGTTACTGATCATCTGTATACATATGCCAAACAACACAAGAAAATTCAGCCCTCCACTTCATCAGCCCCTCCCGGAAGACTCCAACAAGCAGGGAGAGACTGCCAGCTGAGCTAGCTGCCCCTAGCTCATGCCTTATCAAAGCTCACCCAGGATTTTGTAGGCGATCATTTGTACGGTGTACGTGAGCTGCCCAAACTGCAAAAACAGGTGGTCCCTCCGACATTCACTGAATGTGATTCCTTCAAGTCCGCTCACTCAGGACAAGGTACATCCAAAGGAAGCAAACGCAGGAATTCCTCTGACCTCCCGATTCCCCTAACCCACTGGAAATCTCCTCCTTCCTCCCACGCCGAACCCACGAGCTTTTGAGCTGAGAACATTGTGCATCCAAAATCTTCAGATTGGACCCCCCAGCTACCACAGTGTCCATCTATATGCAGTCCCACCTGAGTAACAGTTTTGATAACGATGCCTGAAATGGACAGAAAGCAGAGTGTCCCAAGCCTGACCTACCAGGAAAGACCACTGATACACCAGACATACACCCTAATTTGGTAACTTTTCTCAGAAGTATTCTTAGGATCCAAAAAAGGATATTGATTGTGCATTGAAAGCTTCTCAAGACAAGCTTCTCAATGTGACCGGCCTCTTGCATAAATCTTAGAGATGGCCCTAGAGACACATGAAACGGCCCTTCAATATTGAAATTCTGGCTGGGTAGGCCCAGAGAGTGGTGTGTCTTCTTGGCAATGCTAGTTGAGCAATTTCCCCAAAATTGCAAAAATCCATCCTTATGAGACATGACCCCAAACTGGCTGACTTGGCCTCGGCTGAAGCAGGGCATATGGTTGAAGGGCAATTGTTTGAGGACAGGTTTGTGAAGGATATAGAAAAGTATGTAAACACCTTCACAACGCTGGCCAAGGTGCAGTCTTCTCTCAAAGAGGTTTTCCAACCTGCCTTTTTTGGACGGGTCAGGCAAGGTCAAGGGCCCTCGCTAGGCCGGATATACTGAGGTCCTCTTCGAGGCTATGGTATCTGCAGACAAGGCAGCTGGCAAGAGAACCCCAGAGGCAGCTTTTTCCCTACCAGGTCACAAAGTTACAGAGGTCGCTTCAATAGGGCACATATAGAGGAACATACCAGCCAACTAATGCCATTCAGTTTGCAGGTAGCCATTCTTTACCCTTCTCCACCTCCTTTGTGGGGCAGGTAAGAGTACTGTATCCAAAACTGGGCACTGTTGACAAAGGATGCCTGGATTTTAGACATGGTGCAAGGCTTCAAAATAGAGCTGTTGCATGTCTCTTTTCAACACTTGATCCCAAACCCTCCCCATTTTTCCCAACAAGAGGGTACTTTTGTTTCAGAAACTCAAAAGCTTCTCCTGGAGCAAGCCATCTCTCCCACTTTGCCCCATCCCAGCCAGGGGTTTCTACAGCACCATTTTCCTGGTTCAGAAGAAGGGTGAGGGCCACAGACTTTTCCTGAATTTTAGGTACTTCAACAAATGGGTCATCTACCGCCATTTCAAATGGAGGGTATCCATCTTTGACGGGACATGGTCCAGACAGGAGATTGGATGGTTCAACGGACCTCAAAGATGCATAACTCACTGTTCCGATCTTCCCTCCCCACAGGCACTTCCTTCAGGTTCAATGGCAGTCTCAATCGTATGAGTAGTTAGTTCTTCCTTTTGGTCTCTCTTCCATGCCATGGGCTTTTACCAAACTGATGAAATCAGTGGTCAAGGGACTGCAAGAAAATGGGGTTTGATTGATCATCTATCTAGACAACATGATCATTATGGCTCCATCACCTCCCCCACTTGATGATGTGTTTTGCAGGATATGGGATTTCTGTTGAATCAAAAGAAGTAAGTACTGGTTCCAGTCCAATGGATAGAGTTTCTGGGCTTCCATATTGATTCAGTTTAAGCCCAACTATTGCTCCCTAATCAGAAGATTAAGACTATCAAGAAAGAACTCAGATTTATAATTTGACCAAACAGGTGACTTTGTTGAGATCGGTGGCGAGGTTGGTGATTTTGTTACCATCATCCATACAGGTGATTTTTTTTCAGGCCTGCTTCAATACATGGCTCTCCAGAGACTGAAGATACGCGACCTTCAACAGGGTTTGTCTTACTCACATCTTGTTCTGCTCTCAGAAGAGGCGAAGGCAGATGTTTAGTGGTGACTGATGTATTTGGAGGCCTGAAACGGTTGAGCCAGCTTCAGTACCAGGCAGGATGTGCTTATAGAATCCAATGCCAGTAGATAGGGCTGGGGCGCCCAATGCGGAGACGTCTGCAGAGAAGGAAGATGGTCCCCCGGAGAACTGGACCTGCATATCAACTGCCTGGAGTTACTGGCAGGGTCATTTGCGATCAAGACTATTTTGCCCAGGAAGAATAATTATTGTATCCTGCGGAGGATGGACAACATCTCAGCAGTGAGGTACATAAACAAACTAGGTGGAACCAGCTGCAGAATGCTCTCAGAGATAGACTTTTCCCATTTTTGCCTGAAATGCAGAATTTCAGTATTGCGGAGTACATTCCGGGACTGAGCAACTTCATTGCGGTTTGGAACTCCAGATTCCTCATGAGTTCAAGCGACTAGAAACTTCACCCTCAGTTTATTTGCTAAGTCCAAGGTCTTGTCAAATAGTCCTCTTTGCCTCCCTCTTGAACACCAAGCTTGTCTATTTCTACAGTTGGAGGCTGGATCCAGCAGCAAGGGTGATGGATGCTTTCTCCAGGACTGTTCGGTAGGGCTGAATAATGCCTTTCCTCCATTTGCCATGATTGTGAGAATTGTGGTACAAGTGAGATGACTGAAGGCGATCATGTTGCTGATAACCCCTATTAGGAAGCCTCAACCCTGGTTCCTAAATCTTCTGGAGATGGCAGCAGATTTCCAAACAGTCCTACCTATGTTCCAAAAACATTTTCAGGATTCCTTGGGGTTTCTGCATCCCCTCCTACTGCAATACCAATTGCAACTGGTGGTCTAGAAAATATCGGAAGAGGTCACCTTTTTGAATGAAACTGCAAAATTCATTCAGCAGGCATGGGCTTCATGCACCCGCAAAAGGTACTCTTCGACTTGAAAGCGACTGGTGGGTTGGTGGGCGGAATCATATTTGGATCCCTTGGAGGCCAAGTTGAATTATATCCTTAATTTCTTTTCTCAAACGGCTAATGCTAAGTTGTGTTACAGGTAAATAATTTTCAATCAGCATTTTCTGAGGGCCATGTGCACTTATCAGGTAAGACTCTCAGTATGCAGCCTTTGGTCTGTAAATTTCTAAAAGGTATCAGGGTTGCTAATTCTCCTAATCCTAGATACCTTCACTTATGGGATGTCACAGCTGTTTTGCACTTATTGGAGGGTTGGCCGGAAAACTCTCCTATAGTGTAAGCAGTTCTCGTCTAAATTGACTATGTTTCTATGTTTGGTGTGTTGCGGCAGAGTCGAGGACATCAGACCCTTGGATTTAGCAGGTATCCACTCCGGAAGGAGTATCTTTCTCCATGTCTAGACGCAAGAAAACCTTTTCTAGATGCATTGATTATTCTGCATTTCCACATAATGGCAAGCTGTCTGTGGTGAAATGTCTCAAAACCTATGAGGAATGTACTAAGACTATTCATAATGACATGTCTGGTCAATTATTGTTAGCAATTCTGCAGCTTTTCAAATTAGTCTTTGCTACCACCATGGCTAGATGGGTCAGGTGGATCTTAGCTGAGGCAGGTATTGACAGGAGCAGGTTTGGAGCTCACTCTGCTCAGGGGTGATGGCATCTAAGGCCATATTGTCAAGTTCCTGGGTGGAGGACATTCTTAGGGCTGTGGATTGGTCCTCTGATTCTACGTTCAAGCACTTCTATTATAAACCTTTTCTACATGTTGCTACTTCTGTGGGGGATCAGCTTTTTAAATTAGCATAATCTGAGCCTCTGGTCCCGACATAGAATTTAACATTTCTAGCTTTCACAGCAAGAATTTTCAATTCTATTAAGGACACAGAGGTGGATTGTCCCGCCCACAGGAAGATCAGATAGATCAATATGTTGTCTATATCTGATTCTTTTTTTATGGGTTTTCCGTAGTGTATTGCCGATAATGGCTGTTGCCAAATTTCACATGCTGCAAATTTTTCTGGTGTTTGCCCGCCCTTCTTGATTTCAAGTATTACCATTTTGCAGTCTAGTTTCAGGTTCCGAGTCAAAGGTGGAATGAGAACTCAGATTAGGAGTGTCAGTGTTCCAAGAGTGCTTAGCGTGGATTGGTTCCATTGAGGATGCCGCTTGCATTCCAGGAGTTACTTGTATTGCACAGAAAGAGGCAGCAAGATGATGTCCCTTAGTTTTGATGACAAAAGGGGTGAGGTCTTGGGGCCTTCAAGTACATGGCATTTGTAGTTTTTGTGCTTCATGCTGTGTTTTTATTGGCTGCTGTGAGTCATTAAAGAAAAAGAAAGCATAATCCTCTCCTACATGTCCTTAATAGAATTGAAAGTTTTTGATGTGAAAACTAGAAATTTTAAATTTGCAGCATGAGTCTGAGGTGGCATTACTCAAACTGTCCCTTCGACAGTGGAGTTGATGTCTCCTTGAGGAGGACCTCTCTGGTGACGTAGAGTGCTGTTTAATACTCTGTGATACCCACTTTCTTGAATATCTCTGGTGTTGCTTCTTTCACAGGCTGCGCTGCATCTCACATCTTGCTACTTCAGTGACCATGTTAAGTAGTTCCTGCGGGGGCCTGACTAGCTAGAACTCCTTATCTTTTCCACATACGTTAGCTGTGGTCACTAGAAAGTCGTTGACAGCTAGTGTCTCTCGTTGGTGTGAGATTGCCATTGGATCCCTTTGTGACTTCTGCCATGGCTACCATTGATTGGAAGACAACAGATGTTTCCCGATTATGATTTGTTCTTCTTGGATGGTTATGCTTCAAGGATTCTCTTTGCGGTTTGGTATTTGTCTTTCTGAGATCCTTGCCTTTCTCAGGCTGCCATCAAACATGTGCAGCCTTGAGATTTCTGCTGTCTGTCATGTGTAGCCTGTGGAGAATGCACACCTGACTTTAGTATGGATGAAGACTTTGCTATCTTTGTCTCATGCCGGATTCTGGTACCGGAAAGCCCCACACACTTCTGAGGCTAAGGTGCTATCCATGTGAACCTATACCCATCTGCTGCCTTTAATGATGGTGTATTCTTCATTTATCAATATTCAAAAACATTTGTGAGCTTCAGAGATGCTACAATGTCAAGTATGGATTGTGCCAGATGGTTTCCCACCATCAGCTGTATTGACTGGCACACCCTCGTTGGTGGACACGACGACAAAAACTCAGCATTGCCTCTCAACTACTTTCTGTAATGATGATTGATGGAAAGTGCTTGAACAAATACGTGTGCTGCTTCTATTGTCTTCTCCTTCCCCTACGTTTGTTATGTGTATTGGTATAGCATACAACACATTTTTTTATTACTATCCCACATTATAAAGCACAACATTCACCTGGCAGGTAGCTTGGCGCTGAAGGGTAGCCTGGCACTGATACAGGAACTGTATTGGCTGAGGGTTGGGGCTAGGTAAGAGTCAGGTCTTCAGTTTCTTGTGGAGTTCAAGAACTGAGCAGGCAGCTCGAAGGTGCAGGGTCAGGTCATTCCAGGCTTCATGAGCGATGTAGGAAAAAGCACGACAGCTGAAGCTGGTTCAGCATATGCATGGAGCCTGTGCATGTGCACCGCTACAACATGACACCTGCACTTTTTGTTTCTGGATCAGTAACAAAAAAGAAAAGAGAATGAGTAAAAGTGTTTTTTGAAGAGGACGGGAGAGAGGAAGCAACACAGCAGAAGGTGGGGGGGGGGACGCAGAGGCAACACAATAGAGACTGTGAAAGAAACAAAGGAAAGAGCTGGTGGTGACATCAAGCAACACAGGAGAGGATGGGAGGGACATGTAAGTAGTACAGTGGAAGCAGAAACGGTTGACAGTCAAAGAGATTGTAAAGAGAAAATGTTCCCTGGGAAGGATGAACACAAGACTGACAAGCTGGGACAAGAATATGAAGCAAGAAAGGAAAGCAAACCAATGAAAAGTAATGGGCAGGTTACAATCCTCGCCCGAACTTATAGGCCAGTGGTTCCCATTTTGTGCCCTGAGGCGCTCTGGTGTGCCGTCAAAACTGGAACAGGGCGCCGTAAACCGATGCGCATCAAGAACATTTTGGGAACCCTGGCTTGCCTAAATGTTTATATCCACAGTAAAACAGTAAATGACAGCTGCTGATCAAAAACGTGATAATCGTCTGGTTATAAAGCACCTCGGCAGCACTTCAGTTCTCCAAAATTTTAGGGAGATAGTGCCATCTACTAGTAGACTGTAGGGTGACACAGAGAACAAGAGTCCAGATACTACAGATCACAGTATGCACTACATAATCGAGGATGGCATGGATATAAAGTGCTCTGTACCCAGGAAGGTCTTGCTGATCTGCTGTTCTTCAATGTGAAGTGTAATCTTATAGGATTGCATCTATAATTATAATAATACCTTCAACAGCTCATCCCAGTTCTTCTCAGGGAGAAAAATGGAAGTAGTCCCACGGCCGGGTGCCGGGCTCACATCCCCCTACTCGCCCCCCCAAAAAAGGTAATATAATGGGGAGCCACAGCCAATAGGTCAAGGGAGTCATGCGTCAAAAATGTGTTGAAACCACTGTTCTGGGCAAATGACTTAAATCGTACTAAATCTGGGGTTCGCTTAAAAAGGGCGGGTAGGAATGATGATGTAATAATACTCACAATGTAGCTGTCATGATGGAATGCTGGTAGGGCTCGAACAGAGAGTTTTCCCCCCTACTAGCTCTAAATAGTGCCCTTTCAAGTGCACAAATGTTACTGTTAGTATACCGGTTTGGATGGGGAGGTTGTGTTTCCTTGTCCTGGGGAGGGAGAGTTGGGTACGTTGTGTTAAGGTTGCAAAAGTTGAGAAGTTTTACACTTATGTCGACACACTCACTGCTACTTCTACATGATCTAACCACAACAAGATGGAGGCGGAGGTCTCCATCAAACCACACCAGGTGCCACTGGCCTTATATGTCACTATCGCCACGGTATCCTCCCTAACTTATAATTTTATGAGCTGGAATGTAAGGAGACTTAATAGCATGGCAAAAAGGTACAAGATACAGATCATGCCCTCCTCTGAACAACTCTCCAGTAATACAAGCAGCTAAAGCATTCCAAGACTGGCAATATAAGTGGGGCCTTATGGACTCTTGGAGACAAATGCACCCCGGAAGGAGAGATTACTATTTCTGTTCAGGGGTACATGACCTTCATGTTAGATTAGATAAATTCCTTACTACTTCTGATGTCCACAGTACTGCTTAGTATTCGGAGTATTTGTGCAGGACATTGTCTGATCACAACCCTCTCCTACTAACACTCAATGGCATAGAGAATGCCCTCGTATCCCAACCTGGCGACTGATAGTAGAAAATCTAGAGGATGTAGTGTTTCGCCAGACCTTCGGAAAGACCATATTGGGCTACATTTCAGAGAACGCAGAATCCACCTCCAACTGATCAACAGAATGGGAGGCCTTTAAAACAATAATTAGAGGCAGGTGTATAGCAGAGGTGGTGGGGGTTAGGCGTACATTGGTCCAGGACACAGAGAAAAAGGAAAATATTCTCGTATGTTAGAATGTGAGAGGCCAACTGACCCTGCCCTGGCACCACAGCTGTTGGAAACAAAAGAAGAGGTTGCAGGAGCCATAGAGCAGCTGCAATGGTTTGACTATAAATCTTACAAAACGTGAGCGCAGGCCGAAACTGACAAGACTGTAACTCTGTTAGCATGGTTGGTGAACCCAACCCCTTCAATTCCCTGATATTAGAGATAGTCACCGCAAATGGGATATGGTTGTATCACCAAACTGCCATTAATGATAGATTTGCTGAGTATTATACTGCCTTATATGCGCAGCAGAGAATGAACCTCCTTGTTGTGCACTTACGGGCAGTGGCGTAGCGTGGGGGGTGCAGGGGGGGCCGGCCGCACCGGGCGCAACATCTTGGAAGAGACTCTAGTGCTAAAATCCACGGGTTAGGGGGCGCAAATTACTTGCCTTGCCCCGGGTGCTGACAACCCTTGCCCCGGGTGCTGACAACCCACGCTACGCCACGCCACTGCTTACGGGTCCTCAATGTAAGAGGGCTTCCAAGCTTCCAAGAGGGAGACATGGAGAATCTGGGAGGACCGATTACCTTTGCCGAGATTAGCGCAGCTATCAAAGCAATGGTCAGAGGTAAGGTACCTGGTGCAGATGGTCTGCCAGTAGAGTTCAATGCCATGTCTTGTAATGAGTTAGCTCCTAGATTGGCATAGCTTTATAATGAGGTGCTGGAAAGAGGTTATTTACCCCCTACGAAAAGAGGCACATTAGTGGTACCATTATTGAAACCGGGTAAGCCAGCTACGGAGGTACAGTCATATCGCCCCTTGTCCATGCTGAATATGGATAACAAAATCCTAAATAGAATCCTAGCTACACACCTTCTCCCACACATGCCTCTCACTTGATTCTTTGGATCAAACAGGCTTCATCCCTAATAGCAACACAGCCACCAACATTCAACACTTTGTTGCCCTCCTGCACCCTCAGCATCCAGAAACAGACGGAGCAGAGATAATAGCAATTGACATAGAAAAGGTGTTTGATAGTCTGAGGTGGGATTATTTATAGTGTGCTATAGTAAAAATGGGACTGAGGCAGGGCTTCATTAGATGGATCAAATTGCTGTTTACAGAGCTCACGGCCCGCGTTAAGATGGGTAAAACAATTGCAGAATCATATACAGTGCGCAGATGTTCTAGACAGGGTTGTTCCCTCACCCCCTCCCCTACTATTTGCAATCACAGTGGAACCTTTAGCACATGCAGCCAGAGTGGGAAATCACTATGAAGGATAAATGAGCAATTGCATAAAATAGCACTATATGCGGATGATATGATCCTTTTCCTCTGCAGTGCAGAATTGGACCTAAGGGGTGCTATCTTGCTACTCGAATTCTTTGGAGAGGCATTGGGCCTCCACAAACTGGCAAAAATCTCTCATTTTCCCGTTACACCGTCCCACACCCCCACCAGGGGATTTACAGGGTTTAAGGTGGGACGAGCACGCAATCCGGTATCTTGGCGTGTAAATATATCATGACCCAGGTGACCTACAGGAAGGAAATGTGAGCGCACCGTTCAGGAAACACTGAGGAAGTGTGGCGTTTTGGGGGACCCTCCCGCTGCCCATAGCAGGCTGCATTGCAGGAGCTAAAATGGTGGCCTTACCGAGGCTGCTGTCTTTCTTCAAAACACTACCGGTTTTCCTTCCAAAATCCTTATTCAGGGACTTGAACACAATACTGATTGATCATATACGGGGAAAAGGTAGACACAGAGTAGCTTTGAGCAGGTTGCAGTGCCCTACGGGAGAGGGGGGATTAGCAGCCCCAGACATGGAACTATACTACCTGGCGGGTCAACTCCAATGGTTGGCGCAATGGCTTAAGGTGTGGCGATGGACGGATGGGGTGATACTACATGGGGTCCCTTCCTACCTTGAACTACTTTGCATCCTGATGGCACCCACAATGGCATGCCCTGGCAACACAGCAGAATTATAAGTCAATCAATGCTGGTGGCTGCGTGGTCTGCATCACACTCACAGAAAATCCCCCTACGCACCTGACTTCCTGTTCCTGTGCTTGGTAACATTGCCAGGTGGACAGAATCTGAGAGGGGTGACGGGATGGGAAGAGCATGGTATCACCACCCTGGGGGATCTATACAGAGACGGACAGTTTATGCCCTTTGAAGACCTGACAGAAAAGTATGGATTACCGCAAGGACAGTTCCTTTTACACAGAATGATAGCCACTAAGATTAATCGGCACTGGGGAAAGGACCTGCAGAGCCCCAACGTCACATGGGCTGCCAGACAATATGCACTATAAGCGGCAAGTTTAGAGCAGTTACAGAACTACACAATGCATTGAGAGCAGATACACTAACCCTGCTGGATGCCTTACGCCCTAACTGGGAAGGTGACCTCAACTTTGAAATAGATTAAATTAAATGGTCCTCTATTTTAACACACACAAATACCATACCTAGGAACTCCAGTTTCAAATTGATAAATTTCTACATACTGCACAGAGCTTATCTCACCCCTGGTAGAATAGCACAAATGTTCAACACTGAGAATACGTGTTGCCCTCGCTGCCCAACCAAAGGCTGTTTTTTTTTTTTTCATATGATGTGGGCCTGTCTGCAGTTGAAGGGCTTTTGGGAGGGAGTATTCAAATATATAAACGAGGTGACAGAGAGGCAAATTTCAATCACTCTTATGAATGGCTTACTGAGGGGAGGGGGTTGTTCCTATGCCCACACTCCTTAAAGCTAACTACAACATTTATATTCGTCGCATTCACATTAGCTAAAAGAGACATAATAATTGCTTTGGAAGAATATAAGGGGCCCATGCGTAGACCGCTGGAAGAAAATATTATTGATATGTGCAGAAATATATATGGAAGTGGTGAAAGGACATTATAATCCTGACGTAGCCAGGGCCTGGGATCAGTTGGTTGACTGTTTGAGGGCATCGGATTTGCCCACTCCTAATGCTCCATGTCCCCTGCACCGAATGAGGAGGCTGAAAGAGAAGGGACCACATAAGACATAATACATCAGGATAAACTATAAAATAGAAGGAGATAGGTATCTAGGACGGTGACATTTAACAGAGGAGTGGCAGATGTAGCATGGTGTGTAAATTGTAAATGTTAAAAAAGTTGTGTTCCCCAAGAGGGTTGTAGACATTACCTTAACAACACTATAATACTGTAAGATGCAAATGAATACTGTATAATGCACGTCTGCATCTCTTTCTGAAATGTGTTTTGAATAAAATGCTAATAAAATGTTGTTTAAAAAAAATACATTTATAAGAAGGTACCTTCAAAAGGCCATTGATACTGCCCATTTCCCAAACATGTATGGGCAGTACATACACAATGGGCAATAGAAGTAATGGAGGCTCATTTCTCAGGCAGGATCCACACTAGTAAATACAAGCTTTGTGGGAGGACCTAAAATTCCAATGCTAGACGGATTCTGTGAATAGCTATTCTAAGATGGGTGGAGGACTCTTGCAAGTTGCAAAGATGCCTTGCGGAGCATACTGGGAGTAAGACAAAGCTTTCTTCAGGATGGACACTGCATAGAAAATAAAATGTCGTGAAGCTGAAGCTGTCAGCAACGAAATGAAAATTGAATAGGTTCACACAGATTCTTTAGAGGTTTATAAAAAGTAAAGCATGTTGGCTAGGGTTAAATAGAAGGAATCTTAGAATCCTTTACAAATATGCTAGCAGTAACTTGCTCAGCAGAAAACAATATCTTTAGAGGAGATTCATACCCATTCTGTTTTCAGGCATGGAAATTAGAACAGGAACAGGGAATCTGAAATAGGTACAGAGGAATGGAACTACCCACCATCCGCCATCACGAACGTAGACTTTTATGCTCTTCCAGGTACATGCTCTTCAGTAGCATCCAATTTTGGGATATCCTCCCAAACAGCCTGGGCTTTGGGAATATTTGTATCTACTGGGACATCATCCTGCTTCTTCCACACCCATGAGAATACAAAACATGAAGTTCAGACCAAAAGGTCCAGAATGAAGCCCCGTGTGAACAAGAGAGGTCTGTAGCTGTGAAAGCTTATAGGAAGAAGGGACCTATTCCAAGATGAAGCTTTCAGATTTATGGCAAAGCCTTAGCTAAAAGGAAAGCCTAATGATGATGCCCCAAAAACATCACAAAATGGAGGCATCTTTTTCTGAGAGAGCGTCCTATCAACAAAACAAGATCTCACTCTCTAGTCTAACCTCAAAGACGTGTTCAGCTGCGCACCTAAGAAGAAAATGCACAAAAAAGAGAACGGTGCACCAAGAAAGAGGCCAGGAAACAATGCATTAGAAAAAAAAGTCTGAGTTTGTACAAAAGACTTCACAACCAGAAAGTGCTCGCCCATCAGCAAAGGTCACCTCCGCCCCTCACATGAAAGACAAGTCACAATGGAATATAGGCAAGGAGGAGGCAACCATGAAATCTTTGCCTTCAAGACTCAGGACACAATCTCTGACCTTAAGGGGATTCTTCAGAGGCAAAAGACCCTTTTAGAGAGAAGGAGAAAATGGGTATGATCAATGTACATATTTCATAACACAGCTCTTTGACAAAGCCAAGAGGAAAAACAAACCAGCTCTTCTTGTGCAGCCTGAAACCTGGAATCCACCAGATCCTGCGAGATTGGGGAAAAGGGAGCCTTTGAAATCACAAATTGTCCTTGGCTACATCCTCCAGAATAGGAATACCTGCAAGTTGCAAGGACATTCAAGTCCTAGATGATCTTGAATTCCTAGGAAACAAGCCATAGTAAAACCTCAGTTATTCCACTAGCTTTAAGTTGGAGCTATGGTCTCCAAAATGAAAACTGGAAGCTCAATGGAACCTCACAATCCTAAGAGGTGGAACTGATTTGGCAATATTGAGCCAAACAGCTACCAATCTGTTGAGTCATCAGAAGACTTCCACTGTCATACTTTATAGAGGAGAGGTCGGGCATCAGATCTGTGCCACCTTGTCTTTGTACAAGAAAAGAAAAAGGTCAATGAATGGCTTCCCTCTTCTCAAGCCCCGTCCTGGAGGGAAGTTATTCTATAGAAATTAAAAGGCTCTCCTACCCCGAGGATAAGAAGAGGAAGAACCCCAGTCAGAAAAAAGGAGCCAAAAGTGATGTACCGCAGGGGCTGATCCACAAAGGAAGAAACATTCAGGTAACCTTTCTCCTGTTCTTCCCCTGTATCTCCTAACCACTCTGAAGTTCTCCCACAGTTCAACAAGCCCAGCTAATATGGCAAACTATCCTTCATGCCTACAGCCAGAGACAGTCTTAAGTACTAACTATGAGAAATTAACTTGCTGGGAAACTATCAGGACATGCTGTAGAGCTAGCTACAGTGCATAGCTGAATGTAAGAGCTTAGGACAGGTGGGTTTGGCACAGCCATGCCAGGAATAGCAGTGTTTCCCCCTCTACCACAATCAAGGGGAATGGTGCGAAATTATTTTACGTGGTCCAGCGTACTCTTTCCACAATGTAACTGTACATGCAGAATCCTTAGTGTGCTTTTTACTGTGACCTCAGAATTAGGCTAGACGTTAGTCCACTCAGTCTTCATGGTACCAGGTTCCTATTCCAAAGAAATAATTGCCCTCACCCACCTAAGTGACATGCTTCATCACTGAACTTGACCCTAGGTGGGTGGGCGCTACAGTACCCAGTGGGCTCCCAAATAAATGGAGCTCTTTGGTGGAGCTCTTTTTTATGACCTGGTCTGACGTTTGCCAGAGCTCAGGTTACTGCCCTAATGATGTGATGACTGTATCAGGTAAATTAGGTATATGAGTGAATTAAAATTTGCTATGGGTACTCCCTATAGTCTCTTTATTTGTGGCAAGTACTCATGTCAAGATTAAAAATAAACGTATATGTCTTGGATACTGGTAAATATGAGTGTGATTCTATAATTTCACAAATTTTAGTATATCTGTTATAATTTTTCTTTTGTCTGTTATTTTATTGTTGTTTTTCAAGTCAAGGGGGCAATATAAGATATATAAACTTTAATAAGTTTAAAGTTACTAGAAGATAAAGTTATTCATTACGTAGATTAAGTATGGTCCTGATGAACTGCCTAGACCTTTTGACACTCATGGGCATGAAACATGTTGACCCTATTGAACAGAATCAAGCATTCGTCCTCCCTCAGGGTGGGGTTTGGAAGAAACCTACTGCATGACTGAAGTTTCAATTAACACAGAAACCGAAGTGCTCAAGAGGACACCCACCCAGAACCAGGTATGAATAGGCAGGTCTTACCCAGTTCCAAAGGTTTTGCTAAGTTGAGAGGATGTTCAGTGCCTCCAATTCAAACAGAAAAGTGGCAGAGGGCAAAAACAAAAAACAGAGTCCTGAGGAGTAAAGACAGTCTCCGACCACTGCAGGAAGAGCAAGTGTTGAGGAACATTAAGCCACTTAGAAGTATGTTATGTTATGTTATTTTTATTTGTACCGCGCACAGCTGCCCCAGCAAAGGGGCGTCCTGGCGCTTTAAGAAGGTAAACACAACACAGCACTAAAAGCGGGCAAAAGAAGACAAAACACAACAGATAAGCTTAGACAAATAAAAAGGTCTTAATAGCCCACCTAAACTGAAGGAGCTCATCAATGGCCCGGATTTGTGGAGGAAGAGAATTCCACCAACTCGCTGCCAGGACTCGAAAGGAGCGGCCCCCAATTCTGCTCAGCTTAAAGCGCGGAACCACTGCTAAGTTCTGGCCTAACGATCTAAGAGTGCGAGAGGGAACATAAGGAATCAACAATTTCTCCATGATTTGCGGGGAAGTACCCTTTAAGATTTTAAATGCAAAACAGAGAACCTTAAATCTAATCCTCTGCTGCACAGGGAGCCAGTGGAGAGAGCGCAGAGTATTGGACACCGAACATCGCCTGGGGAGACCATTCACCAGTCGGGCCGCAGCGTTTTGAACCCGCTGGAGCCACCGAAATTCTGACTGGTTTATCCCCGCCAGTAGGGAGTTGGCATAGTCCAACCTAGACAGCACTGATGCTTGAACCACCAGCTGTCTTGTAGGTGCATCAAAGAATTTGAGGATAGGTCGAAGTCCTCTGATGATGCCATAGCAAGAAGCCGCCACCTTCTTGGTATGACAGATGAAACTCAGAGAAGAATCAAACCATACCCCCAAGTTTTTTATCTCTGCCGCTGGGAGGGGAGTCACACCCAACTCCGAAGGCCACCATTTATCATCCCACAAAACCACCTGTTTACCAACCACCATAATCTCCGTCTTTTTGGTGTTTAACTGGAGACAGTTGGATTTCATCCAGTTAGCCACTTCCCGCAGACCATCACAAAACCTTGGAGCCTCCAGGTCTGAGTCCCCACTCAGTGTGACCGCCAGCTGCGTATCATCTGCGTAGGATACCATGGTTAGGCCCCACCGCTTGACGACCGCAGCCAACGGTCTCACATACAGATTGAAAAGGGTGGGACTCAGTGAAGACCCCTGTGGGACTCCCTGGTCTAACGGGTAGAGTGACGACTTACCGGGCGGGATCGCCACCTGGAATGACCTATCCATAAGGAAGGAACGAAACCAGTGCAAGGCGGAGCCAGAAACGCCCACCTCCTCAAGACGCCGAATCAGAATTCCGTGCGAGACCGTGTCGAAGGCGGCACTAAGATCTAATAACAACAGTGCCGCCGTCCGACCGGAATCCATCACGGAGCGCAGATGCTCGACCATCGAGAGGAGGGCCGTCTCCGTACTATGACCCGCGCGGAACCCGTTCTGGGTAGGATCAAGAATGCTAAACCTACCAAGGTGGTCTGTAAGAGTGGCATTTACATGGGCCTCTGCTATTTTCGTGGCCCAAGGAAGAAGGGAGATAGGGCGGTAGCTTTCAGGTTTAAGGGGGTCAAGGGTCGCCTTCTTCAGAATTGGCGTAACTACTGCCTGCTTCCATCTAACGGGAACCACTCCAGAAGAAAGAGACAGGTTGATCAAGGACAGTACCGGGGAGCGGCAAACCGGTGCCAGAGTCTTAAGTTGGGCCAGTTTCAACGGGTCAGCCGGAGAGCCAGACTTAATTTTGGCGCTGAGATAGTCAAACATCTCCAGAGATAAGGGGGGTAAGATGGAAAGACATTCCCCCTCACCTAAGGTGCGACCAACCTGCTCTAGCATCAGGGAACCCGTTGGGAAAGTGCGATAGATGGCTTGCACTTTTTCATGAAAGAAAGAGGCCAAACCCTCACAATGTGAATCCGAGCATATTTCCCCTGCAATTACTCTCTTCGCCATCAGGTCCTTTAATACTTTAAAAATAAGTTTCGATGGATTGGTAGAATTCTGAAACTGTTGAGCATAAAAGGAGGCACGAGTTTGACACACTGCCCTGTGATAAATCTTGATTTTAGCAAGATAACATATTTTCAGATCAGAGTCATATGACTTCCTCCATAATCTTTCGGCCTGTCTACAGACCCTCTTAAGAGATGCCAAGGAAGTGTCATACCAAGGGCTCGGCTCCTTCCGGTGACACTTAGACCAACACATAGGAATCAGAGAATCGAGGGCACCAGAAATCCACTCACAGAAGGAATCGTATCCACAATCGACCTCGGGGAGCGGACCTAAAGGAGCCTTCTCGAGCTGATGATAAAAATCCTCCAGACTTAATTTGTTCCAATGTCGTTTAAGAACAAATCTATCCTGAGATACAAAAGGAGAGTCAGACAGAGAGCATGCCATTTTCACCAACATGTGGTCTGTCCAGACCAACTGAGAGGAACCAAGAACTCTGAGACCTTCTAAATTTGTGAAGAACGGGTCAAGAATATGACCACCTTTATGTGTGGGGAAGGTAATCATCTGCGAGAGCTGTAAAGCCTCAAGATCCGCCAAAAAGCTCCTAATAGTAGGTAAGGAAGGACAGTCCAAATGGAGATTAAGATCTCCCACAACATTAAAATTTGCGCATCCTAGTGCCTCTATGCTAATATACTCAGGAAGAGCAGCCCTAAAAACAGAATCACAGCCCGGAGGCCGGTAAATTAATAACCCAGAGAAGGTAAACTGATGACTAAATGCTATTTTAAATAGGGCACCCTCACACCCCAAAAGTTCAGCGGCTTTCCACTGACAGGGATAACACCGTTTGGTGACCATCGCAATACCTCCACCTCTAGTCGTACGATTTAAAGTAAAAATAGCATATTCTGGGGGAAAAGCTAAGTTAGTTATCGAGGAGTCAGAGTCCTGGAGCCACGTTTCCGTCAGAAAAAGCACATCCGGCAAACCATCAGCAAGAAGGTCGTAAATCTCCTGATAGTGCTTTACCACAGATCTGACGTTTAAGCTCCAGATACTCAAGTCCCGTTGTCCTATCCTCTTTACAGCAGGCCCTAAGGAGCGTATAAGGGAGGGGGGTTCCAATGACCATACACCGCACCTACAGTGATATGGGCCACACAACGGGCCTACAGGCGAACACTCGCAACGTATACATTGACCCCGAAGGGCCAGTAAACCGGACCTACTATAGGTTCTCAAACGAACAGTCATGATTACCAGGTCCAGAGTTCTGCCACGAGCCACGCTTCCTTAGCGCGGACGGGCGCAGACGGGCAGGACTCTGGCACGACTCCGGCACAGCGAAGGCACGCCCGCTGCGCGTATCCGCTGCGCGTTGGGGGGAGCTTTAAATAGGCGTCCCTCCACTCAGCCGGAGCGCTAGACCGCTCGTCAGCAACCCCACCCAGAGTGATCACCACTCCAAGATGGCGCCCAAAGTGACCACCACTCCAAGATGGCGCCCAAAGTGACCACCACTCTAAGATGGCACCCAAAATCAATACCCCAGAGACCGGACCCGCCAAACAGCGGTGGGAGAACCGATTAGAGTGCAGGTAAGGGGGTTACAATAAGTCCTATAAAATCAGGGCAATAAACAACTAAGAAAAGAACACAAATAGTTATAAAGGTAGCTTTAAAAATAATATCGCAGTATAGAGGCGCATAACGCGATGCAAAGCGCGAGTACCTTCTCAGGCAACAGTATTTGCAACAAGAAAACATCTTGAGAAACAGCCACCGGACTCCCCAAAATGACATTCAAGTGAAAAGTTGTAGGCAAAGAACACGTTTAAGATGATGTCACTCATCCCAACAAGCGACAACTGACTAACATCCCACTGAAAGAAATACTTAAGCGTGCCTGAGAAGGAGGAAAACGCCAAGAACCATGTGAAGGAGCCAGCAGTGATAGCGGCCAAATGGAAAAATATCTCCCTAAACGGATTCTTTGAAAGACTGAAAGGAAACCCCCACACTTCCAAACAGTAAAAGGGCATCAGCACAGACAAGTGGAATTCTCATGGCTAGATGAGCAAACACATGGTTGGGTTGGAGAGAGTGGCAGTATAGAAAAGAGTTATGTTCTTGTATTCCTAGCTCTCCACTATGGGTATTCTCTCTGAATTCATAAAATGTAGAATATCTCTGCACACATGTGAGATCTCGGAATAAAAGTTTTAAAAAAAATTATTGATGTTGTCCAGTCAATCAACATAAACAGAAAAGATGCCAAAAATGCAACATTTCCCTTTTTTTTCTTACTCGTTAGCCCATCTACAGGAACAACAGAACATTTGGATGAAAACACTACCCTAGTAATTGGAACACAAAAGAAAGGTGGAATGGTGCCCTGATGGAGAGCATACACATATTAGGAATTCAAACCTGTTTCTTTAAGATTCTTGTAAGACTGCATTAGCCAATCATGCGAAGCAGGATGTCACTTAGTTTGCTGTTTGAAGCAAATAGAAGATATATATTTACATACACCAATTCAAAACCTGTATCCCTAAAAGCAGCAAGGCAGATGGGATATTCATGAAATCACAGAGAATACCTAGGATTGCAAGTAAATAACACTTTCTTCTTCACCATGGGATTTTCTCTGATAGTCATAAAAGCAACAATACAATAACACATTAAGCCACCCTTAAAAGGGAGATCATTGCCATATATTTGAATACTTGGGGAAATAATTAATTAAGAGAAGCCTGATCCACTCAGTATCTGTCTTGGAGTCACAAGCCCAGATAATATTGTGTAGCAAAAGTATTGACTGATCTCTAAGTGGCAGCCTTACAATGCCAAGCATAGGAATATTTCTCAACAAAGCGGAATAGCCACTTTTCTCCCTGTGGAATGAGCCCATGGGTTAATGTAACGACCTAATAGATTTTTAATAACAGGTAACAAAACAAGCTATCCACTTTGCTATGGTCTGTTCAGAAGCAGAATCAGTCCTCACGGAAGCATAATTAAGAAAGAGCCGTTAGACTTTGTGGACCTCTTCAGTCCTGTCCATATAGCAACATATAGCCCTCTTGACATCCAGGGTACGCGCAGACCTACCTGCCGAGGAGGGTGATTTGGGAAAAAATAAGTCAAGGAAACTGTCTGATAAGTGTGAAAACCAGAAACAACTTTTGGGACAAAAGAAAGGTCATCTCTTAATGACACTTTGTTAAAATGGAAACCTGTGTGTGGTTCATCAGTAGACAGAGCTTGAAGCTCACCCACCCACCTGCTAGATGTTATAGCTACTACAAAAACAACCTTCCATTAAAAGTGGTGTAAATCAGAATGTTGCATTGGGTCAAAGAGAAGACCAATACATTTAAATACCAGTACATTGCATTTTCTGAGAGGAGAAGGCCTTCAAACTGGAGGAAATACTTTTGGAACACGTGTCATAACATACAGAAAGACAATTTTCCTTGAGTTGTTCTCAGGTACATCCGTTTGCTGATGTAGCATAAGAAGAACTACTTCCATTTAAATGTATATGAAGACCTTGTGGATGGACGCTTCACTTCTCCAAGAATGGCCGTGCAGCCCTCAGGTAGCTTAAAATGTCCCTACTACAAGGTCTCAGAAATCGGGTAGCTCAGAACGCAAAGGCTGGCATGGACGATTCGGCCTGACAGACAGATCTGACCTGATCAGCAGAATTTTGTGCAGTAGAAGGTACATCGGAGGGAAGAAGTGGGACTGGGGGAAAGCACAGAGGAATCCTCTTGGCAAACCCATCAAAAGTGCATTCTCCCAGAACAGAGGTTCCAGAAACATGGAGTGTAAGCGGGCCATTTTGTAATCTCAGTTGAAAAAAAGTACATTTCTGGATGGCTCCAACAAAAACATACAAGAGAAGGTGTCTGCTGTTGTTTAGAACCCATTTATACTGCTCTGACAAGGGGCAACTCAGTCTGTGCCAAATCTCTTGAGCATCCTGAGAAAGCACCCTTAACTTAGTACCGCCTTGCTTGTTCAGGTAATACATGGTTGACATATTGCCAATCTAAAACAGAAGAGGGTCATTCTAAATCACCAGCAGGAATAATTTCAGTGTCAGGTGACCCACCCCCACTTTATCATGCTGTTCGGATCATACTCCTTCTCGGAAGGAGACTACAGACCCTGAGTCATCAAATTGTCTATGTGGGATGCATCTTTTATTAGTGTCTGTTAGGGCAGTGACGCACAGAGAGGTACACCAAAGTACTTCTCCTTGCACCACCATCACAAAGACAACAGGGCATCTGAAGAGACAAGCACTTCCAAGTTTCCGTTTCCTAAATCCTTTCACCATTGATAGGCCAAGTGCTCTTGCAGGGTCTCATATGCAACCTTGTGTGCCAGACCAGAGAGATGCATGAAGCCCTCATTCATGGGACTGAAAACACATGACAAATGGAAGGATAGTTAAGAAGCTGGTGTTGAAGGTACGCCTGACCCATTGAAGACGAAACCTCTAATGAGAAAGATACAAGTCTTATTTCTGTTTCCAGGAATGCTCTCAAGCATGGTACAGTTCTTTCAGTAATTATTTATATTTAGTTGAAGACCCATCTTGGATAGTTGTTTTACTGTCCTCTGTGGGTCCTGAAACAATCTTTGGCAAGAAGAAGCCTCAATCAACCATTCATCCAGGTATGGGTAAAAAAAAAAAAAAAGAAAAGAAATACCCAATTTCTGCAAAGAATTCCAGGTTCCAGGAACTACAGCTTAAACCTCTGAGAAGGCGCTGGAAGCAGAGTTCTGGCAATTTTGGCACTTAGGAAAAAAATCTGTGACTCTTGGATAAAGGTACATGAAAATAGCATCTTGTAAATCCAGAGTGTAAATTCAATCACCCTTTTGAAGAGGTTAGTACATTTGATTGTTTGCATCATGGAATTTAATTTTTTCTTTTGATTCATCTGTTCACTTTTTTTAGATATAGAATAGGACAAAAATCTTGCTTGGGACCTTTCTTCTTGATCAAGAAATATTAGGAACAGGCACCTTTGTCCCACTGATGCCTCAGCACTGGTTCTGTTGTGTCTTTCTCTGAGGTCTCAGTGATTCCTGAACGAGTCAGGTCATTATTACAGGATTTAAATCTCCTGTGAGTATGAGTGAGAAAAGCTGATTTTGTACTCATTGTGCATGATATATAGCACCCAATGATCTTTTGCAATTTCCTGCCATGCAGCAAGACAGTTGAATAGATCCTCTTCCACCGGGTTTATTGTTGGTGGAGACAGGACAATAGGAGTCATTGTTTCCTGGTGCCTACCCTGTGGTGGCAGAAGGCTGCTCGCCATTTACTCTCCTCAAGGCAGACATTTGCTACGGAAAGGATACCTTCTGCTGTTTCTGCTCCTGGCTCTGACATTCAAAAAAGGAATGTGTGATTGCTGCTCACCTTTACTGGAGGATCTAACCTGCTCCTGTTGGAACTCCTTTCTTTGATCCAAATGAACAGACTTAAAAGTTTCAGCCTTGTCTTCATTTTTTGAATTTCCTCATCCGCTTGAGGAATAACATGGACTGTGCCATGAAAATGGAACTCTAGCATCTTATGCTGCACTTCAGGAGACAAAGTAAAACCTAATATGGAGCATTATCGCACTAAAATGCTATGACAAATCTCTGCATAGCCTGGTCAACTGACGTTATTACAATAAAGTGAAAGTAAAACGAGAAGATGGGCTTGTTTAACTTTCACTGCATCAGTGCTCAGGTGCATATCTCTGCCCTGAGCACTGACTGGGATGGAAGAGGTATTGTGGGAAAGGGGAGAATCTCCCTTTCCAAAATCTCTCTCCTGTGGATCCCTGCATGGGGATTACCGAAGAGCAGGAGTCTACCAACTAGACACCCAGGGATTTTGGAGGAGTGGACCCTTGGGCTTGGGCTTGTGTCCCTCATTGGAACAGCCTTTCTCCAAACCCTGGGGGTGGATTGGGTTAAATATCCCCGATCTACCCACTAGACACCAGGGACTATTTTTTAATACAAATACAGGGGTAGAGGCTGCCCACTATGAGCATGGTCAGTGCCCACCCCCGCAAAACTAAGGTGACAGTCTTTCCGCCCTCCCCCAGTTGGGCAGATGGGGGTGATTACCTCCAGTCTGCCCCCCCAAACCCCTGTGGGAGCAGAAATTCCACTAGACACCAGGGAATGCTTTATTTTATATCTTTTTTTTAAATACAGGGTTGGGGCTGCCTCCATGACTATGCCCCCACCTCAACAAGAGAGATAGTCTTTCTGCCCCACCCCCCACTTGGGGGAGGTGGATGGGAGTAATTACCCCTGACCTTCTCCCCCCAGAGTGCAGAATGCCCATTAAACAAAAATAGGATTGGGGACTGGACACTATGGGAATGGCAATGCCCCCACACCCTTAAAAACTACTGTGAGTCTTTCTGTCCCCTTGGAGGGCAGATGGGGATGATTAAACCCAATCTGCAGAGGGCAGAAAGGCCACAAGGCACCAATACTACTTTTTTTTCTAAATAAATATAGATGTGGGTCTCCCCACCACCCACCCCGACAAGAAGCTAGACAGTCTTTCAGCCTCCCTTGGTGTGGATTGGGGCAATTATCTTAGTTTGTGGCCCCTCCAGAGGGCAGATAACCCACTAGACACCTGGGACTACATTTATGCAGTATTTGTAATAAAGGGGGAGCAACCCCCCTGGGCATGGGCCCATACTCTCCCCCCTTGTGGCACAATCCAATTTTTTCCCCTTTCGGTGGGGGGGAGGGGGGGGGGGTCGATAGGGGTATTCACTGCAGTCTGCCCTACAAAGGGTAGACAGCCCACCAAACACCAGGTATTTATAAAAGGAGCCAAAACAAACAAAAAGAGGGTGCAGCTTACCCTGGCATTGAGCCATACACCCTCCCCAAGAGGGGCAATAGTGTCTTTCCGCCCCCATGGAGGCAGGTAGGAAGCTTGTCCCAATTGGGGATATTTCCCCAAATATGTCCCGGGGTGGAGTAGTAGGGTAAAAGTCATTTTAACCTTTTGTGGCAAAAGAAGATGGTGCAGGTGTTCACTCTGGCACTGGCCATGCCTCCACCTCCACCTCCAAAAAAGGAACAAACCAGTCTTTTTGCACTCCCTAGTCCCCCTCAAAATAATGGGGTGGGTCTGGTCCATCCTAACATCTGCAACACCCCCACCCCCAAAGCCTCTACAGTCCTTCTGCTCCCAGGCAGACTAAGAAATCCCATTGGCAAACAAGACTGCTTTGGATTGCTTTGGGTGTTGCTTTTAGATATTGGCCAGGAGAATGTGGCTAACTCCCAATATAGTTTCACTTGCCATGGTGAATGGCCATGCTTGTTGGGCCTGAGTAGGCCACAACCTGGGAAAACCTACCAGACCAAGTCAGTTCTGAAAACTAGATACCTGGGTGAGTCCAGGGTGGTGTACTTCGTGTGGATCACACAGCATTTTCTTACTTACAATGCCCTGCAAACTTCAACTAAAATACACACTTTCCTCACATGTCTGTGAGGAAAACTTCTGGAATCTGCAGGGAGCCACATAAATAGTACCACCCAGAATTCCCTCAAGTGTTCTAATAACAATGGTACCATACTTGTGTCGGTGGGCCAAGAGACCTTCATACAAAAGGCCATTTAGCATTATGTAGAAAGATCAGCAATAGGGGTAGCTGTGGAATTTGAGGTTATGCTTGGTCGCAACCCATAAAAGCCTATGAACCATCAACATCTTTTGAAACTAGATAACCAGAGGATTCCTGGGTGGTGTGCCTTGTGGGAATCCCATAATGTGTTCTTACCCACAATGCCCTTCAAACCACAAACAATGCCTGAAATCAAACATTTTTCTTACATCCCTATGAGGGAAACTTCCAGAATCCCCAAAAATCCTACCACCCAGCATTACCCCACTTGTGTAAATTAAAAACCGGGGGCAGAAAGACTGTTGCCCCATTTAGGGTGGGGGGCATAGCCATACCCATGCTAGGCAGCCCCCACCCCTATATTTTACATAACTAAATAAGCGCTTGTATCTAGTGGGCTTTCTGTCCCCCCCCACTCCCTCGGAGGGGGCAAAAATATATAAATTGACAATGGCATCAGTGTGCCCTGTGAGCCTATCCTCATTGCAGCAAAAAAAAAAGAAAAAAAAAACAGCTGAGGCTTCTCTAAAAGCTCTTCCAGAGCAGCTTAATGTTTAAAACAATATATAAGGACTTCCTCTGGTGCAGGAGAGGTAGTGCATTTCAAAGGTTAACATTTATGATACAACTAAATAAAATAAACCATTAACAATATAATAACTAAAATCTATTAAAAATCTAAAATCATAAGGTACCAATAATGTAAATAGTAAAGTGTATTAATTAAAAGGAAATACGAAAACATTTAAAATAACTTATAGTACGTTTAATATATTAAAAATATTTCTAAATATACACTATACAATAAATTGTATGTATGAAGTAAAATGAGATGTTTAAAAATGTTCATGTTGAAAAAATTGCATGCCCATGACAATTATGATGAAAAATATACGACAGTGGATGGTAAAATGCAAATAAATATATAAAGCTTACCTTACAAAAACAGTGTTGCTCTTGAATTTTCACTTGATAACCTAAAATATAAAGCAAAGCATGCTAATAAAAGTGTTCCATTTACCTCTAAACACTACTGTTCATCTATAAAACTACAAAAAAAATAAAAAAAACAATGCTTAAAAAATATATCTTCCTAATAAAGGTTAAAAAGCAAACCAAGTGTTGAATTTACAAAGGTGTAAATGAAATATTTAAATATTCCAACTCCTAATTAAAATCTATTGTAGAACATTTTAAATAATGAAGGGTGTAGATTTACTCTTCCAACTCCATTCTAAGCTATATATGAGAAATTCCCAAACATTATAAAATACAAATACTATATTTCCCGTCCAGTACCAAAGGTATTGATAAACTTACTACCTGATTAAAAGATTTGCAGACTCTAATCAAAGCAAAAAAAACCTGTAATATTTTAAAGGGAAAAATATATGCATTTGATTGTAAAACATTTATAAAAAATAAAAGCAAAATAATCTCAACTTTAATTAATTATAAAAACATATCGAAATTGAACTTAATAGTTTTTTATGAACAAATAAAACTAGGACAATGAGATAAAAAAAAAGCACATAACATTTTAATATTAAAAAAAGTAAATTGTAATAAAATAAATAATATATAAATATTATTAAAATAACAAATGATACCGAAGGAAAATACACTATGTTATCAATCAATAAAAACATACAAATACTTTACAGAACTAAGAATAAGCTTAGACTTGCTTTTGGCCCATGACTTGGTCAGTCTCTAGAACTCCTTTTGAAAAACAGGAGGGGGCACAAACTACATGGGATAAGTGGACATAATTTTAATCCATAAAGTGGGGAAACCACCCAAACAGAGTGCCTCATTGAGCCCCATTTCACTGCTCAATGCAGACTTTAAAATATATATGAAGGTGTTCGGCAAAAGATTAGAGAAGTGCTTGGCTTTCCTGGTGTACGCAGACCGATCAGAGTTTTTTTTTGGGAACAGAGACACATATGACAATATTAGGAGGGTGTTCCACCATATTCAGAAATCCACTAGATCAGTGGTTCCCAACCTGTGGTCCAGGGACCCCTGGGGGTCCGCGACGGCTTAGAAAATTAAATATTATTAACAGATTAGGTGCCCAGCTTTCAGTAATGACTCAGTAGGGGGTCCCCGGATTACAATCATGATTCAGTGGGGGTCCCTGGGTCCCAGTAATGATAAAGTGGGGGTCCACAGATGTCAAAAGGTTGGGAACCACTGCACTAGATGGTCAAACCCCTTAATAATCTTAACACTCAGGGGGTCATTCGGATTATGGTGGGAACTGAACCGCAAAGCCGGTGACAGTCTTTTGACCACCGCCAGGGTGGCGGTGCAGACCACCATATAACAAGTGCCAAACCACCATTTCCCCATTCCTACCACCAGGGCGGTTGGACCCAATGGGCCAGAGACGAGCATCTCTGACCCGGCGTGCCACCCAATACCGGCATTCCGAGTCCCCTTTCCACAATGGATTCCGTGGCAGTAGCACCGGCCTGGAATCCCTGGCAGAAAAGCTAGCAGCAACAGGAATTTTCTGGCAGCAATCCTACTGCACAAAGGGGGCACCAATACCCTTGAAGTGCACACTGTCTCCGCCATGAAAAGGCTGACAGAGAACAAGGATGTAATCAGCAGGGCTGCGCTGACTTCAGCGCCACCCTGGCTGATTACAACAAAGACTACTGTCATCCCATCGGGATCAGAGATCCTGGAGGAGATAGCAGTCTCCTGGTGGTCTGAACACCAGGGTCGTAATGTGGCGGTCAGACCGCCACAGTCGCGGCGGTCCGACCGCCCACGCAAGTCAGACGGACTCGTTATCAGGCCCTTAACGTGCAAAACAGGGCAACGTGGTATAAATTGATGTTCAGCTGGTACAGAACCCCAGGTTGATTTTTAATCTGACATAATTGCACTGGTCATTGCTGGCAAGGATACGGCGAAAAAGAGATGTTAATACACATTTGGTCACATGCCCATAATTCAAATTATACCAGAAAGAAGTGCTTAAATCCAGTCCTAAAGGGCTGACTGTGGTTAAAAGGGGCGGGGCACGTGTGGTGGGGGAGAGGTGATAATAAAATGGGAAGAAAAAAAAAACCTTACCTTGCCAGGCCGTGCTGCTCCTCCCTCCCCTCAGCAGGCACAGGCTCTCAGCCTGCCCTGCAGCCAATCCTAATGCTGTATGAAAGCAGCGTTAGGATTGGCTGAAGCGCCCAGCCAGGGTGCTCCTAGGCAGACTGGGAGCCTGTGCCTGCTCTCTCCAGCCCAGCAACACAGTGCTGGGTTGGAGACAGCGCACTGCGCATGTCAGTTTGGCACACATGTGCACTGAGGGGAGTGCACAGTGCATTCCCCCTCGTCCCCATCATCCCCCATGCCCCCATCCCTTTAACAACGAAACAATTATAAACATAGTTTATTATTGTTTTTTTGTTAAAGGCTTGCAGCGCCTGCTGCTGGTGGGTTGGGGGGGGGGGGGGTCAACACTCCTCCGCCATAGCGGAGGAGCCGCCACTGCTTAGATCATAGATGTGGTAGGCTTCCCTGTGACTAATGATCCGTCAGTGACAATTCTAGGTATAAGAACCCCATAATGGAAAAGACTCAATAGACACTCATGGATGGTTATACTGGCTGTACAAATAAGAAATTGTGGCCAACTGGAAGAGGTCACCAGCATCAGACATTGTAAAATGGTCCAGGAGACATTGGCCATTGATGGCTATGGAGAGACATTTGGACAATCCACTTCACACCAGCCCTACACGCCCATGCACATACACATTAAGAGCCCTGAATGTTTATCAACATGAGTCATTGGGGAGAGCTTCTTAAAAAGTAGAAATGGGGGAATATTCGCTCAGGAACTGAGTTAATTTACATAGATGCTGTGTGTTGCTTTTCACTTGCTTTTCTCTTTTTTAGCCCCTAGCTCAGTTGATGGCAAAATGCACTGGTGTGTTCCTGGAGAAGGGTGGGGTGCTTAAGAGGGGAATAGAAAAAAGGGGTTAGAGGTTGCTGTACTTCTTGGGCACCAGGGCTGGTAGTCCCATACAATGTTTTCTGTAATATCACATTCTTCCTTTTCTGTTGGAAAACATAATAAAACATTAAAAAAGTAATCGTTAAAAAAAATAATAACATTAAAAATAAATCAAAACAAATCAAAAATGTGTCAAATTAATTTTTATAACTTTGAAAAATCCAATAAAATAAAAAAAACATTTTAAAAATCGAATTTTAAAAATTGGTCACCTAATTCCCCAATAAAACCTACATCATGCCCCCAAAACATTTTAATATTTAAAAGAATAAAAATCAATATATGTACAACTTTTAAAACAATATAAACAAAAAATTACTCCCCAGCCTATTTCCCTATAAACCAAACATCCCATTCCTAAAAATGTAAATTACAAAAATAACTAAAAAAACATAAACAAAAATAAATATGATATTTTAAACAATAGCATTAACAACAATATATAAAGTCACTTAAAAGAATATTTGCACTTGCGATATTAAGCCCAACTATATTTTTGACATAATATTATTGCAACAATATTCTTGTGTCAATATTTTTAATTCGATATTTTGGGGACAACACCCCCTCTGCAGCACAGGTCACTCCTACCTTGCTCTCAGTTAGTCAGTTTCCTGTGAATGTCATCAGTTATGGGAACATGCTGGGCTTAACGGTCTCTTCATAGGCAAGGCCAGTCTCATTCCTTCCCCTGTCTTCGCAGGCAGGCAGGCTTCTAGGCAGACCCTCAGCTCCCCCAGCAGAAACATCATAATTCCGCTAATATCCCCCCTCACCTCTAGGAGACTGGCTATCTGGCAGATTCTAGCTCTGGTCAGACAGCAGTCCTTCAAGTACCCTGTGGTGCACACCCTCCTCTGGTCTTGAAGGATGTGGGAATCAACAAAGTGGGGTGGCTTGAGTTCCAATTTTATTACACTTTTTCCTATACAGAGGATGTGGATCCACTGTCTCAAACTTCAGAACCAGTTTGGGGTGATTCCCTACAAGTGTCCCTCCCAGGCTGCCCTCCAGCCCTGATGAACAAATTACTTACCTTCAGTAACGCCTTATCTGGTAGGTACAGGATCTAGCCACAGATTCCTTACCTTTGAATTCTCCCAAGGTGCCATACTGGATCCAGAAACATTTTCAGCAGTACCACTGCACATCAGAAGAGGGTGTTGTGTGACTCTGTAGGGACGTCGCCCACTGGATGGGACATTGACAGACTCCATATAATCCTCTTTCGACGCGCTAGTGTCAGTTTCTTCTGTGACTATTTTCCACACCAACAATGCAGAGCCACTTATAGCAACTGGCTATGGAAACAGTGTGTCAAAAAAAGAGACATCTTTGCATCAAATAATTAGGAACTCCCAATGAAGGTATCTTAATGCTTAATCTCTTTTTATCTCTAAGATAAAAAGAGAAACCAGTTTGCAGAACTGGGAGGGTGACCGGGTCAGTAAGAAATCTGCAGCTAGATCCTTTCTCTGTCAGATAAGGAGTTACTGAAGGCAAGTAACTTGCCCATCTGATGAGACAGCTAGCTGCAGATTCCTTACCTTTGAATTAGATACCAAAGTAATACCATCCCCGGAGGAGGGTCTGCAAACTGATCCTACTAAAAGTCCCTGATTAGAACAAGCCAATCTAGAAAAAGAGAAAAAAGACTGGATGCTCTTAGGAATTTAGGTGAGTAAGAACAGATGCTACACCATAAGAACTGTGGGAAGGCCCACAGGCAAGTAAAGTCATAAAGGCATTGAAAAGCATGGGAATAGCATTACCTATGGCAGCGGGACAAAAACGTGTCCAAAGACAACAGACAATATGAACATAAAAACTGCTTGCTCCCATGGTGGGATCTGAACCCATGTTTGGCCGGTACTTGGGGGACCACAGTAAACAGGTAATGCCACTGAGCTATAGCTCTCTGCCGTAGAAAGGCATTATTTTAGTCAAACCAGCTCTGTAAAAGCACAGAGAAAAGGGAGAATCCAAGAACCCATCTTTGATGGAGAAAGCAGTGAACAATGCTTTAATATAAATATGTTTGGTAGAACAACAGCAGCTATTGGTGTACAAACAACTCTTGTCCTCAGAAAAAAGCCAGAGATAACAATAACATCTCTGTATAATCTATAATGTATAACACACAGGAGGAAAAGAAAAGTAATTGCCTATATAACGACATAGGCCACAGACAGAAGCCGTCACTACGCTGATGTGATATCCATAAGGACTGAGCAGAGTAATCAACAAGATAGTACTAATATAAAAGGATGGAAAGTGTGGAGGAAATCACACACCCTAGTAAAGTAAGGGTTGCCAAAGCATTTAAGCCAATGCCAACTGACTGAGTAGCCCACAATCAGGTCGCTGATATCATAAGCTTGAAAGAAGACAGCAGGTATGGAAAAAATTAAAACCTTGCCAGTGAAGCAAAAACAATGCCATTACAAGAAGGTCAAGGTGAAATAGAGGCCAACACACAAAAGGCCCAGAATAGGAATTCAGCATTAACACCCAATGGCAAGTAATATCAGACAGAGGACCTGACTGAAGTATGGAACAAAAGGTGAAATAGATGGGTCCTCATTACAACCTTGGCAAGCGGCAGAGGCTGCCCGCCAAGGTTGAACCGCCGGGTGGCCGCCAATGTGGCCACACTCCCTGGGAGTCTATTTTGAGATCCCCGCTGGGCCGGCAGGCGGAAACCTGGTTTCCGCCCACCGGCCCAGCAGGGATCTCGGCCACAACACGGGAGCCGGCTCCAAATGGAGCCAGCGGTGTTGCGGCAGTGTGACGGGTGCAGTTTCACCCGTCGCGCTTTTCACTGTCTGCTATGCAGACAGTGAAAAGCTGCATGGCGCCGTGGCAGGGGGCCCCTGCACTGCTCATGCCAGTGGCATGGGCAGTGCAGGGGCCCTGCGACTCCCCTTTCCGCCAGCCTTTTCATGGCAGTTCAAACTGCCATGAAAAGGCTGGCAGGGGTGGGGGGACTCGTAATCCCCTGGGCAGCGCTGCAAGCAGTGCTGCCCTGGGGGATTTAAACCGCCGAGACTAAAGTGCTGGGAAACCGCCGGTCCCGGCGGTGCGACTGCGGCGGTTGTAATTCCCCTGGAAGCACCGCCAGCCTGTTGGCGGTGCTTCCGTCAAAACAGCCCTGGCGGTCAAAGACCGCCAGGGTTGTAATGACCCCCATAGTCCTGTAGGGGCAAAACCCACACAAAGTGAAAGTCCGAAAAGTGAAAACAGTGTAGTAAAAGCTCAATCTACGGAAAGCATTGCAGCCTGTAGAAGAGCAACAATTGTTGATTATAGGAAATAATGCGCCTACAGGAAATAGGAGACATTAAAATCACCGGAATGTATAAGACAAAGCATGCCTACCACCTTCATTACACTAATGTATATGGGCATTTTCTGAAGGACGTGAGGTACACAGCAAGAGGGCAATGTTTCCTTATGAAGTAAGGAACCCTAACAATAATGCAGAAGCGTTGTAACTACCGTGGAGGGGTACCCTGTAGAATAAAGTGAAAGAGACTGACCAGGTAGACTGTGTCCAGAGGGAGTAACCAATCTCCAGTACGAACTAATCCTAAGTAAGACAGAACCATAATGTTTAAGGAACATGCGTAAGCAACAAGGTATCCACTGTAAGATAGAAAATAGCCATCAACACAGAAGATGGCTACATGGCAACACCTCAAGAATAAATATGTGGACATCTTGAGGCACCGGGTGGTGTGTGGACTCTTGCAGAAGAGGTGCCTGTAACAGTAAGGGTACAGGACCTTGCCTCTAGGCGAAAAGTAAGTATGATACATCTCCCTGTGGTGAAGAGTCAGTGTTATGACAAGACCGGCTGCACAAGAGAAGAATGCTGTGAGCATGACCTGCACTGACTAGGAATGTAGGCAAGATCCCTCTCACAAGGAAGACCAGCATGGTACAAGAATGAAGGAAAAATCCAATTTTATAGAGAACACAAGAAGGAATTTCAACCCAAGTACCACTGGTGCTGGACAGACCAGCAGTAACAGCCTATGCTGCTGAGGTATAGTGAGAGCAGCTTGCTAAGTAAGTACAAGGAAGCACGGATGTAGAATGGCATTACCACCTGCCCCACTGGTCTGCATGGGAAATTAAGAATCTCTCAGAAGAAGTAGAACAACCCTAGAAAGAAAAGCATAAGTAATAGTCCAAAGACTAAAGCAAAGAAATGAGAGATTCACCAAAAATAGGCTCTTGCGCAAAGCAGTGAGCCATGTACAAAGGCTCCCAGGGAATTATATTTAAAAGCTCCCTATAAGGGACACTGAAAGTACAACAAATGTATACTAGTAATGCTTATAAGGCATACAGAAGATGCTCTACACATAAGGGTAACTATCTCATGGGCATGAAGCCCATCTTCAGTGAAAAAGAAAAAAAACTGTTCCATCAGGTGTTAAGGGCTACAAAGAAAAAACCTCCCAAATAGCGGGAGTGAAAAGCTGTCATTGACAGGCCTTAAGAAATAATAGTAATACCTGCACAAGACAGGAACACCGTACTGGGTGCCACCAGAATGTGGAATGGTTCAGATGAAGCGAAAAAAAAGGGAGGGGGGGAGAAGCTTGCTCTTAACAGGAAGTATAGGACTCCACTCTGGTATGGGTCCATCTGTAAGACGAATCAAAGACGAGCACCCCCTCCTTACAACCCGAGAAAGTGGGGAGCTAGAAGGTCCAGGAATAGACATATTTAAGAGTCTCTTTCACCCCGACTAACCCGAAATGGTTGCAATGCAGAGTCGGCATGTGTGTTGAACAGGCAGGCACCGTTGAAGGGCATGTCCTCTAGGATGGTTTGGACAGCCTCCAGCTTCTGAAAAGCCAGAGTTGTGTAGCCAGGCATCAGTGCAGCGCTACTGAATGAGCCATGGCTCAACCTATTGAGTCCGTGGTATCATTATCAAATTTTATTGCAAACTTAGCTGCCTCTTGCCCATCCTGGAGTGTCTAGGTGAGTGTGCGTCGGGTCTCCTCCGAAGGTGAAGGCAGCATGTGTGCCACTGAATCCCACAGCACATGGGAAAAGCATCACAGAACGCATGCAGTGTTTACTGATCACAAGGCTGAGATAGCTGAGGAGAAAATGTTTCTTCCACAAGTTTCCAGTCATCTGGACTCCCTGTCTGGAGGAACATTAGGGAGGACACTGGGGTCAGAGGAGGCCGTAGCAGACTGCACCATAAAAATTCTTGGAGTTGGGTGCCATCAGAGACAGGCCAGGTCCCAGGGGGTGGGCCGGTGTCTATGAACCGGTCCCCATGGGGCCCCCACAGCAGGCATAGCCCATGATCCTAATGAATGGTCATACAGTGCTTCACTATAGGGGAGCACAGGCTCTACTCCTGTTTGACCCTGGTGAATCTTTTTTATCAAGGGGTCAGGGGTCAGCTGCAGAGAGGGGATCTGCAAGTCTAGGACCACAGCTGCCCTCTTCAGCACCTCAGCAAAGGAGGGGGGGATGCAGGTGGTCTGAAGCCAGTGAGGACACAAGGCGACTAGCCTCACCCAGCTCTGTCAGCCAATTACCTTCTAGAGGAGCCTGGACTATCTCGTCCAGAGAGTTCATAAACTCCAGCTCCTTTCCTTCACCCCCAAAAGCCTCTTTCTCAAAAGAAAAACAGCCAGGGAGTGTTTAGAAGGAGGAGGGAAGGTGCCAGAGCCGGATGGCACCACTGTCACCTCACCCAGCAGCATCCAGTGTCAGTGCGATAGCATCTCGGCATCAGAGGGTGATCAGCTCAGCGTCGATCGGCACCACTGATGTCGCTGTCAGCATTAGCTGACTGAACTCCGGTTTCACAGGTAGGAAACCTGAAGGGCTGAGCACCAGAGCCAGCACGGATCAGACTATGGATCCAGAGGGCATAACTGACGCAGAGGATGAACCCTGTGCTGTGGATTCAGGTAGGACACCTCTCACCTCCTTGGGGCTCGAAAGCGCACCACTGGGAGGTAGGGACACAAAGATGACATGGAGGGTCGTATAGTAATCCCACATCTGGGCCAGAGTTGCCTGGCTCCAGGAAAAGCAGGGAGGCACGGGGTGGACTCTTGCACTGACTCCTCAGCCAGAGGCTGGGAGAGGGCATTGGAAATGCAGGACTTATGTGACGATGTTGGAGGGTGCTGCGACTTTGACCGCTAGCATTTCGATGTCTTATCCTTCGAGGGCAACGGACGTTTGTGGGAACGGCTCCTGAATCGGTCTAGTGATCACTCCCAGGACCTTGAATGGGACCAATGACGAAACAGGACCTCCACCAGTCAAGCCACCAGGATCTTCATGCACCATTCCTGCAATGCCTTTTGGACGAAGGTGACGGCAGCAGCAGCCATCCTCAGAATCATGGTGCTCCCCGGGGAACCACATTTAAACAGCATGAGGATCTGTGGCCATCTGCCTCCCACATAACCCACAAGGTTTGAACTCTGGGGACATGAAAAAAAGGGCACATAGTTACTTTGACAAAAAAATGTGGAGATAGGCTAAAGATGGACTGAAGAACCGCTCCGGCTCTGCATTGGAAGCACAGAAAAAATTAACTGACATCAGCACGTCAGAAAGAGGATTATATGGACTCGTTCGATGTCACATCAGGTGGACCACATCCCTACCGAGTGGCACTATGCCCTCTTCTGATGCATAGATGTACTGCTAAAAAAAATCCAGGTCCAGTCTGGAGCTTGGGGAAAATTCAAAGGTAAGGAATCTGTAGCTAGATGTCTTGATCAGATGCTTCTATTAGCAGAGGGCCCTCACCAACTTGGAACACTCACAACAACATAAGTACAATGAAGTGTGAAGTTTCTGCATCTGGCTTTCTTCAGGGACAGTATTCACAGGCAGACAAAAGGGCAGGCCTTCCCTAGCAACTTCCTCACCACAGAAACTGCAGTCCAACCAAACCTCCAAAATCAACAAAATGGCAGTCCTCTGGAATAACTAAGCAACAGCCCCTGCTAACAAAAGTCTACAAGGAATTTCTAAAGGTAGTCCTGTGTCCAACCTCTCTACTTCTTTGTCTGAATTTCCACCTTCCAGCCACAGAAACGCAGGGTATATACTTCCACTGTCTAGGGGAGTTGTCATCCAACATCTTATGACGTGCCAAGCCAGAGGTATCCAAAATGGATCCCATTGGCCTCACTACTCCCGCTCACGCGCACACTGAACCCTACTTCTGCACATGTGCTACACACATACACAAGGGATGCCAGCGCAAGGTGCTTGGAATACACAACAGCAGGACTTTCACAATAGATTGCTGAAGGTCACATTGTCATTAGCACAGTTAAAAGGATCTGGTCACACCATCAAGCTTCAAAAACAGTATGTTGCCACCACTGCTTAAAGCACTAAACACAGGACAATGTATGATGGCAAGATTGGTGTGGTCCTCCAGGTCAAAGGATGGGTCCAGTACCTCACGTAGTTGACGACGGGCCTAGTCCTCTGCACAAACTCACTTAGATTAGCAGGATGCTGGAGTCAAAATAAAGGTCAGCTTTCAAGATATACATGTAGTTGGGAACTTAGGGGAAGGGATATTCCAATCCCAATCCTTCCTGGAACGCACGCAGGCCCATCAGCCAAACAAGACACCACATGCAAAGTCTCTTCCACTAGAGAGCCTTTGAGGATCTTTTAAAGGAATATTTAGGCCCTCATTACCACTTTGGCGGTCACTTACAAAGACCCCGAAGCCGCAGGAGCCAGAAGACCGCCATATTACAAGTACTGAAGGAGTTCCACCACAATTTGGGTGGAAATCCTTCAGCAGTCATGCTGGCAGTCGGCAGCGCAGAGGAAGTTCCACAGCCGCCACCACCAAGCCAAAAGGACTCTTGGTGGTTTCCTGATGGCGGGGCGCTGCCAGTGGTGGAAGTGCCGGGTCCCGTTCCCTGGCGGACGACCTCTTCGCCGGACAAGGTAAGTTGATCGTCTAACAGGGGAGCGGGTGTGTTGTGTGAGCATGTGTGAGTGGGTGTATGTCTGCGTGGGTGAATGTGTGTGAGTGTGTGAATGTGTGTATGCACGTGTGTATGCATGTGTGATTGTTGAAGTGAGTGCATGTTGGTATGTTTGTGTGAATGCATGTCTGTTGGTGCAAGTGTATATATGCGTGTTGGTAAATGCGCGTATTTATGTGTGTGTTGGTGAATTTGTGTATGCAGGTGTGTGCGTGTATCCAGGGAGGGGGGTGCTGTCATGATTGGGGAGAGGGGGGCTAAAAGAATCGAAGGGGAGTTTGGGGGAGTCATCAGCAGCCTTTCTGCCAGGGTTTTAATGGAGGTGCCGTGGAAACCCTGGCGGAAAGGTGACTCATAATACTGCTGGCAGTCTTCAGTGGACAGCCAGCCTGGAGGTGCTATCCTCCTGCTCCGGCTGTCCTAACGCCCTGGAGGTATCTGTGGAGATGTGGCCGTTTGGCAGAGGCCAAACCACCAGAATCGTAATGTTGCGGTCGTTACTGTCGGCCCGTCGGTGGCGAGACCGCCACTGCAGCAAGGGTCATAATGAGGGCCTAAGTGTATTTTAGAAAACCCATGCACTCGTCGTAAAAACGCAAATGTCAATATTGCAAGTACTCAGGAGCTAGACAGTCAGCGATGAAAGGCCAGGATTGAAGTTTCTGCCCAGCAACCGCAGTGGCTGAATGAGCTTGTGCACAAGGCCTGAATACAATCACTGATGCAGCCAGTGTGAGGCAACGAGAATCATCTTGGACTTTACAGGTGCATACTTGACAATAACCTTTGAGAGCAAAGAAATCTGAGGAAAAGCACAGAGAAATCCTCTTGACCAACTTGCACAAAGAGCATTCTTTAGAGACCATGGTTGCGAGTACAACAGGAGGTATAGGCAAGGTATTTTATGTTTTATTCTGTAATTAAAAAAAGGTTCATATGAGGCTCCCCAACATATGTAAATGACTGAGATCATTTTGTCCTTTAATACCCGTTTGTATTGATGAGCGGAGGACAACAGACTGCTTGCCTTTGTATTGTGCACACCAAGCAGATGACTGTTCCTCCAGTGGCGGCTCATCCGCTATGGCAGAGGTGTGTCGCCCACCCACCAGCAGCAGAAGCTGCAAAGCTTTCATAACAAAGGGATAATAAACTGTGTTTAGTAGCCCTTTGTTGTGAAAGGGGCGGGGCCGTGGGGTGACGAGCACCGAGGGGACAGCACTGTGCATTCCCCTCAAAGCGCGTGTGTTTGGGTGGCCGTCTCGGGCTGGCCAAACACACATACGCAGTGTGCTCTCTCCAGCCCGGCACTGTGTTGCCGGACTGGAGAGAGTCGGCACAGGCTCCCAGTCCGCCTGGGAGCACCCAGCCAATCCTGATGCTGCTCTGAAGTGTCAGGATTGGCCACAGGGCAAGCTGGGAGCATGTGTCTGCACTGCAAGACTGAGAAGCAGCGGCACAGGAGTAGTGGAGGTAAGTTTAAAAAAAAAAAAAAAAAATTTTTAAGTCTATTAAAATTCTCCTCCACCCCAGTGCACACGGTCCAGCCCCCTGTAGTCCCAGCCAGCCACGACTGTGTTCCTCATCAGCATCCAGTGCCACATAGATTGAGCTTTGTGGGAGAGAAATCGGACTATTGCCCCTCATTGTTTGCCCAAAATGTTGCAGTTGTTTAGGAATAACTATCTTTTGAACCAGTCTTTCCAAAATAGCAGGATTTTACTCCTCAGAACCTGAGGGTCACTCAAATACCTAATTTTGTCCACATTTTGTACAATGTCTAAAACCCACTTCTCATTCGTTATGTGGTGCCAAACACAGAGATCTCTCCCACCGGGCTGCTGCTCAGCGGTTGTAGATCAATTGCTATTGTGGGGCTCTTCCTGCAGATGTGGACAGCTGGTGGCTGTTGCAAATGGCACAGGATGACTTTCAGTGCTGTGAGGACTGTTGCTTTCTGTTCTCGAGTCTGCCACTTCCTGTTACAGATATGCACGCACTGCGTAAATGAAACCATGAACTGAACTTAGTACATTATTTGTTTGTGTTGCCACGTCTCCCGATTCTTTTTTTCCGATCTCATTGCCAGCGTGAAATATAAAAAGAGAAAGCCCATTAAAGGGAAGGTAGTGGATCTTTTGTTTCACCTGAGCCAATAAGGGTGAGACAAACACAGAATATATATTTATGTATAAAACGCTACAATTTTAAAATCCTTGTACCAGTCTACCACCTAAAATGTTTTTCAAGACATTTCTTCGTGGCATTTGCTGCAAAAAAATAAGAGAAGGGTCCATCAAATGCTGTAAAAGATTGGGAATCATGAATACAATAACACCTAAATTATTTATTAATTTTTACAATCCAATATATAACACCCGTCTGGCCTGCAGGAGTAGCCAGGACAGTCTTCCTCCTTAAAGCTATTACCGACGTCATGAAAGGCTACAAGGTAATCATCTGTCGACGTACTTTATGAAATGGAATCTGGTGACAGAGTGGACACCTCCCTCTCATGATAAGTCAGAGTCGGTAGCTGAATATCCCAACAATGGAGATGACTGGAAAGTATATCCAGGACATTGGTCTGTCCTCCCACTTGCACTTACATGGGCCTAATGGGTATGCTCATGAGTGTGGGCCATTCCTCACTACATCTTCTACAATACCTGTCTATCTCTCAGCTCTAGATGAAAAGCCCTTTTTTGGAGGTGGAATCTGAGCATGTGAGGTTGTGGTATCTCAGCTGGTCCCATTGTAGGATGGACCAACGCTGTAGAATTGCAACAGTCATTTAAACAACATGTGAAGCAGAGACTTCAACAGCTGGAAATGCAAAGATGTCAATTTGTAAGCTTTGAAGAGTCCAATGAAGAACTGCTGGATTTGAGTCTTTTATAAGATTTCTGGGCAGCCGATGAGCATTCCCTCCACACTAGGACCAAAATCCTGAGTGATGGAGAAACTCCCAGCACTGCACAAACTTTCAATGCCAAGAAGCCCTGGATGCTGACGCAGAATATAAGACCCTCCTGACATGTTAGCATACAAATTGTGCAAAATCAAATGTCTTACTGCCAAGTGCTTTAAGAACTCAACAACAATCACCTTTACATGTTGTGCATGCTTCTGTGACCTAGGTGGTACATGCATAGTGTGAATAAGTGAACCAGAGTAATGGAGGTGTGTGGGTTCTATTATGGATAGCACAATTCTGGTCTTCAATACAAGATGAAAGTGAGGATGAGGTTGTGCTCTCAGACAGTGTGTATTACTAGAGATGGAGTGTGGGATACCAAAACACAAATTGGGAAAGAGGAGATTAGGCTCCTTTGAAAAGGCAATCAGGACTTTTGCTGAGAGGAGATGCTTATTAATTTCCCTGAAGCACTTTGGTAGATGGTGGTTATGAAGGGTGGAACTGTACCACTTTTTGCTCATGGTGAAAGGGACACCCCCCTGCCGTAAGTATGGTAAGCCTTTTGTCTTTCTCCTAATCATCCTTCAGTTTGTCTGACGACAGTCCAGAGCAGAAAGCACAATCCTTTTTTGTGCCTCTGTTGTGGGTGCTCCAGGCTAGCGACTACCCTGCTATAAAGAGCATCACTCTCCACAAAGGCCATGTCTTGAGGGCAGCCTGGAGAGAACACTAAAAAGAAAAACCAACCCAGAATAGATCTGAAAGCAAACACAATGGATCCACACCTCCGGACTGCTTTAACTGAATAAAAGTGGTACCCACTTGTTCCAATTTCAACTTCTCTGTGACTAAAGAAGGGGCCTTTCCTGAGTCCACCACTTGCTGCCAAAGCTAATTACCCAGCCTGAAGAGTCTAAATGCCTACCTTCCTGCTGAGCAAGGGAAGGAGCTTGGCAGCCTTTTCAGAGGAGTGACTGTCAAGACGATAGTGGGTGTTTCCTGTGTGGTGGGCGTGCAGAATTGGAGAACAACATGTGTACCCTGGTGGCAGCTGGCCCCAGATCCTCCAGTGTGATTCTTGGTGGGGATCGTGAAGCTGTGACGTGGCATGAGCCAGATCTATGAAGTTATGGTGTGTCCTTGGCCTCTGAACTCAGCTTATAAAGTTACAGCATGACCTGAGCAGCTGAGTCTAAATTGTGCCCAAGGCTGCGACACCTGCAACGCTAGCGCAGTGTGACCTAGAACTGAAGTGTAACCTGAGACATCCACATACCTAAAGCCATGGTCCACCATCCAACTAGGGGGGCTAGGCTGATGCCTTGCTATCTAACTGATTCAGCCTGTGCACAGCAGCATCAATGTGGGGCCCAACAGCCTGTTTTGGGCTGCATCGAGACCCTACTAGACCAATTGTGAGAAGATTCAGCACTCTCTTTAACCACGGGCCCGACAGCAACCACATAACCAAGGCAAGCAGAGATGAACTACAGCCTGAGCTCAGCCTGGTAGAGGGTAAGAGAGTGAGCACTTGAGGAGAAAGAAGGTCGGCAGAGAAGTGTTGGCCTTTTTGAGTAAAAAAAAAAAAAAAAAAAACTATTCAGTAACACAAGACTATGGTGGAAATCTGCACCTGAGCCTAATTACGCTACAACCTGACCCTGCAAGAGAACAGCTTGGAACACAACGGGTGAACGGTGCCAATAAAAGAAGAGGTGCCAAACTATTCTAGCACCTGGACACTAAATTTGCCTGTATACTTTTCCTTGTATGTAGTATTTAGTTCCTAACCCAAATCGAGGGGCAAAAGAAACGCTAATTCGCATCGAGTAAAAAGAACCGAGTTTGCAGGAACTTATTCAGCCCTCATCTTTTGAAGCACAGAGGTGGGCACATTGGGGTGCCTCCAAGACGCATTAAAGACATCAGTCAGTTGACTCAAACCAGATCAGTTTTTCTCATGCACTGATGTCTGCCTGCCCTGCTGTGCTTAGATTGCCGGTTTGTAGTATGCCAATGCTCCTGAGCTTTGTGTTGGTGTATCTGCAACGCTTGGCTTAACAGGCCATAATTGAGTCTCTGACAGTTTTTGAAAAAGGATCTCCAAGCAGTGGATGTTCAGTCTGGTACCAAGCCTGACATTAAAAGTAAGAATATAACGAGCAATGGCATCGAAGGTCTATAAATTAAGTCATAATTTGTATTCTTCTTTACTCATAAGACGACACAATATTCGGTACATTTGACCCCCTTGTGCTTTATTACATCAAAGTTTTCCCAAGCAAATTTTCCTCCCCTCATCTTAATAGACCTTTATCAAAGTCCTTTCATGTGCTGGGTTGGTGACAACTCTATGTCCAAATTGCACTTCCCTTGGGCTCGGATCTAGTGAGTCTCAGGAGTGCTGCTATGTATAGACCGCTCAGAATGTCCATACTCCCCCTCCACCTAAGAGGGATCTCCCTTTGTTAGGCAGGTATATTGCTGAGCCCTAAAAAAAAAAAAAAAAAAAAAAAAGGTGGCGGTAGCACAGCACCATTCCAGTTTCCATGACACTTCCATTTCCCAAATGTCCCTCCCCCTCATACCTTATATTGTTTATGACTTGCCTGTGAAGACCAGGAGGAAGTATCACAGCACCATCCCAGTTCACAGCACTTATTCTAAGGAACTACTGTGGAATCTTTATACAGCCATTTGTCCGTCCAAGCATATTCCTTCTTTCTCATTTTTTAATATTGTTTAGCTGATGTCTGTCTTGGTCCTTCTCCCTTTTGTTCTGGGTTGGTGTTCTCTGACAAAGCCCCACCATCCTCTTAAAACTCTATGATCTGCTCTCTCCCCCCTGCCAGGGAGTCAACATGGCCACCACAATAGAGAGACAGTTCTCAATACTATGCCCACCAATCACAACCCGCAAGCTTTCAATGGCATTGATGCCAACTCAAGAACTGGGAAGTTGGGTGCCAAGTAGGGCAATGAAGGCCACCCTCCACCACAGGATACTTGGGTCCGACCTTTTTGCAGACAGCCTCATGCCCAGTATAAACAGGTCACTCCACCATTATCCAAGTGTGTGTTCAGTGGCCAGGCTGCCAAGCTCAAGAACAGACATCTAGTGTAAGGGCTATGAGCTTGAACACAGAGTCTAGACTGCACAGCATTCTTTTGTTTCTCCAACATGTGAAGAAAGGCTAGAAAGTACACTGATGTGGGCATTTTGCTACGACCAGAATCATTGTGCCAAATAAGACTTTAAGAGGACATGATGTCATTTGTGCCCACAACACACGGCTAGTGGAGAGTCCGCCAGCAGCTGTTTATCAAGGGCTCAGTATAATTTCATACCACATTAGTCTGAATCTAGCACTCAGTTCTCCCCGGGAAGAGTATGTGAGTCTTAGTCATCCCTGGTTGCTGAGTACCAAAGCAGATGGTTGCCAATGTTACTTGCCTGTAACACTCGTTCTCCTCCCAGAGAATTCTGATCAAACTCGCCAGCACAGAATTTGTCTGCCGCTGCATGGGATCCTGAAGCACCTGATTTAAAAAAACAAAACAAAACAACTATTTTCATCCCACCCAACATTGCGGTAAAATTGTCAAACTTCTTCCTGACAACTGAGGCTTGTCTCGTGGGACAGTGGAGGTTAGAGCTACAGCGGAGTTTTTGGCTGTAGAAACAAAGACAAAACCATAGTGTGGGTCCACATTGACGACCAGGGAACCTTGATCTCGTGGCTCATACTGTTTCTTAAACGAGATGGAGCAGACTTCACTGATGCTTAAGTCAAGCATAGATTACAAAAGGCTGGGGTCCAGAGGCAAAGGAGGTCTGGAAGTAGATCTGTGATGGAGGGTCTCACCAGTCACAGAGGATGATGTAGTGGGAACATACAAGTCACTTACCGTCTGTAAAGTTTTTTTCTGATGGATACTGTAATTAATCACAGATTCCTTACTTTAGAAAATCCCTCAGGTGCCAGAATGGATCTGGAGATTTTTCATAGCAGTGCTCCCGTGTGCCACTTAGTAAAATCAAGAGACTCCACACCACCCCAGAAGTGAAAGAATGGACTTACATATTAGAGCCATCCTTGCATACTGACATTAGTGTCTTGTATTTACCCTTTCCACAGTGTGCTGAACACTAACTTGGGACCTTTTCAAATGTTAAAAAGAGGCCACTCCACAGACCAAGGTGATAGAAGAGCAGTAAGGTATCTGCGGTTAGATATAGTACCCACCATACAGAGCTTTAAGTAAAGGTAAGTAGCTTGTTCTTCTGATGGATACTTTGAACCGCATATTCCTCACCTTAGAATAGATACCAAAGCATTAACTCGCAAAAGATGTAGGGCTCTGAAGTGGCCTCAGACCAAGGAGTTTTGCAGAAACAGGTGGGCGAAATATCCTTCCCACTGGACCTGGCTGTCATGGCAATATTGTTTCCTAAACCTATGCACCAACATCTGTATTGCAGACTGGAAGATGCCAAGGACAAGCACTTCTCACCCAAAACACTGTGGTAGCAGCTTTGGCCCTGGTGGATTGGGCTTTAATATCTTTCAGGTGCTGCTACTTGGCCAGTGAGTAGCAGATCTTAATTCAAAGGATTATGTACCTCGACCAGGAACCAACAAAACTCTCCTCCTCTTTCCAGGGGGAGCAAAGAAAGTTCGAGTGATGCATTGCCCAACATTGGTGTCACAGCTTTTGCTACGGCAGCCTCAGTACCAACATGTCTACAAAAAACATGGTATAGGGCAGTTGCACTGACAGTGCCTGCAGTTCACTCATGCGATGAGATGACTTAACAGCAACGAAGAAACAATCTTCAAGTTCAGGAGCAGCTATGCATAGGCTTGAAATGTATACACAGGAGTAATGTTAAATTAAGGTCCCACTGTCGCATCACAAACTGTTTCAGAGGGAACACGCAAGTTAAACCTTTAATAGGTCTCATCACAACAGATGTTTTAAACCTAGATGTTAAGTCCATCAAACGTAGAAAAGCCCAACGAGACGATAATTATTTACAGAGCCAAGTGCAAGGCCTTGCTTAACTAAAGACAAAACAAACAAAAGAACGTCTGACAGTATCACACATAAGGGGTCAGTGTCCAGAGCACCACATCAAAATACAGACTTTTCCTAGGGTTCAGCATAGATTGATTTTTGTGGATGGGCCTGGGGCAGCAAGGATAACCTCTACCACCTCAGGTGGTAAATCAAAAGCTGATAATTGCCACCGCTCAGTCTCTAAGAATGAAGGTGTAAGCTGTAAAAATTCAGATGGAGGACTCCGCTCTGCTGCTAGCAAAGGAGATCCTCCTGAAGTGGCAGCCTGATTGAAGGACAGATGCTCATGCTTGGGAGCCCAGGGTACCACACTCTCCTGGCCCAATGCTGTGCTACCAGGATGACTTTGGCCTTGTCATTCTTGATCTTAGTTGGGACTTGGGGCAGAAGAGGCAAGAAAAGGAAGGTGAACAGTCCCTTGTTCCATTCCATCCGGCAGGCGACTTCTAAACAGTGTTGAAAGCAGACACTCCAAAATACAAACATTGCTGTGACACTGTTATTCTCGATGGTGGCAAAGATCTAGCTGGAGTTCTCCTCACAAATGAAAGACATACTGGGCCATTGAGGGATACAGATAACACTTGTGATCTGTCAGACAATGTCTGCTCAATTTGTCTGCTCTGGTGTTCAGGGACCTCCCCAGGTAGTGATCAGAAAGATGTTCTGACACTCTAACTGCCTCCAGACGAGCAAGGCTCCTGTCTGGACCCCACTCCACCCTGCCTGTTGCATTACCACATGGTGGTGGTTATAAGTGGGAACCTTCACCACCCAATGATGGATGGCAAGAAGGCCTTCATGGCCAGATGCTTGGTCCACACCTCTGGTCGGCTTATGTTGAGCTGACCCTCCACTGGAGACCAGTCTCTTCTGATCTCCAGCTGCTCCAGGTTAACCCCTAACTCAGCAGTGATAAGTCTGTTATCACTGTTAATACTGAACGGAGAAGGGAGAGCAGGCTACTGCAGGACAAAATGTGACCAGTCAACCACTACTGCAGAACTCCAGCTGTCTCCTCGAAGTCCTGGATGGTGTCAGAAAGATGGCCATAGTCCAATGGGATTTCAGGTTCCAATGCAGGGCTTGTATGTGCCACTTTGCGTGGTTGTCAAGGAGGATGCATGAAGCTAACAGACCAAGAAGTCCCATAGCCACCATCAGCTGGATCTAGGATCTAGTCTGAAATAGAGGGTTACAGCTGAATGTTCTGGACTCGCTGCTCTGGGGCAAAAACCCTGAAGTCCATGATCAGGATCACCCCAATGAATGGAACACTCTGTAAGAGAAACAGGTGGTACTTTAGCTTGTTCTTGGTGAAACCCAACAATGATAAAAATTCAGCCACTGTCTGGAGGTGGTCTACGACTGACTGTGGCAAACCCACCTACAGGAGTTAGTTATCAAGGTACAAGAATACTGGAACTCCTTACCTCAGAAAATTGGCAGCAACACTGCCACCACATTTTTTAACATCCGAGCAGAGTTAATGAGACCAAAGGGGTTCATGACAAACTGCATGGTAACCCCTGCAAGGACTGCAGTATGGGTAAATGAGGACATGAGCCAGTCACCGGTGTGGGTGGAATATTGGGTAGGGAGGAGAGAAAGGGTACCATGTAGCTTGCTTGTATAATTTGTAAGATCCATCAGTCATTCACGATGGATCACTAGACAAGGAGGAAGAGGAGTTAGAAGTCTGATGGCCCTACTGCCCTGCACTTTGGCGGCTCTTTCCGTGCCACTAAAAAAACTGATTTGGGCTGCTTCACCAAGGGCTTGGAAGACTCTGTCTTCTTATACACCAGCCCCTTGAAACAGCCTCTAAATTACCTGAAACTGTGGTGGACATTGTTTAGCAGGGTCAACAGCTCCATGGAACGCTCTTGCAGCTCTGCTTTTTTTAAAGCATTCCAAAGCAGAGACTGCCTTGTTTGCAAAAAAGACAAGACCCATCAGACAGCTGGTTACCATCCTCACATCCATTATCAGTATCTTGGGCTGTACCCTGCTATAATAGAGGGTCAAAAACAGAGGGAAAAATAGAATGGAACCTCTGCTGTTAAATGTAATGTGGTAGATGCACTCATAGTGAATGACAACAGATCTCGCCAGTGAAAACCCAACTGGAGGTCCTGTGGCTCCATGGAGCTTAAAGGTGCATCAGATGGAGCTAAAAGCAGACTGGTCTCTTAGAAGTGCTGCAAACAATGAGGGGAAGGGGGATATTAACAGTCCAGTGTACAGTCCCCCAGCTGGTATACACAGTACATCAAGGTACACAGTTCCAGGATTGAATGACCTACTAGGACCCCTCTGTGAAACACAGGTCAATCTAGGCACTTCTATAATTAGAAGCAAGAGCCCTCATACACCCTAGTGGGTGTCATGCTTCATCATTGGGCCTGCTTCTCGTTGGACCGGCGCTGTAATGTCGGATGGGCCCCACAGCAAGGGGGATCTTTGCTGGAGATCTTTTGGTTGTTCACTTGATAATTTTACTACGTGATGGGTCGTGTGATGACTGTTAATTCATTAAGACTGTATGAATGTTTTTTAATACAAAATTTACCCCCACACTGTTTGAAGCATCAATTCTGAGGCCAGTGTCCTTCATGGAGTGCAACTAACATCTTGACACCCTCAAGCCTTCTATTTGGTGTCAGAGTGGCAGAACAAGATTGAGTCCTCTTTCACTTTATGTGTAGGTTAAGACTTGGACTTACCAGAGGACTTTGAGCGGGCGGTGCAGTGGTTGCAGGAATGGCCCTATAGCTTGGCCAGTGACTGGGAGCCTGATCTAGGTAAAGGCTTCAACTACTTGGACATGGACAACTTCGCCTCTGGGGTCTCAAATCGACTTTTAAGTGCTTGAGGGTGTCATGTCTGCAGCCCACACACCAAAGGCATTTATTGTGCAGCCCTATGACCAACATCTGCCTCATGTTTTATGTGAGACATTTACGGTGGGGACATTGTTCTCTAGTATACGGTGAAAAAAGAATGGAGTCAGATGAAAACCAACAAAATTGGGAGCACTGGAAGGCTGAAAGAAAGGACCCGACAAAGCCCAGGGATGGCACTGACATGCAGCTCCGCTCTGCCACTTCTAGGGTGGCATGGAGTAATTCCACAAAATGCCACCAAAAAGCACATTGGGGTTCTGCTATCAAAAATCTCCAGATTTGGTGTGGCTCCGTGGAGGATAGTCTAAGGCGAAGAATCTGTGGTTAGATGTAACCATCAGAAATTGGAATATTTCAGAACTGAAAACTTCACTGCTCCTCTGACCAGCACTTTGTTGAAAGTAGTTATATCATCTACTGGAGGATCGCAAGCAGGAGACGAGTGTGTTATTGTACGAGAACAATACTTGTTTGAAGACTAGTCTAAAGGATCAGATGACCAGGAAGGAGAGTGTTTATATCTGTGTTGAGCAAGATTTCCACCCACGTCAGAGTGCCCTGAACTTTCCTGGGTGCATCATTTTCAAAATGTCTGGGATTGGTAAGTTTCCCATGGCCCATATTCCAGTTACCCACATTGCTATAAAAAAAAAAAAAAGGTTGATTTTGAGGGAGAAATCTGATGACTTTACTTTGTATTTTGTGGCATTTCCTTCCGTGGGTACTAAGCCCAATCACAAAAGTGGGGTACCTTTTTTTTTCTTTGTAATGAGACATGTGGGTATGCAGAATAGTAGGACATTTGTTACTATTAAATTGATTTCTTTCCATTATTACTTCCCAATTCAAACCAGTATATAAGAAAGAATACATTAAGCAAAATATCACAAAACACAAAAGTATTGGTTATCACAACTTCAGAAGTGTACAAATAACCACTGTTCCTAAACTCTGTATGTTGGGCACATTTTAAAACTACATTGGTTTCCATCATACAATTTTTTGTTCACTAGATTTTACCATATTAAATGCTGCTTGGTCAGCACACAATGAAAAATCACTACAGGCGTCAGTTTAATTGTTGGCTCTGGGTATTGTGTATTTTTGAACCACCACCAAATATTACCTATACCCCTGAAACCAAAAGATGTAATGGCACACTGTGAATAAGGAATAAAGAAAAAAACGACAGATAAAAACTGTCACAAATTGCTATTTTGTCCTACTTATTTTCATTATTTTTCTTTGATTCCCATGATGAACAAGGTAGTTACCTTCTGTAAAAGTTCTCGGGTAGAGACTCGAACAGCACATTCCTCACCTTTTGAAGGAACAGACATCAGCTTGTGTCTGAAAAATCTTCAGCAGTACCTTAGTGTGCTGGTGATGGCTTTAAAGGTTCGGCACAGACATCATTCTGCACCAGATGTGACTTGTGCGGACCTACATAGGTGCCACGCATGTGCGCTGGCATCATAAATGTTCTTGACACCTCCACTCACAGGTGCTGAGCTTATCAGCTTGGTCAACACCAGTCTGCAAATTGCTAGATGGGGATCTTTTTAAAGTAAACAGATCAGTTAACAAAATGGGAAAGTTGGAGGGTTGATGTGGAATCTGCAGGCAGAGTATCTACTAGAAAGAGCTTTACTGAAAGTTAAGTAACTAGTTTTTTCTGACAGAGACTTCTAAAGGCAGATTCCTCACCTTTTGTGTAGATAACCAAGCAATGTCTCCTAGGTAGTGGGTCCATGAACTGGCTCAGACCAAAAAGTCCTGAAGGACCAAGCAGGCAAAGCCTTGTTTTCCAGACAATGCTCGTGAAATTATAGAGGTAAGCCTGGCAGATGTTCAGAACTGGCAAACCACAAGGAAACACCTTTGTAGCAGCCTTGCCTCTGGTGGAATGAGCCTGTAAGCCCTCAGGAGGCTGTTTTTTGCCTAGTGCATAGCAGATGTCAATGCAGAGCTTGATCCAGGGCATAATTATCCTTTTCTGCACAGCTTTGCCAGTCTTTGCTCCAGTAAACCTTGGTCGTCCACTCAATGGCTCTGTTTGGATCCAACCTGTGATGGCTCTCCTTTTCCTTAGAGGGGTGAGGAAGGGCAAAGTGCACCGGAAGGTTGATGTTCTGACCAACATGATAGGGGGTCACTACCTTTGGAAGGAAGGATGTTCAAGTCCGTAGAACAAACTTGTCCGGGAAGGTGGTTGACGGCAAGTTGATAGACAAAGACTGTAACTTGCTCACCCGGTGAGCCAAAGTTATAGCGGTAAGGAATACTGTCTTGAGAGTGAGGTGCCAAAGAGAACAACTGTGGAGAGGCTCAAAAGGCGCACACATCATGAATGCAAGGATTACATTTAAATCCCACTAAGGCAGAGGTCTTCAAACTGGGGGGCAGGCCCCCCTAGGGGGGCTTCAAGTGATCCTTGGGGGTGGGGGTGCCAGACTCTGGCCAAAAGAAGCATCATACAGATAACAGACCTTTGTTTTCAGCAAAAGCATGTTATTGCATTTTTAAAAAGGTAACAGTATTTAACTGCAATGTTTAAATAGGTCTAGACATATTTAAACATTGTCATCTTTATAAAATAATTGTGAAAAATTCTGAGGGGGGCCCAATGATTTTAATTTTCAACTGGGGGGGCGCGGCATTAAAAAGTTTGGAGACCACTGCACAAGGGCATAATAAACAGAGAAGGGGGTTACATATGAGGAAAGGCATCACATCAGGTGATTTAAATAGTTATGGCTTGTCTGGCAACCTTAAAAAGGCCAAAGAGCCAACAGCCCTTTAACACTGCCCAAACAAGGCCTGGCTAGGTGAGGGACAAGGCAAGGCCTTGCTGGGTGAGGGACAAGGCAAGGCCTTGCTGGGTGAGGGACAAGGCAAGGCCTTGCTGGGCAAGGGACAAGGCAAGGCCTTGCTGGGCAAGGGACACGACAAACAAAAGAACTTCGGGCAGTTTTTCATGGAGTGGGTCGATCAGTTTAACAGGGCACCAGGTCACAAACTTGTTTCAAAAGCAGGCGTGTACAGACTTGGTCAAGGAATGTCTGGCTGCCAGGGGGACAGCCACGTCTTTGGTGGAAGGCTGAAAACACTCAACTTTTGATGCTCAATCTTTAAGCATGAAGGTGTAGATTCTGCAGGTTTCAGTGCAAAACCCTGCCATGCTGCTGTAATGGAAGATTTTCCTAAAGGGACAGCCTGATCAAAGGACAAGAGTTCAGGATACCATACTTTCTGTGCCCTATCTGCAGCCACTAGGATGCCTTGGGCCTGGTTGCCCTGAACGTCTTCAGTGCTTAGGGCAGAGTGGTATTGGCAGGAAGGCTTACAGGAGTCCTACTCTAAGCGTAATGCGTCTCCCAGTGAAAGCTGTTTTGGAAACCCCTACACATTGAAGAAATTACATTGCATGTGCTCAGCAGTGACGAACTGATCAAGCCAAATTTCTCCATGTTTGTTGAAGAGAGCTTGCACCACCTCTGGGTGCAACCACAATTTATGATCCACTAAGCTCTGACAGCTGGTTCGACTGCCTTGGCATTCAAAGATCCCGCTGCGTGCTGCACCAACAGGAACATCACATGGCTTCCAGCCACGTCCAGAGGTGCGGCCTCCTGGCACAGGTTCTATGACCCTACCGCACCCTGCGGGTTGCAGCACCTTTATGATAGTGGTGCTATTAGTTAACACCCGAACTAGCCTCCCTTTGATGGATGACGACAATGCTTCAATGCCAAGGGGATGGCTCTCAACTCCAGTAGGTTGATGTGGTGCAGAGTCTCTGCCAGAGATCAGGCGACTCTGATCTCCATCTCTCTTAGGTGTCAGTACCCACCCAGAAGCGACGCATCAATCACCACTATCCGCTCTAGGTGGGGTAAGGAGAGGGGTCTGCCAATGACCCAATCACAGTTCTGCAATCACCACTGCAGACATTTTGTAGTCTCCTGAAATGTGGATGTAACCGGAGAGATCCCCTGGAAGCTGTGCCCATTGGGACTTGAGAGCCAACTGAGAGTCTGCGTATGTCCCCTGGCCTGCTTAATCAGCAAGACTCAGGAGGCCAGCCATCCTAGCAGCCTAAAAGTTTATTCTCAGCGAGATCCAGGACAGAGGTCGAAAATTGGGATCATAAACTAAATGTCCTGAAATTTCTGCTTTTGGGGGTGGGCACAAAACTGCACTGTGTCCAAAATGGCTCCAATGACAGAGTGTCTGCAACTTCAGTACATTGATAGTGAACTCAAATAATGTTACAAGGGTCGCTGCAGTCTGGAGGTGGACAACAACTGCCTGGGGAAAGACTGCCTTCAACAGCCAGTTATCGAGGGAGGGGAAGACTGGAAACCCTGACCTCTGAAGATGTTCTGTAACCACCATCATCACTTTCGTGGACACCCGAGCCACAACCCCTCTACCATCCTTGGTAAGGCTAAAGGAGAGCAGAATGAACTGACAATGCTCATGGCCAACCGTGATCCACAGGTAACACTTGAGGACCTGAAGGACGGAAATGTGAATATAAGGGCCTTTCAAGTATAGTGCTACCACACCCAGTCTCCAATGGAGAGGGCAGACAAGAAGTGGACCATGGTGAGCATCTTGAAATTGTATTTTTTCAGAAAGGTGTTCACAGGGTGAAGGTCTAATATGTGAAGGAGGCCCCTGTTCTTTTTCAGCAGCAGGAAGTAGTGGGAAGAACAAACACAACTGATTTCTGGTGCCAGAATCCTCTATGGCACCTTTGGCCATAAAAGCCTGCACTTCCTGCAGCAAGAGACAGATGGCCTTCAGTCAGCAGTTCCAAAGTTGGTTGAAGGTGTGATGGGGTTTAGAGGAATGGCAAAGCATAAACCCGCTGACCAATTTGTAGAGACCACATGTCTGACATTATCTGCTTCTACCCTGACAGACCAGTATCTTGTTGCCAAAAGGATCACTGTGTGCCACCCAGGCATGCTAAAAAGGTTTGGGAAGGACAGAAGTTGGGGGCTACAACAGACTCAACTGCCCACTGTCCCTGTTGCCACGTCTGATGATCACAGCTGCAAAAACATTGTGCTGATTGATGCAACTCTTTGGGGCTGTGGGATGTACTGAAAGCCCCTACCAAGGAGGGCAAAACAGCTGGTGCAAATGGCGGGAAGGCAAAAAAGAGCATACTATGGTCCTCCTATCCTTTGAGGCAATCCAGAGGCAAAACTGATATATCACCAATTGGGAGCCACTGAACAGCATGTCCATTAGGCTGGCCTGAACATCTCTCAAAAAGCTAATAGATGGCATCCAAATGTGTCTCTCGAATGGCCTCAGTACCAATAGCCCTTCTGAGGGAGCCAGTCATGCCCACTCTGCAGCAGATGGTGAACTTGACCACATCGCAGCCATTCTGTATGGGCTGGGAAAGGATAGGGCAGGCCTCATCCGAGATCATGGGCAACATTTGAGCCACGGAGTACCACAATGCTCGACAGTAACTTGCTAAAAGGAAGCTAGTGCTCACCGAACAACAGACCAAACTTGTGGAGAAAACCCTCTTGCCGAAGGTTTCTATTCTCTTCGATTCCTTGTTGGGGTAGTAAGGGGGGGCGGAAGTACAGGTTCACTCTACTGGCAAAAGCCTGCATCACAAAGCTTTCAGGAGTAGGGTGCTAGGTGAGAAAGACGGGGTGCCCAGGAGCAAGACAAACACGTCTGGCGATACGTGGATGGAGCTGAACAAGATTTGGACCAGAGCAAGGCCTGCTGAGGTGCCCAGGAGCATATCTATAAGGGCATCATTATACAGTAACAGAGGCTCGGAACTCATATGACTAGGCTGCAAACACTTATGTCAGGATATTAGTTTTGACCTCCTGAGTGGGAAAGTGGAAATCAAGCACCTTCGCAAAACCACAGAAGAGGCACTGTTCTGGTGAAGAAACTAGACCAGTGTCTGGGGTGGTATCCAGATCACTGCATCTAGGAGATATCTGCACCAGTTATCCTCCACATATATGGGGGGAGTCTTGCCCCCAACGTCATAGGCACCAATGTCTGAATCTGTGGCACAAATGTGATAGATCTGCACCCTACCACAAAGTAGAGGACTGTATCCAAACCAGAAGGATGACAGGGGGGTTGTGGCTCAGACGAAGGAGTGCATGGCGTCGACTGAGGTCAGGGTTTCATCCATCTCAGTCTCAAGCAGCACTGTGAGTGGGGAATCAATGTCTGGATCAAAGAGGGTGTGGCACCGGGAGTGAACTGTTACCGAAATCAGTCCAGAGTCCTAGGCGGATGCATCAGGCTCGAAAGGCGCTGTGTGTAGACATGCAGGCCGAAGCCCAGTTGGGAGGCTTCCTTGGCACCAGAAAGAGTTGTCAACATGCCAAAATGGTGCAGCATGACATATGCAACATTCCTCAATTTGCTGATGGGCTCAGAAATTCCGGTTGCCGCTGGATCAAGGTGATAACTCCAAGGTGGACTGACTTTGGGAGCATGACCTGGAGGCACAATGACACTTTGGCACCTTCTCAGGGGACCAAGACTAATGGGACAGGCCAGAGTCTCACTTGGTTCTTTTCATATTTCCCTGAGGACTTGAAGTGCTAAAAAGACCAGTCGCAAGAACGACCTCGGAAGCAGAATCTGGACCTGCCTTTTTAACTCAACCAATCCTGGTGCGGGTTCTTGTGGTGCTTCACCACGAAAAGCATAGATTCTCAATCCTGAATGGCACTGGGGTGCATCAAGGTGCAATCACGGCTGGCCTTGGAGTCACGATCTGACCCCAGGCAAACCACATGGGGTCATTTACAGACCTTTGTTTGAGGCATTTCCTACAGGGTTCAAACCCTGTAGATTCGCAAGATGCACACTTGATTTTGCAAAGTAAGAAGACATCTAAAAGGGGCAAGGGATAGCTCCAGATTTGTGTCTGCTGGCACGGAAAGAAAGGAACTGATGTAAGCATACATAGGTGGCATCGATATCAGCAAGCGCATGTCACATTTGGCGCAGAGCAATGTCTGGACGGAGTTAAATGTCAACTGCCAGCATGCAGAGGTACTGTTGAAAAATTTCCGGATCCAATCTGACACTTAGGGGGAGTATTCAAAAGGTGAGGAATCTGCTAGAAGTCTCTATCAGAAAAGTTTCTTTGAGAAAACCATAAGCAATCTACACAAATGACCCCATCATGAACCCAGAATTTTGTCTACTTTTCAGAATGGGCTAGCTCTTTATGTTATTTCTACTTAGTATAGCGCTGCAAATCATACCAAGGGTACATCCCGGCATTGGGCCACTACAGAAACACCTCGACAGCTAGAACAACCATGTTCTCAATATGGGAAAGTCTGAACAATGGCGCAGATAATACAGAAGTTAATTTCATGCCAAGGGGGTGAGAAAGGAAAAGGATCTGCTACCCAGTCTGGTTGCACGGAAGTGGGGGTGCAATCAAGAACACGTCACCACTTGATCTAGGCATTCTTGCAGGACAATAGTAATTCAGTTTGTCCTTTAAATGTAAAGGGGTTCCACTCCTCAGGGCGTTATGAGTGAGGCAGCCGATCTTAAAACTAATGCGTTTTCTAACCGGCAGCGCAAGAGAGGGAGATGGTGTCAGTGGAAGGAGAGGCAAATGGTGTCAGTCCGAGGATCTCAAGTTTGGGGGCCAATGGGGAACCTGCTGGCAGAATGTCATCCAGGCAAGCGCCCGTATTCTGCACTACATGGAGTTTGGTCAGTAAGGTGTCACTAGTAGCCATGAGTAAGGCATTCCCATAATCTAGTCGGTTGAAAACCAAGGCCTGGGCCATGGTTTTCCTTGCAGCAGAAGGTAACCAGGGGAAGAGTTTCTGCAGAAGTCCCATGGTGGAGAAACAAGCACCACAGACTGCAGACACTTGGTCCTTTATGGCCGATCTAGTTTGACACCCAGATTTTTCAGAGACGGCCTGTGAAAAGGAAGCCACCACTTAGGAGACCAAAGGCCCTGGCCTTTGCCAAACAGCAGTATTTTGGTCTTGACACTGGTTAGTTTCAGACAATTCGCTGACATCCAGCACACAATCCTTATACAATCTATGAAACCGAGCACAACTCAATGGTAGTCTTGCCAAGCAAGATGATCAGCTGGATTATCATCTGCATATGAGACAACATCGAAGCCACAAGATTTGACAATCTAGGTGAGGGGGCTATGTAGATATTGAACAATGTAGGGCTCAAAGATGAGCCCTGAGGCACCCCTTTATTGATAGTGATAGGGCAAGATTTAAATGGGCCCAGCATGATTGATTGTGTGCATCTGTCAAGATAGTCTGCAAGTCAATCGAGAGCTTTACCACCGACGCCGATCTCAAGTAGTCTATGCAGCAGAGTTGTATGGGAAACAGTGTCAAGGGCTGCAGACAGATCTAGCAAAACAAGCATGGCAGGTGAGCCCGTATCTAAAGAGAGACAGATGGCATCAGTAACTGCCATTAGAGCAGTGTCCAAACTGTGTCCAGCTCTAAGTCCAGACTGCAAGAAATTGAGAATTTTATGATCCTCAAGGAATGCCATGAGCTGTTTGTTAAATAGGATTGTCCAAGATCTGTCCCAGCAGAGATAACAGAGAATTAGGGCGATAGTTGGCTAAATGTTTAGGGTCTGCATTTGTTTTTTTCAATAGTGGGGAGACCGCTGCAGCTTTCTAGGCTAGAGGGATTTTGGCCATGTCTAAGAAAAGATTGAGGAGGGAGAGATTGACAGGCGTGATGGTAGGTGCAAGTTTAGCAATAACTCTAGGCAGGCATACATCGGCAGGGCAACCAGACTTTGTTTTAATCAAAAACTCTGTCAGTTGATCTAACGTACAAGGTTCAAACTTGGTTAGGAGGGATAAGGATTCAGATGAAGATGGTGCTGAATCCATCCCAGATAGGGTTTACAAAGTGAAAATATAAACTGAGGGAGGCACACAGCACACAGTTATATTCTGGGAGACACTAACATTATATTATGACATACTGTTGTCAGAAAAAGATTGGCCACCAAAATGTGTCCGTCAGCTCTCACTAGGGGAAGATGTCATTATGATATCTTTTTCGGTCCTTGTTCCTGATGAATTAAGATGGGCTTACGTTGTAGATTTGGCATTGGCACAAGCCCCGGCGTGGTATCACAACCATGTAGGATGGGACAAAGACTCTCCCCTACCACATAATACTGGTAAGACAAACACCACTTCCACAATCACAATACCCTTGATATTTCATACTTTTTTTTCTGCCAAAATATAGCGCCTGAAAGCAGATATTTGACTGCCTTCAGAGCATTAGGCTTATAAAAGAAATTTAGTGAACTCCCACAAGAGAACAGTTCTGAACTGATCTCAGCACGTGTAACATCCATACTACACAACATTGACCCTGAGGCGTTGTTCTATGTAGATGACATCTAACTAACTGATGACGACCTGCTCACACACTCAAGATGGGGAACCACATTGTGGTGGATTTTGCTGAAATAGGCTCCAAATTTAATTTTAAAAAAACAAACCTAAAATTGCTTTTGTCACTGTCCTGTTTTTTGGATACAAATTATCAGACGAAGTCGAGAGCCTAGCATCCCCATTTTTAGAAAAATGCACACAACTGTAACCACCAAACACTATAAAAAATGGCCAATCCTTTTTGGGCTTTTAAAACTTTGGCAGACCTTATATTCCAGATCATGCACAACACATTAAACCACTAGGCCCTCATTATGACTTTGGTGGTCTCTGAGTGAGTCCGCAAAAGCCACAGGTGCCAGAAGACCGTCACTTATGGCAGTCTTCCGTCCGCCATATTATGGTTACTGCCGGATTTATGCCACACTTTGGGAGGATATCCGGCAGTAGCTGTGCTGGCAGGCGGTGGCGTCCTGGCATAGATACCACCTGCACCTCCCCACCAGTAGGATGCTTCCAGCCGTATTATGACCATTAAGACAGCCTGGCAGTGTATTGCTGGCGGGGCGCTGCCCGCGGTAGCAGCTCCCCTTACCGTTCACTGCTGGACCACCTCCTCGCCGGACAAGTTGGGCATCTGACAGGGGACAGGGGACAGGGGGTGGGAGGTGTTGTGTGTGAGTGTGTGGTGTCTGTATGTGTGGTTGTATGCGCGTGAGTGAATGCGTGTATAAATGTTGAAGTGAGTGCATGTCTGCATGTTAGTGTGTATGAGTGTGAGTGAATGCATGTCTGGAAGTGTAGATGAATGGGTGTATGCGTGGTGCATGTGGGTGTCTGTGTGCATGTATGCGGGGAGGGAGGGTTGGAGCACTTTGTGAGTAGGGAGCGCTATGTGGGGAGGGGGCGCTGTGACTGTAGGGGGTTCAGGTACTTGCTGGGGGGTGTGGGGGAGCAGTCTACTGGTGACAGAGAAGGAACTCCCTGTCACCGGTAGCCCTACCACCATGATTTTCGTGCTGGTGCCACCGGTTTCACCTATGTAATGTTCAATGCGGGTGATACCATGCCTATCGCATACAAATCACATCTGTGTTCCATAGCTGAACAATGCTTTGCACCCTCAGAAAAAATTGACTGCTGTTCAGACGGCTGTCATTAAGGAGAGACCTCTGGCCCAGGGGAAACACATTTTTGTAGTATCCCCGATCCCAGCCCTTGAGGCTGTCACAAAAGCCAGCGCTCCTAACGCCATGGCACTACATCCACGGTGAATTCAATGGGCAACGTCTCTGGCTGCAACTGATGTTGATTATGTTTTTGACCCTAAATTGCAAGCTCAAACATTTCGCCAATATGAACTAGAATACCCAGTTCCAGCAAACACTTGGCCTATTAAACAATATCAAACAATTATGTGACTGATGGCTCAGCCCAACCAGCAGTAAGCGCCATACAGCAATACTCTGCCACCTGTGTGGTTGTGAATGCCTACATGAAGGATTGTGAATTCCATCCACAACATACCTACACAGATCTTAGGGTCTGCATTGCAGAATTAGGAGAGCTCAAGGCTCTGCTGATGGCACTGGAATACAGGGATCTAGGACAATAACATTAATCATTTGTAATTTGTACTACTATGTCCAGTCCTTCAATGAATACCTGCATTAATGGCACCAGAAGGGGTTCAGAGATTCAAAAGTCAACACCATCAAACAGACTTCTGTGGGGGAAGCAGCATATCTGAAAGAAACACTACCCAATGTCCATGTAGTTCATACATTGTGACACCAACATGCTGGAATACACAATACCTTGGCTGATGAAGCAGCCAAATCAGCAGTAGCTCCGGCCTCTATTGCTGCAATAACACGTTCACGGACGAGTTTGGATACTGAAACACTGGCTGCTGTGAAAGCTTCGGCTGAAAGCAAACCCATGTGTAGGAAGCTGGCTCTGTATATACTGTATCAAAATGAGAATTGGCAAGTTACACAGTTTCTGAATAAATGGCAGAAATCTGTTTTAAAAGTGGGCACTGCAATTTTTAGAAACAGTTCCTGGGGGATGAAAAGTTAGTACAATTTTCAGGAAAGTACAGGACTAACAGTTCCAGTTTCCAGGGGTTATGAAGTCCACAGGTTGGGGTTCCAGTTAACCCCAAACATCCACCACAAACAAGGGGCCGGCCGGGTGCACAGTTCAAGGATGAGACAAATTTAATGTGGGCTCCTATGGAGTCTGGGGGCACTCAGAATCAGCCCTGCTTGCAGGTACGTTCAGAGGGCAGACTTGAGGGGTTTAGAGGAGCACCAGGGGGGCTCCAGGTCAGCACCAAACACACACACACAGCGGCTCAGGGGCGGTCGGTGCAGGGAGCAAATACGGCGTTGGGCTCCCAATGCTTTCCTATAAAGGAACCCTCGGGGGCCGCAAAGATGCTGCAGGTGAAGTCCAGGGGGTCGGTTCTGGGAAATCAAGGGCTGGACAAGGAGGGGGGCGCTTGCTGGAAGCTGCTGCACCAAAGTCAGGGGGCTACAGGTGCAGGGGTACCTTTTGGCACCAGGAATCTTCATCCAGTTCTAGCGTGGTCCTCAGGATTCAGGTTGCAGGGGTCGTGTTCGTGGACTGGAGGGATCAACCCAGGGTAGGCACTTGCTCAAAATCGCCAGGGGACCAGCTCTAGTGGGCTGTGCCACCTAGACTCGGCCATGGTTGTCAGGTGCAGAGTGGTCAGGATTCGCTGATCCTGAGAAGACCTGAAATGGAGTTTCTTTTTTGGACAGGGCCGCTGTCCACAGGAGTTCTTGGTCCTCTGTGATGCAGGCAGTCTTCTGGAGGCTTCTCAGAGGTCGCTAGACCCGCAGGATGTGTAGCTTTATTTTGCAGGGCCTTTTGAAGCTGGAGACAGGCCAGTAGGGTTAGGGGCCAAGCCAGTTTTTGTTTTCCCTCTTCTCTGCTGGGGTTTCACCTTAGCAACCCTTCTTCTTGTGAGGTCGCCAGGATTCTGACAAACTGGGTTCAGGGGAGCCCTCAAATCCTGGATTTAGGGGCGTTACAGGGGTTGGTAGCCAATGGCTACTGACCCTGAGGGTGGCTACACCATTCCTGTGTCCACTCCCTTTGGGGAGGGGGGCACAAATCTAACCGTATTGGTCCCTGTCCTCCAAATTGAGATGGAGGATTCTACAAGGGGGGGGGGGGGAGAAGACACCTCAGCTCTGGACACCTTAGGGGTGGTCCCAGCTGAGGTGGTCACTCCTCCCTGTTTTCCCTAATTTTCCCACCAGACTTGCCACCAAAAGTGGGGCTTTGTTGGGGGGGGCATCTCCACTAGCTGGAATGCCTGGGGGCACTGTAACACGAGGCCTGAGGCTCACCACCAGGTGTTACAGTTCCTGCAGGGGGGAGGTGTGAAGCATCTCCAACCAGTGCAGGCTTTGTTTCTGGCCACCGAGAGCAAAAAGGCTCTCACCCTATGTGGTCAGAAACTCATCTCTTAGTGGCAGGCTGGCACAGACCAGTCAGTCCTGCACTAAAGGATTGTCTAAAATACAGGGGTCATCTCTAAGATGCCCTCTGTGTGCATTGTTCAATAGATCCAACACTGGCATCAGTGTGGGTTTATTGTGCTAAGAAGTTTGCTACCTAACTTATATACTCAATATGGCCACACTGCACAATGTCTAACAATGGACTAGATACTGTAGGGCACATTGCCCATGCAGCTATGCCCTCTCCTGCGCTATAGTGCACCCTGCTTTAGGGCTATAAGGCCTGCTAAAGGGGTGACTTAACTATACCAAAGGCAGTGGTTTGTGGGCATGGTACCATGAGAGGGGTGCCATGTTGACTTTGTCTTTTTCTCCTCACCAGCACACACAAGCTGCAGTGGCAGATTGCATGTACTTAGTGAGGGGGTCCCTCAGGGTGGCATAATATATGTTGCAGCCCTTGGGGACCTTCCTTGGCCACAGAGTCCTTGGTACCATGGGTACCTTTTACAAGGGACTAAACTGTGTGCCAGGGTGTACCAATTGCGGAAACAATTGTATAGCTTTTGGGAAAAACACTGATCCTGGGGTCTGGTCAGCAGGATCCCAGCACACTCTCAAAGTTGGCATCAATATCAGGTAAAAAGTAAAGGGATAACCATGCCAACAAGGACACTTTCCTACACCATGCCAAAGGCATATCCTGCCAGGTATTCCTACTGCATACCTAGCCTAGATACTGCCCTATTAACAATACCAGGGGTGGTTGATTTGTGATACCAACCAAGATCAGAGACCTGAATTGATTAAAGCAGCACGTCAGGGAGTTGCGTCTGTCCATGCTGGTGTGGCGGCTACTATTTCACAGCTTTCCACTTGGATCAGGGCCCTGCTTTTGCCTCAAGGGCATTCAGGGACCACAATGGCTTTGTTAGGGGTCTAACAGTATTATTCGTCTCTGTACTATCCCAAGGGAAACAATGTTGTGGAGCAAAGAAACCAGGACTTAAAGCAATCCTTAACAGCGGAGTATTAGGCATGGGTCGTAGTTGACTTAATCACCTGTATGGAGTCCAGAGAGCCCCTAATCTGCTAGAAGGTCTCTGGGAGGGCGTACCCCATATGAATGCCTCTTTGGTACACAAATATATGTTCCAGATCTTGATGGTCCTGGAGCGGAGGTGGCAGATACACCTTTTGTCATTAATGAACGTGTCACTGCCTTGCAGGACTCATAACAGTTCTGTGATGACAACGCATCTGCCAGTGCCGCCTCCTTGGGAATAGGGGATGCACCAATAACACCTACTGGCTGGATTCCAAAAGCTGGGGAATTAGTGCGTGAAAAGATTGCTGTGAAAAAAAGAGTTTGGTCCTTCTTATTGTGCACCAGTTCCATCCCTGGGAATACACAGTACCAGAACTGTTATTCTACCACCTACCGAAGTGAAACATTTCCTTGTTTCAATTGTCCCGGCCGTAATTAGTGATTTTCAAAATGACACTGACTTTTAAATTTGGCTTCACTGGCGCCACTGCTAAGTTTCTAAATTGACTACTTCGAAGAAAAAAAATAATGCACATGCTCAAGTGTGTTTTAACTTCTCACAATTGACGTTTATGTATATATGTTTTAAAGTATTGCATTTTAATTGCTTTTAACTTGGGAACTAGGCTGCTTTACCACTTCTGAACCAACAAGGAGAGTGCGTGTGGAGCCATTTTAGTGATGTCTCTGGGCACGGCTTTTTAGCAACTAGGCCTGCTGCTTGTGCCCTTTAGCCAAGTAACGTTTCATTTGATTCTTTTAGAATTGGCTACATGGTGGTGCTTTATTTTTCTTTATCTTGTCCTTTCAGTTAGGGAAAACATTTACATTTCTTAGCACAACATTCTTTTCACTCTGTGCTTTTTCCAAGGCAGCAATGAGATAGGATTATCGGCACAAGTGGTACACTGCATCTCTAACTTTTCACAGAAACATACGTGGGGACACTTTCTCAGAACATTAGTTGTTTTATTATAAAAAACATCTCTCTGTCCCATACAGGGCAGAGGGAGGTTCCAGCCAGATGACCACGAACGCATGCTGTCTGACTTCGTTACAGCTGCTCGCTGGGACCACTGGTTCCCTGGCCCACATGGGGATGGTGTCTCTATAGAAACTACTGTAATACTCCGGTATTGGGGAATATGTCTTCCCAAGGGGAATCCTGAATGACGGTTCAGGGCTTATCCTGCTGTGCTCTAACATAGCTTAGGTAGGAGTTACATATATAGTGCATAGTGACAGTATGGTGGGACTTGTGTTTCACTTTTGTCACCATTTTGCTTCTAGTATGTTTCATCATTCTAATAATTGCATTCCATGTTAATTTATCCAAGACACAGCTGATTCAATAAAACTTATTGAACCATTTTTTGCCTCTGTTTGTCTTTGCATGTGTGAGACTAATGTAACTGAGAGGAAAGGATGAGATCTGATCCACCACAATTTCCCTGAGAATTAATGTCATGCGCCCGATTGTCACAAATCATCCCTGTTTTTGGGAAGTATGAGACACTGCTAGCTGGCTGGAAACAGATTAGGCCAACAGTTGTCACATGGTGCGAGATTGGACTCGGTTCCCCACAATTCAACTGATGCTGCCGCCCAAATCCAGCAGCCTCATTGGTGGAATGAGAGCCAACGCGACAAGGTCAGTAACTTGTTCATCTGATAGAGACTTCTAGTTGCAGATTCCTTTTCTTAGAATAGCTACCCAAGCAATACCATCCCCGGAGGTGGGTCTGCGAAACAAGATCATACTAGGAAGTCATGCAGGACCGAACGGGCAAAGAACTGGTTGCTTCAAACCCGACTATCCAGGCAGTAGTGTTTAGTGAACGGGTGCAGTGAATCCATGTTGTTGCCTGACAGATGTTCAGGACTGGAACTTTGTGTGCTAACACAATGGTCGTAGCTGTCGCCCTGGCAGAATGAGCACGCAAACCCTCAGAGGGTTGCTTTTTAGCCAATGCATGGCACATTTTAATGCTGCAAATGACCAAACGACAGATGGTCCTTTTCTGAACTACCCGACCTTTCTTCGCACCACATACCCAACAAAGAATTGATCATCCTTCTGGAACTCTTTGGTACGATCAAGGTAGAAAGCTAACACTCTTTTTGGGTCCAGAAAGCGGAGTCTCTCCTCTTCCTTAGAAGGATGTGGAGGGGGGTTCTTAAAGTGTTGGCAAGGTAAAGGATTGGCCTACATGAAAAGGTGTGGCCACTTTTGGCAAAAAGGAAGCCCTGATGTGAAGCACCTCTTTGTCAGGATAGATGGAAAGGTAGGGTAGCTCAGATGACAATGCCTGCACCTCCCCCACCCAGCAGGGAGATGTAATAGCCTCAAGGAAATCTGTTTTTAACGTCAGAAGACCTAGAGGACAATTATGGAGGGGTTCAAAAGTGTGCATATCAAGAAAGTAAGAACCAAATGCCAATCCCATTAGGACATTATGAATGATGATGGAGGAAACACAGGGAGAATTGGTCAGGTAATCTCAGAAATTCAGAGAGAGACAAATAATCTTTGAGGGTACCCAAAGGAGAGCCCTGCAGGGCCAAAAAAAGTATAAACAAGGGGACCCCGGAAAGCGAGGGGGGGGTCAACAGACTTGTCTGTGCACCATGCCACACATTCGTTCTATCCAAAGGCGTATACTGTTTTAGTAGAGGGATGCCTGGCTGGCAAGAAAACATTACATACTTTGGCAGAAGGTAAAAAATGTCAACTGTCACTTTCTCCATGCAAGAAGATGGAGACTGCACCAGTTTGGGTGAAGGACCCTCCCCTACTGCTGCAAAAGAAGATCCTCCCGAAGGTACAGTATAATCGAAGGATCGATGGCCATGCTCAATAGCTCGAGATACCAGACTCTCTGTGCTGAGTCTGGAGCCACAAGGATTACTTGGACCCACAAGGATTACTTGGACCCGGTCGATCTTGATCTTCATGAGAACTATGGACAGAAGTGGTTTGGGCAGAAAGGCATACAGGAGGGCTGAGCTCCACTCGAGACGAAACAAAATGTTGCAGAGCAAGTTCCAGCATGGAAACTCCAACGTGCAAAACTGCTGACAACGTGCAGCCTCAGAGTTATTCTCACCAAAATCCAGGATAGAGCCTGAAACATCGGTTAGTAGCATGAATATCCTGGACTCACCACTCAGGAGGATATGTCCTAAACTGCACTCTCTTCAGGTGTGAATTTGGCACGTTTATAGTGAACCGCGGTGAATGCAGGCGGTGCGCCGTAGTCTGGAGATGGGAGATCACAGCCTGGGGCGACCGCATCTTCAACATCCAGTCATAAAAGGTAGGGAAGGACTGAAACCCCCGACCTGCGCAGATAAGCTGCAACCACAACCATAACCTTGGTAAACACCCGAGGGGGCGCTGGTAAGGCCAAAGGTGAATTGACCATGCTTGTGGCCTACCGTTAAAAGCAAGTATCATGTGTGGACAGGCAGGACGGAAATAGGTCCCTGCAAGACCAACGCTACCATCCTGTCTCCTGGGTCCAGGGCAGATAGAACATGAGCCAGAGTGAGCATTTGGAACTTCTCGTTCCTGAGGAAGGGATTGAGGGACTGAACGTCTAGGGAAGAGGTTATCTCCTTTTTGTGCACCAGAAAGTAGCGGGAGTAACAACCGCAACCTACTTCTGGCACAGGAACCCAATCTATGGCTCCCTTAGCCAAGAGAGCCGTAACCTCCTTGCGAAAAGTACCAGGTGACCATCATCCGATCGTAGGATGGTGGCATGGAAGGAGGGTTAGTGTTGAAGGTGAGGGAGTAGCTCCTTCGGGCTATTTCCAAAACCCACCTGTCTGATGTGATGTACTGCCAGCGGGGCAGGTGGTTGCAAATCCTGCCTCCGACTGGCCCCTGGCTTCATTAAAGGGAAAAAGGGGTTCAGAAATGGAAGCCCCAGGCTGAAGTACCTCTGTCTGGAGATTAGTCCTGACTGCCACCAAAGGCAGCTTGAGACCCAGGACTTCGGCTGCTCTTCGCACTACTACTTAGTGGGATGCTCCCTCGTTCACAGTAGGGGGAGAAAGCATGCCAGTGTCAGGGGATGTGTTCAATACACTGGCTTCATCCAGGTCCTTCTGGCAGTCCAAGGGATCTTCTAGCTGGTATTCCAAAAGGTCAAGCAACCCTTCCCAATCCTCACTGTACCCCAAACCAAGAGAATAAGGTTCAGGATCCGACCCAGGGAGCAAGGTCCCTGTCGAAGTCGCAATCGGTGGTCCAGCTCCATGTCTGAGTTAACAATGAGAATAGGGTCAATGCCGACTGTGGACACAGGTAGTGTCAGGAGCTTCTATTTTTTAACCATTGTCAGACAGGGCCGAGGTGGTGTGACTGATGCTGGTTCGGAGCCAGGAACGGATCCATGTGTACCCCCTGGGAGCCAAAGTCGCTGGTGTGGAACCCGCGGGGGCTCCTGCCAACTCCACAGGGCCCGAACGCGCTCTGGCAGAGTCGGAATGCCCAAAGATGAGGCGCCTGGCCTTATAAAACTCATGGAGTTATGCAGGGGTCGCTCTGGTTTCCAAAAACCCGGGGAGATGCGGAATCAACCCAGACCTAGGCTCCAAGGATGGAGGCTTGGAAGGACTATGCTCCTTTTCTTTCATCTTATCGGCCAAGATAAGGGGTGACGTCAAGAACACTTGTTCTTCCCAGTCTTCTTTTTGTGCCTCACCTTACCCGACTATCTCGAGGACCTGGAGTAGGACGATGAAGAATGGGGACTCTGTGACTGTTCTCTGGACCTTTCTCTGGACCAAGATATACGGAGCCGACCGCCGGACCGCAATGAGCTTTTGGGACACCTCCCTCAAAGCCTTCAGATTCATGGCCCAGCACTCGGAGCACAACTTCAGGTCATGGTCGCACTGCAAACACCACAATCACATGAGGTGCAGAGCCATCATGGACATCACCCGATGACAGAATCCACAGAGCTTGAACCAGAGATTTTGCATCACAACATCCTTGACGAATCAGGAATGTTAATATTCGACATTTTCAGCAAAAAGTTAAAAAAAGACCAGCCAAAAAGTGACTGAGGGGTAGCTCTTCTTTAGATCTGTGCTGGCTGGTACAGAAAGAAAATAAATGACATCAGCGTGCCGAGGTGGTGCCTATATAGTTCCCACAATGTCCTATCCAGGACGCATGACATCGACGACTGATGTGGAGCCAACCGAAGTCACCTGACAGTGCGCAGGGGTACTGCTCACAGAAAAATCAGACCGACACCTGGGGAAATTCTATGGTAAGGAATTTGCAACTAGAGGTCTCTATCAAATGCTGTAGGTGCACATGCTATTGCATATTCGTGCCATCTAGTGTTGGGTTCGGAAGTGTGCAGCTTGTTTTTCTTTAAAGAAGTATTCAAGTCAAGAGGTATGATGACTCCACCTATTGCTGGTAATGCACATGGGGATCAGCTCCATTGTTAGCTTGTTTTTCCACCCAGAGCATGATGACAGGAATTGAGAGTTGAGATACAGAATGTCATGACCATGAAAAAAAAAAAACCCAGGGAGGACGGTGGGTGTATGTGAATCTACATATCTACATTAACAGATGTAGGCAAATAACACTTTCCATTTGTGCCATGTGTAGATGTAAATACACATGCCGTGCTTAGACTGTAAAGCAGTTCTGAAAGAGGTGGCTAGCCACAAGACTGTACAAAGTACAGTTTGGCCACCACTAGCTTGTTGACATACTAAGGCCCTCATTATGATCATGGCGGTCACGGTATAATGATGCAATGCAGCCAGTTCACTACCACCCCCGCCAGGGCTGAGTCGACCGCCGGGCCGAAGGTAGCCACCGCCAACCCGGCGGTCGACCATAGACTGCTGGTGGGATAATGATCCCATTTCCACTAGGGATTTCCTGGAGGGATACCCCGCCAGGTATTCCCTGGTGGAAAGCATACTGGTGACAGGAATTCTCATTCCTGTCACCAGTATGTGACACGCCAGCCCCCGCCACAACACCTCCCAAGCCCTTAGACCCAACCTCCCGAAAATCAACCCCCACCTCTCCTCCCCCCAAAAAACATGCACACACATTCACACACATACTGACACTCCCACACACCCTCCACCCCCCAAGCATACGCACACACATGCCTACACATGCACACACGCACGCCAACACCCTCAGTCACACACGTACCCATTCATAGACACACATGCATACATACACGCAGACACACATCCCCCCTTCACACACACCCCCACCCCCATGCACGCACTCAATCACTCCACACACACCCCCCACCCTCCCTCCCTCCCTCTTGGATAGCACTTACCTTTTCTGTGGCGCTGCTCCGGTAGGGAACAGGCTCCCTGGATGCTGCTCCGCCGGCAGCGCTTCGTCTCCATATACCGCCATACCTATTGTTACATCATAATAGGCGTGGCGGTGTCTGGCCGACATGGCAGTGAGGATGGAGCAGTATGGGTATGGCGTCTGGTTGTTCACATAGCCATCAATGGGAGTGTACCGTCAGGCGTCATTATGTGGCGGTCATAGGAACGCAAGCACTGGCAGCCCTGCTGCAGCAGCGATCTCGACGGTCCACTGTTTGGACCGCTGAGATCACAATGAGGGCCCTCAGTCGTCCACATAGTAGAGCTCAGTGAGTGTGTGGAGTGGACCAAGTAGCTGCTTTGTAGATGTCAACTATCCGGATGTTACAAAAGAAAGATATAGAGGCTCCTTTCTCTTAAGTGGAATAGGGCCTGGGAGATATAGGTAAAGACCTTTTGGCTTTAGCTTAACATGTCTGGATAAATTTGACCAGCCAACGTGTGATGCCCACTTTTGAGAGAACATGGCCTTTATGTGGCTTGGAGCAAGACACAAAGACTTGTGCCTTGCGGAAAGGTTTTATTTTGGGCAGTGTAATATGTGAGGGCTATTTTAACATCAAATGACTCCGGATGTTGGAAGAACGTTGGAAGTTCTATGGTATGGTTGAGGTGGAAAGAGGAAACCACCTTGGGGAGAAATATTGGGTTTTGCGTTATGGACTACCCTATCTGCATGAACTTGGATGAAGGGTTCTTAAAGGTTGAGGGCTTGAAGTTCACGGACACATCTGTAGGAGGTGATGGCCACTAGGAAGGCTACTTTCTAGGAGACATACTGTAAGTGGCATGAGTGAAGGGGTTCAAAATGAGTGCTCATAAGTCTGGTGAGAATTGTACTGAGGTTCACAAGGGAACGGGTGGCACTCTGGGTGGAATTACTCTTTTTAGTCCCCCCATGAAGGTCTTAATGACTGGAACTCTAAAGAGGGAAGTGTGTTCTCTGTTCTGAAGGTAGGCACTGCCGGCGGCCAAGTGAAGTCTAACAGAGGTATAAACAAGGCCTGCTTTTTGCAGGTGAAACAGTTAACAGAAAATATCTTGGACTGGTGCAGACATTGGCCTGATGGGCCTGAGAATGAAGAAGTCCACAAACCACTTCTGTTTAGCTGAATAGCAGGCTCTTGTTGTAGGCCTGTGTGCCTCCTTTAGGACAATCACTCTTGAGGTAAGCTGAGGTAGCCAAAATCACAAGACCCTGCAAGACAGACCACAAGATTCAACTGCTTGGGGATTAGGTGCTGGAGCAAAACCTGGCTCTGTGTGAGAAAGTCCGGCCTGTTGGGCAGCTTCTTTTGAGGTACCAGGGAGAGGTCAACAACAAGAGTGGTGAACCACGGCTGTCTAGCTCAAGTGGGTGTCAACTAGAATGAGTGTTAGTGTTGGTTGCCAAAGGCTCCAAACTACAAACAGAAAAAGTGGGAAAGGCGGGAAAGTGTAGATAAATTTCCCTGACCAATTCATAGATAATGCATTGCCGATGGACTGGAGGCAAAGCATAAGCACTGTGCATTTTCAGTAGCGGCAATGAGGTCTACATCAGGGAATGCCCACCACTAGAAGTATGGGAGGGGGAAAGACGTGCAGGTGGAGTTGCATCATGTTGATCAGGACTGCAAGGTTGTTGTCCAGTACCAGCAGGCATTCTGCTAGGTGATGGACTCTGTGATGGATTGCCCTCTGCCAAATGCTCTGAGCTAACACAAATAACTGTGGTGAGGTGAGTGTGTTGCGCCCGGTTTCTGTATATAGCATAAGGCAGTCATGCTATATGTGCAAATAAGGACCACCTTGTGCTGAACATGAATGAAGAATTACTTGAGTGTTAGCTACACAGCCAGTGGTTCTAAGTTGTTGATATAACCCTGTTGATGGGGTGTCAACATGCCTGGCACAGTCAAGTTGTCGAAGTGCACTCTCCATCTGTTAAGGAAAGCTTCTGTTGCGACTGTCACCTGTGGTACTGGGACAGGAAAGGGCCTTCCTTGTAACATATTGGTAGTGTTCCACTGCTGATGAGAGCAATGAGTGCGACCCCAGATCAACACTAGATCCGCCCAGCTACCCTCCACTTCTGACCACTGTGCTGCTAGATATTCTTATAACAGACACATGTGTAACCTGGAATGTGGAACAAGGCGATGCAGGAAGCCATCAAACCAAGAAGACACATGATTATCTGTAATGTTAGTTGGTGATTTGGCTGAAAAAAGCAAGAGCAACATCTGGCAGGGGTAGATGCGAGCCGGACTGGGGTAGGCTTTCCTTGCAACTGATTTAGAACTGCTCCCAAAAAGGGCTGAATTTGGAGGCGCTGGAGATGGGATTTGCCTATGTGGATGGTAAAGCCAGATCGTTAGCTGGTCGATGTTACACTGAGTGCACCAGCCAGAGCTGTTGGGTTGCCCTCCTGTTCAGCCAGCTATCCAAATAAGGGAAGATGTGGATGTTGTTCCTCCGGAGGTGACATGGCCAGCCACTCTGTAAACACTCTTGGGGTGGTGATTACCCCGAATGGCAGTACTTTAGATTGGTAATGCTGACCACTTACTGGAGGTACCAGCAATGTGCAGGGTGATATGATAACAGTGTCTTTCTGTGGATCTGAAGGCGATGCAGGCAGTACAGGATGCCTTGTTGTACTCCAGGGAGAGACACAAGTTTCAGACCAAGTGATGATCCGACCAGGGTGACTTGGAACGGCACTGTGGACAGTACTGGAAAGGGTTTCTTTCAATACAGTCTGCATTCTCAGAGAAAAAGGACGAGGAGAAGGCCCCTGAACTAAGTCAAGTAATGAGACGAAACTGCAGAAGACTGATTCAAGCGGATCGGGATGGAGGAACCAGGACGTTCTGGTGCCAAACAGCAGAGGGCGTCAATCCAGAGCTCAGTGGATGCAAATCCAAACATGACGGTGGAAAAAAACCACAATCAAACAATAGAGCAGAGGCCCAGGCAAATTACCAGCAAAAGGTAGAGACACCATAATTAGTGACTCAAAGACTTCTTTGAAGACAAACAAGTTGCACACATCTCAGCTCAACACTAGATGCAAGAACTGTGCCCAGCATGTGTATCTCTAACTCAACATGTTACAGAAAGCAAGGAAGATTGTGATCTTGGCACTACAAACCTTTGGTCAGCAGTGCTAATGTGATGCCAAATGTGTCTACTTTTCAGAATTATATGGCTTTATGGGTTCACCCTTGTATTTCACATTTGTTTGCATTACAAACTGCCAGTAGAGTGAAACATCAAAACAAGAAAAATTGGCTACCACAAAGAAAGATTCAGAAACTGTGGTAAAACGTCGGTTTTCCTTTTACAACTCTGTTCTTGAGAGCTGGGAAGACTAGCACTACAAATCCTTTGTTGATGGTGCTGCTAGTAAAAAAAACAAATAATAATAAAAAAAATTAAAAAAAGATTATAAATTCTTGCACAGGACATTGAACTTTATTCCCCATTAGATGTGGGAAGAACGGATGCAGATTTGGCCTGGATCCCTTTAGTGGAAAGAAAATGTTATGGAGGATTAATCAAGTCCTATGTCAACAAAGGGCCTAGCATTCCAGGGGAAAAAGGCTTAGCAGCCAAGGGGTTAAAAGCACAAGGAAAGTTTTTACTCAGGTCTGTCCTGCCATTTGATTAATTTTGTTTGACCAATGACTTTGTGTTTCACCACTGCGCATATTAGTTGCTCAATGTTCACCAGTAGCACATTGTATGTTTTGTTCAGTTGAGCCGCCTATTGGCTTTGACATGGCATTAGCCATTACTTTCTGTATCCAGTTTCGCCGCCTATTGGCTTTGACATTGCATTAGCCCTTACATTCTGTATTCTGCCTATTGGCTTTGACATGGCATTAGCCATTATTTTCTGTATTCAGCTTAGCTGCCTATTGGCTTTGACATGATATTAGACATTGCATTTTGTATCCAGCTCAGCTGCCTATTGGCTTTGTCATGATATTATACATTGCATTTTATATTCAGCTCAGATGCCTATTGGCTTTGACATGACATTAGACATTGCATTTGATATTTAGGTTAGCTGCCTATTGCCTTTAACGTGGAGTTAGACATTGCAGTTGAGAATCCAAGCTGTATTTTTCCAAGCTGTGTTTTTGCACAAGATGAACCAAGATGTTTTTCTCACAGTAGACTAGACCTGATAAGAGAGGGTACATTGGGTGTTTTTCTCCACTTGAGCTTGGGAAGTGGAGCAGTCTCGGAGATCTGGCCAGACTCCAAAGGCTTGCGTAGTTTTCCCGAGTCTGAGAGGAGGGGGCACACCTTTGTAACGAATGTTACAGGCTTCAGAGAATTAGATTCGGATCTGCCTGACTTCGTGCTGGAACTAGGCGCCAGTTGCCAGCATCCCGTGTGGGTAGATAAATCTCTTTCTCGCAGCTGACAGGGAGTCATCAGCTTGCAGACCCTAGAAAGATGAAGCTTTAAATAGTTTCTCACACGGTGAAGTATTTGTTTTGCTTTGCATTCAATATCTTATAAATATAACCTGCTGTGTATATTGCAAACTGTGCATTAGCGTGTGCTTGAAATCTACTGATTCGTCATTCACGATATTGCGGCTAGAAAAGAATTAACAACAATAAAAGTCTTCTTTGAACTCAGAAGTGCATTCCTGGTATGTTATGTAAGTGCTAAAAACTAGATAAGAGCAGAAGCACTACATTTGGTACCAGAAGTGGGGTCGTTAAGAGGTGATTAAGGGGTTTGACGAGTTAGTAGATTTCTATGTGCACACTTTAAAAGTGTAATTGTTTTTGTTGTTTGGAGAATTACAGAAGCACGGCAGACCATGTTTGAAAATGCATGTGTTGTTAACCTGCCCGATGGTGCTATGAAAAACTGTGAATTGTTTTCTGTTGTTTGGAGAATTACAGAAGCACGGCAGACCATGTTTGAAAATGCATGTGTAGCTAAACAGCCTGATAGTGCTTTGAGAAATATTTTTTATGGTGATGAAGCATATTTAGAAAAGGTGTCTTTTGGAAGCAATGATGACAGAAAGGTTTGGATACCTTTATCTGCTTACAGACAAATGCAGGAGAAATGTAGGCAGTTGGAACATGAAAATGAGAATTTACGTGAGCAAATTAGCCAGAATACATTAATTCAAGATAATGCTGAAAGTTATAAAAATGCTGTTTTAGAAGAATCTTTCTTTTCCCATTCCAGTAATGAGGGGGTTAAGACAGCTCCGAGCTGCTCTGAGCCTTTGTGTGAGCCAGGGTTTTTGGCAGTGAAAGCGCATTCCTTAACTGATAACACGGACGAGAACCATGAGAGAGCTCAGAATGTGATTTACGAGTTACCGTTGCAAAAGGAAGTAAAAAGAAAGATTTTAGGGTTGTTTACCGTTTGCACTAAGCAAGAGACACCGAGTTTCATTAGCTTGTTTGATTTTTGGAAACAGAATAGCCCTCATTTGAGTGAAATCCTAACACTTTTGTATATGGTCACTGGTAAAAATTATATGCAGTTGCGCGCTTGTGATTTGGCAAATGAAATAATGCAGACTTTAGGTTTCTGCGCAGTGAAATTGAGTGCAAACACTGATGTACATGTAATTCAAGAGCAAGGGAAGAAAATAGTGCCCCTAGCTAGGATCATACACTGGATCTGGTACTTGCAAGACAGGGCTAGAGTACCACAGGTAAAAGAGTCACTAGTGAAATTGTGTGCACCATTTGAACTCGTGTGCACTGAGGGTAAAAAGCATGTTTGTTTGACTAATGATTCATTGACTGAAATGTTGTTTTATGGCACAGGAAAAGGAACAGCGTTGTACAATGTGTGTCAGATTTTAAAGCAAGAGCTACGTGAGATGTGTCATTTTTACGCTGATTTTTGGTTCATTGCTAATGTTTTAGCTGTTTGTTTTTCCACATGGCTTGCACCTAACTGGTTCAATTACCTTGCAGATGTTAATGAGAAAAATTCAGAGAAAGAAGTGTACACCCAGAATTCTGCCTTAGTGGGGATGGCTAAGTGGGTGCCCCAGAAATGTGAACAGCTGGGAGAAAAAGCTACTTACAGGTGGGCAGAGATGAGAGAGATGCACATTCCCCTAGATTTGATAACAACTGTGCAGTACGCACAAAAGCAATCTGTCATGCAAGCAGTCACAGAGCAGTTGGGGAGAGAAAAGTTACCAGGACAGGAATGGCAAAGTGATCAGGTTTTAGGGAGAGTGATTGCTGCAGATTACCCAGGAAAAATCGAAATTATGCTGATACCTAGAAAATAATCTGATTCATTCATACAAATTGGAGACAGAATGGCCCAAATTGACAAAAGTGCAGTGAATGGAGGTTTGGTAAAGAATGAGTCTGCCCCAACCCTTCTGACAGTGCAAGAAAAGGGAAGCTGTGGTGCAGCAGATAAAAACCTCTGTGCTGATGTGTGGGCTGAAGCCCCAAGTGACCCTCCAGAACCTACAGAAATCATAATAAAGGGCCCCAAAAACGTCCTGCTGATTATAAAACAGGGAAAGAAAGAGGAAGGGTGCAGTTTAAATGACAAATGTTATTTGCAAGAAAAGTCATACTTGTTTCTTTTGCAGATCCTACCACGTTTCGCCACTGTCCCTGAGTGTGCTGTGTGGTCCCCCTTCCGGTGTGTGCGTGTGGGGTCGGGGAAGGGACCGAACCCCCAACCTGAACCTGGCTGAGTAAAGCGCCAGCACCATGGATCCATTTTGCGCAAACTGCGCCTTCAGTTCAAGTTCAACTTGTTTGATTGCATTCTTCCACTGGAACTAAGCTGTGTTTTTTTTTTCTTTTTTTCCCTTCTCGTATGGAACTCTGACTTTTGCTTACATTCCTGCAAACCTTTCAGGTGGACCGTGCACCTTTGCATGAGTAGAACTCATGCTGCATCAAATTGTTAACACTGTTGAATTAGAGACACTCAGTCTTTTCTATGTAGATGTATCTGAGGTGAAAGGTTATGAGATCTGTATGTTAATCCACTTCTATTGCTTTACAGGTATTGCTTTGATTATTCAAATCTGATTTGCTGATAATGTTTTTTGTGCTGATGTTTTTTGTTTTTGTTTGAAACAAGAGATATGTGAAACAAAAATTCATTGGTCAAAGGGCAGAATGTCCTGCCATTTGATTAATTTTGTTTGACCAATGACTTTGTGTTTCACCACTGCGCATATTAGTTGCTCAATGTTCACCAGTAGCACATTGTATGTTTTGTTCAGTTGAGCCGCCTATTGGCTTTGACATGGCATTAGCCATTACTTTCTGTATCCAGTTTCGCCGCCTATTGGCTTTGACATTGCATTAGCCCTTACATTCTGTATTCTGCCTATTGGCTTTGACATGGCATTAGCCATTATTTTCTGTATTCAGCTTAGCTGCCTATTGGCTTTGACATATTAGACATTGCATTTTGTATCCAGCTCAGCTGCCTATTGGCTTTGACATGATATTATACATTGCATTTTATATTCAGCTCAGAAGCCTATTGGCTTTGACATGACATTAGACATTGCATTTGATATTTAGGTTAGCTGCCTATTGCCTTTAACGTGGAGTTAGACATTGCAGTTGAGAATCCAAGCTGTATTTTTCCAAGCTGTGTTTTTGCACAAGATGAACCAAGATGTTTTTCTCACAGTAGACTAGACCTGATAAGAGAGGGTACATTGGGTGTTTTTCTCCACTTGAGCTTGGGAAGTGGAGCAGTCTCGGAGATCTGGCCAGACTCCAAAGGCTTGCGTAGTTTTCCCGAGTCTGAGAGGAGGGGGCACACCTTTGTAACGAATGTTACAGGCTTCAGAGAATTAGATTCGGATCTGCCTGACTTCGTGCTGGAACTAGGCGCCAGTTGCCAGCATCCCGTGTGGGTAGATAAATCTCTTTCTCGCAGCTGACAGGGAGTCATCAGCTTGCAGACCCTAGAAAGATGAAGCTTTAAATAGTTTCTCACACGGTGAAGTATTTGTTTTGCTTTGCATTCAATATCTTATAAATATAACCTGCTGTGTATATTGCAAACTGTGCATTAACGTGTGCTTGAAATCTACTGATTCGTCATTCACGATATTGCGGTTACAAAAGAATTAACAACAATAAAAGTCTTCTTTGAACTCAGAAGTGCATTCCTGGTATGTTATGTAAGTGCTAAAAACTAGATAAGAGCAAAAGCACTACAATGTCTACAGCATCCTATCTGCTAATATTGTCTTTAAATGTCTAGTTAATTTTATTTAATTGGCTTCTTTTTAAAAACCAAAAAAAAATGAGGCCAACTTTAGCTCAATAAGCTGCAGAATCATAGCTCAATAAGCCACATATTTCCTTCTCCATTTAAAGTGCAATTATCTACTGAAAAGCTGTGTGTGTTTTTAAATATAGTGCTCCTGGAAACAAAGGTGCGGACCATTCAGCACGTATGACTTGGTGACTACCCTCTGGAGCAGAATTCAATTCTGTACATTTACGAGCCTTTAATGTCAGCAATATTATGATAACCCTATCAATATTAAGCATTCTTCTTATGTGGAAATACTGTATTAGATCATACTTTTGGGTTGGTTCTTGCTTTATAAATGTTCACGCCTTTCACATTGTTCAGAGGGACGAAAGCGACCATGAGGCACAATGTATGTTTCTAGCTACTGTGTTTTTCTCAGGCTGTGATGTTACAAGTGAAGGGTGAGAAGCTGAGCCTGGAGAATCAAAAAATATTAGGTAGAGCTGTAGAATTCGGGAGAAGTGTTAAGTTTTGAAGAACCCAGCCAGGAACCTGGGGTTATTTAAACAGTTTCTAGATGCAACAAGCTTGCCACCTTCCACTTACACGTTGAGGGGGATGGGCAACAATTCTCTTTATACTGCTCTTGACCTTCATGTAACAGTAGGGAGGTGCTAGCAACGTAGTATTGATGCACAAAGCTAATTTCCAAGATTGAATCCACAACTGAAAGTGGAGACAGGTGACTAGAGAATAAGGCTGTTTCGTAAGTTTGGAACTCCTTACGATATTACAGAACACAGAACATTGGAAGTGTATAGGACAATTTTGGGGGAACCACTGCTAGTGTACATAGATTGAGAATTGGTGGCAATTTTTTTTTTTTTTTTTTTTAAATCAGTGAAAAGTGGAGACTTTAAGGAATGATGGAGTAATCAATAATGTGAACGCATGCAAAACTAGGATATCAGGGAATTCTGGTTAAGTCTACTGGGATAGACCATATTAATTCATTATATGTGAATATCTATGTGAATATCGTTTCTCCTCTGAAGCCAGGCCGAGGTATTTTCGCAGAAATTTATATAATTATCACTAATCAAGTTTAGATGTAGATGGTGCACCAGACGGTTTACAAAAACTCTATAGAGAGGACCACATATATTGGGATACGTGGTCACTGCCTTTATTTAATGCATCTTTTCACATGTAAGTAATTCCTGCATTTTGGAGGTGTTCCACCTTTCCACCTGTAGTTAAGTAAACAAAAAAGGTGATTGGTGTCTTGGTTAACTATTGGCTTGCTGCATTATTGGATAAACATGTGAGGGTGTTTTCCTGACATCAGTAAAGCATCTCAAATAGTTGGCTAGAAAAAAAAAAAACACAATCTCTCTCTCTCTCTCTCTCTAGGGACATAGTTAGAAAATGTATTTAAAAAAAGTTATGGGGACGTTATAGTTAGGTTCATATTTTACTTGCACAAAACCATAGAAATTCAGCAATTATAGTTATCTTTATCTCAAGTAACTTTAACTCATGCCCTAAGGCAACTATAACTTGCGGCCCTGCCATGCACAGTTTTCTCATCAATAATTCTACCGCAAATGTTGCAGTGATATTATCAATAATGTCACAGAAGTTATGAGTGATGTAATATGTGGGATAAGTGCATGGGTTATAGTGACTTGACATAACCATGACTATAACTGCAGAATTTCTATGCTTTTGTGCAAGGTTTTCTGTGGCCAACCCCCCATAGCTCCCTCAACCCTCTACCACAGAAGGCCTTCAACTGTGTGTGTCAGGGGTTGACTGCAGAGCCTGGCCACAGGTCACACCCTGCAAACCACTCCTTATAAGCACCCAATCCTGCACCACGCATGGCCTTTGGCCATGTGTGGTGGGGGTTGGCTGCCCTGCAACCAACCACCTATAGGCACCCAGTCCCTTTGGCCGTGCGTGGTGAGGGTTTGCCACCAGGCCTGGTCTGCAGCCAACAATAGGGCCCCCCTCCCGGCCCGATTTGGGCCTCAAGCCACGCCCCATCCCCCCAGGGCTGGCCAAGTATTAAATTAGGGGGGTAGGGAATGAATCACCCCCTTCCCTGGGCCTATTGTGGCAGGGGGATATCATCCCCCTGGGCCTGCTTTTAAAGGGGGAGGGGGGTTAAGTGCCCCCACTCCCTGGTCCGATTTTGGCCCTGGAGACGCCATTCTCTGGGGCCTGAGCAACTATTAAAAGGGTGAAGGGGTCTACATGGCTCCCTTCCCTGGGCCAATTCTGGCCCTGGAGACCCCAACCCCCATTGTCCGGCTAATTATTAGTAGGGGAAGGGGGCTGTGTTCCCCCCCCCCATCTGGGCTGATTTTGACATTGGGGACCCCATCCCCAAGTGCCTGACCAATTATTAAAAGGGAGAGAGGGGTGGGCTATGCAACAGCCCCTCCCTGGGCCTATTTTGGCCCTAAAGACCCCATTCCTCAGCCAATTTTTGAGGGGGAGGGGGCCACGTGGGAAGTCTAAATTTCCTTGCCGGCCCAGGCAGCTCCCTCCTGCAGGACCCGGCACTGCTCCTGCACGCTGGGAGCTGCAAAAAAATGCAACTTCCTGCATGAGAGCAATCCTTTCATCTGGAAACAGATGAAGGCTCCACTTCCATAAGGAGTGAACAGTTTTCCAGCTCCCGCTTGCTGGGAGCAAAGCAGAGAATGCAAAATGCTATCTCCAGAGACTGGGCACTTTAGGAGATAGCAGGAGCTGGTGGCCCCCAGAGCCATTATTAGCTCCAGGAGGACCCTCTCCTTTAATGTGCACGGCCAGCCCTGGGAAGGTGGTGGTACCGGGGCTTTATATGGCACAGGATGAGTGGGGGACAGCACTGCCCCCCTCCTATTTTTAAATATATTACTGGCCCCAGGAAGGTGGTGGTAGTCCCTGGGGTTCAACAGAGCCACAGGAGGGGTGGCCCGTTCTGCCCCTCTTCTTTGTTTTTATAAATGACACATGCCCCAGGACTTGGCCCACCTGGGAGCTTAAGTGTGACAAACGCGGGAGACCACTTTTTTTTTTTTTTTTTCTTTTTTTTTTTAATTGACAGATTCGCAGATCCTCTGCTATTTTCGGTGAAAATTTGGAAAAACTGCTGGGGTGACCTCAGCACCAAGGCTAGAGAGTCAGGATATTCCTACCCTTCCCCCTTCTTTACTTTTTTTTTTTTTTGGGACTCGGCTGAGGCAGAGTCCCAAAAATTGCTGGCAACAGTTCCTGTTTGACGTGTTGGCAGCCAATCAGATCTCAGCATGAGCTCTCAGTGATCTGCAGAGCATCCGTGTCACTAAATATATAATGTGATTTTTGTTTAAATACTGTACAACTACTGAAAAAATGTACACCAAATAACAAAAAGCACACTCTGCGCACCAAGGTTTAGCTCCCTGACAAATTTGGTCTAATCCTGTTCAGCGGTTCGGACTGTAGTAATGTCTAAACACCCTGTGGGAAAATGCATGGGGAAAATGTGTTCTGGGACCCTCTCCTTTTTCTCGACCCCCGCTTGATAATCAACCCGAAACTTGAAAAACAACAGCTGTAGTGAATGGCGTACTAATTTTGAAAGTTTTGTGAAGATTAGTCAAACAGTGGCAACGTTATTGGCAAAACAAAAAAAAGCTTTTTCTATGGAAAATAGGTCCTACTATAAATTCCAACCACCAGCCAGGGTTTAGGCCAAAATGTGACATAACAGACAATAGCTTCAAGTTGGGTCTATTAGTATGCAGGACAATTTTTCATTACATATCTAACCTATATGCCGTTTATTGAGTTTGAAACCGAAACTGATGCTTTTGCTGCACCTCTGTTATGGGGAAAACTTCAGAAATGGGAGATTATAGCTCCCCTGCTGAAAGCAAATCAGTTCTAAACTATGTCTCGGGTCAGAATCAAACTGGCTCAAAACTCCTATGCCTCACGCAAACCCTTTAAATAGAGGACTAAAGATGGGATGCATATTGGCATTCCTATTTGATAGCCACTATACTACTGACACAAGAGTAGTGATTTATGATATCAGGTTGATTCAATGAAAAAAACTAATATTTCAGAATACTGACAGTACTATTTTAATAGAGAACACCCACAATGCACATTAACAACTCTCCATAAATTCATCTGGAAATATTTTATTGTACATGCATCCAAATCAGCTAATGGTGTGTAGCGAAGAAAGATTGTGAGTTGGTGGCCGGATCACAGAATGCAGTCCTAAATATAACTACCTAGGCTTATGGTTACAGGTATGTGGAAGCCATAAACAACATATGCCCATTGTAAATATTAAAATCACTAGTTAATTGGCTGAAAATGCCTAGATCTACTTATTAATCAGTGGCCTCCTCAAAACTAACCCCCACTCTGCTTGATGGTGACGAAGCCTAGCTATTAAGATCCAATGTACTGCAATTCAACTCTCCATCCTCATTTCAAACCAAAAAGACTAGAACGTAAACAAACCCTGACCTTGTGGCCTGCCGTTTCCACTAACGAAACTGCTCCTATCATGAAGACCACCTATCTGGGGGCTACATATGACCCTTGTCCTCACCACCTCTTCGTCAAAAGATTCCTAACAATCAGTAAAGCACTAACACTCATCCACAACGCCTCCATTGACTCAGCCACATTCTGGGACACCTGGAAACATGCCACTGCCATGTCCCTACTCAAGAAACCATGTGCTGACTCAGCACGTTTTCCAACTACAGACCCATCTCTATCCTACAATACCCACCAAAGGTTTTAGAACTAATCAACCAACACCTCACCAACCACCTCAGCAACCACCAGCTCCTTGATGCCACACACTCTGGATACAGGCCCACCCACAGTGCAGAAAGAACTCATTGCTGCCACAGACGACATTTGAATGATCCTTCACAGAGGAGACGTGGCAGCCCTCATTCTCCTGAACCCCTGTAGCATTTGACATGGTCTCATACCCCATCCTCATCAAGCGCCTACATGGGAATGGCATCCAAGAACTTGCTCTCTGCTGGATCTGCTCCTCCTTAATGGATAGAACACATGCTGTCAGCCTGTCACCTTACTCCTCGGAAGCCTGCAAATGCATCTGTGGAGTCCCTTAAGGTTCATTGTTTAGCCCTACCTTTTTCAAAGCATACATGATCTCTATGGCCAATGTCATCCCTGCACACATCATCATCCTCATCTCCTAAGAAGATGGCATGCAACTCATACTCTACCTCTTGGACAAAACCTCCAACACAAGAAACACTTTTACTGTCTGCATGCACAAAATCGTCAACTGGATGAAAATCAGTTCTCTCAAGCTCAACAAGGACAAGACAGTAGTGAAGTTCAGCAAGAACACGCACCATGGGACTCCAACTGTGGCTGGCCGAACTCAGACCCAAACCCAAAAACCTACGCCAGGAGCCTCACAATAATTATCAACAGCTTTCTAGATATGACGGCACAAGTCAACTGCTTCCACACCCTGAAGATGCAGAAGAAGATCTTCAGATGGCTGCCATGCAACACAGGAAAAACAGTCATTAACGCCCTGTCACCTGCAAGTTGGCCTATGAGAACATCCTCTACGCCAGGAACACTAAGTAACTCACTACAAGTCTACTGACCATTAAGAACTCAGCAGTCACACTCGTCCTCAACTTCCCACACGGACCTCACATTACACCACACCTCAGGGAACTACAATGGCTTCCAATACACAAACACACTCAATTCAAACTCCTCACACACACATTCAAGGCACTCCACAACTCAGGGCCCACCTATCTAAACATCCGCATCTCCTTCCACCAACCATCCAGACACCTCTGCTCCACAGGACAGCGACTAGCCAACATCCCACACACAGAACCAGATTAGGAGGATGAGCTTTATTTTACATTGCTCCTAGAGTGTGGCATGATCTCCCTTTCCACATCAGAGCCGCCTGTTCTCTTCTTGAATTCTGCAAGAACCTGAAAACCTGGCTTTTTAACTGGGCAACCTGCGGTATGTACAGGTAAGCAAACACACCTGCTCAGCGCCAGCATACCCTTGCAAGTGATAATGCGCTTTACAAATGCACATAACATTACAAATAAACAAAACTCCAATCAAGAGGCATTGTTGGTAGTTTGCTTCCAACTAAGTGGCTTCTCCAGGAATCCCAAAGCTTTAATCTACATAGAAACAGGAAGTAAAGGAAAGCGGAATATTTCATTGGGCAGATGTTGAGAACTGCTTACAAAACATTTGGCTTGACAAGCTTTTGGGCCACATTTCAACAAATGCTTTTAAAGAAATGCTTAAATAAACAATAATGCTGTGCTCCCGCACTGCATACTTATAAGCCTTTAAGGGCAATGGGGGCTAAGTATACAGTTGATGACTATCCCTTGGACTTACCTTTGCCCTATGGTACCACTGTACTAGACAGGGATACCAGAGTGAAGTTTTTGCAACCACTCCCGGGATTTCGGTCTCAGCTGGCTACTTTTACAACCCAAATTAATGTTGTTTTCATGGACAGTATTATCAAAAGCATGTTGAAAGCTGCATAAAAGTTTTCTTATCCTTTATGTTTTGTCAAAAAGAAAACGCTTTAACTTACGGCAGTGGAAAATTATCATTGTTTTATTTTCTGTATATTATTTGTAAGTGTAGATGTGTTGTTCGTTTTAACCTCTTCTTGTACTTATTTTAATCAACCAACTACAAAATCATTTGACCGTATTTGCTCTCTCTTTATAGAATCGTGCCTGGGAAGACTGGATGTCTATGCTCTGTATTTGCTATCACTGGATGATAGCACCTTCTGGACAGACTGCTGGGGACCTTGTCTTGCTGTACCTGTACAGGAAAGACAGGATGGCAGGGTCTTGGATTTCCAGCATCAGCATGGTAAAATGCTTGCAGGCTAGTCCAATAGCACACATTGAGAAGAACAAAGCACACACTCAATACAGCTCAGATAGGCCCTAAATGGCGGGCCTAGGGCTCAAATAGAACTTATTATTAGCACAACTTGCCACAGAGCATATTACGCTGAATTCGGTAAAAAGAAAACATAACAGTGATGTCACATAGTTGCTAAAGTGCCCCAAGTGGCCAGTTCACGAAAAAACACAAACTTCAACACCAACATATTAAAAAGAACGTGTCACAAACATTTATCACTGTAAAGATATACTACTTAGATGGAGCGCACAAAAGCACTCAAACAAAGCGTTGTCAATGGCAGATATACACAATATAGATATAACCTATAACTGTTATTGCCTGTACAAGTCTTGGAGAAAAAAAGATTTTATCACTAAAAATATGTTTTCAAAATAATATATTATAAGGTGATCCAGAATCCTGAACTTGGAAAGGATTGTGCAGTTTCTACGACAATCAATCAAGATCCCACGATGAAGAACCTCTGCGTTAGAACAGGTCCAAGACCAAATATCACAGTCATCACTGCCTTAAGGTCATAATGACATCCTGTTCTGCAGCTACTTCTTTTTAATCAACTGAACCTCTATACCGATTATGTGGACTAGCTTTTGACACATTTTCTGGCACAAATGGCAGCATACAGTATTATACTGACTATTATATATTATACTGAAGCCCTACATGCTGCAGTTATAAAGGTCTTAGAGATGTACTGCCTGCATTTCGTCTAGGATTCACATCCTGCTTTAGCAGGCAAACTGGTTTGATGAATAACAGCAAAGAATTGAAGGAAAATTTGGGAAAAGGATTGCACGACCACAACAGCCCTAAACTCCAGCATCTACGATTAAAAGGAAAAAACATAACTGATGGCGTGTACTACTGATCGACTGGCTCCATGGACAGTCACTTTGGCACATCTTGCGCCAATCCGACACTTATGAAACCTTTGTGAATGTGGTCTAAAGCCTGAGTGTACTTGTCTAAAGAGAAATCTGTGGGATGAAAGTACAAGTTACATACCTTCGGTAGCAAATTATCTGGTAGAGACATATTCTAGTTGTCCTTACCTTAGAATTTCCCCCAGGCGTCAGACTGGATCTGGAGAGTTTTCTTCAAGAAATACCCTTGCACGTTGGTAGGTGCCGTCGGTTGACTCTGCAGGCGTCGTAGTCGCTGTGATGACGTCGGGAGTAGTACACAGACACCGCCTCACTACAGTGACATCAGTTTCTTTTAATAACTTTCCACGCCAAAGCACAGAGCTGCTAAGAACACTAAGATTGGTGCGCCAGAGCTAAGGACCTGAAGGGAGAATCCCTGTCCGTAGAAATCAGTTTGCAAGTGGGGAGGATGAGTGGGTCGGTAAGGAATCTGCAACTCAAATATGTCTCTACCAGTTATTTTGTTACCAAAGGTAAGTAACTTGTACATCTACTAGAGACTTCAGGTTGCAGATTCCTTACCTTAGAATAGATACCCAAGCAATGCCATCCTCGGTTGTGGGCTGCGAACCAAGATCATACTAAAAAGTGCTGCAGGACCGAACAACCAAAGTAGCTGCCCCGACAGGCCTGACTGCCCAGGCAGTAGTGTTTAGCAAACGTGCAGGGATGCCCAAGTAGCTGCCTGGCAGATATCCAGGACAGGAACTCCCCGTACTAACGCAGTGGAAGCAGCAGTTGGTCTGGTGGAATGAGCGCGCAAGCCCTCAGGGGGTTGCTTCTTGGCCAAAGCGTAGCACATCTTGATGCAAAGAAGTACCCATCGAGAGATGGTACGTTTTTGCACCGCCTTCCCTTTCTTCGCACCCACATACCCGACAAAGATTTGATCATCCACCTGGGAATCTTTAGTACGATTAAGATAGAACGCCAATGCTCTTTTTGGGTCCAGACAGTGGAGTTTCTCCTCCTCATGGGAAGGATCTGGGGGTGCGTAAAAAGTAGGCCTGTGTGATGGACTGGCCTACATAAAAATATGCAACAACCTTGGGAAGGAAAGAAGCCTTAGTGGGCAACATCCATTTGCACAGACAAGAATGGACGTTTGGACGAAATGGCCTGAAGCTCACTCATCCTGCAAGCAGAAGTGATGGCAACAAGAAAGTCAGCCTTGAAAGTGAGGAGCCGTAAGGGGCAATTGTGCATCGGCTCAAAGGGAGTAAACATTTAATAAGAAAGGACAAGACTGATGTCCTACTGAGGCATGATAAATGGAGTGGGAGGAAATAAGTGGGTCAGACCTTTTAGGAATCTACTCACAATAGGAGATTTAAAGAGTGAGGGCTGATCAGGCAACCTAAGAAAGTCCGAAATGGCAGATAAATACCCTTTAATGGTGCCCAAAGCAAAGCCCTGCTGGGCCAAAGAAAGAATGAAATAAAAGAACCTCCGATAGAGGGGCAGAGAGGGGATCAACAGATTTGCTGGTGCACCATGCCACAAATTTATGCCGACAGGCATATACTGTTTTGGTGGAGGGACACCTGGCTGCCAAGATAACATCACAGACATCGGGTGGAAGATCAAAAGTCGTCAACTGTCGCCGCTCAATCTCCACATATGAAGGCAGAGATTGGACAGGTTCGGGTGGAGAACTGTCCCCTGCTGCTGTGACAGAAGTTCCGCCCGCAGAGGCAGATTGAGTGGAGGATCGCTGGCCATACTCAATAGCTCTGGATACCATACTCTCCGTGCTCAGTCCGGAGCCACCAAGATGACTTGGGCCCGGTTGTTCCTGATCTTCTTGAGAACTCTGGGCAGAAGTTATATAGGGGGAGGTATTAAGGAGGCTGGAGTTCCACTCGAGACGAAAAGCGTCTCCGAGCGAGTGCCGCCTTGGAAACTCCAACGTGCAAAACAGCTGACATTGCTAGTTCTCTGCGGAGGCGAACAGATCTAACTAAGGCTCTCCACATTGCTTAAAGAGACCTTGCGCCACTTCCAGATGGAGATGCCATTCGTGATCAGCTGTGCATAGACAGCTGAGTTTGTCATCTCTGGCATTGAGAGAACCAGCCAGATGTTGAACCACCAGGGTAGTGCCTCCTGACAAAGGGTCCAGGACCCTACTCCGCCCTGTTTGTTGCAGTGCCACTTGGCGGTAGTATTGTCCGTGGACACCTGCACTACTTTCCTTTTGAGACAGGGAAGAAATTCTTTCAATGGAAGCCTGATCGCCCGGAGCTCCAGAAGGTTGATATGGAGCCCAGAGGCCTCTGATCTCCCCTCTACCATGTGGCTGCCCCAACCCAGAAGCAACGCATCTGTCACTATAGATAGATCTGGTTGGTGAAGGAAGAGGGATCTGCCATGGACCCAATGCGGATTCTAAAGCCACCACTGCAGGACCTTTGCAGTCCCCTCCGAGATCTGGACCATGTCAGAGAGACTCCCCTGATGCTGCGCCCACTGGAACTTCAAGTCCCACTGCAAAGCCTACATATGCCATCTGGCATGTGTCACTAGCAGGATGGAGGAGGCCATGAGGCCCAGCAACCTCAGAGTCAGTCTCACCGAAACCCAAGACAGAGGCTAAAAGATCAGAATAATGGCCTGAATATCTTGGACTCGCTTTTCGGGAGGATAGGCCTGAAACTGCACTGTGTCCAGAACAGCTCCGATGAAAGGGAGTGTCTGAGCAGGAGTCTGGTGTGACTTCGGCACGTAGATAGTGAACCCCAGTGTATGCAGGAGGCTCTCTGTAGTCTGAAGGTGGGAGATGACTTTCTGGGGCGAGTCTGCCTTCAACAGCCAGTCCTTGAGGTAGAGAAAGACTGACAACCCTAACCTGTGCAGTTGAGCTGCAACCCCCGCCATCACTATCGTGAACACCCGAGGGGCCCTGGTAAGGCCGAAGGGGATCACGGTAAACTGATAGTGCTTGTGCCCTACCACGAATCGTAGGTAATGTCTGTGGGCAGGCAGGATGGGGATGTGGAAATAAGCGTCCTGCAAGTCCAACGCTACCATCCAGTCTCCTGGGCAGACAGAACCTGAGCCAGGGTGAGCATTTTCAATTTGTCCTTCTTGAGGAGGTAGTTGAGGTCCCGAGGATCTAGGATAGGACATAAGCCCTTGTCCTTTTTCGTCACCAGAAAGTAGCGGGAATAGCAAACACGGCCTACTTCTGGCACAGGGACCTTCTCTATAGCTCCCTTGGCCAAGAGAGCTGCGACGTCCTGGCGGAGAAGTGCCAAATGATCCTCCGGACGTTGGCTGAGTGATGGAGGCATGACCGGTGGGACAGATTCGAAAGGGAGGGAATAGCCCTTTCGAACTATCTGCAAAAACCAACTGTCCTTAGTGATGGATTCCCAGCGGGGCAGGTGATGGCGAATCCTGCCGCCAACTGGATCAGAGTGAGGAGACTGACTAGGAGGGTTTGGAAGCTGCAGCGAAGGCAGGGGTGGATTGGGCAGACCTCTAGTTCCCTGTCCCACATCCACGTGAGATTCCCCATCCCCAGCCATGCAGTGGGTAAACAGCATGGGTGGCACGGTGGGGATCGTCACAGGGAGCCGCTTCCACGGGCACAAAAGGAGTGAAAAGCGGACTGCTGGGGGCGAGAGGCAGCGGAAAGACCAAGGGACCGAGCTGTAGCCCGGAAATCCTTGAATCTCTCCAAGGCAGAGTCCGCCTGGTCTTCAAAGAGACGGAAGCCATCAAAGGGCATGTCCATGAGAGACTGTTGGACATCCCCCAAAAACCAAAAGTATGAAACCAGGTGTGGTGTCTCAAGGCCACCATCATAGCAACCGATCTGCCCAGAGAGTCGTTCGCAACCATATCCCACAGTGAGTGGGTATAGCGACCCAAAAGGAATGCGGTGTTCACGGACCGCAGCGAAAGACTGGAGGAAAAAACATCTTCTCAAATTGTTCAAGCCTTTTTGATTCCCTATCTGGGGGTGCGGAACGGAACAGGCCTGAGGAAGAGGAAGCCTTGATGACAAGACTCTCAAGCGGGGGGTGTTGGACAGGAATTTAGGGTCGTTCGGGGCGGGCCGATGGCGGCGTGCGATAGTCCTATTCACAGGAGCCCCTATGTTGGGTTTGGACCAAGTACTCAAAAGGACATCGGTGAGGGCTTCAATGAAGGGCAAAAGAGGCTCAGATGTGGACACCCCTGGTTGAAGCACCTCCGTCAGGAGATTGGACCTGACCTCTACAGTAGGTAGCTCAAGACCAAGGACCTCAGCCGCCTTACTGACCACCACAGCATAAGTTGCTCCCTCTGCCGTAGCCACAGTAGGAGGAGACAGCATGCCAGCATCTGGAGAAGTTTCCAGTCCACGGGCCTCCCCCAATTCCTGTGCCCAGTTCAAAGATGGGTCATCCCGGTATTCATAAGGGTCCAGGGACCCATCCAATCCTTCCCCGAATTCATACCCATAGCAAAAAGTGTCCAAATCCGACCTGGGGTGAGTAGGCCGCCATCGAGGACAGAGGTGGCCGACACCGCTCTGACTCGAGTCATCAGGGATAAAGGACAGAGGCCTTGAGCGTCGACGCTCCTCCCACGTCGCATCAGCCGAACGCCGGGGCGAAGTCGAAGGGACTGCTTCGACGACTTCTTACCTGTGCCCGAAGATTTGGAGGAAGATGAATGTTGGTGGCTCGCCGAACAGTCTCAAGACCTTCCTCTCAAGCGGAGACCAGGACCTACATGGAGTCGAGTGCCGGGCCACCATGAGCTTGGGAGAACACTCCCCAAAGGCCTTCGGGTGCATAGCCCGGCAATCAGAGCACGACTTTGGGTTGTGGTCGCGCTACAGGCACCACAAACAAACCTGATGCGGATCCGTCACCAACATCATGCAGTGACAGTCCTCGCACGGCTTGAAACTAGTCTTCGGTGACATCCTCGACGCAAGGGTCAAAGTCGGTCAACAAGAGACCAGGATAGCTCTCCGGATCAGCGAGTGGCGCAGAACGAAAAGAACTAACATCACTGCATTGAGGCGGCGTCTATGTACTACTCCCGACGTCATCACGGAAACTACGACGCCAACGACGCCTGCGGAGTAGACCAACGCCACCTACCAACGTGCAAGGGTATTGCTCGGAGAAAAATCTCCGGATTCAGTCTGACGCCTGGGGGAAATTCTAAGGTAAGGAATCTGCAACTAGAAGTCTCTATCAGATTGTCCATTACAATTATGGATTCAAGAAAAAAATATAAAATATGACAACTTCTGTTAAGTAATTTGAGATTGAGGCGTTGTATCCTTATCAGTTACAGTTTCACTTCAAAGCATTCATGAAAGCAACCAAAGGCGGGATGGGGGATCAGGGGAAGGAGAAGATGCTTTTAAGACCAAACCAGAACACATGCTCCTCACGTTATACACAAAGATTTCCACCAATGGCCATTTCTTCCTGTGGTCCTTACTGCTGATTCCAACATAAATGAAAGCAATCAAAAACGGTTTAAAATATTTTTATGCATTTTTATTCTCACCCAATTTTTGCAGGACAGTGCTTTCCCGATTTGCATCGAAAATATACTAAACACTTTACACCAAATACTTTTCAGTTAATCCTCTCTCCAAGAGAACACCCACCAACCGTGGGGGAGTATGCTGGAAAAAATATATGTTAACACTCTGTTGAAGAACGCGCAGCAGAGCTACAGAGAGCAGACAGGACTGCACCACCCATCTGCCCTAGGGGAAGACATACACACAAAGTCAATCTGAGGAAGATGCTCTTGAAAGACATCTACACGAACTGTCAGTTTGGAGAATAGCAGGTACAAGTCGGAAAACAAAAAAATCCTAAACGGCTACCACACAATTTGATGTCATATGCTGCAGCCGGATGGTGCCAGCCTCACAGTGGCCTAGTCACTAATCACTCTGAAGTGAAGAATGCCCTCCCAGCTTACACTATCACAACAACCTCTTTAGAAAATGAACCACCTTGCGGTTACCTTATGCTCATTGTTCATCATCTTTTACCCATTACCCATCATAAGTAAACATGACTTTGAATCCTACAGTCACAAAGCACAACTGTGGCTGCTACACAGCTACAGTTTCCAAAGCCCAAGTCCTGCATTTGTATCACCCAGCAGTGGCACAGAGTTTCCCAATGCACTCACAAGAAGGCTTTGTGGAAGGTGGTTTAACTGTATTGTTCAGCTTCTGAAGATCAAGAAACGTGAAAGCCTTGTTAATTGGACAGCACTGAATGGCAGTATTCACCAATGAAATTCTACAGCTAAGGACTCCCTCTTCACAAGGCTTGCACACAGCATTATACACACACTTGCAGCAACCCAAGACAAACGTCTTCTTAAGTCTATGGCTTTCAATCTGCAGGCTTAGACACATACATCTAGGTCTAACTTGCAGCACAGCCTATTTGGGTGCCACATCTTCGCTGACCCCTTTGGGGTGAATAGCGATGAACTGCCCTATAGTGAAAACTCCTGACTCCCCAATAAACCCATTTTTCTTGCAGAAAGCAGAAAAAGGGTCAGAGAGTCATACTCTGTGTTGCCACTGGCTTTCATATTCCACTACTGCTCGGAAAAGGCCTGATGAAAAGCAAGCCTTTTCTGGCTGGGAGAGGCGAAGAGTTGTGTTTTACGTTTGAGGCATTGTCTTTTCTATAGCCATGCTACACCTGGTGGCTGCATATCACTTCATGCCAGATTCAGCTGCACATTAAGCAATACTGGCAAATGATGGTACCAAGTTCTGGAAAGTATCTCACAGTGTTTAAGTAGGTATCCAAGGTAGGAACTCAGGGGTACTTTGACTGCAAACCTGGGGCCTTGATGAGGAAATCAACCAGTTTTCCTCATACCCACTTAAGCTCAACATCTATGTGGCCCATATTCTCTTGCAGCTAGAATTTCAATGAGTCTTACAAAATGGAGGAAGACATGAATTGGAGTTCCAAAACTAAATGGATTCAAACTCAAAGCACACCAAGCAAAGCAGGGAACCCCTACACATATCCCTGCACCCCAACATTGGCAATCACAGCATTCGGCTGTCTCAGAGAAGACATAGTAGAGAACACTTAAAGTACAGCAAGATCTAGGAAGGCCATGTTAGGAACAATTTAGCCCTTATATTCTGAGAGCAGACAACGATCTGGGAGGTGGTGTTAACAGACAGACAGTAGCAAATGAGTATATACATTGAAAAATGTAGAACACCACAGCTGAACACCTTCTATGGATCCTAAGCCAGTGCATCTCAAGGACCTGTAAGTGGGAGTGTGTCCCCAAAACGAGAAGCTAAAGCACACTGTATCTGATCTAACTCCACTCATTCTGCTTCTTGACCAAATATCAAAGCAAAGCTTCTCAAGCTTCTGAGTATCTCAACCCAGTCTGGAAAACTGGTGCTTTGGCTTTCATCACAATGTCTAATTTTGCTTGGCACCATCGAAAAGAGAGCTACAAGATAAAACATCTCAAATTAAAAGGCAACCAATAGTGATCAGGAGTCTCTCAAAGGGAGGCAGGCTACCAAGAAAAACCTGTGTAAAGTGATGGTGTTACCAGGGAAACAAAGTCCACCATGCTCCTCACAGACTCATCATAAGCAAGTCTTGAAAACGCAGAGCAGGTGGGTGAACTGGAAAGGGCCTACACTCTCCAGTGTAAAAAATGGAGGTTGTAATCAGATGAAAAATGTACCAAGATGAATCTCTCCAACCAGAATATATCATAGGAGGTCTCGCATATCCTTTCCAGTGCTCCTACCGGAATCTAACTGCAGCAAGTCAGCAATAGGGGTCTAAGGCCAGAAGAGAGAATAATACACAAGAGGCAGGTGAATGGATAAGAGAAGAGAGTAATAAACAAGAGGAGGGAGTAACTGCAAGAGAAAAGAAGAACAGGGAAGAGAGAAAAACTGAAAAAAGGAATGAGCAGGGAGGAAGCAAGAAAGGATTTAGGAAAGTATGAGAAAACAGTGAAGGACAGACAAGAAAGGATAAGAACCTGATAAGAGGAGTAAGGAAAGAAGCCAGAATAAATGTGAGGAATGAGGAATGACAAAAGAAAGGAGCAATGGACAACAGGAAAGTGAGATATGCAAGAGGATGAGAAACTGAGGAAAGGAATGAGGGCGAGAGAAACAAAATAGACGTATAAGCATACGAAGGCAGCATGGAGACAAAGACATAAGAAAAAGCAGGAGGATTAAAACTAGACGGAAGAGGAAAAGGCATAAGGAGTTAAGCCAGACAAGAGTAGAAAGGTACAGAAATCCCTCGCTGGAAGCTTTAATTCAGAATGTCAACGCATGGTTTTGATAAATCGATAATTTTTTGCTAGCAATATGACTGAGGCTGTAAAGACCTCAAGCTACCTTCACTCCCTCTGAAAACAGCATGACCCTCATAGGGCATGCCACAATAAAAAGTCTACAGCAAAATGCCAGAGATGATTTAAGGCCTAAAAGAGTTTTGATCTCAGATTTCACAGGCGCTGAAACTTTGCTAATGCACTACAGCAAATCCATAGAAGACTAGGAGTGACTGGAACAGGTGGAAAGACAGAGTAGAGATTGAACCTGTCCACATATCCTTGGCCCCTCAAGGTCTCTTCCAGGAGCTGTGAATGGTGCCAATAAACAACTACAACATTTTGGAAGATGGCTAGAACTGTATGTTATGCTCTGTAATCACACTTCACTCCTCTTTATATTACAGTTTAACTGTACTATTACCCATACAGAAAGGACGCCATCTTGCTCTCCGTAGTAAACAGCTTGCCACTGTGCTGCACAGACCAATGGATCCATTAGTGAGTTTAAGCAAGTTATCTGTGCTGCCTTTCCTTTTGGTTCTGTAGTGCTTGGGAAAGGGTTCAGCTACAAGAGTACAAAAAGGGCCCCCCAAATGGTGTAGGAGGCGAGTGAGGTGATAGGCATTTCCCTTCTGATGCTGTTGCTGCCCACCTGGACTCCTGGCCACCTTGACTAACTGTGCATAGCATGAGGCAGTGCGATCTCCTGCCACTGCCTGCCCATCCAGAGCTTATAGGAAGCAGCAGACTACAATACTCCCACCGGCTCGATGGGTTGTATGTTGGGTTCTAGCTCGGTCGGCACTGCACTTGCCCCTCAGAGCTGTCTTCATCGTCCGAAGCCCCAGGCCCTCCGCTGCTTAGTCCTGTGATCCGGTACCCCATGTTCAGTAACATAACCTCTAGAGGGTCAGCGTTCATCCGCCGCTGGTTGGCCTGGGAAGCAGCCTCCATGTCCTCCACCACACGCCCGTTGATGTCTTCACTCTTTAAAGAAACATGGGAACAGTCAGTGCTTGCAGAAAGAAAACAAACATTTGCCAGAGGCATGCGTCCCAGAGCAGTAAACTAACAAGTTACTTACCTTCGGTAACGCCTTTGCTGGTGGATACATTAGCTACTTGTGGATTATTCACCTAATGAATTTTCCCCATGCGCCAACATCCGACGGAAAGTTTCTTCTTGCTCTGCACGTCGCCGAGGACGTCACAACTGCCCGACTCCCACGCGACGCTGTCTTGACGTCATCCAGGCAATAAGAGGTCCTCGCCGGCGTGCTGATGTCAGTTTTCACCATTTTTTACGTGCCTTTGACGCAAACAGGTGACTACCAACAATACATATTTGAAATGAACTCCATAATACTATATACATAACTAAAAAACTATATATATATATATATATATATATATATATATATATATATATATATATATATATATATATATATATATATATATATATGGAAAATGTCACTTACCCAGTGCACATCTGTTTGTGGCATTAGACGCTGCAGATTCACATGCTTTGCACATCTTGCCATCTAGTGTTGGGCTCGGAGTGTTACAAGTTGTTTTTCTTCGAAGAAGTCTTTTCGAGGCACGAGATCGAGGGACTCCTCCCCTTTCGGCTCCATTGCGCATGGGCGTCGACTCCATCTTAGATTGTTTTCCCCGCAGAGGGTGAGGTAGGAGTTGTGTATTATAGTAATAGTGCCCATGCAATGGAGTAAATATGTATGCACATAATGTAATTTAAGGTGATATATTTACAAATTTACAAATGTTCAAGATCAACTTCGAAACGGCTACAGGCTCCCGGGGAGGTGGGTGGGCGCATGTGAATCTGCAGCGTCCAATGCCACCAACAGATGTACACTGGGTAAGTGACATTTTCCGTTCTATGGCATGTGTAGCTGCAGATACACATGCTTTGCATAGACTAGTAAGCAGTTATCTCCCCAAAAGCGGTGGTTCAGCCTGTCGGAGTTGATGTTGTTTGAAACAAAGTTCGTAGTACTGCTTGGCCTACTGTGGCTTGTTGTGCTGTTAACACATCCACGCAGTAGTGCTTGGTAAACGTATGAGGCGTAGGCCATGTGGCAGCCTTACATATTTCAGTCATTGGAATGTTTCCTAGAAAGGCCATAGTAGCACCTTTCTTTCTAGTTGAGTGTGCCTTTGGTGTAATAGGCAGTTGTCTTTTTGCTTTGCGATAACAGGTTTGAATGCATTTAACTATCCATCTAGCAATGCCTTGTTTGGAAATTGGATTTCCTGCATGAGGTTTTTGGAAAGCAAGAAATAATTGTTTTGTTTTCCGAATTTGTTTTGTTCTGTCAATGTAGTACATTAATGCTCTTTTGATGTCTAATGTATGTAGTGCTCTTTCAGCTACAGAATCTAGCTCTGGGAAGAACACTGGTAGTTCCACCGTTTGATTCAAGTGGAACGGTGATATGACTTTTGGTAAGAATTTAGGATTTGTTCATAAAACTACTTTATGCTTGTGTATCTGAATAAATGGTTCTTGTACGGTAAATGCTTGTATCTCACTTACCCTTCTTAGAGATGTGATGGCAATTAGAAATGCAACTTTCCATGTTAAGTATTGCATTTCACATGGGTTCAAAAGGTGGACCCATGAGTCGTGTTAAGACAATGTTGAGGTTCCACGAAGGAACTGGTGGTGTTCTTGGTGGTATAATTCTCTTTAGGCCTTCCATAAACGCTTTTATGACTGGTATCCTAAATAGTGAAGTTGAGTGCGTAATTTGCAGATAAGCTGAAATTGCGGTAAAATGTATCTTAATGGATGAAAAAGCTAGCTCTGACTTTTGCAAATGTAGTAAGTAGCTTACGATGTCTTTGGCAGATGCGTGTAAGGGTTGAATTTGATTAATATGGCAATAATAAACAAATCTTTTCCACTTATTTGCATAGCAGTGTCTAGTGGTTGGTTTCCTAGCTTGTTTTATGACTTCCATACATTCCTGTGTAAGGTCTAAGTGTCCGAATTCTAAGACTTCAGGAGCCAAATTGCTAGATTCAGCGATGCTGGATTTGGGTGTCTGATCTGTTGTTTGTGTTGAGTTAACAGATCTGGTCTATTTGGTAGTTTGACATGAGGCACTCCTGAGAGGTCTAGTAGGGTTGTGTACCAAGGTTGTCTTGCCCAAGTTGGTGCTATTAGTATGAGTTTGAGTTTGTTTTGACTCAATTTGTTTACCAGATATGGAAGGAGTGGGAGAGGGGGAAAAGCGTATGCAAATATCCCTGACCAACTCATCCATAACGCATTGCCCTGAGACTGATCTTGTGGGTACCTGGATGCGAAGTTTCGGCATTTTGCGTTTTCTTTTGTTGCAAATAGGTCTATTTGTGGTGTTCCCCAACTTTGGAAGTAAGTGTTTAGTATTTGGGGTGAATCTCCCATTCGTGGATCTGTTGGTGATCCCGAGAGAGATTGTCTGCTAACTGGTTCTGAATTCCTGGAATGAACTGAGCTATTAGGCGAATGTGCTTGTGAATCGCCCAATGCCATATTCTCTGTGCCAGGAGACAAAACTGTGTTGAGTGTGTTCCTCCCTGTTTGTTTAGGTAATACATCGTTGTCATGTTGTCTGTTTTGACAAGAATGAGCTTGTGGCTTATTATGGGTTGAAATGCCTTTAACGCTAGAAATACTGCCAGTAGTTCTAAGTGATTTATGTGAAACTGTCTTTGCTGAGTGTCCCATTGTCCCTGGATGCTGTGTTGATTGAGGTGTGCTCCCCACCCTATCATGGAGGCATCTGTCGTTATTACGTATTGAGGCACTGGGTCTTGGAAAGGCCGCCCTTGGTTTAAATTCATATTGTTCCACCATTGAAGCGAGGTGTATGTTTGGCGGTCTATCAACACTAGATCTAGAAGTTGACCCTGTGCCTGTGACCATTGTGATGCTAGGCACTGTTGTAAGGGCCGCATGTGCAGCCTTGCGTTTGGGACAATGGCTATGCATGAGGACATCATGCCTAGGAGTTTCATCACCATTTTGACTTGTATCTTTTGTCTTGGATACATGGCCTGTATTACATTGTGAAATGCCTGTACCCTTTGTGGACTTGGAGTGGCAATCCCTTTTGCTGTGTTGATTGTCGCCCCCAAGTATTGCTGTGTTTGACACGGCTGAAGGTGTGACTTTGTGTAGTTGATTGAGAAACCTAGTTTGTGTAGGGTTTCTATGACGTACTTTGTGTGTTGTGAACACCATTCTAGCGTGTTGGTTTTGATTAACCAATCGTCTAGGTACGGGAACACAAGTATTTGTTGCCTTCTGATATGTGCGGCCACTACTGCCAGGCATTTTGTAAAAACTCTTGGCGCAGTTGTTATTCCGAATGGCAACACCTTGAATTGGTAATGTACCCCTTGGAATACAAACCTTAAGTACTTTCTGTGTGAAGGATGTATCGGTATATGGAAATATGCATCCTTTAGGTCTAGTGTTGTCATGTAGTCTTGTTGTTTGAGAAGTGGGATTACATCCTGTAATGTCACCATGTGAAAGTGATCTGATTTGATGTAGGTATTTAACGTTCTGAGATCTAATATAGGTCTTAGAGTTTTGTCCTTTTTGGGTATGAGAAAGTACAGAGAGTAAACTCCTGTTCCTTTCTGATGAATTGGTACTAATTCTATTGCTTCTTTTTGTAGCAACGCTTGGACCTCTAGTCCTAGAAGGTCCATGTGTTGTTTTGACATATTGTGTGTTTTCGGTGGGACGTTTGGAGGGAATTTGAGAAATTCTATGCAATAACCATGCTGGATAATTGCTAGGACCCAAGTGTCTGTTGTTATTTCCTCCCAATGTTTGTAAAACTTGGTCAGTCTCCCCCCCACAGGCGTCATGTGTTGGGGATTTGTGACGTGTAAGTCACTGCTTGTTTTGAGGAGTTTTGGGACTTTGGAACTTCCCTCTACTCTTTTGGAATTGTCCCCCTCTATATTGTCCCCAAAAACTTCCCTGCTGATATTGACTCTGATAAGTGGGCCTTGTTTGTGAGGTAGTGGTTTCTGTAGTTTGTCCTCGAAACCCCCCTCTAAACTGCGTTTTGCGAAATGTGCCTCTGCTCTGTGGGGAGTAGAGTGCGCCCATGGCTTTGGCCGTATCAGTGTCCTTTTTAAGTTTTTCGATAGCAGTGTCCACCTCCGGCCCAAACAACTGCTGTCCGTTAAAAGGCATATTCAGCACGGCTTGTTGTATTTCCGGCTTGAATCCTGACGTACGCAGCCATGCATGTCTCCTTATGGTTACTGCTGTATTTACTGTCCTAGTAGCTGTATCTGCTGCATCCATTGCTGACCATATCTGATTGTTCGAGATACTCTGTCGTTCCTCCACCACCTGTTGTGCCCTTTTCTGGAACTCTTTGGGTAAGTGTTCAATGAAATGTTGCATTTCGTCCCAATGAGCCCTATCATATCTTGCCAGCAGTGCCTGTGAGTTGGCAATGCGCCATTGGTTAGCCGCTTGTGCTGCAACCCTTTTCCCCACAGCGTCGAACTTGCGACTCTCCTTGTCTGGAGGTGGTGCGTCTACCGAGGTGTGAGAGTTTGCTCTCTTGCGAGCTGCCCCTACTACCACAGAGTCTGGTGTTAATTGCTGCGTGATATATACTGGGTCTGTTGGCAGTGGTTTGTATTTTTTCTCCACCCTTGGAGTTATGGCCTTGCCCTTCACAGGCTCCTGAAACACCTGTTTGGAGTGTTTCAGCATTCCCTGTAGCATAGGGAGGCTTTGGTATTGGCTATGAGTGGAGGATAGTGTGTTAAATAAAAAGTCATCCTCAATAGGCTCTGCATGCAGGGTGACATTATGAAATGGCGCTGCTCTTGACACCACCTGTGTGTAGGGTGTACTGTCCTAAGGTGGCGACGGTATCGCTGGGTAACAGTCTGGGCTGTTATCTGACACTGGCGCATCATAAAGATCCCAAGCGTCGGGATCATCCTGACTCATTCCAGTATGAGTTGGGGACTGCATCAGTGGTGGAGTGGCTTACCGGTGATGTGTGCGTTGAGCGTGGTGGAGATGGTGGTGGTGTTATTTCTCTTGCCACCTTTGCCTGTGGCTGCTTGTCTTTTTCTTGAAAGGCAAGTCTTCTTTTCATCCTAATTGGGGGAAGAGTACTTATCTTACCTGTGTCCTTTTGGATGTGGAGCCTTCTCTGAGTCTGGCTCCATTGACTCTAGTTCTTGTCCGAACTTATGTCTTGCATTTGTGAGGACAGTCCCTGTTCCTCTGTGTAGGAACCTGATTTCGGTTCCGAGGCCGGATGTTTCGCAATGGAAACCTTTTCGGCAGTCTTTTTCGGCTCCGACAACACTTTTTTTTTATTTTCGGCGTCCCAGTCTCTCAGTGCCGACTCGTTTCGGTGCCGCCCTCTTGGTGCCGAACTTGCTCGGACCCGCTGTCTCGGGGTCGAGTTTGCTGTGTGCCAGTATCTCGACCAGAGTCGGATGTCTTCGACACATGCGTGCCCTTTTTCGGTGCCAATGATCTGTCACCTATTTTTCGGGTTAAGCCATGGCCTGCTGGCGGTGGCGTCCCCTGGGCTTTTGCGGTCTTCTCGTGAGTTTTGTGTGTCGACGTCTCACTCACGGTTTTAGGCGTCTGTTCGGGATCGACCTAGTCCGAGTCCGACTCCTCGATGGAGAAGGTTTCTTCTTCCTCCTCCAAGTGTCTTTGTCCTGTTGGCGCCGACGCCATCTGCAGTCTTCTCGCTCTTCGGTCTCTTAATGTCTTCCTCGACCGAAACGCTCGAGAGGCTTCACAAGTATCTTCGTTGTGTTCTGGAGACAAACACAAGTTACAGACCAGGTGCTGATCTGTATAAGGACACTTGTTGTGACATTTGGGGCAGAAGCGGAATGGGGTCCGTTCCATTAGCCTTGAAGAGACACGTGGTCGGACCGACCAGGCCCCGACGGGGGATCGAAAAACCCCAAAGGGCCACCGGATAAGACCACTGAGGCAACCAGGAGGCGGGTGGGACCGTGAGGAACCTACAGGTAGTTAGTGTATCCGCCAGAAAAGGCGTTACCGAAGGTAAGTAACTTTTTCTTCCAATGGATACAACTACCTGTGGATTCCTCACCTAATGAATAGAGTCCCAAAGCAGTACCGCACTCGGAGGTGGGTGCCTGGATGGTCAAAACAAGAAATCCTGCAGCACGTACCGTGCAAAATGGCCATCCCTCCTGACTTTAGAATCCAAACAATAATGCTTACCAAAAGCGTGGAGGGATGCCCAAGTTGCGGCCTTACAGATGTCAACCACAGGAACACCTCTAGCCAAGGCTGAAGAAGCAGACTTAGCCCTGGTGGAATGGGCTCTTATCCCAACAGGAGGTTCCTTCTTCTCCGAGAATAACACAATTTGATGCAAAGAATGACCCACCTGGATATTGTTCTCTTGTGGACCGCCTTGCCTTTCCTCTTTCCCAAATAACCGACGAAGAGCTGATCTTCCAGTCTGAACTCTCTCGTCCTGTCGACGAAGAAGCTCAATGCTCTTCTCGGATCTAGTCGGTGTATTCTCTCCTCCTCTTTTGACGGATGAGGCGGAGGATAGAAGGAGGAAAGTGTAATGGACTGTCCTTACTTCGGTAAGAAAGCTGCCTTGGTCCTCAACACCACCTTGCCCTCATAAAAGGAAGTGTACTGGGGCTTCACACAAAGTGCCTGGAGCTCACTTACCCTCCTAGCTGATGTATTGGCAACTAGAAAAACAGTTTTTAAAACTAATAACCTTAAGGGACATGAATGCATTGGTTCAAACTGTGAACCCATCAGAAATGTTAGCACTAAGTTCAAGGCCCACTGAGGCATAATAAATGGAGTGGGAGGGAACCTGTTAGACCCTTAATGAACCTCAAGACTGGTTGGTCAGGTAGACACAGAAAGGCTGACAGTGGCGACAAGTACCCCTTAACAGTCGCACCTGCACAACCCCTCCGCGCCAAGGATAGCGCAAATGACAAAATGTCCCATAAGTGGGCACGTAAGGGATCAATTTGCCTCTCTCGACACCAAGTCACAAATTTAGCCAACCTGCTAGCATAGATAGATTTGGTGGAGTGTCGCCTGGCCGATAAAATAATGTCCACCACTTCTGGCAGGAGAGAAAAGGAACTCAGATTGCCCTGTTCAATCTCCAGGCATGAAGGTGCAGGCTCTGTAGGTGGGAGTGTAGACTGCGAGAGGAGGTCTGCCCTGTAAGGGAGATGGAGCGGGGGGCACAGAGAGAGTTGGAGAAGATCTGAGTACCATACCCTTCTTGGCCAATCCGGAGCTACCAAGATAACTTGGGCCCGGTCGCGGCGAATCTTCCTCAGTACCCGAGGGATCAAGGGTATGGGAGGGAAATGCGTAAAGCAACTGGCGGGACCAGGACCTCTGAAACGCATCTCTCAGCGCTCCTTGCATTGGATACTGGAGGCTGCAGAACGACCGGCAGTGCGGGTTCTCTTGAGTGGCAAACAGGTCTATCGGTGGATATCCCCACACCTGTAAGATGTAAAGGACCAGGTCTGGATGAAGACGCCACTCGTGATCGGTCGAGATGAGCCGACAGACTGTCCGCACGTACGTTCAAAACCCCGGTCAAATGGTTTGCCACTAAGCAAATCCGATGGTCCTGTGCCCAGGACCAGAGTCGCAGAGCTTCTCTGCAGAGAAGGTACGACCCCACTCCTCCCTGTTTGTTTATATACCACATTGCGGTAGTGTTGTCATTCAGGACCTGGACAGACCGACCGCGAAGGGAAACATCTGTTCCACTGGAGACCAATGACCTTTGATCTCCAGGTCCCCCAGATGAGCTACCCACCCTAGAGTGGAAGCATCCGTTATCACTGTGGCCAATGGAGGAGGTAGCGAAAATGGCTGTCCTTGGGAAAGGTTGCCGCCCGTAGCCCACCATCGTAGATCCGCTGCAGTGTCTCTGGAGATCTTTATCGACTCCTCGAGATCCCCTCTGTGTTGAAACCACTGCCTGCGGAGGCACCACTGAAGAGCCCTTATGTGCCAGCGTGCATGAGTGACCAACAGAATGCAAGAAGCAAACAGACCGAGCAGATGATGGACCTTGAGGACTGAAACGACCGCACCATTCTGAAACATTGGAATCAATACCTGAATGTCCTGAATTTGCTGAGGCGGAGGAATGGCCAGACTATGTTGTGTCCAGTACTGCCCCTACGAACAGGAGGCGTTGAGAGGGCTCTAGGTGAGATTTGGCACGTTCACAGAAAAGCCCAGATCGAACAACAACTGGGTTGTCATCTGCAGATGGTGCAGCACGAGCTCCGGAGACTTGGCTTTGATCAACCAATCATCCAAGTAAGGGAATATTGCTATCCCCCTCCTCCTGAGTTCTGCTGCAACCACCGCCATCACCTCTGTGAAGACTCGAAGGTGCTGAAGTAAGACCAAACGGAAGGACCGCAAACTGACAGTGTTGTGATCCCACCACAAACCGGAGATACTTCCTGTGCGACTTGAGTATAGGGATATGAATATAAGCATCCTGCAAGTCGACAGACACCATCCAATCGCCTTCATTCAACACCAAAAGTACCTGCGCCAGGGTCAGCATTTTGAATTTCTCCTGTTTGAGGAACCAATTCAAAATCTTCAGGTCCAGGATTGGTCTCAAACGACCATCCTTCTTGGGGATCAGGAAATATCTCGAATAACAACCCTGACCCCTCCCGTGCTCTGGAACCAACTCCACTGCACCTTTTGATAAAAGGACTATAACCTCCTGTTGTAACAAAAAGAGATGGTCTTCCGTACAGAAGGATGGACGGGGAGGGATGGCAGGAGGAAACTCCCAAAAGGCAAGGGCATTTGCCCTTCGATGACCCAGGAGTCCGATGTTATTGACTCCCACATATGGAGAAAACGCAACAACCTTCGCCCTACAGGAGATGCATGTGAAGGGATTGATGGAGGACTAAGGCTGCTTTCCCTGCTGCACCCCTCCGGAGGAAGAGGCAGTGCGCTGCTGGGTGGCCCCTCTCATACGAACTCTACCCCGCCCCCCCTATATGATCTATAGGGGTGAGCAGTATTAGGTTGCTGGCCTGCTGACTGGAATCTCCCCCGAAAGGAAGAGCCACGCCCAAACCCCCTGAACCTCCTAAATGATCTTAAAGGAGTAGAGGTGGAAGCTTGTAAGCCCAAGGATCTTGCGGTAGCCCTACTTTCCTTGAACCGTTCCAAGGCAGAGTCAGCTTTTGTTCCGAAGAGTTTGTCTCCATCAAAAGGTAAGTCTAGGAGGGTAGATTGTACATCGGAAAAGAATCCCGACGACCTTAACCAGGGCTGTCTTCTGGTCACTATGGATGTGCCCATTGCCCTGGCCACCGAATCAGATGTGTTTAGCCCTGACTGGATGACCTGAGTCGCCGCCACCTGTGCATCAGCCAAAAGACTCAGAACATCCTGTGACAACCGAGTCTGTGCAGTCTTGGCCTCCTCCATTAGGGCCTAGATGTACTTGCCCAAGACACAGGTTGCCTTTGTCGACTTTAGGGCCATACTACATGAAGAGAAAGTTTTCTTTGCGGACTGTTCCATTTTCTTGGATTCTCTGTCTGACGGGACCCCAGGAAAGGACCCGGGAGCTGTACGCGAAGAACATGAGGCTTGCACCACCAAACACTCCGGAGTCGGGTGTTTTGAAAGAAATCCTTGATCCCCATGAGCCACTCGGTATCTTCTTGCTACAGATCTATTCACTGCTGCAGAAGACACAGGCACAGGCAGAAGACACAGGCTTTTTCCACACTTCCAAGATTGGATCGATGAGCGCCTCATTAAAGGGGAGAAGCGATTCCGCCACAGCTGAAGCAGGGTGCAATACCTCAGTGAGGATGTTAGTCTTAACTTCAGCAGCGGGAAGTGGAAGGTCAAGAAAATCCGCCGCCTTCCTCACCACTGAGTGAAACGATGGAGCCTTTTCAGTGTACTCCCTGGAGAAGCCAAGTCCCATTGCGGGGAAGTGTCCAGACCGCTGGCGGAGTCCAAGCCCTGTAGGTCCACCAGGGGCTCTCCGATCTCACCCTATTCCAGGAGCTGTCTCTTATAATCCTGCTCTTCTAGTAGTTGAAGAGCTTTTCTCCTGGAGCGCAGTCTGGCCTCAATTCTCAGAGCTGACAAGGGGGTTATTGACGCCGAAGACCTTGGTTGGCATTGATCATTGGATCCATCCGACACCGGATCCATCGGTGCCGTGGGTTGATGGACCACCCTCTCCGGCGTCGAATGAAGCTGAGGCGAAGACATTGGCGCCGGGGCAGCAGAAGTCATCGGCGTCACAGGCCTTTTTGTCAAATGCCATAGAACCCAAAGGTCTAGCGGATCCTCTACGTGGGGCCATGTTGGCGAAGATATTAAACACTGCATTTAAAAATGCGGCTGGATCCGTACCTGGCACCGGGAACGCTGGGTACTCCTGCAGTGCCGGTGCTTGAGGTGGAACCGGTGTTGGCTCAGGCACCTCCGATTGCACCGGTGAGACGGCCTGACTCTGATGAGGTTCGACCTCATAAACAGATGGCGACAGAGAAGCAGGAGGTGTCGAGGGTTGAGGTGTCAAAGTCGGGCTAACTTCCCAACTCGTACGGCGCTGAGCCGACGGTGACCTCGAGCGGGACCAGTCCTTACTCGACCGACATCGTGAACCATGCCGGCACCGTGAGTCATGACAACGCCTCTTATGAGACTTCGAAGACTTAGACGAAGATCTTCGATGATGATGTTTCTCCTTCTTCTTCGACTTTGCCAAGAATAACTTAGCTTTCCGCTCTTTGAGTCCTTTGGGGTTCATCCGTTGACATGAACCGCATTCCTCGACATCATGATCGGAACTGAGACACCACAAGCAATCATTATGTGGATCCGTAACCGACATACGCCCACCACACTCCCTACAGGGTTTAAACCCAGATTTTCGTGGCTGAGACATTATTAACTAAGTATCACTACACAGAGATACAGTTGCTCCCTGGAGCCTCGAAGAAATAACTGTTACTCGAAGGCACAGAAAAAACAGACGTCAGCGCGCTGGCGAGGACCTCTTATTGCCTGGATGACGTCAGACGGCATCTCGAAGTCGGGCAATTGTGACGTCCTCGTCGAGGTGCAGAGCTAGAAGAAAATTTCCGTCGGATGCTGCCGCATGGGGAAAATTCATTAGGTGGAGAATCCACAGGTAGTTGTATCCATCAGAAAGGAAGTTATACTTAACTTGTAAGCTTGATTAGTCTGAGTTGTGAAATGAACACAGTACATCAATAAACAATACCTCAAAAAAATATTTCAATGACACATGAAAAGAACTGCCTCGATTTTCAAGTAAAATCTAACATCTGGCAAGGTCATCTTAACTCAGATTTCAGATTCAGGAGAAAAATGCCACAACTATGAGTGCCAAGGTGGTAAGGCTTGAGGACTTTATACATACAGCAGTGTTTCAAGATCATTCATGTGACCACAGTTCATCTTCTTAATTGCATTCTTCATACTGGGTTCCAAACTTCTGAAGGAGGAAAGTAGCCAAGTACCTTACTGTACCTTCAGGGAATCTGCAGGGTGCCTCTGACAAACCTAGCACTAGAAAAATGTTGCAAAGACATGCAAAACTGCAGACTACGAAGAGTGAATATGGATTGGCTACTTGTTTGTAGTCCTGATTCTACGTCCTAGGAATCTTCAGTAAATTAATAAATGTTAAAATAGTTACCCACTGCATGCAGGGACCTCAAACAATCAAAACACAGACACACACACACAAAGGGTGAATGTTTAACATGTCCAAAATACTGCAGAGTACCTTCTAAAAGCCTATAATGACAAGATTATTTTATACCTGTGTGTGGTACTAAAAGGCCCTTTCTCAAAACTACATCGCAACACATACATCCTCAACAGCTGCCTACATATCTAAGCAATGAAGAAAAATACAGCCTTACACGCTTATATTACAAGACTCAAAGAAGAACTGTCCCTTTAAGAATCAAGGGCTTCAGTTACTTATGATGCTTCCTACTGGCAGTTGCCTCAGAGTCTGATCTTCTTAAGCAAATATTGGAGACCAGAATTAAATAGTAGAAGCGGTTATACTGGATATCCAAGAACAAAAACCAGGGAGGAGGAAGGGTTATTTAGGACTTCAATAAAGATTCCTACAATGGAGAACTGGGACTACAAGTAACCATTTCTTATGCATCGAAATGTTTTCATCGACAGTCATAAAAGTTCGAATAGAATAACAAGCTAAAAGGCATACCCTTCATAGCTCTTGGACACTGGAATAAAAACTGCATGTAATAAGGGAAGCTGAATGAACTTTAAATAACGGGTTAACCAAAAAGGTTCCTCATAGCAGCATGAATGACACTGGAGTAAGATTTTGTTTCAGACTTAAGACAAATTGTCTCCTGAAAGTATGGGATGATCTTCAAGTGGCCCATCTTGCAAATGTATTTGATGGAAGCCAGTGTCCAAGAGATCTAGAAACCACACCCTCCTGCCCAATCTGGGGCAACCAGGGTGACTTGGGCCCAGTTGGTCTTGATCTTCAGAGCTTGAGCCAAGAGGGATTCCAGGCAGAATGCGTCTCAGAGGGAGACTTCTTTGGAAACCTAGCGCACACAAACTCTGACATTAGACATTCTCAGAGGTTGCAAAAAGATCGAGCCAGGGATCCTACCCATTGCTGGAAAAAACCCTCTCTCACCTCTGACAGCAACTGCCATTCATGATCTGGTAGGCAGTGACAACAAAGTTTGTCCCTGACATTAAGCGATCCCGTCAGGTGGTTCACAACCAGAAAAATGCCCTGCTGAGTCAGTTACTTCGAGATGCAGAGTCACAAGACATAGGATTTATGACACCACTCCACCTTGCTTTTTGCAGTATCACACAGCGATGGTGTTGTGTGCGAGTACCTGTACTAATCTCCCTTTGATTGATAATAGGAAGCAGAGCGGCTTGAGGTGATTAATGGGAAGGGGAGAGGCTCTGGGGGGGGGGTGAATTAAACAAAAAACAACTTACCTGTATCATCGCTGCCGCCGTCACCACAGCGCTGCTCTTCTGCTGCAGGGACAGGGCAGTGTAAGGATTGGCTAGAGTGCCCAGACCATGAGCCTGTGTCTGCTCTCTCCCTGACAACACAGTGCCGGGCCAGAGAAAGCCTACTGCGTATGTGTGTTTGGCCGACCCAAGACGGCCGGCCAAACAAACATGCACAATGAGGGGTGAGTCTTTCACAGACTGCTTCCATGGCCTTGGAGTGCTTAATCTCGGACTACTGCCAGCTTTGGATAAGCTGATGGGCCTGCCAGTGAACGAATGATGATCTTGCAGCCACCACTGCATGCCTTTTTTAGTCTCCTTTAAAATCAGTATAGTGATTTGGCCAGTGAGACGTCAGATCCTATTGCAGTGCCCCACAGGTGGCAATCAGCAAGTTGAATAACCCGAGTCTCTATACCCATCTTTATTAAGATCCAGGACAGAGGCTGAAACATCATGATAATAGCCTGAATGTTCTCGACTCTCTGCTCAGGGAAAAGGCACAAAACTTCACTAAATCTAGGATAACTGCAATAAATGGGAGCATCTGCCAAGGAGTCAAGTGACTTAGGCACATTAATAGTGAGCCACAATGATGTTAGGAGGTTTGCCGTCCTCTGGAGGTGGTCCACGATTGGTTAGGTGAGCCTGCATTGAACCTTCAGTTGTCAAGGTATGGGAAGACTGACACACCCGACCTCTGAAGATGCGCTGCGACTACTAGCATCACTTTGGTGAACACATGAGGGACATTAGTAAGGCCAAAGAGGAACACAGCAAACTAGAAATATTCCTAGCCCTTATAAAGCACAGGTAACACCTGTGGGACTGGAGGATGGGAGGATGAAAATATGTATCCTTGTGGTCCAATAATACCATCCAGTATCCAAAGCAGAGCAGCCAAGACGGAGCAGAGAATGAGTATCTTTAATTCGTCCTTCCCCAGGATGGTATTTAGAGAGTGGAGATCTAAAATAGGACAAAGGCCTTCATCCTTCTTCAGTAGCAAGATTAACACTCAGTTTCTGCTTCCATAGATGGAACCCTCTGTACAGCTCTTTTGGCCAGAAGAGTCGGCAAATCCTGCTGCAAAACATACATGTTTTCCTCTGTCAGCAGTGTTGATGGGGGTGGCAAAGTAACAGAGTAGCAAGGAACAGGAGGGTGAAGTCCCACTTGACAAGTTGGAGGACCCACGCATCCGAAACTATGTCTTGCTACCCTTGGAGGAAAGGAGAGTACACAATGAAGTGGTTTTGCGGTTGTGGTTGCCAGAAGAGCAGGGGACTGAGCTGCACAAAGTCCCTGATATCCTCAACGCTGTCTTGAGGGGTCGGCGTTTTCGAATATATGACAACGCCGCATTGGAAACGATACGATAAATACTATGTGAGTGCCTGGGGGGTAGTTTTCGTTTATTCACTAGATGATTTTGGCTGTATAGGAGTTTCGGACCAGAGCTCCGTTTTTTCCATTTGCCATTTAAGTTAGTGTGTCTTAATCTCTTTGCAGTGCAGTATAAGGATGAATTCACAACATTGAATATACATTAATACCTTTGGATGCTGGATTTCAGGTATGTTACACTGGGTCACGTTGGAGTTCACATTTGTGAACAAGGCTTCATCGCATGTTGGCACTTTTTGTATATATTGGGTGCAATTTAATCAGATCATGTCTTTCCTTGCTTTTAGCTTATGTGATAGATCTGGATAGATCGCTGTGTAATGAGAAACATAAAACAACGTTTGATAAAATAACGGACAACAATCAATGGACTATTTAGGAATTGTCTATGAGGTATTATTAAGAGTTATATAAATGAGCTTGTCGACACAAGGGTGGTTTTGCATCAAATTGGAGGTGTATGTTATCACTAATTTGGTGTAGTCTTGGTGGAGGTTGGTAGAATATAAGGTTGGAGTGTGTTGTTTTTTTGGGGAGCACTTCAATGTAAGTTTATCTGGGTTCTTTACCTTTTGGTTCAATTAATATCCACGTGAGTCATTACAATAGGGTCTCTTTTGCATGAGACTTCCACATTTTTGGTTTGAATTTGGGTCTTTTTATTCTATTGTTCAACCATTAAGTTTGAGCATTTTGGTTCCTAACTCCATCAATATGTTTACAATATTTAGCCCTGAAGAAGTCGTTCGGGATGTCAAAAAGAATTTCCCATGACGAAACACGTGTTGGCTGAAATTGTATTACCAAGGATGGGTTTCCAATTTTTGAAGATTCTTAATTTAATTTTTGGATTGGATTGGACAATTTAAACTTGCATCAAAATTGAATGTTTGTTTTCTCCAAAAAATATTACCACGGATGGGTTTCCAATTTTTGAAGATTCTTAATTTAATTTTTGGATTGGATTGGACAATTTAAACTTGTATTAAAATTGAATGTTTGTTTTCTCCAAGACTACTTATTTGGTCATATAAGTATTACTTTTGCTTGTGAGTGGAGTGCCGCACACTGTATTACAGGTCAGATTTGTAGTCCTGCATTATGGACAACACAAATGTAGAAAGCCTTAAGCCATAGCAGGAAAGAGATCTGTTAGGCTAATTGACTGGGAGTATTCAGGAGGAGATTATATTTCTCCCAGCTTGAAAACTCTCTTCACCAAAAGAAACACTTGTCCTTGCACTGTGTCAAAGATGTCTCTGGAATTTGAAAGAGGGAGGTTACTGACTTCTAGACATTTATCTATCTGTTACCCAGACTGATTAAAATAAACTTTGTTGTCCAAAAGTCCTACTCCCCTTCTTGGGACTGTAAGACTTTATCAGCCAATAGTCTCCAGGTAATAAAAGACAAATATTCCTTGATGTTGAAGGTGGACTGTCACTACTGCTTTGCATTTTGAAAAAAGTCTGAGGGAAGGACTTCAGACCAAACATACTAGTAGTGTGATGTTCTTGCTACAAATCTCAGTTAGGTCCTGTGATTCCTTGCAATTGGAAAGTAAAAGCAGACATCTCATCAATCTGCATGACACACATAATCTCCCTGCCCAACGTGAAGGAAAGTTCATGAAAGAGTAGCAAAAACAATTTGACACTTTAAACTACTTGTTGGGTCTTCGTAGGATTGGCTCCTCCTCCTTGTCTTTTTTCTGGCCCATTAAATATTTTTAATAGATTCCTCTTCCTCTATGAGGCGCAGGGGGCAGTCCTAGTTGATGTATCCTCAGTAACAAGAGAGGTTAGTTAGTTGGAATTTTGAAACTGTTTTTGGTTGAAAAGGGGGTGGAGAAGCCTTGAAACGTAGAATAAAACCATTTCTTACAATGGTCAGTACCCACTTGTCTTTCATGACTTGCCACACTCAGTCTTCAAAGTGGTCAAGTGCAACCAAAAGAGAAAAGTTATTTCCCTTACGTAATCATCTTTCTGTTGAATATTCTAGCTATCTGCAGACTCCTCACCTGCTGAAAAATCCCACTTGTCAGACTGGATCTGGAAACATCAAAGCTCTAAGACACCAGTAGGTCGTGCTGGTTTCGAATCAATGGTGTAAGTGATGTCAAATGATGTCACCGAAGCCGTGTAGCCCCCACTTTGGTGCTACAATGTCTGTTTACAACCATTTTGTCCAAGCCTTTGAAGCAAGCAGATAGAGCAGCATCTATTAGAAGTAGTACAGTTCCAACCATTATTGGGGCCGTTTTAAGTCCTTTACCTTTACTGGACTGAACTGAAGGTAACATTACCTTCTAATGCTTAGTTATGCCTGTAGATTCCTCAACTGTCGAATAGATTCCCAAGCAGTACATTCCCTGGAGAAGGGTTGATGGATGATTAGAAGCAGAAATGCACCTCTGAATCAAAGCATTAACACTTGACACAGAAGTGCAAGGATGCTGCATAATGCAGATGAAAAGTTTCACTTCAACTGAAAAGCATCCTCTAAGGCTCACCAATAAGGATACTGGAGGGAGCAAAAGTGATGGAAGAGAGACTTTTCTAATGAGAACAAGTTTACGTTAGGAATGTCCCACTTGTGAAGAAAAACAGGACTAACTCCAGCAGAAGACATAATTTTTCTGATTGGCAAGAAAATGCCAGCTTAAGCTGTCAGCTCTCACATTCAGCGATCCCTCTAGGTGAATGGCCGTTAGCCAAATACCCTGACTCTGTGCCCAAAACCGTAGCTTGAATGTCGCTATACACTGGAGTTGAGACTCTACTCTCGTCGCTCACATAGCGCATTGAAGCCGTATTGTCCGTCAAGATCTAGTCGGACCATCCTTGGATAGAGGGAGGAATGCACTGAGCACCAGCTGAATCGCCCGAGCTCTAGCAAGTTAATATGAAGGACCTGCTCCTTTGGAGACCAGAGACCCCTGACCTCCAGATGAGCCATTCATGGTTGGAGGTGGACTGAAAGACATTTCTTGATGAAAGTTCATCTAGTTCCCCCCAACAGACCAAATTCACCCCACCCCATGAGAGCACAATGGTGTCTAACAAATCTTTCCCATGTTGAAACCACAGCCTGCGAAGCCCTCATATCCCAACCCCCATGCATGACCAGAAGGATACAGGAAGCTAGCAGACCTAAAAGTCAGGACTGGGAATCTTGCACCTTTCATGAATGATGGAATTAACTTGATGTCATGAGTACTCCTCCAAGGAGAAAAGGGTAATGTCCAAAACTAACCCTATGAACAGGAGATGTTGGAAGGGCTCAGAGAGATTTGGGTCAGTTTATTGAAAAACTGCAGTCGAACAACAGAGTTGCCATTGACTGCAGATGGTGCAACTCAAACTCTGGTGACTCAGCCTTGTGCAGCCACTTCTCCAGGTACAGGAAAACTGAAAGACCCAAACTGACATGAGCCCCAACCATCACTATCACCCTGGCAAAGATTTGAGGTGCAAATGTCAAATCAAACAGGAGTACTCCAAACTGTTACTGAGTGGAACCCACAATAAAACGCAGGAACTTCTGGTGTGACTGCAGCATCAGGATGTGTAAGTACACATCATGCAAGTCAATGAAGTGACACCATACAGGCTCCTGCTTCCTCCACTAATCAGCCTGAGCTAGTCAGCATTTTAAACTTCTTCTAGAGGCAGAAATCAGGACCCTGAGGTATAGGCACAGATGAAGAACGTCATCCTTCTTGGGCATAAGGAAGTACTGTAAATTGCACCCTTGCTCCGCCCCTGCTCTGGCACCATCTCCACCGTTCCCATTAGCAGGAGCGCTGTCACCGCTTGTTGCAAGATGGAGAGATGATTTTCGGAAAGAGGGGAGAGTGGCAGGGAAGAAAGAGGGAGAGTATAGTATACCCTCTTTCTATTACTTGAAAGACCCACTGGTCCAAAGTAATTACCTTCCAGGCTGGCAGAAAGTAGAACACTTGGCCTCCCACAGTCTCTATGTGCAGGGGGAAAATCTAGCACTACTTTCAATTGGGTGTGGGCAGAGATAAGGAGGTGGTGACATGATGAAAGGATCCATGGCCTCTGCTTCTCTCTCTATATTATCTGACAAGAGGGTTTTAGAGCTGCTCCACCAGAGACTGGAGGGATGGTCGCTGGTGAAAATGAAATCCTCCAGAAAAGTCTAAAAAACCAAAAAAACTGCCTGCTGACTCTTTAAGGCTGAGGGTGCTGAAGGTCCAAGGACCTGCATATACACTTGCTGAGTTTAAAATGTTCTAAAGCTGCGTCCGTTTTGTCCCCAAATAAAAAAGCACCATCGTAAGGAAGGTTCAGAAGAGTAGCCTGAACACCTGTAGAAAAAACTGGTGTGCAAAGCTAGGCATGACAGCCAACAGCTATTGAAGTTTCCTTTGCACATGCCACTGAAAACTTTGTGTTGAGACCAAACTTGATAATCAGGGGTGATACGTTCTGTCCATTCCTGATGATCTCAGCGAATTGCATCTTCATGTCATCCGAAACATGAATAATAGCTAATTGGGCCATGTTCCATAAAGTGTGGGTGTATTTCGCTACAGGCAGGTGACTTTCAGGTAGGGAGGGTCCACTGTGGCTGGCTGATAACATCTTGCTACTAGCCTATTCACTGCTGATGGGGAGCAGGCTACTCCCATGACGGAAGGGCGGGTTCCTGCAGGGCATCATTAAAAGAGAGAAGAGGCTCCAAAGTTGGTGCTGATGGTAAGAGGACATCTGTGAGGATGTTGGTCTTTACATCCACTTTAGTTTGCGGGACATCCAGTACATCTCTTGGCTTTTTTCACCACAAGTGGTAAGACATGACTTCTTGGTTTGGTGGGCTTGAAGGCACATCCAGCTCCAGAGATGTATCCAAACCGCTGTCAGAAGACATGCCCTGCAGTTGAGCCAGTTGTTCCACGTCCTCCCACAATCCATAAAGATTATGAGGACCACAACCTGAGCCAAAGAGCTCATGAATCCTTTGGCCATAGGCCATTTACTCTTGATGGTACTCTTCTTTTTAAGGGGCTCTGGACATCCCATGACTGTGGATTGCTCAACCTTTTAATTTCCAGAGGCACTACACTGAATCTAGAAACATTTAAATCTCTTCTGTGTGCTGGTACTTGGTGATCAAGTCTGAGCTATATAAGCAACACCTCTGTGGACCAACATCAGCTCCACATAAAAAAAGAAAGAAAGAAAGAAAGAAAGAAAGAAAGAAAGAAAGAAAGAAAGAAAGAAAAAGAAAGAAAAAGAAGGAAAGAAGGAAAGAAGGAAAGAAAGAAAGAAAGAAAGAAAGAAAGAAAGAAAGAAAGAAAGAAAGAAAGAAAGAAAGAAAGAAAGAGAGATATTTCTTTGGGGGGTCGGGTGGTGCTCTCCTTTCCTGAGAAGAGACTCAGACTTCAAGGCCATGGATGCTTATCCTGGTATTTGAGCTTCATCCTCAACATATTCTGACAGCGAGGACAGTTCAGGACAGCAGAATGGACTATGCAAACGTCATGAAGATCAGTCTATGCCTTCTTCTTATCATAGGAAGGGTATTTAATTAATACATATGGTTTTTTCTATTACATTACATTTTCAGGAAACAGAAAATAAATGGTTTGTTTTACGAAAAACCTTTGGGTATATTTGTGTACAAAAGACTGAGCTCAACACTCCAGGATTCTGTTACCAGAAGCCACAAAAAACAGAACTCCGGCAATTGTCACTCGGGGAACAATGGGATACTGGTGGTATATGCTCCCTTAAGAAGCAGTGATTTTTCCAGCCTCTTGAGACTGCAGTCTATCCAGCTTTATACCCCCTTCGTCTTTCATTTATCTTTGAAAAAGGTTTGAAACAGTTCTTTAGTTAGTGACACTTTTAAATTTGAATTAGCTATTTGAAGGAAAGTAATAGGAAAGTTGCCAAGATTGCCCTCTGTAGGCTGTCAAAACTGTTTGGTTTTTAAAATAGAAACAATTTGCTTTCAAGACGTGTCTAATTTTGCTTTCAGATGTGAACTAAAAGTACACTTGGACAGGACTATTCCATACTTATGATTAACAATAGATATTTTCCGATGAAGGATCAAATTACTTATCTGTAGCTACAATTTATCAGGGTTGGATGTTTCAGAGACTCACAAGATTGAACCATTCCCTGTTGCCAGGCTGGGGATTCCAACAAAAGACCCAATGCTGGAGAAAATGTAAATGTTAAAATGCTGCTGTATAAAGCTGGTGTGCTTATGATTTCAAATAGATAAATCAATAAGTGAAAATAAATACTTAATTAAAAAACAAAATTGCAAAAATAAGTTAACAGAAAAAAAGCTAAAGCAGACACTGAAAATCCATGATGTGGTGATTAGAAGCAAAATAAGATTGACGCTTCGATAAACCAGTGGATGAGTGTGAGGGAGCGGTATAGAGAAAAAACAAACCTGTAAAAATGAAGACTATCATGCAGGTCAGTATTCTGAATAAAAATGCAAGGAGAAGGTTACGTGGTTTAGCAAGTTCTTCTGTGATGCCAGATTATATAATTTGAGCCGCTCTACTTAAGGAAGAATCCAAAAGTATAAGTCAGCATTTGCCATTTGAAATGTTATGATGCAGATGGAAATTATGATGGCTTGGTAAGGGGTAATCATGAAGACTGCCATAAAAAGCAGTTAGTTTGGTGGATTAGTTTCCTTTGTGTGGCACATGGTGGAATAGCGGCCTTTGGATAAAGTCTAGTGGGTGGGTTAGAGCCCATACAATGGAGCACAGTGATGTATGGCGAGTAAATGTTCCTGCCATGGGGCAATTGATGCCTAGGGGCAGCAGATGTTGGTAAGTTCCCTGGGGGTACGGTGGATCCAGCAAATCCTGTTCTAGTTGCTGTATCAGCCACACCCTAGCCTGACAAGCTGCTCGTTGATGGGTGGACGGACACCTGGGAAGAGGAAGTGTGGGAAGAGACGGCATGGAGAGAGAGGAAGAAAGGCAGAGGTAACAGCGAGAAAGATTGGTACTGGGGTGGCGTGGTGGAGAAGCCATCCAACTTCACAGGACGGCTGGTGGAAGGAGAGAGGAACAGCGAGGAGACAGCCACCCGGGACAAGCGGGAGACCATCCAGATGGAGGACGAATACCTGCAGCCAGACGTGAATTACAAGGGGCATAACCCAGGGAAAGGAAGACTGACTAAAGCCACGGTAACAGGCAAGTGGCGGCAACAGAGTTTAAAGACCTCTTCGGGTGAGTGTTCTCAAGGGGATATCTGATGGGGCTGTGAGAAGGGAGAAAGAGTAACTTTGTATAATCAGGATATTGTAACTGCTTGTATTTTGCTCGTTTTCAGTGTTTTGCCCCTTGTGCGCTCCCCGTTCCCTGCCGCTGCCTCCCTGCGGCCCCGCCCCCCTCGCGCCCCCATTTGCCGCTCCCTCCCGCCTCCCAGCTGCTCCTCCCTCCCCCCTCCCTTCTTAATGGCTGGCGCTGCGCGTCGCGAGTGAGCGACCTCTGACCTGTTTCAGGTCCCGAGCTCGCCCCCCACGACTGCAGCACCAACCTGCTGCCTCCTGCCTCTGTCCCCTGACCACGCTGCTGTTTGCGTGTTCGAGGCCCTCCTCCACCCGCAGGCATCCTCCTGCGCCTCATCCCTGGGGTCTAGTGGGCTCTGACTAGCTTCACTTGACCCGTGTGCCGCTTTCCGCCGTCCCGTAAGTGTTTTTCGTTTTTTTCGCTTTTTTCAGCGCCTCGCCGCCGGCGCTTCTGCCCCCTTTGTGCCCCCCTGATTGCTGTCTCCCCGATCGTATATTGTGCCATTTTGTTTTTCTGATTGTGTGCTTTTCTTATTGTAACTGCTTGTATTTTGCTTGTTTTCAGTGTTTTGCCCCTTGTGCGCTCCCCGTTCCCTGCCGCTGCCTCCCTGCGGCCCCGCCCCCCTCGCGCCCCCATTTGCCGCTCCCTCCCGCCTCCCGCCTCCCAGCTGCTCCTCCCTCCCCCTCCCTTCTTAATGGCTGGCGCTGCGCGTCGCGAGTGAGCGACCTCTGACCTGTTTCAGGTCCTGAGCTCGCCCCCCACGACCGCAGCACCAACCTGCTGCCTCCTGCCTCTGTCCCCTGACCACGCTGCTGTTTGCGTGTTCGAGGCCCTCCTCCACCCGCAGGCATCCTCCTGCGCCTCATCCCTGGGGTCTAGTGGGCTCTGACTAGCTTCACTTGACCCGTGTGCCGCTTTCCGCCGTCCCGTAAGTGTTTTTCGTTTTTTTCGCTTTTTTCAGCACCTCGCCGCCGGCGCTTCTGCCCCCTTTGTGCCCCCCTGTGATTGCTGTCTCCCCGATCGTATATTGTGCCATTTTGTTTTTCTGATTGTGTGCTTTTCTTATTGTAACTGCTTGTATTTTTCTTGTTTTCAGTGTTTTGCCCCTTGTGCGCTCCCCGTTCCCTGCCGCTGCCTCCCTGCGGCCCCGCCCCCCTCGCGCAATATTTGCCGCTCCCTCCCGCCTCCCAGCTGCTCCTCCCTCCCCCCTCCCTTCTTAATGGCTGGCGCTGCACGTCCGCGCAGCGGACGCGCGCAGCGGGCGCGCCAGAGGCAAGCCCGTCTGCGCCTGGACCGCGCCCAGCGCCACACCCCCTGGCCCTCGCGCCCCCCGCATCCGCTACTCGATCAACGAACTCCGCGCCTTCAACCCCGGCCCCTCCACTGAATGCTACCGGGCATCCCCGAAGCACACTAAAGGACCTTTTTCCTGCCGTACCTGCAACTTCTCCTGCATCAGAACGACCAATCCAACTACGAAAACATCCAACCCCAACCACCTGAACTGCATCCTCATCAACACCCGCTCCGCACGGAAACACGCCATCGAGCTCTGGGATTTGCTCGACACCACTGCTCCTGACGTGGCTTTCCTGACCGAAACCTGGTGGAACGACTCCTCGTCTCCGGACATCGCCATCGCCATACCGGACGGCTACAAAATCACCAGAAGAGATCGAACCAACGGAATCGGCGGCGGAATAGCCATCGCTCACAAAGCTACCCTCAAAATCCACACCCACTCGGACGACACCCTCAGGACAGCCGAACACCTCCACTTCCAGATCCACACGGACCCCAACACGACCCTCAGGGGAACCCTCATTTACCGCCCTCCAGGACCAAGAGCCCCCTTCAACGACACCATCGCTGACCTTGCAAGCACCCACGCCCTCGCTTCCCCGGATTACATCCTCCTGGGAGATCTGAACTACCATCTGGAAAATGCCAACGATGTCAACACCGCGTCACTGACCTCCAACCTCCTCAACCTCGGTCTCCGCCAGCTAGTCAACACACCTACCCACATCGCCGGTCACACCCTTGACCCCCTCTTCACCTCTAGCAACCACATTTCCTTCAGCCACACCTCCGAACTCCACTGGACTGACCATCACTGTGTCCATTTCACCTATAAGAAAACCACAGAGCAACACCGCATCCAGCTACCACCCCACCGCCGCTGGGGCAAAGTCACCCAAGAACAACTGACCAGCACCCTCATCAACAAACTTCCACCCGACGCAATCGACCCGAGCACAGCCGCCATCAACCTCCATCAATGGATCCTCGACTGCGCCAACACCCTTGCCCCTCTCAAGAAACCCACCACCATCCAAGGAAAGAAAAAACCAGCCTGGTTCACAGACGATCTCACCACCTCCAAAAGCAACTGCCAGAAACTCAAAAAGAAATGGATACAAGAACGCACACCCGACAACCTCGCCGCCCTCAAAAACGCCAACCGCGAACACCACCAACGGATCCGCACCGCCAAGCGCGCCCACTTCACCGAACGCATCAACAACAACGCCCACGACTGCAAAGAACTCTTCGGCATCGTGAAGGAACTCTCCAATCCGAAAGCCAACTCCAACGACATCCCGCCCTCCCAGAAACTCTGCGACGACCTCTCCACCTTCTTCCACCAGAAAATCACCACCATCCACGACAGCTTCATCACCGGTCCACCGCCAGACCCCACCCCCGACGTCTCCTCCCGCGACTGCCGCCTCACCGCCTGGACCCACGTGGACGAGACAGAAACCATAGCAACCATGAACACCATCCACTCAGGCTCCCCCACGGACCCCTGCCCCCATCATGTTTTCAACTCAGCCAACGCCACCATCGCCCCCGAACTCCGCAAGATCATCAACCTCTCCTTCACTTCTGCCACCTTCCCGGACAGCTGGAAACACGCAGAAATCCAACCCCTCCTCAAAAAACCCAAGGCTGACCCCAACGACCTCAAAAACTTCCGTCCGATCTCTCTCCTCCCTTTTCCAGCGAAAGTCATCGAGAAGATCGTCAACACTCAGCTCACCCACTTCCTCGAAGACAATTCCATCCTGGACCCCTCACAATCCGGATTCAGACGAAACCACAGCACTGAGACCGCCCTCCTCGCCGCCACAGATGACATCAGACATCAAATGGACAACGGCGAAACCTCAGCCCTCATCCTCCTCGACCTATCAGCCGCTTTTGACACCGTCTGCCACCGCACCCTACTGACCCGCCTCCAGGAAGCCGGCATCCAAGATAAAGCCCTCCACTGGATCTCATCCTTCCTCTCCGACAGAACGCAGAGAGTCCGTCTCTCCCCTTTCCGCTCCAAAGCCACCAACCTCATCTGCGGCGTCCCCCAAGGATCCTCCCTCAGCCCCACGTTGTTCAACGTCTACATGGCCCCCCTCGCTCAACTGGCCCGCCAACATCATCTCAGCATCATCTCCTACGCCGACGATACCCAGCTCGTCCTCTCCCTGACCAAAGACCCGCTCACCGCCAAAACAAACCTCCACGAGGGACTAAAATCCATCGCCGATTGGATGAACAACAGTCGCCTGAAACTCAACTCCGACAAGACGGAAGTCCTCATCCTCGGACGCACTCCCTCAGCCTGGAACGACTCATGGTGGCCCTCCGTCCTCGGACCCCCACCCACCCCTGCCAGCCACGCAAGAAACCTCGGCTTCATCCTGGACTCCGCCCTCACCATGTCCAAACAGGTCAGCGCCGTCTCCTCCTCCTGTTTCAACACCCTTCGAATGCTCCGCAGAATCTTCAAGTGGATTCCAACAGAAACCAGAAAGACGGTGACCCAGGCCCTCGTCAGCAGCAGACTTGACTACGGCAACGCACTCTACACAGGTATCCCAACCAAAGACATCAAACGCCTCCAACGTATCCAAAATGCCTCCGCCCGACTGATCCTCAACATACCCCGCCGAAGTCACATCTCCCCTCACCTAAAGGAACTCCACTGGCTCCCGGTAGACAAGAGGATCACCTTCAAACTCCTGACCCACGCTCACAAGGCACTTCACAACACCGGACCCTCCTACCTCAACACCAGACTCAACTTCTACACTCCAACACGTCAACTCCGATCCGCCAACCTCGCCCTCGCCATCGTACCCCGAATCCAGCGCAAGACATCCGGCGGCAGATCCTTCTCCTTCCTCGCCGCCAAGACCTGGAACTCTCTCCCCACATCTCTTCGCCAGACCCAGGACCTCCTCGCATTCAGAAGGCTCCTCAAGACCTGGCTCTTCGACCGCTAAACCAGCAGCGCTCCCCCCCTCCCCCCCTCAGCGCCTCGAAACCCTGACGGGTACATAGCGCGCTTTATAAATACTATGATTGATTGATTGATTGATTGATTGCATGGTGTGAATGTCACAGCGTACACTGTTTGACGAGGTGGTTTAGGAAATTTCCCTGTCTGTTTCTCAGTACCCTGGAGAACAAGGGCCTTGTGGTCCGTGGACGTGCCACATCCAACTGCCATATGCTCCAGAGTTCAGAAAAAGGACAACACTTGGCCTTCTGATTTCTTTTTGTGGAAACGCCATCAGTGGCAATAGACAAGTTCAGGCCTTTCCACAAGTGGTGTTTGCGGTGACGAGTTTACATTTGTATACAGACTGATCAGTGCCTAAGTCCCCCTTCTGTTTTACCCAAGGGTGAAGCCCAACCTCAGGAGAAGCCTTGAGAAGACAGCCACAGGGAAAGGAATGCTGCCGACAAACTTTATCCAGAAGGAGACTGATCTACCATAATATATTCATCTATACCAATTCTAAGACTTCAACAAAAAACCCTTTGACAACATAACCCTGGAGTGGTGTCTTCCTTCCTGTGAGTCCCCAAGGTGCGATGCAGTGAGCTGCTTGGTACCTTCAAGATAAAACGCAACATAGTGGATTAGGGTTCTTGGTATACAGTGCAGTATTGCTTATTTTCCCTAGGGTGCTGTGCAAAAGGAAGCCTTAACATCCTTGGAATATACTGTGGAGGACTAATATGAAACAGTTACCTTTATGGTGACTCTGGTCCTCTTAATAAGGCTCATTTCAGTTGTTCAGTTGTCAATATAGTGGGGATCATAAAAACTGTTAATTAAGAGCTATTACCCACAATGTTTTGTATGCATGCGTCTCATTGCAGCATCATTATTCCCCCATCGCAGTTTCCATCTGCATGCACTTCCTTACCAGTCTGAAAAAAAGAGCCATTTGGTGACAGGAGTCAGCAGTACAGCACTGAAACGTAGAAAAAGCTATGGCTTAAGAGGAGCAGAGTGACTATAAACTTAACTATCATATTTTTGTATCCTGGCTCTTTCCCGTTCTCACCTTTTGAGTAGATTCCAAAGCAATGAAAAATAAAAGAAGAAGCTAGCTTTAAGCAGTTTAAGTACAGGATAACAGGTGGCAGAAAACAACCTGGTCAAACCTACATCTGTTTGTAAAGTACAAAGAAGCAGAATGCCACTTTGCCATGTTAAAAAGTGCATGAACACAGATGGTGGCTGGGTTCTATGAATAGTGTAGCAAACGGTTAAACATAACATTATCCAGATGGCAATGGCGGCCTTATCAGGTGTTTGTCTGACATCATTACCTTCAAAAACAGTTGCAACCTATGTGCCATTGCCTATCTCAGTTCAATTATAGTAGTGGAGAAAATCCACCATCACTTCAAAGACAGCAGAGGAGGTTTGGGTGCGTCAGGGGAGGATCCTAGAACTACTTGGTTCAGAATAAGGCAATGGAGCAGCCTTGTTCATCACTTTGAAGTAACTCTTCTTCAATACATGTGCCATACCCTCTGAAAACGAGGAGGGTAATGCCAGTGGTTTTGTGCAAAAGCATGACCTTGCCTTGAAGGACTGGAAGACTTTCATAGGATGAAAGACGCGAGATGGTGTTTGGGTAATGCTTGGAGGACATGATTTTACTTTAAACACAATAGTCTTCTAATTCTGGAGGAGCTTGTCCACTGGAGGAATCAAACAAATTATTCCCATTAAAGAGAAGGCTAAGTCGTTTTAAAGTATGAACAATTAAGCTACGACTGCTGGTGCACAGACATAACCCAGTTCAATGAAACAGCTGCAGTATCTATGTGGGCCTGACATATCACCAGTTTTTTACTTCATATTCTGATCGGAGGCTAAGCATGAACATCTACTCGCTAGCAAATTCAGAAAGCAAAGAGCTGTATCCATGGAAGTCATTCCAGAGGTGCAGCCTGTCACTGGTCATGAGGACACTGACCTATCTGTGAGCAGACTGCCAGAATTAGAAATTTTCATAAAATACTTGACCTCCATGTCATACGGGAGGACAATGCCTACTACGCTAAATAGGCGTACGCCATTAAAACAGACTGAGGTGGAGGTTTCTGGAGACTACGATTGCATGGTCCTTGGGAGCAAGTATGTTGACTTTCCTGGCTCACAAGAAGCCTTTCACCAGATCACCTGAACCTGCTTGAGGACTATTGGCCATGTGGGTACAGCAGGCTTCACTGGAGGAGCTGTTGCTGCATAATATATGAAACCAGAGCGCTTCCCCTTAAATACTAAAAGGGCATGGTTTTCCACCAAGCCACTCTGATGTTGTCTTCAAACCATGAATTCCTGAAATGTGACATGGTTTGAAAAAATATATACTGCACAATACACAAGTCACCAAATAATTTAAAATACTCATAGTAATTTATTGTTAAAATGGAACAACAAAAATATATATAGACATTTCTAAATAGTCCCTCTGTTTGACCGAATTGTCATATCTCCTTAAACCTGTTCTAACGCAAATTCTGTTACAATTACATCAATGCATAACAATGACCATCATAGTCATCCAGTTGGAAAATTTGTCAATGCAGCATTTCAGTGATGTTGATCTACATCCAAAATCTTTCTCAGGACTAGTAAATTGATAGATTAATGAGGGGGTAACTTCAACTATATTTCTCAGGCAAGATTTACAACAGGTGAAATGGATATGTATAACCCTCACAATCAAAATAAATATTCTGGTGGGTGCTTCACCTCCTCAAAGAATATTAACGAAGCATCTTCAATAAACATTATAATGCTTAATGACTCCAGCCATTATTACAAATCCCTCAATGTATAATCAATTCTACAGGCTGTTTGTAATTTGTCCAGGTTAAATGTGGATACCAGCTAATCAGGTACTGCATCTAGAGCCTTGCAGTATGTACAAGTTAATCAACGGCAATCAGAGCAAAGTAGCTGAATTCAAGTGTAGTTTTCTGACAGGAGATTCACCTGAAGTCAAACACTCCTAAGCTAACTACGCCGTCTAATTTTCTTGTGCTGTTGTTTTTAACAGCTGGGCTGGCATGTAGGGGAGTACCTTTTTTTTTAAAAAAAGGATCTTTGATTGGAAAATTATGATTATTAAAAGAACTAATCAGGGGCAATGACTTTGGTTCACAGCACATTTGAATATACAGATTCTTAATTTTATCAATGACTATGGTTCAATAGAGGACTAGGCTTCATCTCTACAACCAATTTACACATTAATGATGGAGGCAAGGGGATTGATTGTTATGGGTGGTGATTTTAATTTGCTTCAGGAATGGGGTACAAATGCTTCTTGCAACGATAAGACAGCTAAAACCCGAACATGTGGCTGTGAAATATGGGTTTAAGGAAGATTATGTTTTTTTGGACCCCTGGCATATTGCAAATGCACATTTCAAACAATATACTTGCTTTTGGAATTGATTTTAATAAGCGTCTAGGATTGCATTCTTTAAAAAAGGTTGTTCTATTGTAGGCTGTGATATTCTTGGGAATGGGTTTTCAGCTCATTCACTAGTCACTGTACAGTTTGGGATTAGCTCGGCTAAAGGCAGAAAATAGGGGGAACTTTGATAGATCTCGAGATAGATAAGTGATATTTAGGTATTCATTGAATAATTCTTTTTAGGTTCAGTGATCATTCTGCCCATGTGATAACTATTTGGGAGGCTTCTAAGGCCTGTTTTAGGTGTCAGGTTATTGCCTTTAAGGCAGGACAAGCTTATCCTCAAAGAGTACATATTAAGAGACTACAAGAGAATGTGGGAAAGGAAATTAGCTGAGTTTATGACCTTATTCATATTTTCTTAGTAAAGCAATAATCCAGGCCAGACAAAAGCTTTGTGATTTCTTTTTAAATGAAGAACTGGTCAACAACAAAAACTATATACTAGAGAGTGTATGAAGAGAGTGAACATGTGGATTAAGTTTCTTACAAGGCCACAGTGGAGACCTTGGAAGTTGCCCTTTCTTGTCTCAATTTCCTTTCCTAAAATATTGGTTGAAAAACAAGACAGTATTATTAAACCAATCTTTTTGGCAGAATTTCAAGCTGCTTTGACCTCCATGGCTAATGCTACTGCAGCAGGAATAGATGGCATTCTGTCTGAGACATACAGGGAACTTGCCCAGTTTCTCCAAGATTTTATGATTAAACCTTTTAGTGAAATAATCTCTGGCAGGTCGCACATAACATTTTTTTTTTAGGTTTCTAAAAAACAGACAAACTGTCTTTTAATCCTAATTCATATAGACCAATCAGTTTGCTAATTCCAGGCTAAAAACTGCTCATGAAAAATGTAACCAATTTTATTGCTCCTGTGGCTCAAAAATTTATTTATAGAGATAAGAATAATTTTCTTCCAGAGTAATACTAATTGCTTGATTGATTCGAGAGACTACCTTGTGGTGAATAGAACTAAAGTGGCTATTATAATGGTTGACGTCGAGAAAGCGTATTATCTAGTAAATTGAGCAGCGCTATTTAAGATACTGAGGAAGTTAGGTTGAACAATTCTTAAATATTTTAGGGAATCTTTACTCCGGGGCATTAGCCATAACTATCATTAATTTGTGCGATATAGGCCAAAAGAACAAAGTTACATATCTTCGGTAATGATTTATCTGGTACAGACATATTCTAGTTGCAGATTCCTTACCCCAGGTGGTGTTGAGCAACTCTGTGGGCATCGCTGGCGGCGTGGTCGCCATGACGACGTTGTGGTTGTATACAGGCGCTGCCCCCGCAGGCCGACGCCAGTTTCTTTTCACAACTTTCCACGCCAGTAGTGTGGAGCCATGAAGAAGACTGGGAATGGTGCCCCAGAACTAGGGCCCTGAAAAGGGAACCCTTGTCCCTAGAAATCAGTCCGCAGTGAGGGGAGGGTGGGTAAGGAATCCGCAACTAGAATATGTCTAAATCAGATTAATCGTTACCGAAGGTAAGTAACTTATTCATCTGATAGAGACTTCTAGTTGCAGATTCCTTACCTTAGACTGGACACTCAAGCAATACCATCCTCGGCGGTGGGCTGCAAACCAAGATCATACTAGAAAGTCCTGCAGGACCGAACGATCAAAGTAGCCGTCTCTGCCGAACTGGCTGGCCAGGCAGTAATGTTTAGTGAACGTGTGCAGGGATGCCCACATTGTTGCCTGAGAGATATCCAGGACAGGAACTCCGCGTGCTAATGCTGTGGTGGCAGCAGCTGCACTGGTAGAGCGAGCACACAATCCCTCAGGAGGTTGCTACTTTTCCAAATTGTAACACATTTTAATGCAGAGCACCACCCAACGCGAGATGGGACGCTTCCGCACCGCCCACCCTTTCTTCGCACACACATATTGATTGTCTACCTGGAAATTTTTAGTAGGGTTGAGATAGAACGCCAATCCTCTTTTTGGATCCAGACGGTGGAGTCTCTCCTCTTCATGAGATGGATGTGGAGGTGGGTAAAAAGTAGGCAAGGCGACGGATTGGCCTACATGTAAAGGTGTAACAACCTTAGGAAGAAAGGAAGCCCTAATATGAACACTACTTTGTCAGGATGGACGTATAAAAATGGTGACTTCAAAGAAAGAGCTTGATGCTTACAAACAGAGGTGATGGCAATCAGGAAAGCAGTTTTTAATGTGGGGAGCCACAGCAGACACTTGTGAAGTGGCTCGAAAAGTGGACACACAAGGTAGGTAAGTACAAGGTTTAAGTCCCCTTGGAGCATAATGAACGGGGTGGAAGGAAACAAATGGGTGAGTCCTTTAAGGAACCTCCCAACAATGGAAGACTTGAATAAGGAAGACTGGTCTGGCAATCTGAGAAAGGCCAAGATGGCAGATAAGTAGCCTTTAAAGGTGCCCAAAGCAGAACCCTGTTGGGCAAGAGAAAGGATGAACAGGAGAACCTCGGACAGAAGTGCGGAAAGGGGATCAACAGACTTGTTGGTATGCCATGCCACAAATTTGTGCCAACAGCGTATACTGATTTGGTGGAGGGACGCCTGGCTGCCAACATAACCTTTCAAACTTCAGGTGGAAGGTCAAAAGCTGTCAACTGCGGTGGCTCAATCTGCATGCAAAAAGGCAGAGACTGGACAGGTTCGGGTGGAGAACCATTCTCTGCTAGTGTGACAGAAGATCCTCCCCAAGGGGAAATCTGATCGGAGGATCCATAGTCATGCTCAAAAGCTTAGGATACCAGACTCTTTGTGCCAAGTCCAAAGCCAAAGGGATTACTTGTTCCCAGCCGCTCTTGATCTTCTTTAGAACTCTGGGCAGAAGTGGTATTGGCGGGAAGGCGTAAAGGAGGCTTGAATTCCACTCGAGACAAAAAGTGTTGCAGAGCGAGTGCAGCCTTGGAAACTCCAATGTGCAAAACAGCTGACATTGAGCGCTGTCTCTGGAGGCGAACAGATCTAACCAAGGCTTTCCCCACTGCTGAAAGAGGCCTTGCGCCACCTCCGGATGGAGATGCCATTTGTGATCGACTATGCATCGATGGCTGAGTTTATCTGCTCAGGCGTTGAGTGCCGGCCAGATGTTGAACCACTAGGGTTATGCCCTGGTGTTTCAGCCACGCCCAGAGGTGTAGAGCCTCTTGACAAGAGTCCACAACCTCACTCTGCCCTGCTTGTTGCAGTACAACATGGCAGTGGCATTGGCATGAACACGTTCACCACTTTCCGTTTTAGAGAGGGAAGGAATGCTTTCAATACAAGCCTGATCTTACAGAGCTCCAGAAAGGTTGATGTGGAGTCCAGACTCCGCCAGAGACGAGAGACCTCTGATCTCTGCCTCTTCCAGGGGGCTGCCCCATCCTAGAAGAGACGCATCTGTCACCACTGTAGGATCTGGTTGGAGAAAGGAGAGGGATCTGCCATTGACCCAATCACGATTCGAAAGCCACCACTGCAGATCTTGACTGGTTTCCTCTGAGATCTGGACCATGTCAGAGAGATTTCCCTGATGCTGCGCCCACAGGAACTTTAGGTCCCTCTGCAGAGCCCACATATGCCATCTGGCATGCGTCACCAGCAGAATGCAGGAGGCCATGAAGTCCAGCAACCTCAGAGTCAGTCTCACCGAAATCCAGGAGAGAGACTGAAACATCAGAATTATAGCCTGAATATTCTGGACTCGCTTTTCGGGGGGGTTAAGCCCGAAACTGCACTATGTCCAGAACAGCTCAGATGAAGGGGAGCGTCTGAGAAGGATGCAGGTGTGACTTTGGCATGTTTATAGTGAACCCCAGTGAGTGCACAAGGTTTGCCGTAGTCTGAAGGTGGGAAACAACCATCTGGGGCGTGCTCGCCTTTAACAGCCAGTCGTCGATTTAGGGGAAAAAAAAACCCTATCCTGTGCAGATGAGATGCTACCACCACCATCTCTTTTGTGAAAACCCACGGGGTTCTGGTAAAGCTGAAGGGGAGCACAGTAAACTGAAAGTGCTCGTGCTCTACCACAAATTGCAAGTGCTGTCTGTGGGCAGGCAGGACTGGTACATGGAAGTAAGTGTCCTGCAAGTCCAATGCTACCATCCAGTCTCTAGGGTCCAAGGCAGACAGGACCTGAGCCAGGGTGAGCATTTTGAACTTCTCCTTTCTGAGGTAGAGATTGAGGGCCCGGAGGTCTAGAATAGGGCGAAGGCTCTTGTCCTACTTGGGCACCAGAAAGTAGCGGGAATAACAACCACAACCTACTTCTGCTGTAGGAACCCTCTCTATGACTCCCTTGGCCAAGAGAGCTGTGACGTTCTCGTGATTAGTGCCAAATGATCCTACAGGAAATGGTCTAAAGACGGTGGCATAGTCGGAGGTGTAGTCTCGAAGGGAGGGGAGTAGCCCCTTTGGACTATTTACAAAACCCACCTGTATGTCGTGATGGATTTCCAGTGGGGAAGTGGTGGCGGATCCTGCCTCTCACTGGGCCAGGATAGGGCAACTTGGAGGGGCGAGAGGTAGACTGGGCATACCTCTGGCTCCCTGACCTACAAACTCGTGGGATCCCGTGTCCATTGCCATGCAGTGGGTAAGAAGCATGTGCGGCTCGGTGGCTGGTAGGGGAAGGATGCCACATGGCCCATGGCCACAAAAGGGGCAAAAAGCAGACTGTGCTGGGTGAGGGGAAGAAGCGAGGCCAAGGGACCAAGCCGTAGCCCGGGACGTTTTAAAACGCTTGAGCGCCAAGTCTGCTTTGTCTGAGAAGAGACAGGTGCCATCGAAGGGCATGTCCATATGCGATTGTTGGACATCCCCGAAAAAGCCAGATGTCCTCAACCAGACGTGGCACCTTAAGGACACCGCTGAAGCAACCGATCTACCTAGTGAGTCGGTGATGTCCAGCCCACAACGGATCGTGAACTTGCCCGCATCCCTCCCATCAGCAACGGCTTGGGAATGGATGGCTTCGGGACCTGCGGCAACACCTTCGCTACCGTATCCCATAAGGAATGGGTGTAGCGACCCAACAGGCATGCAGTGTTCACGGACCGCAATGCCAGACTGTAGGAAGAAAACATTTTCTTCCAAAGCTGATCCAGTTTTTTTTCGATTCTCTATCCGTGGGTGCAGATGTGAATGCGCCAGAAGATGAAGAAGCCTGGATGACCAGGCTCTCAGGCGTAAGGTGTTGGGACACAAATTTAGGGTAGTTCGGCACAGGCTGATGGCAGTTGGCGATTGTCCTATTCACAGGAGCCCCTGTGCTGGGTCTAGACAAGGTACCCAGAAGGATATCTGTGAGGGCTTCATTGAAGGGTAAAAGGGGTTCTGAAGCAGAATCCCTAGGCTGAAGCACCTCAGTCAGTAGATTAGTCCTGATCACCACAGTAGGGGGAGCCATGGTAGTGGAGAAAGCATGCCAGAGTCTGGAGAAGTACCCAGACCACTAGCCTTGCTCAATTCCCGTGCCCAGTCCATCTTAGGGTTGTCAAGCTGGTATTCCAGAGGGTCAAGTTACCCCTCCAAACCTTCCCTGTATTCATACCCGTAGTAAAAAGGGTCAGAATCCAATTAAAGAGGGATCTGGTGTCTAGCGACGTTCCGGCTCTGGTTCATCAAGGATCAGGATTGGGTCAATGACTATTGTGGGCCCATCCGGCATTGGGAGCGCCGATATCTTTGGTGGCACTGGGGAAGGTCACATTGGCACAGAATCGACAACGGACCTGGAAGGGCACTCAGAGGCCGGAACTGAAGCCACAAGCGCAGAACCCGAGGGGCCCCTATCCGATCCCACAGACTCTAAAGGCACCACAGGGGGGTCAGTCTGCCCAAAGACGAGGCGCATGGCCTCCTAAAACTCCTTCAGTTGGGCAGGGGCAGCTCCCAGGAAGTCGGGAAGGCGCGAAGTAGACCCAGAAGTAGGCTCTGCAGACAGGCCTAGAGCCTTGACGCTCTTCCCGAGTTGCATTGGCCTAGTGATTGGGCGGACTCCACGAATGTTTAGCCTTGACTACTTTTTATGACGAAAGTGTCCCAAAGATTTAGAATGGGATGACGAAGAGTGGTGATGATTCCGTGAGCAGTCTCATGACCTTCCTCTTGAACGAGATCAGGAGTGGTGCAGAGTGGAGCGATGGGCTGCCATGAGCTTCAGGGACCGCTCCTTCAAAGCCTTCGGGTTCATGGCCCGGCACTTGGTGAATGACTATGGGTCGTGGTCGCACTCCAGACACCACAAACACATACGGTGCGGATAAGTCACCGACATCATTTGGTGACAGGATTCACACGGTTTGAAACCGGCCTTCCATGACATCCCTCGACGCATCAAAAAGTTAAAAATGACAAAAAAAAGGTCAAAGCTAGTTAAAAAATTACTAAGGTTAGCTCCTCTCCGGATCTGCGTGTGGCGCGGAAAGAAAATATCTGACATCAGCACGCCGCCTATATACTACCGCGACGTCATCTCAACACCAACGATGCTTGAGAGTCAATTGACGCCACCTTACGGCGTGCAAGGGTACTGCTTGAAGAAAAATATCTGGATCCAGTCTGACGTCTGAAGGGAAATTCTAAGATAAGGAATCTGCAAGTACAAGTCTTTATCAGATACCTATTTCTAGTGGGCATGACATGGGAATCCTCTCTTGCTGGTTTCATTTACATTTTTTAATCAAGCTACTGGTCATTCTTTTGTGAAATTATGGTTGGATTTTACTTTTGGTTCTAGGCGTGTTTAAACTACAATTGTTTGCCAACAATATTATTCTGAATCTGGATGCAACACAAGCAAATATTTTAAAACACTTGATAAGTTTAGTGAGTTCACTTGAATAGGGGGCTATAAGATTAATTGTAATAAATCTAAAATCCCTTACAGTTTTACAGTTTACAGTTTACTGAACTCCTTGGGGGAGGATCCCCCATTGCAATTAGGGATAGTAGTGTTAGACCTGGCACCCTTAGGGTGGTCTTACCCCAGACTTTTTGCCTTTCTCCTCCTATTTTTCTGTCCATCTTTTTGTTGACCTTAAAACACTGAGCACTTTACCACTGCTGATCAGTGCTAAAGTGCGTGTGCTTCTCCCCTAAAACATGGTGACATAGGTGTAACCGCACTTGGCATACTTAATTTACCTGTACGTTCCTTGTAAAGTGGTACACCATATATCCAGGGCCCATAAATTAAATGCTACTAATGGGCCTGCAGCACGGATTGTGCCACCCAAATGAGTAGCTCTGTAAACATGGCTTAGGCCTGCCACTGCAGAGCCTGTGTGTGCAGTCTCACTGCCACCTTCACTTAGCATTTTGTCAAGCCTTAAACGCCCCTTTTCTAAATATATAAGGCACCTATATAGCAGGCCCTAGGAAGACTATAGGGGAGGGTGCCATGTAAGTAAAAGGCAGGACATACACTTACATTTTCATGTCCTGGTAATGAGAAACTCCTAAAGTCGTTTTTCATTACTGTGAGGCCTGCCCCTTTCATAGGCCAGCATTGGGAATTCTTCATAATACCTTTAAGCTATATTTCCTGATCTGAAAGAGTAGCTGCATCATGTTTAGTACCATTGGAATGGTAGTAATAAATCCTCTTTACTGGTAAAGTCGGATTTATTATTGCTATTTTAGCAATGCCACGTTTAGAAAGGGGGAATTTCTCTGCATTAACTGCCTACAGCCTATCTCCAATGCATGTCTGGCTTGGCTACGCAACAGCTACACAAACATTCCCTTCAGACACCCACAACACAGGATACTCAGCTGCATCTGCATACTGATGGGTCTTCCTGGGGAGGAGGTTGAAAAGGACTCACACGCCCCAAACGCTAGTGATATGAGCCCACACAAAGGGGCTGATTATCTCCCACTGATAGTCTGGAGCCGAGGCTGACCTGAAAGTGTGACCTGTGCACTTCCCTGGGACTCTTTGTAGTCATCCCCCACATCAAAGTCACTTTCTTGTATAAGTACTGGGCCCCTGACCCACTCAAATCAGTACACTTCTGGACTCAAGGAAATGCTGCTAGAGTGAAGACTGCTGTGTGCCAGGATTGCTACTCTGCCAGGATTGACTGCTCGCAGGAACTGCTGCCCTGCTTTGCTGTGCCGCTCCACTGCATGCTGATCTCTGCCCAGTAGCAAAAGACCCATTCACCAAACCAAGAGTGACTCAGAGATGCTTTCTCTTTCCTTTGCTACTCACGTGCATCTTCGATTGCACAGAGCGGTCCTGCTAAACATCGCTCCTCGCTGCTTTAATCAACCCGAGTGCCTTTGCCAAATCTTGCTGCCTGCTTTTTTGATTAACTGGAGCAGTCCTAGTAGCCTTCACCACCCACTTTCTTCAAGCACCTGGTAACAGCCTTGCTAAGCCCTGCTGCTTCACAGTTTCCCCGCTGTCCCCACCTGCATCCCTGGTGAACGCACACGTTAATCACTCCACCGTTCCCCCGAGAGGAGCGCAGGCCGGACATTGCAGCAATCTGTGGAATCAACGCGTACTTGTGCAGGAGTCCCTGCCATCACCTCTTCTATCTCATCATTGATTATCAACCTTATTTTATCCTGTGAAGCAAATATTTAACCATTTATGAATTGGCTCTATATCATTCTGATCTTTAATTAACCAGATAAACTAGCTTTATTAGTCTTTTTGTGGTGTAACTCTTGTGATTATTGTGTTGCACAAATACTTTACACATTGCCTTCTAAATTTGGTCTGCCTCCTCTGCACAAGCTTCCAGAGGGTGAGCACAGGCTAATTTATGTCATGTAATTGACTTGCCCTGACTATAATTGTGGTCCCTACTTGGACAGGGTGCATACCTCAGCCAACATGAGACCCAATTTCTAACAAGTGGTCACCAGCTTGCTCTACTAGATATCCTGGTGTGTATGTAACTTGTAATATTTTAATCCTTTAAGATTTCAATAATTGGGGATAGCTGGTTAAACTTTTAAAATTATTAGTGAATTGGCATGTTCAAGTTATCTGTTATATGCCAAGTTGTTTTAATTAAAATGGTGTTTCAATATCTATTAGTATTTGCTAATGTTCCAATTAAGCTTAGTAAGAGCAATTTTAAGGAGAGTGATGCTTAATCAGGGAGTTTGAGTGGAAGCATCAGCGTCCATTTATTGAACTAACAAATTTTCAATTAAGTGAAGAGGACGGTGGGTTTGGCCTTACTAGGTTTCTATTTTTTACCATCAAGTTGACTTTATATACTCTCATTCTCATTTGTGCATTGATCCATCTTCTTACAATAATTATTTTCTAAGAGCAATGGTAAAAGAGTCGGGGCTTTAGTTATTGTACTTAAGAACTTGGCAATGTTCCCAAAAAATAGATAAGAAAATAAGTTGCATACCTGTAACTTGAGTTCTCCAGTATTGGAACCTTTCATAGATTCACATACTTGAATCATTCCCTGTCTTCGACATGGGAGTCCTGGTACCTTATTATAGCTATGTAACATAAAATATAATGTTTTAAGGCCCGTAGGCCTTCACTTTTGTAGCGTATCTAAGTCTGTTTAAAAAAAAAAAAAAAGAGACCAAAGATAGACCTCAGTCAATCAGGCTGTACCTCTCTTTAGACACTCCTGTGAGAAACTCCAGTCCCTCAGATTTTCCTAGGCACAAATGCTGGAAGATCAGTGAGAAATAAAGGAAAAAACATAGGGATAATGGTGAGCTTCTCAGGGGGAGGAGGGAGGGTCACATGTGGATCTATTAAAGATTCCAATACAGGAGAATTACAGTTACAGGTAACTAACTTATTTTCTTACTCCAATATTGGAAGTTTCATAGGTTCACAGACTTGAATCAGAGTAGCAAGCAGAAGTGAAGCACACTGTATGTTGAATATACATGTTAGAATTGTCAAAATCAATATGTTTGTGTAACAAAACTCTAGATGTTACATATTCATTAATAATTATATAGTAACATATGACATTATAAAAGAGCACTATTGAAGGAAACAGTAAGCAATGGGCGGAACACAAAGTGGGATGTAGGTAAAAGAAACAACATGGTAGCTCACTGTTACTAAAATAGATGTTTTAGTACTGACTGTGCCACTGCAGTGTTGCCTTTAAGCAATAATGCTTAGTAAAAGTGTGTGTATTCTCCCAGGTGGCTGCTCTGCAAATGTCCTGGATGGGTACACCAGCAAATAGCGCTGTAGATGTGGCTACAGCTCTGGTGGAATGGACATGAGACATTCTCTCCAGAGGCTTCCCTGCAGCTCAGTGGCAGAAATGGATTGCACTAGATATCCATGTAGCAATCCAATGCTTGGTATCTGGTTTGCCGTCACTCAGGAAACTGAACGCCACAAATAGTTGATTAGACCTTCTAAACCCTTTTATTTTCTACAGATCAAACTTGAGACACCTTTTGATGCCCAAATAATTAAGGGTCTGTTCCACTGGTGTCGTAGGATTGGGGAAAAAAAACATTTTAATGTAAAAGTCTGAAGGGACTTTGGGTATGAACTTTGGATTTGTTCGTAGTATTACCTTGTCTTCAAACTGCAAGAAAGGATCCTGTATGGTGAAGGCTTGCTAAGGTAAGGGCCAAAAGAAGAGCAACCTTCCATGAAAGGAATTTCAACTCCACTCTTTGTATAGGTTTAAATGTATGTTTCATCAATTGGGATAATGCAATGTTGAGCTGTCAAGATGATGGAGGTGGTCTGACTGGCAGGAAAGTTTGGATGAGTCCTTTGATGAATGGTTTAACAATCCTAGTAGATCACAAAGACGATAAGTTTTCTGACTGTCTGTGATGGGATACTGCAGCTAGGTGAACCTTATTTGAAGCATAAGCCAAACCAGTTCTTGCCAAACAGAATAGGTATGGAAGAACCTGTTCGGGTGATGATAAAAATATATGTATTTGAACTTGTTTGCACCACTTGCAACATCTTTTCCATTTAAGACAGCAAGTCTTGCTTATAATGTCTGCTCTGGCAAGAATGTCTTTACAGTCAGGAGAGATGTCTAAGTGAGTGAGCTCATTGTGCTCAGGAGCCAGGCAGTCAAATGAAGAGCTACTGGATCCGGGTGCTGCATGTGACCCTTGTTCATAGTTAGCAGCCATGGTGTTATCAGCAGAGGGATGCTGGGAGAAGCAGTTCTGTATACCAATGCTGGTGACGCCATGCAGAGGCTAACAGGAGTATTTTGCAATGTTCAGCCTTGATCTTGGCTAGGACTCTCGGAATTAGGGAAAATGGATGAAAGGTGTAAGCATATCTTCCTAACCATGCCATCAAAAATGCATTCCCCATGAACCAAGATGGTGATCCCGACTTGCAAAGAATTGGTATTTTGCATTCTGTGGGGAGGCAAACAGGTCCAGGTTCAGCTTGCCCTATTGATTGAAGTCATGGTTGAGCGCCTTCTGATTTAATTCCCATTCATGGTTGGATGTTGTCAACCTGCTGAGGGACTCTGCTAGCATATTTTGCTTTCCTGACACGTGCTCTGCTCATAGATGCGCTCTGTGGAGGATGGACCAATGCCAGATATGCTGCAGTTCTTGAGATATCTGTCCTTATTTTGCAAAGGTGACCAGTTTTAGCTGTCTTACCTTTGTAGGAGCAGCTTTGTTGAGTGATGTGTCTAGAATTGCTCCTAGAAAGGTGCTATTTCTTTAGGGTTGAACGTTTGACTCCTTGTGTTGCTTGTGAGACCCAATTTTCTAAATAGTTGTATACAGGCTGCTGTTGACCTCTGCGCCTGTGCCTTGGACAAGGCTTTGATTAGCTGGCCATCCAAATATGGGAATACCTGATGCTTTTGTTTTTTCAGGAATGTTGCAACCGGAGCCCAACATTTAGTGAATATCCTTGGGGCTGATTTCAGAAACGTTGAATTGGAAGTGATTTTCAACTACCGCAAATCTGAGGAACTTTCTGTGGGATGGATGGATCGGGATGTGAAAGTATACATCCTGGAAATCGAGTGGACATATAATACCCTGGATTTACAAGCGGGAGGATATCATGTAGAGTAACCATATGGAATGACTACTTCTTGAGTTATGTGTTCAGCTCTCTGAGGTCCAGAATTGGACGCCACGCTGTCCGTTTTTTTTTGGCTGAGAAAGAAACAGGAGTACAAGCCTCTCTGAAACAGAAATGTTTTTTATAGCTCCATTCCTGAGCATTGTCAAAACTTCCTTTTTGAGGAGATGTAGGTACTTTTGAGAGAGTGGACGAGGAGGTCTTGCTGGTGGAATGGCCAAACCGGAGAAGATTTAGTACCCATTAGGCCGAAGTGATGTCTTGCCATTTGTGATATTAATGGGAAATTCCTCTGGAATGGAGAGAGGATCGGTAGCAGGTGTCTGTGTAAAGTCATTGTCTATGGCCTGCGTCCTTTCATTGCCATCTTGCTCTAGTTTTTTGCGTGGGCCTGCTATAGGCGGCCCGTGGAGACTTTCTCTGCAGATATTGAGGGTGAATGGGCTGGTAAGAAGAGGAGTAATGAAAATGTCACTTACCCAGTGTACATCTGTTCGTGGCATCAGTCGCAGTAGATTCGCATGTTCTGCAATAGCTCGCCATCTGGTGTTGGGCCGGAGTGTTACAAGTTGTTTTTCTTCGAAGAAGTCTTTCGAGTCACGGGACCGAGTGACTCCTCCTTTTGTCTCCATTGCGCATGGGCGTCGACTCCATCCTCGATTGTTTTTCCCCGCAGAGGGTGAGGTAGGAGTTGAATTGTAGTAATAGTGCCCATGCAATGGAGTGACTAAGTATGCACTTATTTAAGGTTGAGATGATACATATATAAATAATTGAAGGTAACTTCCAAACTGCTACAGGCTCCCGGGGAGGCGGGTGGGCACATGCGAATCTACTGCGACTGATGCCACGAACAGATGTACACTGGGTAAGTGACATTTTCAGTTCGATGGCATCTGTCGCTGTAGATACGCATGTTCTGCAATAGACTAGTAAGCAGTTATTTCCCCAAAAGCGGTGGATCAGCCTGTAGGAGTGGAAGTAGTCTGAAATAATGTCCTTAATACAGCTTGACCTACTGTGGCTTGTTGTGCGGATAACACGTCTACACAGTAGTGCTTGGTGAATGTGTGAGGCGTAGACCATGTGGCTGCCTTATATATTTCTTGCATTGGGATGTTTCCTAGAAAGGCCATGGTAGCACCTTTCTTTCTGGTTGAGTGTGCCCTTGGTGTAATGGGCAGCTGTCGTTTAGCTTTAAGGTAGCAGATTTGGATGCATTTAACTATCCATCTGGCTATACCTTGTTTTGAAATTGGGTTTCCTGCATGAGGTTTTTGAAATGCAATTAAGAGTTGTTTAGTCTTTCTGATGTTCTTTGTTCTGTCAATGTAATACATTAATGCTCTTTTGACATCTAATGTATGTAGTGCCCTTTCAGCTACGGTATCTGGCTGTGGAAAGAACACCGGAAGTTCCACTGTTTGATTTAGATGGAACGGTGAAATAACCTTTGGCAAAAATTTAGGATTGGTCCTTAGGACGACTTTATTTTTGTGTAGTTGTATAAAAGGTTCCTGTATAGTAAACGCCTGAATCTCGCTTACTCTTCTCAGGGAAGTAATGGCGATGAGAAATGCCACCTTCCAGGTTAGGAACTGTATGTCGCAGGAGTGCATGGGTTCAAAAGGTGGACCCATAAGTCTAGTTAGGACAACATTTAGGTTCCATGAAGGAACAGGTAGTGTTCTTGGTGGTATAATTCTCCTAAGGCCCTCCATGAATGCTTTAATGACTGGTATTTTATATAGGGAAGTTGAATAAGTAGTCTGCAGGTATGCAGATATTGCTGCAAGGTGAATCTTAATGGAAGAGAAAGCTAGGTTAGATTTTTGTAAGTGAAGCAAGTAACCCACTACATGTTCTGGAGTTGTGTGTAATGGTTGTATTTGATTAATATGGCAGTAGCAAACAAACCTCTTCCATTTACTTGCATAGCAGTGCCTGGTGGATGGCCTTCTTGCTTGTTTTATGACTTCCATACATTCTTGGGTAAGTTGTAAGTGCCCGAATTCTAGGATTTCAGGAGCCAGATTGCTAGATTCAGCGATGCTGGATCTGGGTGTCTGATCTTTTGGTTGTGCTGTGTCAACAGATCTGGCCTGTTGGGCAATTTGATGCAGGGTACCACTGATAGGTCTAGCAGCGTTGTGTACCAGGGTTGCCTTGCCCAAGTTGGTGCTATCAATATGAGTTTGAGTTTGCTTTGACTGAGTTTGTTTACCAGGTAAGGAAGGAGAGGGAGAGGAGGAAAAGCGTAAGCAAATATCCCTGACCAGTTCATCCATAGGGCATTGCCTTGGGATTGTTTGTGTGGGTATCTGGATGCGAAGTTTTGGCATTTTGCGTTCTCCCTTGTCGCAAACAAGTCTATCTGAGGTGTTCCCCAGAGTTTGAAATAAGTGTTCAGTATTTGGGGGTGAATTTCCCATTCGTGGACCTGTTGGTGATCTCGAGAGAGATTGTCTGCGAGTTGATTTTGTATCCCTGGTATAAACTGTGCAATTAGGCGAATTTGGTTGTGAATTGCCCAATGCCAAATTTTTTGTGCTAACATGCTTAACTGCGTGGAGTGCGTCCCTCCCTGCTTGTTTAGATAATACATTGTTGTCATGTTGTCTGTTTTGACGAGAATGTATTTGTGAACTATTATTGGTTGGAAAGCTTTTAGTGCTTGAAAAACTGCAAGAAGTTCTAGGTGATTGATATGCAGTTTTGTTTGATGTACGTTCCATTGTCCTTGTATGCTGTGTTGATCGAGGTGTGCTCCCCACCCTGTCATGGAAGCATCTGTTGTTATTACGTATTGTGGCACTGGGTCTTGAAAAGGCCGCCCCTTGTTTAAATTTATGTTGTTCCACCACAGAAGCGAGAGGTAAGTTTGGCGGTCTATTAACACCAGATCTAGAAGGTGACCCTGTGCTTGAGACCACTGTGATGCTAGGCAGTGTTGTAAGGGCCTCATGTGCAGTTTTGCGTTTGGGACAATGGCTATGCATGATGACATCATGCCTAGGAGTTGTAATACCATCTTTGCTTGTATCTTTTGTGTTGGATACATGCGTTGTATGATGGTGTTGAAATTTTGAATTCTTTGTGGACTTGGAGTGGCTACTCCTTTTGATGTGTCTATTATGGCTCCCAGGTATTGTTGTACCTTGCGTGGCCGAATCTTGGATTTTGTGAAATTGACGGTGAACCCTAGTTTGAAGAGGGTTTGTATGATATGATTTGTGTGATTTGAGCACTCTATTAACGAATGGGCCTTGATTAGCCAGTCGTCTAGATATGGGAACACATGTATTTGCTGCCTTCTGATGTGTGCAGCGACTACCGCTAGACATTTGGTAAAGACTCTTGGTGCGGTTGTTAATCCGAAAGGCAGTACCTTGAATTGGTAATGTATTCCTTTGAATACAAACCTTAGGTATTTCCTGTGCGATGGGTGAATTGGTATATGGAAATAAGCTTCCTTGAGGTCTAAAGTTGCCATGTAGTCGTGCAGCTTTAGCAATGGCAATACTTCTTGTAGTGTGACCATGTGGAAGTGGTCTGATTTGATGAAAGTGTTGACTACTCTGAGGTCTAGGATTGGTCTCAGTGTTTTGTCCTTCTTTGGTATCAGAAAGTACAGTGAGTAAACTCCTGTGTTTATTTGTGTGTTTGGCACTAATTCGATTGCATTCTTTTGCAATAGTGCCTGCACTTCTATCTCTAGGAGATTGGAATGGTGTGTTGTTAAATTTTGTGCTTTTGGTGGTATGTTTGGAGGGAACTGTAGAAATTCTATGCAGTAACCATGTTGGATAATTGCTAGAACCCAAGTGTCTGTAGTGATTTCCTCCCATGCTCTGTAATAATGACCTATTCGTCCCCCCACTGGTGTTGTGTGGAGGGGGTGAGTGACATGTGAGTCACTGTTTAGTAGTAGGGGTTTTGGGGCTTTGGAATCTTCCTCTATTTCTAGGGAATTGCCCTCCTCTATATTGTCCCCGAAAACCTCCTCTATACTGTCCTTGGTAACTGGACGGTGTGGCTTGTGAGGTGCTGGCTTGTGTGCTTTGACCCCGAAACCCCCCTCGAAAGGGCGTTTTACGGAATGAGCTGTAATTCCCTCTGCTCTGCGGGGAGTAGAGTGCGCCCATGGCTTTGGCAGTGTCCGTATCTTTTTTGAGTTTCTCAATCGCTGTGTCCACTTCTGGACCGAACAGTTCTTTTTCATTAAAAGGCATATTGAGAACTGCTTGTTGAATCTCTGGTTTAAATCCAGACGTTCAGAGCCATGCATGCCTTCTGATAGTTACAGATGTATTAATTGTCCGTGCAGCTGTATCTGCAGCGTCCATGGAGGAGCGGATCTGGTTGTTGGAGATGGCCTGTCCCTCCTCAACCACTTGTTTTGCCCTATTTTGGAAGTCTTTGGGCAGATGTTCAATGAGATGTTGCATCTCGTCCCAGTGGGCTCTGTCATAGCGCGCAAGTAGTGCCTGGGAGTTCGCGATGCGCCACTGGTTTGCAGCTTGTGCTGCGACTCTTTTACCAGCTGCATCAAACTTGCGGCTTTCTTTATCTGGGGGTGGTGCATCTCCAGATGTGTGAGAGTTGGCCCTTTTCCTAGCTGCTCCTACAACAACAGAGTCTGGTGGCAGCTGTGTTGTGATGAAAGCCGGGTCTGTAGGAGGCGGCTTATACTTTTTTTCCACCCTTGGTGTGATTGCCCTACTTTTGACCGGGTCCTTAAATATGTCTTTTGCGTGCCGGAGCATACCAGGGAGCATAGGCAGGCTTTGGTAGGAGCTGTGGGTGGAGGAGAGTGTGTTGAACAGGAAATCATCCTCGACCTGTTCTGAGTGGAGGCTTACGTTGTGAAATTGTGCTGCTCTAGCCACCACCTGAGAGTACGCGGTGCTGTCTTCTGGTGGAGATGGTTTTGTAGGGTATGCCTCTGGGCTGTTATCTGACACTGGGGCGTCGTATAGGTCCCATGCGTCCTGGTCTTGGTCACCCTGGCTCATGGTGGTGTGAGCTGGGGAGTGTGATGGCGTTTGTGCTGGTGAAACGTTAATCACGGGCGGAGGAGAGGGTGGTGGTGTAACTCTTTTCACCACTTTTGGTTGTGGTGCTTGTTCCGTCTGGAACTCCAACCTTCTCTTTCTCCTAATGGGGGGAAGGGTGCTTATTTTTCCTGTCCCCTGCTGAATGAAGATACGCTTTTGCGTATGGTCCGCATCAGTTGCTTGTAGCTCTTCCTCAAACCTATGCTTCTGCATTTGGGAGGTTAGCGAGTGCTCTTCTGTATAAGAGCCTGAAGCTGGGTCGCTTGCAGTTTGTTTCGGCGTCGAAACTGTGTCTGCGTGTTTTTTCGGCTCCGAGGTGACTTTTTTTCCTTTTCGGGGCCGAAACCTCTCGGCGTCGATCTGTTTCGGTGCCGCTGTCTCGGCGTCGAGCCGTGTCCACACCGGCATCTCGGTGTCGAGGCTTGTCTCCAGCACTTTCTCGGTCCCGAGAAGGCTGCGTGCCGGTGTCTCGACCGGAGTCGGACGATCTCGGCACTGTTTGGGCCTTTTTCGGTGCCGACGGTCGGTCACCGATTTTATGGGTTGAGCCATGGCCTGGTGGCAGTGGCGTCCCCTGGGCCTTGTAAATGTTTCTTTGTGTGGTTTTCGACGTCTTACTCACGGTTTGTGTATCGTCGAATCCTTCGGAGTCTGAGTCTTGGATCGAGAAGGTACCTTCCTCTTCCTGTTCCTCGAACTCCCGTCGGGCTGTCGGTGCGGACGCCATTTGAAGTCTTCTGGCTCGACGGTCTCGGAGTGTTTTTCGGGACCGGAACGCACGACAGGCCTCGCAGGTGTCTTCGCTGTGCTCAGGTGACAGGCACAGGTTGCAGACCAAGTGTTGGTCTGTGTAGGGGTATTTATTGTGGCATTTGGGGCAGAAACGGAACGGGGTCCGTTCCATCGGCGTTCTTCAGCACGCGGTCGGGCCGACCAGGCCCCGACGGAGGATCGAAAAATTACCCCGAAGGGCACCGGAGCTCTTCGATCTTCGATGCGGTGTTGAATGTAAGTATGCCGATCCCGAACGCAACAATACCGACGAAAATCTTCCGAAATTAACTATTTTTTCTGTTCCGAAACTCGGAGCGACAGGAACACGTCCGAACCCGATGGCGGAAAAAAAACAATCGAGGATGGAGTCGACGCCCATGCGCAATGGAGACAAAAGGAGGAGTCACTCGGTCCCGTGACTCGAAAGACTTCTTCGAAGAAAAACAACTTGTAACACTCCGGCCCAACACCAGATGGCGAGCTATTGCAGAACATGCGTATCTACAGCGACAGATGCCATCGAACATTGGGGTATCTGTACTGCTGGAAACCCACGCCCTCTGTCGCCCCGCAAAGGCTGTTTCTTAAATTGAAGGGTTCCGAAAGATTTGGCCGTGTCTGTGTCGATGTTTATAGCCTGCAGGGCATCATCATGTTTTCCAAAGAGGGCTTTCCCATCAAAAGGAAGATAGAAAATATGGTTTTGTAACTCAGGCCTGAATGAAGTTTCTCAAAGCCAACGCTGTCTTCTAAGAACAGTGGCCCCTTCCAATTGCCAAAAGGCAGTAGTAGAGATGTCCATTGCACACTCAATAACCTCCGCTGAGGATCTCTTCCCCTCTTATAAAATATTCTTTGCCTAAGCTTTGGCATTTTCTGGCAGCCTGTCCAAGTAAGGTGTTGTACCTGTCTGTAACAGCTAAGGAATTTGATGCTCTGACCATAAGAGAAGACATCGGAGAAAATCTTTTTGATGTTATCTAGTCTCCTCCCATAGCAGAGATTGGAGTCAAGGGATTCTTGGATGTGCGTTGGGCTGTCTGAGAAATTACTGAGTCTGACCCGGGATGACCCGTCAGACAGGCTGGGGCATCCTCAGGTGCTTTGTATTTCTTGTCTAGGCGGGGGTAGGACTGCAGTTACTGTGGCAGGATTCCGTATCACTTTGAGGTCCTCCTGCTTTATAAAATCGACTATGGATGTTAAGCTTCTTTGGAAGGGTTCCTTAAAGTCATAAAAAAGCAGTCCATCTGCTTCGTCGACATAGACAGTGTAGATCATTTTGCAGCTCTCTTCAGTGGATTATGGAATCCACTGATCTCGTCCAGTGTGGAATCCACCAGAACGGGAGAAGGAGATAATGGTGTGGGTATAAGATAATTCTCCCATTCTGTAGTGACATCTGGTATCTCTCCATCCTCTCATTCGTCAGAGGTTGTTGGATCTTCCAACAGGGTGGTTTGAGGTATATGTCTGGGACTCTCAGGTAGAGGTAACACCATTTGAGTAGGTGTGGAAGGCGGTGGGACTGGTGTCCTTGATGGGATAGGTAATTCCTGTGCAGCAGTAGTAGTGGGTGGAAAGCGCTTTCTGTAATCTGCTGGCATTAACTGCAAGTCCAATATGAGGGACCCAGGTACACGAATAATTACTTCCTGGTATAAGTATTGCTCTCAAGGGGTATAAAAGGTTTGTGGATCATACCCCTCAAACCCATACTCATTGTCAACCTTTCTGGCATTTTACATGTAACTCAGACGGGCTGTGGGCAACACCAAATGGCCCTTTCTCCACAGAATTGTCTTCTTTCAGGTGATGTACTGGGATTAAGGGGGACACTTTACTAGGAGAGGTGTGGGATGGTGTCAAATACTTGTTTGTTCCCTGTTTCTTGGATTTCTCTCTTGTCAATGGTGTCATTGTTGTAGAAGATGCAACTTGCGGCGATGCAGTGGGTCCCATCGACAAGGAGATCGGCGGTGATGTGGCTGACGACAATGCCATTGTCGTCACTGGCGTCCTGGATGTGTAGAGGTAGTTATTTTTTGTGTTGATGAACTTACTAAAGGCGTGGGGTGGTGGTGTGAATGGTTGAAACACTGCACATTGTGGAGACAGTGATTGTAGTACTGGCTGTCTACGTTGCTGTAGAACGCTTTCATCAACGATGATGTCAACGACGAGGGTCTCGTCGACGATGATGTCGATGTTTTTTGCCTTCCTTGAGAACGTAGACGATTCCTCACTGTCAAGACTCAAACAGGCACCTTTCTTGATTTTAATAGCTGGAGCCAAATGAGCAGCCTGCCCTCAATGTCTTTGAGAGTTTTGATAGAAAATGTTTAGCATACCTTGCAGTTCCTCGCTGAATGGTCTGGGTAAAGGCAAAATATACAACCCTTGTGTGGATCTTCAAAATGAAGTCTCTCCTTGCCACAGGTCTAAGAGGCTCTGTAGAGACTCTTTTTCTCCTAATCGGTCATGGTTGGTGCAGTAAAAATCAGATATACACCTGACAATAGTGTAGTGTAGGAGATATTAGTTATTAGAAGTGAAATTTGTGGAAAAATGTAATCTGAAATGACTCTGAAAAGGTGTGACTGAGCAGAGCTCAGTGGAGACTCCCTAGCACGACGAGCGGTAGAACATCTGAGGGACTGAAGCTTCTCACAGGAAGGTCTAAAGGGAGGTAAAGCCTGATTGGCTGAGGTATATCTTTGGTCTCTTTAATAAATGTTTTATATGTACTACAGCCGTGGAAGGAGACTGTTCCAATGTTTTCTTTTATTTGCTCTGTTTCGGAACCTTTTCGGGACCAGATATTTCAGTATGTATAATCCAACAGCCAGGATAAAGGGCGATACCAGATTCACCATTAGTAGTTTGTGATTTGTTGGGTAATAATGGGCACTTTTGAGGAGTGAACAGAAGTTTATTTTCTTAGCTGGTTCAATTGCACAATCACAGATTATACAATAGTGCAAAGCAACAATGTGCAATTTATTTATTCAATGGCCAGCTAAAATGATTAGGGTAAGACAACTGGAACACGCTTATGTGAAAAGGAATAATCAGGTGAGGAAATTTGAGCAGTTATGGAGCTTTTTTTCCCAGGCGACTGATGCTGCTATGGGAAGTTGTTATTGGGAGGCAGTGGGGTGTAGGGGTGGTTCAATAACTGCTACTTTAGGCTGCATCTTTTCACAAGTTCTTCGTTATCACACTTTCTTAAATGCATGTGCAGCATTTTGCATTTTTTAACTGTGTATTTAACTCTATGCTTGTACAGGGGAAGAGTCTTCTGTGTTTTTTAAATAAATATGTAGATGATTGGGACTGTAGCACTTTGCTTTCACCTTTGCACTATGTAGAACTGTGCAACTTTTGGGAATCAAGCAGCAGGAGTACTACTGTGCTTAGTCACACTTTAGCCTGGTGAATGGTCGCATCCGAATTATAATATCAGTAGTTTATGGATGACTAGCTTTCTTTGCCGTATTTCTGTCTATTTATGCAAAATCTAGCTGTTTTAAAGAGCTATGTTTATTGCTTGCTCTTTGCTTCCTTACAAAAAAATGACTAATTGATTTATGGTAACACTGAAATAAAAATCAATAATTTACAAAATGCAATCAGACCCTAAAGAACCCCTTTCTCTGGAGGGTAGTCATGGGCTTAATGTACAGCACTTTCTAAGCCTTGGCCAGGATTGCATAGTAGTACTTATTAGGATGTGTGTCTTTGTGGTCTCCGGTACTGATCGCCAGACTGCCCAAGCAGAGCCACAGCCAAAACCTCTCCTGCATAGAGGTTTTGGGCATGAAACCATGGTAGAATCGCCAATTTCTGAATGCCCAGGTGAAGGGTGCGGAACTGATCCAGAACCTACAGTTTAATCTCAACTGTTTGCCCCAACCTAGACGGTGACTACTACCAAGGGCTTGCTCTTAAGACTTGGGGAGCTACACTGAATCAGTGGGAGCTTTAAGGAGGTCTGTAGGACTACAAGCAGGGTTGAAGGTACCTGTTCCTGTAACTAAGGTTTCAAGAGGACTCCCTAGCCTTCAATTTGGCATCTAGAGCAGTGGTTCTGAACCTGTGGTACGGAGACCCCTGATGGGCTGTGAAGCCTACTTAGAGGGTTAGCAACTGCTTAGAAAATAACTAACATATTAATAAAGTTGATATAAAGAAAAAGAATGTGAAGTTGAAAATGTAAAAAAGTTCTGTACACGTGATGGGATTTGAAATGGAAGGCTGAAAATGAAGTTAATATCCTTTCGTGGGAGCAGTGCATTAAACAGAATATAATGAGGATGATAAGTGGTCTCAACTGAATTTCAAAAAGCTCCCAACTTCCCATTAAAATGTTGTTTTTTTCATATTTGAGAGTTTTACAAAATATTACTTCATTTGTGTATTTGTTTTCTATATTCTTTATGGATTGCTTTGCGGTTCAAATCAGGGAAAAAGCTTAGCCCGTGGACCCCAGCTTCCAGTAATGACTCACTGAGGGTCCTGTATCCCAATAAATATTTAGTGGGGGTCTCCGGGTTCTAGTAATTATTAAGTGGGGGTCCACAGAAGTCAGAAGGTTAAGAACCACTGATCTAGAACATATTAAAAGTAGTCTGGGGTGAAGACTGTGGACAGCTCTGATGCAGAGAGCCTGCACCAGATGGAAGTTGGGAAGGTTTTGTTAATACCTTGTACAGATGTTCCTGGTCCAAAGGATTAAACAAGGAGTCTACTTTCTTGGGAGGGATGCCTTGGCAGGAGAATATCCAGAAGAGATTGTATCAGAGTTTGTGCAGAGAGGAGAGCAGCATGGGAGCTTATCTCTATAGCAAGGTAGAAAAGACAAAGAATGAACCTACTTGGTATGGTGAAATTGCATCAGAGAATGCCGATGAGAGAGCTGGCTTGACCCCTGGCTCCTGCCAGTCTTAGGAGTCACCAGCACAAAATAAGTCTTGGTCCCGGACCCACTGTCCAGGAAGGGAGACCTGCTCAAACTCTCTGTACAACAGGTTTGCAACATCACACACTGAAAGAAGGACTGTATAGAACAACAATGGTATGAGACCCCAGGGTTGAGCAGGGTTCTGCTCAATAGTTCAAAATAACCTCGGTAGTCTAGCAGGTGTATTAGCTGGCGGAGGCTCACCAACCTTAGCTTTGAGCCTCTTCCCTAGACTATGACAATTGTATTGAGCTGAGATTTGGTACTAGGGAAAAGTATGACAATTGTATTGAGCTGAGATTTGGTACTATGGAAAAGTAGCTATGTAACTTTGTACTTTTCTCTTTTAATGGGTTACTCACACAACTTGTACAGGGGGTGAAGGTAACTTCCAATTGGAAGGCACCATGTATGTGACCAAGCTGCTGTACTTGCCTTGAGGTTCTTTTTGCCGACATTCAATGTCTCCTGCAGGACTGATGCACGGTTTGTCTGCAATTAAGTCAAGTAATCCTTAGATAACTGTGACCATTTGCAGCAGGACTACACCCTATGACACAATGTAGGCCAGCTGCTGCAAACAACTAGTGGCAGTAGTTGAGGTCTTGCAGCATAAGCTGAGTTGAATAAAAACATGGAAGGGAAAAAGTCAAAATAGATGGAAAACAATTCAAAGGGTATTAGAGAAAACCCTGAATTAGAAAAAAAGGAACATGAGGTAAGTAGGTTCTGGTGCATACCTTTCAGGGGAAACAACTGGCAACGGTGTGCAAATCTGTAAGAAATAGACTACGTGCCATGCAGATGAGTGGAATGATGCATTTACGTCCCCTCCAAGAGATTAGTTAGAAAGAAATAAGCAAGTGGACCCTTACGTTGCTTTCCTGTTTCCTTTCAGACCCCCCCCCCACTTTACATAATGAACTGCAGGCACAAGGAACACCTATTTAGTGTGTGTGTGTGTGTGTGTGTGTGTGTGTGAATGGAAGAACAGTGACAGGGGCACAGAAAACTAAAAGAAGCAAGCCACCATCAAACATGACTCCTACCCACACTAAGTACCACCAGTACCGTAATACCAAGTGCAAATTTCTGAAGGAATGGGTGGGACTCACTAGCTATGATGTCCTGAAGTATCAAGAAGCTTGCATTTTTGCTTAGAGAGTGAAGGAGCCTGCCAACCCTGTAGGTGTGTCTGTTCTGTGAGGACTGAGGTGCAGCATGTTCAAGTGTTTGTGAGACACCATGAAGAGAGAATTGTTGGAAAGCGACCTGTTGGACCAGAGCATCAGCGGACCTGCAGACACTGCTGGGAACTGTAATTCTGCAAGCACAGAGACCTTCTCAGACCTGCTAGAACTAGCAAAGTATGATCAAACTATGCAGGGACTGCAGATACAAAATAGTGACAACCCAGAAGGTACTGCATCTGCCCAAAAGTTGCCCGTGCATTGAGGACCCCACCAACTTCAGCAAGAGCCCTTCAACAAGGCCCTGAGGCTTGGGACGTTCACAGTCAGGGATGGGACTGTACCATATTAGGACAGCACTTCGTGCAGCCAAAAACATCCGGAATGGACTTATCACTGTACAACGTCCTATGCACGAAGCAGGAGATGTGTAGAACTCTGGTCACAAGCACCCCCATTCAGCAGAAGGGTGTGGGCGTGCCATAGGCCCTGGGCAGCCGAAGCAGGTCTGAGGTGACCAATTATAGCTACAAGTGGTAATAGACTTGAGACTGTGTGTACAAGATGTCTGAGGATGACTAACTGTGCTTTAGATATATTCATGCTAATGTTGGCTTCAGAGAGGTGTGTGTGGGGTTGGGGGTAGGTGCAGAACCGGGAGAGCGGGGGACAAGAGGGCAGGGGAGTGAGAACAGTGAGGGTGCATGAAAGGCACAGAGATATTACTAGTGAGTAGTATTACATTCTATTGTGTAATAAAGTACTTTTTTCCACAAAAGGTAAGCACAGGCTGGACAGTCTCTTTTTGGGTTCTTGGTTGACTGTTGAGCTAAACTCAAGCACAACCACACTTCCTTCCTAAGAAGCCTGCAACTGATACCAGTGGTTCTACTTGTCCTAAGTTTACTGTCTAACTGCATCAATGCCAAGTCTCTCAGGCTGAAAATAGATAAGCCTACGGTGTTTGTGTTTGGTAATTCTTTCATCTGGACCTCAAAGTGGTGGCTTGACTATTTAGGTGCTTGTCTGGTACTCTCCTCCACTGCAAGCAATTTAGGTTGATTTTGATAACAAACTCTTGTTTGAAAGGCATCCCAACTAATTAACCCCAGCATGCTCCTTTACTATAAAATAATCATGAAAATCATTCCCTTACTGACTAGTTCACATAAGAAAACATTTGTTCAGTCTCTTAGCTGATTAGATAATTGTAATTCTGCGTTTATAGGACCTACTACTATTCTTTTTAATAAATTGCATTTGGTGCAGAAAATAGCTTCTAGACTCATGTTAGGCCTTAGTAGGAATACTGGCCTTTATACTCACCTTCTCTTGCTTCCGTGGCAAACTATGTTTAATCGCTTTACCTTCAAAGCGTGGAGCGTCGGTCAAAGTCACATATGGCTCTCCGCCTAACAGCTACAAGACTTCTCCCTTCTTCCCTCATCTGCGGACTACACTCTTCCACTCTCGCATAATACATCTGGTGAGCACTCCTAAATTTAAGAGATTGTACACAGGTAATCAGGACTTTTCTGCACTGACCACACAGGCATGGAGCGAACCTGGCTGCCGCACGTGCAAAACAAATCTCTTGAAATTTCAAACTATTAAAAACAGACTTGCTCCTTCTGTAAGTTGCGTACTTTTAGCATTTCTGCCAGCACCACTATACCGAGTTGGTTAATTGCCTGCCTTATACATTTTTTAATTAACCAGTTTTCAGAGCTATAGCAAGACACATCGTAGGTCATCAGAGGCAAACAACCTCACTCTCCTCGTTTGGGCCCAGTAGCTAGTGTCAAACCGGGTCTGACAGAGCCCATTTCTGGTTGTGCCATGAGTGTCATGACCAGTAAAGGTCACTTACTTGTTGTTCCAGTTCTAGCATAGAAGGAATCTTCATGAAAGTCAAACTTCAGTAATTCCCCTCTGCGTGTGTGGACGTCGGAGCAACTTTAATTGATTGTCCATTATCCTATAAGCAAAGGGTACTAATGCCCATGTGATGATAGACACTCTTCTGGGAGCCTATCAAAGGTGAATATTGCTTCCTGAATACTGAATCAAAAAAAGAAAAATTCTGAGAAAAGGGCCCAGTTCTTTTAAGGTTCCAGGAAATTCTCTTACCAATGATGTACTGTACTGTATTCACAGTTGCCTCACTGAGCCAGTCCTTTTTTCTCCGATCCCTGTCAGGCTCTTAAAGCAGGTGAGATTTCACACCTCTGTTGCGACTAAAATGTTGGCCAAATGTTCAAATTTCTCTCAACTACTTAATGTTGAGTGGAGTGGTTTTTTTTTGCTGTAGGGAAGGTTGTTTCTTTTTCAGTCAAATGCCTGTCCTCTTTGAGAAGTGCTCGTCCTGATGGAGGGAAAAGAGGTCTCAGAACCACACAAGGCCTACCTCCCAGCTTCACATTCAGTTAAAAAATGAGGTATTTGTGAGAAAAAAAATGGTTAGACCAGGAAGTGATTAGACTTCGAGGGATGTCAAAAGTCATGACTCCCGAGGAATCGAAAGAGGAAAAGAAGAGAATGGAGAAATCATCCACTCATGCACTCTCTGAAAAGACGACAGTGGATGAAAATGCCTCCCGAAGGATAAGACTTAAAGAGGAGACTGAGTGCAAAAGGTCACCACTACTTTCAGTGTCATTCAAGATGGATTAATTACATAACAGCAAACACGTCCGAAGCATCGGCATTAATGTGAAACTCAGTAAGCACACAAAGCAGTAAAACGCGTGTTTCAGAGGCGAGACGCACGCGCCTATGGAAGCCTCACCGTCAACAGCAAGATACCTGCAACGCAGGCTGGAAAATTGTTTTTGGGGAATTTGACAGGCTATATGCAGGAAACAAGTTCACCTAAAATAGGTGCTCAACAGGTGCTGTTCATCATGTGCACACTGCGATCTGTGTTTTTAAATGAATGGACAATATAAATATGAATGGTACGCTGAGGTCCATGCACGTATAGGGGAATTATTTTAATATTTACGGCTATCAACAGAGATCCTATGATGCACACAAAACCACAATTTATAGATTATGGGCTGAAAAAAGTACGTAGTTTGAGCTATGACAGAGCGGTGATGACACTGGATAGAATCTAAAAATAATGCAATCACTCACACACACAAGGAGGAATGCTTCATCATTGGCATTTCCTCGCCGAAGACATGATTATATGTCTAAGGAGGGCTTTCCTTCAGCTCTTAAAAAAATATTTTATAAAGAGTAGAGTAGCTGACTGTAGTAATTAAAATGACTCATTTAAATGTTACAATTGGTTAGTGGTTGGGAATGTATTCATTATTGTCACCTCCCTATCACAGCAACGAGTTGGTCATTGCAACAGTGTGCAGAAAAGGAAAAACTTTTATATACAACATTCTTCAAGTGTTGAAGGTGTAGGATAGGACTAGCACAGAAGCTACCATTACACCCCTGAAGCTACAAGACAGGATTCTGGAAAGTATAGACCATCCTGTATCAGGAACCTGTTCTTGGGTACATCTCAGAATGTCTGCCACCAAGAGCAGTCATTACTCTGGGGCACCTGGGCGCCATGAATGGGCTCCATTTCAAGGGCCATGCAGGACAACGGAATGATTTGCACATGACATCAACACCTCACCATCATCTTTCTCACAAAACACTTGTCCTGCAATCTAACTTTCCAAATGAGGTCGTGGCTGGCGTAACACTAGCAGCACTGCTGTGCAAGCATGTCTATAGAGTCCACACATGATCTGCCTACAACATAAAAAGGTCTCTGACACCTAGTCAACAGAATGCTCTTCACACCTGTGGTTGGTGAGCTGTACTTTGTATTCTCCAATGATGTACTTATGGCATGTCTACCAGGTTCATCGCATAATAGCTGATGAAGCCATCTCCTCCTATGGACTTTACTGCTCTGCACATTGACCTTCAATCCAGCCCTCTAGTGTTTGCTCATCATCACCAATAGGTAATACCAGCAGGCAGTTATCTATTATAGAACGGGGTCAATTTGTCAATTCATATTTTGCTAAAGTCTGACCCTCTTTTCCACTCCCTCACAGGCACTGTGGTCACTGAGGGGTTATCCAGCTGTTCATGCGCCCCTCCTCCAGTCCACTATGAGGAAGAAGTATGGCGTGGGTCGCCCTTTCCTGGGTGTCCATATTCAACATTTTCATGGGGTTCACAATCAGAGAAGCCAATGGATGACAGTTAAAAATTATACAAATAGTGTACTAGGAGAGGTTCTAGCCTACTGCCAATTCCGCAGAGCAGGTGTTGGGGCAAAGCCGTTTTGCAGCTGGCACTACATGATAGCACTATGTTAAGTGCTGCCATAAGCTTACTCTGAAGGGAAGGGCTAGGCTGAGTCGCTCCATATGCTAACACTTCAGGATAGGACCATGGAAACTGCTGATCTAATGCAGACACTGAGTTTTGGACTAGGTTAAATATAGAGAAAATGCTGACACAGCCAGGCAGGATTATTGGATTTGCACACCTTTCAATGTTGGCAGTGCAGAGAAGAAGAAAACAAGTTACTTACCTGTAACTACAGTTATCCAGTATTGGTATCTTTCATAAATTCACATGCTTGAATCATCCCCGTCGTCGAAGTGGGAGTCCCACGGTACATAAAATAGCAATAAATAATAAATATATATTTTTTTTGCCATAGGCTATAATGGAGCCAGAGCTTGCTCATATAGCCTATCCATGTCCTTTTGTGAAAGGACCCAAACCTGCCTGCTGTCCAATCAGGCACCAGCACCCTCTAGAACTTTATCCATAGAAGCTCCCTTCCTCAGATTTTCCAGCACGAGAGTGAAAAATTAAAACCTGAGAGGAAATGCGAGCATCAAAGGGGAGGCGGGTGGGTCGCATGTGAATTTATGAAAGATATCAATACTGGATAACTGTAGTTACAGGTAAGTAACTTGTTTTCTTATCCAGTATTGGATCTTTCATAAATTCACATGCTTGAATCTGAATAGACAGCAGTATGGTTGATAAACATTGTATCCAGCGTGGGTGGAGGGTGCGAGCATGAAGACCCTCTATCTCAAATATAAATAATAATAATCATAATAATAATAATAATAATAATAATAATAATAACAATCATAGTAAACTCATACATTTCTGACCGTGAGTTACGAAGGAATACAGATACTTTAAGTACGTATATATATATGTGTATATATATATATATATATAGTAAAATTCATGTATATGTATACACATTCATAAGTACATACATACACTTTACATATTCACATGGAAGCATAATAGAAACATGGTTATTTGCATCTCAAACCATATGACTATAACTAAGGAAAGGTCTCACCTTAATGAAAGAGATGGCATAGCACAGCTTGTCCTACTAGAGAGTCTGTTCTTTGTGATGACTCCAAACAATAGTGCTGCGTAAAGGAGTGCGTAGTTTTCCATGTCACAGCCTGGCAAATTTTTTCAAGGGCAATACCTTGAAACAAAGCAGCCGATGTGGAGACTGCTCTTGTGGAGTGGGCTCTCGGGCGCCTAGTCAAGGGTTTTCCTGCCTTGGTGTGACAAAATTGGATTGTTGAAGAAATCCATCGGGCTATAGTGGCCTTGGTTACTCCTGTTCCCTGACGTCCCAGAGAATAAGATACTAGGAGTTGGTCTGACTTCCTGATGTGCTTGGTACTTTGCAGGTAACATTTTAGGCATCGTTTGATGTCCAAAGAATGGAGAGTTCTCTCTGCTATCGTAGTAGGGTTTGGAAAAAAGGTTAGTAGAATAACGGGTTCATTGAGGTGGAATGAAGATGGAACTTTGGGAATATATTTGGGATTGGTTCGGAGCATAACGAAATCCTCAGAAAAAACTAAAAAGGGTTCTTTAGTAGTGAACGCCTGTATATCACTGACTCTCCTGGTAGAGGTGAGAGCGAGCAAGGTTGACACTTTCCAGGTGATGTACTTGAGATCAGCCCTATGGATGGGTTCAAAAGGGGCTTTCATGAGTTGGGAGAGAACAATATTAAGGTGCCACTCTGGCGGAGGTAAGCGTACCGGAGGAAAGGTGCGGCACAGCCCTTTCATAAACTGTTTGATGACTCTGGTTGAACCAACAGACGGCATTGTTAGCCGATCGTCTGTAAGAGGCTATAGCTGCTAGGTGAATCTTGACTGATGCATAGGCAAGACCAGCTTTGGAAAGGGAGAGCAGGTAAGGAAGAATTTGCTCAGGATTAATTTGAAATGGGTGAAAATTGTTCTGAGAACACCAAACACAGAACCTCTTCCATTTTAGTTTGTATGTCTTGTTCGTGCTCTCTGCTCGTGCTTTAGATAATATGAGCCTACATTCTTGATCGATGTTCATATCTTGTAACTCTCTGTACTCAGGAGCCAAGCATGCAAGTGCAGTGAAGTTGGGTCAGGATGTAAGATGAGACCCTGATTCTTCGTTAGAAGATTGTGGTTGCAAGGGAGACGGACTGGATTGGCTATTGACCGGAGGAGGAGCTCCGTGTACCAGTACTGCCTCGGCCACTTGGGGGCTATGAGAATGATCTTGCAGCATTCGGTCTTCATTTTCCTGAGGAGTCTGGGAATCAGTGGAATGGGGGGAAAAGCGTATGCAAAGATCCCGGACCATCTTATCAAAAGAGCATTTCCCCACGACCCCGGGAGTGGGTATCGACTGGCGTAAAACTGGCATTTGGCGTTCAGATTGGTGGCGAACAGGTCTAGGATCGGCCGACCCCATCGTTGGAAAATGCTCTCGAGTATGGTCTGGTTGAGTTCCCACTCGTGACAGTTGTCATCTGTCCTGCTGAGAGAGTCCGCTAGAGCATTGTTGACCCCCGTCAGGTGCTCTGCCCTGAGGCGGACATTGTTCAGTGTGAGCCAGTTCCAGAGAGACTGAGCTTCTCTTGAGAGAGAGAGAGAGATCTTGTTCCTCCCTGCTTGTTGATGTAGAACATGCTTGTTGTGTTGTCTGTTCTGACTAACACTGATGATCCTGTGATGCGTGGCAGAAAAGCCTTGAGCGTGAGATGAATCGCCTTCAGCTCTAACAGATTTATGTGCATCTCTTTTTGGAGCTTGGACCATCTGCCTTGAATGCGTATGTCCTGTAAGTGGCCTCCCCATCCTTCCAAGGAGGCGTCCGTGGTGATAACGAAATCTGCTATTGGTGCCAGAAAAGTTAGACCGTGGGAGAGGTGGTTGATGTGAGACCACCATTCTAACGCCTGCCGAATCTTTGGTGTGATAGTTATTAAGTCGTCGAAGGATCCTTGTGACTGGGTCCATTGAAGTTGTAGTTCTTCTTGTAGAGGCCTCATTTTGAGTCTTGCCAGCGGTACTAGGACTATGGCTGAGGAAATCATGCCCAGAAGCGATTTGAATAGTCGTACTGAAACAAACTTTCTTGCGGAGATTGTGACAGCCAATTGGGTCAGCTTCTGCTGCCTTGCTAGGGTAAGATATGCCTTGTTTTGGATAGTGTCTAATTCTGCTCCCAGGAAAACTCTCCTGCGTGCGGGAAACACGACTGACTTTTGTAGGTTCACTGTTAGACCCAAACTGTTGAATAGTTTTAGGCAGGCATCTGTGGCTTTTAAAGGAAAGTAGGGATGATGGAGCTTTTATGAGCCAGTCGTCCAGGTAAGGGAACACCTGGAAACCCTTGCTTCTGAGGGAGGCTGCGACTGGGGCAAGGCATTTTGTGAAGATTCTCGGAGCTGATCTGAGGCCAAATGGTAGGACTCTGAATTGATAATGGGCACCGGCTACTGTAAAACTGAGATATTTGCGATGTTTTTGGTGTATTGGAACGTGGAAGTAGGCGTCCTGGAGATCTAAAGTTGTCATAAAATCTCCAGGATTCAAGAGGTGCAAGATATCTGACAGTGTGATCATCCTGAAGGATTGTTTCCGAAGGAACTTGTTGAGTTTCCTGAGGTCTAGTATAGGACGCCACTCTCCTGACTTCTTCCTTATGAGGAAAAAACAGGAGTAGAATCCGAGACCCCGTTGTTGCAGAGGAACTGTCTCTATAGTCCCTTTGGCCAGAAGGCTGAAGACTTCCGCTTGAAGCAGACGAAGGTGGAGAGAGCTGCCTGATGTTGGTGGGCGAAGCGGTGGCTTTTGTGTGAATTCCAGGGTATGACCTCTTGTCACTATATCTAGCACCCACTTGTCTGTTATCTTCTTCCACTCTTGGATGAAGTTGGAAATGTTTGCTCCTATTTGTTGATGTTGCGGGCATTGGGGGAGCATAGCCGGTGCCTGTAGAAGATCATTGCTTTCTGGGTTGATCTCTGGATTGCGAACCCTGCCTTCGTTTCCCTCCTTGTCTGGTATAGGAGGCAGTCGATGATTGCCTGTACTGCTGGTGGTATGAAGGCCTGTACGGGGATTGTTGGTATTGTCTATGAAAGGAACCTCGAAATGAGGTGAAACCTCTCCCTCTAGCCCCTCGAAAGGGCTGCTTCCGGTACTGCAGGGTACCCAGGGACTTGGCAGTGTCTGTGTCCGTCTTAATGGTTTGAAGTGCGTCATCCACATGTTTGCCAAACAAAGATTCCCCATCGTAAGGCATGTCTAAAATTCAGGACTGCACTTCTGGTCTGAAAGATGTGGCCTTGAGCCAACCTTGACGTCGTAAGACAGCGGCACCCGCTAGTTGGCGGAAACCAGTAGAGGCTATGTCCAAAGCGCAGTCAATAATCTCTTCCGACGCACGCTCACCTTCCTGTAGGATCTTTCGTGCCTCTTCTTATTTTTCGGGATGAGGTCCAGGAAAGGTTGCATGTCGGACCACATTTGACGATCATATCGGCCTAAAATTGCTAATGAATTTGCTGCCCTGACAGTGATTGCGGACATAGAGGAGAATCTCTTGCCTATATTATCCAGTCTGCGACCTTCCTTGTCTGGAGGAGTGGAGATAGGCGTTGATGGATTTTTGGAGCGTCTTTGAGCAGCCTGTGAAATGACCGAATCAGGCTTTGGATGGCCAGTAAGGCATGCTGGAGAATCTTGGGTTGCCTTATATTTTTTATCCAGTTTTTGTGGAACTGGAGGAACCGTAGCCGGATTCCGCATAATTTTTGTGCCCTCGCTCCATATGTAATCAATAATCGGAATGGACCGTACCGACTTCCGTGATTGCTCTTTGAAATCATGTAGGAAACATTCCGATTGGGAGACAGATGTTGGGAGGTGGAAACGTACTGCGGCTCTGTCCATAAGATTATGGAAACCACCTATGTCCTCGGGCGGCGAATCTGAGGGGTGAGGGGGTGGTGGAGAAGGAGTGGGTGCCAAGTAATCATCCCATTCCTCGGTAGGATGTTGTGGAGTTGAAATTTCTCCTTCTTCTTGTTCTTCTTCCCCTGAAGTGGAACCTTCATCTCTGGGGGGTGCAGCTAACACCGAGTGTGATGTTGATCTTGGAGTAGCTGGAGGAGGAGGAGCATTAACTGGCGTCACCGTAGAGACCGGGGCCGGTGGTTGACCTTCCGCTGGAAACCTTCTCCTATAATCATGAAGCATGGATTGTAAAGCCTGGATTAAGGAGGAAGGCATTTGTACGGTGTCTCTGTGTTGAGGCTCTCGTGTTTCGTAGTACTGCTCCTGATGAGAGTAGTATGGTTGATACTGTTCATACTCATCCTCTTCATCGTCATCTTGGTATTTGACATGGAGCTGCGAGGGGCTATGTGCATCTCCGAAAGGACCTTCGTCCGATTCCTCCCAGTCAAGAAGATGACTGGGTAGTAAAGCTGACACCTTGTTTGGAGATGTGTCGGTTGGATAAATGTCCTGTGCAGGTAGATTTCTGATGCTGACCATGGCTCGGAGATCTGGAGACCTGGAAGAGGTAGGAGTGGCCTCAACCCGTCTACTAGGCATCACTGCTGTCGATGGTGTGAAAGTTGATGCAGCCGTGGATGGTACAGATTTTTCCGTCGACAGTGGCCTCGTTGACGATGGTCTCGCCGACGATGGTCTCGCCGACGGTAGTGTCGTCGACGGTAGTTTCTTTGACCCCGTCAGTGGCGAAAGCGCCGATGAAAAAGGTGTCGCTGAAGTTATAGTCGACGGGGCAGTCGTCGACGGTGCCGATGGAGTCTTGAGCGAGGGGATCGGATCCCTTACCGTCGATGTTAAGGTCGTTGACGACGGTCTCGTCGACGATGAAGTGGAGACAGTAGATGTAGGTACCGTCGTCGTCGCCACGGTCGTCGACGGTGTTGTCGTCGTCGATTTAATTTTTAGAGTCATTTTTCCAGAAGTGGAAGGCTCTGAAGAAGGAGATAGATGGTAGGACTCCTTCTTTTGAAGAGGAGAGGAAGGCTCAGAGGAGACTGAAGTCTGTAAGCCCTTCCCATGATGAGATTTTTGCCTCTTCCTGGATTTTTCTATGTGGCCTAGGTCCTCAGATCTGGACCTTTTAGGTGGCCTCTCTGACCCACTCTCCTCACCTGAAGTACAGGATTTGGCATGTAACCATGTCAGGAGCCTGCCCTCCCGGTCTCTGAGGGTCTTTGTGGAGAAGGTACGACATATTTTGCAGTCCTTAACCTGATGTTGTGGGTAGAGACAGTACAAACAGTCTTTATGTGGGTCATCCACATGGAGCCTTTTCTTCCCACAGGTCTTGCAAGGGCGGAAAAGGCCTTTTCTAGAAGAATTTGACATATTTCAAGCTTTTTTGAGAGGAAAATCTCTGAAGTAGAAGAAAAAACTGAGCAGAGCTCAGGGAAACTCCCTTCACACGACGTGCGGTAGAAAATCTGAGGAAGGGAGCTTCTCTGGAGAAGGTTCTAGAGGGTGCTGGTGCCTTATTGGACAGCAGGCAGGTTTGGGTCCTTTCACAAAAGGACATGGATAGGCTATATGAGCAAGCTCTGGCTCCATTATAGCCTATGGCAAAACATTTTTTTTTTATTATTTATTGCTATTTTATGTACCATGGGACTCCCACTTCGACGACAGGGATGATTCAAGCATGTGAATTTATGAAAGATCAAATACTGGATAACTAAGGGTATGTGTGTGTCTGACCCCTGACCCTGTAGGTCATAAGTAGGGCAGGTCCTATCTTTCAATCGCTGACAGTGTAGGGGCAGGCTACAAATGCTCTATTCTAATGTGGACACTGCAGGCAGGACAAACAAATGCACGGCTCTACCTGTGACACTACAGGGCAGGAGACATTGAAATACACTGTCCTACTGCTGACCCTTAAACACCAGACTAACAGGAATGCTGTCTCGATGTGAACACTCCATGCAAAATAGGAGCGGTAGATTTGTTCCACCGTTGACAACGGAGTTCAGGACTACGGAAGGATTTGTACTACCATTGGTGATACTACATGGCAAGACTTGGGAAGCCGCTGACTTCCACTACAGATTAGGGATCATTCAGTATGTGTTGGTTCCGAGCAAATTGAATAACACCCTGCCAGTCCTCTCAACAAGTTATGCGAACTCTCGGAGTCCATTTCTTTACAGCGTTTGGGTCTATGCCCTTAGCCTTTCTTTTTACAAGACATCCTTTTCTCATTCTGATGCAATCATGCTCCTCATCAGCCCTCACCATATTCCCCATTTACCTCAGGCCTCGGACTCCACAGCCTCACAACAGGGTCGATGCCACTGCTGGCCAGAAAGCAGTAGCTGGGGTGGGGCTGGAGGCAGTTCACAATCGACTCATCCCCCTGTAGCACCCGGACTAGGTTAGTAGTTTCTTTCTCCCAGATGAAGAAGGAACCATCATCTGAGCCACTGATGATATACTGTGCATTGCTGTAAGAGGAAAACGGGAAAGGTCAGAGCTATTGCAATTAGGCATCAGAAAGCAACAGAACACTAACTTTACAGCTTAGTGTGTTTCACAGATTCCTCACTTTTTAAAAATATACTTTTATTGTTTACTTTGGAGTGTACAAAGTAGTACAGTACATCACAGTTATTGTCCCTGAGAGCTACAGAGAAATCATACTTGTCCCGTTTTGTAATGTAAGCTTAGAGCATTTGGACCAGATTTCTTTTTTTTAAAGTAGTTCTTGATTAAAAAATGTGATCTGTAAACATCTTGGTTAGGACAGTAGCAGTCGACGGATGGCAGGAGTACACAGTCAATACAATTAACTTGCCCTGAGATCCCAGGGTACTAAACCCCCCGGTGGTAGTGTAAGAACAAATCAGAAACAATTCACTTTCCACATAAAGGGAAAGGCACCGAATGGGATAACCAACGGAGCAGAACCAACTCTCTCCCTGAATGAGCCTGGGGGTGACATGTCCTACTATCATGACTATTCAGAACCCTAATAAGAAGTCAAGTGTACCTAGAAAGAAGCATAAACGTGGCAACAAGCACCAAACTTGGGAAAGAACTATTAGTGTCAGAAGTGTAAATAGCCCAGCGGAAGCGCCACACTGATGTGAGTGCCAGCTATCATCAGACGAGGGGAGAATGGGCGAAGAACCAACTAACAGCCCTGAGTGGAAACATCCCAGGGGGAAAGTCTCCAAGGTGTCTCCGCAGTCAGCGCAGCTAAGAACAGTAGGGGCAGGAAACCAACCTGACATCCAAGGCCAATGAGCCACTCTGGAAGGAAAACGTCCTACTGCAATAACACCAGCAGGCCAGAGAGCACCAGCGAGGGAACACCCAGTCTCAGGGTATCTCTCGACCATCTTAGCCAACAACCCATGAAGACAAGCATCCCAGGCATCCAGTGAAGGAGCTGCTGCACGTTGGGGAGGTAGTCTAAGCAGACAACCAGTTAAGAAGGTCCTTCAACCACAGTGACAGCGATGTCGCTGACACGGACTTTCATGCCATAGCAATACAGCACTACAGGAGTACGAATGCCATATCGATAAACATAACAATGTATCAGTTCTTCCGTGTATGAGCAGGGTCCCACCCAGGAGGCCATGATGTTAGACAGGATCTTGATGACTTCCCTCCAATAACGGTCTATCTCTAGGCAGGCCCATACCATTTGATAAAAGTCAGCCTCAAGGCAGGGGCGGCAGGGGACACTTCTGTGGCACACCAGGGAAGATACAATGAAGTTGCAAAGGGGTCATATGTGTCTGATGGACATATTTAAACTAGGTATATTTCAGACGAGAGAACCTGAAAACCCCCTGTACCTGCTCCAATGCACAGGACCACAATCTGTCTACTAGGTCCTGGCCAAGAGATAGAGCCCACCTATCCTTCTAAGTCTGGAGGGTCTGAATGCAATGCTCTAATAATCCGCTGTATAGTAGGGCAACTACATGCCTGCCCATACCATGCCACAAGAGTACCTGCGACACCGAAGATGTGCCCGGCTTGGAGCACTATGGCCACCACACAGTCTCGACAGTCGCCACCAAGGCGTTGTGTGTCAGGAAATGGCCTTCATGAATTTTACAAGGCGCCCTGAGGTCCTGAAAGGACATAAAGAGTTGATGCTCATACAGGTACCCCAATGTAAGAACATCCACCGCCATCCAAGCTCACGTACCCAGATGGCATGCAAATTCACCAGATGGGCAAAAAACTTATGCAAGGCCACTCTTTTCCTCCCAGTACCCCAAATCAAGTCAGAGAGGAGTGCATTCAGTTCTCATAAAAAGGACTGGTGTAGGAGGACAGACAAACCTGAGAAATGATAAACCAACCGGAGTAATACAAGCATTTTTGCAATGAAGAACTTGACCACTGGAGAGAGTGATAAGGAGTTTCAGGACATTAGAGAATGGTGCACTCACAACAAGGGACTACCCAGATTGCCATCAATCAGGTCCCGTTATGCATGGTAAACATTCACTTCGAGGTAACAGAAGGTGTCATATTGCTAAAGCAGACCCAAAAAGCGTGGACCCTCCTGCTCTGCCTCAGGGAGTCTATGCAGAGGGAACAGTCCGAACTTAGACCAGTTCAACCTCAATCCAGAGGCTTCACCAAAAGCATGTAACGCTGCCACCACCCCAGGTAAGTCCTGGTGAAAATCCCAGAAGTATATTAACGAATCATCCGCATAGAGACCACCTCTCGTGCAGCACCACTCCGTATGTCCCAATGCGGGTCTTGTTGACAAACATCTTGAATCTTGGGGTTCTAAAATAAATTAAGAAAATATATTTTTCTATATAAAAACTATTGGCCTGGAGTTAAGTCTTTGGGTGTGTGTACAACAAATGCTTAACACTACCCTCTGATAAGCCTACTGCTCAACTACACTACCACAAAATAGAGCATTAGAATTATCAAATGTTGCCACTATCAACCTCCAAGGGGAACCCTTGGACTCTGTGCACACCATCTCTCACTTTGAGATAGTATATACAGAGCCAGCTTCCTACACTGCCCTAGCCAATCTTAGAACCTGCCTGCACTCCTCAAGAATGAATAAATAACTCAGATCAAATTCTTGATGAGCAAGGCTGTCAACTAAAGGAAGCATGAGTTGTGGTGTTTGTTCCCTGTTCCTTAAGCAGTCACATCTGGGTTGAACCAAACTGGTTCTTGGTTAAACATGTGGGACAACTCCAGATACAAGGGTTGACACAGCTATGCTAGAGCCACTAAGAGGACCTTGCAGTGCTCACTTATTCTTGCAAAACTCTGTGGGAACTATAGAAAGAAATGGGAATGTGTACTTAAATATTTACTAACCAGTTCACTGTGAAAGCCTCTCCTTGCAATCTTGGGCTGCACCAGCTGCGTGCAAACTAGGGTATTTGGAGTTCTGGCTTGTCACAAACATGTTTCACTGGGAAGAAAGCCACGTTTGAAATACTAGATTTCATTACTTGATTATCTCCAATTCGTGGTTGCCAGAATACTGTCTTCTCAGACGTTCTCCAACATCAAATCAGACTCCTGAAGCATGTGCTGCTGAGAGATCTACATTGGGGTTACATGCAGTCTATGTCTATTTCAATATTTTTGAGTGTAATGGTACACTGCTACAATGGTTAGCAATGATTACCGAAGGGTGCCAGTCTGACAATTGATAATTTAATCATGCAAATCTCCAATGCTGGAGAACATTTCCAGTCATCCTTTCCACACCTACTAAATATAAAGTTTCACATAAAAAAATGAACTATTATGACTATGATGAAAGAAGTGATCCAACATTATTGCTAAAGGAACAGAAGAAGTTTAAGTGGCTTGACAGACACCTGTAACAGTCCAATCACTGCACAGACCACATTCATTATAAAACAGGGTAAGGTATCTTGAATTACCTTCACAAGCACACCGTGTGCACTCTTAATAGTTGCTTTCAAATGTTGCACAACTGTACTTGTAATGTCTAGACTTCGTACCATTTAATTGCAACCCTTTTGATAGTTGCTGTTCTTACAGTAACCCTACCTGCCAAAAAAGTTAGCCTCCTTGATATCGGTGGTGGTGTTGCAGTGCCCACAGTAACGATGTTTATAGTCCAAGCTCCTTTCCCTCAGCACCATCTCATCCTCTGACAGGGAGTCCTTTTGTCCGGGGGCTCGCAACCGGATGGGGGTGTTGCCTTTCTTATCATCCGCTACAAGAAAACACATACAACAAAACATAAACAGATGTCTCACAGGGCACGACTTACAGCAGGTCACTAGTGAGAAACGAAGTCTCATGATCATGGGTAGCAGATTCTGAAGGGCTGAGAGTAGAGATAGGATGGGGTGCGTTTTTTTCAGGAGCTGGATGCAGAAGAGAATTTAAAATGTTACAGACTGTTTTAATGGACAAATTATCCAGGCGACTTGGATTACGAAATGGTATTTGCTGCACTGCAATTTGGAGCCAAATTACCAATACGCCTATGACAAGAAAGAAAGAGGAAGAGGTTCAGGAGCTCATGGCTTGAAAGCTAATGCAGGGAATTATTAAGAATTAGATTGGCCCCAGTCTGACTACTAGCCACTTCAGTTCATTGTTGATAGTGCCCATCAGGGTTATGGGAGGCATAGTCTTCCTACAGCTGACTCTGCAGGCTGTTATCAAATATTATGCCATCTCAGAATATACAATACCAGGACCCTTGTCTACTCACAGCTGTCACTTTTGGAGAAGAGTGCTGCCTTGATGTCGCGGTCAAGGGCATCACAAGCGCTGCTGTGTGCCTGCTCTGGGAATTTTCCTCTGAAGTCATCCAGACACTCCAGAGCCTCACTGACATACTTGAGCTCAAACAGGCAGCGGGCCAAGCGGAAGTGGGCCTTCAAATGTAGAGGGTTCAGGGAGATGGCTTTCAGGCAATCTCTCAAAGCATCATAGTGATCCCCATCCCTGAAGAGAGACAAGAGAGAGAAAGACACTCACTGGCATACAAAGAGCACCTGTTGCACAGGAGCATACAACAGTACAGGTCCCAGGGAAAGCACTGGCACAGTGATCAGACCTAGAGTGCCTGCTCATGCACTCCATGTAAATATTCTCACACACCTGCACTAGCCATAACTTATTGGTTAGACGGGTCAGTATAGCTTCACCTTTCTACATAAAGGAGAGCTTCAATGGACTGTGTTAGAAAAACAAGCAAACTCACAGCACCGCTGCACTAGAGCTGTGACATGAAACCAAGTGCAACTGCACTACTTCAACACAGTTTTTCAAAGAACTTGTGCTACAGGAGGCAGGAGTTGGAAACTGGGCAAAATCTACAATATGATCCTATATAAACCTCTCCCAGGACCAAGCTAATGGCAGAACAAGCTACTTACTTTCATAACGCTTTTTCTGGTAGAGATTAAGGGCCACATGTACAAAAAATCAGGTTTTGTAACTCGCAATTTGCGAGTCGCAATTTGCCAGTCGCAATTTGCGAGTTGCAAATTCTGATGTACAACAGTGTTAATGACACTGTTGCGATTCCCAATGAGGTTGCAAATGACCTACCTCGTGAATATTCATGGGGTGTGTCGCAATTTGCGACCCCATTGGGAATGGCCGCCCTCAGCGGGATGGTGGCCTGCTAGAGACAGCAGACCACATGTCTGTGACTGCTTTTAAGTAAAGCAGTTTTTACTTTTTGAAATGCAGCCCGTTTTCCTTAAAGGAAAACGAGATGCATTTCAAAATCAAAAATGAAAAGTTTTCTTTTCATTTTTTTCAGAGCCGGCAGTGGTCCGTGGGACCACTGCCTGCTCTGAAAAAATATTTTCACTACCAATCACAAAGGGGAAGGGGTCCCATCGGGACCCCTTCACGTTTGCGAATGGGTTAGCACCAGTTTGAAACTGGTGCTAACTGCGATTGTTTTGCGACCGCATTCGCCGTCACACAACAATCATACATACCATCTGGATTCGGTATTCGGAGGGGACGCCCTTGTCACGCCTCTTCCTAATACCGAATCGCAAAACCCAAACTGCGATTTGGTAACAAGTTACCGAATCGCAGTTTGGTCTTTGTACATCCCAAATAGCATTTTTCAAGTCGCAAACGGGCTGATTCGCCGTTTGCGACTTGAAAACTGCTTCGTACATCTGGCCCTAAATGCAGAAAGCTCATCTTTTGAATATTCCCCAGGTGTCAGACTGGATCCATAAAAATTTGACCAGTACCTCTTCAGGCCACCAAGTGGTGCCATGCGACTGAGCATGGATGCCGTTCCGCTTCAGAAATGACGTGCAGGGCCTACATAGGCGTCACTTCAAAGCACCAACGTTAGCTGCTTGAGAGGATGTCCGCGCCCTCAGATGCAGAGCCCCAACAGCAAATTGGCTTTGACCAGTGTACAGATTCCTAGAATTGGTATCTAATTAATGGATAGAGCCCAATTCACAGAACAGGGACGCTCAGTAAGGAATCTGCAGTTATATATGGTCTCTACCAGAAAGAGCATTACCGAAGGTAACTTGTTCTTCTGATAGATACTTCTAACCACAGGGTCCTAACCTTTTGAATAGATACCACAGCAGTACCTATGAGGAGGTGGGTTTGTAAATTGGCTCAAACCAAGAAGTCCAACTGGAACTAGCATTGAAATGCCTCTTTCTGTGAACCTGGATGTCCAGGCAGGAGTCCTTTGTTAATGTACCGAGCAATGCCCATGTATTCACCTAGCAGATGTCCAAGACAGGAACTGGGTGTAGCAGCTTTGGCCCTGGTGAAATGGGCTTATAGACTTTCTGGAGGCTGCTTTTTGGCCACTGTATAGCAGTTCCTGATAAAGAGTACTGGAGAGGGTCCTGCACAGACTTGCCCTTTTTGCCATCGCAAACCCCACAAAGGGCTTATTGTCCACTCGGTGTTCCTTGGTACGACTGAAGCTCATCGCTCTTTTGGGGTCCAAGCAATACAATTTCTCCTCCTTAGAAGTGTGAGGCAGAGCACAGAACGCCAGTAGGGTGATGGTTTGCCAACAATGAACGGCGCTCAAATGTTTGGTAAGAAGGATGCTCAGGTCCACAGAATCCGGCTTGTCTGGGAAGAGGGTGGTGTACAGCTAGTTAACACAGAGAGCCTGAGCTTGCTCATACGTCTCACAGAGGTGATTGGGAGGAGGAACAAAGTACTGATGGTAAGGAGCCACAAGGGACAGCTGCAAAGCGGATTAAAGGAAGGGCACATCAAATATTTGAGGACCACGTTATGGTCCCATTGAAGCATGACGAAAGTAAAGGGAGGAAACAAGTATTGGAGATATTTCAAATAAAGCGTGACAAACAGTCAACTAAACAATGAGGGCTGGTCTGCCAACCGTAAAAATGCAATAAGAAGCCCCTTAACTGTGCCAAAGCAAAGTCTTGTCAGATAGAAAAAAAAAAAAACAGAACACCAGCTAGACTGGACTGGAGGGGGTCAATTTGGTGTGTGCCAGACCAACCCACAAATTTGTCCCAATGACAAGCATTTACAGTTTTTGTCGAGAAACGCCTAGCAGCCAAGAGGCCAAGCCAACCACATCTGGAGGAAGGTAGAAGCAGTTCAGCTGATGCCCCTCAACCTCCATTAATGAAGGTGGAGATTGGAAATGCCGGGGTGCAGAACCTTGCCCTATTGTGACAGCAGATCCTCCCAGCAGGGCAGCCTCATTGAAGGACAAATGCTTAGGCCGAGGAGTTGCAGATACCAAGCTCTCCATGCCCTAGCTGGGGCCAGGAAGATGACTTGGCCCAGTCGTTTGTGATCCTTAGAACTCAAGGCATGAATGGTATCGGTGGGAACGAGTACAGAACTTCAGAGTTCCACTCTAGACTCAATGCATCCTCTCATGAGCTGTGCCGTGGACATTCCAACGCACAGAACTGCTGACATTGCTCGTTCTCAATGGTGGTGAACAGATCCAGCTAGAATTCTCTCCATTTGTGAAACAGTCCTTGTGCCACCTCAAAGTGTAATTGCAACTAGTGACCTACTAGACGTTGATAGCTGAGCTTGCCTGCCCTAATGTCCCAGCCATTGCCAAAGGCATAGTGCCACCCGGCACAACGAACAGGACCCCACACCGCCCTGCTTGTTGCAATACCACATGACAATGCTATTGTTTATAAGCACCTGCACCAGTATCACTAAGATGGATGGAAGAAAGGCTTTCAAAGCCAAGCGGATGGCCCCCAGGTCCAGTAAGATTATATGGAGCAGCACCTCCACTGAAGGCCAGAAGCCTCTGATCTCCACATCTCCCAGCTGGCTTCCCTAACCCAGAAGGGATGCACCAGTCATCACTTTCAACTTTAGGTGGGGCAGGGAGAGAGGTCTGCTGCCAGCTCCATCGCAGTCCAGAAACTATCACTGCAGATCTTTTGCAGTCTTCTTGCAAATCTGAACGTAGTCTGGTGGCCTACTGAGACTCCAGATGCCTCTGCAGAGCCTGCATATGCCACCTGGCAGGCTTGACCAACTGAATGCAGGAAGCCATCAGTCCCAGCAGCCTCTGAGTCGACTTCAATGAAATCCAGGACAGAGGCTGAACAACTGGGATCAGAGCCTGAATGTCCTGGCCTCTCCTTTCTGGGGAAAAAGAATGAAACTGAACTATGTCCAGAATGGCCCTGAGAAAGGGGAGCGTCTGACAAGGAGACAGGCGGGAATTCAGCTCGTAGAGGGATATCTCCAAAGAAGGCAGGAGATTCACTGTATAGTGGAGGTAAAGCTAACACATGCCTGGGGCTTCAAACTGTAGTTGTCAAGGTATGGGAAGATGCTACTATCCAGTCTCCAGGAACGAGGGCAGGCAATACCCTGCCCAGTGTGAGCAGCACCGGAATTTTTCCATCCGGAGGAAGGCGTTAATAGGTTGCAAGTCTGAAATAGAGCTGGAATGTCCTACCATAATAGGGACAGGTGGTCTTCCATCATTTGCTCTGGGGACAGCAGGTGTGGTGGAGCAAAAACTGAAGTCAAGGAATATTCCATCCAGACTATCTGGAGGACCCACTTGTCCGAAGTGGTGGTTTACCAACTGGCACACTTCAGAGGTGTGGCTGGGGGGGCGGGTGGTCTGAATGGCTCGTTGACACAAACTACTGGGGCAGAAGGCGCAGCAGCTGCAAAACTACTGTGCACCTTGCTGAAGCTGAATAGGCTGACGGTATGGGGCACCTCTACCAAGGCTGCAAAAGGAACAGTAAGGCTGATGCAGCTGGAGAGGTGGGCATATAAGATCAGGGAGTGTGCAGTGGCCCTGCTCTCCTGAAACCCCTCCAGAGCAGGATCTGTCTTGTACCCAAATATACGAATCCCATCAAAGGCCATGTCTGTAAGGTATGTTTGAAAAACCAGTGGACTGAAGACAGAGGTGGTGTCAGAAGGCAATGCTGGTGCCAATGGTCCACCGATGGAAATGGCAGTGTCCAAGCCACAGTGAATTGTGAGCTTGGCAGCATCACAACAGTTATGGATCGATTGGGTCAGGACAGATCTGAGATCTTCTGGAAAACCTGGGAGGGCTTAAGCCACCAAAATCCCAAAGAATACAAGAATAGCAGCTTCATGCTTTCAGGAGAGTGGTACGGAGAAAAAAATGTAAGCTTGCACAGGGCAGGGCAATGGCGTCTCACAATCTGGTGAGTGGCCAGGGGGTTAGAGCAGGATTTGGCCCAAGCACCCACATAAGGATATCTAAGTGCCTCAATGAAGGGCAGGAGGGGCTCAATGGATGTTTGCCTGCCCTGTAGCATCCGTCAAGACATCAGTGCTGACCACTATGGTGGAAAGCTGGAGTTCAAGAACTTAATTTGCCCTAAGCATGACTACTGCTTAAGAAGCATTCTTGTGGCAGGGCTAGGGTGTGTGAGAAGCCCTGACTCGGGGGGAGGTGTCAAGGCCACGAGCTTCTTGCAGGTCCTCATACCAGTTTTCTTTGCAATATGGTTACTTTGTGTCATCACCCACATCATTATCATTATCCGAATCGGATAATGATGCGGAGTATTAATAATGGTAAGGAATGAGCGTACATGTCCATCCTTGTGGAGGTGGCACGTTTAGCGGGGGAGATGGTGTTTTGATAGAAGTTGACTATGGCTTTGGTCGAGGTTATAACGGCACAGACTCTGAGTCAGAGAGCACAAAATGCACTTCCTCTTTCCAATGAGCTGGCATCGGTGTTGAGTTGGGGGGCAGCAGGTGTGGAGCATGGTACCAAAGTCGGAGTTAGAAAAGGAGCAGGAAAAGGCCCGGTGGAGGACCTGAAGGGTTCAACTGGTGCAGCAGGGGAACATGCTGGTGGTATTCCAGATCAGGGGTCTGAAGGTATGCCCGGGAAGTTGTTAAGGATCCAAACAGTCAAACATGGCATCACTCTCTGAACTCTTCCATCTACTGCAGTGTCACAGATGGCCTGAATACTCGTGTTGTCTCGAGACAAGTTGTGTGACAGGCTCAGACATTGATTAGCTTCAAGAGCAAAATCAAGAGGCATGGGAATGGCCTCAACCCTTCTCAGGTGAATTTGAATGGGGGAGGGGAGGAAGGGGCTGAGAATTGATTAGATTTTCTGTGTTTTTTTTTCCCTTCGACTTGCCCAAAGGCTTGGAGCTCAACGATTTGTGGACCAGCACCGACTTTTCAACTTGGAGCAGTCTCAACAGCACCACAAGCAAAGCTGATGAGCATCTGTCAGACATTTGGTTGCATAAGTACTTATAGGGTTTGAATCCTGTGGTCTTGTGAGGTGACATTTCCCTTAAACACTGAATATTTTTTTTGTCTGAAAAGATGTCTCAAAGATATGAGAGATAGCTCCAGATCCGAGTCTAGTTACACAGAAAGAGTGGAACTGTTGTGAGTGCGCTGGGTGGTTCCTAAATAAGCCCTACACATCATTTCCTGTGCAAAGCTGCATGAGTGTCGAGCAGCGTGGCACCACCCACCAGCGCGCAGAGGTACTGCTCAAAAGCAGCAATTAGAAGTCTCTATCAGCAATGTTAATTACCTGTAAGCCAAGAGGGCCTTCAGGAGAGTCTCCGTTTAAACCATAAGCACTGAACAGTCCCACCTTGTGCATTATTGCAGCACACACATTACAAAAATATGCATAGTCACACTTTCCTTCCATGAAAATTGTAGACAATCCAACAATTTATAAAAACCTAGTGCAGGCAATACTGGTCAATTTTCACATATTTTCTTTAAAAAAAAATCCAACTATGACTCAAAATAGTCACTAGTTTTATAAAAGTGACAAAACAAAAAACAAAATCACAAAGGAAAGAATGGGAAAAGCAAGGAAATGTAGCTAAGTTGGCTGCAGCCCCAAGAGCCAGAAAAGCTGAAACTGTTCCTTTAAGGAACAACACTCCACCCGTAGATCATTGAACCCCTTTTAGTGGCAGTTGCCCCAGTTCTTTTGCACTGAAATTGAGGGTCCTTCCACAGAGGCCATCATTATCTCTAGTCTGGAGCCAGGTAAGAGGGAAGGTTGCTATTGATTTCAATAAAGAGCTCACTGAAGGATAACTAGGAGTACCAGTAAATAACTTTTCCCTTTCCTTCAGAGGATGTACCTTGGTAATCTTAAGCACCGAACTGATCAGCAAGCCTGTTCCTTAAAGATCGACAGAAGAGACGAGAATAAGAAAAAGCCTCAAACTAATTATCACAACAAATTGCTCAAGGAGCCTTGACCCCCTTGAGTCTCAGGATTAGATTAGGAAACAAGACTGTAGTGTCTTATGAAAGTAGGGACCAACCTCCCGGAGGGCTGCTTTGCAGATCTGAGCTAAAGGGATGTCCTTAGAAAAGCAGTAGTGGCAAAGATGCTTATTACAGAGTGGGCCTAAGAACTACCTGGCAAAGACTTGCTTGCTTTCTAATAACAGACTAAATTCAATGATACAATTTATCTGGAAATAGATTGTTTGGAACATGATACATTTGTATGAACGGGACCATATTTACATGTTTCAATTTCCAAATGACTTCTTGTCTAGATTAAAGTTCAGAACTCTTAACACCTACTAAAAGCAGAGACCATTCTGATGGAATGGAGGGATTTTGAAACATTGTTGGGAGCAATATGCCCTGATTACATGGAAATACAGGACTTATTCAGGAAGTATTCACAGGTATGTCCTCATGATCACTTTATTTTTATGGAATACTTTGTGATGACAGCATAGGGCCTGAATCTCTCCAATTCTATGGATAGATGCGACTGCAACTAAAAAAGTTTTTTTCCATAATACATGCTGAATTGAAGCTTTCTGAACTGGTTTGAAAGAACCACAAAATCCCAAGGAGGAAGGTCTCATTATGAGTGGAACGATTCACTACATTAAGTAGGAAGTTTAAAATGCAACATGGAGCTGCCGGGAATTCGTGTTCCCTGCGTCTTTTGCAACCTACTTTACACGCTAACTGGATGAAGCTACAGCATCGGGGAATTAGGTAACTTGCCTGGCTTTTTCATGCTCCTATTGAGCACATTTTAAAGAAAGACCCTTCTACGACAATTACCTCAGGAATTATTTTTTTAATCCGGTAAGGCTTAAATGTTTTCCATTCTGCTCTAAAGAGGCCTGGAATCTAGGGGCCGAAACTCGTTGACACTCTCTTTGTAGGAGCCACCATAACTCACTGGAACTTCAAAGCCCACTGCAAAACCTGCATATGCCATCTGGCATATTTCACCAACAGGATGCAGGAGACCATGAGGCCCAGCAGCCTCACAGTCATTCTCACCAAAATCCAGAATAGAGGCTGAAACATCTATATCATAGTCTGAATATCCTGGACTCTACACGCTCAAGTTAAGCTGAAACTGCACTGTATTCAGAAAGCTCTGATGAAAGGGCACCTCTAAGAGGGAGTCAGGTATGACTATGACATGTTTATAGGAAACCCCAGCGAATGCAGGTTAGCTCTAGTCTGAAGGTAGGAGTCGACAGTCTGGGACGAGCCCACCTTCAACAGCCAATCGTCGAGGTAGGGGGAGGACTGAAACCCCTGACCTGAGCAGATGAGCTGCTATCACTATCACCTTAGTGAACACCTGCGGGGCCCTTGCAAGGCCAAAGGGGAGTACGATGAACTGAAAGTGCTCATGGCCCACCGTGAACTGCAAGTAACGTCTATGCGCAGACCACACGGGGATGTGAAAATAAGCATCCTGCAAGTCTAACGCTACCGTCCAGTCTCTTAGGTCCATTGCAGAAAGAACCTGAGCCAGAGTGATCATTTTGAACTCCTTTCTGAGGAAGAGATAGAGGGACCATACGTCTAGGATAGGAAGCAGGCTCCTGTCCTTTCTGGGTACCAGAAAGTAGGAGAAATAACAACCACAATCTACTCCTGGCACAGGGACCTGCTCTATGACTCCACTGGCCAAGAGAGCCGTAACCACCTCGTGGAAAAGTGCCAAGTGATTCTCCGTCATCCGATCATAGGATGGTGGCATTATGTGGAGGAGTAGTCTTAAAGGGGAGGGAGTAACCCCTTCAGACTATTTGCAAAACCCACTTGTCTAACGTGATGGACTGCCAGCGGATGCCAGGTGATGGCGAATCCAGCCTCTGACTGGTCCCTGGTGGGTAAGCATCAGAATAGGAAGATTTGGAAGCAGCTGTAGAGGAGGTGGGGCGGCAGGCTGACCGGACAACAGGCTCCCTGATCCACAGGGATGGTGGGTCTCATGTCCCTAGCCATGCAGAGGCTAGGTAGTGTACGCAGCACTTCAGCTATAGGGGGGAATAGACATAATGGGACGCCCGTTCCATGGCCACAAAAGGGGTGAAAAGCAAACTGAAGGAGGCGAGGAGCAGCTGCGAGTCCCAAGGACCTGGCCATAGCACGAAAGTCCTTGAAGAGCATGAGCTCTGAGTCTGCTTTCTCACCGAAGAGATGAGTGCCCTCAAAGGACACGTCCAAAAGGGTAGATTGGACATCCCTCGAAAAGCCAGATGACCTCAACCTGGCGTGGTGCCTCAAGGCCACCATCGATGCAACCGGTCTGCCCAGTCAGTGTGGGTCGTATCCAGCCCACATTTGATTGTGAACTTCGCTGCATCTCTCCCATCAGTAACAGCTTGGGAGAGAAGGGCCCGGGCCGCTTCCGGAACCTGTGGCAGCATATGTGCAACCATGTCCTACAGAGTATGGGTATAACGACCCAAAAATCATGCAGTGTTCACGGACTGCAATATCAGGCTGGAGGACAACAGTTTCTTTTCAAGCTGGTCCAGCTTCTTGGATTCCCTATCCGAGGGTGCAAAAGGGAATGCACCCTGGGACATAGAGGCTTGGATAACCAAGCTCTCAAGGGTGGAGTGTTGCGTCAGGAACAATGGGTCATTTGGAGCAGTTCTATGGCGGTGGGCAATTGTCCTGTTCACAGGAGCCCCGGTGCTGGGTTTGGACCAGGTACCCAGCGTGCATCTTTAAGGGCTTCATTGAAGGGCAAAAGAGGTTCAGAGGATGAAGCTCCAGACTGAAGCACCTATTTAAGGACGTTAGTCTTGACTGCGCCTGAAGGTACATCGAGATCGAGGACCTTGGCCGATCTTCGCACCACCATTGTATAGGACACTCCCTTCTCCATAGCCACGGGAGATGGAGAAAGCATGCCAGTGTCAGGAGAAGCACCCAGAACACTGGCCTCATCCAGGTCTATCTGCCAGTCCATAGGTTCTTGGAGTTGGGATTCCTAAGGGTCCAGTGACCCTTCCCATCCTTCACCGTACACCAACCCATAAGAATAAGGGCCAGGATCTGACACAGGGAGCAAGGCCCCTGCCAAAGTCTGTATCGGTGTGTGAAGATGCTGATCTGACTCCGTGTTGGAGTCAGCAATAAGAACAGCGTTGACGCTGCCTGTGGGCACGGGCAGTGTCAGAAGCACTGACGTTGCGAATTAGCGTCTGAGAAGGTCGAGGTGGTACGACTGATGACGGTTCTGATCCAGGAACGGATCCCTGCGGGCCTCCTGGAGCCAAGGCCAAAGCCATCGGCGCAGAACCCAAGGGGGCCCAGCCGACCTCATGGGGCCCGAAGGCACAGCAGCAGAGTCAGACTGCCCAAAGATGAGACACAGGACCTCATAAAACTCTCTAAGTTGGACAGGGGTTGCTCCCAATAAGCCTGGAGCCAACCCAGATGCAGGCTCCGAGGACGGAGGCCTTGAGCGACGACGTTCTCTTTCCCTCGTTAGCCAATGGATAGGGTGAAGCTGAAGAATGCTTGCTCATTTTCGATGTCTTCTTGTGCCTCATATCCGACTGTCCCGGGGACTTGAAGTGGGATGATCAAGAATGAGGGCTCAATGACCCTTCTTAGGATCTTCCTCTTGACCGAGATCGGGAGCCAAGTGGCAGGAGGCAAGGAGCGTAAGGGACCGCTCCCTCAAAGCTTTCAGATTCATGGCCTGACACTCTGAGCACAACTTTGGGTCGTCGTCGCGCTCTAAACACCACAAGTACATGAGGTGCAAATCCGTCATGGACATCGCCCGATGACAGGATCCGCAGGGCTTAAACTCAGTCTTACGTGACAAAATCCTTGATGCACCAGGATTGTAGATGCTCAAAAATCTTTGCCAAAAAGTCGATAAAGACCAGCCAAAAAGCGACTGAGGGGTGGCTCTTCTTCAGATCAATGCTGGCTGCCGCAAAAAGAAAGGCACTGACAGCGCGACAAGGTGGCCCCGATATGGGAACCGCAGATGCGGAGCCGACCAACGTCATCTGACAGCGCGCAGGGGTACTGCTCGGAAAAACTCTCTGGATCCAGACTGATGCCTGGGGAAAAGTTTAGAGTTTCTATCAGATATCAAATATAAGCACCTTTGAAAAAGATGGGACTAAGAATGTGGATTACTCATTTCCTGAAATGCTTTTTAGCTAAGTAATTTCTTATATAGATGCCTGTTTGCACATCTTTTGCAGCCTTTGCCGAAATCTGGACCAGGTTAAAGAGATTTCTCAGGTGCAGTGCCCACTGGGACTTCAGTCAGATCCCACTGCCGAGCCTGAATATGCTATTGAGTGTGCTTCACCTGCAGGTTGCCAAGCAAACCACAAATGATGGACGGAATGCGGAACCAATCAAACATTCACCCCAGTCACAGATCTGGGGATAATCCATTGTTCTTTTGCTTACCATGCCACCCCAGTTTAGACCCAACCATATGCAAATCAGTCTTGACCCTGTTCCTCATGGGAACAGTCCAGCCCGAACTGCCAGGCCAGGACCTCCCTGGACTAGAAGCAAGCATCCTGGGACCGGTTTCAGGGTTTCACCCTTCATCAGCCAGGCTAGCTTGAATCCAGAGTCATAGTGAGCCCGGGACCCACGTCTGGGCATGCCCGGTGCACTTATGGCGGCAAAACCAAAGCAAAACACAAATGCAGGTTGCCATCAAAGCCAGCAGCCCAGAGTCAGTCTCACCGAAAACCAAGACTGAAGTTTAAACATCTGGATCATAGCCCAAATGTCCTGGACTCTCCCATCTGGAGGGTAAGTGCATAAGTGCACAGTCTCCAGAGTGGCTACAATGAAAGGGGGTGTCTGAGAAGAAATCAGGTGTGACTTTGGCATGTTGATAGTGAATCCCAGTAAGCACAGAAGGTTCGCCATAGTCTAGGATGGGCGACAACTGCCTGTAATAAGTTCGGCCTTCAACAGTGGGTAGGGTTAGACTGGAACCCCTAACCTTTGCAGGTGTGCTACAGCCACTGTCATCACTTTAGTGGGGCACTGGTGAAGCAAAGGAGAGAACAGCAAACTATAAATGCTCATGGCCTACTGTGAACCGCAAGGTAACACCTGTGGAAATGTGTCCTGGAGGGCCAACCCTACCATCCATACTCTTCTCTGGGGTCCAAAGAAGACAGGACCTAAGCAAAGGTGAGCATCTTGAATCTTTCTTTCCATAGGAAGGTGTCAAGAGGGCAGATATCTAAAATAGAACAGAGGCCTCAGTCATTTTTCAACACCAGAAAGTAGCGGGAACATCAACCACGCTCTACTTTTGACCCTGGCATCCTCTCAATCGCTCCTGTGGCCAGCAAAGCCTGTACTTCGTAATGGAGCAAGAAGAGATGGTGCTCCATCAGCCGTTCTGAGGACAGTGGCAAGGTGGGCCGGGTTTCCAGAAATGGAAGGACATAACCCCCCCCTGCACGATTTGACGCACACACTTGTTGGATATTACTGATGCAACTGGGGCAGGTGGTGTCTGATCCTGCCACCATCGAGAAAGGTGTGCTGTGCTGAGGACCCTCCCTAAAGAGGTTTGGAAATTGCAGCAGCCAGAGGAGCAGAGGACTGGACAGTACGCAGGGTTCCACATCCTCTATGGGATTCACATCCCCAGGCACAAAAGGAGTGAGAAGCCTGCTGGTCTGAGGGTTAAGGATGGAATTGCAAACACACAGGGAAGCTCCTGGCCGCAGTCAGAGAAGAGACAAAATGAGGATTGTTGCCATAGGAAAGTAGTATATTTTTGACATGGTTGCCCCAACTTTTCACCTGGTTTCAGTGTGTTTTGACTGTAGTACACTGGGATCCTGCTAACTAGGACCCCAGTGTCTGTGTTCTCTCCCTTAAATTTCATTGGTAAGTACTTCTTACACCCCACAATTGGCATACTGGCATACCCCTGTAAGTCCCTAGTATATGGTACTTGGGTACCAAGGGCATTGGTACACCAGGAGATGCCCCCATGGGCTGCAGCATGTGTTATGCCACCCATGGGAGCCCACACAAACTGGGTCTACAGGTCTGCCATTGCACCCTGTGAGAAATGGTGCATGTATCCTTCACCCCAGATATAAGGTTTACCTTATATCAAAGTCACTGCACTCTGACCCTGCAAGTGACCTCTAAAGTAGGCAATTCAGCCCAAGGGCAGGGTGCATGGTTCTAAATGTAAGGGTACCCCCAACACTGATGGTGGTTCTGTGGCTCTCCAGAGGTTTGACCGGTCTTCTTTGCAACTGGGAAGATTGTGGTCCCTCGTCGGAGCCAATTGGACAGAACCCCTGTGCACTGTCTGGTTGTCATTTCCAAGGCTTGTTAGGTCTTCAGTCCGAAGGCCTCCTAGTACCAAGAAGGCCCAGCCTCAAGCATCCCACAGCTCCAAGACCGATGTCCTCCCTCCAAAGTGGGCATCCATCTTTGTTGTGCTGCTGAGGCCTCCTCGCAACTCCCTGTGCCTGCTGCCAGAGGGTCCTCCCGGGGTCTCCATGGATTCCTGTTGGCTCTCCTTCTTGCCGAGGGCTGACCCTGACTTACTCGCAAAGGGTAAGTCCCTTGAACCTTGCTGGTCCCCACCATTACAACTCTTCTTGCACTACGTCTTTTGCATTTGCCAAGGCATGTTGGTGGTCCTGCTGGCCACTGACCTTCCTGCAGTCCGACATCTGGCGTGGGACAGCTCCTGGACAACTTGTCAAATCCCTCAGCATCGCCTGGACTCCACAGCTGCATATTCAAGGCCTCCATTCTACAGTGAATTATCCACAAGAAGGGTGGACATTGTCACCCTGGGTGACCCGGTGGCTTGGACTCTGTCCCCTCTCTCCACAGGTACTCCTTGTCCAAAATCCAAGCCTGGGTTCCACTGACCTGGTCCACTGGTCTCTGTAGCAGCTGGACGGCTAGGTCCCCACTAACTTCAACAGGAGCTTCCAACACAACTTTACCCCTATGCACCTGGGCTCCATGGTGTAGGTACTCCACTTCTCTGGGTAGCCACGGGTGGAGGGCACTCTCGAACCTTCCTTGTTTCAACGGGTTTCCTCGCGGTCCTCTGGGAAGGGTCCTGAAATGCAAAAACTCTAACTTCCCCAAGTTATACAATGGACACTTGACCCAGTGTAACATCTCTGCACACGGCCGCATGGGGAAACCTAGTTACTTATCTCTGGTGTTTTCGTACTTTCACAGTCCTGAAGATCCTTAGGTGTCAGTCTTGGTGAGTTGTAACTTTCTCATCTCATTTTTTATTATATGGTTTGGCCCCCCCATAGCGGCCCATGTTATTTTATGTCTTTACTTACCTGTTTCTTAGTACATTTTTGCATATATATATATATATATATATGGAAAACGTAATTTACCCAGTGTACATCTGTTTGTGGCATGTAGTGCTGAAGATTAGTTGTGCATATATCACCATCTAGAGTTGGGCTCGGGGTGTTACAAGTTGTTTTTCTTCGAAGAAGCTTTTTTCTCCCAAGTAACGGGATCGAGTGACTTGTCCTCTCGGTGATAATGCGCACAGGCATCGACTCCTTTGTTAGATTATTTTCCCGCAGGAGGGTGAAGAAGATATCCATGCAATGTATGTACATATTTACATGATAAAGTACTACAAGGGCTGCAGGCTTCCGGGGGGGAGAGAGGGTGCATGTGCATGGCACGTGTAGCTGCAGGTACACATGCTGTTCATAGACTGAAAAGCAGTTTTCCTAAGTAAGCGGTGGTTAGCCTGTAGCAGTTGAAGTAGTTTGAAATAAGTGTTCTAAGCACTGTTTGACCACTATATAACACATCTACACAGCAGTGTTTAGTAAATGTGTGTGGTGTGGACCATGTGGTTGCTTTGCATATGTTTGCCATTAGTATGTTTCCTAAGAATGCCATTGAGGAACCTGTCTTTCTAGTGGAATGTGCTTTAGGAGTTACTAATAGCTGTCTTTTAGCTTTAAGATAGCAAGTTTGAATACACTTTACTATCCATCTTGCCAATCCTTGCTTGGAAATAGGGTTACCTTCATGAGGTTGTTGGAAAGCGACAAAAAGTTACTTAGATTTTCTAAAGTATTTTGGTCTGTCTTCATAATACTTTAGAGTTTTCTTTTAGATCAAGAGTGTGAATAGTTCATTCGGCAATTCCACTGCCTGATTAATGTGAAATGGTGAAACCACCTTGGGTAGAAATTTTGGATTTGTCCTATGTACCATTTTGTGCTTGTGTACTTGAAAAAAGGGTTTTTCTAAAGTGAATGCTTGTATTTCACTTACTCTTCTTAAGGAAGTAATTGCTGCAAGGAAAGCAACCTTACATGAGAGAAACTGAAGAGCGCACAAATGCATGGGTTCAAATGGTGGTCCCGTGAGTACAATGTTAAGGTTCCATGAGGGAGCTGGTGGAGCTGTAGGTAGAAAAATCTTTTAAGTCCTTCCATAAAAGCTTTTATGATAGGAATTCTAAACAGAGGTATGTTGTCTGTTTTGGAGGTAGGCTGATATTGCAGTAAATTAATTTTAATAAATGAATATGCAAGATGTGCTTTCTGTAAATGAAGCAAATAACATACAATATCTTATAGGGATGCTTTAAGTGGATCAATGTTTTTAGGTTTGCAGTAATATACAAAACGTTTCCATTTATTTGTGTAGCACTGCCTGGTTGTAGGTTTACATGCTTGATTTAGAATGTCCATACATTCTGATGGAAGCTGTAGATACCCAAATTCTATGACTTCAGGAGCAAAATTGCCAGGTTGAGCATCCTGGGACTGGGATGCCTGATCTGACCTTTGTTTTGAGACAATAGGTCTGGTCTGGGAGCTTGAGATGTGGTACTATAGACAGGTCCAATAGTGTTGTGTACCAATGCTGACGTGCCCACGTGGGAGCTATGAGTATCATAGTGAAGGAAGTGTGATGCATCTTGTTGACCAAAAACGGAATTAAGAGGTGAGGGGGGGAAAAGCATAAGCAAATATCTATGACCAATTGATTCATAGAGCATTGCCCTCGGATTGAGGATGTGGGTATCTGGACGCGAAGTTTTGGCATTTTGCGTTTTCTCTTGTTGCGAAAAGGTCTATGTTTGGTGTTCCCCATATCTGAAAGTAATATTGAATTACTTGTGGGTGAATCTCCCATTCATGTATTTGTTGCTGCGTCCTGCCTAAGAAGTCCATTAGCTGGTTGCGTATCCCTGGGATGTATTCCACCAGCAGGTGGGTGTGATTGTGAATTGACCATTTCCAAATTGTTTGTGATAAGAGGGACAATTAGGATGTGTGTGTCCCCTGTTTTTAAAGATAATACAGTGTTGTCATGTCTGTCCTTATTAAAACTATTCTGTGTATGATCTGTGTTTGGAATGCTTTGATGGCTAGAAACACTGGCGGCAATTCCAGGTGGTTTATGTGATAAGTTTGCTGTATTGTAAGATTGTTGAGATAGGCTCCCCAACCTGTCATTGATACATCGGTCGTAATTATGGTCTGTGGCACAGTGTCCTGAAAAGGCCGCCCTTCTGATAAGTTGGTGTGATTCCACCATTGCAAAGATTTGTAAGTTTGGCAGTCCAACAACACTAGATCCTTTAGTTGACCCTGTGCCTGAGACCATTGTTGCGAGAGACACTGTTGAAGTGGTCTCATGTTTAGACGTTCATTTGGCACTATTGCTATGCATGATGCCATCATCTCTAATATGCTCATGACAAATCTTACTGTGTAAGTTTGATTCACCTGCAATTGGGAAATGAGAGTGTGAAACACTAGTGTTTGTTGGGGATTTGGGTAGGCTATTGCTGACAGTGTTCAGAATTGCTCCCAGCTAAGGTTGAATTTGTGCTGAGTGAATGTGCTGCCTTCTGAGGTATACTGCGACTACAGTTAGATATTTTGTGAATACTCTTGGTGCTGTTGTTACCCCAAATGGTAGTACTTTGAATTGATAGTGCTTGCCCGCTATTACAAACCTTAGGTACTTGCGATGAGCTGGGTGTATAGGAATATGGAAGTAAGCGTCCTTTAGGTCGAACGCTGTCATGCAATCTTGTTTTTTAACAAGGGAATGACATTCTGTAGGGTGACCAAGTCAAAAAATGCTCTGACAGGATATACTGATTTAGAGCCCCGAGATTGAGAATGGGTCTGAGAGTACTATCCTATTTTGGTATGAGGAAGTATAGAGAATATACTCCGTTGCCTTACTATGACAACTATTTCTATTGCCTGTTTTAGAAGTAGAGACCAGACCTCTTTTCAGCAGAGCAGTGCGTTCGAGAGAAAGCCTGTGAAAATGGGGTGGAATGTTTGGTGGAGTGGAGATGAGTTCTAGGCAATAACCATGGCGGATAATTGCCAGTACCCATTGATCTGTTGTAATTTGTTGCCAGTGAGAATGGGAATGTTGCAGTCTTCCTCCCACTGTAGATTTATGTTGCTGTGGAACGGATGGGAAGTTATTGTTTTGAGGAGGTAGAAGAAATATGTTACTTACCTGTAACTGTAGTTCTCCAGTATTGGAAGCTTTCATAGATTCACATGCTTGAATAGTTCCCAGTCGCCGAGATGGGAGTCCCCGGTGGAATATACAACACAGGCCTAAAATATAAATCTATATTACATGCTTTAGGCCTCAATCTATCATAGTCATTTTGTAAAATAGACCCAAACTCGAAATTGAACCAATCAGATTGCCTCACCCAATAGAACCTCCTGTGATGAGCTGCCTTCCCTCAGATTTTCCGAGCATAAGTGCTATAATAATGAAGAACACTGAGGAAAGAGAGAAGGTGAGCTCATCCTGTGAGTCGGGTGGGTCGCATGTGAATCTATGAAAGCTTCCAATACTGGAGAACTACAGTTACATGTAAGTAACTTATTTCTTACTCCAGTATTGAAACTTTCACAGATTCACATGCTTGAATAGCAAGCAGTAACCAGCACATTTTCTGTATTCATAAAAACACTCTACCATATAAAAGATAGCATCTGCATTAAAATAATTAAATGCAAAAGAAATAAGAGTCAACACGCCCAAAGATAAATCCACATGCATAGGTTATACTTTAGTATTAAACAGAAAATATGGTATTAAAAGCAGAAGCGGATGGTGGGAAAAGAAATCAAAACAGTAATGCTTTGTGAAAGTGTGTGTCGTCCTCCACGTCGTTGCTCAGCAGATGTCAGGCAAGGACACACCAGAAAAGAGTGCACAAGACATGGAGACTGCCCTAGTCAAATGTGCACATACTCTGGCGTCCAGAGGTCGACCAGCCCTTTGATGGCAGAAAGCTATTGTGACAGGATGCCCTCTTCTGGGTGCATTGAAGGCCACAAAGAGTTGGTTTGATTTCCGGATCGAACTCGTTCTTTGCAAGTAGAACTTGAGACATCTTTTCACATCGAGAGAATGAAGCGATCTTTCTGCTCTAGTCTGAGGTTGTGGGAAGAAAGTCTTTAGCACCACTGGCTCATTAATATGAAAGTCTGATGGAACCTTAGGAATAAAATTAGGGTTGGTGCGTAGGATGACTATCTCCAGCAAATTTCAGAAAAGGTTCTTGGATGGTAAATGCTTGTATTTCGTGGACTCTGCAAGCACATGTTAAAGTTAAGAGAAGCGCTACCTTCCAGGTGAGGTATTTCATGTCTGCTTTATGAATGGGTTCACATGGTTCCTTCATTAGCTGACTCAAGACTGTATTTGGTTGCCAAGCTGGAGGCGGGGCTTTAACTGGAGGAAAAGACCGAAAAAGACCTTTCATAAATTTTTTGATGAGTCTATGAGACCAGAGGGATGGCTCCTTAGAGGGTCATCTATATCTAGAAATGGCTGCCAAGGGAACCTTGATAGATGCATGGGCAAGACCTGAGCATGTGAGATGAAGGAGATAAGGCAAGATCTGCTCTGGAGCAGAGGAAAAAGGGTGAATGCCGTTACAAACACACCACAAGCAGAATCGTTTCCATTTGAATTTATATGTTTTACTAGTGCTATCAGCACACGCTTTAGCTAGAACAGTCTTGCAGTCGTTAGGAACATTTAAATAGACAAATTAATTTAATTCAGAATCCATGCACATAATTTGAGAGATTTGGGATCCAAATGCCTCACTTGGCCCTGATTGATGGTTATTAGCTCCGGAATCGGTGTTATCCTGACGGGAGGACAAGATGACAGCAACAGAAGCTCTGTGTTGACGTGGCCAAGCTGGAGCAATTAGGAGTATCTGACATGGCTTCGATTTGACTTTCTGATCACTCGTGGTAGCAGAGGTATCGGGGGGAAAAGCAAAAGCATAAATCCCTGACCATGTTATCGAAAAGGCATTTCCCCATGACCCTAGTTGGTGATGCCAGCTTGCATAAAACCAAAATTTTTTTATTCTGAGATGTCGCAAACAGGTCCCAATTTGGTTTTCCCCATCAGAGGAATATTGCATTCAGAGTCTGCTGATTCAGTTCTCATTCGTGGGAATATGTGCCTAGCCTGCTTAACAAGTCTGCAATGGTGTTGTGTACTCCTGGGAGGTGCTCTGCCCTTATGTGCACTGAATGTTGAATGCACCAGGCCCAAATGGTCTGCGCTTACCTGGCCAGCAGATGTGACCGAGTCCCTCCTTACTTGTTGATGTAGTGCATGGTGGTCGTATTGTCTGTTCGGACAAGCACCAATGAGCCTCGGATTCTTGGAAGGAAAGCCTGCAGTGCCAGGTACACAGCTCTGAGCTCGAGGAGGTTGATGTGAAGAGTAGCGTGAGAAGGGGTCCACTTGCCACTTACTTGGAGGTCTTGTAGACACGCACCCCATCCCTCCACCCAAACAGAGGGACCTGAGCTAAGATTCCTAAGCTCCTGGAGATGTTTACCGGTGTTATCCACCAATCGAGGGAATCTGACATCTGCACTGTTATCTATATGATATCCCCGAAGGAACCTTGTGTCTGCTTCCATTGCTTGTCGAGTTCCTCTTGGAGTGCACGCATCCGAAGGCGATAGTGGGGAATAAGATTGATACACGAGGACATCATCCCCAGTAATGACTTGAACCGTCGAACTGAAAGAGACTTTTTCTGAACTGCTCCTGCTAGTTTGATGAGCTTGAGTTGTCTTTCAGCTGCTGGATACACCCTTGTTTGTGTCGTGTCCAGTATAGCTCCCAGGAAAACTATTCTCCTGGTAGGCTGAAGATGGGACTTCTCTCGATTGAGAGTGAGACCTAACTGTTTGAAAAGCCATCTTGAGAGAATAGCATAGTGACTGGATGTCGGAGGCCTTCGCTAACAAGTCGACCAGATGTGGAAATATTTGGTGTCTGTGGCGCCGTAGATATGGTGCAACAGGGGCTAGACACTTTGTAAAAATCCGGGGAGCAGACTTGAGTCCCAAAGGTAGCACTTTGAATTGAAAGTGCCGGCCGGCTACCATAAATCCCAAGAATTTCCTGTGCTTTCGGGTGAATGGGTATGTGGAAGTAGGCATCCTGCAGGCTTGAGGAAGCCATAAAATCTCCTCTATTGAGAAGCTGTAAGAAGTACTTCAATGTCACCATGCGGAAGGATTGCTTCTTCAGATATTTGTTGAGCTCTCTTAGATCCAGGATGGGTCTCCATAGACAAGATTTGTTTTCTGCTTAGGAAGAAGTGAGATTAGAAACCTCTCCCTTTTTGAGAATGAGGTACGACCTCTATCGCTCCTTTGGATAACATGAAATCTATTTCCAGGAGGAGAAGATGAAGATGCTGTTGACGTACACAGGAAGGTGTCTCCGGGAGAATACATATAAACTCTAGCAGATGAACGTAATTTATTATGTCTAGGACCCACTTGTCGTTTGTTATCTGACACCAACGTTGCAGGTGATGTTTTAGAAAGCAAGGAGAGGTAGCCGGCCCTTGGAAGTTGACATTGTCTGTGGGAGGAATCTTTGCTATGTCTCCCTGACTTTCCTTTGGGAGAGGCCTGCTGTATGCTGCCGCCGGCGGTTGTCTCTGATGATATTGGGGTCTGGAAGATTGGAAATGAGATGAATAAGTTGGGTACCTGTACGATTGGTAACCACCTCGAAAGGAAGACTGCCCTCTAACTCTGGCACCAAAAAAGGGTGTGTGTTTCTACTGCAGTGAGCCTAAAGATCTGGCAGTATCAGTGTCCGCCTTGACTGCCTGGAGAGCGTTGTCCACATGCTTGCCAAAAAGGTCTTGTCCATCATAAGGAAGGTCCAGAATCTTAGTTTGGACCTCAGGTTGAAAGTTGGTGGCCTTAAGCCATCCCTGGCACCTTAATACTGCTGATCCAGCCAGAAGCTGAAACCCCATAGCGGCAATGTCTAATGCACAATCAATAACTTCTGCAGATGTGCGCTGTCCTTCAATTAGAATCTTTCTCGCCTCTGTCCTGCTAGAGTCTGGAAGGTCATCTACTGAGTGGGCGATGTCCGACCGCAGTTGCCTATCGTACCTTCCCAGGAGCGCCAAGGAGTTTGCAGCGCTCACCACAATGGCAGACATGGAAGAGAATCTTTTTACGATGTTATCAAGGCGCCTACCATCCTTATCTGGAGGCGCAGAAAGAGGTGCCGAAGGTTTTCTGGAACATCGTCGTGCCACTTGGGAAATCACTTGAGTCCGGTTTCGGATGTCCCACAAGGCAAGCAGGGGCATCATCTATTGCCTTATATTTTTTATCTAGCTTTGGCAAGACCGTAGCAGGGTTACGCACAATTTTTAAATCCCCGATTCCACACATGATCTATAATAGGGATAGCCCTGACCACCTTCCTATGAGGCTCTTTAAAATCATACAAGAAGCACTCTTGCTGTGTGGTTGGCATGTGTAGCTCAAATCGTGCTGGCACTTTCTCCAATAAATTGTGGAAAGAACCAGTATCTTCTGGAGGGGACTCAACAGAAGTTGGATCCGGGGAGGCAGGCGCTGGTAGTACATAATCATCCCACTTATCCTGTTTTGAAAGTACTTCCCCTTCTTCAGCTGCTTCATCTGACGAAATATGGGCTTGCGGGCCCTGTGGAACTTGTGAAGGAACCTGTGGAGCAGCAGGGAGAACTGTACGGGTAGCGGAGTACTTGGTGCCATAACCACTGGGATAGAATCTGCTGCAGGCTGTGGACGGAAGCACTCTTTATAATCCGCCAACATGGCTTGTAGGTCAGAAACCAGACCGGAAGGCAAGCATACCATTACTTGTTGTTGTTGATAAGGATTTGGGTCACAGTAATGCTAGTCATAAAATGAGTCATCATCAGAGTACTCTTGACATTTCAAATGCAATTGAGACGGACTCCTGGCCACACCGAATGCTCCATCTTCATCTGAATCATCATCGCCATCCAAAAAGCGTGATGGCAAAAGTCTTGACACCTTACTTGGTAATGTGACGGACGGTGTCAAATGAGTCTTAGATATCCTTCAAGAGGAGTATGTTCTGAAGACAGGTACAGAGTTAATGAAGATGGTCTTTGTCTTTTTGTAGGTATCATCTTCACTGTCGAAGACAAAAATCCTGGCGTCGTCGACAAGAACGTAGTCACTGGAAACTACATTGAAGGTGTGATCGATGACTAGATTACCGTTGAGGTGGGTATCGTCGATGGAGGCATCATCGAAAGCATCGTCGACGGAGGTACCGGCGACAGGAGCGTCGATGTGAGATCAATAGTCGACGGGAGGGTCGTCGACGAGTAGAGTCCTGGTGACGAGATGGGTCACCCTGTCGACAAGGATGAAAGCGTCGTCGACGAGGATCCTGCGGCCGCTGTCATCGACATTGAAATAGTGGCTATAAAAGGCATCACTGACAAAACAGTCGACGATGGTGCTGTCGACGGTGCAGAACTTGGCTTTCTGAATTTGTGTTTAATCTTCAAAGGCAGCGTAGAGGGTTCAGAAACAGTCTTTTTAAAGGACTTTCTGAGGGATTCTGATCCTTTCTGAATGCCTGTTTGCTTTTTCTGTGCAAGGCTGTGAATTTTTTGAAGAGCTCCCAGCTGATTTCTGTGAAATTTTCTTGAGTGGCTCCTGAACATCCAAGCATTCCTGTTTTCTTTTGACAGGTGTCTTAGGAGCAGAGATAGAGGAAGAAGCACTGTCCTCATCAGAGGATGAGTGGCCACCATTACCTTTCTGAAGCCACAAAAGCAGACGACCCTCTGTCTTTCAAAGATTTTGTAGAAAAGTACAAGTTACTTACCTTCGGTAACAAAATATCTGGTAGAGACATATTCTAGTTGCTGACTGTAAGGAAATGCCTCCTTGGCATGGTTACCCCCTAACGTTTTGCCTTTGCTGATGCTAAGTTATGATTTGAAAGTGTGCTGGGATCCTGCAAACCAGGCCCCAGCACCAGTGTTCTTTCCCTAAACTGTACCTTTGTCTCCATAATTGGCAAAACCCTGGCACTCAGGTAAGTCCCTTGTAACTGGTACCTGTAGGAGGCTGGCCTGGCTTATAGTGGGTACCTTGTGGTACGTACACCTTGTGCCAGGTCCAGTTATCCCTTATTAGTAGAATAGAGGTGTTCTAGCAGCTTAGGTTGATAGAGGTAGCTAAAGCAGAGCAGCTTAGGCTGAACTAGGAGACATGCAAAGCTCCTACTATACCACTTATATCATATAGCACTATATCACAAGAAAACACAATACTCAGAGTTACTAAAAATAACGGTATTTTATTTTAGTGACAATATGCCCAAAGTATCTCAGAGGATACCCTCACTTAGAAGGTAAGTAATATACACAAATGATATGTACACAAACCAAAAATCAGGTAAGTAACAGTAAGAAAAGTAGTGCAAACAATGTAGAATCACAAAAGAATGCAATAGGTAGGAATAGGCCTAGGGGCAACACAAACCATATACTCCAAAAGTGGAATGCGAACCACAAATGGACCCCAGGCCTAGTGTAGATTGTAGAGGGTCGCTGGGACTGTTAGAAGACACTAAGGGTGTCCAAGATGCCCAACCCCAAGACCCTGAAAAGTAGGAGTAAAGTTACCCTACTACCCCAGAAAGACAGTAAAGTTGAGATAGGGGATTCTGCAAGAACAACAACTGCCAGCAAAACACTGAAGACGGATTCCTGGACCTGAGGACCTTTAAAGGAAGGGGACCAAGTCCATAAGTCACGCAAGTGTCCTGGGGGGGGGGGGGGCAGGAGCCCACTAAACCCCAGATGAAGGTGCAAAAGGGCTGCCTCCGGGTGGAAGAAGCCGAAGACTCTGCAACAACGGAAGGTGCCAGGAACTTCTCCTTTGGTCAGAAGATGTCCCACAGCGTGCCACGCAGAAAGACCACAAACAAGCCTTGCTAGCTGCAAGAGTCGCGGTTGAGGATTTTGGGTGCTGCTGGGGACCAGGAAGGACCAGGATGTCGCCCCTTGGAGGAGGAGACAGAGGGGGCACTCAGCAACTCAGAGAGCCCCCGCAGAAGCAGGCAGCATCCAAGAAGTACCGGAACAGGCACTTAGAAGATCTGAGGACAGCGGTCGAGTAAGAGTCACAAAGGAGGGTCCCACGACGTCAGAGTCCAACTCAGCGAGTTGGGCAATGCAGGACGGAGTGCAGGGGACCTGGGCTAGGCTGTGCACAAAGGAAGTCTTGGAAAAGTACACAGAAGCCTGAGCAGCTGCAGATCACGCAGTACACAGGATTACTATCTGGCGTGGGGAGGCAAGGACTTACCTCCACCAAATTTGGACAGAAGGGCCACTGGACTGTGGGAGACACGTGGACTAAGCTCCTGTGTCCCAGGGACCACGCTCGTCAGGATGAGAGGGGACCCAGAGGACCAGTGATGCAGAAGTTTGGTGCCTGCGTTAGCAGGGGGAAGATTCCGTCAACCCACAGGAAATTTCTTCTTGGCTTCCAGTGCAGGGTGAAGGCAGACAGCCCTCAGCAACCAAATACAGTGCACCACCAGGAAGCAGTTGAGAAAGCCGGCAGGATGAGGCACTACAATGTTGCTGGTAGTCTTCTTGCTACTTTGTTGCGGTTTTGCAGGCATCCTGGAGCAGTCAGCGGTCGATCCTTGGTAGAAGTCGAAGAGGGACTCTGGTGAGCTCTTGCATTCGTTATCTGAGGAAAAGCCCAGAGGAGAGACCCTAAATAGCCCCAAAAGGATTGGCTACTGAGAAAGGTAAGCACCTATCAGAGGGGGTCTCTGACGGCACCTGCTGGCACTGGCCACTCAGAGCTGTGCATTGTGCCACAACACCTCTGTATCCAAGATGGCAGAGGTCTGGGACACACTGGAGGAGCTCTGGGCACCTCCCCAGGGAGGTGCTGGTCAGGGGAGTGGTGACTCTCCTTTACTTTGTTCAGTTTCGCGCCATAGCAGGGCTGGGGAATCCCTGAACTGGTGTAGACTGGCTTATGCAGAGATGGGCACCATCTGTGCCCATCAAAGCATTTCCAGAGGCTGGGGGAGGCTACTCCTCCCTAGCCCTTCACACCTATTTCCAAAGGGAGAGGGTGTAACACTCTCTCTGAGGAAATCCTTTGTTCTGCCTTCCTGGCACCAGGCTGCCCAGGCCCCAGGGGGGCAGAAACCTGTCTGAGGGGTTGGCAGCAGCAGCAGTGGAGACCCCGGAAAGGCAGTTTGGCAGTACCTGGGTTCTGTGCTAGAGACCCGGGGATGCATGGAATTGTCACCCCAATACCAGAATGGTATTGGGGTGACAATTCCTTGATCCTAGACATGTTACACTGCCATGTTCGGAGTTACCATTGTGACGCTACATATAGGTAGTAACCTATATGTAGTGCACACGTGTAATGATGTCCCTGCACTTTCAAAGTTCGGGGAATTCACCCTGAACAATGTGGGGGCACCTTGGCTAGTGCCAGGTTGCCCACACACGAAGGAACTTGGCACCTAACCTTCACCAAGCGAGGGTTAGACATATAGGTGACTTATAAGTTACTTAAGTGCAGTGCAAAATGGCTGTGAAATAACGTGGATGTTATTTCACTCAGGCTGGAGTGGCAGTCCTGTGTAAGAATTGTCTGAGCTCCCTATAGGTGGCAAAAGAAATGCTGCAGCCCATAGGGATCTCCTGGCACCCCAATACCCTGGGTACCTAGGTACCATATACAAGGGAATTATAAGGGTGTTTCAGTGTGCCAATGAGAATTGGTAAAATTAGTCACTACTCTTCAGTGACAATTTTAAAAGTAGAGAGAGCATAAACACTGAGGTTCTGGTTAGCAGAGCTTCAGTGATAAGGTTAGGCACCACACAGGGAACACATTTAGGCCACAAACTTATGAGCACTGGGGTCCTGGCTAGCAGGGTCCCAGAGACACATATCAAACATACTGACAACATAGGGTTTTCACTATGAGCACTGGCTAGAAGGATCCCAGTGAGACAGTAAAAACACAATGACATATACTCACAAACAGGCCAAAAGTGGGGGTAACAAGGCTAGAAAGAGGCTACCTTCCTACAGTACCCCTGGTACCAAGGGCCCTGATGCCAGGGAAGGTCTCTAAGGGATGCAGCATGTCTTATGCCACCCTGGGGACCCCTAACTCAACACATGCACACTGCTTCACAGCTTGTGTGTGCTGGTGAGGAGAAAATGACTAAGTCGACATGGCACTCCCCTTTGGTATCAAACTTCTCAGCACAATAAATGCACATTGATGCCAGTGTGCAATTTATTGTAACATACACCCAGAGAGCATCTTAGAGATGCCCCCTGAATACCAATCCGACTTCTAGTGTAGACTGACCCGTTTCTGCCAGCCTGCCACACACCAGACATGTTGCTGGCCACAATGGGAGAGTGCCTTTGTCCCTTTGTGGCCAGGAACAAAGCCTGTACTGGGTGGAGGTGCTTCTCACCTCTCCCTGAAGGAACTGTAACACCTGGCGGTGAGCCTCAAAGGCTCACCCCTTTTGTTACAGCGCCCCAGGGGATCCCAGTTAGTGGAGATGCCCGCCCCTCCGGCCACTGCCCCCACTTTTGGCGGCAAGGCTGGAGGAGATAATGAGAAAAACAAGGAGGCGTCACCCACCAGTCAGGACAGCCCCTAAGGGGTCCTGGGCTTAGGTGACCCCTGCCTTGAGAAATCCTCCATCTTGAGTTTGGAGGATTCCCCCAATAGGATTAGGGATGTGCCCCCCTCCCCACAGGGAGGAGGCACAAAGGGGGTGTAGCCACCTTCAAGGACAGTAGCCATTGGCTACTGCCCTCCCAGACCTAAACACACCCCTAAATTCAGTATTTAGGGGCACCCCAGATCCCAGGAAATCAGATTCCTGCAACCTGAAGAAACAAGAAGGACTGCTGACCTACAAGCCTGTAGAGAAGGAGGAACACAACTGCTTTGGCCCCAGCCCTACCTGCCTGTCTCCAACTTCGAAAACCTGCTCCAGCAACGCATCCGACAGGGACCAGCGACCTCTGCAGCCGTAGAGGACTGCCCTGGACTAAAGGATCAAGAAACTCCCATGAACAGCGGCCCTGTTCAAAACGAGCTTCTTCTTTGCAACAAAAAAGCAACTTTCAAAGACTGCATGTTTCCCGCGGAAGCGTGAGACTTCACACTCTGCACCCGACGCCCCCGGCTTGAGATCCAGAGAACAAACACCACAGGGAGGACTCCCCGGCGACTACGAGCCCTTGAGTAACCAGATACGACCCCACAGCGACACCTGCAGAGAGAATCCAAAGGCACCCCCTGACCGCGGCTGCCCGTAACAAGGGACCCAACGCCTGGAACCAGCACTGCACTTGCAGCCCTCAGGACCTGAAGGAACAGAACCTCAGTGCAGAGTGACCCCCAGGCGACCCTCTGCCCCCCCCCCCCCTTGTGCCTGCCTGCAACGCTAGAGTGACCCCCGGGTCCCTCCATTGTTTCCTACCTGAAACCAGACGCCTGCTTTGCACACTGCACCCGGTCGCCAATGTGCCGCTGAGGGTGGGTTTTTTGTGCCTACTTGTGTACCCCCCAGTGCTCTACAAAACCCCCCTGGTCTGCCCCCCCCGAGGATGCAGGTACTTACCTGCTGGCAGACTGGAACCGGAGCACCCCTGTTCTCCATAGGCGCCTATGTGTTTTGGGCACCTCTTTGACCTCTGCACCTGACCGGCCCTGAGCTGCTGGTGTGGTAACTTTGGGGTTGCCTTGAACCCCCAACGGTGGGCTGCCTATGCCCCAGGACTGAGACTTGTAAGTGTTTCACTTACCTCCTAATCTAACCTGTACTTACTTCCCCCAGGAACTGTTGATTTTTACACTGTCCACTTTGAAAATAGCTTATTGCCATTTTCACAAAGACTGTATATGATATTGTTTTCATTCAAAGTTCCTAAAGTATCTAAGTGAAGTACCTTGCATTTAAAGTGTTTACTGTAAATCTTGAACCTGTGGTTCTTAAAATAAACTAAGAAAATATATTTTTCGATATAAAAACCTATTGGCCTGGAGTAAGTCTTTGAGTGTGTGTTCCTCATTTATTGCCTGTGTGTGTACAACAAATGCTTAGCACTACTTCTGATAAGCCTACTGCTCGACCACACTACCACAAAATAGAGCATTAGAATTATCTAAGTTTGCCACTATCTTACCTCTAAGGGGAACCCTTGGACTCTGTGAACACTATTTCTTACTTTGAAATAGCATATACAGAGCCAACTTCCTACACTGATTCCTTACCTTAGAATTTTCCCCCAGGCGTCAGACTTGTTCCGGAGATTTTTCTTCAAGCAATACACTTGCGCGTCAATAAGTGGCATCGGTCGACTCCACAGGCGTCGTGGTCGCCGTGATGACATCGGGAGTAGTACATAGACGCCGCCCTTGCGCAGTGACGTCTGTTTCTTTTAGCGACTTTCCACGCCAGAGCGCAGAGCAGCTAAGAACACTGAGATTGGTGCACCAGAGCTAAGGACTTGAAAGGGGGAATCCCTGGCCCTAGATATCAGTTCGCAAGCGGGGAGGATGTGGGGGCAGTGAGCAATCTGCAACTAGAATATGTCTCTACCAGATATTTCGTTACCGAAGGTAACTAACTTGTATATCGGATAGAGACTTCTAGTTGCAGATTTCTTACCTTTGAATAGATACCCAAGCAATACCATCCTTGGTTGTGGGCTGCGAACCAAGATCATACTAGAAAGTCCTGCAGGACCGAACGACCAAAATAGCCGTCTCAACAGACCTGACTATCCAGGCAGTAATGTTTAGCAAACATGTGCAGGGATGCCCACGTAGCTGCCTGGCAGACATCCAGGACAGGAACACAGCGTGCTAACGCAGTGGAAGCAGCAGTTGCTCTGGTGGAATGAGCACGCAAGCCTTCAGGAGGTTGCTTCTTGGCCAAAGCATAACACACTTTGATGCAAAGAAGCACCCATCGAGAGATGGTACGCTTTTGCACCGCTTTCCCTTTTTTCGCACCCACATACCCAACGAAGAGTTGATCGTCCACCTGGAAATCTTTAGTACGATTGAGGTAGAACGCCAACGCTCTTTTTGGGTCCAGATGGTGGAGTCTCTCCTTCTCATGGGAAGGATGTGGGGGTGCGTAGAAGGTAGGCAAAAGGTTGGACTGGCCTACATGAAAGGGTGTAACCACATTAGGAAGGAAGGAAGCTCTAGTGCACACCACTACTTTGTCAGGGTGCACAGACAAGTATGGAGGTTTTGAGGAAAGGGCCTGAAGCTCACTCCCCCTGCGAGCAGAGGTGATAGCGACCAGAAAGACAGTTTTGAAGGTGCGAAGCCGCAATGGACAATTATGCCTTGGCTCAAAGGGGGTACACATCAAATAAGTAAGAACAAGATTAAGGTCCCACTGAGGCACGATAAATGGAGTGGGAGGAAATAAATGGGTGAGCCCTTTTAAGAACCTACTCACAATAGGAGATTTAAAGAGTGAGGGCTGATCAGGTAGCCTAAGATAGACGGAAATTGCAGATAAATACCCTTTAAGGGTGCCCAAAGCAGAGCCCTGCTGGGCTAAAGAAAGAATGAACAGAAGAACTTCTGACAGGGGGAAGAAAAGGGGATCAACAGATTTGTTGGTACACCATGCCACAAATTTATTCCAACGATAGGCGTATACAGTTTTAGTCGATGGATGCCTGGCTGCCAAGATAACACTGCACACTTCGGGTGGAAGGGCAAAAGCCACCAACTGTTGCCGCTCAATCTCCAAGCATGAAAGTGGAGGTTGGACAGGTACAGGTAAAGAACCGTCCCCTGTTGCTGCGACAGAAGATCCCCTCGAAGAGGCAGTCTCAGTGGAGGATCGATGGACATGCTCAATAGCTCTGGATACCACACTCTTCGAGCCCAGTCCAGAGCCGCCAAGATGACTTGGGCCCGGTCGTTCCTGATTTTCTTGAGAACTCTGGGCAGAAGAGAGATAGGCGGGAAGGCATAAAGGAGGCTGGAGTTCCACTCGAGACGAAAAGGGTCTCCGAGTGAGTGCCGCCTTGGAAACTCCAATGCACAAAACAGCTGACATTGCGCATTCTCTGTGGAGGCGAAAAGACTCTGCACGCTCTCCAAGGCTCTCCCCCACTGCTGAAAGAGTCCTTGCGCCCTCTGGATGGAGACGACATTCGTGATCGGACAGGCATCGATGGCGAAGTTCGTCCGCTCTGGCGTTGAGGGAGCCAGCCAGATGTTGAACCATCAGGGTAATTCCCTTATGTTCCAGCCATGTCCAGAGGCGTAGTGCCTCCTGACAAAGGGTCCAGGACCCTACTCTGCCCTGTTTATTGGAGTACCACATGGTGGTAGTATTGTCAGAACACCTGCACTACTTTCCCTTTGAGAGAGGGAAGAAATGCTTTCAACACAAGTCTGATCGCCCAGAGCTCCAGCAGATTTATATGGAGCCCCGACTCCGCCGGAGATGAGAGGCCTCTGATCTCCGCCTCTCCGATGTGGCCACCCCAACCCAGAAATGACACATCTGTCACTAGAGAGAGATCTGGTTGGGGAAGGGAGAGGGATCTGCTGTGGAACCAATTTAGATTCAAAGGCCACCACTGCATGTCTTTCGCAGTTCCCTCCGAGATCTGGACCAGGTCAGATAGATTCCCCTGATGCTGCCCCCACTGGAACTTCAGGTCGCACGGCAGAGCCCGCATATGCCATCTGGCATGTGTTACTAGCAGGATGCAGGAGGCCATGAGGCCCACAGTCTCAGAGTCAATCTCACCGAAACCCAAGACCAAGGCCGAAAGATCGGAATCATAGCCTGAATGTCTTGGACGCGTTTGTCGGGAGGATAAGCCTGAAACTGCACTGTGTACAGAACTGCCCCAATAAAAGGGAGCAACTGAGAGGGAGTCAGGTGTGACTTTGGCACGCTGATAGTGAACTCCAGCGTGTGTAGGAGGTTTGCTGTAGTCTGAAGGTGGGAGACGACTTTCTGGGGTGATTCTGCCTTCAACAGCCAGTCGTCGAGGTAGAGGAAGACTGAAACACCCAACCTGCGCAGATGAGCTGCAACCACCACCATCACTTTTGTGAACACCTGAGGGGCGCTAGTAAGGCCGGAGAGGAGCACAGTAAACTGAAAGTGCTCATGACCTACCACGAATCAAAGGTAACGTCTGTGGGCAGGCAGGATGGGGATGTGGAAATAAGAGTCCTGTAAGTCGAACTACCATCCAGTCTCCTGGGTCTAAGGCAGACAGAACCTGAGCCAGCGTGAGCATTTTGAATTTCTCCTTCTTGAAGACGTAGTTTAGGTCCCGAAGGTCTAGGATAGGACGTAAGCCCTTGTCCTTCTTTGGTATCAAAAAGTAGCAGGAATAACAACCACAACCTACTTCTGGCACAGGGACCTTTTCTATAGCTCCCTTGGCCAAGAGAGCTGCGACTTCCTGGCGGAGAAGCGCCAAATGATCCTCCGGAAGGTGATTGAAGGATGGTGGCATGTGTTGTGGAGCAGACTCGAAAGGGAGGGTGTAGCCCTTTCAAACGATCTGCAAAACCCACCCATCCGTGGTGATATGTTCTCAGTGGGGCAGGTGATGGCAAATCCTGCCACCAACTGGATAGGAGTGAGGGGACGGACTAGGAGGGTTTGGAGGCTGCAGCGGGGGCAGAGGTGGACTGAACAGACCTCTGGTTCCCTGTCCGACGGCCAAGTGGGATTTCACGTCCTCGTCCACACATAGGCTGACCAGCGTGCGTGGCACGGTGGCTGTGTGGAGGACCCGACAGGGTGGCCCTTCTGTGTCCACGTAAGGTGCGAAAAGCGGACTGTGGTGGGAGAGGGGCAGAGGAAAGACCGAGGGACCAAGCCGTAGCCTGGGAATCCTTGAATCTTTCCAAGGCCTAGTCCGCTTTGTCTCCGAAGAGACAGGTGCCATCAAAGGGCATATCCATGACTGACTGTTGGACATCCCCCGAGAAACATGAAGTTCGTAGCCATGCGTGGCGCCGTAAGGCCACTGTCGTAGCAACCGATCTGCCCAGAGAGTCGGTCGTATCCAGCCCACAATGGATTGTGAACTTTGGAGACGATAGCACAGGCCTCATCCAGTATCTGCGGCAGGACTTGCGCAACCGTATCCCACAAGGAGTGGGTATAGCGGCCCAAAAGGCATGCAGTGTTCACAGACCACAGCGCTAGACCGAAGGAAGAAAACAACTTCTTCACAAACTGTTCCAGCCTTTTGGATTCCCTATCCCAGGTGAGGAAGGGAACGCGCCTGAAGAAGAGGAAGCCTGGATAACAAGATTCTCAGGCATGGGGTGTTGGGACAGGAATTTAGGGTCGTTCGGAGCAAGCTGATGGCTGCGTGCGATAGTCCTATTCACAGGAGCCCCTGTGTTGGGTTTGGACCATGTAGCCCAAAGGACATCGGTGAGGGCTTCATTAAATGGCAAAAGGGTTCTGAAGTAGAAGCCCCAGGCTCAAGCACCTCCGTCAGGAGATTAGACCTGACCTCTACAGCAGGAAGCTCAAGGCTGAGGACCTCAGCTGCCCTACTGACCACCATACCATAAGTTGCTCCCTCTGCCGTAGCCACGGTAAGAGGAGAAAGCATGCCAGCGTCAGGAGAAGTATCCAGACCACTGGCTTCCCCCAATTCCTGTGCCCAGTCCATAGCAGGGTCATCCTGATATTCATAAGGGTCCAGGGACCCCTCCAATTCTTCCCCATATTCGTACCCATAGGAAAAAAGAGTCCAATTCCGACCTGGGGAGAATAGGCCCTACCGAAGCCCATGGCGGCATCGGCCAACGCCGATCCGACTCCGAGTCGTCGTGGATAAGAATTGGGTTGACGTCGACAGTGGGTACCACCGACGTCGGGAGTGTCGATAATTGATCTGGTGCCGGGGAAGGTCTCAAAGGTGCAACCGGCACCGGTGTGGATCCGCGCACACATCCAGAGGTGACCTTGGTGGACGGGGCCGAAGCTGCCGCCGCGGAACCCAAAGGCCCCTCACCAGAACCCCTTGGGACCGAAGGCACCTTATCATGGTCGGCCCGCCCAAATATGAGGCACATGGCCTCGTAAAACTCTCGTAGTTGGGCGGGGGTCGCTCTGGCTCCGGGAAACTCGGGGAAGCGCGGAGCCAACCCAGACGCAGGCTCTGAGGACGGAAGCCTAGTACGTGGACGCTCTTCCCGCGTCGCTTCGGCCGAGCGACGGGGCGAAGTCAGAGAGCGATGGGACTACTACTACTACTTCTTCTTACCTTGACCCGAGGATTTAGAAGACGACAAGTGGTGATGACTCTGTCACCGATCTCAAGACCTTCCTCTCGAGCGAGAACAGGACCTACACGCAGTTGAGTGCCGGGCCGCCATTAGCTTTAGGGACCACTCCCTCAAAGCCTTCAGGTGCATGGCCCGGCACTCTAAGAACGACTTCGGGTCGTGGTCGCGCTTAAGGCACCGCCACACAAAAAAAAATAAAAAAAAATAATAAAATAAATCAACAAAACAGTCAAATTTAGCAAAAAAGTAGCCAGGGTAGCTCTTCTCTGGATCAGCGCGTGACGAGGAAAGAAAAATGCCGTCACTGTGCGAGGGCGGCGTGTATGTACTACTCCTGACGTCATCACGGGGACCACGTAGTCTACGGAGTCGACCAACGTCACCTACCGACGCGCAAGAGTATTGCTCGAAGAAAAATCTACAGTTCCAGTCTGACGCCTGGGTGAAAATTTTAAGGTAAGTAATTTGCAACTAGAAGTCTCTATCAGATCTTTCTACATATCTTGCAGTCCCTTGGTCTTATGACTGGGATATAAGCAGTAAATGCATTCCTTATGTGGATCATCCACATATAGGCCCTCATTACGACCTCGGCGGTCTTTTCGCAAGACCGCCGAGGTACCGCCGTGCTGAAGACCGCCAGTGTTGGCGGTCTTCCGCGCCGCGTATTATGACCGCTGGCAGCCCTCCGTCCTTTTCTGTATAGAAAGCCGCCAGCAGCCATACTGGCGGTTGGCGGGAAAGTGGAGGCTGCTCAACCTCCAACGCCACGTCAACAGAACACCGACCACAGAATCACGTCCTACGATTCGGTGTGGCGGTGTTCTGGTGACGGTGTGCTGGTGGCGGAGCTGCCCCCATGGATCCCGTCCCCTCCCGGAGGGCCAACGGACAAGGTAAGTTGATCGTCCGTTAGGGGAGGGGGGATGATGTGTGTTGTGTGCGTGCATGGTGGTATGCGTGTGTGTGTAGAGGGGGTGTTGTGAGTGCGTGTATGCGTGCGGGGGGGTGCTGTGTGTATGGGAAATGTGTGCGGGTCGGCCGGTGTGCATGTCTGTTTGTATGTGTGCGGGTATGTGTTGTCGTGATGTATGTGTGCGTGTAGGGGTGCATGCGTGTGTACGGGTGTGTATATGTGTATATTGGAGTGAGGGTGGGGAGGGGGGTTGTGCCACCTTTGGGAGGGTGTCAGGGGGGTGTGGGGGGAGGACTCGCAGGGGGTAGTGGGGGGTGGGGAGACCCCTATCAGTGCCAGGGAAGGAATTCCCTGGCACTGATAGTGCCTACCGCCATGGATCTCATGGCGGTTCCCAATCACCCGAAATCCATGGTGGTATGCAGGGTCCTGATACCGTTGGCGGTCTAGTGACGGCCGCCGGGCTGGAGACCGAAATCTCCAGCCCAGCAGTCATCACCGCCATGGCGGTCAGAATGGTGCAGTGGCGGATGACTGTGGCGGTTCAATTTTTCTGCCGGCCTGTTTGCGGTCTTACCGCCGCTTTACCACCGACCGCCAGGGTCGTAATGACCCCATAATCTTTTCTTTAGACATGAGGCACAGGATCTAAAAAGGCCCTTTCTTGGTGTCTCTGACATGGCAGCCAGTTTGAAGCACCAAAGAAGAAAATAAATATCCAATTTCAGGAATAGGTTTCTGAGAGAAAATGTTTTGAGCAGAGCTCAAAGGAGATGACGTGCAGTGGAAAATCTGAGGGAAGGCTGCTCCTCACAGGAGGTCCTATGGGGTGAGGCAATCTGATTGGTTCAATTTCGAGTTTGGGTCTATTTTACAAAATGACTGCGAGATTGTTGAATTAAGGCCTAAAGCATGTAATGTAGATATACCTTTTAAGCCTGTGTTGTATTTGCTGTCAGGGACTCCCATCTCGACGACAGGGAAATATTCAAGCATGTGAATCTATGAAAGTTCCAATACTGGAGTAAGCACCTTTTGAGGCAGGGAATTTAACCCTGGACATGAAATTGTGTCCTCTGTAAGAATCCCTGAAAGACCCTCTAGTGTAATACTGTGGTCCCTGTTTTGAGTGGGAAGTGGGGGCCTCTGCAGCTTTTGATTTAAATCCTCCTCTAAATTGAGGTTTTCGAAAGGAACCCCGAAATGGTGTAGTATAAAGGGCTCCCATGGCCTTTGCTGTTTGAGTCTTTTTTTAGTTTATAAATTGTTGTGTCCACCTCTGGTAGAAAAAGTTGCTGTTTATTGAACGGCATATTAAGGATTGCCTGTTGTCTCAGGTTTAAAACCTGAGGACCTCAACCAAGCATGTCGCCTGATGGTCATGCTGGTGTTTATTCCTCTAGCTGCAGTATCAGCTGCATCTGGAGCAGACCTAATTTGGTTGTTTGCAATAGCTTTTCCTTCCTCTACAATTTGATGCGCCATCTTTTGATGTTCTTTGGGGAGAATTTGCAAGAATTCTTGCATCTCGTCCCAATGTGCCCTGTTGTACTTAGCTAACAAGCCTTGGGAATTAGCAATACACCATCGATTGGCTACTTGTGTTGCTACCCTTTTACCTGCCACGTCAAATTTACAGCTTTCTTTGTCAGGGGGAGGAGTATCCCCAGAAGACTGACTGTTCACCTGCTTCCTGGCTGCACTGACTACAATGGCGTCTGGTGGTAGCTGCTTTGAAATGTAAATTGGGATGGTTGGTGCAGGCTTATATTTCTTATCAATTCTGGGTGATAGAACTCTAGCTTTAACAGGTTCTTTAAAAATATCGCCTGCATGTTCGAGCATACCAGGGAGCATTGTTAAACACTGTTACTGCTTGCGAGTTGAGGATAGGGTGTTGAAAAGAAAATCCTCTTCTAATGGTTCAGCATGCATTTGCTCCCCATGATATGAAGCTGCCCTGGAGATAACCTGATTTTATGCTGTTGTATCCTCGGGTGGAGATGGTCTTGTGGGATACAAATCAGGATTGTTAGGTGGGATGGGATCAGAGTCGTACATATCCCACGGATCTATGGTGTAACTACTGTTACCTCTCTTCATCTTGTGAGGAAGTATGAGAGCGTGTGGGTGAAGGCAGTGGTGGTGGAGTAGGAGGTTGTGGTGAAAAGGAAAGTTAAGGCGAATGCGGTGGTGAAAGCTAAACAGTTTTTGGCTTTTCCTTTTGCTTGTAGATTTTCACCGGTGGTGGTGCAGAATCCAAAGTTTCCTGGAAAGTTAACTTCCTTTTGATATGCGGAGGTGGAGAAGCAATTTTTCCAGTCTCTTTCTGGATCTGAATTCTCCTTCGTTTACTGTCTATAACCTCCAGAATGGGTTGAATGTCTGATTCATCCCCTTGTTGTTCTGAAGCATGTTTTGTGCTTTTAAAGGAATGTTCTGTAAGTTTCCTGGCGCCATGCTTCATTTGAGTTGAAAGTCCTGTTTCCACTGTATAGGAAGATGTTTTCGGCTCCGAAGATGGACTCCGATGTTTCGGCTCTGCAGCGGAGCACGCTTGTTTCGGCTCCGATGGAGCAGGACGCTGACTTGTTTCAGAGGTGGAAGCCTGCATCTTTCGGCTCAACCCAGACACCAAAACAGGTGTGGTAGCCTTTTGAGGGAGTGTCTTGGCCTTTTTTGGTGCCGAGCCCGTGGGTCGGTCGACGATCATTTTTTTCAGGTGGAACCAAGCCTAGGAAGCAGTGATGCACCCAAGTCCTTGCATGGTTTTTTACTTGTTGGGGTTGGAGCTGGTGTACTCATGTACTGCGCTGCAGATATAGGTTGGATGTCCTCCTCTGAATCCTGCTCCGAGCCGTAATCTGGAATCAAGACTGCTGTTTGTGCCTGTCCTTTGCCAATGATGTCAGTGGTGGGCTCTGTGAATTTCAACACCATCTACAATCGTCCTGCCCTTTGATCAGGTAAGTTTTTCTTCGATCGAAAAGACCGACACACCTCGCAGATTTCTTCTCGATGGTCTGGAGAAAGGCAGAGATTACACACCAAGTGCTGGTTGGTGTACGGAAACTTGGCGTGGCATAGAGGACAGAATCGGAATGGAGTCCGATCCATAAGCCTGTGACGCAGTAGGCCCGAAGAGGCCCGAGAATGGCACGGGTGCCCGTAAGGACGTTTAATTGATTCCCAACAGTACAATCGGATCGAGTGCAGAAGGAAGCCGCATTCAAAACAATACGAGAAAAGGTAAAAAGTTCAGAGAATTTCCGAACCGAAAATCCCGGAGCGAGAGGGAACACGTCTGAACCCGACGGCAGAAAAAAACAATCTAACAAAGGAGTTGATGCCCATGCAAACTATCACCGAGAGGAGGAGTCACTCGATCCCGTGACTGGGGAAAAAAGCTTCTTTGAAGAAAAACAACTTGTAACACTCAGAGCCCAACACTAGAGGGTGATGTATGCACAGCATGTGTTTCTGCAGCTACACATGCCATTGAACATACATATATGTTAAGAGATATATCAAAGTTAGTTTAGTACCCATGTTCTAATAAATAATACATTATTTTTCTAACACTAGCGTGGTTCTTTCTTGTGTGAACATCACTGACCGACAGTTGTGGTATTTGCAACTGCTTTACACCCTCTCCGATAAGCCTTAGCTGCACTCCACAGTTACCATATGGGAGCTTTGGTTATTTGGAACCACTAACACTATCACTAAGGGTTGCCTGGACTCAGTACAGGGTGCCTCATTTATAGGTGTACACCATATACTGAGCCAGCCTCCTACAGTTGCTATTATCGGAAACCGAAGGAGACACCTATGGCTCTGGCAGTGTCTAGATTCTCCTTAAAACACTTGAGCACTGTGTCTGCCTTATAAATAAATAGGCTTAAGCCGTCCAAGAGCATGTCTATTGGGGAAGATTGGAAATCCCATGAAGAACCAATCAATCTTAGGCAGGCTTGGTGGCAGAGTGCCACGATTGAGGCTATAGCCCTGCCTAGTGAGTCATGGTGTCCGATCCACACTGAATGGTGAACTTCACTGCCTCCCAGCCATGCATCAGCACTTGGTTCAAGATGGCCTAGCCCTCTTCAGGCAGCAGCTGCACAACTAATTCCCACAAGGAGCAAGTGTATTGGCCCAAGGGGCATGCGATGCTCACTGACCACAATGCCAGACTGGTAGAAGAAAAGATTCTCTTCCCAAAGGTATACAGCCTCTTTCATTTCTTATCTATTGGAGTAGTAGGGCATGCACTTGGGTTAAGTTTGGTCTTTGAGGCCTGCACCACCAGGCTCTCAGCAGAGGGATGCTGCATGAGGAAGGCCAAGTCTCCGGGGACAAGACAGTGGCAACAGGCAATCATTCTGTTTACTGGAGCCCCCAATGCAGGGTTTACCCCAAGACCAGTCCCAGGACCCCTAAAGAACGTAGAGGAGGGCCTGATTAAAGGGTGGCAGGGGCTCTGCAAAGCTTCCCCCGGATGAAGCACTTCAGTAAAGACAGTCTTCACCTCGTCAGAGGGCAGCTGTGGAGCAAGAACCACTGCTCTCCATTACATCACGCAGTGAAAGTCATGGTAGGGTCAGGAGTAGAAACCAAGCCAGAGTCTGGGGAGGCGTTCAGACCACTGGCGTTGCCCTGCTTCTCATACCAGTTTCCCTCCTGGTAGCAATCATTCTCCAGTAGGCCATAGCCATCAGTCCCCTCCAGGAAGGTGGGTCTGGCCAGGGCAGGTTGGTGCAATCCGGGCAGTGCAGATGTCAAACATTGTTGAGACAGCACTGTCTCAGAGAGGAAGTGGGGTTAGTGAAAATGCCTGTACACTATAATCAAGCTACCGAAGGTCACAGCATAACTCCGACACAGTGCTCTCAGAAAGCGTGTGCTGCATCAAGGTCTAATCATTTCTTCCTTTCCTTTAATGCCTAACAGCTGGTGTTGCATAACTGTTTGCCATACCTTCCTTCCTTGCTGGTTCCCACACAACGTTGCAGAGTCCCACATGATTTATTGAGGTCTCCCCCAGCTTATAGTGACTAGTTTAAATTTTGTCACTGATCCCAATGGTTTATTTCACACATACTATGCTCTTTTTCATGTCTCCCATTTTTTTTACCTGTTTCCATTTCCTTTATTTTTTTTTTTTTTTACTAATCCCACCACTCTTTATTTCGGACAGATAGACAAATACATGTTGATTGATCCCCACACTTGCTTTTTCATCAATAGTCTATATTCCCTTTTAAACAATGCACCACCACATGCTCACTTTTTCCACTGATTTCGTTACTCTTTTGCACTGATGCCTGCCTACTTTCTCTTTTCCAACCATTGCAGTACTCTTTTTCACCAATGCCAGCACTCTCTCCCTTTCTCACTGAAAGAGACAGAGTTAAGAATGTTCCACTTTCTGCAATATGTATGACTCCAACTTAAAAATCAATTCATACTTTCACTAGACATTGTCTGGATGAAGATTCCCAAGTTCATACTTTAGTGGGTCAGGCAACCTTAACCTAAATTTGCCTATCTTTTTCTGTATCCCTCACTTGTGAATATTTTAATTTCTTACATTGACAGCCACGAAGTGGGGATATGGCTGATACTCTAATATACGTTTATGACTATTGGTGACAATCTTATGATGCATATAAAAACTTTACTTGTAATTCTAGTTCTGCATCGTAGGTATTCTCACTGAAGTCAAACATGGCATGTTATAGTTACGTTAGGGCATGAGGTATAGGTGCTTGAGGTAACTATTGCAACACCAGGTCCCTAATAGTCCTCTATTAGAGGTGAGGTATCAGTAACAACTGGGGGTTTTTGTATGGGTATTGGTGCTGTGGAGAGTCTGGGGGACAAGGAGGGGAATTTCCTTTACGGACTAGGTGGTCTCACACACTATATAGTGTCATGCTTCATCATATGACCACCTAGCCCCACCCAGGTAGGACAATGCCACCTGGGTGGACTCAACCTCACTGTTAAAGGAACAGGAGGGAGTGCGTAAATTAAATCTGGTTCTAGAAATAGAGGGATCCAGCTAAACTAAGGGATAAAAACACCTAAACAGATATCTGTGTGATTATTTAATAAAGGTTCTGTTTGATGTGATTAAAAAAGTGAAGATGGGGACACCTCTGTGAGGACAAGGAATCACAGGGTCACCTATCTATGAGGAAGGTGTCGACATGTTTTTGCCCTCAATACTGAGCTCAGGAAAGTCTCGGGGCATTCATCAGGGCGGAGGATCCCTATTAATCACACTCGGAGTATAAAAGGTACTATCAAATTAATATGTGAAAATATGTAACAAGTAAGGGGAGGCCTACCTTGCCCGGGAAGTACCTGGGGGTGGCCCTGTCCCTAACAGCATAAGGCCAGGCCCTGCGGCAAACCCTCCACCAGCCCCCAAACCATCGCTTTTATTTTTATTATGATGTCCCTCAGATCGATAAATCCACTGCAAATCTCCAGGGAACCATGCTGAGCAGTGCATCAGCGCATCCTCATAACAGCAAACAACATATATATGTATATTTTTAAAGTTCACCCCAGGGTTGACCCTTTGGGATCCTGCAAAAGGACCAGAGGGTCAGGGTACTCTTACTTTGCCCCCTTCTACCTTATTTACTTTTGTTTTCTAAGACTTACAGACCAAGTCCTGCGTGATAAGATGGTGGGCTCAACTTTTCTTTGAAGTTGCACAGGCCCTCCCTGCATTCATTTGACAATTTTTGCCCTCAGGAGGTGGCTGTCCCCAGGGCAAGGATGGGGAAGGGTGTGTGGGCCCACCGCTTGCATAATGTGCAGTGCCCTCGGGAGGTGGCTGTTCACGGGGCTTTCACAAGCACTAGAAAGGGGGGTCTGTGCACTCCGCTGTCCTATATTTTGGTAATGCCCAGAGACCTGGCCCACCCAGGCGCAAAATGAAAAGCAAGCATTTTTTTTTTTTTAAGTCATGGCAAAATTAGCATATCCGCTGCAAGTTTTGCTGTGATTTGAAAAAAATACTTTTAAGCCTTGGTGGGGATCCTGGGGGGACCCTGCACCAAAGCTAGTGGGGTACAGTATCGGTATCCTGTCACCCCCACTTTTTTCTTTTTGAGACTCTGCTGAAGCCGATGCTCAAAAGGGCTGCCAACACTTCAGCTCTCTGCACGAGATCAGGAGTATTCAATAAGCCTTCGCGCCTCCAGATATACAAATTTGTTTTTCTTTTAATATTCTACAAACTACTGAACGGATATACACCAAATAACAAAAAGCACTCTTTCTGAACCAAGAGCTATCTTTCTGCCAAATTTATTGTAATTCCGTCCAACAGTTCGGGCTGTAGTCGTGACTAAAATCCCTAAGGGAATTAAAATGGGAAATGCACTTTTTTAACTGGATCTGGAAACGTTTGCTCGAGCAATACTCTTCAGCGGCGTCTGGTGGCTCCATTCCGCTCCACGTGGCATCGTTGGCGCCAGAAGTGACATTGCACTCACCTATATAGGCACCACCCAGGTGTGCGGGCAACAGTTACTTTAATCACAACTTTCCACGCCAGAAGCGCAGAGCCATGACAACAACTGGCACATGTATGTCAAACCTGGGTCCTGAAAAAGGATAACCCTGACCCCAGCAAATAAGTCCGAAAAGCGGGGAGGCATGGGTGGGTGTAAGGAATCTGCAGCTAGATACAGTCTCTACCAGATAAGGTGTTAAATAAGGTAAATAACTTGTTCATCTGATAGAGACTTCTAGCAGCAGATTCCGTACCTTTGATTAGATACCCAAGCCATTTCCTCCTGGCAGTGGGCTGGGAACAAATGCTTTCAGACTAGAAAGTCCTGCAGGACCTGAACGGGTGAAATGCCTGTCCTGAGGACCAGACTGTCCAGGCAGTAGTGTTTGGCGAACGTGTGCAGGGACACCCATGTTGCTGCCTGACAGATGCCCAGGACTGGGACTCCACAAGCTATTGCTGTGGTAGCAGCTTTTTGGCTGGGAGAATGGGCTCAAAAGCCAGCAGGAAGCTGCTTCTTAGCCAGGGCATAGCAGATCTTAATACAGACAATGACAACGCAAAATGGTCTGTTTCTGTACTGCCCGACCCTTCTTTGCTTCCACATACCCCACAAAGAGTTGATTTTCCACACGTAACTCTTTTGTGCAGTCAAAGTAAAACAACAACACTCTTTTTGGGTCCAGTTGGTGTACTTCCTTCGCTTCCTTAGAGGGATGCGGGGGTGCAAAGGCAAGGTGACAGTCTGTCCCAAATGAAATGGGGTGACCACCTTCATAAGGAAAGAGGCACGGGCGCGAAGTTCTAACTTGTCTGGAACTATCGTATGATATGGAGGCTTTGATGGCAAGGCCTGTACCGCACTTAACCGCCGGGCAGATGTTATGGTCATAAGAAAGGCTGTTTTGATGGTGTAGGGAAATTCCTCCCTTGGCATGGTTACCACCTAACCTTTTGCCTTTTGTTGGTGCAAGTTATGATTGAAAGTGTGCACAATTGGCACAGCCCTGGCACACAGATAAGTCCCTTGTAACTAGTACCCCCGATACCAAGGGCCCTATGGCCAGGGAAGTTTTCTAAGGGTTGCAGCATGAATTATGCCACCCCGGGGACCACTCACTCAGCACATGCACACTGCCTCACAGCTTGTGTGTGCTGGTGGGGAGAAAATGACTAAGTCGACATGGCACTCCCCTCAGGGTGCCATGCCCATATCCCACTGCCTGTGACATAGGTAAGTCACCCCTCTAGCAGACCTTACAGCCCTAATGCATGGTGTACTATACCACAGGTGAGGGCATGGTTGCATGAGTACTATGCCCCTACAGTGTCTAAGCCAAACCTTAGACATTGTAAGTGCAGGGTAGCCATAAAGAAAATATGGCCTGGGAGTTTGTTAAACACCACAGTTCCATAATGGCTACACTGAAATCTGGGAAGTTTGGTATCATACTTCTCAGCACAATAAATCCAAACTGACACCAGTGTGGGATTTATTGAAAAATGCACACAGAGGGCATCTTAGAGATGCCCCCTGTATACCAGACAGACTCCTAGTGTTCGGCTGACCAGTTCCTGTCAGCCTGCCACAACCAGACGGGTTTCTGGCCACGTGGGGTGAGTGCCTTTGTCACTTTTTGGCCAGGAACAAAGCCTGTACTTGGTGGAGGTGCTTCTCACCTCCTCCTGCAGGAACTGTAACACCTGGCAGTGAGCCTCAAAGGCTCATGCCTGTTGTTACAGTGCCCCATGGCATCCCAGCTAGTGGAGATGCCCACCCCTCCGGACATAGCCCCCTCGTTTGGCTGCAAGTCCGTAGGAGATAATGAGAAAAACAAGGAGTCACCCACCAGTCAGGACAGCCCCTAAGGTGTCCTGAGCTGACGTGACCCCTGTCTTAAGAAATCCTCCATCTTGGTTTTGGAGGATTCCCCCAATAGGAATAGGGATGTGCCCCCCCTCCTCTCAGGGAGGAGGGGGCACAAGGAGGGTGTACCCACCCTCAAGGACAGTATCCATTGGCTACTGCCCCCCAGACCTAAACAAACCCCTAAATGTAGTATTTAGGGGTGACTTGAACCTAGGAAATCAGATTCCTGCAACCTGAAGAAAGAAGAAGGACCTGAAAGCCCTGCAGAGACGACGGAGACGACAACTGACTTAGCCCCAGCCCTACCGGCCTGTCTCCAGAGTCAAAGAACCTGCACTGCGATGCAACCAGCGGCCTCTGAGGACTCAGAGGACTGACCTGCACCTAAAGAACCAACGACCTCCCGAGGACAGCGGCTCTGTCCAGAAAAAACAAGCAACTTTAAAGAGACTCCAACTTCCCGCCAGAAGCGTGAGTCTTCACACTCTGCACCAGACTCCCCCAGCTCGAGTTCAGGACAACCAAAACTGCAGAGAGGACTCCCAAGAGACTCCAACGACGTGGACACCCTTAATCGACCTCCTTGCACCCCCACAGCAATGCCTGCAGAGAGGATCCAGAGGCCCCCCCCTGACGGCGACTGCCTATTAACAAAGAAACCCGATGCCTGGATCCAGCACTGCACCCGCAGCCCCCAGGACCAAGAGGAACCATCTACCAGTGCAGGAGTGACCAGCAGGCAGCCCTCATCCTAGCCAGGTCAGTGGCTGGGCTGAGAAGCCCCCCTGTGCCCTAACTGCATTGCCAGGGTGACCCCCGGGTCCCTCCATTGTTTTCAATACAAAACCCGATGACTACTTTGCACACTGCTCACGGGCGCCCCTGTGCAGCTGAGGGTGTGCTTTGTGTGCTCGTGTTTGTCACCCCCGCAGTGCTCTACAAACCCCCACTGGTCTGCTCCCTGAAGACCCAGGTACTTACCTGCTAGCAGATTGGAACCAGAGCACCCCTGTTCTCCATAGGCACCTATGTGTTTTGGGCCCTCCTTTGACCTCTGCACCGGACCAGCCCTGTGTTGCTTGTGTGGTGACTTTAGGGTTGTGTTGAACCCCCAACAGTAGGCTGTCTATGCCCAGGAGACTGAACTTGTAAGTCACTTACCTGAAAAACTAATCAAAACGTACCTCCCCCAGGAACCGTTGACTTTTGCACTGTGTCCACTTTTGAAATAGCTCATTGCCATTTTAACCAAAACTGTGTGTACTACTGTTTTAAATCAAAGTTATTTACTTACCTGTGTAAAGTACCTTACAATGTATGTACTTACCTAAAATTTGAATCTTGTGGTTCTAAAAATAAATTAAGAAAATATATTTTTCTATATAAAAACCTATTGGCCTGGAGTTAAGTCTGAGTGTGTATCCTCATTTATTGCCTGTGTGTGTACGACAAATGCTTAACACCACCCTCTGATAAGCCTACTGCTTGGCCACACTACTCGGCCACACTACCACAAAATACAGCATTAGTATTATCTAATTTTGCCGCTATCAACCTCTAAGGGGAACCCTTGGACTTTGTGCACACTATCTCTCACTTTGAGATAGTATATACAGAGCCAACTTCCTACAGATGGTGAGTAGCCTGAGGGGACAAATGTTCAGTGGCTCAAAAGGAGAATACATGAGGTAAGTGAGAACAAGATTAAGATCACACTGAGGCATGATAAAGGACGTAGGGGGAAACATATATACAAGTCCTTTTAGAAACCTATATACAATAAGGGATTTAAATAGGGTTGGTCAGGCAGCCGCAGAAAAGCAGATAGAGCAGACAGATAGCCCTGAAGAGTGCCCAAAGCAGAGGCTTGCTGGGCAAGAGAAAGAATTAAAAGAATGAAAAGAAGAATAGCAGAGAGAAGCATTAAGAGGATTTAAGGACTTCTCTGTACAATATTTTACAAATCTTTTTGAGCAGCAGCCGCATAACTTTTTTGAGGAAGATCGCCTGGCTGCCAAGATAAAGTTATAGACTTTAGGAGGAAGGTCAAAAGTTGTCAACTGTTGCAGCTGAATCTCTATGCATAAAGGAACAGAGTTGACAGGTTCAGGTGGAAATCCCTCCCCTGCTGCTGGGCCAGAAGAACCTCCCGATGGGGTGGCCTGATCGTTGGTACGCTGCTCATTTTCAGAAGCTCGAGATACCAGACTCTCTGTGCTCAGTCAAGAGCCACAATGATAACTTGGGCCTGGTTGTTCTTGATCTTCTTGAGAACTCTAGGTAGGGAGTAGTATGGCTGAAAAGGCATACAGGAGGCCTGAACTCATGACGAGAGGCATAACTGAGAGATTGCCACCTTGAAACTCCAACACGCAATACTGCCGACATTACACGTTCTCTTGTGAGGCAAATAGATCTAACCAAGTCTCTCCCCACTGCTGAAAGAGACCTTGCACCACCTTCGAATGGGGACGACACTCGCAATACACTAGGCATCGACGGCTGAGTTAGTCCGTCCTGGTGTTCAGAGAACCTGCCAGGTGCTGAACCACCATGGTTAGGCCTGCTGTTCCAACCATATTCAGAGATGCAGAGCCTCTTGACAAGGGTCCATGACCCAACCCCGCCCTGCTTGCTGCAGTACCGTATGTAGGTGGTGTTGTCCGTGAACACCTGCACCAACTTCCCCTTGATAGATAGAAGAAATGCCTTCAATGCTAGCCAGATCGCCATGTTGATGTGGAGTCTGGATTCTGCCGGAGACCAAAGGCCTCAGATCTCAACTTCTCCAAGATGGCCACCCCATCCTACAAGTGACGCATTTATCACTACAGTAAGGTCTGGTTGGGGAATGGAAAGGAGCAACCGCAGGTCCTTCTCAGTTCCCTCTGAGACCTGGACAATGTCTGAGAGAATTCCCCGATGCTGCGTCCATGAGAACTTTAGGTCCCACTGCAGAGGCCGCAATGCCACCTGGCATGATTCACCAGCAGGTTGCAGGAGGTCATGAGGCGCCCAACAGTCTCCGACTCAGTCTAAGCGAAACCCAGCATAGAGTCCGAAACATCTGTATCAATGCCTGAATATCCTGGACTTGGGTGAATAAGAAACTGCACTGTGTCCAGAAGAGAAGGAAGTCAGCTATAACTTCAGCATGTTTATAGTGAACCCCAGTGAATGCAGGTGGTTTGCCATAGTCTGGAGATGGGAGAAAATTGCCTGGGGCAACCTTACCTTCAACAGCCAGATGTCGAGGTAGGAGAAGACTGAAACCCTTGCCCTGCGCAAGTGAGCTGCAACCACTGTCATTTCCTTGGTGAACACCCGAGGGGCACTGGTAAGACCAATTGCATGACAGTGAACTGAAAGTATCCGTGGCCTACCTTGAACCGCAGTTAACGCCTGTGGGCCGGGCAGGATGAGAATATGAAAATATTCATCCTGTAAATCCAGCGCTACCAACCAGCCTTCTAGTTCTAGGGCTGACAAAACCTGAACCAACGTGAGGATCTCAAACTTCTTCTTGAGGAATAGATTTACAGTCCATTGGTCTAGAATAGGGCGAAGGACCTTATTCTTTTTGGGTAACAGAAAGTCGTAGGAATAGCAATCACTACCTACTTCTGATATCAGGACCTTTTCTATGGCTCCCTTGGCCAAGGGAGTCATAACTTCCTCTCACAGTACAGACCAATGATCTTTCGCTATCCATTCAAATGTTGGCAATATTGGGGGAGGAAAGGCAGGGCATAGCCCTTCCCGATGATCTGCACTACCCATGCGTCCGATGTTAATGACTGCCAGTGGAGGAGATGATGGTGTATTTACCCTCGATCTGGGCAAGCATGGTCTTGCAGAACCAAACTAGGAGGGCTTTAAGGCAGCAACTGCAGGATGCTGGGTGGCAGATGACTTCTGGTCTCCGGACCCTCTAGTTCTGAAGGCACCGCCACCACGCCCTCGTATAGCCTGAGGTGGCTGCTTAGGATGGTGACTGGCATAGGGCTGGCACGGTTTCATTCCCCTTCTATAGCCATGAAAAGGGTGAAAGGCAGACGGTAAATGAGGGGTCACCGAGCGGCCCAAGGACTTGGCCGTAGCATGGAGCTCTGAGTATGCCTTCTTGTGAAACAAGCAAGTGCCATCAAAGAGCATGTCCATCAGGTTTGCCTGGACATCCCCCCCATGAAACAGTAGTTCTCAGCCAGGCGTGGCACCTTAAGTCCACTGTTGATGCCACCACTCTGCCTAGTGAGTCAGTCGTATCTAAGCCACTTTGCTGTGTCCCTCCTGTATTACACTGCATGGGAGGGCCTGGCCTGGGCCTCCTCCGGGACCTGAGGCAGCACTTGTACAACCATATCCCAAATGGTGTGTGAGAAACGGCCCAATGGGCACGAGGTGTTCACCAACTTCAGTGTCAGGCTGGTGGAAGAAAACATATTCTTCCCAAGATGGTTCAGCTTTTTTGATTCCCTGCCCGGGAGAGCGGAAGGTAATGTGCCTCAGGAAGTGGAGACTTAGACTACCAAGCTCTCAGCGGGGGTGTTGGCTGAGGAGGCCAGGGTCGCCCACTGTAGGGCAATGGCGGGGGACGATCCTATTTACAAGAGCCCATGTGCTAGGCTACGACTAAGATCCCAGCAGGACGTATGTAAGAGCTTTGTTAAAAGGCTGAAGGGATTGGGATTTAGAAGCCCCATGCTGAAGCACTTCAGTCAAGATGTTCATCTTGACATCCACGGAGGGCAGTGCTCCACTGCCCTTTGCACCACCACTGCATAGGAAGCTCCCTCCTCCATAGCGACTGCAGGGGGAGAGCAAGCCAGTCCAAAGATCTCTCCAACTGGTGTTCTAAAGGGTTCAGTGACCCCTTACAATTTTCTACCATGCCCAGCTGTGTGAAGAAGGCTCAGACGACAATCTGGCACCTGTGGGAGGATTGTCTAGAATCAGAATGAGGCTGGCAGTGCTGGATGGTGCCAAGAGCATTACGTCGGGACCGGTGCCAGAAAAAGCCACTTGGGTACTACCAGTCCGGAATCTGATCCATGAGACACCATCGGAGCCAAGGCCGAAACCGCCGGCGTGGAACCGGATGGGGCCTCCAGTAAAGTGCTCAGTTATGATGGCTGTGTTTTTTTTTTTTTTAATAATACCCTTGCATGGTTTGTGGATTTTAATGTGGGGATTATCAATGATATTAGATAATGGAATGATGTGCAATATTTTATGTGTTATTTTCTATTGAAAATTACGAATTGGAAACTTAAAGGTATTTGTTTTTATTAACAGAGTTGTAAGCCTAATATGGTTGTGGTACTGATTGACATTGAAAAGCGCAGATGTTTGTATGTTATTTGGATAGGTCTGAGTGAAGAACTACATCATGATCAGGATGCTGCCATTGGCCTCAGTAAATCTATTGAGATATCAAACATCATACTAGAAAGTAGCCCACCAGATAAAGCACCAGGCCGAGACAGAATCCCCCTCTGATCTTTAAAAATCACTACCACAATTCTGGGGCTTTTGATCACAAATGTTTTAAGATCAGCTACTGTAGGTCCCCTGGTCATGACATGGCAGGAGGCCAATATCATACAATTTTCAGAAAGGGGTATAAGAACTTGCCCTACTGCTACTGTCCAATCTTGTTGCCATACAGCACGGTCAAGATCCTGGGAAGGGTAATTTTGGCAAAACTAGTAGAGGGGGCAGCTGAGACTCAGGGGCTTTCGGACATCCAGTTTGGATGCCGCCCTGGTTTAGGAACTACTGAGTAATGCTTGAATCTGTGTCTTATCACACAAAAATACACGAAGGGCAAAAAAAGCTGTGTCCATTTGGCATTTATGGATTCAACCTGTGCTTTTGATATTGTCGATCAGTCCAAACTGTAATTAATTATGGCAGAACTGGGGGTGGACAGCCTAATCTTAACTTTACTTCATAGACTTCATGCGCATACCACAGTCAAAACGTATTGGAAGAAATGTATTTTGTGGCCAGGGTTAGACAAAGGTATGTATCAGCCCATTCCTTTTCTTATCATACATAAATAGCCTTGAGGATTACGTCTGCAGGGCAGGAAATGATAAAGGTTAGTTCACATATTATTGTATGTAGATGATGTGGTGCTAACACGCGGACAGCCAACAGTCTGCAACCTATTTTAGATGCTTTTAATAGATTTATGGACAATTTGGAATTAAGGCCAATCCTTACAAAATCATTTATAGTGAAAAGTGGAACAAAAGTATCTAAAACTATGAAATATATGCTTGGTGGCTCAGAAATCACTAAAGTCACACATTTTATATATTGAGGTGTACCAGTTGGTGTTGCTTTTAAGTGGACATTTTTATTGAATATTAGATCCCTGCAACTCCAAAGATCTACTGATGCAGTTTTAAGATTTGCTAAAAGGCTAGGGCACAAACCGGTGGGCAAACTATTATGTATTTTTAAGAGTAAACGTGTGTTCATTGGTTCCTTCTGGCACTGGCGCGTGAGGATATGCCAATAGTAGCTATCTCCAAATAACTGAAAATAAATTTTTGAGAGGGCTGTTGTCAGTGCCACAATCTACCTCTGCTAAGCTCTGCCATGAAGAAGTTGAGCTTGGCTTTATAGAAGAATATGTTAAATTACAGCCCCTTTTACTCTGGCTCAGAGTATGGTGAAAACCAAAGGCACACTTCTATAGAACAGTTGTGGCAGGATGTTTGCCTCTAGACCACTTAATGGACTTTCCTTGGCTTAAATATATAAAACAGAGCTTTACAGAGCTCGGCCTTCCAGAACTTTTCTCCAGCCTGACTGACTCTGCCTGCTGGTCACCACAAAAAGTGAAGTGAAGAAAGGTTGCTGTGTGTGACAAATAGGTGTTCTAGGCCAGATGAGCGCCCTCGGGCAATTACTCCAGTAAGCCAGCACCCGTCACTGTCCCTACAGGTAATTTTAAAAGAGTGGCATCCATTTTTATTTACCAGATTCCGCCTTTAGTCTCTTCACTTTTTGTTGGCCTTCCCAACCAAAGCACATGGTTTTCCTCACTCCGCCCACCCTTGTGATGGCTTCAAACCTCAAAGCACACTGCAATTTACTCTATTTTGTTTTCTTTATATCTCAGAGTTTTCTTTGCCCAGTTTTGACAGCATCTGAGGTCAGGTCCCCCGAGCTGGCTTTTCCTTACTTACAATGTTTGGGAAGCATAGATATCATCTATGCTTTGTTGAATTTTATATTGAGTGCCTGCAAATACTCAGTAATTACTGGGACATACGTTTTAGTGTTCCGATTTCTTATTAATCATGGTAAAGAACTGTTACTAGTATTGTTTAAACTTGGAACGTAATCATGAGATGTATTGATATTTATATATTTTGATATTACATTTTATCTGAAATTTTAAGGCTCAACGGAGTCAAAGTATTGTGAACTGAATATTTTTCAAACATATATATACATATATATATATACATATATATATATATATATACACACACATATATATATATATGGAAAATGTCACTTACCCAGTGTACATCTGTTCGTGGCATGAGACGCTGCAGATTCACATGCTGTGCATTATCCTGCCATCTAGTGTTGGGATTGGAGTTTTACAAGTTGTTTTTCTTCGAAGAAGTCTTTTCGAGTCACGGGACCGAGTGACTCCTCCCTTTCGGCTCCATTGCGCATGGGCGTCGACTCCATCTTAGATTGTTTTCCCCGCAGAGGGTGAGGTAGGAGTTGTGAGCATACTAGAGGTGCCCATGCAATGGAGTAGTAATTTATGTACCTAATGTCGATTAAAACAATATTTATTAATTTACATATTTACAATTTTCCATGTAACTAAAAACGGCTACAGGTTACCAAGGAGGTGGGAGGGCGCATGTGAATCTGCAGCGTCTCATGCCACGAACAGATGTACACTAGTTAAGTGACATTTTCCGTTCGGTGGCATGTGTAGCTGCAGATACACATGCTGTGCATAGATTACCAAGCAGTAATCGCCCCAAAAAGCGGTTGTTTAGCCTGTAGGAGTTGAAGTTGTCTGAAATAATGTTCTTAATACAGCCTGTCCTACTGTGGCTTGTTGTGTTGCTAACACGTCTACACAGTAATGCTTTTTAAATGTATGGGGCGTAGACCAGGTGGCTGCCTTACAAATTTCTGTCATTGGTATATTCCCAAGAAAAGCCATTGTGGCGCCTTTCTTTCTAGTGGAATGTGCTCTTGGTGTAATAGGTAATTCTCTTTTTGCTTTAATGAAGCAAGTTTGAATGCATTTAACTATCCATCTGGCAATGCCTTGTTTGGATATAGGGTTACCTGCATGAGGTTTTTGGAAAGCTACAAACAATTGTTTTGTTTTACAAAATTGTTTTGTTCTGTCAATGTAATACATTAGTGCTCTTTTTATGTCTAATGTATGCAAGGCTCTTTCAGCTACTGAGTCTGGTTGTGGAAAGAAGACTGGGAGTTCCACAGTTTGGTTTAGACGGAATGGTGATATGACCTTTGGTAAGAATTTTGGATTTGTACGCAGAACCACTTTATGTTTATGTATTTGTATAAAGGGTTCTTGAATAGTAAATGCTTGTATTTCACTCACTCTTCTAAGTGATATGATAGCTATTAGAAAGGCTACTTTCCAAGTCAGATATTGGATTTGACAAGAATGCATGGGTTCGAATGGTGGGCCCATGAGTCGTGTTAATACAATATTAAGGTTCCACAAAGGTACTGGTGGTGTCCTTGTGGGTATGATTCTTTTTAGTCCCTCCATAAAAGCTTTTATGACTGGGATTCTAAAAAGTGATGTTGTATGTGTAATCTGCAGGTAGGCAGATATTGCAGTGAGATGGATTTTAATGGAAGAGAATGCTAGATTAGACTTTTGTAAGTGTAATAAATAGCTTACAATGTCCTTTGTGGAGGCATGTAGTGGTTGAATGTGATTAGTGTGGCAGTAGCAAACAAATATTTTCCATTTGTTTGCGTAACAATGTCTTGTTGTAGGTTTTCTCACTTGTTTAATGACCGCCATACACTCTTGTGTAAGATTTAAATGCCCGAATTCTAGGACTTCAAGAGCCAGATTGCTAGATTGAGCGATGCTGGATTCGGTGACTGATCTGTTGTTTGTGTTGTGTTAACAGATCTGGTCTGTTTGGTAGTTTGATGTGGGGTACTACTGATAAGTCCAACAGTGTTGTGTACCACGGTTGGCGAGCCCAGGTTGGTGCTATGAGTATTAGTTTGAGTTTGTTTTGACTTAGTTTGTTGACTAGATAAGGAATGAGTGGGACAGTGGGAAAAGCGTAAGCAAATATACCCTGACCAACTGATCCATAGAGCATTGCCCTTGGACTGAGGGTATGGGTACCTGGACGCAAAGTTTAGGCATTTGGCATTTTCTTTTGTTGCAAATAGGTCTATGTTTGGTGTTCCCCAGCGGTGGAAGTGGTCCTGTAGGATCTGGGGATGTATTTCCCATTTGTGAGTTTGCTGGTGATCTCAACTGAGATTGTCGGCTTACTGATTCTGAATGCCTGGCATGTATTGTGCTATTAGGCGAATGTGGTTGCGAATTGCCCAATGCCAAATCCTTTGTGCTAAGAGACACAGCTGTGACGAGTGCCCCCCCCCCCCCCCCTGTTCGTTGAGATAGTACATTGCTGTCATGTTGTCTGTCTTGACAAGAATGTGTTTGTCGTCTACTAGTGGTTGAAACGCTTTTAATGCTAGAAAAACCGCTAGCAGTTCCAAGTGATTTATGTGAAGTTGTTTTTGTTGATTGTCCCATTGACCCTGTATGCTGTGATTGTTGAGGTGTGCTCCCCACCCAACCATGGAAGCATGTATTGTGATAATAGCTTGAGGCACTGGGTCTTGGAATGGCCGCCCTTTGTTTAAATTTATAGGGTTCCACCATTTAAGCGAGGAGTGTGTTTGGCGGTCTATCAACACTAGATCTTGAAGTTGACCCTGTGCTTGTGTCCATTGTTTTGCTAGGCACTGTTGTAAGGGCCACATGTGTAATCTTGCATTTGGGACAATGGCTATGCATGAGGACATCATGCCTAGTAGTTTCATTACAAACCTTACCGTGTAGTGTTGGTTTGGTTGTATGCTTGATCTTACATTTTGGAACGATTGGACTCTTTGTGGACTTGGAGTGGCAATTGCCCTTTGTGTGTTGAGTGTTGCTCCCAAGTATTGTTGTATTTGGGATGGATGCAGATGTGATTTTTGGTAATTTATAGAGAACCCCAGTTTGTGTAGAGTTTCTATGACATATTGCGTGTGAAGAAGACACTGTTGTTGAGTGTTGGTTTTTATGAGCCAGTCGTCTAAATATGGGAATATGTGCATGTGCTGTCTCCTTATGTGAGCGGCTACTACTGCTAGGCATTTTGTGAATACCCTGGGGGCGGGTGTTATTCCGAACTGTAGCACTTTGAATTGATAGTGTATGCTGTGCATTACAAACCTTAAGTATTTTCCGTGAGAAGGATGGATGGGTATGTGGAAATACGCATCCTTGAGATCCAATGTTGTCATTTGTTCCTCCTTTTTTAATAAGGGACCTACGTCTTGAAGTGTTACCATGTGGAAATGATATGATTTAATGAAGAGATTCAGTGTTCTGAGATCTAAGATAGGTCTTAACGTTTTGTCCTTTTTTGGAATCAGGAAATATAGTGAGTAGACAACTGTTCCTTTTTGATGATTGGGTACGAGCTCTATTGCTTGTTTTTGTAGCAGTGCTTGGACCTCTAAGTGTTGTTGAGACAGTCTGTGCGTTTTGGGTGGCACATCTGGAGGGAATGTTGTGAATGCTATGCAATAACCATTTTGGATAATTGATAGAACCCATGCGTCTGTGTTAATATGTGTCCAGTTTTGGTAGTATGTGGTTAGCCTTCCCCCCCACTGGCGACAAGTGTTGGGGTGTTGTGACATTGAAGTCACTGCTTGGTCTGGCTTGGTTTGGTTGGTTGGAATTTTCCCCTTCCTTTTGGGAATTGTCCTCTATAGGAACCACAAAACCCTGGTATTGTGATTGAAAGGTGGGTCTGGTTTGAGAGGTGGAAGGCTCAGATGTTTGTTGCCGAAACCCTCCTCTGAATTGTGGTTTTCTAAAGGTGCCTCTGACTTGTGGGGAATAGAGCGCGCCCATGGCTTTGGCCGTGTCCGTGTCTTTTTTCATTTTTTCAATGGCTGTATCGACTTCCAGCCCAAGCAACTGTTGTTGATTAAACAGCATATTTAACACCGCTTGTTGAATCTCTGGCTTGAACCCAGAACTTCGCAGCCATGCATGTCTGCAAATGGTAACAGCCGTGTTGACTGTCCGTGCTGCCGTGTCTGCCGATTCTAGTGCGGACCTTATCTGGTTGTTAGATTATGGCTGTCCTTCCTCCACTACTTGCTGGGCACGTTTTTGATGTTCTTTGGGCAAGTGCTGTATGATGTCTTGCATCTCGTCCCAGTGTGCCCTGTCTTAGCGTGCAAGTAGGGCTTGTGAATTCGAAATTCGCCATTGATTGGCTGCTTGTGATGCCACCCACTCACCTGCAGCGTCGAATTTCTACTTTCTTTGTCAGGTGGTGGAGCATCTCCCGACGATTGAGAGTTTGCTCTTTTCCTTGCTGCCCCTACAACCACTGAGTCTGGTGTGAGCTGCTGGGTTATGAACACAGGATCTGTTGGGGGTGGTTTGTACTTTTTTTCAACTCCAGGCGTGATAGCTCTTCCCTTTACAGGCTCCTAGAAGACCTGTTGCGCGTGCTTGAGCATGCCCGGGAGCATCTGCAGACTCTGACAGGAAGCGTGGGTGGATGCCAGAGTGTTAAAAAGGAAGTCATCCTCCACTGGCTCTGTGTGCATTGCTACGTTGGGGAACGTAGCTGCCCTGGATAGTACCTGCGTATATGCAGTACTGTCTTCTGGTGGTGACGGCTTTGTTGGATAACATTCTGGACTGTTATCCGATACTGGTGGATCATATAAGTCCCATGCATCAGCATCATCCTGTGTCATCCCAGTATGTGTGGGTGACTGCATTATAGGTGTTCCCACTGGCGACAATTGTGGTGAGTGTGGTGGGGACGGTTGTGGTGAGACCACTGGTGGTGGAGATTTGTCTCTAACCACTTTTGCCTTAAGTTGCATTTCTGTTTCCTGGAATGCAAGATTCCTTTTCGATTTGAGTGGAGGTAAAGTCTGTATCTTGCCAGTCTCTTTTTGGATATGTAACCTCCGTTGTGTATGGTCAGGCTCTTCCATATCTAACTCTTGCTCTAATCTATGTGTTTCTTTGAGTTGGCTGGAAAGTCTGTGCTCTTCTGTATAAGAGCTTCTTTTCGGCTCCGAGGCCGCTTTTTTCGGTAACAAAGTTTCTGCTGTTGTAGTCTTTTTCGGTTCCGAGGAGATTTTTCGGGGTTTAGTCGATTCGATCACTCGGTGTCGAAATCGTTCAGTGCCGGAGTCTCGACCGGAGTCGGAAGTCTTCGGCAACTCCTTGGCCTTTTTCGGTGCCGATGTTTGGTCACCTTCCTTTTGGTGGGTTGAGCCATGGCCTGCTGGCGGTGGCGTCCCCATGGCCTTAAGTGTTTTTGTATGAACCTGACTTTGGGAAGGGGCAGGTTTACTCGTGGTTCGTTGCACCGTCGAGGGTCGTTCACTTTCAGATTCATCCGAGTCCATCTCTTGGATGGAGATACTTTCCTCCTCTTCGACGTCGAGCTGTTCTTTCGTTTTCGACGCCATTTGCAGTCTTCTTGCGCGTCGATCCCTCAAGATCTTTTTCGATCAAAACTCTTGGCAAGCTTCACAGGTATCCTCTCTGTGTTCGGGTGACAAACACAGGTTACAAACCCGGTGCTGGTCTGTATAAGGATACTTTGCGTGGCACTTAGGACAGAAACGGAAAAGGGGCCGGTCCATTAGTCTGGGACGACAGGTGTGGCCGGGCCGACCAGGCCTCGGTGAAGAGTGGAAGCCCCGAAGGGCCGCCAAAGCGGTCTTGATGTCAGTGCCGATACACTAACCCGGTACTGAGCAATAACAATACCGTAAAATTTTCGATACTATAGCTAACTTTCCCGATTCGAAATACGGAGCCTAAGAGGAACACGTCCGAACCCAATAGCGGAAAGAAAACAATCTAAGATGGAGTCGACACCCATGCTCAATGGAGCCGAAAGGGAGGAGTCACTCGGTCCCATGACTTGAAAAGACTTCTTCGAAGAAAAACAACTTGTAACACTCCAAGCCCAACACTAGATGGCAGGATAATGCACAGCGTGTGTATCTGCAGGTACACCTGCCACCGAACATATATATATATATATATATATATATATATATATATATATATATATATATATATATATAAATCCATCCTACTAGGTAGTTATAGTTAGGACCTAGTTTCCATAGGAAAAGCAACTTTTGTTTTGCCAATAACTTTGTCGCCGTTTGACAAATCCTCAGAAATTTTCAAAACTAGTTTGCCACTCACTTCAGCTACTGTGTGGAAAGCTTCAGGGGGATTCATCAAGCCAAAAATAAAGGGGGGTGGGTCCCAAAACAAGTTCTCCCTATGCACTTTCCCATAGCGATTTTAGGCACGGCTACAGCCTGAACCTGTGAGACGGAAGTACACCAACTACACCAAGAGCCCTTTTTGTAACTTGGTGTAAATCTGTTCAGTAGTTGTTAAGCTATTAAAGTAAAAACACATTTATCTAGGGACACATTTCATTTTTTTATTCAATGCGGTAATTCCATTACAGCTCCATTTTCTTCCAATTACCGGGATTAAGGGCTGGAAACAATTTAATCAAGCAACATAATCACTATTTGTGGGAGATGCTGAGGGATGTGATTGCACCTCATCACCTGTGCCTTTCAGCAGACGTAGCCAAGAGCTATCAGTGCTGTCAGTTTGGGCACGGTTGGGGCGGATGCTGGTAGAGCGCAGCCCCAATCCCACCTTCACTTTCTGCGTTCCTTTCAGGGAAGCAAAAATAGGAATAGACTGATGTACAAAGGTTATTTCCTAGTTCAATACAGTCTTCATACTATGGCTCACAGAAGTAGAAGCTTGTCGCTGACATATTGCAGGGCATGACCTTAATTTAAGGCCACATGAGCCTGACTTCCATCTTTTCAATGTACGACCGCTTTAGGTAAAAGTATCACACATTGTTTACATTGCTTAGAAAATGCAGAGGGGTGAAATGAAACATTATACAAAATAAAGTGTTAAGACTACGAATAACCTTTGAGATTCAGGCACAATATTTTTACAAATGTATTCTGTCAGGAGAGGCAGTTTTAGGACTCCTAACTTGGGGGAAAATCTTGAGTAAAATAAGTCCTTCTTTTATAACTTAAAGCAGCCATAAGGCTTTCTTAATATGGAAAACAACTTAGTAAATAAGGCTTAGTCCTTCTGAGACTGTCTATAGGAATATGGGGAAGCTCACGTAGGTATCCACTCACCATATACTTAGCCACATAATAAAAGTCATTGTAAAAGACAGGCAATTTTTACTTCATCTAAGTTCATGCTTGTGTAATCGTGTGTGCTCAGTCATTCATTAAAACAACCTGTGAATTAAACGCCAGCCAGCGTCGAAAGGACACATGTATGTGCAACTCTATGATAAGAGTGGCTTTTCTATAGAACACACAAACTGAACTATCACTCTCACTGCAAACAAATCCTGTTATCATAGCAAGCTTGCCCATGGAGTGCCCAAACTCATAATGACCCTCAAGGATGCTTCTGCACCCTTCTTCGGCTATGAGGCACATCTGCAGGGGAATACAGCCTTTGCAAAGCAGCAAAAAGTGTTTTCTATTTTTGCTGCAAAATCACAGTGGATCCCTGACAAAAATGTAAAAACAAAAAAGCACGGTCTCCTGCACTTGTTTTTACATTTGTCCCCTTTAGAAAGATGGGTTCTGGTTGCAGTACCTCAACCACTTTTTGCCTGGTTTTTGATGCAGCTTTGACTGATGTGCACTGGGTTCCGGATAGCCAGGTCCCCAAGGCCAGTGTTCCTTCCCCGAAACAAGACACTTGGTCACTTGATCCCAAAGTGACCAGGCCTTGTAGCACCTTCGCAAGTCCCTTGTAAGTGGTACCTCTGGTATCTACGGCCTAGGTACTGCAGGGGGTCCCTAAGAGCTGCAGGGCGATTTGTGCCACCACGAGGGACCCAGCATCAAACTCATGCCGACTATCATTGCAGTTTGCACGACAAGGTGCTCCCTAAAAGTGAAAACACAACATGACACACATCCTGAGTGCCATGTAACCTAAACACTGCATGTAATAATTCTAAGCCACCCCTACAGCAGGCCTCAAAGCCCCAAGGCTGTGAGTGCATTATATTACATGTGTGGGCATATTTGCTGGAGCAGATATGCCCCAGATAGGTCTCAGTAGATTCTTAGACATAGTAATTGAGCAGTGACGCTATTTTAAATACATGTGCTGGACACTGGCCAATATGAGCTACCCAGCTACATGACGGCTGTACTAAAAATAGGGATGTCTAGTATCAAACATCTTGCATGAATAAACTCTAAATGATTCCAGTGACTGATTTATTAATACAAGCATCCAGAGGGCACTTAGAGGTGCCCCCTGAAAACCTACCAACTGCTGGTGAGCTCACTGGCCAGTTCTAACCAGTCTGCCACCAACTGAGGATAATCTGACTCCTAGGGAGAGAGCCTTTGCTCTCTGGAGGTCAGAAACAAATCCCGCTCGAGCAGGGGTGTTACACACCCCTCCCCACAAGATGACCTGCATTCCAGGGCAGGAGCTTCAAAGAAGCCCACCACCTTTGGTTTGCAGAACTGGCCTTCCTCAGAGGGAGATGCTGGCCCCTGCCCCAGGGCCCATCTGTCACCTAAACAGGTGGGGAAATTAGCTACGCAGGAGGAGTTACATTTTCAGACTGGAAACATCCCTAGGGTGACCAGCCTGAAGTGGACACAGTCTAGGAAATTCCACCAGCTTGCGTGTGATGGTATTAAGGACCTCTGGACAGGGCGATGCCCACGCCCCACAGAAAGTAGTCATCTAAGGGGTGTAGTGACCCCCCCAAGCGTAAGTAGCTCATTGGCTACTACCCTTCAGACCCCTTAACACCCTCTACTACCATATCCTCAGATCTTTGCTGGACACAGAGGAAGGAGTGGACGAGGGGCCTCCTGAAACAGAGAACCAAAGAGCATGTCAGACTTGGCGCCAACCCTACTAGCCTGGCTGTTGCACCCGACCATTGAGGAGCAACTGACCTGTCCTGCTGCTGCAGTCTCCAAGAATCTGGGAGAGCTGCCAATGCCTTGCAAATGGCAAATAACTCCTTTTGAGTAGAGGAGCTGCTCTCCTGCATCTGCAGGCATCCAAGAATGAACTGTGAGGACCAGGACTGCTAAAAACCAGACACCGGACATCATCACTGCACCCGAGCTGAAGTGGGCCAACGGTGTCATCATGGTCCCCAGGTCCTTCAGAGATGAAGCGCACCTTGAGTTTGCCCACTGTGGATTTAATAGCAGCGTCAGCAGTCTGTTTCTGCAGACCCCCCACAGCAACTGCGAGTGACCTGAAGACAAGGACCCGATGCCTCAGGACACTTCTGTACCCGTCCGCCATGGACTGAGGAGAACATGGAACCAAAAGAGGCTCCCCACATATCCCAGCCTCACGAGACCTGAGCCCAACTGTTGGCTAGGTCAGAATGGACCCTCAGATCTTGCCTGCAGACTGTTTCTATGGACCCCCGTGCAACCGCGAGGAACTCCAGCACTGGACCAGACACCAGAAGACACCACTGCACCCACACCCCACGGCCGGAGAAGTAGACCGACTGTGTACCCACGTGCCTGACAACTTCAACGGTCGAGCCATCTGTGGGTTCCTCTGGACTGTTCTTCCAGTCCATCCCTTCAGCAACTTTGTAACTGAACCATTCCCCTAAGGCTTGTATGAGGCACCCGACGATAAACAGCACCCCTGAACCCCAGTGCCACCCAAGGTGACCTGTTGGTGTGGCCCTGGACTTTGTTTCATAATTACCCCAAGTCCAGGAGATTGGTCCCGTAAGTCGCTGTACTATATTCGAATACAGTGCTTGTTCTTCCTCCATAGGATAACATTACTGCATCTGAAAAATGCACTGTCAACTTTTGCAAAATCTAAAAATTCATAACTCGAAAAATACTCACCTGATTCCAGTGATCCTGGTATAAAGGTTTAAATAAAGTATGGTTTATTTTTATAAACTGGTGTTGGATTTCTTTATTGACTGTGCGTCTCACTTACGGTATGAGTGGGTGCCTTACATGCTTAGCACTACCCTCTGATATGCCCAACAGCTCTATCACACTACCTAAGAAGAGCATTTTGGAGGTCAATTGTGCCTCTGTGATACCTCTGGGGATTACTTTGACTCTATGCACAATGTACCTTATTTTGGTCCATTATAGAAACAGCCAGCTTCCTACACCCCCCAGGTGAGCCAGGTCTGGTGGGTGTATTTTTATTGCAATTGTTGGCGGGGGTCCTGCGTGGCACCACGCTAGCAGTTCGGCAGCCTGACCACCTTGTCTGTGACGTGCAGTGCTGCCTCAAGAGACCCCGTAAATACCTGAGCGGGTCCTTAGTTGAAGGAACTATAAGAATTGGAGAATGAAATACAAGGGATTCAAAAATCTGTCACAGAGGAGGTTATTATTTCTATTATGGATTCGGATGTGTACAGGGAAGTAAAAACTCCTTTCCTACTAAATTACACCTTTGTTTCCAATTTGCCAAGGGACGGTTTGGATATATTTGCAGAGCAGGTCAATCATGAGATCAAGAACCTACAGGTGTCAAAAAACAAATGAAGAACAACATTAAGTGATTACAAGCAAGCATACTACAACCTAATAAGGACATTGAAGACCAAGTTGAGTGTGGTGGTAAGGAGTGCAGATAAAGGGAGGAATATAGTGCTGTGGGCTTTAAAGCTGTACATTGATGAAGCACTCAGACAGTTGCTATGTGAAAACGTCAGTTCAAAGAGTCAAGCAGGTAAAAAAAGAATATCACAGTGAATTACAGAATGGCCTAACAGAGTTATTAACATAAAAATATAGGTTTGTAAGAAATGATAATCCTAAGGTGCCAATATTCTATTTAATTCTGAAAATGAATAAGGATCCAAACTTTCCCCTCCCCCCAGGCTGTCCAATTATATCAACTAATGAGTCTGAAGTATGTGGACTCCTTCCTACATGACTACATAACAAGTCTCTATACAGGACAGTGGAAACTTTTTAAAGCAAGTGTTTGGCATTCCGTGGGAGAAGGAGTACATGCTGATTTCAATGGATATAACTTCATTGTACACCAGCCTCAATCACAGTGATGGTTAAAGAGCAACATTTTCTAAGTGCAAGGCCTTAGGCTTTGTTGAGACATACTGACATGTTGGTTACAATTGCCAGGTTGTGTTTAGAAAACAACTATTTTTTTTTGGTAAAGAAGTGTACAAACAATTGTACAAACAATTACTGCTATGGGCACCTGCTTCACACCCTGGGTTATGAAAACGTGTATTTGGTCTGGTGAGAGGAGCAGGTTCTACAGTCCAAGTTTGGTGATGTCTGGAATGAGAACATTATTCTGTGGGTCAGGTTTTTTTTGTTATATGGAAGGAGTCAAAGGAAAGTGCAAGAGTGTTCATAACAGGTATTTACGATAATGACCTGAACCTCCATTGTACTGCTCCATTAACAGCAATGAAGTTGTTCTCCTGTATTTGTTTAAATTCATCAAAAATGACAAATAAAAATGTATAGGAAACTCAAGTCTGGTAATACAGTATTACACACTAGAAGTTTCCCTCCCACAAACCTCTCAGCCAGTATACCGTATGAGGAGGCATTAACAGTTTGTAGAAAATGCAGTGAGCAAATGGAATTTAACAAAGCCATTAAAGATCTGACAGGAAGGTTTAAAGAAAAAGGGGACAAAGATGAGATCATATGTAAAGCAATTGAGAAATCCAAAAAGATGAAGAGGGAAGGTATGTTGTTTAAGCCATGTAAGTCAAAACAACAAAATCAAACAACCTAGATTAATTACCACCTCCAGCACTGAGAAAGGTACTATCAAGAACATACTAAACAAATATTGGTATCTAGCAAAGAGTGACCTGGTGATAGGCTCTGTAATTCCCCCAAAATTGGAATTCACTTTCAGGTTGATGAGGGATGAAATTGTTAAGAGTAACCATACAGTAACCACCAAAAGTAGTTGGCTCTAAGAAAGCAGAGTAATCAGTAAGTGCAGTTACTGTAGGGTATGTAAGTATGAAGTCAATCAGACACCGTATAAAACACAATTAGAGCGAACCCCCACAAAATATCAAGACGCCTGCAGAACTGATTACGCAGTGTATGTATTGGAATGTCCTTGTAGACTCCAATGTGTATGTAGCTCTAAGCATCAACTGCACAAATGGATATTGCAGCATGTTAGAGCAATCAAACATAGAGAAAGGATTTATCCGGTTGTAGGACACTTTGCAGAATGCCATGAAATTAATGATAGAGGGCTAAAATATTTTGTTATTGATGCTATACCTAGAATCGTCAGAGGTGGCAAAAAGGAAAAAAAACAGGGGTGTGGAACTTAATAAAATATCTACTTGTCCATGGAACAGGTTGCTTTACAAAACTGCTTGTCCTGTAAAGAAATCCACTTGTCCCTTTGGTGCCACGTAGTGCAGGGTCAAATTATGACAGCAATCTCATAATGTATGAACTCAGATAATAGCCTATCTGATTAATGACAGGGCTCAAAATATAGTGGGGTTTGAATATTAGAAATTCCCTTATTTTGGCGAACCTTTCTGCACATCTACATACTGGGGCTAGAAGTAGCAGTGGGCAACAGTTCCAGGGTTGGAATGCCATTTTGAGTCTCTGCATACCTACTAACTTGCATTTTGCTACAGGTTTTCACCAGCTCTTTGCTCATCTTTTCCCATACTTAGAAAGGTTGGAAATTTACTCCTGAAAAGGTCAGAAGTAAAACTTCTTGCACAGTTGGGGGGAAAAAAGAGGTTGGAGGGAAAGTGAACTTGTAAACGTACAACTGATTTTCACTTAAGCAAGACTACACAATCATATCACAAATATTTTCTAGGAGTACAATTTCCTGGCCTACTTCTGTAAATTCTTGTGAATTAATGAAAGCCGTATATCTACACTAATGCAAGGATGTATACAATAGGTACACTTTTGTGATTTTCTTTGAGAATTGGGTCCCTAATTAGGTCTGGCATGAACCAAGCCCTTTCGTTTTTATGAAACTCTGCTCTTTCACAACAAACATAGCAGCTCACAAAATAGATTTGCTCAGTGCCAGGTACTGCTGTGGCAACGTGTGCTTTTTGAGATCAAAAAATATTTTTGCGAATGTTTGTTATAATGGTAAGGGCACAAACAAGTTTTACAAAAGAATGTGAAAACAAGACATGCATTGACACAACCAAAAGGCTGACCACCAATATTAGGCCTGCTGGTTTTATCAATGCTCGTTTATTTTCATGTTCCCCATAATCTTGTTGAAACTGGTTACACTGATTTTCCATTATTCATATTTTTTGGACATACTAGCATGCATCAACACATTTTACTACAAATCGTATCTAAAATTTCACAGGAGTTGAAAATAAGTTACTTACCAATACTGGAGAACTGCAGTTACAGGTATCTTTCATAGATTCACATGTTTGAATCATTCCCCATCGTCGAGAAGGGAGTCTCCGGTAATTCAATAAAGCAGTATATATATCACTATCATAGGCTATAATGGCAATGAAAAGGTCAGTTTAATAGCCCAGCCATGTTCTTTTTAAAAAAAGGACCAAACTTGAACTATAACCAATCAGATGACAGCACCCCCTAGAACACTCCCTCAGATTTTTAAGCTCAAATGGGAATAGATAATCCCAAGATACAAGGGGAGCCTCTCTGGGGAGGAGGGTGGGTCACATGTGAATCTATGAAAGATACCAATACTGGAGAACTGCAGTTACAGGTAAGTAACTTATTTTCTTCTCCGGTATTGGATCTTTCATAGATTCACATGCTTGAATCAGAATAGCAAGCAGTTACTGTATTTTTATATCTTATAGTATTAGCGCAAATAGTGGATGGTGGGTAGAAAATATATATATACATAACATAATAAATGTATACATACATATATATATATATATCCATATATACACATCCTACAATAAAATCTGCATGAATACATAAACACATGGAACCAAAAGAGGCTCCCCTTAACGAAATAAGTGGTATAGTAAGACCAATCCAACCTCTGTATGATTGCGCTGCGCCGATTTCAGGTAATAATGCTGCATGAATAAAATGCACACTCTTCTAATTCGCATCACGACACATCTTCTCCAGAGGTACAAAGTAGTTGAAGTGGAACTGCCCCAGTTGAATGCACTCTACTTTTCTCTGTGAGGGGATTGAGTGAGTGGCAGGTCTGGACTGCAGCTGAAATTCATTCAGCAATGGTTGCCATTGTGACTGGAGCACCCTTACGAGTGTGACTATCTGAGTCCAACAGTTGGTTAGTTCACATGAGTTGTTTAGTGCGATATAAGTAGAAATTTTAGATATCGCTCGATACCTAGGGTATGAATAGACCTCTCAGCTGGTGATGCTGAATTCAGGAGAAAAGTCTGAAATATTATAAGCTCATTGAGGCAAAATCTGAAGGAACCATGGGAATAAATATGTGGATTGGTTCAGAGAAGAACTGAATTGCCTCTGAGGCGCAAGAAGGCTCTTGTGTTGAGAAAGCCTGCATCTTCTCTACCATACTTATCGAGGTGAGTGCCAGTAACAAGCCGACCTTCCATGCGAGAAATATGAGGTGTGCTCTGAGAGTGGGTTCGAATTAACTCTTCATGAGTTGAAATAGAAGTATGTTCAGGTGCCAGTCCGAGGAAGCAGCCCTTTCTGTAGGAAAACACTGAATAAATCTTTTCTGAATTGTTTGATGATTCTGCAAGAATAGAAAGTAAAAATGTGATGAACAGCTATATCTTTGATAATGCTGTAAGCTGTACCTTAACGGACGCATGTACCAACTGTGACTGAGCTAGTGAAAGGAGATAGGATAGTTATTTGCCTGATTATGCTAGTTTAGAGGATGTAGGTTTGATTTTCTGGCGCCACAAGCAGAAATTTTCCCATTAACATTTACGTGTCCTTATTGTGGCCTCCTCCTTGACTTGGAGAGAATCCACCTGCAGTCCTTAGGAATATTGAGATCTTTGGATTGATGGAATTTAGGAGCTGTGCGCTTAAGAGGAGAGAAGTCAGTTCAGGATGAAGGGCCTGGCCTTAGTCTATCATCAAAGGTTTACAGAATGTTGGTAGGTGAATGTGGTTGTGTTGTGATAGCAGGAGAAGCACAGGGAACGAATGCTGAACTAGCCACCTGGGGGCTAGCAGGACAAGAGAACACTGCTTTGCTTTCCTCTTGGTGAGAATCTTTGGTATTAAAAGGTACTGGGGAAAAAGGTAGATATAGATCCTGGAGCATCTGTCGAAAGGCTTTCCACCAAGATCCTGGATGTGGATGCCAACTTGCATTGAACTGGCATTTGCTGGTTTCGTTTGTTGCAAAGGGATGTAGAGCCAGTTCACCTAGAACAAGAAGATCATGCTTAGAGCCAAATTATCAAATTCTCCTTCTTGGATGCTGTTTCCAGTTTTGTTTAGCATGTCTGGTATGAAATTTCTAGTCCAGGGACTATGTTGAGCTCGAAGAGTTATCCTGTGTGTCATTAGCTGACATCAAATTTCCTGGTCTTCCTTGGACAGCGCCAAGGATCTTGCACCTTTGTTTATTCACTTATTGCATGCTGGTAGTACTCTGCTACATTGACAGGAAAATTTGGAGACCGAACAGTTGTCTTTGAGATCTAGGTGAATGAAAAGTATGCTCTTCTGGAGCAGAGACCACTTTCCTCGAATTAGAGGTTCTGTAGAGGACTGCCCCAGCTTCCCATGGAAGTATTTGTAGTCAGACTACCAGACTAGGGCTTCCATCACCTATGTGAACATTCATCAGGCCCTGAAATGATTTGTTTGATTGAGTCTATTGTTTTTGTAGCTGCTCCTGTAAGGCATTCATTTTCAGGCGTACAAGAGGGATCCTATTGATCGCTGAGGACCTGAAGCCCAAAAGCTAACTGAACATTAAATATTTTCTTTGATGGAGGAGTTGATTATCTCTGATAATTCACAAGGAGACAGCATGTGCAACAACCTTAGGCAAGCCTCCGTGGCCTTGGACACTTGAAATGACGTTGGTGCTTTTATAAACGAGTTGTCGAAAATGAGGAAACCCTTCTTAAAAAAGCTGATCTGAAGCCAAATGGAAGAACTCTGAGGAGTGGGAATGCAGAAACAAATATATATATATATATATATATATCCTATGCTGAAGGAGACCATATAACAGGATTATTTCCGGAAATACTTGTTAATTTCTGGAGGTGTATAATGGGTGGACACTCCTCTGGTTTCTGGTTTATGAGGCAAAACTAAGAATAGAAGCCTCTTTCCTGCTGAGACTGTGGGTTTCTCTCTATGGACCCCTTGGTCAGAGTAACTAGCACTTCCTTCCGAAGGTAGATGGCGGAATCTGGATGAACTGCAACATATTTCTATGTGTGAGGAGATCCAGGACTTGTGTCCGATGCTATTTTCTGCCATAGATGACAACATATTTGGAACGTTTTTTCCCACTGGATAGTGTAAGCAGCACCAGAACGTTGTCACTGTAGGTAAGCTAGCCTAAGTGCCTCTGAGAGGGTTGTTAAGTCAGATACATATCAATAGATAATTGTCTTTTTTGGGTCTCTCTAGAGATTCTTTCATTTGAAATTGTAATGTCCCAAAAGATCATGTAGTGTCAAGAATACCTCCTAAACCAACCTCCACATCAAAAAGGATCTCTCACCCCCCACCCTACCACTTACGGATCGCTACCCTTTTGTTCATGACAACCCCTCTGTACTATCAGTCTGAAATGTGATTCTTAGACCTTTCATGTGTCTTTCTTAAGTTTATTATCTATTCTGTTGTAAAGCGCTCTGATACCCTCTCGGTCTTGCCAGCGCAATAGAAAACTCTCAAAATAAATAAAATAAATAAAAAGAGTCACCGTGGACTGCTTGCAAGTAGTCGTCCACATGCATGGCATACGGAGCATCAGCATGGTACTATAAAATATTAGATATATTTGTATCTTACATTTTTAAATGTTTTTGCCTTAATCCGTAATATCCAAGGACCACTGACCCTGCCAGTTGTGTGAATACTATTGAAGCTTTATCTATAGCACAGTCTATGCTGACATCTCCTCCACTACAGTAGCTTTTTTTTTTTTTTTTTTAAATCTTACAGCAAACATTTTATTTATCTGGCCATGTCTGACCACATCTGGTGGCTATACCTGCCCTGTACTACCAGTGAATTGGCAGCCCGTACAGTACTCTGGACCTAGATGAGAACGTGTCCTTGCTGGTGAGGGGGAACTATGAATAATATGGTTTTCCATGATTGTAATTCCTCCTGGATATATGAGCAATTCACAGCTTTCCTATTTAAATTCATTAAGAAAAAACAAACTAATTTCTTGTTTACTATAGGAAACTGGAAGCGCTTGATCGCTCGCTCCGAAGGGTAAGGAAACCCCCAAAATAAATCCGGTGGGGAAATCCACCAGTTGCGGCCGTAATATGCTCTGAAGCTCTAGTATGAGATACATGGACCTGCCCATGATTTGCATCAATATATTGACTGTTGAAGACATGCTCATATTGTTAACTCAAAGCTTGACACTAAATTATTCTGGATTATGTGCATTTTGGTCTTGTTGACAATTATGTGTTTTCGTCTTAATTTGTATTGTGATCAAGTTCGACGAGGCGGATGTAAACAACTAGGCTCATGTAGACAATGTTTGCTGTTGTTGACAAGGCCTTCACCGTAAACAAGGCCTTCTTAGAGGATGCGGTCATAGACAAGGCCGTCGTCGACAAAGCATACAGAGACAAGGCTATCGTAGATGTGGTTCCATAGACTAGGTCATTGTAGGCAAGGCTGTAGTAGTAGACAACCATCAGAAAAGGCTGTCACATATGAACATTGTAGGTATGAGTGTCACAGATGACTATCACAAAAGAGGCCATCATTTATGACCGTCGTAGACGACCATCGTATATGAGGTTGTCATAGATGACCGTCATAGATGATACTGCCACATAGCAGCGCCATAGATGATACTGTCATATAGCAGCACCATAGATGAAGCCGTCGTAGATGAGCATCGTAGATGAGGCCGTAGTAGACAACCATCATAGATGAGGCCGTCGTAGACAACCATCGCAGATGATGCTCTCGTCGATCACAATCGTAGATGACTGTCGGCAAAGACCACTGTCGACGAGCACAATAGATGAGCACCATAGACGAGCGTCGTCGACGAGCACCACAGACGAGCGTCGTCAACGAGCACCACAGACGAGCGTCGTCGGCGAGCATCGTCGACCACTGTAGACGACCACTGCAGATGACCGTCGCAGACGACCACTGCAGATGACCGTCGCAGACGACCACTACAGATGACCGTCGCAGACGACCACTACAGATGACCGTCGCAGACGACCACTACAGACGACCGTCGCAGACGACCACTACAGACGACCGTCGTAGACGACCACTGTAGAGGACCGTCTTAGACGACCACTGTAGACGACCGTCTTAGACGACCACTGTAGACGACCGTCTTAGACGACCACTGTAGATGAGGCCATAGTAGATGACCATCATAGATCACTGTAGATGACCGTCGTAGACGAGCACTGTAGCTGACCGTCGTAGACGAGCACTGCAGGTGACCGTCGTAGACGAGCACTGCAGGTGACCGTCGTAGACGAGCACTGCAGCTGACCGTCGTAGACGAGCACTGCAGGTGACCGTCGTAGACGAGCACTGCAGGTGACCGTCGTAGACGAGCACTGCAGGTGACCGTCGTAGACGACCGTCATAGATACGGCCATAGTAGATGACCATCGTAGAAGAGCCCCTTGTAGATGAGGCCATCACAGACGACTGTAGATGACTGTCATAGATGATCACTGTAGATGACCGTTGTAGACGATCACTGTAGATGACTGTCGTAGACGACCATCATAGATGGGGCCGTCATAGATGAGCATCGTAGATGAGGCCATCATAGACGAGGCCCACTGTAGATGAGGTAAAACTAGTCAACATGGTCATCAACCACCTCACAGTAATTCCTGTGAATGTTGATTTTACAGGCGGTTTTCAGACACCCCATTGTAAGATTATGAGGGTCTCTCTGATGTATTGTCAGAGTTGAAGAGGGAGTTGAGGGTCTTTTTCCATTTTTTTTTTGTTTTTGTGAGAAGTGCCTTATGAAGACTCATGGTAAGTCTTTTTATGGCTTTTCTGCATGCCTTCCGGAGAGCCTGGCGCAACGTCTCCCTCTGACCTCTCCTGTGAGGTGAAGGAACCCTCACTGTCCTCATTATTAGTGACATATTTAAGATTTTGTAATCCCAGCCAGTTAAAGCCTCATTTCTCAGAACGTGAGAGTTTTTGAGGAAAAGGTTAGACATATTTATGTAGCCTTTTACCTTGTTTACTGCTACTCCAACATATTAGTGGCAGGGTTAGAAAAATGAAACAGGAAATATAATCTTGGATGATCCAAAAAGGAAGAATAGAACTGAGCAGAGCTCAGGGAGACTCCCTTCACACGACGTGCAGTAGAAAATCTGAGGGACTCAGCCTCTGTTGGGAGTGTTCTAGGGGGTGCTGTCACCTGATTGGTTATAGTTCAAGTTTGGTCCTTTTTTGAAAAAGGACATGGCTAGGCTATTAAACTGACCTTTTCATTGTCATTATAGCCTATGATAGTGATATATATACTGCTTTATTGAGTTATCGGGTACTCCCATCTTGACGGCGGGGAATGATTCAAGCATGTGAATCTATGAAAGATCCAATACTGGAGAATGTATAGTTGCATTTTTTGTGAACATTTTACTGTGAAAGCTAAGAATCATCAACCCTGCTTTCAAGCTTCTGCAAATATTTGCATCTTATCAGAGAGCATTCTGGGAACATTATATCTAGCCTCATAGTGGTAACATTTGCAAAGGTGTGTACACATTTTTATGTTGGAACCTCTCAGTAGTTCAGTTTGAGCTTACAACATTTCCTTAAAGTGCTCACACTAATATTAAAGGCCTTGCTTTAGTGAACCATAAATACAAGTTCAAACGGCATTAGCAAATGGGCCATATAGTACCTTAACTGCAGATAACTCCCTTCCAAATCCATAATGTTGAACTGTAAACTGGCATCTAAAGGGTTTGTGCTGCAGAGTGTTGGGCCTTCTCCTCCCAAAGACAAAATAAACATGAAAACCTGTTGTCCTTGACTCCAAACAATATGCCCTGGGCGTCGAGCTATAGGAATTCCACATCCCTGAAGATCTCAGGAAATTTAGTCTATATCCTCAGACTAGACAGTATAAGTCCAGTATGGGTAAATATGGATGAGGAACTTTACACACAGTATTTAGTCAGCTTTCATTAGATTAGTTTTACTTTTTCGATTTGCTTTCCATAATTCTTAGTATCTCTAACTGTAGATTTCTAAGGGGAATCTGGTATAGAGTACATGCAATAACATGTTATTCTGGGTTAAAATATAATGGATTGTGAGTTTTAATTGATGTGATGTGATTTAGTCCACTTGGGCTTAACTGTCATACAGCAGGAGGCCTTTTAATGATCACTACAGTACAATGTGTGCATGTGAAATAATTTAACATTGTTCAACTCATAGCTTTCTTTCGCTTTTGTTTATAAAGTATGAAATAAGATGACACACGGTAACAGAAATCTATTTGGTCACATTTGTCATTCTAATCTTGTATTTCTGTTTGGTATAATGTTTTGTTCATAAACTGAGCGGAGTTGCATGGTGAGTTACAGTTTTCCAAGGACTGACTTGTTAGATTCAATCTAACGATTGATTTTCTTTGGAGTATTTGGACTAGAGATGGCATGATGTTGAGACAGGTTCACATGATAGTATTTTTACCAATTCAAGCATGGAGTTATTAGCCCACTTGGGCAAGATTATAGTGTGTATCATAACACAAATGAAATATGTATGCATAAAATGTATGCAAAATATTCATGCAGAGTTTTCATTCAGAATCTAGAAATGAAATGTGTAAAAATGCTCATTTTAAATATATTTTTTCTTACGACTACCTTAAATGAATGGTCATTTGAATAAAGATGAAAAATGTATGTACGTTTCTTAAGACATTTAGAAATGAGCTGTGTAATAATGCCCGTTGGAGTATTTTTACATTATGTATTGTTCTGAGTGACACATGAGCACGTAAATAATTTAACAAAATGGCGGTTCTCTTAATGTGATCTAGGCAGATATCGGCCAAAATGTGTTATTGTCGACATCAAAATAAAGTGAGTGTTTCCAGAGGCCTTGTTTGCTGGCGTCTGGTTTCTTAGTGGAGTGACCAGATTTTCAATGCATGTTCAGGGCAGCCGATCTGCAATGTGGGTGTATATATGTGTATATATATATATATATATATATATATATATATATATATATATATATATATATATATATACGTGTGTGTGTGTGTGTGTGTGTGTATTCACACACACACACTACTTTCACAACAGTCCCTCAAACCATCCAGATATATAAATGTTTTTGTACCATAATTATTCTAAAACACTGAATATAGTTACACAAAATCACAAAAAGCACACTTTGTGGACCAAGCTCTAGCTTCCTGCTAAATTGGGTGTAGTTCCATTCAGCCATTTCAGTTGTATCCCTTTAAAAAAAAAAAAAAAAGAAAAAGAAAGTCTATGCAAAATACAGAGGGAAATTTGTTTTTTGGGACACCCCTTAAAAAAAGCACACATTGCCAAAGTAGTCCCTAGCACTGAAAGGAACACACTTTGTGTACTCATTGTGAAGGAGCAGAATGCCATCCGGTACAGCAAAGTCAGCCAATGGCTAAAGTGGGCTGACCCACTGCCCCATACTATATGCTACAGCGGCATGAACGACAGAAGACCAATGGATGAACTGACTGGCTGAAAGCCACTATAAGAATATTGTATACAACTTTACTAAAAGTGCCAGACCAAAAAGGGCTCCCCTCTGGGGTAGTGGGAAGCCTCAAGCAAATGTCAGCTGGCTGTGGATTATGATTTTTTTTTGTTCAGGCTACTCCTCTGAAGGAGGAGACATCCATTGGAAACAAATAGGGAACTACTTGATTTTCTCTCTGATACTGAAGAAATGTGAACACCTTTACAGGGATGTGCTGTTCGCTCGAGAAAAAGTATACATCTGCCATTTCTATTCTCTAAACATGGACAAGTACCCGCTCTGTTCCACCTATATTTTTCATTTACGCTGTAAACGTTCATTCTCACACCATTTGTTTCCTCTGCCAGGGTGGCAGATCCACCTATTCCACCTCCCTCAAAAACATTAAACTGTGGCATGAAAGAAAGAAAGGGCATTCATTATATAATTTAATACAATTCATAAGTAAAACAATACATGCAAATAACAGCTTAACACTACCTGAAAAACAATACAGCCAAGTGAATTACTGTGCTAGATGCAAAGTATAATTTGGACTCTAAATACTGTGAATCCCGCACAGTAAAAGTTAAACTGCAGTTGAAGCTTGTTCTATGATTCAAATGTTGATTAAATATACATAATGTCTCAAGCAATTTGTTCTAGAGTCCAACATGAATCCTACCTGTTTTTTTTAATAACCCTAATTAATCTTAAATAAATACATATATATATGCCTCAACATCCTCTTTGACATACAATATACTTATTTTCATAGCCAATTAATCATTCCCTAGTCTATAAGATCCAATCTAATCTACATTTCCTTAGCACAGAACACAACCTCTGTTATGGTTTCAGTGCCTCAAGTTTCCCATAGTCCTCAATATAGCCTCCTCAAAGGACCAGTCAAGCCAAGATATTCCTTTGCCCTTAAATGTGCTTCTCCTAAGAGCATTATGGCCTCAGGTGAGGAAGCACCTTATGTCCCTTTAATGCATTCACCAAGTTAGAGTGCAATGTTAAACTTTCAGTACTGCAATTTCTACACCACCCCAGAACTCTTACCACTTCCGCTTCATGTAGGCGGCAGCACGGTTGCCATATAACATGGCGTTGCAAGGGGCTTTCTGTGTGGCTTGACTATAAAGTTCGATGGCGAGGCTCCATTGCTGGCGGGCGAATGCATCATTGGCCCTCTGTTTTACCTTCTCCAGAAATGGTGGTAGTTCCACCTGCGCACTAATAGAATTAAGGGGAAGACTATGAATGAGAGATGGTAACATGGAGGAAGAAAGTCAAGGTGTGATAACCAACAAGGTGGAGAGTTGGGGAGGGAGGGCCAAAATGAGTGGATGGGAAGATGTAAAAGAGGAACGATGGTGAAAGAAGAGGAGCAAGAGAACAAGAAAATGATTTAAGGAAAAGACCACCAGCAATTAAAACAAAACTGAAAATGGAAACATTACTTATCTGTAACCTTTGTTTCCCAGCATAGGAAGAATGCTCATATTCACATACTGAGAATGTTTTACTATAAAAACCAAACTTCCTTTTAAAATTTTCATTGCTGTAGAAAAACTCCACTACTTTACAGTGCGTTTATTATTCATGGCATTACTGGCTGTTTAATGGAAAAGGGCTCAAGCCACAGAACTCAGTCCAAATCAACAAAACACACCCCAACTCTCTTCCAATTACTGCTTTTCAGGTTCTTTTTAGGAACGCATATAGCATGAAGCCGGTTCCCCCACTTTGTAATGTGTGTGGCTGATGAACAGTCACTGAGGCCGTTTAATAGAAATGTATTTGAAAGAAAATCTTGTTTTTAAATACAGGATGGAGGGTGTTTCCTATTCTTCTGGCTTTATAAAAGGGGTAGTAGTGTGTGTTTAACCGCTGGACAAGCCCTGGTTGATAGCATTTTAGTCAGCAATGTTACCTGATGGGTGCTTTTTTAATCCCCTAGCTCAAGCTCTGGTGTGAAGCAAGTGCTAGAAACATCCATTATGTGGAGGCAAAATGGTTTTAGGTCTTTCTCGACACCATAGACATATTTTAGTGTTTTGTTGTTGTAAGAAGTATTTATATAGCTTTTGAAGTACATCTTGATCTATTCTGCTTCTCCAAGATTTAGAATCCATGGTTACTAATCTTCAATTAACATGTCATTGAATGCGGTGTAAATGTATCAACAAATCCACTGTATCCTTTACACTGGTATACTCTGAATCACTGGTGCAAGAACATCTATATATTCTGATGTTTCTTGAAACAGCGAGCCTACAGATGATACAATGGGTGTATCCAGGTTTTCAAAGGGTCTTTTTGGATTTTAGAGTAAAATAAAAATATATTGTTGATTTTATAAGATGAGCATTTGCTAGAGATCTCCATTCATCATCATTCAATCACTCATGGTTATCCATCAGTATTTATCCAAACATAACTCTTTTAGTTTATTTGATTGGTTTTTGTATTTAAATTCACTCATAGAAACCTACATCCTGTAGCTAGCTTTCAGTTGCTTTTACACAGATTGCTTTATACATTTACATTTTACATTTACATTCTTTATTACAATAGTTCCACCCTTATCAGACCGTTTTATCTGAATGTTGTCAATCTTCTATAATTTGTCTAGGACTGCTTTCCATTCCTTTTGTGGTTTCCATTTGTATAATTCCATCATCATATAATACGTGGAAGCCTGCAATCCCTGTGTAAATCCACTAATATTCATATTACATGCGCCCTGTGATGCAGCTACTCATCTGTCATATAGAAAGAACGTAGCTTCTCAACTGTAATAAGTTATTACAGTTGAGTTCTGACTTCACAATTCCTGTTGCCAGAATCCAGGGTCAAATGAAGACCATAGAGCAATACCACACCTGCGGTTTAAACAAGGGAAAAGGAAAGTATTTCTTCTTTTGATTTGTTTTTTTTCTAAAATGAAAACCAAAGGAGATGCTTATGGCAACATGCTTTACTTTTTTCCGCGCTATAGGAGATTATAGGAAAGAAAGAATCCTTGCAGATTTCAGCACAATCTGAAACAGCATTTTGTAAACTGATCCAAATATCTTTTGTCAAAAGTTCTGATTTTTTTGGTGTGCTTATCTAGCAGTAAAGATTCTGCTAGTATTCTTTGTGTCTGAAAAAACATGCAAGGAACTAAGGATTTAAGTGATTTATGGGAAGTTGATGGTATGATCATGAATAAGAAGGAGTAAAATACCATTGGCCGTACATACAAATGATACTGCAAGTCATCTAGGAGTTCCATGAGCTTATAAAGGAACTTTACCTTCAACCTCATTCCTCTATATGGTCATGGAACTCCATAGTGACTGGCAACATACTTATAAATGTACGTTGGGGGTACTTTATCCCATTTATAATTCTATTTTGATGCCCGAAGGTAAATTTGGCAATATCTTGATTTATTTTTCAAGCTGGTTCTACAACTTGTTTTTTTCATTATATGGAATTTCTCACCATGATTCCTCCAAATCGGTCTTCATATTAGTCAACACTTTCTGTTTACAGCTGAAATAATGTGTGAAGAATCAGTAGCTGTGTGAATACCAGGTTTGTTCCTGCTTTCGCATTAGTCTAATACTTTTTTTCTTTCTTTCTCATTTGCCTGCACTTTCGCAAGTTTAATTTTCCTGATGCACTTTTTCAAGCCTATAAGTGTTTGTGCGTGAGAGTTTGAACAAAATTCGAACCTGCCATTTGTGACCCATTAACATAGATCGAGTCATTTTCCTTTCTCCATTCCTTTGCAACTTTTTCATTTTGACTTGCCATTGTAGTAACTGTTGCAGTTTTTGGTTCCCATTCTTTTCTTCCTCTTAACTTCCTTCCAGTGACGCATAATGTTCTCCTTGCTTTTGCTCTAGACAAAAGTTACATAGCCCCGAAAAAAACATTGTTGTCTGGTTCTAGTTTTCTACAGTTTCCAATTCAGATGTTGCCTTATCAACAGTTTCTCATTTTTTCAAGTTCTCAGATCTTTTAGCAAACATGTATACTTGCCCTTCATATTTTTCCTTGTCATGGTGGCATTCCTTTGTTTTCTCATTTTCACATTACTCATTTTTCTAATTGTTTTTATTTCCTTCCTCAGTGAGATATTCTGTAGTTCAGTCTAGCTACAAGTTCCTCCAATTATTATTTTTTTTTTTTAATGTAGGCCAAGTCGCTTATGTGCATTTAGTTAGTATTTTAATTAATCATGATGCCCAATTCAAATATTTACTCCATTCATGTAAAATTTATAGGCATGAATCTCTACGATTTGACATTAAGAAGATTCATAAGCTTCTTGGTACTCTCTCAGACCTTGGAAAGAAAAGAGATTTCCCCATCACTTATTTTTATATGCAGTTTTTTAAGATGAAACATTTTGTTTTAACAACAACATGACTTACTTTTATTACTTTTGTGTCCCATTTAATCAGTTTATTTGGGGTTCTCTCTTAAAACGTATACCTGTTTCAGTAAAGTGTTTTACTTTCCTATCATTTAATGTTTACGTTGTGAAGTTAGGTTTCCTTTTGTTTGTTCACCCTTGGGATGCAAATTACCACATCTCACCCAATCAGGCCTACCCCACCACTGGGTAAAATTAGTTTATTGTTCATTTGCAAACAAAGCTTCATATGTTTTTACGTGGTTGTAAAGTCTGTCTATACTACAGTAAAGGACACCATTTTACACTGTACTGATGCAGATCTACAGCTATACTGCATTACTTTTTGGGAGTTAGTTGATTGATATCACTCTCTGGTCCCACCGCCCATTCACCTCGGTGTGCTGTTTGTTCTCAGTTCCCCAAATATTTGGTACCTTGCAAAGGTAAACTCAAATGCAATTACATTAATGTTCTGATTTTTGTTTTGTTTTAAAGATATCTTTATTTTTTGTTAGAAATGTATGGGTGTCCCAGACATGGACAGGACACTTCAGAGCAGATACGTAAGTACCTGTTTATTTTAACAACAGTAAGCTTATTTATTGTAAGCAAGATGTAGGATTGATGTATTATGTATGAAATTAACCTAATTTATAAGGGTTAGAGTGACTGCTTTAAATTACCACCAGTCATGTGTGTTTTTGACTGGGGAAAAACATTATGGTGATTATTATACAACAAATAGTTTGTTCCAGTAAATTTCACTTATAAGTTAAGAGTAGTTAATTATCTCTTAATGTATTTCAATAGTTGGGATTTTTGAAGTCCTTGCACCTGTAATTTTTCAAATAAGCAATTTGTTTTCTCCTTAGGTATTCGAACTCGGGCATTAGCACATAATTAGGATTAAAGGAAAGGGCAATTGATTAGCTGAATGGAGTTTACCAGCAGCCATCTTTGATTGGGAACCCACGTGTGATGTAATTGCATATTTAAGCAGCTCCCTTGTGTTTTTTTTTTTAGAAGTTACGCTTTTTCATAAACATAAGAACTTGTTTTAAGGATGTTTGGGCATATTTACTCATTAGCAAGTTTTTTTTATTTCACTTAGTCATATTTGAACAGCTGTTTGCCCATTCCTGACGTTCTGATATAAGCAAGCAGGCAATTTTACAACAAAATGAACTTTAATCTAAAGGATTAAGGGAGATATAGAAGAAAGGAAGATTAAAGAATTCATAAGTTACATATATAAAGCAGGAGCTAAATTGAGCGATCAGGGAGTTCAGCTGAAGCTTCTCATGAGAATTTTATAACAATTGTGACTAACAAATTTAAAGAGACAGTGAAGGAAACTGTTTAAACTGTTATAAAACCAGGTATTCAAATGTGGATGAGAAAGTATAGTATTCCATTTTTTAGAGTGACGAAAGGGCTAATAGAGGCCAAGGGGAAAATTTATTAAAAAGAGAATACACTTTAGACAAGGATTTCCCAAACTGTGGGTTGCGAGCAGATTTTATGAAATTCTTCTGTATTTAACTTGACACATTTGTCGGTGCTTCATACACAGAGGTCAAATGTCAGGCTATGTCTTCTGCAAAGTGAGAGGAGTTTTTACAATGAATTATGTGACAACCTTCCTGAAGTACAGTGAATGTGAAAGGAAAGGCTGTCTTGTTTTAGAAATTAACTGTATACATTCAGCAGTTAAAAAAGCAAAAATGAGGCATGAAGCACGATTATTTGAAATTCTGAAGTGTGCTGGAAGAACAAGTTACTTACCTTCGAAAATGCCTTACCTGGTAGAGACTATCTAGCTGTAGATTTCTTACCCTCAAATTATCCCCAGGCATTAGACTGAATCTGGCAATTTTGTGTGAACTGCACCCCTGTGTGGCAATAGGTGGGTCGTTGGTATCGTGCATGCGGAGAGTGATATCCGCGGTACCTATATAGGAGCCACCCCAGCACACCAATGTTTTGGTTTCTTTTCTAAAATGTCCGCACCAAGAGCATGGAGCCACGAAGAACGCTCACTGGTGTGTGGATTTACGGCCTTGAAAAGGGAATAGCCCTGTACCCAGAAATTTGTTCGCAGACCAGGGAAGATGGGTGGGTCAGTAAGGAATCAGTGGGCAGATAGAGTCTCTACCACATAAGGCAATATAAAAGGTAAGTAATTTGTTCATCTGTTAGAGAATTCAAGCAATAGATTTATTACCATAGAATAGATATCCAAGCAATACCTCCACAGAGGAGGGACAGCAAACCAGATTTAGACCAAAAAGTCCTGCAGGACCGAATTGGCAAGGTACCCACCCCGACAGACTTGATTCTCCAGGCAGTAGTGCTTTGTGAACGTGTGCAGCGAGGCCCCACAATACTGCCTGGCAGATGTCCAGGACTGAAATTCTGTGTGCTAATGTAGTGGACACAGCCTTTGCTGTGGTGGAATGAGCATGCAAATTCTCTGTTGTTGTGAGGATCTCTAGGACCCAGGTTGGTCACTTGTTTTAGCTTAGTTTTACAGTTCATGTGTTAATCACATTTTATTCATTTTTAGTAAGGCTGCTTTTTAGCAATGGCTTTTACAATTTGTTATCAGCTTGTTTTTATTCTAGGAATGTGAGGAACATGCTGCTCCTTTTAATTAAGCTTTGCACAATATATAATCCGTACTTCCTGTACCAGGCTAAGAAATGCAGTACACGATATGCTAGGTTGTGTTGCCCGTTCGGGAAACAGCTTCTATCATCTAGACACAGCACTGCATCAGAACTTTTCTTCCAATATGGTATGGTTTAATAAATAAACAGTGCACTGACCCAGGCAGGGCAGAGGGCATTCAGGCCACGACTACCCTGGAATGCATGTTGTGTGACATGCAGCTCAGTTGGGGCTGATCTACTAGCTTCCTGAGAGGATTCTCATCTACACCATGGGCTGATTCCTGACACTATCTCCACATATTGGGCTGGGGCTAATCCCTTAGACTGGGTCGGACAGAAGGGTACACCCGATATGCTCTCCGCACAGACACTAAGGTAGGAACCTCTAGTACCTCTAGAACCACATAAATCATAGTTGGACTGTTTGTCTTCCTTACGATGTTCGTAATGCTCATTACCTTGCTTTGTTTCATCTGCCTAATTATCGCAGCTCACTTTATATGTCAGATTGTGTTTCAATAAAAGCATTGAAAAATTATCTTGCATCTTTTTGTCTTGCCTTGGCATGCCTGAGTAACAGCACAATAGGGTAAGATCTCTTCCCACAGCTTCCCTGGGGAGTCAGAGAGTCATGTTCAGTTTGCTATAATCACCTCTCACCCTGGTGGGTTTGGAGATTTGGGTGAAGCACTGTGAGCTAGCCAGGAGTTAGGCCTGGAGTTACTAACTGCGTGAAAAGACTCAGTCTCTCACACTTTATCGTTCTGCGATTCTAAACATGCAGTCCAATTACCAAAGTAGGAATCGCATAACATGGCGCCGCCACCTTATCAAGGTTAGGTACTTATTTAATGGATCTCCTGAGTAGTTTTCTCTTCTATGCCTACGGTGCCCTATTTACCTTTAAACGGAAATGTCCATTTCGTTAGGGAAAAATCCTTCTCTGCTGTATACTGTAGGTAGCATCTATCTTTGTCTCTAGGTTGCTTAACCTTGAACATTTAAAAGGATACCGTACTTGTTGTTGCACATGTTAGATTGGGTCCCATCAGCAATGATGGGCCACACGGACAGTTAGTTGCAGCTGCCTACTCTCCTTATCCAAATACACAAAATTTACAGGCAGATCTGTACCTATTATAATAATAATAATTCAGCAAGCCTATATAGACGTTTAATGCCACTTGTAATCAGAACATTAAATACTGGCCCAGAAAGGGCCGCTCCAGCTGGCAACAATTGGCTACACCAGTTTTTAACCTAGTGACTATTAATGCTATCATGGGTAAGGTACCAACCCAATGGGAGGAAATTCTGTTTTGGATTGCTTAAAAAAATCGAATCAGACGGAAAAATTTTTATCCCCATATGGAACTCCAAGATAAACAAAGAATTCTCACAATGTGCTTGCCACTTGGAGTAGTACCCTCAATTAATGACTGTTCTACTTGGGGCACAGCTTTTGCTGCAATATGTACCATAACATATAGTGCAGCATTGCCTGCGGTTTTAAAAATGAATACGGGCTGCCCCTGCCTTGGACTTGGGAATTCATTGGCAATTTTGTTACAGTATCCTTATTAGTTTTAGAAAATATAAAGGGGAAGCAGAAGTATTGGCGGTACGCAAACGCCTTGCACAAGTTCCTTTAATAGATAATAGATCAGGTGCACGAGTTACCAAAAATAATTGTTTAGACTTATACATGTATAGTTAGAGACAATTTGGGAGCCAGAACAAAACAAGCTACAGCTTAAAGGTAATCCTGAAAAGGATAACACCAAGCAAGCTCAGGAGTCTTACCAAAAATAAAAAATAAAAAAACACTGGGACAAACAAAAATGTAATAGTAAAGTACAATCAGGGGAGAATCTCCGCAGCCGAAGAGCTCTGAAAAAGGCTACAACGTGCATAACTGTGGTAATTTGAAGCAGCCAGACGGGTATCAATATACTGATGCACACCCTTCTCATTCTTTTCAGGACTCATCAGACAAACGGCCAGAGGGATCAGGTGGTCACAGCGCAGACAAGAGTACACAAAACCAGAAAAGGACTAAATGCTCATCTGACATCATCATAAAGAAGAAAGAGAAACTTCCTCAATAAAAACCCCAATTCAAAAAGAAGAAGGTTGTGGGAATTTCAGTAAAATATGCAACACATACTGAGAACATTACTGCGGAACAGGACGTGGGCAGTGACTTTGCTTGACAGTGCAGCAGAGGTCAAATAGATAACCAGAAACTTCAAGAGTTTCTGGATGTTAGATGTAACAACTATCTAGAAGTCGAAACCCCAGACAGGAGTGTCGTCCCTTCAGACCGAGTCTATAAATTGAATAATCAAATTGAGGGGGACATAATGCGCACAATTAAAGTAATTATTTGGGAAAGATCAACACTAAGCTAAGACATTCTCTTGGCAGGAGACTGGGCACGGGAGGTTGTTAGAACCCTCCCACAAGGGGAAGACGTGGTTTTACCATCTTTCTCAGTCCTCGTTCCACAAGTAAATTAAGCGTACACTGCAGACTGGGCTTGTGCACAAGCCCCACCATTATATTGCAATCATGTGGGCTGGTATAGGGATTCTCACTATCATGTAATACCCACAAGGTCCAGCCTCCAAGAGCAACCACAATACCTCATAAAACACTAAACAAAAGCACCTTTGAGGGACATCCTCTGAGAACTTGAGAACCAGGGAGTCATTGATTCTTATTTTCCTCCAATGAGCAATCCCTTGTTTCCTGTAGCTAAGCCAGATCATTCATATGGAATAGTCTTAGATTACAGACATTCACACCTTTGCACAGTACAGCAGTAATGAACAACATTGGCCACAAAAAATACAAAACAACCTGGGATATCTCCAGTGATTGTTTTCTGCCAAACTATAGTGCCTGAAAGCAGGGATCTAACTGCTTTTTCTGGGCTGATTTTGTCGACTTCTCCAAGGGTGTAAGAACAGTTTAGGGCTGTTCTCTGCCAGGTTGACCTCAATATTGCATGATATTGATCCAGAAGCTTTGTCCTATGTAGATGACATATCTGAAAGATGATGACTTAAAACACACATTTTGTCAGAGTAGATCCCATTGTTTTGGAATTTGCTGAACAAGGCTACAAATTCAATTTTAAGAAAACTAAAATTGCTTTTCTCAATGTCCGGTTTGTGGGATACAAGCTTTCAAATGACGGTAAGAGTCTGGCACCACACTACCTTGACAAGTGTGCACAATTACAACCACTAAATACCATTAAAAAAACTACAATCCTTGTTAGGATTCTTCAATTTTGGCAGAACATATATACCAGATTATACACAAGCATAAAACCATCATAGGACTTGATTTGTCTAGGTTTTTCCAGTAAACACTGGACATCAGAACGCACACAAATACTCAGATCTTTACATACTGACTTGCTTGAGGCAAAGCGTGAAAACAAAAAAAAAAGCGGTCATCCGAATGATTGCGGGTGCCACTGGCTTTACATGTCACATTAAAAAAAGGTGACAGTGTTGATTGCATATAAATTGTATCTATGTTCAAATGCTGAAATGTGTTTTGCATCCACTGAAAAAAATACTGACTGCAGATTAGATGGCTGTCATTAAGGAAAGATCATTGCCTCAGGGAAAGCAAGTCATTGTCGTAATCACTGTACCTGCCTTACAGGCAGCCACAAAGGCTGGCGTTTCAAATGCAAAAACCTTACATCCTCGATGGATACAACGGGCCACTTCCTTGACTGCCACTGATGTAGACTTTCATTTTGATTCAAAATTGCAAACTCAAGATTCACTCCAATGCAAACTTGAGTGCTCCATACCCACTAACATTATGCCTCTTGATCATTATAAATATATTATTTATACTGATGGTTCAGCTCAATCTGCTGTAGGTACTAAATATCAATGTTCTGCAGTTTGCACAACTGTTTATAGAGTTATGAGGAATGGAGAATTCCACCCAAAAGACCTTTACACAATCCCTTGGGGATTGCACTGAACAGCTAGGTCAATCACAAGCATTGATTTGGGCACTGGAACATATAGATCCTGAATTCCTGACACTCAGTGTGTGACTTGTATTTTTGTGTCTAGTCCTTCAATAAAAATTTGCATTAATGGTGTCTTAATGAATTCAGAGACTCCAAAGGGAACACCATCAAGCATAAAATGCTCTGAGGGAAGGTGGCAAAACTAAAATATAAATTGCCACAGACTCATGTAATACACACATTGGGCAATCAACGTGCTGGAATACATATTGTTGAATCCAGCCAAATATGCAGTTGTTACTGCAACTGTAGCTGTGATTACCCGTTCCCATTTGAGGGTGGATGATGAAATGCTGGCTGCCATGAATGGGTCTGCTGCACCTCCTTACCCAAAGCATATCCAGCTAAATATTCTTACCACTTAAGTGACCAAAATATTCCTTATGTAACAATTCCAGAGATGGGTGATCTTTTTATACCCAACCAAGACTGTAGGCTAGAATAAATTCAAGCAGGGCACAAGGGTGTTGCTTCTGCCCATGCTGGTGTGATGCCTACTATTTCATTATTACAAAAATGCTAATGGTGGTATGGTCTGCATAAGCAGATAAATCAATATGTCCTTAGTTCTGACATTTGCCAGTAAATTAAAGGTTCTTCCACTAAGCCTCCACCGCAGACACCCCTCTTAGTCTTAAAGAAGCCTATGCAATGTGTCTACCTGGACCATTCTGTTCCTTTAAATTCAGATGGTGCATACAAATATATTCTACTTGCTGTAGATTCTTGCCCCTGATTCCTTTGGGTGTGGCCACAATGATCGGCTGATGCTCACACTGTTATTAAAGATTTGCAAGTCTTCATCAGGACGTATGCAATTGTTGCATTCCACTCCAACCCGGACTCTGCTTTTGCCTCCAAACCTTATAGGGATACCATGGGAGCCCTGGGAGTAGTGGTGTATTATCCTTCCCCCATCATCCAGAGGGAAATTCAATAGCGGAAAAAAAATCCTTCTTAACAGCTAGATTATTATGTTCAGGTTGTAAATGGATCCATCACCTGTATGGGGTTCAGTGAGCACTAAACAATCTGCCATACAAGATGTTAGGGTGGCCGTACCCCATATGAAGACCTGTTAGGTATTCCGATGTTTGCCCCAGATCTTGATGGTCTTGGAGCAGTGGTGGCAGAAACTTCTTTTGGCAAAAATGAACATCTCACTGTCTTGCAGGAACTAAAACACTTCAGAGATAAATGTGCTACTACACCTGCTGTCACTTTGGGAATGATGGATACACCAGCATCTATTAGCTAGATTTCAAAAGTCAGGGATCTAGTTGGAGAAAAGATAGTGATGAAAAAGGAATTCTGCCCAACATACCATGCACCGGTGCCAGTTCTTGAAATCCAAGGTACCTGAACTGTGATTCTACTACCGCTTGTTGGTTGTAAAGACAAACACTTTGTTTCCATTGATCAAGTTAATTTGAATCATGTGGTTGATCCTACAAAATAGACCTAAAGGATTCCTGAGTAGTTTCCGATTCCCCTCTTACTACCATAGAGGAAATACCTCTTAAAGTATTAAACACTGGAATTGTTTCCCCTCGGTTGGGGAGGGCAGAAAATAAACTTCTGTTGATTCCAATTACCGCCACAAGTAACAGAAAATTACCGGAGGCAGGTTTACAGTCCTCCAATATTTCTCTTGATGACGAGGAGCCAAAGAGGGCATGTACGAAGCAGCTCAAAAGGAGCACACATTAGCAAGGTAAAACCCATGCTAAGGTCCCACCGAGGCATAATGAAGGAAGCTGGAGTAAATGTGCTGCTGACCTTTAAGGAACCTATTTACAATAGGGGATTTGAAGAGAGAGGATTGATCTGGCAGCCACAGAAAGGCAGAGATAGCAGATAAATAACCCTTGAATGGCTCAATGTAAATCCCTGCGGGCCAGGGTAAGGATAAACAAAATAACTCAGGAAAGGGGTGCCGATAAAGGGTCAACCTGTCCAGCTGTACACCATGCCATAAACGTGCTCCACCGGCCAGTATATCCTGTCTTTGTGGAGGACGCTGAGCTACCAAAGGAGAATGTTACTTACCCAGTAAGCATCTGTTCGTGGCATGTAGTGCTGTAGATTCACATGCTCTGCATACTCCTGCCATCTAGTGCTGGGTCCGGAGTGTTGCAAGTTGTTTTTCTTTGAAGAAGCATTTCCAAGTCACAGGATCGAGTGACTCCTCCTTCGCAGTGATACTGCACACGGGCATCAACTCCTTTGTTATATTGTTTTCCCACAGGAGGGTGAGAAAAGGAGTGTAGAGGAACAATAGATAATGAGTTGTCCATGCAAATGTACCTACATATGTACAACTATATACAAGTATAAAGTAACTGAAATGACCACAGGCATCCAGGGAGGAGGTAGGGCGCATGTGAATCTGCAGCACTACATGCCACAAACAAGTGCTTACTGGATAACATTTTCCGTTCAATGGCATGTGTGGCTGTAGATACACATGCTCTGCATAGACTGTAAAGTAGTCCCTCCATAAAAGCTGTGGCTATCCTGAGGGTGTTGCAGTTGATTAGAAAAGTGTCCGCAGCAGAACTTTACCCAACATTGGCTTGCTGACGTGCTAGTACATCCACACAGTAATGCTTTATAAATGTATGTGGGGTAAACCATGTAGCTGCCTTACAAATCCCAGTTAAAGGTATGTTTCCAAGGAAACCCATAGTGGCTCCTTTTTGCCTAGCAGAATGTTCTCTAAGAGTAACAGGTAACTGTATATTTACTTTAGCATAGCAAGTTTGAATACACTTTACTATCCATCTAGCTATGCTGTTTTTGGATACTGTACTGTCTTTGCGAGGTAGTGAAAAAGCAAAGAGCAGTTAAGATTTCCTAAAATGTTTGGTTCTGTCAATGTAAAACATAAGTGCTTGTTTAACATCTAAAACATGTTGAGCTCTTACCACAACTGAGTCAGGCTGCAGAAAGACGACTGGTAGTTCAATGGATTGATTGATATGGAATTGGGAAACCACTTTAAGAAGGAACTTCTGGTTTGTGCCAAGGGCCACCTTGTACCTGTGGATCTGGAAGAAAGGTTCTTCCAAGGTTAGGGCCTGTAGCTCACTAACACGTCTGAGTGATGTGATAGTGACTAAGAATGCCACTTTCCAAGAAAGATACTGATGAAGGAATGAATGAAGTGGCTCAAAAGGAGGGCCCATGAGCTTGGTAAGCATAATATTGAGGTTCCAGGATGGTGCAGGAGGCACTCTGGGTGGAATAACCCTTTTATGGCCTTCCACAAAAGCTTTAATGACGGATTCTGAATAAGGAAGTATGCTGTCTAATCTGTAAATATGCAAGATGGGAACAAATGGAAGTATAAGCTAACAGAGGATGTCTTGGACAGTAGCTTTAATGGGATGAATACCTTTGGGTTGGCAGTAGCATACAAAACATCTTCATTTTGCAGAATAACATGTTCAGGTTGTGGGTCTATGAGCTTCCCTGAGAATGTCCATATATTCTGCAGGCAATCCTAAGAACCAAACTCTACAACTTCAGGAGCCATATTGCAAAGTTGAGTGACTTGGGGTCTGGATGTCTGCTCTGTCCTTGATTTTTAATGAGAAGGTTCGGCCTGTTGGAGAGCTTCTTGCGGGGAACTACTGAAAGGTCCAGACATCTGGTGAATCATGGTTGACAGGCCCAAGTGGAGGCTACCAGGACGATGGTGAGATATGTCCGTCTGATCTTACGAATCAGAAATGGAATGAGAGGGAGAGGTGGAAAAGTATAAGCAATTATCCCTGACCAGTTCATCCATAGAGCCTTGCCCTAGGATAGAGGGTGTGGATACCCAGTGGCGAAGCTTGGGCATTTTGCGTTTTCTGCTGTGGCGGAATGGTCTATCTGAGGAGTCCCCCTCCCACATTAGGAAGTATTTTGAAAAACTTGTGGGTGGAGCTCCCATGCGTTGACTTGCTGCTTAATCCTGCTGAGCAGGTCTGCAAAGACGTTGTCCGTTCCTGGATGATACTCTGCCACCAGGTGAATGTGGTGGTGGAGAGCACACTTCCAAATTGTCTGAGAGAGCTGTGACAAAATTGGGACAATCGTGATCACCCAGCCGCCCGCGCCCCCTCCATTTCTGTATGTAGTACATGGCTGTCTTGTTGTCTGTGCAGAATAAGATAACCTTGTGAGACAGGTAATTAAGAAATGCTTTCAGGGCTAGAAATGCTGCCTGAAGCTCGAGGTAGTTGATATGCAGGGATTGGTGACTGAGATCCCAGAGGCCCTGCACTGTGAGGTGTTGAAGGTGAGAGCCCCAACCTGTCAGTGTTCCAGAAAATGAAACCCTTTCAACAGGTGGGTGGTGTTCCACCACTGCAGACAGCAGTGAGTACCGCAGTCTAACAACAATAGATCCTCCAGGCGAGCCTGTGACTGAGAACACTGATGAGACAGACACTGCTGTAGGCGATGCATGTGAAGTCTGGCATGGGAAACAATGCATGCAGGAGGCCATCATCTCTAACAGGCACAGGATAATCCTGTCTGTGTTTGTATGATTCTCCTGAAACTGGGTGAGCAGAGACTGAAAACTTTGAACACAAGCCAGGTTGGGGTATGCTAACCCCAGCTCCTAGATAGGGCTGCATCTGAAGAGGTTGTAAATGGGGTTTGATCAAGTTGATTGTGAATTCCTATGTGTGAAGCAGGTTGACTGTGTTCACAGTGTGATGTTGGCACTGTCAAAGGCTACTGGCTTTGATGAGCCAGTTGTCTAGATAAGGGACGTGTATGGTTTGTCCTCTGAGGTGTGCTGCAACTACTGCTAAGCACTTTGTGAAGACTCCTGGAGCAGCTGTGACTCAGAAAAGGCAGGACTATGAACTGGTAATGTGTCCCTGCCACCACGAATTGTAGGTATTTTTGGTGTTCAGGGTGTATGGGGATATGGAAGAACGTGTCTTTTAGATCTAGGGCTGTCAGAAAGTCACCTTGTTGCAGAAGGGGAATAACATCTTGAAGAGTAACCATACAAACGTGTTCTGAGAGAATGCAGTGGTTTAATGTTCTGAGATCCAGAGCACGCCTGAGAGAGATGTCTTTTTTTGGAATGCGAAAGTATAGGGAATATACTCCTGATTCCTGTTATTGTAAGGGAACAGGCTTGTTGCCTCTTTGAGAAGGAACTGAACGTCTTGTTTGAGCAGTGTGAGATGCTCTTGGGAAAGTCTAAGTGTGAGGGAGAATGTTTGGAGGAGTGGTAATGAGCTCCAGACAATGACCATATTGAATGAAAAGGACCAGTTGGGTACGTGGTGACGTTTACCCATTCTGGATAAAAAAAAGTTAAAGTCGTCCCCGGACAAGTGAAGAGTGGGTGGGGGAGGACTGAGATAAACAATACTTTGCAGTGGAGGTACAGCCTTGTGTGGTGGTGCTCTTAACTCTGCCTTGGTTGAATTGCCTCTGTAGGCTCTCCTAAAGAAATCCCTAGAATATGAGGCTGAAGGCTCTCTGGGCTGGGAATTAGACGCCTTTGAGGTTGTAGATTTGTAACCACCTCTGAATGTGGGGCAACGAAAACTGCCCCTTTGTGAGGGGAGCTGAAGAGCATCCATGGCTTTTGCTGTGTCTGTATCTTTCTTCAGCTTCAAGGGAGGAGTCCATTTGAGGGCTGAAAAGGTGCTCCTTGCCGAAGGGCATATTGAGCACGGCCTGATGGACCTTTGGCTTGAACCCAGAGCACTGAAGTCACGTGTGCCTCCTTATTAACACACTACGATTAATACTACCAGCAGCTGTGTCTGCAGCATCTGGGGCACAGCTGATAGAATTTTTTGTGATTGTTTGCGCCTCTGCAACAATCTGCTGTCCTCTTCTGCGGTGCTTATTTGGGAGAAATTGGAGGAGCTCCTCCATCTCATCCCGGTGAGCCTGGTCATATCTCGCTAGCAAGACCTGTGATTTGGCAATACACCAATTACTGGCTGTGTGGGCAGCCACCCTTTTGCAGGCGGGATCCAGCTTTTTACTCTCCTTATCTGGAGGAGGAAAGCCCCCTGTGGCCTGACTACTGGCCCTTTTCCATACTGTGGTGGCCACTATGGAGTCTGGAAGGACTTTGGACCGGATATATAGGGGGTCAGCGGAAAAGATTTATATATCATCTACTCTGGGGGTGATAACCCTAGAGCAGACAGATTTTTTAAAAAAACAGTAAAATCCTGTGTGTGCCTGTAAGGTTATTCAACAGGAATTCCTGCCTGATTGGGTCCCTATGCAGCTCATCGTTATGGAAGGCAGCTGTTGATAGGATGTGCTATCATCTGGTAGGGAGAGTCATGCAAGGTACAAATCTGGGTCGTTGGTCAACATGCAATCAGGATCATGTGTGTCCCATGGATCTGGATCCTGATGTGTCACACCCAAATCTTTTTCTTTGTATACAGGGGATACCTTGGGTGTAAAATCCCCAGCAATAGGTGAGGGAGGTGAACGAGGAAGGCTGGAAGAGGGAGGAGAAGTAGGGGGTGGAGGAGGAGAAGGTGGAGAAGGCTTGGTAGGTTTGGAGAAAGCCTTGTCCTTGGTAAACTTCTTTGGAGGTGGAGAAGAGTCCAAAGCCTCTTGGAAGGATCATTTCCTCTTGAAAAGTACATGGGTGAAGCAATAATGCACCCTGTGCCCTCCTGGATATGGAGGCGGTGCTGTCGAGAATCTATGGTCTCCAAAATGGGTTCCACAGGTGAAGGTGTAGCAGACGACTGGCTAGAGTCCTTCTGCTTAAAAATTTTGTCTCCGTGGTTTTCGGCACCAACGTTTTCGGTCAGTGCAATCTGCACAGCACCAAGGAGAAGGTGGTAGCTGTTCAAGTCGGTACCAAAGTACTCGGAAGCCAAAGTTCGGACCAATGTGTCTTGGGGCCAACATGCCAGAGGTCAAAGTTGAAGACAGCATTTTGGTCTTTCGGAGCCAACCGGTGGCAGGGGCCGTCCAGTGATGTCTGAAAAGGGCTTTTTAACAGTCAGAGTGGGCAGGAGGGGCCATGGTACTCACTGGTTGTGCAGATGTTACCGCCTGACATCCAAATCAAATTGCAGAGAGAAAGCAATCTAACCAAGTAGTCAAGGCCCATGCGCAGTATCACCGAGAAGGAGGAGTCACTTGACCCAGTGACTCGAAAAATGCTTCTTTGAAGAAAAACAACTTGCAACACTCTAGACCCAACACTAGATGACAGGAGTATGCAGAGCATGTGTATCTACAGCCACACATGCCATCCAACATAACATTACAGACTTCCGGCAGGAGGCAGAAGCGGTGTGGATCTGTCACCAAAATTTGCCAGTGACATGCGCCACAGGGCTTGAAACGAGCATGGATATCCTGGTCACACCAGGAGACAATGTCTAAAAAACCCTTCACAAAAGGGTCGAAAAAAGGCTTCCAGATCTCCGCTTCCTGGAGTGGAAATAAAAGAACTGAGGTCAGAGCACTGGGGTGGGCGCCAATATGGGCACCACACACGTCACTTCCAGCACAGATGCCACACAGAGCTGAATGACGCCACCTACTGGCGTGGAGCGGTATTGCTCACAAACATTTCCGATCCAGTCTGATGTCTGGGGATAATTCTACGTTAAGGAATCAGTGGCTAGAGGTCTCTATCAGATACAGAGATGTTAATACGATTAAAATAAATCAAGACACTTTACTTGGTGATAAACATATGCTAAATATTCACAGAAACCAAAGTTCCACACACCATTTTGTGTATGTTATATAGTTTTATCAGCACAATTTATATGCCTGCGCAAAGTTAGTGGTCATTTTAAAATTCAATGGAAAATGTGTGGTCGGTAAATGACAATGCGCTACCACATGATGCTTTAGTTACATTAAAAATTGCCCCTCCTCATGTCCATTAATAAAAGGTGGGTTGCATATATTGTAGACTTTAATTGTGACGACTGTTCAGCCCAGGTGTCTCCAACCAGTCAATAAAGGGCTACCAGTAGCTCCCAGACACCTTCAGAGTAGCTTGTGGCATTGGGTTCATTTTTAAATATGTATAGGGTTACATTTTCCTTTTAAAGTTAATGGAAGGCTGTGTTTATTTTGCGATAGCATCATCAGGTTGCAGATAGCAAGGCCTGATAATGAGGAGTGTTCAGTCAGATTTACGACCTAGGCTGCTGCTGGGGCACAGAGGTGAAAAACTAAAGTATTTAGCTCTCAAATATAAGTCCTTGCCAACACAATATTGGAGGGTGAGAACACAATGATGTTTCTTAATACTGTTAATTGGGAGAAAATTTAAATGAAAAGTTACCTTAATGATCAAGTTAACTCTTTATTTAAAATTTTAAATTAAGTGTCTCATTTACAAACCGAAAGCTTCTTGCTCCCAGTTGCCAGTAGACTGTGCCATATGTATAACTGAAAAACATATATTTTTTAAATGGGAGAAATTTAAGGTGCAGAAAAAAGGTCCATATTTTCAACAGTTTTGCAGAACATTTTTCTGCACTTTAAATTTCTCCCATTTAAAAAAATGGTTGTATGTTTGTTTTGCATGTAACAGCACCGCATATGGTGAAAGGTATGTCCTCTGCAACAAGTACATACAACAGAGACTCTCAGTTACCTATACACATAAACCCCATTCATATGCATACATGTTTATACATCCTTTAAAGACCACACTCTCACCGACACACATGGCAGCCCTGTCCTAGCTTCCCTAGTCAAAGTATCTTGTTCAACCATAGTACCTGGCTCTATGGACATTAGGCTTAAAGTTATTGAGGCTGGCCATGGAGGTGTCTGGTAACAATGCACAAGTTGTTTAGCCTTCAGTAGCTCACTATGATTTTTACCGATCAGAAGTAGCCTTCACTACAGAAAAGGTTGGAGACCCTTGGTTTAGGACAGGAGTTTGGGGAAGGACAAGTTACTTACCTGTAATCCTAGTTCTCTTCCAGGGGAATCCTCATCTAAGTCATAAACACTGAATATTCCAACCCAAGTGTGAGGACCCCAGAGCACCTACAAAACACACATGTATATACATAATATGTATTGCCAAGCATAAAGTTGTATCTAGAATTTTAATACATATATCCATCATATACATGTCTACACATCTATGCAGCCTATGTTGAAAACAAGCTAAAATGCCCTATTTTAGTAAAGTTTTTCTTTAACAACATGTAAACCAGAGTTAAGCATTTCTATAAAGCAGAAAAGAGAGGCCTATAGTGCAAAAGCAATCTTTTTATTACAGACAAAAACTGTAAAGAAATGTAAAGGCACTGTTAGCCAACAAGCTGCTTCTAAATTAACATAGCAGAACAAATAAACTGGCACTGTGCCTTTAACGCTTCCAGGTCCCCCAGTATCCCACCATTCCCCAGAGATGAGAGTGAGGTGACAGGTGGGTTACAGTTAAGTCAGTATTTTTTTACGGTGATAAGAAGAGTAGAATACCAACAAGTATAAACTGCGGTATAGCAAATTCATCTGGGGAAGTGGGAGGGCTGCTTATGACTTTAATGAGGCTGGAAGAGAACTAGGATTACTGGTAAGTAACATATCCTTCTCTTCCAGGGGATCCTCATCAATAGTCATAGGCACCGAATAGATTAGCAAGCCCATCCCAAACCCTGCAGATGAAGAAGTGTAAACAAAAGCAGTTGACTTGTTTTTTTAAATACATTTCTTAAGGACCCACTTGAGTTTCTGTCTTAGTATCTGAATCTAGACAGTAGTGCCTTCTGAAAGAATGCACCAATCTCCATGTTGCGGCTTTGTAGATTTCGGAGATGGGAACATTTTTTCAGAAGGGCTTCTGTTGCTGCTTTGTCCTTTGTAGAGTGGGCTTTGGGCCTGGCAGTCAATTGTTTGTTAGCCACCTGGTAGGTAAATACAGTACATGAGACTATCCACCTGGAAATGGTCTGTTTTGAGGCCACTGTGTCTGTTCTCATAGGGCCATAGTTCACAAACAAATGATCAGACTGTCTGATATTTTTAGCCTTATCGAGATAACATTTTAGTACTCTTCAGGTCAAAACAATGCAAAGTTCTTTCTGCTGGTGTAGACGGTTTAGGAAAACATGTTGGAAGTGCGATAGTTTGGTTAATGTGAAAATCAGACACCACTTTGGGGAGGAAACCATGGTGGATCCTCAGTACCACCCTATTATCATGGAATACTGTGTAGGGCTCTTTAGCACAGAGAGCCTGAATTTTGCTGACTCTACGCGCTGAAACGACAGCAACAAGAAAAGCTGTCTTCCATGTAAGATGTAGTAAAGAAGCCTTATGTATAGGTTAAAAGGAAGGACACATGAGCTTTGACAAAATCACATTCAATTCCCAAGGAGGGGACAGCGTACGAACAGGGGGTAAAAAACAATTAAGCCCTCTAGAAAATCTTTAACCACAGGCATTCTAAAGAATGATGTCGCAGACTGTGATTTTTGATAAGCAGTAATAGCTGACCGGTGCATCTTAATCGATGAAAACTGCAAACCTGATTTTGCTAGGTGAATGAAGTAGGGCAGTAGGACATCCTCCTGCCCTAGAATTGGATGCAAGTCATTCTGGATACACCACATGTAAAATCTTTTCCACTTGAATGAATAGGAACACCGTGTTTAAGGTCTTTTAGACTCCTTGAGAGTGTTCATTCATTCCTGCGAAAGACCTAGATGACCATATTGCAGGAATTCAGAAGACATGCTGTCAAGTTCAGCGAGGAAAGGTTGGGATGGAATTTCTTCCCCTCGAGCTTGTGGAGAAGATCCAGTCTGCACGGCAGTCTCCTGTGTGGCTATTCTGATAGATGTAGAAGATCCGTGTACCACCACGGACAGGGCCATTCTGGGGCTAGCAGTATAATTCTGGTCCTGGCTCTGTAAAACTTGTTGATGACTGTGGGTATCAGGGGAATGGGTGGAAAAGCGTATAACGTCTCTGACCAGTCTATAAATAGGGCATTCTCCTTTGTTCCTGGACGGCAGAACCTGGAATGAAAATGTCACTTACCCAGTGTACATCTGTTCGTGGCATCAGTCGCTGAGATTCACATGGTATGCATGAGCTCGCCATCTGGTGTTGGGTCGGAGTGTTACAAGTTGTTTTTCTTCGAAGAAGTGTTTTCGAGTCACGGGACCGAGTGACTCCACCTTCTGTGCTCATTGCGCATGGGCGTCGACTCCATCTTCGATTGTTTTCCCCGCAGAGGGTGAGGTAGGAGTTGTACTATAGTAATAGTGCCCGCGCAATGAAAAATGTAAGTATGTACCTATTAAAGGATTAAGTAATATATATACAAATGTACAAAATTGAAGGTAACTTCTGAACTGCTACAGGCTTCCGGGGAGGTGGGTGGGTCCATGTGAATCTCAGCGACTGATGCCACGAACAGATGTACACTGGGTAAGTGACATTTTCAGTTCGATGGCATCTGTCGCTGTAGATACACATGGTATGCATAGACTAGTAAGCAGTTAGTTCCCCATAAGCGGTGGTTTAGCCTGTAGGAGTAGAAGTTGTCTGAAATAGAGTTCTTAATACAGCTTGACCTACTGTAGCTTGTTGTGCGGATAGCACATCTATACAGTAGTGTTTGGTGAATGTGTGAGGCGTAGACCAAGTGGCTGCCTTACATATTTCTTGCATTGGGATGTTTCCTAAAAAGGCCATTGAAGCACCTTTTTTCCTTGTTGAATGTGCCCTGGGAGTAATGGGCAGTTGTCTTTTTGCTTTAAGGTAGCAGATTTGGATGCATTTAACTATCCATCTGGCTATACCTTGTTTTGATATTGGGTTACCTGCATGAGGTTTTTGGAATGCAATAAATAGCTGTTTCGTTTTTCTGATGTTCTTCGTTCTGTCAATGTAGTACATTAATGCTCTTTTGACATCTAATGTATGTAGTGCTCTTTCAGCCACAGAATCTGGCTGTGGGAAGAATACTGGTAGTTCTACCGTTTGATTTAGATGGAATGGAGAAATAACTTTTGGTAAAAATTTTGGATTAGGTCGTAGGACGACCTTATTTTTATGTATTTGTATAAAAGGCTCTTGTGTTGTGAACGCTTGAATTTCACTTACTCTTCTTAGAGATGTAATGGCGATGAGAAAGGCAACTTTCCAGGTGAGGAATTGTATTCCGCAAGAGTGCATGGGTTCGAAAGGTGGGCCCATGAGTCTTGTTAGAACCACGTTTAGGTTCCATGAAGGAACAGGTGGTGTTCTTGGTGGTATAATTCTTTTAAGCCCTTCTATGAATGCTTTGATAACTGGTATCCTATACAAGGAAGTTGAATATGTAGTTTGCAGGTATGCAGATATTGCTGCAAGGTGTATTTTAATAGAAGAGAAGGCTAGCTTTGCTTTTTGTAAATGGAGCAAGTAATTTACTATATGTTTTGGAGTTGCCTCTAGTGGTTGTATCTGATTATGATGGCAGTACCAAACAAATCTTTTCCACTTACTTGAGTAGCAGTGTCTAGTGGATGGCCTTCTGGCCTGCTTTATGACTTCCATACACTCTTGGCTAAGTTGTAAGTGTCCGAATTCTAGGATTTCAGGAGCCAGATTGCTAGATTCAGCGATGCTGGGTCCGGGTGTCTGATCTGTTGGTTGTGTTGCGTTAACAGATCTGGTTTGTTGGGCAGTTTGATGTGTGGTACTACAGACAGATCTAGCAGTGTTGTGTACCAGGGTTGTCTTGCCCACGTTGGTGCTATTAAAATGAGTTTGAGTTTGTTTTGACTCAATTTGTTTACTAGGTAAGGAAGGAGAGGGAGAGGAGGAAAAGCGTAAGCAAATATTCCTGACCAGTTCATCCATAGGGCATTGCCTTGGGATTGCTTGTGTGGGTATCTGGACGCGAAGTTTTGGCATTTTGCGTTCTCTTTTGTTGCAAATAAGTCTATTTGTGGTGTTCCCCAGAGTGTGAAGTAGGTGTTCAGAATTTGTGGGTGGATTTCCCATTCGTGGACTTGCTGGTGATCTCGAGAGAGATTGTCTGCCAGCTGATTCTGGATCCCCGGAATAAACTGTGCTATTAGACCAATTTGATGGTGGATTGCCCACTTCCATATTTTTTGAGCTAACAAGCTTAACTGCGTTGAATGTGTTCCTCCTTGTTTGTTTAGATAATACATCGTTGTCATGTTGTCTGTTTTGACAAGGATGTATTTGTGGGTTATGATTGGTTGGAAAGCTTTTAGTGCTTGAAAAACTGCTAATAATTCTAGATGATTTATATGCAGTTTTGTTTGATGTATGTTCCATTGTCCTCTTATGTTGTGTTGATTGAGATGTGCTCCCCACCCTGTCATGGAAGCATCTGTTGTTATTACGTACTGTGGCACTGGGTCTTGGAAAGGCCGCCCTATGTTTAAATTTATACTGTTCCACCATAGAAGCGATAGGTAAGTTTGGCGGTCTAGCAACACCAGATCTAGAAGGTGACCCTGTGCTTGAGACCACTGTGAGGCTAGGCACTGTTGTAAGGGCCTCATGTGCAGTCTTGCGTTTGGGACAATGGCTATGCATGAGGACATCATGCCTAGGAGCTGTAGTATTGTTCTTGCTTGTATTGTTTGGTTTGGAGACATGTGTTGAATGACCCTGTTGAAATTGTGGATCCTTTGTGGAGTTGGCGTTGCTACTCCTTTTGTCGTGTCTATTATGGCTCCTAGATATTGCTGTACTTTGCTTGGCAGAATGTTTGATTTTGCAAAGTTGACGGTGAACCCTAGATTGTAGAGGGTTTGTATGACTTGATTTGTGTGGTTTGAGCATTGTGTGAGCGAACTGGTTTTGATTAGCCAGTCGTCTAGATACGGGAACACATGTATTTGCTGCCTTCTGATGTGTGCAGCGACTACTGCTAGGCATTTTGTGAATACTCTTGGAGCGGTTGTTAAACCAAAAGGCAATACTTTGAATTGGTAATGTATTCCTTTGAATACAAACCTTAGATATTTCCTGTGTGATTGATGTATTGGTATATGGAAATATGCGTCCTTGAGGTCTAGGGTTGTCATGTAGTCGTGTTTTCTGAGCAATGGTAACACTTCTTGTAGTGTGACCATGTGAAAGTGGTCTGATTTGATGAATGTGTTTACTACCCTGAGGTCTAGAATTGGTCTCAGTGTTTCGTCCTTTTTTGGTATCAAGAAGTACAGTGAATAAACTCCTGTGTTTATTTGTGTGCTTGGTACTAATTCTATTGCATTTTTTTGCAGTAGTGCTTGAACTTCTATCTCTAGAAGCTGTGAATGGTATTTTGATAAATTTTGTGATTTTGGTGGTATGTCTGGAGGGAATTGCATGAATTCTATGCAATAACCATGTTGGATAATTGCTAGGACCCATGTGTCTGTAGTTATTTTGTCCCATGCTTCGTAATATTGATGTATCCTCCCCCCCACTGGTGTTGTGTGGGAGGGGTGAGTGACGTGTGAGTCACTGCTTGTTGGTAGTGGTTTTGGGGCTTTGAAATCTTCCTCTATTCCTAGGAAATTGCCCCCCTCTATACTGGCCCCGAAAACCTCCCCTGTACTGTCCCTGGTAGGTGGGCGGTGCGGACTGTGAGGTGCTAGCTTGTGTGGCCTGACCCCGAAACCCTCCTCTAAAAGGTGTTTTGCGGAAGGTGTTATAAGATCCTCTGCTCTGCGGGGAGTAGAGTGCGCCCATGGCCTTGGCAGTGTCAGTGTCCTTCTTGAGCTTTTCTATGGCTGTGTCGACCTCCGGACCGAACAGAAGTTTCTCGTTTACTGGCATGTTAAGCACTGCCTGCTGAATTTCTGGCTTGAATCCAGACGTTCTGAGCCATGCGTGCCTACGGATGGTAACCGACGTATTAATGGTTCTTGCGGCCGTGTCTGCTGCATCCATGGAGGAGCGTATTTGATTGTTGGAAATGTTTTGACCCTCCTCAACAACCTGTTTTGCTCTTTTTTGCAGATCTTTTGGGAGATGTTCAATGAGATGCTGCATCTCATCCCAGTGGGCTCTGTCGTATCGCGCTAGCAGCGCTTGTGAATTTGCGATGCGCCACTGGTTTGCTGCTTGGACAGCAACCCTCTTCCCGGCTGCATCGAACTTCCTACTTTCTTTATCTGGGGGAGGTGCATCCCCAGAAGTGTGTGAGTTTGCCCGTTTTCTGGCAGCCCCTACCACCACAGAGTCTGGTGGCAGCTGAGAGGTGATGAATACAGGGTCCGTAGGAGGCGCCTTATACTTTTTGTCCACCCTAGGCGTCACTGCCCTACTTTTAACTGGCTCCTTGAAAATGTCCTTTGCATGGCGTAGCATGCCTGGGAGCATCGGCAGGCTTTGGTAGGAGCTGTGGGTTGAGGAGAGGGTGTTAAATAAAAAATCATCCTCTACTTGTTCCGAGTGTAGTTCCACATTATGGAATAGTGCTGCTCTAGCCACCACTTGTGAGTAGGCTGTGCTGTCTTCCGGTGGTGATGGCCTAGTTGGGTATGTGTCTGGGCTGTTATCAGACACTGGTGCGTCGTACAAGTCCCACGCATCCTGATCTTGGTCATCGTGGCTCATGGCGGTGTGAGCTGGCGAATGTGACGGGGTGTAAGTTGGCGAAGCCGGAGTTACAGGTGGAGGCGAGGGAGGAGGTGTTACCTTTTGTGCTGTTTGTTGCTGAGGAGTAAACTGAAGCGTTCTCTTTCGTTTGACAGGTGGAAGGGTACTGATCTTCCCAGTCCCCTGCTGAATAAAGATACGCTTTTGCGTGTGATCCACGTCAGTGGATTGCAGTTCTTGTTCAAATCTATGTTTCTTCATTTGAGAAGACATAGAATGCTCTTCAGTGTAGGAGCCAGAAACAGGGTCTGATGTCGCTTTTTTCGGCTCCGAAAACCCTGTCGATTGTTTTTTCGGCTCCGAGGTAACCTTCCTCTTTTTCTGTGCCGAAAATTCTGGGCCTCTATGGTCTTCGGCGCCACTGTCTCGGCGTCGATCCGTGTCGACACCGAACTCTCGGTGTCGATGCTTCTGTTTAGCAGTCTCTCGGTCTCGAGGAGGCTGCGTGCCGGTGTCTCGACCGGAGTCGGACGATCTCGACACTGAATGGGCCTTTTTCGGTGCCGATTGTTGGTCACCGAGAATTTGGGTGGAGCCATGGCCGGTTGGCAGTGGCGTCCCCTGGGCCTTCTTTCCTTTTTTAAGGTTTGATCTCGACGTCTTACTCACAGTTCTTGTAGAGTGTAGCTCGTCGGAGTCTGAATCCTGGATGGAAAAGGATTCCTCCTGTTCCTCTTCTGTCTCGAACTGTCGACGCTCTTTTGGCGTGGACGCCATCTGCAGTCTTCTCGCTCGACGGTCGCGCAGAGTTTTTCGGGACCGGAACGCCCGACAGGCCTCACAGGATTCTTCGCTGTGCTCGGGTGACAGGCACAGATTACAGACCGAGTGTAGGTCCGTATAAGGATATTTGTTGTGGCATTCGGGGCAGAATCGAAACGGGGTCCGTTCCATCGGCGTTGTCCTCCACGCGGTCGGGCCGACTAGGCCCCGACGGGGTGCCGAAATCTACCCCGAAGGGCACCGAAGCGCTTCGATGTTCAACGCGTCGTCGTATGTGTGTATCTCTAACCGGATCGCAACGATACCGTCGAAAATCTTCCGTCTTCAGCTATCTTTCCGTTCCGAAACTCGGAGCGACAGGAACACGTCCGAACCCGATGGCGGAAAGAAAACAATCGAAGATGGAGTCGACGCCCATGCGCAATGAGCACAGAAGGTGGAGTCACTCGGTCCCGTGACTCGAAAACACTTCTTCGAAGAAAAACAACTTGTAACACTCCGACCCAACACCAGATGGCGAGCTCATGCATACCATGTGTATCTACAGCGACAGATGCCATCGAACTCAAAGTTTCAGCATTTTTTGTTGTTTTCATCCGCAAAGGGATCTATTTGAGGATACCTCTATTCTTGAAAAATGTCTTACACAACGTCGTTGTGAAGAACCCAGTCGTGTGAGCCGGAAAAGCTTCGGCTCAGAGAGTCCGCTTGTGTGTTCTGGAAGTCTGGAAGGTGAATAGCTGCGATTGACAACTTCCTTGCTATTAGCCAACGCCAGATGGTTTGTGCTTCCCGGGATAAGGGGTGTAGTGAAATATGTGTTTTGACCACTGACTGTGTTGCACCACTATGCACCAGGATTAGCTGTCTAGTGTTCACCAGTTGCAGACTACATTTTGTATTCAGTTTAGCTACCTATTTGGCTTTATGTTAGCATTAGACATTGCCATTTTAAATCTGTTTGTACTTTTCCACATTGTAAACTGTGCTTGTTTTTGTGCTTTTTTTCATCAAGGGCTTTGGTTGATAAGGATGTACTCAGACGGCAGGGAACAGCCTTGTTTTGATTTGACACCTTGGAATTGTGGCCAAACCCCAACTTGTTATTTTCAAAGCAGACCTAATTTAGCCAGCATGTTTGAATTGCTAAATGAGGTTTTTTTTTCCCAGAAAGATCCTTCTGTTTTTTTAAGATATAAAAAGACCCAGTGTGACACTGAGAGGGGCCTCAATCAGGATTCTTGACGTCAGATGCCTGATATCTGTCCCGTGAGGGTGGAGATCTCTTTCGCAGTTGAATGGGGTCATCGTCTTGCTGGCATGAGAAAGGTGATGAGCCTGGCAGGCCCTACGGACATGAATTTTTACTTAATTATTTGCTTTGCAGTATAATTATAATTACATTTATTCGCTGAGTACATTGTAGTTGAGAATCATTTTGGTATGTTTTCCTTTCATTGCTGTAACTATGTTTAAACATGTGCTTTCAACATGCTAATCTCATTTTTAGGAACATTGTGGTGAAATAATAATAATAAATGTCTTCTTTGAACTGAGAAGTGCATTCAGAGATGTTTGTCAGCTCGGACATTAGTGAAAGCAAAACAGGGGAAAGATCAAGTGCCCCCCTGCTTTTTCAAATAGTACATTGTGGTTGTGTTGTCCGTTTGGATAAGAAGAGAGCTGTCCAGTATGGCTGGGTAAAAGGACCTGAGGACTAGATGTAATGCCCACAGCTCTAGCAAGTTGTGGTGGTATTGCTGCTCTTTGTCCGAACACAAGCCTCGAGTTTGGAGGGAGCCATGTGAGCCCCCCAGCCTTGAAGATATGCATCTGCTACAAGAGTAAGTACGAATGTCCTGATGAAAAGGGACTCCTAATAACAGATGCTGTTGAGGAGTTCACAATAGTAGTGATTACTTGCCGCTGGTGACAGTTTCAATCTGTAATCCCACTTGTCTAAGAATTGACTCCATTGATCCTCCAGATTCTCTTGGAGAAGTCTCATGTTTAATCTGGCATAAGGAACAATGAAAATGCAAGAGGCCATGGAACCCAGGAGTGAGGCTTTTTGTCTGGCCGTTGGTTGCAGTGTGTGAAGGATTTTGTGACACATCTGCGTTAATGATAATAGTCTCTCCTCCGAAGGATTCACTTTTGCAAGGTTTGTATCCAATGCTGCTCCTAAGTAATGGAGCAACTGGGTTGGAGTTTGTATGGACTTTTCTAGATTGACTTGAAGACAGAGATTTTTTTAAGGCATTCAAACTGATTGAGATGTTGCATTCTCTGAGTTGACAAGCTGCTTTTCAGTAGCCAATTGTTTAGGTACGGGTAAATGAAGATCTTTTTCCTTCACAGGTGTGCTGCCACTACCGCTATGCACTTGGAGAATGTGCGAGGGGCTAACTTCAGACCAAAGGGAAGTACTTTGTACTGGTAGTGTTTGGATCTGACCATAAAGCGCAGGAATTTACAGTGTTTCTCTGCTGCTGGGATGTGAAAGTAGGCACTCTGCAGAGCGATGGAACACATCCACTCCCCCCGGATGGAGCTAGGGGTAGATCTGATGGAGGGCCAGCATTCTGAATTTTTCCTTGCAAATGTATTTGTTGAGACGTCTTTGGTCTAGAATGGGTTTGAAGTCTCTGTTTGGACCTTTCCTTCGCACAAGGAGGAAACAGTACACTCCTCTTCCTTTTTGAGAGGGTGGGACCTCTTGGATAGCTCTTTTTCGAAGCAATGTGACAACTTTGTTTTGTGGGAGGAGTTGTTTATGACAAGATGTTTTTGATGGTTGGACTAATGTGGGTGGAGATTTGAAACACAGTGAATACCCATTTTCTACAATATTTGAAACCCATCTGTCTTTGGTTATGAAGCGCCACTCGCCTACATGATTGTTAATACTTCCCCCTACCGGAGTGAAAGACAGAATTGGGGGAAGCAATTTCTCATTGCTTTCCTGGTGTTTTAGACATAAATGGATTTTGTCTGGGTGCTCCTCATTCCCTTGTTGGTTTATGGAATTGATATAAGGGTCTGCCAGGTCATTGTTGCTGTCTTGCGGCCCAGTGAAGAGTTTGAACCCTCTGATGGCATGGGCGCCTGTCCAAAGGCCTGTAGCTTTTGCGGTATTCTTTACACTTATCCAGACCTACAGCCTTAAGTGTGTCGAGCTCAGCTTTCATTTTGGCCAACTCATCGCCCCGTTCAGACCCCAAAAAAAGGCCACCTGTAAATTGGAGGTTCATAATTCAGTGCAACTAGATCTGTGCCGTCCACAGCTGCACTCATTATTTGATTGGTTACTAGGCCTCCTTCCAGTAGGATTTCTTGGTAATCTGCCTATCCTCCCTGGGAGTTGTTTGGCAAATCTGGATAGAGAATCCCAGCTAGATCTATCATAGCTCCCTAAAAGCGCAGATGCGCTAGATACCTTCATGAATTAAGCTTAAGTGCTGCACATGTTTCTCCCCAACAAGTCTAGGTGTTTGCTTTCTTTATCTGGTAGTACCATTGATGAGGAAGCAACTGAATGAGTCTTCCTGGTGGCAGCTAGGATGACTGAGTTCAGTGGAGGAATGGCCCTGAGAAAAAATGGGTCTTGATCTGAGGCCTTCTATTTCTTCAGAATTCTTGTGGGAGCTGTACGTAAAGATGCTGGCAGGAGGAAAAAAAGTGTCCATTACTGGTTGTAGAAGTCCTGGAACCAGAGGGAGGAGATGTCTCGGAGAGCACCGATGGTGCAGTGTTAACATTTTTTACAGACGATATTGTGGGTTCAGGGATGTCACTATTTAAGTTATGAGGTCTTCTGACCAACACATCATTAATGGTGTTATTGTCATCCACTGGGGACACTCTCCCCAGGGGAGTATCGATCAGAGTAGGAGAATAGTTTTTTTAGTTTTTAATAGATGACGTAGTAGTGGAAAACCAGGAAGGTGATCTGCGTCTTCCATGACGTGATCGAGAGCTCTGAGATCTCCTGGTAGGAGAGGGTGATCTTGCCCTAGATCTTTGTGGTGTTCTGCTCCTCATGAGTGACCAATCAGTCCTGTCTGTTCTTTGCAGTCCGGAATGAACTGTAGAACCAGGTGCTGTTGAACGACCAGTCTTTTGAGCCTGAGGCGTTGGTGACGGTGTCCTTGGGGGAAGACTGTGTTGGTGGTCCGGACTCAGTGGGTCCGGGCCCTTACAAAGGCTTTCTAGCCATTGTGATGGATTATTTGGAGATAACTGTCCTCCTGTGGCCGAATGGGAGAAAGCTTGAGGATGCCAGCGAAAATCAACTTTCTATAGTGTTGGCTGTAGGTGAATCATCACCTGGTTGTAGTTTGGGTTACTGATGTCGAGAGAGGTCTAGTAGGTGAAGGTCCTCGCGGGTGAGTGGTATCTTGACATCAAACGACGTATTGTCGGCGGAGAAAGTGAATGTCATGTCTCTCTTGACATCGAGTGATGTCTTGACGGCGAGTGTGATGGCACAGGTGAAGTGTGTCTTGACATCGAATGGCACCTTGTTGCAATCGAAAGAGAACTAGATTTGTGCCTTGATGTCTATTGTTGAACCGTGGTTGAGTGCGCGGCCTCAACGTCGATGGCCCGTGATGCACCCTCAATGGAGTGTCAGCACGACGGTGCTGACTCGGCATCGTGAGGTGAGTGACCATCAAAGACTTTTTTTTTTTTTTTTTTTTTTTAATGCAAGAAACAAACAATACAGGGTTTGCACTGGTGGGTACACAAATGCCTAGTGGGTATGTTCATATACACATATCACATATTGCACATTACCACTGAACATGTCCTTCGGACCAACATGGCGCATTTACGGCCCCTCTTTTTCAAGCTGGTCTCCCACCCTCAGTCCCCTCCCTCTGTGATCTCTTGAAAGTCCTCCTCAAGTCAGCCCCCACAAACAGTTGCCCAGCCTCCCCATATCTTCTCCCATTTCTCAGGACAGCCCCGGACTTTGTATATTACCTCCTCAGTCCTCTGACACCAATCCAAGTCACACTGCCAATCTATTTGTGGGATGGCTGTGTCGCCCCCATGCTCTTGTGATATTTCGTTTAGCTACCCCAGAAGCCAATCTTAACCAGATTTCTGTGTATCTGGGCAGGAGTGATCTCTTGATATTCCAAGGATTAGCCATTTAGGGTCCAAAGGTATGACCAGCGCAATGGTTCGGGACATTTCACAGATTATACTAGTCCAGTAGTCCCGTACCCAGGGGCAACACCAGAATGTGTGTATGAATGTGCCTTCTTCATTGCATCCTCTCAGACAGTGCGAATTCTCAGCCCTACCGATTTTGTGTGGCAATGTGCGGGAGTAATATGCTCTACGCAGGATTTTCAGCTGGACAAGCCAGAATCTGGCCCTAATGGCTAAGTCCCATGATCTGCCAAGGGCCTCTCCCCATTCATCTTCTTCTAGGTGTCCCAGGTTTGTCTCCCATGCCTCCCTCAACTTGCTCAATCAGTCTGGGGAACTGATGATCAATTTTCTGTAAATCACTGAGATTCCTTTTCTGGGAAGTGGTTCCACTAGGACCCTATCTTCCAGTGGTGAGGCTTCTGGTAGTTGGACCCCTTCCCTGAGATGTCTCCTCAGGGCGTGCCCTAGCTGCAGGTACTGGTAATATTCAGTGTCTGCCATTGCGTATTCCTCTCTGAGTGTCTCAAAGCAGATGTAAGCCTGTCCCCTCCACACATCTCTCAGACACTTTAAACCCATTATCTCCCACTTCTGAAAGCTCTGAAGGCCTCTCCCGCCAGCATCACTATGCCACAACGGGGAGGGGTCCATGAGCTTCCCAGCCCACCCCAAATATTTTGTTGCTTCCTTCCATGCCTGGAGCACAACCCCAGTGTGGTGCGGCAGAGTGTGTTCCCTTCTGGTGTCATGCAGTAGAGCTTCGGGACCTCCTCTCCCCATCATACGCTGGGTCCTGTTGGTCTGCGAATATCCACTTGTTAGCCACGATAAGGTGGGAAGCCCAGTAGTAGTATCTCTAAATGTCTGCTATTGCTAGTCCCCTGTCATACGGCCCCCCTGCAATTTGGCCAGGGTGATCCTGGGCGCGCCTCGACCCCACCGCAGCCTATGTACCTCCAAATCTATTGTGCTGAAAATTCTTCGCAGGATACAGTAAGGCGTATTCTGCATCATGTAAATCAGTTGCCGCAGACTCATCATTTTAAAGAGGGTCGTCCTGCCCATCAGGGTCAGCGGGAGGTCATGCCAATATGTTACATCTCCTCCGAGTCTTTCTAATTGGAGAACTAAGTTTCTTTTAAGGAAGTCCTGGGAATCTCTAGTCAGGTATATACCTAAGCAACGGAAGCCTTCCCTCACTACTGCGGCCTCACAATCCCAGGGAGGGGGAACACCACAGATTTTTACCTGTTTATAGCGTAACCAGAATGTTCTGCAAAGATCTTAAAAATTTGCATCAGCTGACCCATCGTAAGGGAGGGCTGTGAGTCATATAAGAGTATGTCATCGGCATATAGGGATATGGGCTTCTCCCAGCCATTGGGACCTGTATTCCTCTGACCTGCGGATCCTGGGGGATCCCGGCTGCCAGTGGTTCCAGAGCCAGAGCAAAGAGTAGGGGAGATTGGGGACAACCCTGACATGCGCCCCTCCCCAGCTTAAACTCCCTAGATACCACTCTGTTGACCCTCAAATGTGCCATGGGAGAAGTATACAGTAATTTGGCCCATGCACAAAACTGTGGTTCGAAGCCCAGTCTCACCAGGAAAGCAAACATGTAGTTCCATTTTAGTAAATTGAACACCATCTTGGCATCCAACACCATTAAAGGTGCCTGTTCTGACCAGGGATCAGCCGTCAAATGTAGTACCCCATACAGGCGCCAGAGGTTAAGCCGCGTGTTCCGGTCTGGCATGAACCCGGACTGGTCGGGGTGTATCAGTTTCGCCATGATCCTGTGCAGTCTGTTTGGCAATACTTTTGCTTCCATATTTAAGAAGGAAATGGGCATATAGGGACTGCAGGCTGTCGAGGGTTTACCCTCCTTATGAATTACTACGATCGTCGCTGCTCTTTGGTCCGCTGGAAGGCAGCCCTTGTCCCTGGCATCCATGAACATCTCTAACAGTGGGCCGGCAATTATGTTAGCCATCCCTTTATACAGTTCAACTGGGATCCCATTCGGGCCCGGGGCCTTTCCTGACTGAAGGTCCCGTAAGGCTCAGGTCACCTCCTCTTCGTCAGATCTCCCTCCAAAACGTCTCTGTCGACATCTTGTAACACTTGCAGATGTATGTCCCGGAGGAGATCAGTACAATTCTTCGTGGACATAGTTAATCTGCAAGTGTATAAATCCTCATAGTGGTTTGCAAAGGTTTCCGCTATATCAGGGCCTGACGTCTGCAGGACATGTCCTGCATTTTCCACCTTTAGTACCCATGCACGCTCTCTATCCCTCCTTTCCAGCCATGCTAGCAATTTGCCAGCTTTGTCCCCAACCTCCTACAGTTGACGGTGGACTGCAGTCGCATATTTCCTGGCATGATTTTCCGCCAGGGACCGCAGCTCCTGCTGCCTCAGTTTCAGTTTTTCCCGGTCCTCTGGATCCCATGAGGCCAGGGTGATTCCCTCCAACTCCACCACCTCCCTCTCTCAATAGCTGCGCACTGCAGGCGCGTTTCTTTCCTTGCCACTCCCATTAATGCCTGCGCCTGTCCTCGGAGGATCACCTTAAAAGCTTCCCACAGCGTTCTTGATGAGGGTACTGAGCCCGATTTTCTTTAAAGTAGAGAACCGCCCCCCTCACAGTATATCTCTGGTCTACTACAAACCCCAGGTGTCCAGACGACCCAATAGGGTGAAGTCTCGCACTGGACCCACCAATGTGACCTCCAATGGTGAGTGATCTAAGATCCTTCTTGCAAGAATGACCGCATCCCAGAACCGGCGGGCCTGAGCGCTCAGTGTGACGATGTAATCTAGTTGGGAGAAGCTCCCATGATTCGCGGAGAAGTATGTGTATTGTCTCGTGTGTGAGCTGCCCTCCCTCTATAGATCAGTCAGACCCATTGCCCTGGCAAACTGAGAAAATAATCCCTTGCCTCCTACAGCCTCTAGACCCCCAGGCCTGTCTAACCCTGCGTCCATGGTCAAGTTTAGATCACCTCCCAATATCAGGGTCCCAAGGGACAGCCCAAGGAGTAGGTACCCTCTCTCTGGGAGCACTGCCTCCTGCAGACGTGGGGGAAGGTACTCAGAGCACACATTGATTGTGGTCCCATCCCAAATTCCCGACAGTGCTGTATACTGTCCATTACTATCATGCCATACCTGGTGTGTAGTAAGGGCTACCAATTTCCAAACTAATGTGCCCACCCCCCTGGAGTCAGAGGTATACCCGGAATGAGCCCTGAGCACGTATCCAAATCTGCCTTATGGTGATTCCCTTGGAGATGTGTCTCCTGGAGCAGAACTATGTCTGGTGTGTGGCGCTTTATATGCTGCATGACCAGCGTGCGCTTGAACCTGCTACCCAGACAGCTGAAATTCCATGACCATATGGTCAGGTTTCGCGAAGAACTTCCCATATGTCAGTGTTTTGTGGATGTTGGGGCCAGAGGTACTTGCCTCACTTAAATGTAACATGTCTCGCTGGGGGTATGCGTTGCCGCCTGCATGGTGTCTCTGAGCGGATTACATCTAGGCAATTGACTCATGATCCCTCCCCCCTTTACATCTGTTGGTTGTCATGCCCCTGGTCACTCTCCAGAGTCCGTTCCCTCCTCTATCTGCGAGAGGTGCCTCCCCCTGTACGGGGTGGTGCCACTCCTTCTGTGCCATTGGATCGAGGCTGTCCGTTGTCTCCCTGCCTTTTACCTGTTGGCCTCCTGCCTTCCAGCCAGTCCCATGCCTCCTCAGGGGACCCGAAGTGCCAGGTCTTGCCATCTGCCACGACTTACAGCCTGGCCAGAAATAGCATCATGTACTTCAGTTCCTTGGCCCTCAGAACTTTTTTTGACTTCCTCAAAGTTCTTCCTTTGGCACTGCACGTTGAGGGTAAAGTCAGGGAAGAAGCGAATGATGGCATTGTCCTGTTTTAGGTCCCCAAACGATCTGGCTGCTTGCAGTATGGCATCTCGGTCCCTGTAGTTCAGGATCCTGGCTACTATGGTGCGTGGGGGGACCCTGGTTTCGGTGGAGGGCCGTGTACCAGGTGTGTCCTCTCCACTATAAAGAAGTTGGACAGTCGTTGTGGCTTAGGTTTATTCAGGACCAGGTCCTACACGAATGAGTCCACGATGCAGACTGAGTAAGGGTCAGTCTGCGCTTTCTTTTTGCCACAGGCAGGCACCTGACAAAAAGGGATGGCATTTTTTACAGAACATAAAAAATTCCTGTCAGGAAAATGTCTAATTTTACTCAGAAAGCAAAAAGATGTAAAGTCTTGAAAATTGTGTTTAAATGTAGATTTAAAAAAAGAACTTGACCTAACTGTAACCCAACTGTCACCTCGCTCTCACCTCTGGGGCATGGTGGGATACTGGAGGTTCTGGAGGCCTTAAAGGCACAGTGCCAGGTTATTTGTTCTGCTATGTTAATTTAGATGCCTTTACATTTCATTACAGTTTTTTCTCTAAAAGACTGCTTTTGCAACTTATGCCTCTCTTTTCTGCTTTACAGAAATGCTTAACTCTGGTTTACATGTTTGTTATAGAAAACCTTTGATAAAATAGGACATTTTAGCCTATTTTTAACATAGGCTGCATAGATGTGTAGACACGTATATGATGGATATATTTATTAAAATTGTAGATACAAGTTTATGCTTGCAGATACATATAATGTATATACATGTGTGTATTGTATGTGGTCCTGGGTGCCTGCACATGGGCGGAATTTTCAGTGCTCATGACTACTGATGAGGATCCCCTGGAAAACAAGGATCTAGTACCAAGGGCGTGGTTAAAACATCTTTGAAAGATCATATGAGAAAACTTTGATCCTAAGGATATTAAACATCCTAGGACGTCATACTGGTGGCCACTTGAACATGTGTCAGAATGTATAAAATTCTTGATTAGGAGGTTGCTGGAGACGGAGGAGAGAAACATTATGAGGGCAGAATGCTCATGACCAGTGACTGATGAGAAGAGACTGACACTGAATTTGGACCCAAAACTGATAACTTATCTTTTTAAGATGGTAAGAAGCCCAAGAAAGGGCCTAGAAAGATCACTGAAGCAGTGCAAAGATAAGCTTTTGGACATACTGGGCCCATCAACTACAATTTTCTATTTTATTTAAGAGGCTTATGCTAAGGGGAACAATCAGGATATAAAATTTGCTAAAAGGCTGGTGTCCAAGGCTATACGCTTCCTTGTAAACAGAAATGCTGGTGTGATGCCAGAGAGGTGAAGAGCATTATAAATGTACATCAGCCCAAAGTTAGGTGACTCAGCTAAAAAACATTGGCAAAGCCAATAGGTCTTTCTTATGCAAGAGCTATTGGCTTTGCCTATGTGTTTTAGCCATATTGTACACCAGTGGCTGCCGTTCAGCCTGGCTAAAAGTTCGTAGCTTAGAGGAGAGTGGAGGAGAGTGTTTAAGAGTGGAGTGGCAGAGTGTGTTGTGTACTGGAGTGGCATACTGTGGATTCGCGTAGGGTGGGATACACTGGAGTGGCATATAGTGGACTGGTGTAGAGTGCACTGGCGTAGAGTGTAGTGGCACTGAGTGCAGTGGCATTTAATTCAGCAGCGTACAAGGTAGCGTTATAGAACGTAATGATGCAGAGTAGAGTGACACAGAGTAGAGTGACAGAGTAGAGTGACACAGAGTAGAGTGAGTGTGGTGTGGAGTGGCAGAGAGTTGAGTGATGCAGAGGACAGTGACGCAGAGTATAGTAAGGTGGCATAGAGTGCAGTGTCGTAGTGGTGCAGAATAGAGTAGCAGAGTGTTGCAGAGTATAGTGCTGTAAAGTGCATTGGCATGGAGTAGCGTTGAGTGGAAAAGTGCACAGTAGAGTGGCAAAGAGTTCAATGGCTGACAGTGCAGTGTTCAGAGGGGGGTGGTGTAGAGTGGAGTAGAAACCAGTGAGTGCAGTGATACAGAATAGAGAGCAGTGGCGTGGAGTGGCACGGAGTGGAGTGGCGCAAAAGTAAATTGTTTCAGAGTAAAGTGAAGTGGCGTACAGTGAGTGGTGCAGGGTAGAGTAGAGTGGTAAAGAATGTAATGGTGTAGAGTAAAGTGGTGCAGAGTGCAATGGTATAGAGTAGATGAGAGTCGTGTATAGTAGACTGTGCACAGAGTTGAGTGTTACAGAGTAAAGTGCACTGGCGTAGAGTGTATTGGCATAGAGTGCAGTGTTGCAGAGTGGCATAAAGTACAGTGGAGTAGAGTGGAGTTGGGCAGAGTAGATTGGTGTGGCCTAGACTGGAGTGGGGTAGAGAGTAGTGGCGTAGAGTGCAGTGGTTTAGAATAGAGTGGCTAAGAGTGTATTGGCACAGAATAGAGTGGTACAGGGTAGAGTAGAGAGGCTTAGCATGAAGTGGCATAGAGTGCAGTGGCGTAGAGTGGAGTGGCGCAGAGTGTAGTGGTGTGGGTTGGTGTAAAGTGGAGTGGTTCAGAGTAGAGTGCAGTGGTGTGGAGTGGAGTATTTATGGTGTGGTAGCAGACTGCCATTACAAAGAGCACATTTTCAATTGAAATGATCACTACATTTCCACAGACATACAGTTATACTAATAAAACAATACAGTGCACAATGTGTAGAAATTGCATCACCTATTGTAAAGATTTGTTTTGATCATATTAAAGTATGTTTCCAACGCACTTCAGAAATAAAAAATGTGCTTTGTGTTCCCAATTCTGATCAGTTCTGAAATACTTACACAGTTCATTTAAATATTGTGTGCTAGACAAAACCTCTTTCCTACCCAGAGTATCCAGTAGAAAAAAAACTCTTTCCTACCCAGAGTATCCAGCAAGAATGTCACATAATTTGAAGACAGCACCTGATATTTGACCTCAGTCTTTAAATGCACAGCAAATGTGATGAGATGAAAACAAGACTGACAGGCATGTTGGCAGAAAGGGAGCACTCAGAAGGAAACTGTAAATAAGGTTTGGGCAAAGGAAGGTGCAAACTCATGCTGGACAGGCTAAAACAAAGTCAGCAAATGGAAAGAAAGAAAGGATTATGTGACTAACCCTGTAAGCATCTGTTCGTGTCATATAGTGCTGTACATTCATACACTCGGCAAACGCCTGCCACCTAGTGTTGGGTCCGAGTGGGGAAAGTTGGTTTTCATCAAACAACTGTTTCAATCACAAGGTCCAGTGACGACTCCTCTCAGTAATATTGAGCAAGGGCATCGACTCCTTTGGTAAATTGTTTTCCCGCAGGCGGGTGAGAAAGGAGTGTAAGGAACAAAAGTATAGGGAAAGATGTCCATGCAAAAAGATAGAGACATATGTACAGATATATGCAAATATAATGTAACTGCAATGGCCACAGGCATCCAGGGGAAAGAGGGCGCACGTGAATCTTCAGCACTACACGCCACGAACAGTTGCTTACAGGGTAACATAATCCGTCGATTGCATAAGGGCTGTAGATACACATGCTCTGCACAGACTGTAAAGCAGTCCCTCCATAAAAGCGGTGACTAGCCTGCCGCAGTTGACTGGAAACATGTGCACAGCACAGCCTAACCTACATTGGCTTGTTGGCATGCAAACAGATCCATGCAGTAGAGTTATGTGAATGTATGTGATGTGAACCATGTAGCTCCTTATAATTGTCAGCTTTAGGAATGTTTCCAGGGAACGTCATGGTAGCAGTCTTGTTTCTAGTAGAGTGTGCTCTAGGTCCAACAGGTAAAGGTCTCTTGGCTTTAGCATAACAGGTCTGTATACATTTAACTATCCATTGGGCTAAGACTTATTTGGATATTGGGTTAGTGTTACGTTTATGAGGTGGCAAAAAAGGCACAACAAGTTGCTTGGTCTTCCTAAACTCTTTGGTTCCGTCAATGTTAAAAATGAGTGCTCTTATGACATCTGGAGTGTGAAGGACTATTTCCGCAACAGAATCTGGTTGCGGGAATAAGACTAGTAGTTCAATTAACTGGTTAATGTAAAACTGTGAAACCACTTTAAGGAGAAAGTTAGGGTTTCTGAGAAGGAGTATCTTAACTTTAGGAATTTGGAAGAAGGGCCCTTCCAAAGTTAGTGCCTGGAGCTTGCCTAAATGCCTGAGTAATGTGATGGCGACTAAGAAAGTCCCTTTCGTTGAGAGGTACTGAAGTGGACATGAATGGTCTGGCTCAAATGGGGGACCCATGAGTCTGGTAAACACAATGTTAAGGTTCCACATTGGCACAGGAGGGACCATAGGTGGAATTACAGGTTTAAGACCTTCCATGAAAGCCTTAATGGCTGGGATTTTAAACAAGGAACTATGTTGTCTGTTCTATAGTTATAGCTGAGAAATGTAGACAAATCGAAGTATATGCAAGGTTTGCTTTCTGTAAATTAGGCAAATAAATGATTTCTTGTACTGAAGCTTTCAAGGGATCAATGTGTTTAGGGGTAGGCAGTAGCAAACAAAGTATTTCCACTGTGCAGCATAATAGGCTCTAGTAGTAGGTCTACAGGCTTCCCTGAGAATGTCCATGCACTCCTCAGGCAAGTTGAGATAGTCAAACTATGACTTCAGCAACCATATCACAAGGTTGAGTGGCTTGGGATCTAGATGTCGGATTTGTCCTTGATTTGCACAAGATGGTCGGGCCTGTTGGGGAGTTTCTCTTGTAGGACTACTGAGAGAGAGATCCAGGAGTGTGGTGACCCAAGGTTGGTGTTCCCAAGTAGGAGCCACAAAGATCATGAACAGAGATATTTGCCTGATCTTCCAAACCAGAAATGGAATAAGAGGGAGAGGTGGAAAAGCGTGGGCAAATATCCCTGACCAATTCATCCATAGGGCGTTGCCCTTGGACAGATAGTGTGGGTACATGGAGGTGGAGTTTGGGCATTTTGCGTTTTCTGCTGTGGCAAAAAAGTCTATGTGAGGAGTTCTCTACTTTGCAAAGTATGACTGAAGGAGCTGTGGGTGGAGTTCCCACTTGAGGACTTTTTAGGGCTAGAAATACTGCCCCATGTTTTAGGTAATTGATGTGTAGGGACTGGAGATAGGTATCCCAGAAGCCCTGTACTGTCAGGTCTTGAAGGTGAGCACACTTACCTGTGAGTGATGTGTTTGTGGTCAATGTGACTTGGGGCATAGGGTCTAGAAAAGGCCTCCTCTTCAAGAGGTTGTTGGTGTGCCTCCATTCCAGGGAACATTGAGTCTGGCGGTCTACCAACAGTAGATCTTCCAGGTGACCCTGTGTCTGAGCATGTGCAGTCTGGCATGTGGAACGACTGCAATATGACAGGCCATCATCCTCAACAGGCTCATAACAGTCCTGACTGTGTAAGTATGGTTATCCTGAACTTGAGGGAGTAGGGTTTGAAAATTCTGGACAAGAGCCAGGTTGGGATATGCAAAACCTAGCTCCACATTCAACACAGCCCCCAAGAAAGGTTGCACCTGAAAGGGGTGTAGGTGGGATTTGGGAATGTTGAGAGTGAAACCTAGGTTGTGAAGAAGGCCCACTGTCAACTTAGTGTGTTGTTGGCACTTGCATAAAGTGCTGGCTTTGATGAGCCGGTCGTCCAGTTAGGGAAACACAAGAATGTTTCGCCTTCCCAGGTGTGCAGCGACTGCTACTAAGCAGTTTGTGAAAACCCTGGGAGTGGTAGTGACTCCAAATGGAAGGACCTGGAATTGGTAATGTTTGTCTGCAATAACAAATCTCAAGTATTTGCGATGTGCAGGTTGAATTGGAATGTGAAAGTAGACGTCTTTTTGATCTACAGCGGTCATAAAGTCACCTTGTTGTAGAAGCAGAGTAGCATCCTGAAGGGTGACCACGTGGAAGTGTTCTGACAGGATATATTTGTTTAGAGGCCTTTGGTCGAGTACTGGCCTGAGAGAGCTGTCCTTTTTGGGAATGAGGAAGTATAGGGAGTATACTTCTTTCTCTTGATGTAGTAGCAGAACATGCTCTATGGCCCCCTTGAGAAGAAAGGACAGGACCTCTCAACTGAGAAGGATTAACTGTTCTTGAGCTTGAGATAGCCTTAAAGTGCAGGAAGGTATATTGAGAGGAGTGGTGGTAAGCTCCAGACAATAACCATCTTGGATAACGGCGAGGACCCACTGGTCCGGTGTAATGGTGTCCCAAAATGAACAGAATTGATGGAGTCTCCCCCCGACAGGTGCTGGGTGTTTCATTATTTGGGGGGGGGGAGTGGAAGGGAAGGTGGAGGTAGTCACTGCTTGGCATGTCACAGTGCTCTTTCCTCTCCCTTTGTTATTGGTACGTGTAACAGCATGTGTAAAATCCTCTTGTATAGGTGGATTGAGACTGTCTTGGGTGGAAGGTAGGCGCCTCAGCAGTGGAGGATTGGCATGAGCCTCTGAACCAATGGTGACGAAAAGCGCCTCTTTGTGTAGGGGCAGTGTCGGTGTCTCTTGATATTTTTTAATGTGGAATCCAACTGGGGCCCAAATAGTTGCTCCTTATCAATGGGTATATTGAGGACTGCCTGCTGGACCTCAGGTTTAACACCGGACCAATGCAGCCAAGCATGCCTCCTGAGAGTAACACTGGTGTTAATGCCACAAGCTGCCGTGTCTGTGGCATCCAGGGCATACTTGATAGGATTATTAGAAATGATCTGCCCCTCTGTGACTATCAGTTGTCCCATTTTATGATGTCCATGAGATAAGAATTGGAGGAGCTTCTCCATTTCCCCTCAATGATCCTGTCGAAAAGGACTAGAAGGGCTTGGGAGCTGGCTATACGCCAGCGCTTTGCGGCCTGTGTTGCCACTCTCTCGTCCGCAGCACCTATTTTCATACTCTCCTTCTCAGGGGGTTGGGGGGAGAGTCCCCTGAGTGTTTGCCTGCTTACGAGTTGCTGTTGCCACAATAGAGTCAGATGGAACCTGTGACCTGATGTAGAGCGGGTGAGAGGGTGCTGCCTTGTACTTTTTATCCACTCTTGGTATGATTACCCTAGAGTGAACAGGCTCCTTAACATGTCCTCTGCATGGGGTAGCATGCCAGGGAGCATGGAGAAATATTCTATTTCACTGTGAGGGAAAGTTAGTGTGTCAAACAGGAATTCCTGCTAGATGGGGTGTGTAATCCCCATAAGGGTGAAGTGGGGGAATGGGGAGGGGAGGGGGCAGAGGTGAAGATGGAAGAAAAGGAAGAGGTGGCAGAGGAGGAGGAGCAGGTGGTGCAGAAGGTCCACATATAGGCTTGGTAGCTTTGTCCTTGGTCCTCCGTTTAGCAAGGACAGGAACGTCCAAAGTTCCCTGGAAACACAGTTTTCTCTTGAGGAGTGCAGCAAAGAAAAGTGTGGCAATAATCTGGCCTGTGCCCACATGTATTTGGAACAGACACCAACGAGCATCCATAGTTTTAAAAATTGGCTCGACCAGAGACTGGGTGGCGGGAGACTAGTCTGAGCCTAGAGTTTGAGGATTTCACCTCCAAAGATCTTGGCGCTGCAGATTTTGCTGGATGTGGTTTGGTCAGTAACAAAGTGGAGGGCGAAGGCTGTCAGCTCAGTCCTGAGGTTTGGATTGAAAGTGAAACGACCTATCGGTCCAAGGAAATGGAGGTCGATGCAGAGGACGCAGCCTTGGCTTTAGAGGATGGTGTTGGTGCCAAGCCGAAGGGCGGCAGATCCAAAGCAGTCTGTCACTACCAAACATGGCCTGATGGCAGTGGCAGACCAGCGACCTCAAGGAGGGGTTGAACAGTCTTTTTTTAAAGTCTTATGATGGGCAAGCGGGACCACAGTAATCACAAGACGGGCAGAAGTGATTTTGAGACTTTCGATGTCAGACCGGACGTCCGAGGTATCCTGAATAGAGGGGGCCTACTCCTCTTGTTCAGGTTCTTCCTGAGCATGCTTCTCTCCGGAGATGTCTGGGGTGTTGTATGGTGTCTTCTGGGTCATCTCCAGCTGGTGAGCTCTTCGGTCCCAAAGAGTGTTCTTGGAGCAGAAGGACTTACAGGAGTCACAGTTGGCCTCACGGTGATCCAGGGAGAGGTATAGATTGCACATAAGATGCTGGTCAGTGTGCGAACATTTGGTGAGGCACCGAGGGCAGAAGTGGAATGGCGTCTGTTCCATCAGTGGAAGATAGGCCAAAAGTGGGCGCTAGAGCCCCAACCCGACGAAACGAGGAAAGTGCTAAGATAGGAAAGCACGATCTGGTGCGATACCATCAAAATAAAGTAAGGTGGAGGAAACCGATCTGAAACAAGTGGATAGGTGGGCCAAAGACACACATATCTGAACTAGACAATGGAGAGAAAATCTAACAAAGAAGTCAATACCCATGCACAGTATCACCAAGAGGAGGAGTCACTCGATCTCATGACTCAAAACATTTCTTCGATATAAAACAATGTGCACCACTCCAGACCCAACACTAGATGACAGGAGTATGCAGAGTATTACAAACCAAAAAACCAATGGCAAGCAACAGGCTGAATGCATTCCCAAGTCAGCTTTCTGAATGTCCCCAAGATGTCTTTAGCATCTTGCGACTTAAAAAAATCTAGTGAAGAGGCCAAAGGTCTGTGTGATAAATGAATGGTCACGGCTTTAGAGAAGTATATGCAGACATTTACAGCATTGGATTAAGCCCTGCCCAGAATCCGTAGAGAGTTTGGAAGTAATAATTTATATAGCAGGGCTGGTAAGAGAGGGCAACTTTTCGGCATGGTTACTATAAGTCCCAGTATACAGAATATGAAAGTAGAGGAGTCTGTAGAATAAACCCGGGATCATTTGGTTTCTTTCCCTTGCGAGAAACAGGAATCCGGGCTAGGTCGGCTAGATCGAGAGGTCAAAAACACAGTTCAGGACAAGGTAAGTATGAGGATTTTTTCAGGTTTTATCCAGGAAGGAATGGGAGGAAGACTGACGTTTTCTGGAACAATGGAAAAGTATTACAAATGACCCATGGGTACTGGCAACAGTAGTTGGCTAGGTAAAAGAGCTCAGTACAGAACCAAAAGAAACTAAAGAACCAAAGAAGTTGTGTTTCCAACAAGACTTGAAGGAGATTGTTTCAGAAGTCACACAGATGTTTGCAAAAGATGTCATAGTAAAAATGGGTTTGTGGGTGGAGAAAAAAAACAATGCAAATGAAACATTCATGAGAATATACAGTTTTCTAGAGCAGTGAAGGTAACAATAGTACTGTTCTCGGCATAGGTAGTCTTTTCTATAGATAAATGGGTGGCATCATGTAGGTTTTTCCACAATGCATTTTAACCTCTAAACGTCCAGCATTTCCCCCCACACAGGGCCAGCTGCAATTTCTTTGTTTACTGAACAAAGCTATAATACACATTTCAGCGCAGAGCAACAACATTAATTTTTAAAAAGTCAGTGCTAATGCAATGTATTAGCACACCATGACGGACATGTTTTTGGCTCAAAAAGAGCTCACTAAAGAGCACATGAAGTGAAAAGTAAAGAGGCTGATAATGTCTGTAAAATCAGCAATGAATGTAATCTTTAAGGAAACACAGGCACCAATTGAAAGTTTTTTAGATGGTTGATTATAGTCAAATATGTTGCACGGTTAGGTAATTTATTAAAACATCCTTAGACAGCAGTAATGCTACCTACTAAGAGTTTCTTTGGATCCTGGCATTTTTTAACAAATTAAGTACAGACTGTGAGATCATTCACTGAATTTATACATGTTACAGTATTTCTACCGCCACTGGAGTTCACAATCAAATTATCGAACAAGAAAAAATTAACAGCTTTTAACATTCCCTTTGCTTTTTAAAACAGAAAACTTAAGAAAGACAGCATAGCTTTGCTTGAAGAACAGAAAACAGCAGTGTTTTTTTAAGGCTCCTGGCTGAGCCTGTAATCCAAAGGCCACTGCTTTACCAGCTACTTCTCAGTTCATATTTATGATCCCCTGAGAAATCGCTATAAGCTTGCCTATGCTCATTACGGTTTATAGTTAAATAGTACTTGTACAGTTGAGTCTGCTTTTGATAGGGGCTTCTAGACAAATATGGGTTTCTTACAGCATAATTCTAAAGTCTGTCTCCACCTGTCAAATGGCACTGTAAAAAGCTAGGATGTCATTTGTATTTGGTACCAAAAAAGAGAATATTGGTGGCAAAAAACGGGAAAAGCATTTATCTTGGAGCAAACGCCTAATTGAACCCCACATCTTTGGCCACAAAACCACCTCCCTAGCCAAAAGTCTAATAAATGGGAGGTACTAAATCTTGTAGTCTGCAGAAAACCCTGACAAAGAGGCAAATTAACTAACGTAAGTGCTACAAATCTATTCTACTGTACCCCAACTTCCTTTGCTGTGATATTTAAGTTCACAAATGTCAAGAAGTGATATATCATGGAATACAAGGCACAATAAGTTGTGGACCCCTGAGAGGAAAAGGTAAAGATCACCATTCATTGAGGGATCAAAAGAAAACAATTCTTGATAATGCTTTACAGACATTAAAGGGGACACAAATCACATCACGCTCTACAAGGTCACAATCTAGCTAACTCTGGGTAATGACACCTTAACAGTAATGAAGTTCTTAACTGAGAAGGCACCAAATATATGACCTGAAATCTCAAGATGTCTCTAAGTTTGTAAGTAATGTCTTAATCTCTCCAATTTAGAGCCCATTATAAGACATTTAATATCAGTTTCAAGAAGGTTGCAACTGGTAATGGGCATATTCACTGTTCAAGCAATACCAAAGGCAGCGACATACTGTCAGATAAAGTCCTACTGACCTTAGTAAAAGTCAGCTTTCTTCGAGGAGATTCTACACTGAACTGTGATGGCTTTAGCAGTATAAGGTACCCATGCATGAGAAAAGCTTTGGCTATTCATATCAACGAATACACTTGGTGGGACACAAACGCTGTATCAACTCAAAAGCAACCAGTTCTATACATAATCCTCTGCAGCAACTAATATAGTATTTGGTATCATGCAAAAATGTAAATATGACCTTCCTACAGAATAATAGCAGGCACAGAAACTACAACAGAAGAGAAGGCTGTGTTAAATCAAATAATTTGTGAATTGGTAGATATTTAGTTCATAAAGGTGTCCAGGTCTTGCATCAACACAGACGTATAATACTGGTCATAAATAACAGTTAAGCTTCCCTGATAAAGAATTATTTTTCTGGGGGAAGAGAGGAAATTAGGGGCATGGACCATTCTCTATATTGAGACCCTCTCTCGATGTTGAGTATCAAGAAAACCTGTGTAAAAACCCTTTGCGGAATCTCACCTGTCATCAGAGGCATGAAGATGTGCTCTCATTCACAAACACCCTGAAATCGGGTATGGAGGATAAGGGACAGAAGTAAAGGATTGGGCAGATTTTTATGAAAGAGTAAATGAGCAGCCAGGGAGCTTGTATGGATAGGCAGTGAGCAGGAGTAAGAGGTGCTGGGTGTCAGTAGGGTGGAGCAGAAGAAGCAAAACAGTAACCTCTTTACTAAAGGGGTAGAATTAACGGGCTGCAACAAAGACTGTAGATAGGTGGCGCACAGAATGAAGAGATGACAGCTGCCATACCTAATATGAGCTCGCCCCTCAGCCAATCTGAATCCATTGCTATGGAGATGGATTCCATTGGATATGCCGTTAGTTGATGTTCTTCCATTCTGTACTTCTAGGGATTGAAAGAAAAGAAAAAGGGTCAAATGTTCAGCATACACTGTGTCTAGTCACTAGTACAGCATATACTTCTGCCCATTACTTGGCACAATGTACACTCCCAACTATCTCCTGCCACAGTACATAAAACCACAGATGACCTGAGCAACATAGGAAGCTTCTAAGCATCTCACAAAAGAAACAGTTGCCAGGCATTGCAAATAGTGCATCCCAGAGTGCTTCTTTCCTCCTGACACAATATACACAATGCCTACAACATTTGGCACCCAGCATACTTAAAAACACACACAAAGAAAATAGTCTAAACCACTGACATTCATGATGGGGCATTCCTAAACACAGATTTCACATAATATACCACTCTAGACCCATCACATGTATATAGTTACTGACCCTGCTCTTCCTCGGAACTGTCAATCGAAACTGCTTGGCGAGGCCACCTTCATGTGTAGTGAATCCTATCTTGTTTTACTGGGAAACAGGAGTTGGCTTAGCCATCTGGCTTGCGGACCTGTGCCCCCGTCACCTAGTGACTTTTACCCTACTTAGCTTGCTCTGTTTTAGCACAATTATTTTATTATATGTAGCTGCACTGTTTCTAGTTAGGCCAATGTTTTAGATTCACGTTATCAGAGCCACCGCGCTAAGGCGTCAATATCAAGCGACAAAGATAAACAAACTGTAGGTATTCACATTAGGTACTTTCCCCACTTCACGCCTTCGATGGAATTGTTTACATAAATTGCCACCCCAAGCATGTCTTGTTATTTATTGTTTGGGAACAGACCTAAGTCAAGGGCCCGAGCAGATCTGTATAAATGCACCTCACTTAGACAGATAGTCATAGGGATTCCGACCAGATGCCAACACGGCTATCGATGCTGCACGTCACCTTGAAGCTGACCCAGTCTTCATGCCCCTACGGAGTCTGAGCTAGAGACCTCATTCCAAGGTAACGAGGGCTGGGGGGCTCTTCTCATGGACATGGCATTGGCCTTTGGTTTAACACACCTAGCCCTCTTTAGGTTAGAGATTAGGTTCATCATGCTAGGTTATTAGGACATATTTCATATCTCATGTCATTTTATGTCACTGCAAGATGGTGGGGGTCTTTGTCTTAACTCTTGTCTTTACCACTCTGTTTCTTGCATTGTTCATTATCCTAATCATTGCAGCCCATGCAACTTATCGTAGACTGCAGTTTTGTTAAATAAAACCTATTGAAACCTTACTGCATCTTCTTCATTGCCTGTGTTTGATTGAGACAAGTTGTTCATGTGAGAAAGGAGTAATCTCCATTAACCATGACACCCCCGAGATGTACTATCATCTTTAAACCAGTAGTCTTGCCTACAGCAAGATTCAAACTACAACACATGAGAGAACATGAACAACCCCAAACCTGCACACTTAGCCACAACTTTTTTTTTTTTTTAACATCTTTTTATTCTTTTTCCAGATCAAAATAACAACAAGTCCCATAGTTTGGTACTGGAGAGAGGCATATCGTGATAGCATATATCAGTTCAGCATAGTGGTCCGCCGGAAGCCGGACTGCAGGGATAGATACACATTATATATTTTGAGCCCTCATTCTGTAATATATACTAATCATGACAACCCCATCCCTCAGGTACTTAGGGGTACCCGTGATCGCAATTGGTGCTCCAACCATCTCAAATCTTTACCAATTTCTACAGGCACTACCTGCTCAGGTACACCACTTTCCCCACCTGTTTGCACCAATCCATGTTTTTTCCCCAATCACAAATCCTGAAGAGGGAGGGGGGTGAATTAGAGGAGACCCATTTTTGTTCCATGTTGCATTTTGTCACTAATATACCACAACTTCAGGTCCTTGGGCCAGTTACAATCCCCATGAACATTCAGGAGGAGCCATTTGGAATTCATCGGATCCTTCAATGCCATGACCCTGGACATCACATTGGTCACTCCCTCTCAGTAAGGGGGTCTGGATGATCGGGCATCACACAGAGTGTGGATAAAGGTGCACTCCTGTCCGCAACCTCTCAAGCAGTGGTGGGCTCCTCCCCTCCCCCTCTTGCAAATCAGTGTTTTAGAATAGTAGGACTTATACAGGATACAGAGCTGAACTAGTCAAAACCCCACTCGTATTGCTAGCACTTGAGGGCTCTACAGGGCCTCTGTCCCACTTCTCATACAGCTCTCCCAGGTCAGCCACACACTTGTCCCTTAATTTGCCTTGTGTGTCTGGGACATTATTTTTTTCTTGAATGTAAGCAAGATGGCCTTATCAGGCATAGGGTTGAGAAGAAGCCTATCCTACAGTGGCAATGATGCCACCAATTAATACTCTCCAGACCAGAAATGTGTACTTTCAGGGCATGTATCACCTGTAGGTAGTGATACCGCTCTGTGTCCGTCAGGCTATAGTCACTCTGGAGGCTCTAAGATGTCAAGGGTGCAGACCCTCTCCACACATATCCCAGGCTGTCAATGTCCAAGAGCCCCCACTTGAAGAAGGCCTGCAGCCCACCAACCACCCCAAGCAGGTCACTGTCCCATAAGGGTCTATTCCATTAGTTTCCCAGTCCATCCCAGGAATTTCGTGGCTTCTGTCCACACTGTCACAACGTTTCAAGTGTGGACTGGTAGCGTCTCCCTCCGTCTTCTCCAATACAGCAGTGCAGGGTAGTATCTGGGGCCCAATACCTCCCTGTCCACCCGTACCGCTGGCTCCTGGCTGTCGACGAAGAACCAGTCATTCTTTACTATTAGCTGTGAGGCCCAGTAGTATTTAGGAATACCTGGAATGGCAAGGCGCTCATCGTATACCCACCCTCTGCAGCATGTGGAGAGCTATCCAGACTTCAACACCATCTCACAGAAGCAATCAGACTCAGTGATCTATTTTATGAAACAAGGCCCAGGGTGCCGGGTAGGGGTATTTTGGAGTACGTACAGAAACGTGCACAGTGCCATCATCTTAAAAAGAGTAGCCTTTTCCATTAAGGACAGTGGCAGGGATTGGAAGGGATCTCTAGTGACTACCACCACAGCAACATCAGTCGAAAAGCTTGCACAGGTTCTTAAGTAGTAATTCCTCTGCACCCTGAGTAACATAGTTGTCCAGGTATGTGAAATCCTCTGGTGCAAAAATAATACCACCCCTCGAGGGCAGGACAGGCACCCCTCCGCAAGTGGGAAGATAAAGGATCTATCCCAATAGATGCAGTAGCAAGAGTGATTGCCAAAAATACAGAAGATCAGTAACACTCTGTACAAGGACAGTGTGGGCTGTGAGAGGAAGAGCAGTACATTATCCGCATATAGTGATAGGTACTCCCAATCTCTGCTTCTCCTCACCACCCATATTAAGGACTCCTGTCAGACCGAGGTGGCCACTGGCTCCAATGTGAGAGCAAAAATCACTGGAGACAGTGAGCAGCCCTCTCTCGTACCCTTGCGCAAACTGAAGGGCCACAACAGGGTGTTGTTGATCCTCATCCTTGCAACAGGTCCCATGTTAATACCGGCACCCTGATATACTTCCACAAAAAAAATTGTTGTCCAGAGAGAGTCATTTTTGATTTGTGTTTTTGGATCATTAGAGAAGTAATTTAGGTTGGGTAGACATTGCTGATCCGGGACAAATTTTTCTGGACGGCATTTTTAAAAATGGCAGATGTGTTGCAGTGATGATGTAATATTTCAGGAACCAAGAGACATATATACTTCATTTTGGTGTCAAAACACAGGTTTTGGGGTTCAAGTAGTCTTATAGAGATTGAAAATACTCCTCATACCAACCCTTCTGCCATTTTCCAAAATGGCAGCTATAACAGAGGGGGAGGAGAGATATATAGAAATTAAAAAAATAATAATGTTTTTTAATCCTTTTATGTATACACCAAACAATCTTTATGATCTGAATACGAAAAACATAATGTTTATCAGTCCTGTATTAAGACATTTTCATAGTTCACTTTATTTGTTTCAGTAATCAGTGGGACATTTGTAGAATGCTGAACATTTGAGAATAGCATATTGACAGGGACATCTTTTTATAGCAAAGGCTTTGCAAGTACATGAACGTGTAAGTTCTGTGGGTAGAGGCTTTAAATGTGTTGGAGGTTTTAGCATCCTGTCAATATCTTCCCAACCAATTTCACACAGCTAGTTATCTACATATGTATGATTGAAAACATTTACACAGCTGAACAAGTAGAACAATATTTAAATGTGTCCACGCACAGAACATGATGTCAGTTGAAGGTACCTTGATTGATCTCTTGAACTCACTATAGCAAAGATTGTCAAATGTGTGACAGAACGTGTTTTCCACACACAAGGTATTTGTCTACATCTTTAAAGTCACATTCTTCTTCTGTCTCAGCAAATCCTTTTAGAAACTTCCCAGGTTCAGCAGTTAAAGCTCCAAGCTTTGTTCCAATTTTGCTCACAGTGTCATCCCCCCATAAGAGCATGCGCCTTGATAAGAACACTGGGCATCTTTGGGTCAACTTTCTTGTACAGAATATGAAGCAGGATTAAGTGTATTTTCTCACCTGTTCCATAACGTATCCATAATTCTGACAATCCAGGACTTATGCACAATGCAAAAAATCTAAGTAGCACTATAATAACATCTTTGTCATTTGACAGTACAATGACTCGATTGGAACCATTTCCAACAGCCCACTCAACATGTGCCACAACACAAAGGTCAGCTTCCTCTCTCTGCAGGCACCAACGCCTAATTGACAATTATTCCACTTGCAATAATTGGAAATTCAGTGTTCAGAAATGTTTTGGCGAGTTAACATCATCAAGTTCACCTTGTTCTATGTTGATGACCAGAATTTATGAAGTTGCGCAGTTAATGTGTCAAATTTTTGATGCAAAGTCAATTGTTCCACCTGTAGGCATTTGTCTGATTCTCTCTCTGATTCTTTGACAAATAGTTCAAGATATCTGACAAAGACAATGTGCAGTTCTTGCAAAGGGGACACTGACTTTGATAACTGTAGAAGAGTCTGAACAACCTCTCTGAAGTTTTGCATGGATGAAATCTTGACCATTCGCAATTGTGACACAGTCAACAACAGCAGTCTTCAATGAGGACACCTTTTCAAAGTGAAATTATTCAGGTGAAAGTTTTTTCCGCGCTCTTGTACGAGTTTGTGCTTCACTGGTTTGGTTGCAGCATCTCCATCAAATATTGTTGGAAGAAGATCATAGGACACAATGTCCTTGATAAATTCACCCCTTTATTCTGCTACATCTCTCTATGTGCTTGTGAAAGTTGTTTTTATTGTAACCTGTTTAGTAGTGGCTGGCTGAATGAAATTCTTACTATGACAATTAAAGCGTGGAGGTTTACCTATAGTGAGTACGTAAAACAGATTTTTCTCTTTCAATACACATCTCTCCTGCTTCAGTTCTGTGTATATTTTCGATCCATGTTCTAGGACATTTTGTAGACATGCCTTTAGAGTGTTATCAACATATTGTTTGGTCACAAAGTTGTGTATTTCAAAGGGGTTTCCTTGTTCCTGCATGAAATGAAGAAGGCGATCAACATGTTTATTCCCCTCTCTTTCCCACAAGTTTGTGGTGAGGAACAGTTTCACGATGGTCCATTCATTCTGAATTTGTCATCTCTCTGAAAACATTGGAAATAGAAAGGACTTCATAGAAAAATAACTGCCATTGAACAACATATTCACTTTGAGGTGTCAGATCAAAAATTCTCTTGGAACTTTTCCGTGATCGCTGGATCGTCTGTTCCAGTTTCATATCTGGAGCCACAGCATTGAACCTTCCCTCTCTCTCTTTCATCACAAAATGTCTTTATATGAGATATGCAAAATCAAATTTGTCATTTTTGTTTTGGAAAACATTCCAACATATTGTTTCTATAGCCTTAGATATGAGCATACCTCTCAACAAATCAACATAATAAGTTCCGCTCAATACTGACTGGACAGTTTTGCTTACAAAGATTTTAGCCTCAATAAGTGCATCGTCTATGCACATCCACCGAGATAACTTCCTGCACACTGGAATACAACTTCGCATGTGGAAAATGCCCATCATTAGACAGAGATCATCAAATTCTACTGGATTGCTCATAAAAATGTCAGCTAAAATACGGAAAACACCTTCATAACAGAAAATTGGCAGGATAGGCTGGTCTTCAAGCTGAGCTTGCACACTTTGGAAATTTTTATAGCTGTGTATACTGTTGCATAGTTTGTGACTGGAGATTGTATTACTGGTAAAAACCCAACCTTCTTCAGTGGACAGTATTCTGGGAGATCTACACATGAATTCCAGGCCACGGAGGAACAGGCTTTTCTTCATCCTTCAGTCTGCATTGAACAAGCGATACGATAAATTCAGTTAAATCAGCTTTGTGGACTGCAGCATCAGGTAAAATAAGATCCATGTCCTCAGCCACTTTCAAACTTTCTGGTAGACGGGGACGTGTTGATGGCTTGTAGTAATTTTGCACATGTTGGCAAGGCAGTTGGGTTATAAGTTTGCAGCTTTGTTTTTTTATGCTTACAGCGGACACAACTTGTTTTCCAGTAGCTACTTCATTGGTACAGACTACAAAAAGCACCATGGCAGTATCATGCATGCTGAATGTTCCAGAAAAAGAAGAGCTGTCTTGAAAATCAAAATTATCAAGAGCAGCAATTGTAAATCCTTTTTTTTTATTTATTTTTTATAAAGATATTTTATTGATTTTGCAGGAGGAAAAAGGTTAAAGAAACATACATTTATTAACAAGGTGCCAACATGGCGCCTAACAGTAGTCGGTCTCAGATCCCGGTTCCCAGGCACCGCAATGCAAATAAGAGTCACACATCATCTAAGTGGTTGCTGCGTCCTCCCACTTCCCCCATACCCTATCATATTTATTTGGACATCCTCTGGCCTCGTATACCAGTTTTTCCCGGTGTGCACACCAATCCAACCCCCGTCTCCATTTAGTAAGTGCTGGGGTGCATCTGGCTTTCCAGTCCGCCATTATATCCCTCTTAGCTACCAGGCATGCCATCCCAAGGAATGCTCGATCTGATCTTCTCAGCCCAGTGTCTCCCATGACTCCCAATAAGAGGGGTAATGGTTCCCTTTCTATGTTTTCCTGTAGGACTCCTGAGATCTCTTGTACGATCGCTCCCCAGTAGGCCGTTATAGTTGGGCATGTCCATACCATGTGAAAAAAATCGGCTGCGGGGTTCATGCATCGCGGGCATTCCACTGAGGATTGGAGGCCTGCCCGGTGTAGTTTGGTTGGTGTGAGGTAGGCTGTGTGGAGGTAAAAGGTCTGTATTAACCGGAAGCGGGTGGCCATTGTCAGGGTACGGGGGGCCATCAGTGCTTCACTCCAGTCCATCTCATCCATGGGGCCCACCCATCCCTCCCATCTCTGGTGGGGCCCCTCTAGGGGGCAGGTAGTATTGGCGATCAAAGCACGGTATATCTGGGAAACACCTCCCCTACCCAGATTTCCCATCAGTACCTTCGCCTCCATGGGGCTATGTTCGGGTATGTTGTACCCAGCCTGTACATGTACAAGCAGGGCGTGGCAGAGCTGGAGATATTTATGAAATTGTGTCTTGTTTAAGGAGAAGAGTTTTTGGAGGTCTTCGAATGATCGCATATGTGACCCCTCCCATACATCACCCAGAGTAGAGATGCCTATATTATCCCACTTTTGAAAGCCCTCCAGGTTCGCCACCTCCCTTAGCTGTCTCCCATGCCACAGCGGGGTCTGCTGGGTAAGGCGTTCCCTCCCCCCCCCCCCCACCTCGACAGTCTCTGGGCTGCTCGCCAACCCAGTAAAGTCACTTTGGTCACGTCTGGGATGTCCTGTGAGACAGGATATCGAAGATCCGCAGGTAGCCCAGCGACCGGAGTTCCAGCCGATACGCCGGGTCTGACCACCCACCCCCCACCCAATCATTGATCACAAGCAAGTGCATCGCGTGGAGATAATAATGGGTGTTGGACATGCCCAGTCCCCCGTCATAAATGTCTCTTTGACAGGTTTTAAGCGCGAGCCGCGGACGGGTGTCGTTCCACATAAATTGACGCGCCAGTGAATCCATCTCACCAAACCATTTCTTGGGGATGGGGTGTGGGAAGTTTTGCAATAAATATAGGAGTCTGGGGAGGATCATCATTTTGTAGAGAGCTATTCTGTCAAGCAGGTTTAAGGGGAGAGCCCTCCAGCGCTGTAGGTCAGTTTTAATTCTCCTAGTTAGTGGTGTGATGTTGAGCTCCCATGTCAGCTCGGGTAGTAGTGAGATGTATATTCTCAGATATTTAAAGCTGTTCCTTCGCACTGGGATGTTTTGCTGCCAGTCTATACAGTCCCGGGAACGGTGTAAAGGGACCAGTAAGGATTTATTAGGATTTAGGATCAGTCCTGAGGCTTCCGCGAAGAGGCTCAGAATTTGTAGGATACGGGGACCGCTTCTGGCCGGGTTGGAAACGTACAGTAGAACATCGTCCGCGTATAGCGCTACTCGGTCCTCTGGGCAGTTGGGCAAGGGCCAACCCTCGATCAGGGGGTCATTTCACAGCAATATCGCCAAGGGCTCTATTATTAATACAAAGAGCAGCGGGGATAGTGGGCATCCCTGTCGGGTGCCGCGGCCAATGGGGAACGGGTCGGAGACCACTCCGTTCACTTGTACCCGGGCCGTCGGGTTAGAATAGAGGAGCTTCACCAGTCTTTGGAATTTAGGCCAGAGTCCATTTCTTAGTAACACATGGTCCAAAAAGGACCAATCCACTGTGTCGAATGCTTTTTCAAAGTCAAGTAGGAGTAGCGCCAGGGGGGGTGTGTGACAAGGTCGTGTGATGTGCCAAAGCTAGGTGTAATCGCCTGATGCAGTGTCGGGTGCTGCGGGAAGGCATAAAGCTGCACTGGTCGGGGTGCACCAGGGTGGGTATCACCTCCTTTAGTCTAGAAGCAAGGATCGAAGACAGCACTTTGATCTCTGTATTTAGAAGTGAGATGGGCCGGTATGCCGAACAGTGTTGTGATGGGGGTTGGGTCTTAGGGATCACCACAATTGTGACTTGGTCAATCTCAGTGGGGAAGCGGCCCTGTTTTTCGGCTTCTTCGTACATGCTGAGCAGGTGGGGGCCCAGAATGTCGCTGCACCTTTTATAAAGCTCCGCAGGGAATCCGCCCGGCCCGGGGGTCTTGCCCGGCGCCAAGCTGGTGATCGCGCTTATGACCTCCGCAAGGTCAATAGGTTCATCTAGTCTATTCCTTATCGCCAGGGGAACACTGGGAAGAGTAATGTCGTTTAAAAGGGGGGACTCTTTCTCAGCAGTGGGTCGGGAGTGTTCTGCGTATAAGCGCGTGTAGTAGGAAGCGAACCTTTGCGCAATTTCTATAGGAGTTTTGGAAAGGGAGCCCGAATCCTCCATGATTTCGGGTATGACCCTGTTGGCCAGAGGGCGAGTGGCCAGCCAGTGCAGGAGTTTCCCATTTTTGTCCCCCCAGCCATATATTCGCGCTGCTGAGGCCCTCCAAATATGCTTTGCTGACTCCAGTGCTATGTGCTTGATTTCTTCTCTAACCCTAGTAAGCTGTCTCAGAACAGAGGCCGACGCTGAGGTCATTTGCTGGCGCTCTAGGATTAGTGCCTTGGTCTCCAACTTGGACAGTTGTGAGTCTCTGGCACGTTCGCGTGAGCGGAGGAGATATTTGGCTTGTCCTCTGTAAATCCTTTTATGGTTAAGTGACTTGGAAGTGGTGTCCTGTTGGATTCACAAGATTTTGCAGTATGATCTGCTAACAAGTTCCTGCTCTGTAGTATGTCATTATAAGTTGTTGATACACCAATCCTATTCACTGAAGTGATTATTTCTCTACTTTTGCACGTGTCATAGATTGCATGAGCAGTCATCATGTGTAGCGGAGTTTCCTTTTTGCTGTGATGTAATTTTTAAAACATGATTTGGAAAAGACAGCACATTTGCACAGCATAAGTCTGTCGGTTCATAGGATTGTCTTCCACTCTGCTTATATCTTCAAAGCCATCATCAATGCTGTCTGCTTCTATTCCAAACTCAAGAACTTTAATATGCAACCGTTTCACTTTGCTTTTATTAATCAATGAGGTAAAAAATGATAAGACAACATCAGGCATTCTTGTTGACTCCCATGATTTGCGGACCTCTGGGGCATCCCAAAATTTGTCCTCAAGTCCAAAATCTAAATCTTTCAGACATTTCTTAAAATGGTTCCTACTGATTTTACAGCATCCTGTGATTGTGTTTTGGCAGCAAGACCTTCAGGAGTCAAATCAGCTGTGAACAGCATAAGTGGCTCATTCTTTTTGTTAGACTGACAAAATGAATTCTGTCATTGTACATTCTCACCAGAAAATGTTTTATTTCATTATTATGGATCAATACAGTTTGATCAATGTTGACCATTATTTCTCTGATCTCAGAGTGTGAAACCATAGCCAGCACTCAAGAGTGACTTTAAAACTTAATTTGCTTTTTCAGAGAGTGTAAACTTAACTGAAGGATGGCGGTTGCATTACTGCCGGGAGCTCACTGTACACGCATATTTTTGAATGTATGCACGCATGCAGCTCGGGTGGGCATACAAATCCACTGCAAATACATTCACCTCGCTGTTTAGATCAGCTACTCAGACAAAAATGTAATCTTGGAAGAAACTAGCTGCAGATAAAATCATGTTTGCCCTTTGAGGCTCACATATTCTTTACTTTGTTCTTTCGCCAATCCCTTTGGCCCTTGTTTCGGCTAAACCACAGATAACACATTAAAGATCCTCTGTTTTATGATCAGTTGTTGGAGGTGGACGAGGGGTAGCCATCGATCTTCTAAGTGGATGGGCATTGGGTTTGGTTGTCATTGCTTTCTCAGAAGACTCGGATTCTTGTTGTGATTCACTGGTTTCTGCTATTTTTTGACAATTTTTTGACAGGCTTTTTTCCACAGTATATGACTTGCAGCACTTGTTATAATGATAAAACATTTGATCCTCTTCACCCATCAGTTTCAATCTTTTGCGAGCTTTGTCTTGCAGTATTTCTGCAGCATCTCAAACTCTTTTCTGTCCAGCCGCAGTTGATGTTAGCTTTTCTTCGGATTAGTATGGCATATGACACATTTTTCTTTGTTGAAGGAGTCTTCAGATTATGTAGTCAGCAACACTCCCAGGAGGTAAAGATTCTCTGCTACCACCTGCTTTGCACATGTTTACGAATCTGAATCAATGGAAAACCTAAAAAAAACAATATCAAAATAAATTACCAATATGATGGCTAAAATATATCATTATAGAGCTGCCATTTTGGAAAACGGCAAAAGGGTTGCTCTGAGGAGTTAATTTCTGTCTCTAAGTCTACTTGACCCCCAAAGCCTATGTTTTGACATCAAAATGAAGTATATAGGTTTCATGGTTCCTTAAATATTACATAATCACTGCAACACATCCTCCATTTAAAAAAAATGTCATCCAGAAAAAAAAAAAAATAATAATAATTTGGCCTGGATTAACAATGAAGCGCAAAGTGAGCTCAAACCAGCATGAGGTCAACACACTTAGAGACACTCTGATCCACCTACAACAACAAATGCTCTGATTCGATGACAGAATGGAGAACTCGGAGGAGAGATCCTGCAGGAGTAACTTCCGCTTCGTGGGCTTCAAAGACAGAGCGGAGGGGCAGTCTACTGAGCTCTATTCCTAGAGGACTCGATCACAATGGTCCTTAAGCCAGAAAGACTTTCTAACTTCTTCATGACTAAACAAGCGCTTTGGGCTCTCGCTCTTCCGTCCCAACCTGGGGCTCCTGCGAGGGCAGACATGGCTCACTTGTTCAGTTTCTGTGATAGGGACTGTAGGAAGTTGGCTCTGTATATACTATCTCAAAGTGAGAGATCGTGTGCACAGAGTCCAAGGGTTCCCCTTAGAAGTTGATAGTGGCAAAATTAGATAATACAAATGCTCTATTTTGTTGTAGTGTGGTCGAGCAGTAGGCTTATTAGAGGGTAGTGTTAAGCATTTGTTGTACACATACAGGCAATAAATGAAGAACACACACTCAAAGACTTAAATCCAGGCCAATAGTTTTTATATAGAAAAATATATTTTCCTAATTTACTTTAGAACCACAAGACTCAAGATTTGAGTTAAGAACATAAAATGCAAGGTACTTCACACAGGTAAGTATGGAACTTTGAATTAAAGCAGTAGTACACACAGTATAGGTTAAAATGGCAATAAGCTATTTTAAAAGTGGACACAGTGCAAAAATCAACAGTTCCTGTGGGAGGCAAATTTGGTTAGGTTTTGCAGGTGAGTAAAGCACTTACACAGTCAGTCTCCTGGGCACAGGCATTCCACCATTGGGAGTTCAAGGCAACCCCCAGAGTCACCGCACCAGCAACACAGGGCCGGTCAGGTGCAGAGGTCAAAGGAGGGCCCAAAACACATAGGTGCCTATGGAGAACAGGGGTGCACCGGTTCCAGTCTGCTGGTAGGTAAGTACCTGCATCCTCGGAGGGAGCAGACTAGGGGGGGTTTTGTAGAGCACGGGGCGGGGGGACACAAACAGGCACACAAAACACACCCTCAGCGGCACAGGGGCAGCCGCGTGCAGTGTGCAAAGTAGGCGTCGGGTTTGCTAAAGGAAGCAATGGAGTGACGCAGGGGTCACCTAGGCGATGCAGGCAAGGCACAGGGGGGCTTCTCGGGCCAGCCACTGACCGGGCTAGGAGGAGAGCCTGCTAGTCACTCCTGCACTGGTGGGTGGTTCCTCTTGGTCCTGGGGGCTGGGGGTGCAGTGCTTGGTCCAGGCGTCGGGTTCCTTGTTACCAGGCAGTCATGGTCAGGGAGAGCCTCTGGATCCTCTCTGCAGGTGTCGCTGTGGGAGTGCAGGGGGGGGGTCAACTCAGGTTACTCACGTTGTCGCAGTCGCCTGGGAGTCCTAGCTGCAGTATTAGTTCTCTTGAGCTCGAGCCGGGGGCATCGAGTGCAGAGTGAGAAGTCTCATGTTTCCGGCAGGGAGAATTCTTTCAAAGTTGTTTCAAAGTTGCAAAAATGTTGCAGTTTGTGAACAGTGCCACTGTTCTCAGGAGTTTCTTGGTCCTTTGGGTTCAGGGCAGTCCTCAGAGGTCCCTGGTCCCTGTCAGATGCATCGCTGTGCAGGTTCTTTGAGGCTGGAGACAGGCCGGTAGGGCTGGGGCCAAGTCCGTTGTCGTCTCTGCGGGGCTTTCAGGTCAGCGGTCCTCCTTTGTGTAGGTTGCAGGAATCTGATTTCCTGGGTTCAGGGTCACCCCTAAATACTGCATTCATGGGTGTGTTTGGGTCAGGGGGCAGTAGCCAATGGCTACTGTCCTACTGTCCTGGAGGGTCCCTTAGGGGAGGGGGCACATCCCTATTCCTATTGGGAGAATCCTCCAAATCTAAAGATGGAGGATTTCTAAAGGCAGGAGTCAACTTAGCTCAGCTCAGGGCACCTTAGGGGCTGTCTTGACTGGTGGGTGGCTCCTCCTTGTTTTCCTCATTATCTCCTCCAGCCTTGCTGCCAAAAGTGGGGGCAGTGGCCGGAGGGGCGGGCATCTCCACTAGTTGGGACACCCTGGGGTGCTGTAACAAAAGGCATGAGCCTTTGAGACTCACCGCCAGGTGTTACAGTTCCTGCAGGGGAGAGGTGAGAAGCACCTCCACCCAGTACAGGCTTTGTTCCTGGCCACAGAGTGACAAAGGCACTCACCCCATAAGGCCAGAAACTCGTCAGGTTGTGGCAGGCTGGCAGGAACTGGTCAGCCTAACACTAGGAGTTGGACTGGCATGCACAGGGCATCTCTAAGATGCCCTCTGTGTGCATTTTTCAATAAATCCCACACTGGCATCAGTGTGCATTTATTGTGCTGAGAAGCTTGATACCAAACTTCCCAGATTTCAGTGTAGCCATTATGGAACTGTGGAGTTCGTAATAGACAGACTCCCAGACCATACACTCTTTATGGCTACCCTGCACTTACAATGTCTAAGATTGGGCCTAGGCACTGTAGGGGCATATTGCTCATGTAACTATGCCCTCACCTGTGGTATAGTGCACCCTGCCTTAGGGCTGTAAGGCCTCCTAGAGGGGTGACTTACCTATGCCACAGGCAGTGAGAGGTGGGCATGGCACCCTGAGGGGATTGCCATGTCGACTTAGTCATTTTCTCCCCACAAGCACACACAAGCTGTGAGGCAGTGTGCATGTGTTGAGTGAGGGGTCCCCAGGGTGGATTAATACATGCTGCACCCCTGAGAGACGTAAGCCACATGGCCCTTGATACCAAGGGCACCATTTACAAGGGACTTATCTGTGTGCCAGGGCTGTGCCAATTGTGGGAACAAAGGTACAGTTTTAGGGAAAGAACACTGGTGCTGGGGCCTGGTTAGCAGGGTCCCAGCACACTTTCAATCATAACTGGAATCAACAAAAGGCAAAAGGTTAGGGGGTAACCATGCCAAGGAAGACATTTCCTTACATGGTGTAAGCACCAAAAGGATTTTCACCACAAAAAATGGTACATCCACAGGGCCTTCGAGCATCCCTATGGAAACTGATGGTTACCTTTACTAACAATCTTTCTGGTGGATACTCTACCTACCTGAAGATTCCTCACTTGTTTAATACCTCCTAGCACCAGACAGGATCCGGACACATTGAACAGCTCTCCTACACCGACAGTGGGCGCTGGCTCCATCACGTCACCAAAAGATATTACTGAAGCCACATAGCAGTCCGCCAGATGCACAGACATCAAATTCCCAGTCCATTTTAATGTCGAGCGTGCAAGCGCTTTGACCTGTTGTAAGTTTTGTGGGCTTTTAACCATGCCCACCACACGCCTATACCTTTCACTTATTTGTTGCCTTGCCTTTCAAGAATACGTTATCATCATTGGTAAATGCTTTACGCTTGTCCCTCTATGGGATGGTTTTGTTACCGCCTTGCAGACTGCCCCTGTTACATGGATAATTGCACGATTGCCGATACGTTTGACTGTTAGCAAACGTCTTTCTGTGTCTCTTCACGCTCATGCTCATGGCAGCCATGAGGCTTTGAATAGGCTCGTTTATGTGGACTGTTTTACTTTTCATTTTCAAGTTATGTAACAAGAAAAGTACAGTTAGGAGTTTTACAATTCTGATCGCTCTAACTCAAAGCAAATGTGAGACCCATTGCACTGCAAATGCTTGTTTTCTGTGCACTTAGAGTACAATGCAACAACTAGATTGGAATTTTTTGAAAGGAGAGCATATTTTGATGCACAGAATGATTTAGGGCAATAAAGTCCTTCTGGACCACCTCGTACTTTTGATGACACGATACCCCATGAAGAGCTGGTGATCAGACATGATCTACTTTGTGGGGTTAATATAAAAAAATTAAGATCTGCCTGGGATCTAGTCGGTGTAATCTTATCTACTTCTTGGTGGGATTTGGTGATGTGATGGAAGGTAAGAACAGCCATAAACTGACCGAGATGGAAAGTGGCTACCTCCTCGGGAAGGAAGGAAAAAGTTACTTAACTAGGATTAGGTTCTCCAGATTTGGTATCTTTCATAGATCCACATGTTTAAATCATCCCAGTCTTTGATCCGAGAATCCCACAGTAGTCCTAATCAGCAGTGCAATATTCCAATCTTTTTAGAAAGAAGTGAAGTCCAGCCAATCAGGAGCAAGCTCATAGGAGCACTACTCTCCATGAGGCAACCGTACCTCAGATTTTTTTTTTTGCAACGGTTGGAGAGGTATTTGCTGTGAGCCTGAATTTGGGAATTGCATGTGAATCAATAAAAAAGTACCAAACTTGAATAAGTACAGAAACGTTTTTCTTCTGGATCTTTCATAGATTCACACACTGAAATTACACTAAAAACAGTAATTTACATAACTTGTAGATGATTGGTAATCCATTGAAGAAAAGGCTCCACTTATTGAAAAAATAGGTCTAGACCTGCTTATCCGATTGCAACATCCCTATGCCCTGAAGATTCCAGACAACAGTGCTATGTGAACAAGGGGAAACGTCCGGAACGACGACTTCGAAACAATGACTACGTTGACAACGCAAACGTAACCACGCTTGTGTGAACAACTCCCTTTTCTCTGCCTTAAATATGCATGCACTTAACGTATATGCGTAGTTAAGGCAGAGAAAAAGAGTGCATTGGGAGGGGTCCGGTCAGGTCAGGTAAGTGGGGCTGGAGCATGGTTGGGGGGTAAGGGTGGGGAGGGTCGGGGTAATTTTGTTTTTAAGGGTAGGGGTAGTTTTATTTTTGGTGGAGGGGCGAGGTAGTTTTATTTTTGAGGGTGGGGGTCGGGAAGGTTTTAGGGCTCGGTGCGTGGGGGGTCGGGATAGTTTTTAGTTGCTGGGGTAGGGGGAGTCTGGGTAGTTTGTTTTTTAGGGGTGGGGGTCGGGTAGTTTGGATTTTAGGGGTGGGGTCAGGGTAATTTTGTTTTTAGGGCGGGGGTGAGGGGTAAGGTTTGTTTGGTTTTTAGGGATCGGGGTACTTTTGTTTTCAGGGGCAGGGTAGGGGAATGAGGTAGTTTTATTTTTGTAGGTGGGTGTCAGGGAAGGTTTTATGGCTTAGGGAGGGTGGGGGGTACCGGGGTAGCTGTTTTTAGGGACAGGTTAAGGGGGTTGGGGTAGTTTTGTTTTTAGGGGGTAGGGTAGTTTGTTTTTAGGATGGGGTGAGTGGGTCAGGGTAGTTTGGTTTTTAGGGTCAGGGTAATTTTGTTTTCAGTGGCGGGGTGGGGAGACAGGGTAGTTTTATTTTTGGAGGTGGGTGTCGGGTAGGTTTTTTTGGGGGGGTTTAGGGGCAGGGTAGGGGGCTTGGGGTAGTTTTGATTTTAGGGCAGGTGGGGGGTTAATTCTTTTTAGGGGGTGGAGGGTCTGGGAAAGTTTTAGGACTCAGGGTGGGGGTGTTGAGGTATTTTTGTATTGCAGGGTTGCGGAGGCCAGGGTAGTACTGTTTTTAGGCAGGTGGAGGGGGGCAGGGTAGTACTGTTTTTAGGGCGGGTGGTATGCTAGAACCACGCATGCCTTTCCCACACATGCCTTTACTAGACATGCTTTTACAAGGCAAAATCGTTGTAAAGGCATGCGTGGTGAAGGCATTCATGGTAACAACGACGTCGTTGTTCCAACCGGGTTGTTCAGGCATGCGTGGTTCACGCATTAGTTGTTCCATTATACAATTGTGCTTGTTATTCCAGGTTGCTGTCAAGCAAATGTCAAATATTGATATTTCAGCAAACAAGGTGGTTGAGGAGGATACACTCCTTGTTGAATATACTGCAACCTTGCCTTTCAAGGGATGACCAGATTTACTGTTGCAGTATTCTATGGCATTAGACACCCAGCGAGCTACGTATTCTGTTTTCTAAAGATCTTGACCCTTTTCTGGGATGACCAGCAGTTGGTCAGAGTTCCTGAAATGGCTAATTCGGTCTATGTAGAATTTTATGCCCGCCTAACTTTCAGAGTATGCAGTGCTCATTCTGCTGCAATACTGGGATTTTTAAAGAAAGTCTTAAGAATTACAGGTTATTTTAAATGAAACTCTAGTGGCACTTTAGGAATAGTGTGGACTACTTCTTAAGACTACTCGTCACAATATTGAAAGTAAGGTTCTTTTACTGGAAAGCTTGAATTTCCCTTACTTGTCTAGCGAGGTTAAAGCCAACAGAAGAGCCATTTTCCAAGAGGAAATTTAAGTATGCCTTGCATCTCAGCTCAAAAGTACTTTTCATAAGCTGAGAAAGTAACCTATTGAATTACCAAGGAATTGGTGGATATTTCACAGATGGACAAAATCATAACAGTCCTTTAAAAAATTCTTTAAAACTACACTGGACCATCGATCTAGAGTACCTAAATCCCAAGGATGTAAACTCTTCGTGGAGTTTATACACAACTGAACACTTCACAATTCCCTCTGACGCCTACAATTCAAATACAAAAAAAACAGGTGAATCTCCCTCTTTCTTTAACCATCCTATACCAGCACACAGACAGGATCCCCCACGCCATTTATTTCCTACTTTAATTAGAAGCGACAAGCAGCGCAGTTGGGTTAGGGGAGGGGGAAGTTTATAGGTAATCAGAAATGTTATTAAATTTACTCCCGTTTGAAATGAAATGATACGCAATTATGTGCCAATGATACTGTAACTACTGAACTATGTGCGACTTGAGAGTAAGAACATTTTGATTATTCTATTGAAATTAATAAGTAGATTGTTATTTATTTATGCTTTATGAAAAAAAAATTATAAAATGCATTTAAAAAAAATATTCTGTTGGACCAGAGAGTAGGCTGATTTTCTACTCTACTATAACCAGAAATCACATTAAAAAAACAAAAGGTAAAGAAAGATATGATGTGCAACAGAAGATCTTCGCTGCACATTCTATGATTATACAGAAGCCTTCTCTTTGGCTCCCTAAGATCTGATGACACAGCTCTGGTTTTAGCCAATATTTCATTGGAGTCAGCAGGAGTATCTAAATGGTAAACTCATAATATTCAGGAGTCGTGCCAATAAACTTACGGAAGCTAGTTCTGGGTGTAGTACTTGACCCGTGATGTGATAAAGCAGACTTTGCTAAGGTGGCAACGGAATGTACAGCTGCTCCAATAGAAGAAGCTCTGCAACCCAGTACTATCATGGCTACCAGGGGAATATGTATCAACCAGCTTCTCACTTTATTCTATTCAGAGCCTCTGGGATTGTAAGAAGCAAAGGAAAAGAATAAGCAAAGGTTACTGACCAACTATTGAAATGCATTCCCAATACAACCTTGTTAAGTTATGTCTGCTAGTGTAATTAACAGCACTTCTTGTTCTAACCATCTGCAAACATGTCTAAATTTGGCTTGTCTCAGTGCAAGATCTTGTTCAGTTGGCTCTGCTGTAGCTCCAACTTATGGGATTCTTTGTATGTTCTGCTTAGGGGGTCCCCCAATACATCGTCAATTCCAGTAACCAGCTCGAGTGTAAACTGAAAGTGGTAACCGATGCCCAGTCTCAACTCCTAAGCATCTCTGGATAGGGGAAGAGGCTGGGTGCTCTCTTGTTTTTGTAATACACAGATTATTTGTATTGTCATTGCAGAAAAACAGAGAACTTCCTTTTACTCGAGAAGTCAGAATTTAAACACACAGCTCTCAAGACTGATGTGAAGTCTAGCTTAATCTTTCAAATTTTGTAGATGCTGTCCAGAGATGCATCCTTGTCATGACAAAGCAGGATTTTCATTGACAAAAGGTTAACTCTACTGTGGTTTATTGAGTTGCATTCACCATGGTATAAATTGTCTCATCTTTGGTGTTAGGAAGACAAAGTGGTCCAATGATCCTTGGATTTGCAACCACTGCTTGTCTAGATCTTCTTGGAGAAGTTGCATACGCATGCAACAATTAGGGACTAAATTAATGCAGGATGACATTCCTAAGAGAATTGTAAAGTCTCATGGTGACTATCATATCTCTTTTCGAAGATGTGCTTACTTAAGAGTGCTAGTCACTCTTTGGCATTAAATGCTTAGCCAAGGTTTGTGCCCAAAATTGCTCCAATGAATTGTATATTCTTGTAGGGTGCTAATATTGATTTGACATTGTTTAACTTTAGACTCAATTGCTGATAAAAATCGTAGAGTGACCTTTCACAGATTTCTCTGTTGCTCTGAACGATTTTTCCCTGGACTAACCAGTCATCAAGTGAAAAACTATGTTCCTATTTTCTCAAATGTGCTGCTACTGGGGCCATACATATCAAGAAACTTGTTGGGGCTGATTTGAGGAAACATTGAATTGATAATGAGAACGGGCACTTCAAATCTGAGATATTTTGTGTGTTTGAGATAGATGGGGGCATAGAAGTATGTGGCCTATAGAGTCGACAAATTATCCTTCCTGTAATAGTTAGGGAATGTCTAGCAGTTTTAGCTTCAGAAATGTCTGAGAAATTGGTTTAGATGAGGCAGATCGAAGATTGGCATCCATTCGCCTTTCTCCTCATAATAAAAGGGTAAGTTGTAGCTTTTACTTCACTGGGAATTAGAGACTGTTTAAATAGCCCTTTTCTTTATCATTATGAAGACCTCTGTTTGCAACAACCATAGATGTTCATTTTATTTGGATGGTTGTAACTAGAGGTTTCTGTAGGCATGTCCTAGACATATGATGCCCAGAGCCAACAATCAGAAAGAAGAGATCTTCCTCCCTACATGAAGATACGTTCTCCAATATAGTGTGGCAGTGAATGGAAAGTTATCGCTAACATCCGGAGGGTTCCTGACCTTTGCCTGGTAGACCCCATTCAGACCAGGACCTGTCTTTAATAAGAGGCAGGTGGTGGCATGTATTGAGAAATGTATCACTGAAGATAGACCTGCTGATGCGTTGGTATGGCTGTTATCTATACACAGCTCTAAAAAGGTATTGGTTCCTTCAGCTACTTTTTCACATGTTTGACATTGCTATAATAAGCCTAGAGATCTTGCGATGTGTGGTTTTATGGACTGCAGTGCTTCATCCACATGCCTGCAGAAAAAAAGACTCCTCATCATAGTGCAGTTCTAATGTTCCATTTTGAACTTTAGGATGAAATTAAGTCGACCTCAACTACCCTCGTCATTGTAATACCGCTGCACTGGTTTGCTGTCAAACCTGGTAGCTGCAACATCCATGGATGCATCTATGATGGCAGGTAATTTTCTTTTACCCTCATTGTAGGAAAGTACCATCTTGCCTGGCATTTTACCCCCATTTTTACATGTATGTAAGTTTGTTTTTTTCCTGTCTCATTGGGATCCTGCTAGCCAGGACCCCAGTTCTCATAGTTTGTGGCCTGAATGTGTGTACCTGTGTAGTGACTGTCACTGAGGTTCTGCTAACCAGAACCTCAGCAATTATGCTCTCTGCCTTTAAAATTGTAACTATAGGCTAGTGACCATTTTCACCAATTCTAATTGGCACACTAGAACACCCTTATAATTCCCTAGTACATGGTACCCAGGCTATTGGGGTTCGAGGAGATCCCTATGGGCTGCAGCATTTCTTTTGCCACCCATAGGGAGCTCAGACAAATCTTACACAGGACTGCCACTGCAGCCTGAGTAAAATAATGCACACATTATTTCACAGCCATTTTCACTGCACTTAAGTAACTTATAAGTCACCTATATGTCTAACCTTCATTTGCTGAGGCACCCTTGTACTAGCAAAGGTGCCCCCACATAGTTCAGGGCAGTTTCCCCGGACTTTTTGAGTGCGGGGACACCATTACAAGCGTGCACTACATATAGGTCAATACCCATATGTAGTTTCACAATGGTAACTCTGAATATGGCCATGTAACATATCTAAGATCATGGAATTGTCCCCCCATGCCAAATCTGGTATTTTTCAAGCTCCCGCCCGCTAGAAGACGGCTTTATGTTTGCTGCCGCTTGGCAGAAGATTTGAAATTGCTCCCACCAAGAAAGAGCAAAAACAGGGTTCTCCGACCCGCAGTAGTGCGGACAGTGAAACCACTATGTCCCGAGGTAGGACCCCGGGTCATAGCATATGAGGTGACCCTCGGTCCATTAACGGCTCAGGGAGTGGGGCCAAGCGGCCTGCTCCCCCTTGTAAAATAGTCTGAGCTCTGGGAATGGATTTCCTGGGGACCCAACATGGTCCAGGTAGGGGTGGAGTGTCATTACCCCCTCCCCTGCACAGCTCGAGGGGATGGGGCCCCCGGGGGCCGAGAACGGCCGGGGGAGGGGGCTGTGTGCCCGCTTCACTGAGTAGTGGGGCATAGGAGGATGGGCTCCCTGGGGCAAAAATGGCGCTCGGTGGTCACATGCCCCCCCCTTCATTGTACGGCAGGGTCAGGGAGATGGGGGGTCCTCAAGGCGTATATGCCACCTCCGCACCCCCAAAATTTAAATGTGTTTTCCCAGGACCTGACGCACCTGGGGGCTTTCATACAAACAAGCGCAGGAGATAGCGCTGCTTTTTTTTTTTTTTTTAAACAGATTCGTTGCACAATTCAAAAAGAGGGGGGACGGGGGGGGGGTGAAGGAGGTGCATCTAAGTATTCTTATTCTGCCCCCTGGTGTCTTTCTTTACTTTTTTTTTCTTAGAACTTGGGACAGATTACTAAGATGGCTGCCACCACTTCACATCTCCAAGTGTCCTATGGGGTCAGGATACCTGTATCCTGACCCCTTATGTGTGTTTTTATTTATGTTTTCTCCCCTGGAGCCCGGCCAAAACTCTAAATGGGGGCCACAACTTTCTTTTCAGGTTGCAACCAGCCAATCAGAGCCTTGCTTTTTGCTTGGATACGATCTGCAGAGGATCCACGTCTCTAGATATCTATATTTTTTCCCTTTAATTACTCTGATACTACTGAACTGATTTACACTGAATCACAAAAAAAGAATGATCGGTGCACCAGGAGCTAGCTCCTGCCAAATTTGGTGCAGCTCAGTTCAGAGGTTCCGGCTGTAGCAGTGTCTAACGATTGCAAAATACGCATAGATATAGAATGAGGAAAAAGCATTTAATTGCAAATGCTACAGTGAGATGTCATGACTGATTTAATACGTGGGCTAATGCAGCACATGGTGAGGGTGCGAGTCATAGTTACCTTAGGGCACAAGTTATAGTTTCTTGAGATAAGTGTAACTATAACTGCTGAATTTCTATGGTTTTGTGTGTGCAAAATCTTAACCCAAATATAAACATCCCTGTAACCTTTGGTTTTTATGTGAATTTTTAAGGTTTTTTAATACTATTTCCTAACTAGAACGTCCTTGTAGCTTTGCTGTTTTCAGTGAATTTCTAGGTTTTTTAAAATGTAAAGTAATATTTAATTACATATGTTAATCCAACTGACCCGCGCATGCCCTTCAGTCATGCGTGGCGGGGTGTTGGCCGCACCACCTGTATGCAGTCAACCCCAAGCTGCGCACGGCTTTTGGCAGTAAGCTGCAGGGCGTTGGCCGCAGAACCTGGCTTGGGGCCAGGCCCTTAGCCACCCCCCTCAACCCTCCTGCATGCAACCAACCCCACAATGTGTATGGCCTTCAGCTGCGCACAGCAGGGGATGGCCCACAGGCCCTGTGGCCAAATCTCCAAAAGAAGTCAACCCACAGGCCCCCTCACCAGGCCTCTTCTTGTCCGCGAACCCCTTCCCATTGGACCATCAGCATATTTAACGCAGGGGGGCACGCAGTCTCTCCCCAGGCCAAATCAGCCCTGTGGACAACATCCCTCTGTGGTCCTTCACTAAATTTATTGAAGGGGGGAGAGGGGGACCCTTGCAGCCCAAGCCAGCTCCGCAGTCTCTAGCAGGAGTTGGCATTGTTCCCTGCTGTAGGGAGAAGCTAAAAATGCTGCTCCCTGCTGGCGTGAGGAAGCAGGCAGGGAAACAAATGAAGTCTGCTCCCAGCGGGTGGAAGAAGACATAGGGGGTAATTCTGACTCCCGTGGGCAGCGGAAGCCGCCCGCCTGGCGGGAACCGCCAGAAGACCGTACCGCGGTCAAAAGACCGCGGCGGGCATTTTGACTTTCCCGCTGGGCTGGCGGGCGACCGCCAAAAGGCCGCCCGCCCAGCGTGAAAGCCACAGCAACGATGAAGCCGGCTTCGAATGGAGCAAGCGGAGTTGCTGGTGTGCGACGGGTGCAGTTGCACCCGTCGCGATTTTCAGTGTCTGCTTTGCAGATACTGAAAATCTTAATGGGGCCCCCAGGGGCCCCACGACACCCGTTCCCGCCATCCTGTTTCTGGCGGTGAAAACCGCCAGAAACAGGATGGCGGGAAGGGGGTCGGAATCCCCATGGCGGCGCTGCTTGCAGCGCCGCCGTGGAGGATTCCCTGGGGCAGGGGAAAACCGGCGGGAAACCGCCGGTTTCCCTTTTCTGACCGCGGCTTTACCGCCGCGGTCAGAATATCCCCTGAAGCACCGCCAGCCTGTTGGCGGTGCTTTCGCGGTTGTTGGCCCTGGCGGTCCATGACCGCCAGGGTCAGAATGACCCCCTTAGTGTTTAATCCCACTTGACGTGAGTTTTGAAATTAGTCCTGCCAAGCGAGAGCAAACACAGGTTTCCCTGCCAGTGCAGGCAGGGGCACACAGATCCAGGACTGAGCAGGTGTTAATTAGGACTCTGCTACACTTACTTGCACTACCACTTTGAGGTAAATCAGCCCTTCCAGGTGCCACAATGTTGGGCCCTTTCTTTTGTCTATAATCCTACACTGACACAAAAACGTATTCAGCTGTTGGCCTAGCTAGGAATGTGGGTGCTAAGAAAAGGAAAACCCTTTCGAGAATCCTCAAAACAATTGTTACTGTATGTAGTCTCAGGCTAAGGATTGAAGGCCCAAAGATAAGCAGTCACTCTCCCTACGTTAAACCTTTCCAAGGCAGAGTTAGCCTTGTACCCAAACAGTTATTTTTCAATCAAGGGGCATGTCTGTGAGACTTGCCTTAACCTCATTGGAAAAACCAGTTGATCAGAGCCATCCACGCATTCACAGGGCTACATAATTGCCCATGGACCTGGCCAGAGAATCCACTGTATCCAGGCCAGCCCTAATAATCTGCTTCAAGACATCCTGCCCGTCTATTACCTCCAGAAATTGTCTTTCGGGTGGTCTAGAAGACTCTGAACCACCATATGCACCATCTACCATAAAGCAGCAGTACCTCTGGCAAGCAGGCAGGTCAAATGCATTGAACTGAGAGCAAATCTGCAGTCAGAGAAAACTTTCTTGCCAACAGCCCGCGATTATTTGGACTCTGTGGGGCCTTTGGGAATGCCCCCGGACGTTCATCTGTACAGGACAAAGTCTGCAACACCAGACTTTTTGATGAAGGTTGGGCAAAGAAGGCAAGGGGCTTTGGGACGGACCTTGACCCCCTGACCATAAGCCTATTCACAGCTGGGACAGAGGTGGGTCTGTTCCAAGCAGATTTGATGGGCTCCACTAAAGCATCACTAATAAGAGGTAGAGATTCTGACTCAGCCAAGACAGGCTGCAAGACCTCAGTCACTCATGGTGTCCACTGTAGACAGGGGCCTTTCTAAGGCCTCTTCTGTGTGCCTCCGAATTTCATGGAAAAAAGTAACTTCCAGAGGAACAGGCCCTTTTATCTTAATCTCAGGAGATGTATCCAGATTACTAGCATTCCCCAGATCCAGATAATTTGCAATGTCTGGGTTTAGGCAGAGCAGACAAATAATGTTTTGGAGAGTTGTCATCTTGAAGTACTTTGACATGAAGTACTGATATAAAGTGATAATAAGCTGCGTATCCACCATAACACCCCTTCCTTCTATAAGATAAGAAAGTGCAGGGGATAGGTGCATATCCATCACCCATAAATTAGTATAGGTTTGATATGTCCCATTCGGAGCAACAGCAGCACTACTTCCAGCAAAAGCTGTTAGGGGTGTTGCCTGATGCCATGATGCGATAGTTGCATACTGAGTAGATGGTGTGTTGTAAAACTGCAGACAGTAGCCGTGGCTCACAACAGAGAGCACCCACTGGTCTGAAGCTATATCCTTCCACTGAGGAAGGTATACCGTGATGTGTCCCTCCATCCCTAACAAGTGCTGAGGTGTCAGAGATATGGAATGTATGGAAGGTCATTGTTTTGATACAAAACTTCCCTTGTTTTGGACATCTCTGGGTTTACCAAGGTTACTGACACATAAACCACCTCTAGTGTATTGCTAGACTGATAAATCTTACTGAAAGCACTGGTGTGACTGGTACGGCCGGTAATGTGGCAAACCTGCTCCTTCTGCTGCAGACTGCTGATGATGAAACCCAGACTTTTCTATCTGCTTCTGGAGTGCTCCCATGGCCTTTGCAGTGTCTATGTCCTTACCACCCTCCCCCCTCCCCCCCCCCCCCCATGAGTCAACCTGTGGCCCGAAGAAATATATGCCATCAGATGGCATGCCCCTGAGGCGCTGCAGCACAGAAAGTGGCCTCTGAACTAAGCATGATGGTGCAGCTGGATGCTGCTGTTTGTCTTGTAGGAATCAGTTTGAGTGACATCAACAGCGCCCTGGATGTTGACTTTAAACATTATTCCCTAACCACTTCCTGTAAGCCTTGGGAAGGATCTTAAACTTCACAATTGTCTCCCACTGGTGTCTGTAATAACTGGAAAGAAGGCCAAGTGATCTGGCAAATCACCACTCTACGGCATCCGCCACAACATCTTTTCTCTTACTCTCCTTATTAAGCTAAGAATTATTCCAGGTACTCTGCACAAATGAACTTTTCAAGCAGTGTGGGCAACAAGGGAACAGGAAGAACATGACCATGAATAAAAATGGCATAAGCTGAGCAGCTTTGTTTTTTCTTCTCCATCCTGGTTGTGACCACTTGCGCTGTCAAAGTGTCCTTGAATCCTTCAGTGGGGAATTTCACTGTGGTTTTCGGTAAAGCACACCCTGCTTCATTTTTTAGAGTCTCAACAAGGAAGCCAAGGCAGTTCAGGGGTCAATGCATTGTGCTCTTGCTGCCATTTTGTGTTCTGAGCCGAGGACCTGTCGAGATACAGGCTCAGAGAAAAGATGCTCTGTGTGAGGAGTGTGTAACCCCATAGGCATGATCTTTATACTGGGAGTAGGTGTAAAAGAGGGTCCTAAAAGAAGATTTCTCTCTAAAGACGGGAGACGTTAGATGTCACATATTTGCGACTCCACTCTTGGATCTGCCCTCTGCACCTCTAGATTACGTTTCTTCAGCAGCTTAGTCACCAGTTCTGGTCAGTGGCTCTAAAAACCTTTAGCACTGCATCATGTAACGCACCCACCACCTATCTCTTCCGTACCAAAAGGCTATACAGGCTAGATGGACAGGCTCCTCATCATCCCTCGGCAGGCAGGAGTGTGTTATCCACATGAACACCAACCCCGGTCATTCTCATATGACATTATCCCATAAGCCCTGGTACAATTCTACTTTGAAGCTGATGTCAATGATCCCATGATGTCCACAGAAATGTAAAGTTGGCTTTCAGGTATTTCTGCATCAAGTTTCTGGGGGTCATGGCTTGGAGCCCTGGCAAGATGGCAGCTCCCTAGTGAGCTCCAGCGAGCTCTTCGATTACCATTATGTATCTGCCCTATGTATTTGGTAATAATGTCCTTAAACATACTGGGGAATTGAATAAGTGTCAGTGCATCTAAAAACCGGACCAGCAATCCCACCTTTAGAAACATTCAACTTTTAAATCTATTGCGCTCTAACTCGAGAGGTTGGGCCTGTTGTATATATTTGGATACGCAGCCCTATACATGGAGTGCGGAGTTGGTTGTTGGCTGCTCTAATGATCAGACCAGTTAGCTTGGTGCTCTCCACCTCAGCACATGCAAGTGTGTTCATGGACACAGGTGCTTACTGATTTGGTACATCAACCACCAAAGAAATAAGCAGTTACACACTACTTTCTGCTATTCATCTGAAGCACAACTGGTTAGTGAAGCCCCCTGATGCTTAGTGTCAGATTTTGTTCGGGGATGCAGAGTACATGTAGCAATGGCCAAACACACAGATCAACAACTGCCCACCTCTGTCATAGTCCTTTGTGAATCTGTGCCACACTGTTTACTGTAGCGATCGGCATCCATGCTCTCTCCCTTTATGTCCAGCATTGCCTTGAAAAGGGCTGTTCAGACATCTGGCTTTATCAATTCTCTGCTCAGTTCTCCAACCCAGCCTTCATATCCAGAGTAATACAAGTTGTATCTCTCTCAGAGGAGACCTATCATTATCAGTAAATTCTTGGCCTCTCCTCCCTTCTTGAGTATGTGAGCAGGAAAGTTCATAGTCACTCACCTACTGTATTAGAAGGTGTTTATGTTGTATCTGCACTCCCAGCCTCCAACTACTGAGCACGTTACTTTAATGCCTCAGATTTAAGTTCCTACTATGCCTGATCTTGGGGTAACGTACTTCCCTTTTCCAGCGGGTGACAATTTGGGTGACTCTCTTCTTCACAATGGCATTTGCTCAGGTACCCTACATTGCCAGTTCAACTGCCTACACAGCCATACTCAGGAGCTATACTGCAGGATTATTCAAGGCCCACTACTGCAGCCACTATATCAGATATGAAGGATCATAACAATAAAGAGTTCAAAGCCAGCCTCAAGAGAATAAAACAGATGATCTGCACCCTAAATCACCAATAAAGAACAAACCTGAGAATAGAATTGCTCTAGATACCATCCTCAAGAAATTGAAGTCAGTACATGACAATGCACAAAGTACAAAGGCTAACATGGACCTTCTTCCAGATAGCAGGATGATGGATTCAGGAAGGATTTAAAAGCACTAATGTCAGACTCAAAAGTATGGATCAAGGAGGAGCACCTTGGAAGACAATAGCAACCTTCAAGCTAATCAAATTTAAAGCTCAGACAAACTGATCACATACCTCAAGCGTGAAATCACAGACTTCGAGGATGGCAACAGGAGGCCCAAACTTTGCATTTTTGGCCTCCTAGAAAGAGTGGAGGATTTGGCGTGCTCGGCCATCGCCATTGTAGATACCGACAACACTGAACATCACATTTCCTCGGTATTTTGAGATAGAATGCGTTCATCGCGTTCCAAGTTTCAAATCTAAAAAAGTCTCATCTCCCAAACTGATGATCTTGAATCCTCTAAGCCATCAAGACTCAGATCTTGTGCTTGCTCACATGAGGAAAAATAAAGCCGTAATATGGAATGGAGCCAAAATTTCACAAATGTGTCTAGAAGAAAAGACTTTCTGGCACATAGGTTTATTCACCATTCTTTTGCTGGCCCTCAAAATTTAGGATCTTCTTAAATGGACACACAATTGGACACCTCTCTCAAGCCTTTCTCAGTAACAAAAGAGTCTGGTATGGATACTTAATACGCAAACCCTGGATCTTAACATTAAAATGCTGAGTACTAATATACTCTTTTACTGATCACATCAAGTCAATTTCACAAAGTCTGGTCTGACTCATGTATGTATTGTTCCCTACTGATACAACTTTAACAAATCATCTTGCATACCCAACGCTTCACCTGCGCCTTTTGGGTCTGCAGATACAGCGGTAAACACACCCGCACAATTTGCATGACATACACTCCATCATTGACTTGATGGTATGGATCTATTAGCCCTTAACCCTGTTCACAGGGTTGCAACTAACACACTACGGGCTGCATCTACCACATCACCCTCTTCCTATACAATGGTAGATGTAAAACAGGGATGGAGGTCAGATTTGCACCTCCGTACGCATATATCTTCATGAGGGGGTTGAAAAATATTGGTTGTAGCACTAGAAATCTGACAGACTCACAATGTTATTTTTTGGGCAAGATATAGCGAGGATATATTGATGATCTGACAAGGCCCAAGTACTCTTTTTCAGGAGTATATCTGCGAGTTATCCAAAAATGAATAGGGCATTACAGGGACTTCCTCTACATCCACAGAAGAAGCAACTGAATTCTTGGACCTCAAAATATATGTTGACAATAATAACTGCAGAGTTGTCCATATGGAAAAACAATAGCAGCGACCTCCATCTTACATGCTACAAGCTGTCCTCCCAAAAACACAATTCCCAATATCCCCAAGGGAGGGTTTCAAAGAACTAGAAGGAACTGTAGTAAAAGGGGGGCCTACAGGCGAAAAGCAGTGGAACTCACAGATCGCCTTAAAAGAAAAGGATATGATGAAAAATCAGACATCAAAATAATGCATGAAACAGAAAAAAATGTATAGAACCCTACTTCTGCAGGACACACCTGGAAAGTTAGCACAAGCAACAACTCTGATTTATCACTGAATACAATAATGGCCACCACCACATTCGCAAAATACCAAAACAACACTGACCACTTTTAAAATGCCACACACAACTACAGGATGAGATTGACTCTTTCCCACAAATGAGCTTCAGGACAGCACACAATTTGAAACAAAAACTATACATTTCGTTTTTTCAGGACAAGAGAAGGAAGGCCACTAACTTCTTGAAGTAACCTACTGGATTTTACACTTGTGTTCTATTACTGGGCTTGAATAAAACTATGAACTATATAATAATAAATGATCACAAAATCCAAATCTGGAACTGGATCAAATTCTAAAGTACCCATGTGGTATACAATATAGTTTGTCCATGCGGCAAAAACTACATTGAAAGCACAATTAGACCTTTAGAACACTGAATCCAAGAGCATTACCGCAACATACAAAAACAGAATTAGAAACAACCATTGGTTGAAGATTTTATGAAATTTCACCCGCATCAAAAAAACCTTCCTTTTTCAGGATTGTCAAAATTGAGTAGAAACCCCAGAGGAGGCGATACGGAAAACTGACTAGGTAAACGGGAAAGCACCATGATCATAAAATCATAAAATGTAATACAGTGAAAATGTGCTTAAATAAGGACACTGTGTTACAGAACTGGTTGTTATCATTCTCTGTCTCATACATGGGGAACTGAACTTTGAATTTGATGTTGGATAGGATAATTGCTATTAGATTTGTTTCCTTGCGTCTTTGTTATGCAATTTTCAGCTTGGTCCTGTATGGGCTACGGTCTCATGTTTTGTTTGGAGTATCAAAATTAGATTTAGGATGTTACACAAGGAGGGTAGGAGTATGCTAACTTTATTTACCAGCTTTAAATGAGGAAAGTCCATGAGGAGAATTAAATTCACATACTAAATAATCATTTTCAAGTAGTGAATAGGCAGAGTACGAATGCATAACAACCTATGATGCAATAAGGACTTAATCAGGTTTGTTTCTCTGAATTCTCTTATAAATTTGTTTGTTAACTCTCTTTACACAGGACCACTGATAAAAAAATAATGCAGGTATTATTAGTATTGTGGCAAAATACATGAAGCCTGTTCTTTTATTATTATAATAAACATAGGCAGTACCTCAGGTGTTTTTAAAATCGGTCTCCCAGCCCATTCCAAGATGCCGAGACCGAAGAACCTGATGGGTGCTTTCACTGAAATGAAAGCAGGACCAACCCAATTCGTACCGGTTAAAAATGGCTGCCTGCACAACACTGTACCTGATATGGTCAGCATGAGACGACAGAACCACAGAGACTACATACAATACTTCCCTATATCAGGAAGGACCAAATTGGGGGCCTCCTCTATAATTCAGGATTGTACTACAGATCCCACAGGTTCGTTTAATCAGGAGCTCATGTTGTTTCATTTTATCTGCAGCTCATGTCACTACTTAAATTCATGTAGGTGATAGAAGTCGGATCTAAACTCAGCCGGTACTGATGTGTCTTAAATAATGTCCAGTCATGTGTAGATGTGACCCTTGCTTCTACCCACTATAAATGTTGCTATTCTTGCAGCTAAGTAGCAAATTTCTTTTTTTTATTACTATAAATGCTGCATGGCTTATATACTTAAGTAGTGTGGTCTTACTGTGGACCGCAAAGGCTCAGGGTTTCTCGCTTTCCCATCCTTGCATGACTCTGGGGCAGGAAAGATACAGACTTGGCTTCTTTTAACCCGGTCGAAGCCGTATACTACCATAATTCCATGACCTAAGGGCCATTTCCCTGAATATTCAATTAACCCGACTTTAGCTGCACGAGTGATAGGTATCAAAGATTAATTCTGCATCACTGTTTTAAGAAGTCTCAGGCATCCAGACATTACTGTGCTAGTCATTTGTCTTGCACTTTATATTCGTGACACTGCATGAGAACAACTCATGTGCTTTTCGATATTAAAATAATTTTACAGAACATAAAATAAGAGTGTTAAACAGATTCTCAAATAAATGCTAATTAGGGGTTACAAGGTATTTGAACCTATATACAACATAAGACCAGCTTTTAAGTAACTTATGGTAGCATATATCCAGCCACTTATGGAACCCACTTTCTTGTTAGGACCATTATAAATCATCTACTCCTCCCCTCTTCACTATGCTTTTTCCTGATGTTTTCTAATTTAACAAATCTCGATGAATATAACATTTAACATCTAATTATGGTCTTATGGGCATGTTTTGTTCCCCATGGGGTTCTTTATGAAGCACAAGCATATTCATATAGGTCTTAAAAGCACTGGAAAACTTTAAAAGTCACTTCACACTATGGGGTGATCTGCATATGAGTAATAAAGAACTGAAGTGTGACTTTGTTCATTCTTTTCTAGACTTGAAAAAGCCCTGGCCTTGCAGGCACTTAAAAGGCGAAACAAGTGTTGGCTAACAGTACTCAACCTGATGTATCATTGCTATAAGTGCTTAACTTGAAATCAGGCAAATTAAACCAAGACTACCAGGGCTTTATCTGATGTACCACAGCTTCAAATGCTTAATTTGGATGAATTATGAGCATTAAAATAATTGTTGAAATATTGGAGCATAAATGAAGATTGATTTTTCCTAACGCATGATAAAACTGGATGCCTTGAACTCAAGTAACATTTGTAGTGTGACAACATCAAGGAAACACTCACCACATATAATAGACGCATAACATGTTTATCTTTCAACGTCTGTCCACATGGATCAGTCATTCAAATGTAACACTTTTGAAGTGATCAGGAGGGGTGGCACCAATTAACAGTAAGATTGCTCTGCCAATTCCATGATTTATGGCATACATGTTACATGCAAAAGATTACAGAAGTTCTGCTACTTCCTAGAACTAGGAGGGCATGAGTCAACAGAGCCACATCTAATGTATTAAAAAGTACTGCATGAGTTTAAGTATTTCAGACGTTACATATATGAGTATTTTTTTCTAATCTCCCATGGAGATTTTTCCTGATACTGGTACAAAGATGTACCCCTTCACTGTCCCACCAATTATACCTTGTTTAACTGAGTCAGCCCTTGATGCACTGGGGGCTTGTGGGTTGTCTATTGGGGTTTCATTGTTTTATCGCCTTTCTTTGCCCATCTAGGCTCTGTTCTCATCTCCCCTCTCTCTCTTTCTCATTCTTCCTTATCCCTCTATCATTCTGCCCCCTCTAAAACTGGGTGACTTACCAGCACATTGGGACTTGTTGTGGGATACCTATAGCTCTTTCGTACTATTTTAACACCAAACGGCATCTAATACCCATACCTTTTGATCCATGACTTCTACTGAGATTGTGTCACTTAACACGAAAAAGCTGGAGGCTCCCTCCACCCAGTTAAAAAAGGAAAGTTTGTGAGTACTGCAAGCATTAAGGGGGGACATAATCCTTCTGCATGACACAAAAATCACCCACAGGGAAGCATCATCTATGAGGACCAGTTGGGTGGAGGGCAGAGCTGGTTCAGGTGCAGTAGGTAAAAAGAATGATGTCATAACTTTTACTTATAAAACATCTGGCCCATCAATTGCTTCAAATGAGCAAGGTAAGAAGGCACACTGGCTCTTAATTAGACTAAAAAACGTTGAGAGTGAATTTTACACTCTAAACATTTATGACCCCAATACAGATAACCCACTATTTTGGATCTCTTTAAATTTAAAATGAGCACTCCTTCCACACGATGCACCCTTCGTTTGTGGGGGTGACTTTAACCATCCCAGGGATCCAATACTTGACACACTCTTCCTCTACGTTTAGGCCACCCAAAGTGTATAAATCCACATGGAATCTTTATAACCATATATTCAATGTTGTGTGGAGACTATGTATTCCTGAAGTCTGTTACTTCACATTAATTTCTCCCTCTTACTTTAGTTATTTGTGCATTGGCTATATCCTTACTGGCACTACTGTCTTACAGCGTGTGATGCATTGATCGAACCAATGTCACAACTTGCTGCTGTAATGATAACTCTCCTGAACACTCCTGCTCCAAGTAAATTCAACGCTTGATGCTTTAACTGTGAGCTACTTGAAGATGCAACAGAAATTAAAACAATAGCGAAGGTGTTGGAACTATTCATTAAGGAGAACACAATAGATCACCTCACCAGCTACCCTATGGCATAGCCAAAAATAATAAACAAGAAGTCTAGCTATGAGCAGACTAGTTAAGGAAAGAAAGAGGTAAAACGTTCAATGTAAGTCTTAAATGTCAAAATCAAAGCAGTAAAAACAAAAAGGAGACCAGTCTTCAACAAGTAGCTCATGAGCTACTGGTTGCTCTCATACTATGAGTAAGTAACTATCATTAGAAGCTTTTGCTTGTTTGAATTAATATACATATACCAAAATTGAAAAGTGTGTATTCTGAGATGAACATGAACGTATTTTCAGAACTCATAAGCTGATGTTTGGAAACAAAATAGTCAAATTAGCAAAATATATTTTTAGAGAAAAATCAGGTGGCACTGAGGAGACTAAATACTATTTATACATTGGTGGCAGGGGCATTACATACATTTGTATTAATTACTCGTTTAGAGGCATTCCTAACTGCCAAAGCCTTTCTAACATTGTTTCTGGTAACCATGCCCGAAGCAGTGGCTTGATTACTTCTGGTAATCCTGCATATGATTGTCACTAAGGTAGTCTTGTTTGATGTGGCCACTAGGACTAATATCACAGATATATTAGCCCCAAGAGATCATTTTCATTGATCATAATTAGCTCTCATTATAGAAAAGGTTGGAGACCTCTGACAAAGACAAACTAAAAATCCCATGCTCCTAGATGAGCTCTAACTCTTTACATATGAATACAACAAAACCATTAGCAAATGCTCCCACCTATCACACCTATGGGTTCATGCTCAGAAAGCTTAAAATAAAAAAAACAAAATGAAAAAACTACTATATCTTAATGAAGCTGGCAAGTTGCTGCCTGGTTATTTAAAATTGAAAAATAAATACATCTTTACTAATATCAAGAATAAGAATGGCTCTATTAAAACTAAAATGAAGGAAATAATCATCTTAAAAAAAAAACAAAAAAAAACAAAAAAAAAACATGTATGTTTTTATTATTTGGGTCATCGGTACATCGTTACAAACAAACCTTTCTACACAGTCTAAAAGATAATTTACAATCTAACTTTATCTCCGACACCAAAAGAGCAACTCTAAATAAACCCATCACACAATAGAAAATTAAAGAAGCAACCAGATCAATCTCAAGACCCCAGACCCAGATGGGTTACCCATTACTTGAATAAACCCATGTGAGATTAAATCTTTACCCCCTTCAAGGCAAACCTGAACCATTTTGCCAATACAAAAGGTTATTGATGGCCACCACAACAATATGAGTGGTCCGGAAAGAATGTCAAAATCATTCAGATCTTCATGCTCCAAGAGGGACCTGAAAGGTTGTTCACTTTCTCATTATTCCCTTTCGCCTTTGATAATCTGCAATAATTCCTAAACAGCTCTACAGACACAAACAGTGTTGGTTTTAAATCGGTTCAACTTAAAACAGAGGCTTACACTGACAACATACTCATATTCTTTGAAAGTGCAGATGCTGCAATCCCTACAGTTCAAGATATTGTACAATGCTTTCCTAGAATTTCATGCTACATTTAAATATAGAAAAAAGCGAAGTCCTTCCTTTGACTGTACAAGGTCTCCTCTTGTGTAAAGGCAATTCTGGTCTCGAGTGGAGCACAAATGATTAAATACCTTGGAGTGTGGATCTCCAAAGACTTTGATAAAATATAATGAAACAAAAACCCAAGATAAAACAATGGCAAAGCCAATAGGTCTCACCTATGCAAGTACTATTGGCTTTGCCAATGTATTTTAGCCACGTTGTACACCACCGTGTCCACTGTTCATCATGGCTAAAAGTTAATGGTGTGGTGTAGCGTAGTGTGTTGCAGCGTGGCATAGCATAGAGCATCAGAGTGGTGTGGAATAGAGCGAGTAGAGTGTTGTAGAGTGCAGTGGCATAAAGTGGAGTAAAGAAAGGTATAGTGGTGTATAGGGAGTAGAGTGGAGTAGTGTTGTAAAGTGGCAGAGCAAAGTAGATACAGTGGAGTTTCAGAGTGGAGTAGTGTAGTAGAGGGAAATGGCATAGAGTAGAGTATCGTGGAGTGGAGTGACGTAGTAGTGTGTCGTAGAACAGAGTGGAGTAAAGTGACATTAAATGGCATAGAGGGAGCTGCATAAAGCATCGCAGAGTGGCATAGCGTGGCACAGAGTGTAATGGAGTAGAGTGTCAGAATGGAGTATTGTGGAGTGGAGTGTCGCAGGGTGAAATCGAGTGGCTTACAGTGAAGTGGCATGAAGTGGTATAGAGTAGAGTGGTGCAAGGTAAAGTGGAGTGGTGCACGGTAGAGTGGAAAAGAGGGTAGTGGCGTAGGTTTCAGTGGTATACCGTTGAGTGGAATACAGTGCAGTGTCAGAGTGCAGTGGTGCAGAGTAGATTAGAGTGGCATACGGTGGTGGTGGTGTAGAGTGCAGTGGCAGAGTACAGTGGTGCAGAGTAGAGTGGTGAGAGAGGAGTGCTGCAGAGTTGATGGTTGTATATTACAGAGAGCAGTAGACTAGAGTGCAGTGGTGCCAAGTAGAACTTAATAGCAGAGTGTTGTAGAGTACAATGGCTTAGAGTGCAGTGGTGCACAGTGGACTGGCATAGAGTAATGTAGAGTAAAGCAGCATAGAGTGCAGTGGTGCACAGTGGACTGGCATAGAGTGCTGTAGAGTATAGCGGCATAGAGTGCAGTAGTGCAGTGTAGATTGGTGTAGAGTTCAGTGGAGTAGAGTGTTGTAGAGTACAGTATAGTGCCGTACAGTGTAGTGGTGTAGTGTGCAGTGGTTTAGAGCAGAGTGGCGTAGGTTGGAATGGCGCAGAGTGGAGTGGCGAAGTGTAGATTGTTTCAGATTAGAGTGAAGTGGTGCGGAGTGGTGAAGGGACGAGTGCAGTGCCATGGACCATCGTGGCAGAGTGCAGTGACAGAGTGGTGCACAGTGCAGTGGTGCAGAGTAGATTAGATTAGACTGGAGTACAGGGGATTGGCGCAGACTGCGTAGAGGGCGTTGGCAAAGAGTGCAGTGTTGCAGAGTGAAGTAGTGCAGACCAGAGCAGAGTGGCCTAGAGTGGAGCTGCCTAGACTGGAGTGGCCTAGAGTGCATTGGCATAGAGTAGAGTGGCATAGAGTGCAGGGGTGTAGAGTGCAGTGGCTTTGAGCGGTGTAGAGTTGAGTGAAGTACGATAAAGTGGAGGATGCGTGGTGTGGGAGCACACTGCCGTTACAGACAACACATCTTCAATTGAAATGAGCATTACATTTGCACAGGCATACAGTTTCTCTGATAAGTGTATATAGCACACAAATGACAATGTGAGGAAATGTCAAGCTAGCCTGGCTGATGAAGGGTGATACCCTGAAACAGGTCCCAGGATGCTTGTTTCCGGTCCAGGGAGGATGTGGCTTGGCTGTTCGGGCTGGACTATTCCCATGCGGAACAGGGTCAAGACTGATTTGAATATGGCTGGGTCCAATCTGGGGTGGCATAGTGAGCAAAAGAACAACGGATTAAACCCAGATCTGTGACTGAGGGCAAGTGTTTGCATTGTTCAGCAGTCCGTCCATCATCCCTTTTGTGTTGCTAAAGTTGCCCTAAATGGGAAGGGTATGCCCAGACGTGGGTTCCGTGCTCACCGCCACTGGATTCAAGCTAGCCTGGCTGATGAAGGGTGATACCCTGAAACCGGTCTCAGGATGCTTGTTTCCGGTCCAGGGAGGACCTTGCTTGGCAGTCCAGGCTAGACTGTTCCCATGAGGAACATGGTAAAGACTGACTTGCATATGACTGGGTCCAAACTGGGGTGGCATAGTGAGCAAAAGAATGATGGATTAAACCCAGATCTGTGACTGGGGGTGAGTGTTTGCATTGTTCAGCAGTCCGTCCATCATCCTTTTGTGTTGCTGGAAATGTCATCACCTAGTAATTTGTTTTGATTGATTCCACCACACATCAGAATTACCAAAATAAAGTGCTTGATTAGTGCTTTCCTAATTCTGATGTATTCTTAAATACCTGCATGATTCATTTACAGACAATTACATTTTGTTGTGTGCTAGAAAAAAATAACATCGTAGAGGCTTCCTCCAGCACACCCCCAGTAGCTGGCATGATCGTCACATAAATCCTCATGATCGTCACATAAATCCTCTCACTTTGAAGTCAGAGAAAGAAAAGTAAGCACCAAGCTCCCTAAGAAGAAACAGCCTGACATTTGACCTCTGTCTTTGAATGAACAGTAAATGTGACAAGGTAAGAACAAAATATAAAGTCCTGTGTACAGAAGCTGAACACTGGTGGAAGGGTAAAGTAAACAAGGGATGCTCTATGGGAGGGACAAACTCAAGCTGGACAGCCTAAAACAAATAAAGCTGCACAGTCTGGTAGCCTTGAACCTAATTAAAGATCTTTTAAACTCATAGTCTCTCAAACATATTGTGGAGGTTTAGACTGGAACCTTCAAAAATTATGATCTCGCCCTTGGTCAACTTTATTGCTAGCATGCTTCCTGTACGCTTTCAGAATCATTTCTTCTCAGTAGACAAAATCACTTCAGCATTCTTAATGAATAATAAAAAGGCTAGAATTTCTAATAAAAACTGAGATTAAAATGAAGGAGAACGTAACCTGCCTAACTACTTAACTATCAAATTGCTTATACAGCCTCTCTAGGAGCACAATGGTTCCTTGAAACGCCTCCTTTCGAAAGTTATATGGGCTAGATATAAAAGGAATTTGCCTCTCCATGCCATATAACTGCACTCATAATGATGTCCCGATTCAAAGCTCTACACTCAAAATAAATGAATACATTCTAACAACACTACCAAGGCTATCATCCAGGTTGACAAAAAAAAATCTTGACATCTTAAAATGTAACCTTCTATCCTTCTGAAACAGTAAAAGAACTGAACTTGATTTGCTATCTGTAATGGGTACAAGTGGGCAGAAAAAGGTATTTCATTATTTCTTTATTCTGGTTCCAGACCTGTCTTTTTGCTGAATTTCAACAACTGAAAAACCCATTTAATTTGGATTTTCATATATTTTTAAAAATAAAGGAGATGACTTGCAAAACTACGGGGAACAAGTTGCAGCTAGGTATCTAACATTATTAAAAAACATATCATACTGAATTTTCCCACAGAGATTCTGGGCCCAATTAACTTCCACAACTTCTCCTTATCAAATAAAATAAGCCTTTCTAAATCTCCTATTAACCGCTGTTGTCAAGCAGAAACTACTGGATTGGAAACCTGCCAATCATATCTCACTCCACACTTGGTAGGCCTGGGTGACCTACATCCTGCAGGCACATATCTCACCAAATCATTTGCAGGCCTCTAACAGAATGACTACCATTATATGTTATCCACCTGATAACATAGCTGAACATGATTCCTGTTTATAGTCCACCCAACGTATTAGCTTTTCTCTTTCACAAAGGATTCTTGTGTCCATGCTTTTTGTTAATGCTATCTTTCCCTTTCTCCCCTTTACGTCACTCCACAGTACTTCTCGATATTGTTTACCCTTTTATCTGCTTTTCTTTTCTTATTTCCTCTTTACTTTATTAGGGTCTCCAAGTCAACCTGTATGTAAGATATTAACATTACCCCATATCAATTTTCTGATTACCAGCATACATTAGTAAACTTAAATCATAACTCATTTTATCTGTTCATCTCATACTAATTCACAGGATTTGCATTCTAGTTGTATTTTAACCCGTCACAATGGAACCAATGTATGATTAAATGTTATTGTGGTAATTAACAAGTAAAATCCCTACTTGCATATGTATATACTGTACTGAGCGCTCTAAGTTACACTTGAACCAGATGGCAGAAAAAAAGACAACCTAAGGTGAAGTCTGTGCCCTGGTGCTTTGCAGGTTCCAGGGACGGTATCACTAGTGTCACCTCCAAAGACAATTGTCAGAGAACTTGCAACACCCATGCCCAACACCAGGTGGCAGAAGTAAGAAGCACATGCTGCAAACTTCCACACAGCTGATAATACTCATGAATGGTGAAATCTGTTGGTCATAACTAACAAACGCTGTTGGTAGTAGGGGCATGCCTACTGAATGTGACAAACTTGTTTTTTGGATTCTTTCTGCTGTCTTTCTTTTATTTTATGTATTGGGTATAAAGGGTCAAAACAATGGTCATTACCCAGTTGAGGTCATAATTTGCTTCTTCTGTATCCCTTTCGTACATATCTAAGGATGACCGAATAAACTGGCACATTCAACTGAAAAGGAGGGGAGGATGGGGTTAGGGCAAGAAATAATTGATATGATGAAGATACAACATTTAAAAGATTGAGAAGGGCTGTGTGACCACAAAAAGGTGAACTGAAATTAAAAGTTATGCTAACATTTTAGTGCACGCTGCAGTCCTCATTCTGCAGCTACATGGGATTTGAATACTGGCCCCTGAAATGTGAATTTTTAAAACTTGCGTTTGTAGAAGCCTCATTTTAGAGTAAATATTTTTAAGTCCAATTGTGTTTTTCTCTTTCAAATAAAGCAATGCTGCACCTGAATGTTAGAGGCCACAATTTAAGACCAAATGGCTTTATTGAAGAACTTCTCGAATTGGGTATAAATGTGTGGGTGTCTTCTAATGCTAAGGAGATTTCTATTCGATTATTTTTCTGTGATTATCACTTTCTTAATAAATATGTTTGGCAGACTCATCTCTAAATAAAGAACGAATGACTGTTTCTCTGTAAGCCCCAAGTATATTGTACTGTATGCATCACACAAGATGGACACATTTGGTTATGCTTTATCTCATAGGGACTTTATCTCACAGCAGATTCCTCACTTTACAATATTCCCCAGGCATCAGACTGTTTCCAGAAAATCTTCACAGCAGCTCCGCATGCTGGTAGGTGGTGTTGATCAGCTCTCTGTCAATGCTGTCCATGCGGGAAGTGACTTTGCGACGCCTTCATAAGCGCCATCCCCAACACAATAATGTACTAGTTGTGACCAGTGTGCAGAATCTTGTGGGACATTGTGGGAAAGAGCCCAGTTCACAGAGCGGGGATGAAGGAAGGGTCGGTGAGGAAACTGAGGTTAGATTGTCTGTACAAAATAAGGCGTTACCAAATGTAAATAACTTTTCATATGATAGAGCCTTCTAACTGAAGATTCTTCACCTTAGAATAGATACCCTAGCAACCCCTCCGTGGAGGTGGGACTGCAAACTGGCTACACCAAAAATCCTAATCCAAACAGGCGAAATGCCCGTCACGCTGGACCTGGTTGTCAAGGTAGTAATGTTTGGAAAATGAGTGCAGTGATGCCAACATGGCTGTCTGACAAATGTACAGGACAGGGACACCGCACACTAACATAGTAGTGGCAGCCTTTGCCCTGATGGAGTGGGCATGCAATCTTTCAGATAGTTGAGCCAGTGCGTAGTAGGGTTTGGTACTAAGCACAATCCACTGGAAGATGGTGTGCTTTTGAACAGCCATGCCCTTCTTTACCCCTGGAAGCCCAATAAAGAGCTGGTCGTCCACAGTGTAGAGTTTAGTGCAATCAATTTTAAAAGGAGAGAGCTCATTTAGGGTCTAGGCAATGCAGCCTCTCCTTTTCCCTGGAAGAGTGAGGCTAGGCTTAGAAAGCGGCAGAGTGATACTCTGGCCAACATGGAAGAGGATGACCACTTTTGGGAGGAAAGAGGCACATGTTCTAAGGACCAGCTTGTCTGGAAAAAACACAGTGTGTGGAGGGTTCACTGACACAGCTTGAAGCTTGTTAACCATCTTGGCCGATGTAACGGCCACCAGAAAAGCAGTCTTGATGTAAGGAGCCATTAAGGTCAAGAATGGAGCAGTTCAAAAGGAGTACACATTAGAAACGACAAAACACAGCTTAGATACCATTGGGGCATCACAAGTAAAGCAGTAGAAAAAGATAAAAAGATGATGTACACCTTTTAGTAAACAAATCACAACTGGTGGTTTAACCCCTTTGCTTAAAAAAAAAAAAAGGGGGAAAAAAGGGCTGCAGAAGTCGTCTTGCGTTTTTCCCCCCTGAAAATGGCATCAACAAAGGGTTTGCCGTGCCAAAATCACCAGCTTGCAGAAACAGGCTGACTTAAATCAGAAAACCCCATTTTCAACACAATTTTGGCATTTTACTGGGGCATACCCCTTTTTTATTTAACTATTTTTTGTGCATTTAGCCTCCTTACAGTTAGTGACAGAAATGGGTGTGAAACCAATGCTGGATCCCCAGACAGCTAAACATTTCTGAAAAGTAGACAAAATTCTGAATTCAGCAAGGGGTCATTTGTGTAGATCCTACAAGGTTTTCCGACAGAAAATAACAGCTGAAATAAAGAAAAATATTGAACTTGAGGTGAAAAAAACAGCCATTTTTCTCCATATTTTACTCTGTAACTTTTTCCTGCGATGTCAGATTTTTGAAAGCAATATACTGCTACGTCTGCTGTACTCTTCTGGTTGCAAGGATATATAGAGCTTGTAGGTTCGTCAAGAACCCTATGTACCCAGAGTCAATAAATGAGCTGCACCTCGCAATGGGTTTTCATTTTATACCGGGTATACAGCAATTCTTTTGCTGACATATAAAGAGTGAAAAATACGTATCAAGAAAACCTTTGTATTTACAAAATGGGCACAAGATAAGGTATTGAGAAGCAGTGGTTATTTGCACATCTCATAATTCCGTGGTGCCCATACTAGCATGTGAATTACATGTAATTTCTCAAATAGACGTCTTTTTTACACAGTCTTACATTTGGAAGGAAAAAATGTAGAGAAAGACAAGGGGCAATAACACTTTTTTTGCTATTCTGTGTTCCCCCAAGTCCTCCGATAAAAATGGTACCTCACTTGCATGGGTAGGCCTAATGGTCGCGACAGGAAACGCAACATGGACACATCACATTTTCTCAAAGAAAACCAAGCTGTTTTTTGCAAAGTGCCAAGCTGTGGATTTTGGCCTCTAGCTCAGGCGGCACTTAGGGAAACCTACAAATCTGTGAATTTTTTTTAAACTAGACACCTAGGGGAATCCAGGATGGGGTGACTTGTGGGGCTCTCACCAGGTTCTGTTACCCAGAATCCTTTGCAAACCTCAAAATTTGGCCCAAAGAAATTAAAAAAACACTTTTTCCTCACATTTTGGTGACAGAAAGTTCTGGAATGTGAGAGGAGCCACAAATTTTCTTCCACCCAGCATTCCCCCAAGTCTCCCAATAAAAATGGTACCTCACTTGTGTGGGTAGGCCTAGTACCTGTGAAAGGAAATGCCCCAAAACACTATCTGGACACACCAAAATAATCAAATACAAAACTATCTGTTTTTGCAAGGGGAGATCCAAAGACTCTGGTCTCTGGCGGAGTCTCTCCTTCACATCAGTTTGTTAGAGCTCAGAGCAGTCTGTCTGGCACTGAAAGCCTTTCCAAGATGGCCAACCCAACCCAGAAGTGACGCATTGGTCACCACTGTGCGATCTGGGCAGGTAACGGAGAAGAGTCTGCTGTTAACTCAATCACTGTTCATCAGCCACAATGGCAGCTGCCTCCAATATCTAGACCAGGTCGAAGAGATTCCCCCGATGCTGCTGCCACTGGGGCTTCAGGTTCCACTGCAGAGCCCGCATATGCGAGCAGGCATGTATTACGAGCAGGATGCAGAAGGCCATGAGCCCCAGCAGCCTTGGAGTCAGTCTCACCAAAATCCAGGATACAGGGTGAAATATTAGTATCATAACTTCAATATCCTGGACTCAATGCTCTGGAGGGCAGGCCCGAAACTGCACTGTGTCCAGAATGGCTCCAATGAAAGGGAGGGGCTGGGAAGGAGGCAGGTGCAATTTCGGCATGCTGATAGAAAACCCCAGAGCATACAGGCGATCTGTCATAGTCTAGAGGTGGGAAACAGCTCTTGGGACAGGCTCGCCTTTAACAGGCAGCTGTTGAGATAGGAGAGACTGGAACCTCCCACCTCCACTTATGTGCAGCAACAACTGACGGGGCACAGTCTCCAGTCCACACCAAATGGCGAATTAAGCTGCATCCCTGCTGTCCGGTAAGACTTGGTTGAGGATGGCACTGCCCTCATCAAGCACCATGGGAAGCAGCTGCACAAAAAAATCCCACCACGCATTGAAGTAGCAGCTCATGAGAAATGAGGAGTTCACCTACAACAATGCAAGGCTGTTGGAAGAAAAGGGAAAATGTTACTTACCAAGTAAGCATCTGCTCGTGGCATGTAGTGCTGTAGATTCAAATGCTAAGTGAAAGAAGCTGGTCTGGTGTGTGGTGACTCCCTATGGTGTTATCACCTTATACCAGGTCCAGGTATCCCCTATTAGTGAGGTGTAGTCAGTATCTAGGAAGCCAAGGCTCTCTAGAGGTAGCTGTGGATGAGCAGCCACGACTTATCTAGGAGACATGCAAAGCTTGTGCAATACCACTATATTCACACAGCACTCACATTCATGACAGAACCACACAGTGTTACAAAAATAAAAGGTACTTTATTATGGCAACACAAATACCAAAATACTATGTAGGCAATATCCCAACTGGAGACAAGTAAACACACTATTATATACACATTAGGAGTCAGTTATTAGCATAAAAGGCAACAGAAAACAATGGAAATTACTGAAGGCCTGGTGGTGGGGGGGCGGGGGGAGGGACCAAACGATATACTAAGAAAGTAGAATGCGAAAGTCGCGCCCCCACCCAAGGAAGTGGAATCGGTAGAGGAGAGCTGGAGGAACTAGGAACCCCAAAAGGTAAGTACCAGAGTGCCCCCCAGCGACCCTGAGACAAGAGCTAAGTACCTGGTTCTCCCCAAACCCACCCAAAGGACTTCAGAAAAGGATAATGCAAGGCCCAGAGAAGACTGAAAGAAACCAAAGGTGGATCATGGAAAAGAAATACCTGTAAAAGAAGGGGACCAAGTTCAGTTCACGCTGGAGTGTCCGTGGATGCAGGACCAGGTCGACGATGAACGAAGACGGTCAGCAGTGCAGTACTGGAGCAGCTGAAAAGTTTCTGAAGTGATGCAGTCAATGTTCCACGCCGGAAGAAGAATTGTAGTCAGTCAGTGGTGTGGAAAAACTACCAACAAGCCTTGGCAAAGGCAAATGGTGTGGATGAAATGTGGAGCTGCAGTGGACCAGCAAGGTCTCAACCCACAGAGGGGAGTCATAAGTGACCCTCACCAGTCAGGAGAGTCACTGGAAGAGGAGGCAGCCCCCACAAGCGACCCACAGGCAGCAAGCACAGGAGTCGCGATAGGGTCCACGCAGCACACCTTGGAAGGAGTCCAACATTGCTGGAGAAGCACACAGAGGGCTGTGCGTTGCCTGGAAGAGTGCTGAGGGCTGGGGCTACAATAAGCCTAAAGATCCCTAGGAGGAGATGCCAATAAGCCTGGGGAGCTGCAAGAGACGCAGTGCATGGGGATACTGCCCTGAGTGGAAAGGCAAGGACTTACAGTCTCCAAAGTTGGACAGCTGGTAAAGAGGACCAAGGGGACCACTCCAGACCAGCACCCGTGATGCAGGATCCACATAGCTCTGGAATAGAGGAGATCCACGCAGCCAGTCGCCGTTGCAGTTATTGCCTGCAGATGCATGGGAGTGACTCCTTCACTCCAAGGGAGATTCGTTCTTGCTTCTCGTGCAGGCTGAAGACTTGTCACCCTCAGAGGATGCATAGCCAGGGAAATATTGCAGTTGCTGGAAGGAGCCGTAGAAACAATGTTGCAAGCAGAGTCGTCGCAGTGGAAGCACATTGTCGGCTCCTGAAGGGTCCAGTTGCAGTGGCCAGAAGGTGAAGTAAACTATGCAGAGGAGTCCTGCTGGAATCTTACACATCGAATCTGAGGACCCAGCCAACAGGGAGACCCTAAATAGCCCAGGAAAGGGGATTGGTCACCTAGCAGGGTGACCAACTATAAGGAGGGGGCTGTGATGTCACCTGCCTGTCCTGGCCACTCAGATGCTCACAGAGTCCTCTGATCACCTTAGATTCAAGATGGCAGAATCAAGTTGCCACCTGGAGGAGCTCTGGGAACCACTCTTGGTGTGGTGATGGACAAGGGAGTGGTTACTTTCATTTCCATTGTCCAGTTTTGTGCCAGAGCAGAAACTGGACGTCCCTGGACTGGTGTAAACCAGTTTATGCAAGGAGGGCACCAAATGTGCCCTTCAAAGCATACCAGTAGCTTGGGGAGGCTACCCCTCCCAAGCCATGTTACACCTATTTCCAAGGGAGAAGGTGTTACCTTCCTCTCCCACAGGAAATCCTTTGTTCTGCCCTCTTCTGCTTGAGCTGGTCAGGAAGCAGGAGAGCAGAAACCTGCCTGTAGAATGGCAGCAGTGCGGTCTGCCCATGAAAACCCTGCAAATTGGCAGGAGCAAAGCTGGGGGTCTTCTAAGAAGCCCCCAGAGTGTATGGGATCATACAACCAATACTGGTAACACTATTGGGGTATGATTCCGACATGTTTGATATCAAACATGCCCAGGGTCGGAGTTACCATTATGTAGCTGGACACAGAGAGTGACCTGTATCCAGTACATGGGAAAAATGGCTTCCCCGCACTTACAAAGTCCAGTAAAATGGAGCTGGAGTTCGTAGGGGCACTCATGCAGGGGTGCCTTCGCACACAGGTACTTGCACCCTACCCTCTGGGCTAGGAGGGCTACCATAGGTGTGACTAACAGTGACCTGGTGCAGTGACCTGAAGGGAAAGGATGCATGCACCTTTTCATGCAGGCTGCAATGGCAGGCCTGCAGACACATTTTACATGGGATCCCATTGCTGGCATAATACATGCTGCAGCCCATGTGGAACCCCTGGTGCCCCAATGCCCTGGATACCATATACTAGGGACTTATATGGGGGCACCATTATGCCAAATGTGGGGTGTGTGAAGTCCCAAGCAACCAAATTTGGAGCACAGTCACTTGGGTCCTGATTAGGAGGATCCCAGTGAACACACAGTCAAAACACACTGACATCAGACAAAAAGTGGGAGTGACCATGCCAAAAAAGAGGCTACTTTCCTATACTTAGCATAATCCCGCCAACTAGTGTTGAGCTTGGAAGTGTGCAAGTTGTTTTTCTTTCAAGAAAGTCTTTAGAATCACACAGTAGAGAAACAACGACCGTTGCTGGTAATGCACATGGACATTGACTCCACTGTTAGATTGTTTTCCCGCAAGGCTGGTGAGGATGAAATGTGAAGTGTAGCACAGTATAGTAAGTTGTCCATTCTTAAAGCATGTGTGATAACTTATAGAAGTAACTAACACACAGGTATCAGGGGAGGAGAGTGGGTGCATGTGAAACTACAACACTACATGCTACAAACAGATGCTTACTGGGTAACATTTTTCGTTCACGGTATGTGTGGCTGTAGATTCACATGCTTAGCATAGACGGAAAAGCATATGGTCTCTATAAGGGGTGGCTAAATTGGGAGTGTTACGGTTGTTTGAGATAGGGTCTGCTTGTCCGTTGGCTTTTTGACGGGTCAGCACATCTACACAGTAATGACTGGTAAATGTATGTGGTACAGACTATGTAGGTGCCTTATACATGCCAGCTGTAGGTCTATTTCCTAGAAAGGCCGTTGAAGCTCCTTTTTTTAACCAGAGGAGCGAGGTTTAAAAGGGGATAGGTAAAGTTCTTATAGGTGTAACATAGCATGTTTGAAGGCATTCGACAATCCAACGTGAAATGTCTGACGTAGAAAAGGCCTTTTCTTTGTGTGGTTTTGAAAAGGCAACAAAGAGTTGTGTTTTCCTGGTTTTAGCAATATAATACATAAGGGCTCATTTTACATCAAAGGTATGTAGAGCTCTTTCCCCAACTGATTCAGGATGGGGAAAAATAGTGGTAATTCATTCATTTTTTTTTTTTATTAAGGTGGCACTGAGACACCATTTTTGGAAGAAGGGCATGATTGGTACATAGTCCGACTATCTCTATGTAGTTGAAAGAAGGGTTCTTTTAAAGTTAATGCCTGAAGCTCACTGACACATCTGAGTGAAGTGATGGCAACTAGAAATGATACTTTCCAGGATAAAAACTGAAGGAGGTAGGAGTAGAGGGGCTCAAACGGAGGGCCCAATGATCTTGTTAGTACAATAATAAGATTCCAAGTAAGGGCAGATGGTACCTTAGGAGGAATAACTCTTAAGACTTAAGAAGGCTTTAATGACAGGAATCCTGAACAGAGAAGTGCGCTGTCTGTTTTGTAGGTATGTGGCCACTGCCACTAGCTGTAGTCTTATGGATGTAAAAACTAGACCGGTAGTGTATGTAAAAAGAACAGATAACAGACAATGTCCTGAACAATGGGTTTTAAAGGACCAATTTGTTTTGAATGACAGTAGAGGACAAATCTTTTCCACTATGCAGCATAACAGGGCACGAGGAGCTGGTCTACAACCCTACCCTAGGACCAAATCCTAGGACTTCAGGAGCCTGATTCAAGGTCCTGCCTGTTCGTCAGTACTTCATGAGGAAGTACTGAGAGTTGTAGAAGCGTAGTAAACCATGGTTGTCTTGTCCATGTGGGAGCTACTAGGATGAGAGATGTCTGCAGAAGTTTGCGAACCACGAAAAGAAGCAGTGGACAAGGTATAAAAGTGTAGGCAAATATCCCTGGCCAAATCATCCATAGTGCTTTACCTTTGGACTGTGGAAATCTGGAGGCAAAGTTTGGGCATTTTGCATTTTCTGCTGTGGTGAGGTCTATTTCTGGGTGACCCCAACAACTGAAGTATGGGAGAGGAACTTGTGGGCTGAGCTTCCATTCGTGGACTTATTGATGTGTCCTGCAAAGGAAATCTGCAAAGCCGTTGTCCACTTCTGGAAGGTACTCCACTAACAAATTAATTCTGCATCGGACACCATTTCCAAATGGTCTAGGCTAGGGGAGAGAGCTGAGGGGAGCTGGTGCCCTCCCTGCTTTTAGAGACAGTACATGGCAGTCATGTTGTCTGTTTTGATCAGGACTACCTTTCCAACAAGGTGGAAAGAAAAGCTTTTAGCACTAGATGAACCACTAGCAAATCCAGGTGATTGATATGGAGATGTTTCAGGCTGAGCGTCCAGCGTCCTCGGATGGTGAGTTTCTGAATGCGTTCTCTCCAGCTCATGCAAGAGCCATCCCTTGTTATGGCTCTTTGTGGAACTGGGTCCAGGAAAGGGTGCCCTTTTGGAAACAGTAGATGTTCCACCACAGCAGAGAGTGGAAAATCTGACAGCTGACCAACTCTTATATCCTCCCATTGATCCTTTGCTCAAGGCAATTTGTGCGCCAAGACCTCTTGCAATGAATGCATATTGAGTCTGGCATGAGGTACTATGGCTATGCATGAAGCCATCATACAGAGGAGTCGCATGACTGTCCTCCCTGTTAGTTGCTGATGGGGCTAGACCTTGGGAATAAATGCTGGAAGGATTGAATGCGGGCGGCACTGGGGTAAGCTATCCCTCATGACTCAAGGACGGCTCCTAAGTAGGGCTGTATTTGGAGAGGCTAAAGGTGTGACCCGACTGCAATGATGATAATGCCTAGTTGATGAAGTGGAGTTATGGTGGCCTGAGCGTGCTGGAAGCACTGTTGACCAGTAGTGCTTTTTGATAAGCCAATTGTCTAAATATGGAAAAAAGTGTACACAAAAAATGTTACGTTTTGTCTGCGCAGGTGAGCTGCTCTACTACAAGACATTTGGTGAAAACCCTGGGTGTGGTTGTGACCCCCAAAGGGAAGCACGTTGAATTGGAAATGTTGGTTGCTGATTACAAACCTGAGGTGTTGGTGAAGTGCCAGATGAATAAGAATGTGGAAATAGGTGTCTTTCAGGTTGAGTGCTGGCATGAAGTTGCTTTGTAGCAGTAACGGGATGACATCTTTAAGAGTGACTGTGCAAAAGTACTCTGCAAGAATCTTATAGTTGAAGGGTCTGAGGTCCAAAATTGGTCTCAAGGATCCATCATATTTGGTAATAAGGAAGTAAAATGAGTCGATTCCTGTGGTTCGATGGTGTGCTGCCATGGATCCTATGGCCACTTTTTTGAGGAGTGCTTGAACGTCCTCTTTGAGAAGCTGTTGATGCTCCAATGAGATACAATAACGATGTTGGATAATATGAAAAACCCTCTGGTTGGAGGTGATATTACGCCAGGCAGGAAAGAACCCTTGTAGTCACCCCAAGACAGGTCTTGTGTAGTTGGGGGGAGATGGTTGGCATGTCACAGTTTGGTGGTGGTGACCGAGGATTTGGTGAAAGCACCTTTGCCTTTTCCCTTGGATTTCTTGCCCCTATAAGAACTTTTATAGTATCCCATGGACGCAGTGCTTAGTGCCTGCGAATGCTGGTAAAAGGTGGATGTCTCTGGGGAGATGGTTTTGGATCCTGTATGATCAGAAGAGCGGTGAAAGGAGCAGTTTTGAGATAGAGTCTGAAGAGTGTCGACTTGGGGACCAAAAAGGTGCTCCCCATTAAAGGGAAGAACCAACAGGCTTTGTTGGACCTCAGGGTTAAAGCCTAACACGCAAAGCAAACCATGGTTGTAAAAGAGGACACTAGAATTTATGCCTCAAGCTGCAGTGTCTGCAGCATCGAGGGCACAGCAAATTGTAGTGTTGGAAATTAGCTTTCCCTCAGAGGCAATCTGGCATGCCATTTTCTTATGCTCCTCTGAGAGATGTTGGAGGGTCTCGTCCATCGCGCACCAGTGGGCCCCGTCATAGCAGGGCATGAGGCCAACTGAATTAGCAACCCCGAGTGGTTGGCTGTCTGTTCAACCACCCTTTGGCGTGCTGCATCTATTCTCTTGTTTTTTTTATCTGGTGGCATGCGATGTCAACTAAGGAGTCAGGTGGGAGATATATGGAAAATGTCACTTACCCAGTGTACATCTGTTCGTGGCATGAGACACTGCAGATTCACATGCTGTGCATATCCCGCCATCTAGTGTTGGGCTCGGAGTGTTACAAGTTGTTTTTCTTCGAAGAAGTCTTTTCGAGTCACGAGATCGAGGGATTCCTCCCATTTCGGCTCCATTGCGCATGGGCGTCGACTCCATCTTAGATTTTTTCCCCGCAGAGGGTGAGGTAGGAGTAGTGTATGTAGTAATAGTGCCCATGCAATGGAGTAAGTATGTATGTACATAATGTGACTAAAAGTGATATATTTACAAATTTACAAATGTACAAGTTTATTTTTATCAACTTATAACGGCTACAGGCTCCCGGGGAGGTGGGAGGGCGCATGTGAATCTGCAGAGTCTCATGCCACGAACAGATGTACACTGGGTAAGTAACATTTTCCGTTCGATGGCATGTGTAGCTGCAGATACACATGCTGTGCATAGACTAGTAAGCAGTTATCTCCCCAAAAGTGGTGGTTTAGCCTGTAGGAGTTGTATATGTTTGAAATAATGTTCTTAATACTGCTTGTCCTACTGTGGCTTGTTGTGTTGTTAACACATCCACGCAGTAATGTTTAGTGAATGTATGAGGCGTAGACCATGTGGCTGCCTTACAGATTTCTGTCATTGGTATATTTCCTAGAAAGGCCATGGTGGCGCCTTTCTTTCTAGTGGAGTGTGCCTTTGGTGTAATAGGCAGTTCTCTCTTTGCTTTAATATAGCAGGTTTGAATACACTTAACTATCCATCTGGCAATGCCTTTTTTGGATATTGGATTCCCTGCATGAGGTTTTTGGAAAGCTACAAACAATTGTTTTGTTTTGCGAATTTGTTTGGTTCTATCGGTGTAATACATTAGTGCTCTTTTTATGTCTAATGTATGTAATGCTCTTTCAGCTACAGAATCTGGTTGTGGAAAGAACACTGGGAGTTCTACTGTTTGATTTAAGTGGAACGGTGATATGACTTTTGGCAAAAATTGGGGATTTGTGCGTAGAACTACTTTATGTTTGTGTATTTGTATAAAGGGTTCTTGTATGGTAAAGGCTTGTATTTCACTTACTCTTCTGAGAGATGTGATAGCTATTAGGAAGGCTACTTTCCAGGTTAATTATTGTATCTCACATGAGTGCATGGGTTCAAATGGTGGACCCATGAGTCGTGTTAATACAATATTGAGGTTCCATGAAGGAACTGGTGGTGTTCTTGGTGGAATAATCCTTTTTAGACCCTCCATAAATGCTTTTAGGACAGGGATTCTGAATAGTGATGTTGAATGTGTAATTTGCAGATAGGCCGAAATTGCTGTGAGATGTAATTTAATGGATGAAAAAGCTAACTTAGACTTTTGTGAGTGTAGTAAGTAGCTTACAATGTTTTTCGCAGAAGCATGTAATGGTTGAATTTGATTATTATGACAGTAATAAACAAATCATTTCCATTTATTTGCGCAGCAATGTCTTGTAGTAGGTTTTCTAGCCTGTTTGATGACCTCCATACATTCTTGTGTAAGGTCTAGATGTCCGAATTCTAAGACTTCAGGAGCCAGATTGCTAGATTGAGCGATGCTGGATTCGGGTGTCTGATTTGTTGTTTGTGTTGAGTTAACAGATCTGGTCTGTTGGGCAGTTTGATATGAGGCACTACTGACAGGTCTAGTAGTGTTGTGTACCAAGGTTGTCGTGCCCACGTTGGTGCTATTAGTATTAGTTTGAGTTTGTTTTGACTCAATTTGTTTAAGAGATACGGAAGGAGTGGGAGAGGGGGAGGGGGAAAAGCGTAAGCAAATATCCCTGACCAACTCATCCATAACGCATTGCCCTTGGAGTGAGGCTGTGGGTACCTGGATGCAAAGTTTTGGCATTTTGCATTTTCTTTTGTTGCGAATAGGTCTATTTGTGGTGTTCCCCAGGTTTGGAAGTAGGTTTGTAGTATCTGGGGATGAATTTCCTATACGTGGATCTGTTGGTGATCCCGACTGAGATTGTCGGCTAACTGGTTTTGAATTCCTGGTATGTATTGCGCTATTAGGCGAATGTGATTGTGAATCGCCCAATACCAAATGTTTTGTGCTAAGAGACACAACTGTGTTGAGTGTGTCCCTCCCTGTTTGTTTAGGTAATACATTGTTGTCATGTTGTCTGTTTTGACAAGAATGTGTTTGTGGGCTATTAGTGGTTAAAATGCTTTCAACGCTAGAAACACTGCTAGTAGTTCTAACTGATTTATATGAAGTTGTTTCTGCTGAGTGTCCCATTGTCCCTAGATGCTGTGTTGGTTGAGGTGTGCGCCCCACCCTAACATGGAAGCATCTGTTGTGATCACGTATTGAGGCACTGGGTCTTGGAAAGGCCGCCCTTGGTTTAAATTTATAGGATTCCACCATTGAAGCGAGGTGTATGTTTGGCGGTCTATCAACACTAGATCTTGAAGCTGACCCTGTGCTTGTGACCATTGTGTTGCTAGGCACTGTTGTAAGTGCCGCATGTGTAATCTTGCGTTTGGGACAATGGCTATGCATGATGACATCATGCCTAGTAGTTTCATCACTAATTTTACCTGAAAACTTTGGTTTGGATGCATGCTTTGTATTACGTTTTGGAATGCTTGTACCTTTTGTGGACTTGGAGTGGCAATCCCTTTTTTTGTGTTGATTGCTGCTCCTAAGTATTATTGTATTTGACACGGCTGTAAGTGTGATTTTTGGTAGTTTAGTGAGAACCCTAGTTTGTGAAGGGTTTCTATGACGTATTTTGAAGACACTTCCTGCGTGTTGGTTTTGATTAACCAATCGTCTAGATACGGGAATACGTGTATGTGCTGTCTTCTGATATGGGCTGCTGCTACTACTGCAAGGCATTTTGTAAATACCCTTGGTGCTGTTGTTATCCCGAATGGTAACACTTTGAATTGGTAATGTAGCCCTTGGATTACAAACCGTAAGTATTTCCTGTGTGAAGGATGTATGGGTATATGGAAGTACGCATCCTTGAGATCTAATGTTGTCATGTAGTCTTGTTGTTTGAGCAAGGGGATTATGTCTTGAAGTGTTACCACGTGAAATTGATCTGATTTGATGTAAAGATTTAGTGTTCTGAGATCTAAGATGGGTCTCAGAGTCTTGTCCTTTTTGGATATCAGAAAATACAGGGAATAAACACCTGTTCCTTTCTGATGGTTGGGTACCAGTTCTATTGCATCCTTTTGCAACAACGCTTGGACTTCTAGGTGTAATAGATCTAAGTGTTGTTTGGACATGTTGTGTGTTCTTGGAGGCACATTTGGTGGTAATTGTAGGAATTCTATGCAATAACCATGTTGGATAATGGCTAGGACCCACGAGCCTGTTGTTATTTCTTCCCAGTTTTGGTAAAAATCTGTGAGTCTCCCCCCCCACTGGTGTTATGTGTTGGGGATTTGTGACACTGAAGTCACTGTTTATTTTGAGGGGTCGTTGGGCTTTGGAACTTTCCTCTAGTTTTAGGGAACTGTCCACCTCTGTATTGTCCCCGAAAGCCTCCTCTTTGATACTGGCCCTGGTATGTGGGTCTGGTTTGTGAGGTTGAGGATTCTGTGCTTTGGGCCCGAAACCCCCCTCTAAATTGTGTCTTCCTAAATGTGCCTCTGCTCTGTGGAGAGTAGAGTACGCCCATGGCCTTGGCCGTATCCTTCTTTAGCTTCTCTATAGCTGTGTCCACCTCCGGCCCAAACAACTGCTGTCCATTAAAAGGCATATTAAGCACAGCCTGTTGGATTTCTGGCTTAAACCCGGAGGTGCGTAGCCATGCGTGTCTCCGAATAGTGACCGCTGTATTCACAGTTCTTACGGTTGTGTCCGCTGCATCCATTGCCGATCGTATCTGGTTGTTCGAGATACTTTGGCCCTCTTCCACCACTTGTTGTGCACGCTTTTGGAACTCTTTGGGCAGATGTTCTATAAAGTGCTGCATTTCATCCCAGTGAGCCCTGTCATATCTTGACAATAAAGCCTGGGAATTGGCAATACGCCATTGATAGGCCGCTTGTGCTGGAACTCTTTTCCCGGCTGCATCAAACTTTCAACTTTCTTTGTCGGGTGGTGGTGCATCTCCAGAGGTGTGTGAATTAGCCCTTTTACGTGCTGCGCCTACTACTTCTGAGTCAGGTGTCAGTTGTTGTGTGATGTATACAGGGTCTGTAGGGGAGGCTTGTACTTTTTCTCCACCCTAGGTGTGATGGCTCTGCCTTTGACGGGCTCTTGAAATACTTGTTTTGCATGTTTCAACATCCCTGGTAACATCGGGAGACTTTGGTACTGACTGTGTGTCGACGACAAAGTATTAAATAAAAAGTCATCCCCAATGGGTTCAGCGTGCAGTGCAGTGCCACATTGTGAAAAGCTGCTGCGCTGGACACCACTTGCGTGTAGGCAGTACTGTCCTCAGGTGGTGATGGCCTCGCTGGGTAGCAGTCTGGACTATTGTCAGATACTGGTGCATCATATAGATCCCATGCATCTGGGTCATCCTGGCTCATCCCTGTGTGCATTGGAGATTGCATCATAGGTGGGGTCGCAATTGGTGATGGTTGCGGTGAGTGGTGTGGTGATGGCTGTGGCGAAAATCGTGGTGGAGTTACTTCTTTTGCCACCTTTGCTTTCGGTTGTTTCTCTGTGTCTTTGAAAGCAAGTTTTCTTTTCATCTTTATAGGAGGGCGAGTTCTTATTTTCCCTGTTTCCTTTTGAATATGGAGCCTTCTTTTGGTATAATCTGGCTCCCCTGCTTCTAGCTCTTGTCCAAATCTATGGCCTTGTAGTTGTTCTGAAAGGCCTTCTTCTTCAGAGTAGGAGCTTGTTTTCGGCTCCAAAGCTGGGTGTTTCGGTACCAAAACTTTTTCTACAGTCTTTTTCGTCTCCGAAGCCACTTTTTTAGGTTTTGGTGTGCCGATATCTCGGTGCCGACTTATCTCGGAGCCGATCTCCCGGTGTCGAGTCTGGTCTGAGCCAGGTTCTCGGTGTCGAGTATGCTATGTGCCGGGATCTCGACCGGAGACGGAAGACTTCGACATGTGCGTGCCCTTTTTCGGTGCCGACGGTTGGTCACCAATTGTACGGGTTAAGCCATGGCCTGCCGGCCGTGGCGTCCCCTGGGCCTTCATGATTTTGCCGTGAGTTTTGGTCGGGGCTGGTTTATTCACGGTTTTCAGCGCCTGCTCTGTTTCGGGCTCGTCAGAGTCAGCGATGGAGAAAGTCTCCTCTTCCTCTACATCACGATGTCCTGATGGCGCCGATGCCATTTGAAGCCTTCGTGCTCTCCGGTCCCGTAGTGTTTTCTTCGACCGAAACGCCCGACAGGCCTTGCAGGTATCCTCTTTGTGTTCGAGGGACAAACACAAATTACAGACCAGATGTTGATCTGTGTAAGGATACTTGTTGTGGCATTCGGGGCAGAAGCGGAATGGGGTTCGTTCCATTAGCCTTGAAGACGCACGCGTCGGGCCGACCAGGCCCTGCCGGGGAATCGAAGCCCCGAAGGGCTACCAGAGCTCTTCTTGATTCGGTGTCGATCTGCGTTAACTAACCCGATACCGAACGTTAACAATACAGTCGAATTTTCCGAGATTTAACTAAATTTCTAAACCGAAACACGGAGCAAAGAGGAACACATCCGAACCCGATGGCGGAAAGAAAACAATCTAAAATGGAGTAGATGCCCATGCGCAATGGAGCCGAAATGGGAGGAGTCCCTCGATCTCGTGACTCGAAAAGACTTCTTCGAAGAAAAACAACTTGTAACAGTCCGAGCCCAACACTAGATGGCGGGATATGCACAGCATGTGTATCTGCAGCTACACATGCCATCGAACATATATATATTTTTTCGCTGGGTGATGCCTTATGTTTTTTGTCTACCCTGGGTGTGATGACTCTTGACCTACCAGAGTTGTTGAAAATGTCAGGAGTAAGGTGTAGCATGCCCTTAAGCACAGGCAGATATTGTGCCGAGTGTTGAGTTAAAAAAGGTGTTTCAAATAGAAAATCATACTCTAAAGGCTTGGTATGTAATTGAACTTTGTGGTGGTGGTAGGTGGTGGTGATGTCTGCTGGAGAGGGTTTAGAGGGATACAGATCTGGCTCTGGATCATAGGAGTCCCAGAGTCTTTATGTGGTGGAGTGTAAGAGTCGTCTCATACAAAATCCAGCCCTACTCCCTTCCAATTATTCAGTATTCTTTCATTCTATTCAAGACCACAGACCAGATATATTGTTTCTAATTGAAACCTGGCTAGGGTAGGCCAAAGTAGCAAAGCCAGCATTAGCACTTGCCCCTGGTTACAAATTCAAAAACTGTAAAAGAACCAATGGTAGAGGAGGTGGTATAGTCATTGTAGATAAAACAACGATAGGCTGCAGTTTAGCCCAGGACACAATCTATGACTAACAGCCACCCTTCCAAAATCCCTCCCTTAACAATAATTCCACCCTCACCGGGCTGTCAATTTATCCTCCCCGAGCCTCTCTAAAGCTTTCAGAGAAGCACTCACAAATTATCTGGCCCGCCAACTATGAAATATGAATTTCAATATCAATGGTGACCTAAACCTTCATTTCAATTCAGCTCGACAGTGAAGTTCACAATTTTCTGGACGACCTTATGGCCATGCAACTATCTCAATTAGTTGAAGGCACAAAACACACTGCTGCCCACCATCCCAACCCTGTGTTATCAAATGTAAGCAATATAAGTGTCTATCTCTTGGCCCAATGTCCTGGACTGATCACTACATGGTCCATATGACCATCAACATTCCGCTCCAGGAATGCACCTTGGCCCCCGGCACAACCCTGAAATCACCATAGCAGAAATTTGATTTACAGGAATTCAGTAAATTTATTCATGTCAGCTGCCCTCAGTTGGCTTGCAATGTGGAGGCTGCCGAAAACTTTCTATGGCTGTGGCTTACCTCGGCTCTTGATGTATTTATCTCTGCTCATCACGGTGCGATCAAAAAGAAACCTTCGGCCCAATGGTTCAATGAGACCCTCGTAGCTGCTAAAAAATCTGTAAAGTGCTTAAGCAGGTCTGGAGAAAAAACTATGACTCCTTTACAAAAGCACACTATAGGTCAGCTTTGAAATCATATCACAAAATGATCATGAAGCCAGAAAACTATAGCCCCCGATCTTTCTTCTACATTTTATTTTAACCAAGGTAACACAGAAACGTGTCAACTGTGTATTGACAGAGTTCTTGGGGGGGGGGGGGGCGAAAAGGAGGGGGGGGGGGGGACATATTTTGGGCACGTCCCAAAATTGTTTGGGCCTGCCAATAGCACTGAATCTGCACTTGCAGCAGAAAAACTTCTCAGTGTCTTGGATGAGGGCTGTTCCATCGGCCCTAATCCTGCTGGATGTAAGAGCCATATTCAATACAGTTTCACAAAGTGCTAATGCAGTGATTATATGATATTGGGATACAAGGGTGAGCCTTGACCTGGTTTACATCTTCTTTGAGCGAACGCTCTTTTCATGTAATATCTCCCCGATTTGCGTTTCACCAACAATCCCTGCAATATCGAGTCCCTCCCAGGGCTCTTCATTGAGCCCTACCTTATTTAATATTTACATTAAACTTCTAGAGCAGATTGTAATACTTTTCGGGCTCTCACTGATTTCATACACTGACAACACCCAGCTCATTCTTTCACTCTCGGAGAATGCAACTCTAATAATGGACAATTTTCAGAAAGGAACTGTTGGGCAAACACACCCAACACCTGGGGAGACCTCTATTGACCGGTCAGTTTAGTACCACCCCCAAGCCCAAACTGGTTATTGAGAATTTAGGAGTATGGATGGACGATCTTATGTCCCCCATATCCGCCATCTAGGCCTCTTTGGTCAGCCGATCTCAACTTAGCAATTGTTACTTGGGTCAAGAGGGAACAGGACACACCTTACAAGTCATAGCCCCTGTTCTATGGGGCAAACTGCCTCTCTACCTCAGAAAAACTCAGAACCATCTCAGCCTCAGGAAATCACTAAAGACTTGGCTCTTTTCTAATTAGCTTTTTCATCACTATATCTTTCTCTCTGTACGTGCAATGTTCCTGCACCACTTGCTCTTGCGCTGGGAAGCCCCATTGCTGGGACAGTTATGCGCTTTGCAAGCCCTTTTAACATACAACAACACAGCAGGTGGTGGTGGGGGATTGAAGTGCACCAGACTTGTGGACTTGCCCGCCATCTCTGCTTTGGTTGTGTTGGAGCATCCTTCAAAGAATAACTGTGTAGGAAGTTAGCTCTGTATATACTATCTAAAAGTAAGAGATAGTGTGCACAGAGTCCAAGGGTTTCCCTTAGAGGTAAGATAGTGGCAAAATTAGATAGTTTGGATAGTAGGCTTATTAGAGGGTAGTGTTAAGCATTTGTTGTACACAAACAGGCAATAAATGAGGAACACACACTCAAAGACTTACTCCAAGCCAATAGGTTTTTATACAGAAAAATATATTTTCTTAGTTTATTTTAAGAACCACAAGTTCAAGATTTGAAGTAAATATATAAAATGTAAGGCACTCCACACAGGTAAATTAGGAACTTTGAATTAAAGCAATATCATATACAGTCTTTGTTAAAATGGCAATAAGCTATTTTAAAAGTGGACACAGTGCACAAATCAACAGTTCCTGGGGGAGGTAAGTAATGGTTAGGTTGTGAGGTAAGTAAGACACTTACAAGTCTCAGTTCCTGGGCATAGTCAGCCCACCGTTGGGGGTTCAGGGAAACCCCAAAGTTACCACACCAGCAGTTCAGGGCCGGTCAGGTGCAGAGGTCAAAGAGGTGCCCAAAACACATAGGCGCCTATGGAGAACAGGGTGCTCCGGTTCCAGTCTGCCAGCAGGTAAGTACTGCATCCTCGCCAGGTGTCACAGTTCCTGCAGGGGGAGGTGTGAAGCACCTCCACCCAGTGCAGGCTTTGTTCCTGGCCACAGAGTGACAAAGGCATTCTCCCCATGTGGCAAGCAACTCGTCTGGTTGTGGCAGACTGGCAGGAACTGGTCAGCCTCACACTAGAAGTCGGATTGGTATTCAAGGGGCATCTCTAAGATGCCCTCTGGGTGCATGTTACAATAAATTGCACACTGGCATCAGTGTGCATTTATTGTGCTGAGAAGTTTGATACCAAACTTCCCAGTTTTCAGTTTAGCCATTATGGAACTGTGGAGTTTGTGTTTGACAAACTCCCAGACCATATACTCTTATGGCTACCTTGCACTTACAATGTCTAAGGTTTTGCTTAGACACTGTAGGGGCATAGTGCTCATGCATATATGCTCTCACCTGTGGTATAGTGCACCCTGCCTTAGGGCTGTAAGGTCTGCTAGAGGGGTGACCTACCTATTCCACTGGCAGTGTGAGGTTGGCATGGCACTCTGAGGGGAGTGCCATGTCGACTTAGTCATTTTCTCCCCACCAGCACACACAAGCTGTGAGTCAGTGTGCATGTGCTGAGTGAGGGGTCCCCAAGGTGGCATAAGACATGCTGCATGCTGCAACCCTTAGAGACCTTCCTTGGCATCAGGGCCCTTGGTACCAGGGGTACAAGTTACAGGAGACTTATCTGAGTGCCAGGGTTGTGCCAATAGTGGAAGCAAAGGTACAGTTTAGGGAAAGAACACTGGTGCTGGGGACTGGTTAGCAGGGTCCCAGCACACTTTCAATCAAAAATTTGCATCAGCAAAGGCAAAATGTCAGGGGGTAACCATGTCAAGGAGGCATTTCCTTACAAACGGTCTTTTGGCTGTCTGTGCCATAGATGGGGGTCTCACAATGATACGGCCAGTGTCTAGGTGTATCATGTTATGTTTCTGTCTTGAGTCTATCTCGTCCTGCAGACTTTGAAGCACTGGTTCCACAGGTTCCGAACCATGACTATGTCTGTTGAATGAAAACGATTCCGGCTCAGATGTCGAAATCTTTGGTGCCAGTATCGTCGGTGCTGAGGGTTTTGGGTCCGAAGAAAGAATTTTCAGTGCCAAGATGGAGCGGTGTATCGACACTGAAGGCTTCAGCTCAGAGGTTTGGCTGGACTCCAATAGAAAAGGTGTCGGTTCAGGAGCATGTGTATGTGTGTTTTTTTCATCTGAAAGCCAAAGTTGGGCATGTTGATACAGCCGGTCTGTGCCGACCATGGCCCAAAGACTTTGGTGGCCCAACAACAGTTTTGGGCCATTCTGGGGTAGGTGGGCGGCCCTTTGTGAAGATCTGCTGGGGATGAGGTGGAGGGGACACAGTTCTCACCGGCTGACCTGGAGTGAGGTCCTACATCTCCAGTTCGGAGCCGGAACTATTCTCGGGGGAGAAGGTGCCCTCATCAGCAGCCAATGCCTGGACCTGAGCCTTTTCTAGCAGTCTTCAGATTCGGAGAGGTCTGGTGTATCTTGTGGGCTGCACAGGACATCTCGAAACATTGAGCTCTACTGTTACGCAGTGTCTTTTTGAATGAAAAGACTTGCAGGTCTCACAAGTAGTTGCCTCTTGTTCAAGGAAGAGACACAAGTTACACACCTGATGGAGATCGGTGTCTGGGGACTTGACGTGGCAACGAGGGCAGAAGTGGAAGGGTGTCCGTTCCATCAGTCAGTGGACATGGCGTGGAGGGAGCAGAGAATATAAAATCCATCCTGAACGCCCAAGGCCGCAGCAGACTCGAGTGACCTTGACGAAGCTAACGTCGATGAAACGGACGAGGGAGACCGTCAACAGCTGCGATCGAAAACTATACTGATGTTACTTTAAAAAAAGAAGAAACAACAACTGTGTTGAACCAGAGCAGAGGAGCACACATCCGAACCCGACCATAAAAGAAAATCTAACAATGCAGTCGAGGACCATGTGCATTACCAGCAAGAGGAAGAGTCACCCTGCTGCGTGAGTCGAAAGACTTTCTTAGAAGAAAAATAACTTGCACACTTCCAAGTCAAAAACTAGATGGCAGGATTATGCTAAGCAAGTGCATCAACACCCACACATACCGCGAACATGCACTTTTCTAAGTTATACAACTGTCTGGAGTCCCTATCCGGTGGTGTGGTAGGGAACACGCTTGGCTGATTTTGGCCCTGGAGGCCTGAACCACAGGCTCTCTGGGAAGGGGTGCTGGGAAAGGAAGGCTAGGTCCCTAGCGGCGGGGCTATGCCATTAGACAATCATGAAGGAATAGGAGCCCCAGTACAAGGTTTAGCCTAGGCCCCAGGAGAGTGTTTGTGAGGACTTCATTAAAGGGCAGCAACGGTTATGGGGTGCCTGCCTCTGCCTGAAGTGCCTTAGTTGAGACATTTGACCATAGGGTTTCAGCATGTCCCTAGTACACTGGAAGCAAACCCAAAAAAAGATATTTGACTAAAAGTCCAAAAACGTTGATCAAAGAGTGGCTGAGGTAGCCACCCAGATCCGCACTGCTGGCACAGAAGACAAGAACTGTTGTCACCACACCAGGGTGGCACTTATGAACGCAGCTTTTCCATCGCGGACCGCGTTGACCGATGACACCTAATGGTGCACAGAGGTACTGCTCGAGATTTTCAAGATCTAGTTTAATGCCTAGTTGTTATTCTATGGGGAAGACTCTGTGGTTAGACGTTTATCAGATGCCCTCAAATCCATCTCAGGAGGTTGATTTCCTCTGGAAACAAGACTGCTGTACCTACAAGGGAGGATGGGGGAGGTGGGAGTGGCAGCAAAAGAATATCTCACACCACTGGCCATGGACACTGCTGACACAGGTACTGTGCCTAAAATTCCTATTCCCAAAATTTGCCCTAAAGCCAATGGCCACTGAAGTTCTGTACCTACCTTGAAGATGCACAGGAGTTTTGCTATCTGTGACCTTGGCTGGACTTCTATAGAGGAAATTTAGGGATTCAATGGAAGGAAGATTTCCAGGCAAGAGAGCCAAGAGTTATGCTAATCAGTTGAGAAGAAATTTTAGCAATATATTGTTTGAAATCTGTATTCAGCAATATAAGTGGCAGAGGGAGACAAGTTAGTTTTTTAAACTAATACGGGCTGGCGAAAACTGAAAAAAAGACATCCAAGAAATTAAGGTGGAGGGGTAATTATGTTGATAGTTGGGGTATTGAGGGATTATGGTGGCCAGGAGTGCGTGGGGAGAGACGTCATCAGCAAAGCAAAAGCCAATGCCAGAAAAGGGTGGGCTACAAGGGAAGTCTTGGCCTGTGTCCTACTCATTGGAGAAGAAACTGTACTGAGACCGTTGGTGATGCTCACATAGGAGACAGGGACAGTGCCTGAGGGAGGCGACACTAGGACTGGCTCCACTTACATAATTTTTCAAGTGACAACACTCCTTTGTAAATTCTTATTATGGCGCTGCCTGGTTTGCATGCAACTGTTAACCAGCTGGAGCAAGAATGACAGAGTAAGCAAGATATCAAAGCTAGCTGCTGTGGACAGTAAGCCCCTTTAGACGGTATATAAGTGATCCACAACTGCCTATAGAGCCACATTGAATAGACTGTGTAGATCCAAGACCACACACACAACCCAGGTCTGGGTCTATATATTTAGATAATTAGCCAGAACTCTCTAAATGAATCCAGTTCATCTCAACTCACTCTCCTAGTGTCTCAAAGTGGATTACAATTTAGCACAAATGGATGCGAGTAAATAACCTCATTCCTGAAGAAGGTCATGCCAAAGAGCAGAGCATTAGTTTACTTAGTTGCTCTTTCCTAAGCAAGCACCACTGAAGACGTAGGTTTATAATACACTGCACCACAGTAATCCAACTTTAATACACTCAATCAGAAGGAAACTAGCCAGTTTAGTAATACTCCACTGAAGACTAACTGTCTTTTAGCTGCCTAAAATATTTAAGGAACAAATGGTTACTTACCTGTATAAACTGTTTTGCAGCTTGAAGAGCTTTCAGGATTTACATGCTGTGCATTATTGTGCCATCTTGTGGCTGGATCTAGAATTGTATCTTTCTCTTTTTTTTCGCCACTAACATTATCGATCACCATTTGGTGGTGTATCAGTCCCATTGTGATGTCAGATGTGCGTCCTGGAAGTTTCTAGGCCTGGTCACCATCTTCAGATTGTTTACCCCTTGCTGCTTGTTGATGCTTCCTTCTGCTGTATTGCTGGCCTCACTTGTTTGACATTTCAATTTGGGGAAGGGGGGGAGACCGCAAGTGAATCCAAAAAACTTTTTAAGGTGCAAAACTGCTCCTACATGTAAATAACCACTTTGTTTTGCAATGTGAACCTTTTCTGGATTCATATGCCCTGCATCAATTGTTTAGTGGTATTCTCCTCCCCTTGCAAGGTGGGGGAAATGAGTGTTTGCAAACAGCTGCAGAATATATTGTCTCACCAGTCCGTCTCCTCTGACTTAGATGTCTACAGAATAGTGTTTTGTCAAAGTACGTATTGAAGACCAGGTTGCTACCTTCTATATGTCCTACATGGAGAAGTTTGCCAGGAATGGAAGCATTGCCCCCTTCTTCCCTGTAAAATGGGTCTGTGGCTTCTCCTCCAATGCTACTCGCCTTTGCAAAATGGCTGTATTGTTAGCGATATCCATTGTGCCCTTGGACACATTTTAACCTGTTAACTTCTACAAAACACAAACAACTGTGTTCCCATTCTGACTGGGTTTGTTTCTGTGAAGTAGCACATCACTGCACTCCTTACATCCAGGGTGTGTAAGGCACTCATCTTGTTGTCTACGGATGCTGACAAAAACCCTGGGACCTGAACTGACTGGTTAAAATGGAAATGGAAGATGACCTTCGGAACGAAATGTTGACTGGCTCTCATAACTAACCTGTCCTTGTGCATCTATAGGTAGGGTTCCTATGTTGTCTGGGCTGTAAGCTCACTAACTGCATAGCGAGGCGATCGCCATTGAATTCCTTTTTTTTTTTTTTGCAACATTTACTTGGACTCCATCCTATGCTTGGGTTCAAAAGCTTCCTTCATCATCTGGCCGAGCTTCAAGTTCCACATATGTGCAGGTACTTCCCATGGCAGGGCTATTCTATTTACTCCCTCTAGTAATCTCTTCATTATAGGTGCAATAAAAAGGCTTCTACCCATTGGTCCCTTAATATATTCAACAATGCCCGCAAAGTGTACCCTAATGGATGCATAGGTCAGTTTGCTTTCCAAGAGGTATGTTAGCTACCTAATGACAGTAGTTTCTTGTGTTCTATTGTTTAGGAACCCTCTTCAGGCGCACCAGTGAGCATATCTGTTCCACTTAAGTGCTAGTATTCTCTTGTTCCAGGTCACCTGTCCTCCCTCAAAATCTCCATGCTTTTCCTAGAGAGTTCCAAGAGTCCAAAGTCTAAGCCCTCAGACACCACACATCTAGCCTGAGGCTTAGGCGCTACAGATGCATATTTGTCTCTTCTGCATTGTGAGGTTTTGAAAGTAACTTTTTTATTTCCCCTTGGGTCATCTCTAGGAGGTACAAAAACCAAGACTTCTTTGCCTATTGTGACCCAATGGATATTAGAGTCACGAATGACTACTTGAACGTCTTTATCACCAGTGGGATGGGGCGGGAGGAGCATATACAAATGTCTCCGACCAGTCTAGCGATAGGGTATTCCCCTTTGACCAATGGTGCGGATACCTGGATGTGAAGTCTTGACATTTTGCGTTTTCTGGCATTGCAAATAGATCCATCATTGCGTAGCCCAATTTTGGAACACTCCTTGTAGAACCTGCTCTTTTAGCTTTCATTGATGTGAGCAGTTTCTTTGCCTCTTTAGCATATCTGCCTCTTTGTTTAGTACCACTGGTAGGTGTATCACTACCAAGCTTGTGTGTCTGAATGCCTCATTGCTAGATTTCCTGTACCTGTTTTGAGAAAACATGTGACCTTGTCCCCCACCTGCGTGTTGAGGTAGAATATAAGGGTCATGATGCATGCCTGCACTTTAACAACTCTCTATGTGAGTACGTGGAGGGGCTTCGTGCACTAGGGACTTTAGTTCCAGCACATTTATTTGCTTCACTGCTTCTGTTGGGTTTTCCCAAGTCCCTCTGATGTTAAGGTGCCCTATTTGTGATGTGGGGGATGCAAATGTTGTGCCGATTAGTGCTTGAGTTGATGTCTTGAGTGGTCTACCTAAAGTTATGTTCTCGAAGTTCCATCACTTTCTGCAGTGCCTTATGTAACCACTAGATCCTCCCACCTTTCTGTAGCCAGTGACATCTTGTTTGATAGCCACTCCTGCATGGGTAGCACATGAAAACTGGCATGTGGGAAGAGCAGTTTGCAGGACATCATCAAGCCCATGAGTTTCATCAAAGTCCTTAACGTCAAATAATCCCTTCTTGCAGAGGCGAGTCTGGTCTTCCAATGCCTCTGCTCTTGAATAGAAGGGCTGCTTTTGCCTCCTTTGAGGTCAATGTTGCTCCCCAGAAACACATTCTCCTGTTTAGCCATCAGTGATGATTTTTCCATAATCACGGAGAACCCCAACATGTGAAAGGTAAGCATAACCGTATGTCCCTGTGCCACTGGCTTTGAAAAACCTACCTTTACTAGCCAATGTTTTAGGTAGCAGTATATGTGAATCTCTCCTCTTTTTAAGTTTGTGGACACTACTGCAGGCACCTTGTGAAAACCCTAGTCTCAGATTTTATCCCAAATAGTAAAACTTTATATTTGTATTGTACCTTATCCACAACGAACCTGAGAAACTGCTTGTGTTGTTGAATCATTGGTATGAGCAGGTAGGCCTCTTCAGATCCACCATGGCCATGTACTCTCCAGTATGACCTCCTGGAGTGAGGTCATTTTGAAAATGTTATGTATTTTATTTATTTATTTGCTTAATATTCTTAGGTTCAGTACCGGTCTAAGTGACTGTTCAGTCTTAGGCAGCAGGAAGTAGCCATCCCTTGTTTATCTGATCTTGAGTACTCTTTCTATGGATGGTTTTTGCAATAGCTCTTGCACTTCCAGTTAGAGCTGAGAGTTCTTTTGGAGTGAGCCTTTTTCCCTCCGGTGGCACGCTTGATGGTCTTTTTTGTCAGGTTGATGCAGTGGCACCCTTGGTGATTTTGTGTTGCACTATATTTAATATCTATCTGTTCGAGGTGATGACCTCCCATTCTCTGAAGGATCCCCTTTTCTCTTCCCCAATGGTATTTTGTGGGGAGGGCCCGAGTGAATTTGTCACCAGCTTGTGCTCCCTGAACCTCTCAAGATTTGCCCTCTTTCTCATACCTTGCAGCAAAAAAGTTGTGGTGTGCTGCAGCTGATGTGCAGGCCGCCTTGTTGGCTGAATGGGGTGTGGATGATTGGAAAGAGCCCTTGTTTATCGACCTCCTTGCTGAAATTGACACTCTTTTGAAGGTCCCTCGAAACTGTAATGCCTCTGCTACTGTAGAAGTCTCACTGCCTTTCTTGATTTGTTTAAAGCGTTCATCGACTTCCGGCCCAAACAGATGCTTCCCTGCAAAAAGCATGTTAAAAGGAGGTGCCTGCTTTTCTGGCTTGAAACTTGACACTCTGAGCTAGGCATGCCTCCTTAGCATTGTACCTGTGCATATCTGTCTGCTTGCGGTCTCCACTGCATCAAGCACAGATTTGAGGCAAGTGTTTGCAATTATTTTGTCTTGCAGAATGGCAGCGTTTACCGTCTTGATATTGTTCTGGGATGTTCTGCATCAAGTGTTCAATTGCCTCCCACTGTGGCTGAGGAGAACTCTTTAGCTTGCATTCCTGCACTGGGTGGCAGCCTCTTTCTCCATTTTTAATCAGACTATCTTCACCTTCTTACTCTCCCTGTTTAGAGGTGTACCTGTAGACATGGGAGTTGTTTCCTCATTTCCTGGCTGCCTAGTTGATGATTGAGTCAAACCCTGCATTGCCCAAATAAACAGGGTCTTGTGTTGAGGGATAACACTGCTTCTCGATTCAGTGTCTGACTGCTTTCACAAAAACATGCTCTCAAAAGCCCTCCTTCATCTGGTCCAAGATGCTTGGGGGCATTGACAGGGAGAAGTTCATTTTCAGGCTCGTTATGAACATCTGCAGGAGGTAGCACGATTTGAAATCTGCCTCTTGAAGCTAAACACCATATGTTACTGCAGGTCGCTTTATCAGCGAGTTGTAGATTGTCTGGTGGCAAAGGTCTCAAGGGATAAAAGTCCACCATTTTTTCTAGCGAGTCGGCTTTGTGATCCGGCCACACCACTTCTTATGTACTTTCCTCCCAGCTGAAGGACATCTCCCCGTTGTCTCCTTCCTTAGTGTGAAGGAATTCCCGTCACCTTGGGTGAACATTCTCTGATCCCTTGGGTGAGTCCTTGATGGTCTCTCAACAGAAACTCGGTCCTAACAATGTTTTGACTAATTTCCTGCTTTTTCCTTTGTTGCATTCAACTTTCTGTAGCTCTTTCATCAAAGAACCACTGACGCAATCTTCTGATCGTAGGAGCGCCTCAATTCTGCTTCCAGACTTAATAGCGGAAAAAAGAATCTGAAGATTGTTAACATGCACAGGAACACACCACCATAAAGCGGTCGATGACAACTCCAGCAACAACAAAAAACAAAAAAGAGAGAGAAAGAAAAAGATAATTCTGGTCCCATCCATTAGATGGCAGAAAAATGCACATCATGTTAATCCAGAAAAGATTCCCACTGCAAAACCAGAATATCCTGAAGTACAGAAAGACATGCATGCTTATACAATACAAACTGTTCAACTGCATGAAGTTACATTTAACTGTCTCCGTTAGACACTTCCTACTTACCACCAGATGGATGACACTTCTTTGGCAGGAGAAATGTGTACGGCCGCTGCTTAAATGTCAAATCAAATAAGTAGACCTGTGAAATTTACAAACACATTCTATTGAGAAAGTCTCAAAAGAAGATAAAATCACTACTTAAACCATGAAAAAGAAAAGGTAGCAACAGATCCAGAAGCAACACAAAAGAACACGGCATTAGACACTAGCAATAAGCCACATGAAAGAAAGCAGTGGGAATGGCAATGTCTTCCAGCTACCTTACACATGAGTGCATATGGATAGAAATTACCATTAAGTGTCCTTGAAACTATGCAGCAATGATGTACTAAGGTAACAATTTACAGACATGCAGTCAGATGCACTTTATTTCAAGTAGTAAATGGCTGAGAAAGTAAACCTATGGCTAGTGACACTCAGATTCCACGCAATGATATAAGTATTTGTTTTGCAGAATTGCCGGCAGCATTCTTCATTCAGTGCAGTGAGAAAACTACAGCGACTTCAAGGAATGTTCTTCATGACATTTATGGACAAAGAGATCTACAGAGATATAGTAAGAATGTTGAGGAATACAGTTTAATCTGTTTTGGTAGAAGGGAAGGAAAATGTTAATTCCCAGTAGACATCTGTTCGTGGCATGAAGTGCTGTAGATTCACATGCTTTGCATAAGTCTGCCATCTAGTGTTGGGCTTGGATTCTTGAAAGTTGTTTTTCTTCGAAGAATCTTTTTGAGTCACAAGAGTGAGTGATCCTCCTCTCGGTGATACTGCGCATGGGCGTCGTGTCCTCTGTCAGACTGTTTTCCAGCAGGCAGGTGAGGTAAGTAATATATAACTAGAGAGAGATAGTAAACAAAACAAGCATTTGCAATGCAATAGGTCTTTGCGTTTGCTCAAGTTAGAGCTATTAGCATGGTAAATTCCTAACTGGACTTTTCTTGCCACATAAATTGAAAATGAAAAGTAAAACCGTTGACAGAAAGCAATATGATTCAAAGCGCCACTGCCACCATGAGCGTGCGAGTTATTGGCTCCCTGCGTGAATGTCTGGAAAGGATTGCAGCTGGGATGAAAGGCAAAGCAAAACCGAAGGAGGGGCCATCACACGCCATAACAGGAGGAAGCGTGACGTAGTGTGATGGACAACAAAAATGTTCACTTAGTGAAATCACCTGGGGGAGGGAACTCAGCGCATAAAGGAGGGACATTTCACAAAATGCACCAATAAGAATGAATCATTTAAGACAAGCACAACAAAGAATGAATGGCAAGAGTTGGCATGGTTAGAATCCCACTGAGAGATTACAACAAGCTAGAGCGCTTGCACGCTTGACCCTAAAAGGATATCCATGAAGTGTATATACATATGTACAATATTTGTAAACTAATTCCACTACAATGACCACAGGCTTCTGGGGAGGTGTGAGGGCGCATTTGAATCTGCAGCACTACATGCCACAAACAGGTGTCTATTGCATAAGTAAAATTTTCCATTCAATGGCATGTGTGGCTGTAGATACACATGCTTTGCATAGAATGTAAAGCAGTCCCGCCCCCCGCCCCCCCGAGTAAGCGGTGGCTAGCCTGTAGGAGTTGGAGTGGCTTGAAAAAGTGTCCAGAGCCAACATTAACTTCTTACTTACTGTGCTAAAACATCTACGCAATAGTGCTTAGTAAATGTATGTGGTGTAGACCACGTAGAAGCTTTACAAATATCTGCAACTGGGATATTTCCTAAAAATGCCATAGAAGCACTTTGTTTCTGGTAGAATGTGCTCTGGAAGTTATAGGTAATTGTCTTTTGGCTTTAAGATAGCAAGTCTGAAAACACTTGACTATCCATCTGGCAATACCAGTTTTTGAAATTGCATTGTGCTTGTGAGGCTTGAAAAAGCTACAAAAAAGCTGTTTAGATTTTCTAAAACTTTTAGTCCTATTAAAGTAATACCTAAGAGCCCTTTTAACATCTAATGTGTGAAGAGCTCTTTCAACGACTGAGTCTGGCTGTAGGATAAAAACAGGTAACTCAATTGATTGGTTAATGTGAAATGGTGAAAATACTTTTCGAAGGAATTTAAGGTTTGTCCAAGAACTACCCTATTATTGTGTACCTAGAAGAAAGTTTCTTCTAAAGTTAGGCTCTTCTTGTATTTCACTTACACATCTTAGGGAAGTGATAGTCTATAAAAAGGCTACTTTCCATGAAAGAAATTGCAAAGAGCAGGAATGCATAGGTTCGAAAGATGGACCCATGACAAAATTAAGGTTCCATAATGGGGTTGTAGGAACCCTGGGTGGCATGAATCTTTTAAGGCCTTCCATAAAGGCTTTACTCACTTGTAAGGAAATGCCTCATTGACATGGTTACCCCCTAACTTTTTGCCTTTGCTGATGTTAAGTTATGATTTGAAAGTGTGCTGGGACCCTGCTAACCATGCCCCAGCGTTCTTTCCCTAAACTGTACCTTTGTCGCCACAATTGGCACAACCCTGGCACTCAGGTAAGCCCCTTGTAACTGGCACCCCTGGTCATATGCCACCTTAGGGACCCCCTCACTCAGCACATGCACACTGCCTCACAGCTTGTGTGTGCTGGTGGGGAGAAAATGACTAAGTCGACATGGCACTCCCCTCAGAGTGCCATGCCAACCTCACAATGCCTGTGGCATAGGTAAGCCACCTCTCTAGCAGGCCTTTACAGCCCTAAGGCAGGGTGCACTATACCACAGATGAGGGCATATGTGCATGAGCACTATGCCCCTACAGCGTCTAAGCAAAACCTTAGACATTGGAAGTGCAGGGTAGCCATAAGAGTATATGGTCTGGGAGTTTGTCACACACAAACTCCACAGATCCATAATGGCTACACTGAAAACTGGGAAGTTTGGTATCAAACGTCTCAGCACAATAAATGTACACTGATGCCAGTGTGCAATTTATTGTATAATACACCCAGAGGGCATCTTAGAGATGCCCCCTGAATACATACCCGACTTCTAGCGTAGGCTGATCAGTTCCTGCCAGCCTGCCACACACCAGACATGTTGCTGGCCACATGGGGAGAGTGCCTTTGTCACTCCGTGGCCAGGAACAAAGCCTGTACTGGGTGGAGGTGCTTCTCACCTCCCCCTGCAGGAACTGTAACACCTGGTGGTGAGCCTCAAAGGCTCACCCCTTTTGTTACAGCGCCCCAGGGCATCCCAGCTAGTGGAGATGCCTGCCCCTCCGGCCACTGCCCCCACTTTTGGCGGCAAGGCTGGAGGAGATAATGAGAAAAACAAGGAGGAGTCACCCACCAGCCAGGCCAGCCCCTAAGGTGTCCTGAGCTCAGGTGACCCCTGCCTTGAGAAATCCTCCATCTTGAGTTTGGAGGATTCCCCCAATAGGATTAGGGATGTGCCCCCCCCCTCCCCACAGGGAGGATGCACAAAGAGGGTGTAGCCACCCTCAAGGACAGTAGCCATTGGCTACTGTCCTCCCAGACCTAAACACACCCCTAAATTCAGTATTTAGGGGCACCCCAGAACCTAGGAAACTAGATTCCTGCAACCTGAAGAAAGAAGGAGGACTGCCGACCTACAAGCCTGCAGAGAAGGAGGAAGACGACAACTGATTTGGCCCCAGCCCTACCGGCCTGACTCCAACTTCGAAAACAAGCTCCAGCGACGCATCCGACAGGGACCAGTGACCTCTGAAGCCTCAGAGGCCTGCCCTAGACTACAGGACCAAGAAACTCCTGTGAACAGTGGCCCTGTTCAAAACCAGCAACTTATTTGCAACAAAGAAGCTACTTCCAAGGACTTCACGTTTCCAGTCGGAAGCGTGAGACTCTGCACCCGACGCCCCCGGCTCGACCTGCAGAAAACCAACACCTCAGGGAGGACTCCCTGGCGACTGTGAGCCCGTGAGTAACCAGAGACAACCCCCACTGAGCCCCCCACAGCAACGCCTGCAGAGAGAATCCAGAGACTCCCCCCGACCACGACTGCCTGTAACAAGGGACCAGACACCTGGAACCAACACTGCAACCGCAGCCCTCAGGACCTGAAGGAACCGAACTTTGATGCAGGAGTGACCCCCAGGCGACCCTCTGCCTTGCCCAGGTGGTGGCTGTCCCGAGAAGCCCCCTGTGCCTGCCTGCACCGCTAGAGTGACCCCCGGGTCCCTCCATTGAAACCTATACAAAACCCAAAGCCTGCTTTGCTCACTGCACCCGGACACCCCTGTGCCGCTGAGGGTGTACTTTGTGTGCCTTCTCGTGTCCCCCCTGGTGCTCTACAAAACCGCCCTGGTCTGCCCCCGAGGACACAGGTACTTACCTGCTGGCAGACTGGAACTGGAGCACCCCTGTTCTCCATAGGCACCAATGTGTTTTGGGCACCTCTTTGACCTCTGCACCTGACCGGCCCTGAGCTGCTGGTGTGGTAACTTTGGGGTTGCCTTAAACCCCCAACGGTGGGCTGCCTATGCCCCAGGACTGAGACTTGTAAGTGTTTTACTTACTTCATAATCTAACCTTTACTTACCTCCCCCAGGAACGGTTGATTTTTGCACTGTGTCCACTTTGAAAATAGCTTATTGCCATTTTTACAAAGACTGTACATGATATTGTTTTCATTCAAAGTTCCTAAAGTATCTAAGTGAAGCACCTCACATTTAAAGTGTTTAATGTAAATCTTGAACCTGTGGTTCTTAAAATAAACTAAGAAAATATATTTTTCAATATAAAAGCCTATTGGCCTGGAGTAAGTCTTTGAGTGTGTGGTCCTCATTTATTGCCTATGTGTGTACAACAAATGCTTAACACTACCCTCCGATAAGCCTACTGCTCGACCACACTACCACAAAATAGAGCATTAGAATTATCTACTTTTGCCACTATCTTACCTCTAAGGGGAACCCTTGGACTCTGTGCACCCTATTTCTTACTTTGAAATAGTGTATACAGAGCCAACTTCCTACATCACTGGAATATCGAATAAAGAAATGTGTTGTCTATTTTGGAGGTAAAGCAGCAATAGCCGCTAAATGAAGTCTAATAGATGAGTATGCAAAGTTTGCTCTTTGTAAATGTAGCATGTAAAAAACAATGTTTTGAATGGAGGCTTTGAGTGGATCAATGTGTAAAGGTTGACAGTAGCAAACAAACCATTTTCATTTTGCAGCATAACAGTGTCTAGTTGTAGGTTTATGTTCCTCTCTAAGAATGTCCATGCATTCTGAGGGGTGATGTAAATAACGAAACTCAATGATTTCAGGAACCATATCGCAAGACTGAGTGTTTTGGGGTCTGGATCTCCGATTTGACCTAAAATTTGAGTCAGAAGGTCTGGCCTGTTGGGGAGTTTCTGGTGCAGAACCACCGACTGATCCAATAGTGTTGTGAACCAAGGTTAACGTGACCATGTGGGAGCTACAAGGATCCTGGGGAGTGATTTTTTTATTATTTTGTGAACTAGCAATGGAATGAGTGGGAGAGGCGGAACAGCGTAAGCAAATATCACTGATCAATTCATCAATAGAGCGTTGCTCTTGGACTCAGGGTGTGGGTATCTGGACGCAAAGTTTTGGCATTTGGAATTTTCTGCAGTGGTGAAGAGGTCTATTTCTGGTGTACCCCACAGGTGAAAGTATTGGTGAAAAAGAACAAGTTACTTACCTTCGGTAACAAATTATCTGGTAGAGACTCTAGCTCCAGATTCCTTACCTTAGAATTTCATGGCGTCAGCTTTGAATCCAGAATTTGTCTGCTGAGCAGTACCCTGCGTGTGCCGTCGGATGGTGCTGTTTAGCGCGTGCGTCGTCAGCGTCGTTGGAGCAGTCTATGACATCACGGTTGTCTATATAGATGCCGCCTCAGCGCGCGTACTTCAGTTCTTTTCCCACAACTTTTCACGCCAGAAGCGAAGAGTCATGGAAGAACTAACAGTTATGGATTTTATCTTTTTCACTTGACTGAAGTAAAAATTCTTACATGCCTTTAAGAAAGGCAAAAATGCCGAAAAACATACATACATAATTATATATATGTATAAAAAATATCCGCAGAGTGGGGAGGCTTGGGTGGGTGTAAGGAATCTGCAGCTAGATAGAGTCTCTACCAGATAATTTGTTACCGAAGGTAAGTAACTTGTTAATCTGATAGAGACTTCTAGCTGCAGATTCCTTACCTTAGAATAGATACCCAAGCTATAACCCATGATGGTGGGTCTGAAAGATATATTTTTATACTAGAAAGTCCTGCAGGACTGAACGGGCAAAATGCCCCTCCCTTCTCACATGGCTATCCAGGAAGCAGAGTCTTGCAAACGTGTGCAAGGAACCCACGTTGACGTCTGACAGATCTCCAACACGGGTACACCACGGGCTAAAACAGTGGTACCAGCTTTCCCTCTGGTAGAGTGAGCTCTCATGCCCTCTGGAGGCTGCTTCTTGGCCAAACCGTAGCAGACCCAGCGCGAAATGGACCGTTTCTGTACTGCCCAACCCTTCTTTGCACCAACGTAGCCCACAAAGAGTTGGACGTCCACCCGGAATTCTTTTGTGTGATCAAAGTAGAACGATAACGCTCTTTTTGGGTCCAGCCGATGGAGACGCTCCTCTTCCTTAGAGGGATGCGTTGGTGCAAAGAAGGTGGGCAGGCTGATATTTTAACCCAGATGGAAAGGGGTCACCACCTTGGGGAGGAAAGAGGCACGAGTTCTTAACACTACCTTGTCAGGATATATCGTGAGATATGGCAGTTTTGAAGATAAAGCCTGCAGCTCACTCACTCTCCTGGCAGATGTAAATGCCAACAAAATGGCTGTTTTAATAGTGAGCAGCCGGAGAGGACAGTTATGCAAGGGCTCGAAAGGAGCACACATTAGGAAGGGAAGAACAAGATTAAGATCCCGCTGGGGCAAGACGAAAGGCACAGGTGGGAACAAATGCGCAAGCCCTTTAAAAAATCTTTGTACTATAGGAGACTTGAACAAAGATGGTTGATCGTGCAAGCGTACGAAACCCGATAAGGCAGCAAGATAGTCCTTAAGGGTCCCTAAGGAGGAAGCCTGTTGGGCGAGAGATAGAATAAACAAAAGGAAATTAGAAAGAGGATCAACAGACCACTATGTACAATATGAAACAGAAGTTTTCATCGGCAGGCGTAAATCGACTTAGTAGAGACACGCCTGGCCGCAAGAATGACATCAAAGATTTCGTAAGGGAGGTCATAAACCATCAACTGTCGCCGCTCAACCTCCACGCAAGAAGCCGCAAAGTTGACAGGTTCGAGTGGAGAACCTTCCCCTGCTGCTGCAACAGAAGATCCTCCTGAAGAGGCAGCCTGATTGGAGGACTAATGCTCATTTTGAGAAGCTCTGGAAACCAAACTCTTCGTGCCCAATCCGGAGCCACTAGGATTACTTGGGCCCGGTCGTTCCTGATTTTCTTGAGAACTCTGGGCAGAAGTGGTATGGGCGGAAAGGCGTACAGGAGGCCTGAACTTCACTTCTGCCAAAAAGCGTTGCTTAGCGATAGCCACCTTGGGAACTCCAACGCGCAAAACTGCTGACATTGCGTGTTCTCTACGGAGCAGAACCGATCTAACCAAGGCTCTCCCCACTGCTGAAAAAGTCCATGCGCCACCTCCGGATGGAGATGCCATTTGTGATCCTCTAAGCCTTTTCGGCTGAGCTCATCTGCCCTGGCCTTCAGAGAACCTGCCAGGTGTTGAACCACCAGGGTTATGCCCTGGTGTTCCAGCAATGTCCAGAAACACAGAGCCTCTTGACAAAGGGTCCACGACCCCACACTGTCCTGCTATTTGCAGTACCACATTGAGATAGTGTTGTCCGTGAACACCTGCACTACCTTCCCTTTCACAATAGGAAGAAATGCTTTTAATGCTAGTCGGATCGCCCGAACCTCCAGTAAGTTGATATGGAGCCCAAATTCCACCGGAGACCAGTGACCTCTGATCTCCACCTCCCCCAGATGCGTGCCCTATCCCAGAAGTGACGCATCTGTCACTACTGTGAGATCTGGTTGGGGAAGGGAGAGGAGTCTGCCTTTGACCCAATCGCAGTTCACTAACCACCACTGCAGATCCTTTGCAGTGTCCTCTGAGATCTGAACCACTTCTGTAAGTTTTCCCTGATACTGTGCCCATTGGAACTTCAGGTCCCACTGCAGAGCCCTCATATGCCATCTGGCATGCTTGACCAACAGGATGCAGGAAGCCATGAGCCACAGCAGCCTCAGAGTCTGTCTCACTGAAATCCAGGACAGAGACCAAAACATCGGTATCATAACCTGAATATCCTGAACTCGCTGCTCGGAAGGATAGGCCCAATACTGCACTGTGTCCAGAACAGCTCTGATAAAAGTGAGCTTCTGAGAGGGAGTCAGGTGTGACTTCAGCACATTGATAGTGAACCCCAGCGAGTGTGTGAGTTCTGCCGTTGTCTGGAGATGGGTGACGAGAGCCTGGGGCGTGGGAGCCTTCAACAGCCAACTGTCGAGGTAGGGGAAGACTGAACTCCCTGACCTGTGCAGATGAGCTGCTACCACCGCCATCACCTTTGTGAACACCCGAGGGGCACTGGTGAGACCGAAAGGGAGCACAGTAAACTGAAAGTGCTCGTGGCCCACCCTGAAACACAGGTAACACCTGTGGGCTGGCATGATGGGGATATGAAAATACGTGTCCTGCAAGTCCAATGCTACCATCCAGTCTCCTTGATCTAGGGGAGACAAGACCTAAGCAGGAGTGAGCATCTTGAATTTCTCCTTCTTGAGGAAGAGATTGACATCCCTTAAAATCTAGGATAGGGTGAAAACCTTTGTTATTTTTGGGAATCAGAAAGTAGAGGGAATAACAACCACTGCCTACTTCTGACATCAGGACCCTTTCTATGGCTCCCTTGGCTAAGAGAGCCATAACTTCCTTGCGGAGTAAAACCAGATGGTCCTCCATCAGCCGTTCCTTTGTCAGGGGGGATAGAGGGAGGGAAAGACTAGACGATGGAGGGAGGGAGGGAGTAGCCCTTCCGTATGATCTCCAGAACCAATTTGTCCGTTGTGATGGAAAGCCAGTGAGGGAGATGAAATTGAATCCTCCCTCCAACTGGACGGACATGGTCCTGCAGAACCACACTAGGGCTTGGATTCACTAGGGGGGGGGGCTGTGTGGTGGCTGACCCCTGGGTCTGATGATACCACGACCACATCCTCCTCCGGGATGTTGTGAAGCCTGAGGACAGTGGCTAGACTGTGGCTGGAGTGGTACCACGCCCCTTCCGAAGCCTCGAGAGGGGTGAAAGACAGACTGCTGACGTACGGGCACTGAAAGGCCCAAGGATCGTGCCGTAGCTCGAGAATCCTTGAACCTCTCAAGTGCAGAATCTGCCTTCTCACCAAAAAGGTGAGAACCATTAAAAAGCATGTCCATCAAACATGACTGGACATCCCCCGAAAAGCCAGTTGAACGTAGCCAGACGTGGCGACATAGGGCCACTGACAATGAAATCACTCTGCCCAGCGAGTCTGTCGTGTCCAATCCACACCTGATCGTAAACTTGGTTGCATCTCTCCCATCCTTGACAGCCTGGGTGAGAGTGCCCCGTAAGCCCTCCAGGACCTGGGGCAGCACCTGTGCCACCGTATCTTATAAAGTATGGGAAAAACGGCCCAAAAGGCAAGAGTTGTTTACGGACCTCAATGCCAGGCTGGTGGAAGAAAACATTTTCTTTCCAAGCTGGTCCAGCCTCTTGGATTCCCTATCCGGGGGAGCGGAAGGGAAGGCACCACCGGAGGTAGAGGCTTGGACTACCAAGCTCTCAGGGGTGGGGTGTTGTGTCGCGAAACTAGGTCGCTCGGAGGAGGTCTATGGCGGCGACCGACTGTCCTATTCACAGGAGCCCCTGTGCTGGGTCTGGACCATGTATCCAGAAGGACTTCTGTTAGGGCCTCATTGAAGGGCAACATCGGCTCTGATGTTGTCACCCCCGGTTGAAGCACCTGTTTCGGGAAATTTGTCCTGACTGGCACCGTGGGCAAGTCTAGGTCCAAGACCTCAGCTGCCCTACGCACCACCATAGTATAAGAAGCTCCCTCCTCCGTAGCCACATTAGGAGGAGAGAGCATGCCAGTATCTGGAGATGTGTCCAGTGCACTGGCCTCCCCTAGATCCTCATATCAGTCGTGTTCCAGGTCATATTCCAAGGGGTCCTCAGACCCCTCCCATTCCTCTCCTGTGCCTGGCTGTTCTAAATAATGCTCAGACAATGATATGGGCCGAATCGGCGCCGTCTGAGTCAGTGTTGTACGACGCCGCTCCAGCTCATCCGGAATGAGGATGAGGCTACCACCGGTATCGGATCCTGGGGTCCCCTACGATGCCGAGGCCGAAGCTGCCAACGTCAAACCCGAAGGGGCCCCTGCAGACCCGACTGGGCCCGAAGACCCACCCGAGGGTGCAGCCCGCTCAAAAACGAGATGCATGGGCTCATAAAATTCCTTTATTTGAGCGGGGGTCGCACCAGTCCCTGGAAAAGGGGGAAGAGGCGGAATCGGCCCTGGCGACGGCTCTGCAGAACCGCGCTCAGAACGTCGACGTTTCCTAGACACCTCGTCGGCCGTTGGGCGTGGCGAAGTCAAAGTCCGCTTGGACTTCTTCTTGTGCCTCTTACCTGAATGATCAGATGATCTCGCATGTGAGGAAGAGGACTTGGGACTCCGGAAGCAGTGCCGCGACCTCCTCCTTTCGCAGGACCGTGACCTCCTTGGAGTTGCACCGACCGAAGACGGCTGTCGGGCTGCAAGAAGCTTAAGGGATCTCTCCCTCAATGCCTTCGGAGCCATGGCCCGACAGTTGGAGCACAAGGTGGAATCGTGATCCTTCTCGAGGCACCAAAGGCAAACACGATGCGGGTCTGTCACCGACATGGTGCGATGACAGGCACCACACGGATTGAACGCAGTCTCTCGAAGACATGACTTCAAACAGTGAAAAAGACCTAGACGAACGTCAAAGAAAAAGTAGCTCTACTTCGGATCTGTGCTTAACCGGCGCGGAAGGAAACAAACTGACGTATGCGCACCGAGGCGGCGTCTATATAGACAACCGTGATGTCATAGACGGCTCCAGCGACGCGGACGATGCACGCGGATCCAAACAACGCCACCCGACAGCGTGCGCAGGGTACTGCTCAGCAGAAAAATCCCGGATTCGAAGCGGACGCAGGGAATTCTAAGGTAAGGTCTCTATCAGACCTTGTGGGTGAAGTTCCCATTCGTTGACTTGTTGCTGCATCATGCTGAGGAGGTATGCAAACTAGATGTCCATTCCTGGGAGATATTCTGCCAGCAAGTGAATGTGATGGTGAATTACCCATTTCCAAATTGTCTGAGCAAGAAGGGACAATTGAGACGAGTGTGTCCCACCCCACTCCTGCTCCCCAAACTGTGATGCATGGGTAGTAAGAGTGATTTGAGGCGCAGGGTCTTGAAGGGACCGCCCCTTGGAAAGGTTGGTGAGATTCCACTATTGCAGAGCAAGGTGAGTCTGGCAGTCCAACAACATTAACTCCTGGAGATGACACTGAGACCACTGACGAGATAGACACTGTTAAAAGGGACACATATGTAGTCTGGCATGAGGAACGATGGCAATACAGGAAGCCATCATCCCTAGTAGCTGCATCACTATTCTAACTGTGGAAGTGTGGTTTTCCTGTAATTGAGACAGAAGAGTTCGGGAAGCTTGAATCAGAGCTGGAATTGGATATGCCAACCCTGAGTGAGCATTGAGAACTTCTCCAGATAAAGCTGTATCTGTGAAGGCTGCAGATGGTATTTGAGAAAGTTGATTGTGAATCCTAGGGTGTGTAGAAGGTCTACTGTGAACGGAGTGCGACTCAAACATTGTTGGATGGTATTGGGTTTGATGAGCCCGTCGTCCAAGTAGGGGAAGACATGAATGTGTTGTCTTCTGAGGAATGCAGCAACTACTGGTAGACATTTTGTGACTACCCTGGGAGCGGTTGGTACACCAAATGGCAAAACCTTGAATTGATAGTGTTGTCCCGCTATGACAAATATGAGATATTTGCAATGTGCTGGATGAATGGGAACGTGAAAGTAAGCATCTTTGAGATCTAAAGCCGTCATGAAGTCACCTTACTGTAATAGGGGAATAACATCTTGAAAAGTGTCCATATGGAGATGTTCTGAGAGATTGTACAGGTTGAGAGGTCCGAGATCTAGAATTGGTTTTAGTGACCCATTTTACCTTGGTATAAGGATGTATAGGGGATATATTCCTAATCCTTGCTGAGAAAGGGGAACTGGCTCTATAGCCCCTTTGAGAAGAAGGGATTGTACATCTTCTTTTAAAAGAATGAGATGGTCATGGGGAATATTTGGTGGAGTGGAGATGAGTTCTAGACAATAACTATGTAGGATAATTGACAGCATCCATTGATCAGTGGTGATACTGGACTGATGGGGGATAGAAATGCGTTAGTCTTCCCCCTACTGGAGGGGTGTGTGCTGGTGGAAGCAGTCAATGGCGTGTATTTGAAGCAGAACCTCTAGTGGTGGATGCCTTTCCTCTGCCTTTATATTTGCACCTCTGTAGGAACCTCTGAAGGAACCTCTATTGTAGAACTATGTTCCTTGTTTGATTTGGGAGGTAGAAGGCTTACTAGATGATGTTTGGAAGCCTCGCCTAAATTGTGGCTGGCAAAAATGTCCTCCTTGTGGTGTGGTGAGTAGGGCCCCCATAGCTTTTGCTGTTTCCTGATCCTTTTTTAGCTTATCTATGGTGGTGTCAACCTGTGGGCCAAACAAGTGTTCTCTATCAAAAGGCATGTCAAGAAATGCCTGCTGTAATTCTGGCTTGGAGCCTGAGCATCTGAGCTAATCATGCCGTCTTATAACAACACTAGTAATTTATAACACCTGCTGCGTTATCGACTGCATCAGTGGCACACCTAATGGAGTTGTTTGACATGGCTTGCCCTTCTGAAACTATCTCCTGTTCCCTTTTACGATGTTCCCCTGGGACGTACTGGAGAAGATCTTCTATCTCGTCCCAGTGGGCCCTATCATATCTTGCCAGAAGTGCCTGTGAACTGGCAATCCACCAATAATTAGCAGCCACTCTTATTCCTGCAGCATCAAGTTTTTTGCTCTCCTTATCGAAGAAGGAGCATCACCTGTTGATTGACTATTAACTTGTTTCCGCACTGTGCTGACAACTACAGAGTCAGGAGGTATCTGAGATCTAATAAATATAGGGTCTGAGGGTGCTGCCTTATATATATATATTTTTTAAACGACTCTTGGGGTAACAACTCTTGACCTAACAGGTTCTTTAAAAATGTCTGTGGAGTGTCTAAGCATACCTGGCAAAATGGACAGGAACTGTCTTTCTTTGTGGGTGGTAGTCAGTGTATCAAAGAGGAAATCCTCTTCAACAGGGTCAGTTTGCATACATATGTTATGGTATGCAGCTGCCCGTGCAATAACCTGTTGGGATGATGTTACATGTTCTTCACCTGTTGATTGACTGTTAGGACATTTCCGTGCTGTGCTGACAACTATAGCTTGAGGAGGTATCTTTGATCTAATAAATATAGGGTCTGAGGGGGCTGCCTTATATATTTAATCGACCCTTGTGGTAATAACGCTTGACCTAACAGGTTCTTTAGAGGTCTGTCGCATGTCTAAGCAGACCTGACAACATGGGCAGGAACTGACTTTCTTTGTGGGTGGTAGTCAGAGAATCAAAGAGGAAATCCTCTTCAATAGGGTCAGTGTGCATGTGTACACTATGGTATGCAGCTGCCCATGCAATAACCTGTTGGTGTGATGTTGCATCTTCTGGAGGTGAAGGGCGTGCTAGGTACAAATCAGGGTCATTAGAGAGTATGAGATCTGAACATATGAATCCCATGGGTCAAAATCCTGTGGACTGTTGCCCAAATAATCTCTATGAAGTGGTGGTGAACCTTCTGGAGAAAATTGTGGCACTGTAATAAAGGTAGGAGATTGTGGAGGTGGAGGAGGAATAAGAGAGAGTATAGGAGGGAGAGGTGGAGAAGGTTGAGGTTGAACTGGGGCTTTGTCTTTGTCCTTGGAGACCTTTTTAGGAGGAGGAGCAGTGTCCACTTATGACTTCTGACTTGGAATCTCAAATAGAGAGGGCTGCCTCATGTCCGATTTCCTACTGTGCATGCTCCTCTCCAAAAATATCAGTGTCGTCCCGTGTCTTCGACTCCATCTCCAACCAACACGCTCTTCGGTCCCAAAGGATCTTTTTGTAGATCGAAAAGACCGTTGCAGTTCTCTTCTTTATGTTCCGGGGACAAGCACAAGTTACAAGCCAGGTGTTTATCGGTGTTTGGGAATTTGGAATGGCATCGAGGACAGAACCTAAATGGAGTCCATTCCATCAGCCCTGCATATACCTACACCACATGGAGGAGTAGGCCGGAGAAGGGCATTCATGCCCTGAAGAGCGGTAAACCAACTCCCAATGCAGACATTTGGTTCGAAATACTATACCGTCGTTGACGGAAGGGAAGAGTTCAGGATAGACCGAGCCGAGGAATACCAAAGCAAGAGGAAACACGTCCGAACCAGACAGGGGAGAGAAACAATCTAATAAAGAACTCCATGCCCATGTGCAGTATCACCGAGAGGAGTCACCACTCGATCTCGTGACTTGAATAGATTCTTCGAACAAAAACAACTTGCAACACTCTAAGCCCAACACTAGATGATGGATTTATGCAAAGCATGTGTATCTACAGCCACAGATGCCGCTGATCAGAGGAATTTATGTGGCTGCTCTATAGTCCATGCTGTTATACATCAACAGGAAGGATTACAATTAACTCTGGCATTAAAATGGAATGATTATAATTAACTGAGGAATTGTATTCTTTAATGTAATCATTTCTGGTGAGGCAGGCAATGCCCCTCTATTGCTTATCCAGCTGGTAACAGAGCCACACGAGGCTCTGCCATTAGGCACAGTAGGGCCTTACCTGTTCCCCTCCCATGTTTACCAGGAGCTCTGTTCCATCTGGACTGAAGGTCACATAGGTTGCTACTAGGACACGCAGTCGATTGCTGTAGTCTGGCAGTTTTACTGGAAGATGACCTGGGTAGTTAAAAACAAAAAGCAGCAGCATAAATCAAGATGGGAGGCTGAACTCTGGCCATCTGGTACCAAAGCAAGGTAACCAGAGATGGCTCATCTCTGCTCTGTCTCAGAGTGCTTTCACTGAGCTGCGTTAAACCTTTAAAACTGACATTGTAAATATAACATCTGCACCTGTCATGCTACAGAGTCCCCAGGCAAGCCTTTCAAAAAGTCAGAAGGCTTATGAAAACAAACTTGGGATTCTTTGTTATACTGCCTTGCCCTAGCTAGGATCACTAGCAGGCTGAGGACTCGCATGAAGGACTATTCAGTCTTGAGCTTCCACAACCTTGCAGGCCTCTCGACCCATGGATCTGACCCCCTGACACTATCGCAGGCACTATCCCTAAGCAGGCACCTTGACCCAGTGCCCAAGTCCCATTAAGTCTCACGTGTCCAGGAATCTGCCTGTTTGCAGCGATCTCTTGAAGACTTTGAACACCCCTGTCAGTACAGAACTTGACTCCTGCTACGGGCCCAGACGCCATGCAGCTTTACTCACCAGAGCACTGTCCTTCAGCCCTATCCACTCAAGGGTACAAACCCCAGGCAGCCCTACCTACACAGTGGTCAGTGTCTTGAAAAACGTATCTGCCAAGGGCTCTCATCACCCCCATGCCACAAATTCTGTCCCGACAGAAACCCTTTGGCTCAAGCCTGCAGATACTCCATATCGCTTCGAAACCCTGCCTCAGTCATCTGCACGCACCTGCCACATAATACTGTGCAGCTCCGTCGGGGATGGGCTTCTGTCTACTGCAGAACGTGTGCACGCCGGTCGTGGGGTTCTGTTTCATGGACTTCCTAAAAAAAAAAAAGAAAAGAAAAAAAAAAGTTGGATGATACAATGATTAATCTGTGAACAATTCAGCAGCACATCCTAATAGCTACCTGTGAGGAGATGCCTCCTTGGCATGGTTACCCCCTAACCTTTTGCCTTTGCTGATCTAAGTTATGATTTGAAAGTGTGCTGGGACCCTGCTAACCAGGCCCCAGCACCAGTTTTCTTTCCCTAAACTGTACCTTTGTCTCCACAATTGGCACAACCCTGGCACTCGGGTAAGTCCCTTGTACAGGTACCCCTGGTACCAAGGGCCCTGATGCCAGGGAAGGTCTCTAAGGGCTGCAGCATGTCTTATGCCACCCTAGGGACCCCTCACTCAGCACAGACACACTGCTTCACAGCTTGTGTGTGCTGGTGGGGAGAAAATGACTAAGTCAACATGGCACTCCCCTCAGAGTGCCATGCCAACCCTATACTGCCTGTGGCATAGGTAAGTCACCCCACTAGCAGGCCTTACAGCCCTAAGGCAGGGTGCACTATTGTATTGTATTCGCATTTATATAGTGCTTACTACCCCTGACGAGGCGTCGAAGCGCTTTTCGATGAGTAGCACGCTACTCTGGAACCCAACAAGAATTACTGATGGATTAATATCGTTAAATAATGAGTACAGTTTTCGTATTATTATGAGTTAATTTGAGCCGTGGATATGAGAGTTTGTTAGTTAGATTGACTGGAGTAATGGAGGGTGGAGGAGGAAAGAAATCCAGAAGTGTTAATTGGGAGTATATCCTTCATTTACTCAACCCAAAGGCTTGGGATGAGTAAAGGGGGGCGGAGGGGGAAGAGTATGTGGAAGGGTTAGGGAGAGCATAGTAGAAGGGTGAGATAAATGGAGGAGAAATTTAGTAGGGTTGTGTGGGAGGTCACAGTAGTAGAGTGAGGTTTGGTGAGTTAGATGTGGAAGCGGAGGGAAGAGCTTAGGCAGAGATATTTAGGAGATAAAAGTAGTAGAAGGGACTTGGGATGAGTCAGAGTGAGAATGGAGGATAGTCTGATAGAGACATGACATATGATGATGAGTAGATAAGTGTGATAAGATGAGAGCAGGAATTCATAGATATCTAGTATAACGACCCACCCAGGAGCCATGCAATGATCCACCAACATGCCAAGCACAGAAAACAACATATACACATACATACATATATATATATACACACACATGAATACACACACCAATGCACATACAATACATAATTAGAACCATGGGTACAAAAAATACTTAGTCAAACAGGTTTAAAGAGAGTGTGTGTATTTTATTGTTATGACATAGTAGCAATACATATTTTCTAAAGAAACTATAAATAAATAGAACTATACATATAATCTGAAAAAAATATTTATCAACATAGGCATATGCAGTTCATAGTTGTTTGAATAAGGTGGTTATGAAGGAAAGAGCCAACTCTTGAGTAGTTTTCTGAAGATAAGAAAGTTATCTGTGGCTCTTATAGTTGGGGGTAAAGAATTCCATAGTTTGGCTGCTTGGACTGAGAAGGATGTACCACCTATAGTCTTTTTCTTGTATGGTGGTGTTCTAAGGCGGGTGGCAATCTTGAGCGGAGGGTTCTTTGTTGGATGTATTTGGTAATTTTCTTTCTGATAAAAAGCGGTCCTGTTCCATGTATAGCTTTGTGGGTGATACAAAGCAGCTTGAAAGTGCATCTTGTGGCAACGGGTAACCAGTGTAGTGCTCTCAAGGCAGGGGAGATGTGGGCTTGCGGCTTTATATGTAATAGTAGCCTGGCTGCGGAATTCTGGATACGTTGTAGTTTTTTCATTACAGATAGAGATGATCCATGGTAGAGGCTATTGGCATAATCCAGTTTGGATAGTACAAGCGAGATAGTAGCTTGCACCTTGTGTGGAAATCCGAGGTGGGGGAAGATGCGTCGTAAAGTCTTCAAGGTGATGAGGCTTGTGCGTGCTAATTTATCTACTTGGGCATTCACAGTTAACTTGGAATCCATGGTGATTCCTAGGTTTTTAACTTCCTTGGATAATTGAGGAGGTGGTCCGAGATCGTCAGGCCAGACGCACAGAGGGTCATAATTTTTCCAGTCACCACATATGAGTATTTCTGTTTTGGAGGTATTTAGTTTGAGATGGCTCCAGGTCATCCACTGATCAACGGCTCGGAGGCAACTGAAGATTTGTGAGTTTTCAATGTTTTTGGGGCATTCTAATTTAAGTAGTATTTGTGTGTCATCTGGATAGTTGTAGCATGTGAGATGGAAATCATTGATCAGTTCTGGTAAAGATATCATGTAGATGTTGAAAAGCAAATGTGAGATGATTGGCCCTTGGGGGACCCCTGCTTTTGTGAGGTAGGGTTCGGATGAGAAGGGGGGGCGAGTGGATGATATTCGATCTTTTTTGAAGATAGGAAGTAATCCAGTCGAGAGCAATCCCTTGTATGCCGGCTTTGTGAAATCTTTGAGTAAGGGTGTCATGGTCAACCGTATCAAAGGCAGCTGAAAGGTCCAAGAGAAGTAGTGCAGCAACTCCATTTTGGTCGACTGTGTTTTTAAGATCGTCCCAGACTGCCATGAGTGCCGATTCAGTGCTTCTTCCTGGGCGGAATCCAGTTTGGAAGTCTGAAAGTATAGAATTGTCTTCAATGAATTGTGACATCTGGGCGAATGCTGCTCTTTCTATCAATTTGCCCAGGAAAGGTCCATTTGTGATTGGTCTGTAGTTGTTGGGGTCTTGCGGGTCTAGGTTTGTTTTCTTTAATAAAGGTAGTATGTATGTCTTTTTCAGGTCAGCAGGAAAAGTTCCTGAAGTTAAAGAGTTGTTGATGATTCTTCTTACAGGTGTGGCAGCAGAAGTAGATAGAAGGATGTTCTTGAAGATTTGTGGTGGGCAAGGGTCAGAAGGGCAACCAAAAGGTCTGCTTGCTTTGACCAAATCCATAAATTCATCCTGGGATATTTGTTTGAAGGACTGTAGAGGTTGGGTTGGTTTATTCTTAAAGGGTATTTTAGGAAAGGGGTTGGTGCTGACGGGTTTTTTTCTGTTTTAAATAGGAGTCCAATGTGTCTGCCTTGGTTGTGTAGTGAGTTGCCAATTTGTTTGTGAAATCTTGAGTAGTGGGATGACTTCCTTCCATGCATGTAGGTTTTCGAAATTCATTGAGAATTTTATAAAATTCCTTGGTTGTAGATTGAGCATTTTGAATTCTGTCTGAGTAGTATCTTTTTTTTAGCTTTTTTGATTGATGATTTATATATCCTGTTAAGTTTGTGTAGCTGCAGTTTGTCTTGACTGTTTGTTTTGAGCCAGGTCCGCTGCAACTTTCTGATTTGTTGCTTTATCTTTTTAAGTTCTGTGTTTCTCCAAGGTGTTGGTTTTCTTTTGTCGTGTTTAGTTTTTCTAAGTGGTATTAGGACATCAAAAGCTTCCTGTAGCCACTCAAAGTTTTGGTACAGAATTAATTGTATCTAGATCTGTGTTTGCTGTTAGTTGTGTTTCTAAGTGATCCAAATTGAGTTTGCTCCATGGTCGATAGGTGTATGTAAGTAGTTGTGGGGTGTGTTGATTTGTGGAGTTGTATGTCGGAAAGTTATCATATGGTGGTCTGACCAGGTGATTGGTGTGATGCTATGAATAGTAACTAGTTCAGGCTTAGCAAAAATGACATCTAGGATGTGACCAGCGATGTGTGTGGGATTGTGTACAATCTGATGTAGGTTCAATGCGACTAGGCCAGTGGTGATAGCTTTTGGATGGGGCATATTGGGTTTGTCTAACCAAATGTTTAGATCCCCAAGAATGCATAGATTGGAGTATAGTGTAATAAGGTTTCAGACTGTGTCTAGAAAAGCATCTGGGAAAGTGGAGTTGTTAGGTGGAGGTCTGTAAAGGAGGAGGAAGTTGGAGTAGGGTGGCATCTGGTAAGGAGGGCTTCACAACCTTGTATGGAGATGTCTGTTTTACTGAGGTTCATTACCTGTTTGAATATAATAGCTAGTCCACCTCCTCTCTTGCCTATACGGTTTTGGGTGATGGTTTGATAGCCCGGAGGAACGGCTTCGTGCAACACTGGTGCCATGTCATCTCCCAACCAGGATTCCGTTATGAATAGTAAGTCAGGTTGTGTGTCTGTGAGCAGGTAGTAGATGTGGTGCTTGTTTTTTTTTAGAGTGATCGAGCATTTATGAGCTGGCAGCTTAGAAAAGGTGTGTTAGTGGTAGTGTTGTTTTGTTTAGTAGAAGGGTAAGTAGTGTGATGTGAGCTTGAAGCAGGAGTGTTGCTAGTTGTGATAACTGTTTGAGGCTCACAACAGTCTTGCTTTTCAACATAGTGTTCCTCTTCCAGCAGTTTAAGGAGGCATTTTGTTGGGTCTGTGTGTGTGGGTGGTGGACTTGGTGTCTGAGGGAGCCATGAGGAGTGTAGTTTTTTTTGTAGGGTAGTCTTATTATGTAATAGACAAGGGGATGCGAGGTTGCTATGAGTAGCATGTTTTTTATTTTGTTTGCGTTTGTTTAGTGTGGATGGAGTATGGGTTAGGGGTGGTGGAGGAGCATGTGGATCATGATGTAAGGCTCTAAATTGTGCAATGGAGGAAAGGCGAGTGAATGAAAGTTGCTGGGTTGGGGTGTTTGTGGTAGGTGTTTGTGAAGAGTGGGGGGGGGTAGGGGTGGAGATAGGATGGAATTTGTATTCTTTGTGTAGTCCTGGGGGTGGGAGTGGGTATGACGATGAGTGTAATGTACTTTGTGTTGCTTTGATGTGCTTACGTTTGTGGTTGGTATTGGTTTTGTGGAATAACGAGAGGGGCTATTGGTGTAGTTGTTTTTGGTGAGGGATTTGTATGCGAGTTAGTGCTGCTAAGTGGAATTTGAGTGTTAGATGGGTGTTGATGTGTTTTTTCGAGATGAACATATGAGGTGGGTAAGAGGTGATGGGTGTGTGTCAGGGGAGTTAGTATTAGTTGCGATGACTGGAAGAGGTAATATGTGTGGTGGAGTGAAATGTGGGGATTGTATGGTTGTGTTTAATTGGTGAAGAGAGGGGAAGAGTGTTTGTAGATGATGTGTTTGAAGGCAGGGTTTGGGCATTGTTATGATGACAGGTGGTCTGTGTGGAGCGAACAGTGGATAGTGTTGTTGGTTAGTATGAGCAGAGAGTGTGTATCTGGGAGACTGAACCTGAGAGAAATGTATGTTGTAGTTTTGTATTGTGTGGGTGATGGCAGGTTGTGTTAGAAGGAGTGGACAGAGTAGTGTTTGCTGTGAGAATGAAGGTGTTTGACTGTAGTAGTTGTGGGGGGTATGTGTCTATGTGTTGTATATAGGGTATTGTGTTGGGTGATGGGACAATGCAATCTGTCTGTGGTCAGTTTGTGATGCATGAGTTGGATGCCTTTCTAGAATGTGTGTTTGCATGTTGAGGGATGTGTAGGGGCTGAAACCATTCCTGGTCAATTGAACAGGCCCAAACAGACAACTGCCCTTGTCCTCTCCACCCTTTTCCTCGACGCCCGGGCTGAGACGCCCTGAGTCCTAGCCTTTTATAGCCCTACTGGCCAATAAGAAACTGGTCCTAGCCCTAGCCAATCCAATTTCAAGCCCCGATTCAACCAACTAACGGGAGACCCAGCCCTAATCACCAATCATAGCCCTATTCCTGACCACCAATCACAGCCCCAGCCCTAAAACCAGCAACCAATCAGAATCTTTGCCCTATCCACCAATCACAGCCCTAGAACCAACAGTCAATCAGAATCTCAGCCCTAACCACCAATCACAGTGCTAGAACCAACAGCCAATCAGAATCTCAGCCCTATTCACAAATCACAGCCCTAGAACCAACAGCCAATCAGAATCTCAGCCCTATCCACAAATCGCAGCCCTAGAACCAACAGCCAATCAGAATCTCAGCCCTAACCACCAATCACAGCCCTAGAACCAATAGCCAATCAGAATCTCAGACCTATCCACCAATCACAGCCCTAGAGCCAACAGCCAATCAGATTCCCTGCCCTATCCACCAATCATAACTGCAGCCCTGGAGCCAGCAACCAATGAAAGACCGTCTCCCAACAACCTATCACAACAGCATATGCAACAACCAATAGGAACTTATATAAGGAGCAAGTTAACTGAACTCCAGTCCCTGTGGTCAGGGGTAAAGGCAACTGCTGCTCTATTCAGAATCTCCTTGGATACAGACAGGCTGAATCTACACTTCCAAGCTAGCAGAGTCTACTTTCCAGGTAAGGGGGAGATTGTTTAAGAAACAAACACTGCTATAGTGGTGGGCGCATACTATACCACAGGTGAGGGCATAGGTGCATGAGCACTATGCCCCTACAGTGTCTAAGCAAAACCTTAGACATTGTAAGTGCAGGGTAGCCATAAGAGTATATGGTCTAGGAGTCTGTCAAAAACGTTTGGTATCAAACTTCTCAGAATAATAAACCCACACTGATGCCAGTGTTGGATTTATTAAAAAATACACACAGAGGGCATCTTAGAGATGCCCCCTGTTTTTTACCCAATTGTTCAGTGCAGGACTGACTAGTCTGTGCCAGCCTGCTGCTGAGAGACGAGTTTTTGACCCCATGTGGTGAGGGCCTTTGTGCTCTCTGAGGACAGAAACAAAAGCCTGCTCTGGGTGGAGGTGCTTCACACCTCCCCCCTGCAGGAACTGTAACACCTAGCAGTGAGCCTCAAAGGCTCAGGCTTCGTGTTACAATGCCCCAGGGCACTCCAGCTAGTGGAGATGCCCGCCCCCTGGACACAGCCCCCACTTTTGGCGGCAAGTCCAGGACAGATAATGAGAAAAACAAGGAGGAGTCACCCACCAGTCAGGACAGCCCCTAAGGTGTCCTGAGCTGAGGTGACCCCTGCCTTTAGAAATCCTCCATATTGATTTTGGAGGATTCCCCCAATAGGAATAGGGATGTGCCCCCTCCCCTCAGGGAGGAGGCACAAAGAGGGTGTAGCCCCCCTTAAGGACAGTAGCCATTGGCTACTGCCCTCCCAGCCCTAAACACACCCCTAAATTCAGTATTTAGGGGCTCCCCAGAACCTAGAAAACTAGATTCCTGCAACCTAAGACGAAGAAGAACTGCTGAGCTGAAAAACCTGCAGAGAAGAGGGAGACAACAACTGCTTTGGCCCCAGCTCTATCGGCCTGTCTCTCCCCTTCAAAGAACTGCTCCAGCGATGCGTTCCCCAGGGTCCAGCGACCCCTGAAGCCCCAGAGGACTACCCTGCATCTAAAAGGACCAAGAACTCCAGAGGACAGCGGCTCTGCTCCAAGAAAGAAACATCTTTGCAACAAAGAAGCAACTTTGAAAGAACACACGTTTCCCGCCGGAAGCGTGAGACTTGGCACTCTGCACCCGACGCCCCCAGCTCGACTTGTGGAGAACCAACACTGCAGGGAAGACTCCCCGGCGACTGCGAGCCCGTGAGTAGCCAGAGTTGACCCCCCTGAGCCCTCACAGCGATGCCTGCAGAGGGAATCCAGAGGCTTCCCCTGACCGCGACTGCCTGCTTCAAAGAACCCGACGCCTGGTAAGGACACTGCACCCGTAGCCCCCAGGACCTGAAGGATCCGACCTCCAGTGCAGGAGCGACCCCCAGGTGGCCCTCTCCCTTGCACAGGTGGAGGATACCCCGAGGAGCCCCCCCTTGCCTGCATCGCTGAAGAGACCCCTAGGTCTCCCATTGGACTACATTGCAAACCTGACGCCTGTTTGCACACAGCACCCGCCGCCCCCGTGCCGCTGAGGGTGTACTTTTTGAGCTGACTTGTCCCCCCCCCGGTGCTCTACAAAACCCCCCTGGTCTGCCCTTCGAAGACGCAGGTACTTACCTGCTGGCAGACTGGAACCGGGGCACCCTTTTCTCCATTGAAGCCTATGTGTTTTGGGCACCACTTTGACCTCTGCACCTGACCGACCCTGAGCTGCTGGTGTGGTACCTTTGGGGTTGCTCTGAACCCCCAACGGTGGGCTACCTTCGACCTAACTTTGAACCCTGTAGGTGGTTTACTTACCTGCAAATCTAACACACCTCCCCAGGAACTGCTGAAAATTGCACTGTCTAGTTTTAAAATAGCTTATTGCCATTTGTGTGAAAACTGTATATGCTATTTTGCTAATTCAAAGTTCCTAAAGTTCCTAAGTGAAATACCTTTCATTTAAAGTATTACTTGTAAATCTTGAACCTGTGGTTCTTGAAATAAACTAAGAAAATATATTTTTCTATACAAAAACCTATTGGCCTGGAATTGTCTGAGTGTGTGTACCTCATTTATTGCCTGTGTGTGTACAACAAATGCTTAACACTACCCTCTGATAAGCCTACTGCTCGACCACACTACCACAAAATAGAGCATTAGAATCATCTCTTTTTGCCACTATCTTACCTCTAAGGGGAACCCTTGGACTCTGTGCTTGCTATTTCTTACTTTGAAATAGTACATACAGAGGCAACTTCCTACACCAGGAAATCAGATTCCTGCAACCTGAAGAAAGAAGGACTGCTGACCTACAAGCCTGCAGAGAAGGAGGAAGGCGACAATTGATTTGGCCCCAGCCCTACCGGCCTGTCTCCAACTTCAAAAACCTGCTCCAGCGACGCATCTGACAGGGACCAGCGACCTCTGAAGCCTCAGAGGACTGCCCTGGACTACAGGACCAAGAAACTCCTGTGAACAGCGGCCCTGTTCAAAACCAGCGACTTCTTTGCAACAAAGAAGCAACTTCCAAGGACTTCACGTTTCCCACCGGAAGCTTGTGACTCTACACTCTGCATCTGACGCCCCCGGCTCTACCTGCAGAAAACCAACACCTCAGGGAGGACCCCCCGGTGTCTGCGAGCCATAGAGTACCCAGAGACGACCACCCTGAGCCCCCACAGCGGCGCCTGCAGAGAGAATCTAGAGGCTCTCCCTGACCGCGACTGTCTGCAACAAGGGACCCGACGCCTGGAACCAACACTGCACCCGCAGCCCCGAGGACCTGAAGGACCCGAACCTCAACGCAGGAGTGACCCCCAGGTGACCCTCTGCCTAGCCCAGGTGGTGGCTGTCCCGAGAAGCCCCGCCTGTGCCTGCCTGCATACCTAGAGTGACCCCCGGGTCCCTCCATTGTTTCCTACCTGGAACCAGACGCCTGCTTTGCACACTGCACCCGGCCACCCCAGTGCCGCTGAGGGTGTACTTTGTGTGCCTACTTGTGTCCCCCCCAGTGCTCTACAAACCCCCCCCCTGGTCTGCCCCCCGACGACGCAGGTACTTACCTGCTGGCAGACTGGAACTGGAGCACCCCTGTTCTCCATAGGCGCCTATGTGTATTGGGCACCTCTTTGACCTCTGCACCTGACCGGCCCTGAGCTGCTGGTGTGGTAACTTTGGGGTTGCCTTGAACCCCCAACGGTGGGCTGCCTATTCCCCAGGACTGAGACTTGTAAGTGTTTTACTTACCTCCTAATCTAACCTTTACTTACCTTCCCCAGGAACGGTGGATTTTTGCACTGTGTCCACTTTGAAAATAGCTTATTGCCATTTTTACAAAGACTGTACATGATATTGTTTTCATTCAAAGTTCCTAAAGTATCTAAGTGAAGTACCTTACATTTAAAGTGTTTAATGTAAATCTTGCACGTGTGGTTCTTAAAATAAACTAAGAAAATATATTTTTCAATATAAAAACCTATTGGCCTGGAGTAAGTCTTTGAGTGTGTGTTCCTCATTTATTGCCTGTGTGTGTACAACAAATGCTTAACACTACCCTCTGATAAGCCTACTGCTTGACCACATTACCACAAAATAGAGCATTAGAATTATCTGCTTTTGCCACTATCTCACCTTTCACTACCTATCTGTGAAAAATAAATACATTTTAAAAAGGCACATTATTAATAAACATAGTTAAGTGAGGCATAGGATAATCCACATCTTAGGGGAGGATTTAACACAATCACCCCACTTTCATAATGCACAAAACAAAGTTACTCTGCATTGCTTTCAGACAGCAACACTAATGTTATAAGTACGTAACAAGTTGTTCTTTGAGTTTTAAATATATCATGCCTACTAATGACCATCCATTAATCTAATTATTTACATCACTCAAAGTCCAATTTTCAGAGACATTTCTGAAAACTAAGATTTCATAAATGAAATACACTGCTGATCTTCTAATGGGGTTTGGCAAAAAAAAACTTTTGTTCAATTTGTGTTATTTAATTTATATTCTGACATTTTGAAATACACAGGACAATTTCCATTGAAGCGTGCAGGCAACAGACGAGAAGTAGTGGACTTAATCTGTTGCTTGCACTACTTAGACTGTTTTTCAAACGTTTGTTGACACTTGCCAGCTTATTTACCTTTATGTCGTACAAAACATACCTCAAACCCAAGTAGATCAACCATAGCAGAATTAGTTCAAAGGGTAAAAATACCCTGAACTGGGCTATGATTTTTAAAATCTAATCAAGATAAATGCATTATTAAAAGGTTTGGATCAATTAATACATAGAACATGGCAATCTAAAAATCAGACATGTGTTGGTATGCATACAACAGTGTGTATGTGTGTGTGTGTGTGTGTGTGTGTATATATATATATATATATATATATATATATATATATATATATATATTGAAAATGTCACTTACCCAGTGTTCATCTGTTCGTGGCATGAGACGCTGCAGATTCACATGCTGTGCATTATCCTGCCATCTAGTGTTGGGCTCGGAGTGTTACAAGTTGTTTTTCTTCGAAGAAGTCTTTTCGAGTCACAAGACCGAGGGACTCCTCCCTTTTGGCTCCATTGCGCATGGACGTCGACTCCATCTTAGATTGTTTTCCCCGCAGAGGGTGAGGTAGGAGTTGTGAATATAGCAAATGTGCCCATGCAATGGAGTATGTATGTATGTACATAATGTGTATTAAAATAGTATTTATTTACAAATTTACAATTTTCATTCAACTTATAACGGCTCCCAGGGAAGTGGGAGGGCGCATGTGAATCTGCAGCGTCTCAGGCCACGAACAGATGTACACTGGGTAAGTGATATTTTCTGTTCAATGGCATGTGTAGCTGCAGATACACATGCTGTGCATAGACTAGTAAGCAGTAATCTCCCCAAAAGCAGTGGCTTATCCTGTAGGAGTTGAAGTTGTCTGAAATAATGTTCGCAATACAGCCTGTCCTACTGTGGCTTGTTGTGTTGCTAACACATCTACACAGTAATATTTTGTGAATGTATGAGGCGTAGACCATGTGGCTGCCTTACAAATTTCTGTCATAGGTATATTCCCTAGAAAAGCCATTGTGGCGCCTTTTTTCCTAGTGGAATGCACCTTTGGTGTAATAGGTAGATCTCTTTTTGCTTTAATATAGCAGGTTTGAATACATTTCACTATCCATCTGGCTATGCCTTGCTTGGATATAGGATTCCCTGCATGAGGCTTTTGGAAGGCTACAAACAATTGTTTTGTTTTCTAAAAACTGTTTTGTTCTGTCAATGTAATACATTAGTGCTCTTTTAATATCTAATGTATGTAAGGCTCTTCCGGCTACTGAGTCTGGTTGCGGAAAGAAGACTGGGAGTTCCACTGTTTGGTTTAGGTGGAATGGTGATATAACTTTTGGTAAGAATTTGGGATTTGTACGGAGAACCACTTTATGTTTATGTATTTGTATAAAGGGTTCTTGTATAGTAAATGCTGATATCTCACTTACTCTCCTAAGAGATGTGATAGCTATTAGGAAGGCTACCTTCCAGGTTAAGTATTGTATTTCATGAGAGTGCATGGGTTCAAATGGTGGTCCCATGAGTCGTGTTAATACAATATTAAGGTTCCATGAAGGTACTGGTGGTGTTCTCGGGGGTATAATTCTTTTTAGTCCCTCCATAAATGCTTTGATGACTGGGATTCTAAAAAGTGATGTTGAATGTGTAATCTGCAGATAGGCAGATATCGCTGTGAGATGTATTTTAATAGAAGAAAATGCTAGTTTAGACTTTTGTAAGTGTAGTAAGTAACTTACAATGTCCTTTGCGGAAGCATGTAGTGGTTGAATTTGATTACTATGGCAGTAGTAAACAAATCTTTTCCATTTGTTTGCATAACAATGTCTTGTAGTAGGTTTCCTAGCTTGTTTAATGACCTCCATACAATATTGTTTAAGGTCCAAGTGTCAAAATTCTAAGACTTCAGGAGCCAGATTGCTAGATTGAGCGATGCTGGATTCTGGTGTCTGATCTGTTGTTTGTGTTGAGTTAACAGATCTGGCTTGTTTGGTAATTTGATGTGAGGTACTACTGATAGGTCCATCAGTGTTGTGTTGGCGAGCCCAGGTTGGTGCTATGAGTATTAGTTTGAGTCTGTTTTGACTCAGTTTGTTTACCAGATAAGGAATGAGTGGGAGAGGGGGAAAAGCGTAAGCAAATATCCCTGACCAACTGATCCATAACGCATTGCCCTTGGACTGAGGGTGTGGGTACATGGACGCGAAGTTTTGGCATTTTGCGTTTTTTTTTTTGTTCCGAATAGTTCTATTTTTAGTGTTCCCCAGCGTTGAAAGTAATCTTGTAGGATCTGGGGATGAATTTCCCATTTGTGTGTTTGTTGGTGATCTCGACTGAGATTGTCGGCTAACTGGTTTTGAATGCCTGGGATGTATTGTGCTATTAGGCAAATGTGATTGTGAATCGCCCAATGCCAAATTTTTTTGTGCTAAGAGACACAGTTGTGATGAGTGTGTCCCTCCTTGTTTGTTGAGGTAATACATTGTTGTCATGTTGTCTGTTTTGACAAGAATGTGTTTTGGGGCTATCAGTGGTTGAAATGCTTTCAATGCTAGAAACACTGCCAACAGTTCTAGATGATTTATGTGCAGTTGTTTTTGTTGAATGTCCCATTGTCCCTGTATACTGTGCTGGTTGAGGTGTGCTCCCCACCCCATCATGGAAGCATCTGTTGTGATCACGTTGGCCGTCCTTGGTTTAAATTTATAGGGTTCCACCATTGAAGCGAGAAGTGTGTCTGGCGGTCTATCAACACTAGATCTTGGAGTTGACCCTGTGCGTGTGTCCGTTGTCTTCCTAGGCACTGTTGTAAGGGCCGCATGTGTAGTCTTGCGTTTGGGACAATGGCTATGCATGAAGACATCATGCCTAGAAGTTTCATTACAAACTTAACCTGGTAGTGTTGGTTTGGCTGCATGTTTATAATTATATTCTGGAACGCTTGTACCCTTTGCGGACTTGGGGTGGCAATCGTCTTTTGCGTATTGAGTATTGCTCCCAAGTATTGTTGTATTTAGGATGGTTGTAGATGTGATTTTTGGTAGTTTATAGAAAACCCTAGTTTGTGTAGAGTTTCTATAATGTATTGTGTGTGAAGAATACACTGTTGCTGAGTGCTGGTTTTTATTAACCAATCGTCTAAGTATGGGAATACTTGCATGTGCTGTCTCCTTATATGAGCGGCTACTACTGCTAGGCATTTTGTGAATACCATTGGGGCTGTTGTTATCCCGAATGGTAACACCTTGAATTGGTAATGCACGCCCTGGATTACAAACTTTTAGTATTTCCTGTGAGAAGGATGTATGGGTATGCGGAAATATGCAGCCTTGAGATCTAACGTTGACATGTAGTCCTGTTTTTTGAGCAAGGGAATCACGTCTTGAAGTGTTACCATGTGGAAGTGATCTGATTTGATGTAGAGATTCAGCGTTCTGAGGTCCAATATGGGTCTCAAGGTTTTGTCTTTCTTTGGAATTAGGAAATGCAGGGAGTAGACACCTGTTACTTTTTGATGGTTGGGTACTAGTTCTATTGCTTTTTGTAACAATGCTTGGACTTCTAGCTGTAACAGGTCTAAGTGTTGTTTGGACATATTGTGTGCTTTTGGGGGTACATCTGGTGGGTAATTTATGAATTCTATGCAATAACCATGTTGGATAATGGCTAGGACCCATGCGTCCGTAGTTATGTTTGTCCAGTTTTTGTAGTATGCAGTAAGTCTCCCCCCCACTGGTGTTGGGGGTTTGTGACAATGAAGTCACTGTTTGGCTTGAGTTGTTTTAGGGCTTTGGAATTTCCCCCTTGCTTTTGGGAATTGACCACCCCTGTATGATCCTCGAAACCCTCCTCTCTGGTACTGCCCCTGATAGGTGCATCTGGCTTGTGAGGTGGAAGGCTCTGGGGTATGGGTACGAAACCCCCCTCTAAATTGTGGTCTTCTAAAAGTGTCTCTGCTTTGTGGGGAGTAGAGCGTGCCCATGACCTTGGCCGTGTCTGTGTCCTTCTTTAGTTTTTCTATTGCTGTGTCCACCTCTGGCCCAAACAATTGTTCCTGGTTAAAGGGCTTATTTAACACAGCTTGCTGGATTTCCGGTTTAAAACCTGAGCTCCCTAACCATGCATGCCTGCGAATGGTTACCGCAGTGTTCACTGTCCATGCTGCTGTGTCTGCCGAGTCCAGTGCCGACCTTATTTGGTTGTTGGAAATTGCTTGTCCTTCCTCAACAACCTGTTGGGCACATTTTTGATGTTCCTTGGGCAAGTGCTGTATTATAAGCTGCATCTCGTCCCAGTGTGCCCTGTCGTAGCGAGCAAGTAGAGCCTGTGAATTGACATTCCGCCATTGATTGGCTGCCTGTGCTGCCACCCGTTTGCCTGCAGCATCGAACTTCCGACTTTCCTTGTTAGGCGGTGGTGAGTCTCCTGATGATTGGGAGTTCGCCCTTTTTTCTGGCCGCACCCACAACCACTGAATCTGGTATCAGTTGCTGTGTTATAAACACAGGGTCCGTTGGGGGAGGTTTATATTTTTTCTCCACTCTAGGCGTGATAGCTCTGCCTTTCACTGGGTCCTGGAACACCTGTTTGGCATGCTTAAGCCTGGGAGCATTGGCAAACTTTGATAAGAGCTGTGGGTGGATGCCAAGGTGTTTTATATAAGAAGCCATCTTCTATTGGCTCTGCATGCATTGCTACATTGTGGAAAGTAGCTGCCCTTGATAACACCTGCATATATGCAGTGCTGTCCACTGGAGGTGACGGCCTTGCCGGGTAACAATCGGGACTGTTGTCGGAGACCGGTGCATCATATAAGTCCCATGCATCCGGGTCATCCTGTGTCATCTCCGTGTGTGTTGGTGACTGCATTGGGGGTGTTGTTACCGGGGACAGCTGTGGTGAATGCAGTGGAGAAGGCTGTGGCGAAAACCTTGGTGGTGGTGTTTTGTCCCTTGCCACCTTTGCCTTTGGCTGCATTTCCGACTCCTGAAATGCTAGCTTTCTTTTTTATTTTAATACGAGGAAGAGTTTGTATTTTACCAGTCTCTTTCTGGATGTGCAGCCTCCTTTGAGTATGGTCTGGTTCTCCCATACTTAATTCCTGCTCAAATCTGTGGCCTTACATTTGGCTGGAAAGTCCATGCTCTTCTGTGTAGGAGCCTATTTTCGGCTCCGAGGCTGATTTTTTTGACACCAAAGGTTTCGGAACAGTCTTTTTCGGCTCCGAGGAAACCTTTTTCACCTTGGGTGTGTCGAACTCTCGGTGTCGAGATGGTTCGGAGCCGGTATCTCGACCTGAATCGGATGTCTTCGGCTGTTGGGAGGCCTTTTTCGGTGCCGATGGTTGGTCACCGTGTTTTCGGGTTAAGCCATGGCCTGTTGGCGGTGGCATCCCCTTGGCCTTTATAATTTTGGAGTGAGTCTTTGCCGGGGCTGTTTTACTCACAGTTTTTTGTTGTGCCATCGGCAGCTCACTTTCGGAGTCGTCCGAGTCAGATTCTTGAATGGAGATTCTTTCCTCCTCCTCGACGTCGATCTGTTCGGCCGGTGTCAACGCCATCTGAAGTCTTCTGGCTCTTCGATCAAATAGGGTCTTTTTCGATCGAAATGCCCGGCAGGCCTCGCAAGTATCCTCCCTGTGTTCTGGTGATAGACACAGATTACAGACCAAGTGTTGGTCTGTATAAGGATACTTGGCGTGGCAATTCGGGCAGAAGCGGAAGGGGGTCTGGTCCATGAGTTTCGACGATGGACGAGGTCGGGCCGACCAGGCCCCGCTGAGGAGTGGAAGCCCCGAAGGGCCGCCGGAGCGCTTCTTTGTATCGGTGTCGATGTCCTAACACTAAACCGGTACCGAGCACGAACTGATGCGAGGTTATGATAAGGATATCATTATTGAGGGCTAGTAAGAAGGCCCACAAACTGGATCGAAAATCCACTTAATTGAACAAGGACTGGGTCACTAATCACCAAGTTGGGATTTGGGAGACTAGTGACAGATTTCAGCCCGGAAGTTGGAAAAATATACATTTTACAAAAACACTAATGTTAGATAAGACGTTACAACCATTCTTAACAAAGAATTTACGCTAAATGGTTACGGGATTTGTCTGAATGGGCAGTGGCAGAAGAAGTAAGAATGAAGCATGTGAGATGTGATGAATGTCTTGGGGACGATTTGGCTGCCTGGTCACAGATTGTATCAGAAGTGACGAAGTGATGCCAACCAATGCAGAGGAGTAGATTAGAAAAGGAGATTGTATGTAGAGGACGGGCATGAGAGGTGCTGACAACTTAATGAACTGCTTCTCATGATATATAATACGCAGTGAGGATAAGACTGAATTTGTGAACTGTGGGCATACAAGATATAATTGCTGTGATGCGTGCCTATACGAACTGCTTCCAAATAAAACATTTGTGTGTGTGTATATACATGCCATCGAACATATATATATACATATATATGTGTGTGTGTGTGTGTATATATATATGGAAAATGTCACTTACCCAGTGTAAATCTGTTTGTGGCATTAGTCGCTGCAGATTCACATGCTGTGCACATCCCGCCATCTGGTGTTGGGCTCGGAGAGTTACAAGTTGTTTTTCTTCGAAGAAGTCTTTTCGAGTCACGAGATCGAGGGACTCCTCCCATTTCGGCTCCATTGCGCATGGGCGTCGACTCCATCTTAGATTGTTTTCCCCGCAGAGGGTGAGGTAGGAGTTGTGTATGCTAGTAATAGTGCCCATGCAATGGAGTGAATATGTATGTACATAATGTAGTTTAAAGTAATATATTTACAAATTTATAGATGTTCAAGATCAACTTCTAAACGGCTACAGGCTCCCGGGGAGGCGGGTGGGCGCATGTGAATCTGCAGCGACTAATGCCACGAACAGATGTACACTGGGTAAGTGACATTTTCCGTTCGATGGCATGTGTAGCTGCAGATACACATGCTATGCATAGACTAGTAAGCAGTTATCTCCCCAAAAGCGGTGGTTCTGCCTGTTGGAGGTGAAGTTGTTTGAAACAATGTTCGTAGTACTGCTTGACCTACTGTGGCTTGTTGTGCCGTTAACACATCCACACAGTAGTGTTTGGTAAATGTATGAGGCGTAGACCATGTAGCTGCCTTACATATTTCGGTCATTGGAATATTTCCTAGAAAGGCCATGGTAGCACCTTTCCTTTTAGTTGAGTGTGCCTTTGGTGTAATAGGCAGTTCTCTTTTTGCTTTAAGATAACAGGTTTGAATGCACTTAACTATCCATCTAGCAATGCCTTGTTTAGAAATTGGATTTCCTTATGAGGTTTTTGGAAAGCAATAAATAATTGTTTTGTTTTTTTAATTAGTTTTGTTCTGTCAATGTAGTACATTAACGCTCTTTTGTTGTCTAATGTATGTAGTGCTCTTTCAGCTACAGAATCAGGCTGTGGGAAGAACACTGGTAATTCTACTGTTTGATTCAAGTGGAACGGTGATATGACTTTTGGTAAAAATTTAGGATTTGTCCGTAGAACTACTTTATGCTTGTGTATTTGAATAAATGGTTCTTGTATGGTAAATGCTTGAATCTCACTTACTCTTCTTAAAGATGTGATGGCAATTAAAAATGCAACTTTCCATGTTAAGTATTGCATTTCACAAGAGTGCATGGGCTCAAAAGGTGGACCCATGAGTCGTGTTAAGACAATGTTGAGGTTCCATGAAGGAACTGGTGGTGTTCTTGGTGGTATAATTCTCTTTAGGCCTTCCATAAACGCTTTTATGACTGGTATCCTAAATAGTGAAGTTGAGTGCGTAATTTGCAGGTAAGCTGAAATTGCGGTAAGATGTATCTTAATGGAAGAAAAAGCTAGCTTTGACTTTTGCAAATGTAGTAAGTATCTTACGATGTCTTTGGCAGATGCGTGTAAGGGTTGAATTTGATTATTATGACAGTAATAAACAAATCTTTTCCACTTATTTGCATAGCAATGTCTAGTGGTAGGTTTCCTAGCTTGTTTTATGACCTCCATATATTCCTGTGTAAGGTCTAAGTGTCCGAACTCTAGGACTTCAGGAGCCAAATTGCTAGATTCAGCGATGCTGGATTTGGGTGTCTGATCTGTTGTTTGTGTTGCGTTAACAGATCTGGTCTGTTTGGTAGTTTGACATGAGGCACTACTGAGAGGTCTAGTAGTGTTGTGTACCAAGGTTGTCTTGCCCATGTTGGCGCTATTAGTAGGAGTCTGAGTTTGTTTTGACTCAACTTGTTTACCAGATATGGAAGGAGTGGGAGAGGGGGAAAAGCGTAAGCAAATATCCCTGACCAACTCATCCATAACGCATTGCCCTGAGACTGATCTTGTGGGTACCTGGATGCGAAGTTTCGGCATTTTGCGTTTTCCTTTGTTGCAAATAGATCTATTTGTGGTGTTTCCCAACTTTGGAAGTAAGTGTTCAGTATTTGGGGGTGAATCTCCCATTTGTGGATCTGTTGGTGATCCCGAGAGAGATTGTCTGCTAACTGATTCTGAATTCCTGAAATAAATTGTGCTATTAGGCGAATGTGGTTGTGAATCGCCCAATGCCATATTCTCTGTGCCAGGAGACACAACTGTGTTGAGTGTGTCCCTCCCTGTTTGTTTAGGTAATACATCGTTGTCATGTTGTCTGTTTTGACAAGAATGTGTTTGTGGCTTATTATGGGTTGAAATGCTTTCAGCGCTAGAAATACTGCCAATAGTTCTAAGTGATTTATGTGAAACTGTTTTTGCTGAGTATCCCATTGTCCTTGGATGCTGTGTTGATTGAGGTGTGTTCCCCACCCTATCATGGAGGCATCTGTTGTTATTACATATTGTGGCACTGGGTCTTGGAAAGGCCGCCCTTGGTTTAAATTTATACTGTTCCACCATTGAAGCGAGATGTATGTTTGGCGGTCTACCAACACCAGATCTAGAAGTTGACCCTGTGCCTGTGACCATTGTGATGCTAGGCACTGTTGTAAGGGCCGCATGTGCAACCTTGCGTTTGGGACAATGGCTATGCATGAGGACATCATGCCTAGGAGTTTCATCACCATTTTGACTTGTATTTTTTGTTTTGGATACATGGCCTGTATTACATTGTGAAATGCCTGAACCCTTTGTGGACTTGGAGTGGCAATCCCTTTTGCTGTGTTGATTGTCGCCCCTAAGTATTGCTGTTTTTTGACACGGCAGAGAGGTCTACTACACTTTGTGTAGTTGATTGAGAAACCTAGTTTGTGGAGGGTTTCTATGACATACTTTGTGTGTTGCGAACACCGTTCTAGCGTGTTGGTTTTGATTAACCAATCGTCTAGGTACGGGAACACATGTATTTGCTGCCTTCTGATATGTGCAGCTACGACTGCCAGGCACTTTGTAAAAACTCTTGACGCAGTTGTTATTCCGAATGGCAACACCTTGAATTGGTAATGTACCCCTTGGAATACAAACCTTAAGTACTTTCTGTGTGAAGGGTGTATCAGTATATGGAAATATGCATCCTTTAGGTCTAGTGTTGTCATGTAGTCTTGTTGTTTGAGCAGTGGGATTACGTCCTGTAATGTCACCATGTGAAAGTGATCTGTTTTGATGTAGGTATTTAATGTTCTGAGATCTAATATAGGTCTCAGACTCTTGTCTTTTTTGGGTATGAGAAAGTACAGAGAGTAAACTCCTGTTCCTTTCTGTTGGTTTGGTACTAATTCTATTGCTTCTTTCTGTAGCAATGCCTGAACTTCTATTCCTAGAAGATCTATTTGTTGTTTTGACATATTGTGTGTTTTCGGTGGGACGTTTGGAGGGAATTTGAGAAATTCTATGCAATAACCATACTGGATAATTGCCAGTACCCAAGTGTCTGTTGTTATCTCCTCCCAATGTTTGTAAAATTTGCTTAGTCTCCCCCCCACAGGTGTTATGTGTTGGGGATGTGTGACTTGGAAGTCACTGCTTGTTTTGAGGAGTTTTGGGGCTTTGGAACTTCCCTCTATTCTTTTGGAATTGTCCCCCTGTATATTGCCCCCGAAAACTTTCCCGCTGATATTGGCTTTGATAAGTGGGCCTTGCTTGTGAGGTTGTGGCCTCTGTAGGTTGTCCTCGAAACCCTCCCTTAAATTGTGTTTTGCGAAATGTGCCTCTGCTCTGTGGGGAGTAGAGTGCGCCCATGGCTTTTGCCGTATCAGTATCTTTTTTGAGTTTCTCAATAGCAGTGTCAACTTCCGGCCCAAACAACTGCTATTCATTAAAGGGCATATTCAGCACGGCTTGTTGTATTTCCGGCTTGAATCCTGACGTACGCAACCATGCGTGTCTCCTTATCGTTATTGCAGTATTTACTGTCCTTGCAGCCGTATCTGCTGCATCCATTACTGACCGTATCTGATTATTGGAGATACTTTGTCCTTCTTCCACCACTTGTTGTGCCCTTTTCTGGAACTCTTTGGGTAAGTGTTCTATGAAATGCTGCATTTCGTCCCAATGAGCTCTATCGTATCTTGCCAAAAGTGCTTTTGAGTTGGCAATGCGCCATTGGTTTGCTGCTTGTGCTGCAACCCTTTTACCCGCAGCATCGAATTTGCGACTCTCCTTGTCTGGAGGTGGTGCATCTCCCGAGGTATGAGAGTTTGCTCTCTTGCGAGCTGCCCCGACAACCACAGAGTCTGGTGTTAATTGCTGCGTAATATAAACAGGGTCTGTTGGCGGTGGCTTGTACTTCTTCTCCACCCTTGGAGTTATGGCTCTGCCTTTTACAGGATCCTGAAATATTTGTTTGGAATGATTTAGCATTTCCGGGAGCATAGGTAAGCTTTGGTATTGGCTATGAGTGGAGGATAGTGTATTAAACAAAAAGTCATCCTCAATTGGTTCTGAATGCAAGGTGACGTTATGAAAAGCAGCTGCCCTTGAGACCACCTGCGTGTAGGATGTACTGTCTTCAGGTGGCGATGGCCTCGCAGGGTAACAGTCTGGGCTGTTATCTGATACAGGAGCATCATAAAGGTCCCATGCGTCGGGATCATCTTGACTCATTGCAGTATGAGTCGGGGATTGCATCAGTGGTGGAGTGGCTACCGGTGATGTGTGCATTGATGGTGGTAGAGATGGTGGTGGAGTTGTTTGTCTTCCCACCTTTGCCTGTGGCTGCTTGTCCTTTTCTTGAAAGGCAAGTCTTTTTTTCATCTTAATTTGGGGAAGAGTGCTTATCTTCCCTGTGTCTTTTTGAATGTGGAGCCTTCTTTGAGTGTAGTCTGGCTCTACTGATTAAAGTTCCTCTGCGAACTTATGTCCTTGCATCTGGGAGGACAATCCCTGTTCCTCTGTGTAGGAACCTGTTTTCGGTTCCAAAGCTGGATGTTTCGGAATCGAAACCTTTTCGGTCGCCTTTTTGGGCTCCGTGGAAACCTTCTTTATTTTCAGCATCGTGGTGTCTCGGTGCCGACCCATTTCGGTGCCACTGTCTCGGTGCCGAATCTGCTCGGAGCCGCTGTCTCGGGCCAGAGATTGCTGTGTGGCGATATCTCGACCGGAGTCGGATGACTTCGCCACAAGCATGCCCTTTTTCGGTGCCGATGATCGGTCACCTATTTTTCGGGATAAGCCATGGCCTGTTGGCGGTGGCGTCCCCTGGGCTTTTGTTGTCTTCTCGTGAGTTTTATGTTTCGACGTCTTACTCACGGTTTTCGGCGTTTCTTCGGGATCGAGCTCGTCCGAGTCCAATTCCTGGATGGAGAAGGTTTCTTCTTCCTCCTCGAAACGCCCTTGTCCTGTCGGCGCCGACAACATCTGCAGTCTTCTCGCTCTTCGGTCTCTTAATGTCTTCCTCGACCGAAACGCTCGACAGGCTTCACAGGTATCCTCTTTGTGCTCTGAAGACAGACACAAGTTACAGACCAGATGCTGATCTGTATGCAGATACTTGTTATGACATTTTGGGCAGAAGCGGAATGGGGTCCGTTCCATCAGCCTTGAAGAGACACGTGGCCGGGCCGACCAGGCCCCGACGGGGAATCGAAAAAACCCCAAAGGTCCACCAGAGCTCTTCAAAAGTCGGGGTCGATCTGTTGTAACTAACGCAAACAATACCGATGATTTTTCCAAGATTCTAACTAACTTTCCGACCCGAAACACGGAGCGAAAAGGAACACGTCCGAACCCAATGGCGGAAAAAAACCAATCTAAGATGGAGTCGACACCCATGTGCAATGGAGCCGAAATGGGAGGAGTCCCTCGATCTTGTGACTCGAAAAGACTTCTTCGAAGAAAAACAACTTGTAACACTCCGAGCCCAACACCAGATGGCGGGATCTGCATAGCATGTGTATCTGCAGCTACACATGCCATCGAACATATATATATATATATATATATATATATACACACACACACACATATACACACACACATATACAAACAATACTCATATGTTTAAATGTCTGCAGCTGAGGGGGAGCGATTTGGGAATATTTTGTATGAATCACGTTATTGTGACATTGCTGAGTATATTTTATTGCAAAGAGATTTAGATGTAATGTCTGGATCCTATAAAATTCAATAAAGATTAATTTTAAAAAAATCTTAAAGCGTCAACATAATACTTGCTGTAAAGGAAAGTCATCACAAAATATAATCAGTCCAAGTTATCCTGCACTTGTGGTACAAAACAAATGGTTACTGAACCAGACTAAAGATTTCTTTAAGATCAATACTCATATTGATTGTGGTACACATTATGTGGTATATGTGATTATCTGTAAATCCAAAAAGGTTTATGTGGGAAGCACTATTAGGACACAGACAGAGAAAGAATGAGCACTTAAGCAACATGATTCAAAATATCCTATAGCAGTTCATGCAATGGAATATGAGGCTCAGAATGTACATGCAAGTTTAAAATTTCATGGTACTGACCATATTTTGAATGATTTAAGGTGTGGTAATCATGAATTAAAACTGATAGGAAGTGAGGCGGTATGCTTTATAAGACTAAAATCAGTGGAAGTGGGTTTGAATATAGACCATGAACTACAGTATTTTTTGGGTAACTGAATATGCATCATGCTTTTGGTTATTCTACAAAAAGAAAAAATGTGAGGCCTGAGTGTGCGAGATGCATCAAATAAGGCAATATTTGTTCTGGTGATGAGGCAATAGGATCTACTCGCTGCTGTTGGCACCATAGACAGAACCTTTTCGAGTTACATGAAGTTTTATTGGTGCTAATCGCTCTGGCCCTGGACAGTAGATCCCTGCACTCCTGCAGGATGTCTAAATGTGCGAACACATGATGCTTAGGAGCCATGCAGATAATTGCATTGGTTGAGGATTTGGATGCAAGATTTGCCTGTTGTTCAATGTCAGCAAATGCGGAGATATTTTCAGTGGGATGTGAAGTTTCACTGAGAACAGAAGAAGCTCTGTGAGTAAATGCTGCCGAGGCCAGTTTGGTGCTATTAATATCAGTGTGCATGGTTCCCTCTTCATTTTTGTCAGGACTCTTGGGATCAAAGGAATGGGCGGAAAAGCGTAGGCAAAGATTCCACACCATGCTATGGAAAATGCATTCGCCCATGATCCCTGTTGGTGATGTCAACTTGCGTAGTATCGGCATTTGATGTTTGACTGGCTGTCGAAAAGGTCGAAGTTGGGTGTCCCAAATGAGAGAAAATGTGGTTGACCGTGGACTGATCCAATTCCCATTTGTGACAGACTTATTTTAGTCTGCTGAGAGAGTCTGCTATCTTGTTCGGATTCCCTGGGACATGTACTATTCGCAGTAGTACTCCATGCTGCATGTCCCACTCCCAGATCTCCTGTGCTTCCTTGGAGAGGGGAAGGGATCTTATACCTCCCTGTTTATTGCTGTAATGCATTGTAGTGGTATTGTCCTTATTAGCACCTCCGGATTGGCTATCTTTGGAAGGAACGCCTGCAAGGCCAGGTGAACTGCTTTTAATTCTATTAGATTGGTGTGCAGTGTTCTCCAAGAATGCTTCCCAACTGTCTAATGAGGTGTCTGTGGTGATAACCCATGGAGAAGGCCTATGTGGGCATGAGAGGCCGATGGAAAGATGGTGCTTCTGAGACCACCACCCCAGAGCCTTAATGATGGCCAAAGTGATCTTGATGTGGTCTTCAAAGCTCCCTGTGGCTTGAACGCATTGCAGACTAAGTTGTTCCTGGAGGGGTGCATTTTCAGTCTGCAAAATGGAACTAGGGGGATGAATGATGACATCATCCCCAATAACGACTTGTAAAGGCATGCTGAAATGGAATTTTTTTCTTTGAACTGACTTGGCCAGAAATACTAGTCGTTGTTGTCTTTCCACAGTGAGGCAGGCTATGCTGGATTGAGTGTTCAAGTCTGCCCCTAGAAAAGTGACTGTACGTGATGTCTGAGGTTTGGACTTCTCCCAATTTATGGTTAGACTTAAGCTATTGAATAAGGTAATGCACTTTTTTGTTGTTTGCGTGCTGCTGAGACGGTATTTGCTTTTATCAACCAATCATCTAAGTATGGGAATACTTGGTGCTTTCTTCTTCTTAGGAAAGCGGATATAGGTGCAAGGCACTTCGCGAATATCCTGGGGGCTGATTTTAGGCCGAATGGAAGAACTCAAAATTGGAAATGGCTACCGACTACCATGAATCTTAGGTACTGTCTGTGGGCTGGATGGATTGGGATGTGTAAATCAGGTCTAGGGTAGACAGATAGTCTCTGTGGTTCAACCGGAGAACATCCTGAAGAGTTAGCATGCGGAAAGATTGCTTTTTCAAATAGGCGTCTGACTTTCTCAGATCGAGGATCGGTCTCCAGTCTTTCCATTTCTTGTGAATGAGGAAAAATTTGGAGTACAATCCTTTCCCTCGTTGCAACGGTGGCACTATTTCTATTGCGCCCTTGAAAAGCATTTTGTAGATCTCCAGTTTGAGTTGATGTAGATACTTTGGAGAAGACTTGCACGGAGGATTGGGAGGAGGTATCTGGACAAACTCCAGCGTGTGTCCTACTTTCACCAGTTCTAAGACCCACTGGTCAGATGTTATGGTTTGCCATTACTGAAGGAATAAGGACATTTTCACCCTAGTTTGAGAGGCAGATATTTGGGGTAGATAGCGCCTTGGATGTATCATAATCTGCGAGCTGAGTCTTTTGCTTGACAAGATGGTCGCCCTCTAAAGGTAGCTCTATTGTAAGCTGCCTGTGGAGGTTGCCTCTGGGAATATTGCTGGCGAAATTGTTGAGAGGTGGATGTGTACAATGGATATCTATGCTGCTGATAGACTCCCCTATACGAAGGAATCCCACGTTCTCTCATGCCACAAAAGGAAGACTTCCCAAACTGCAGCATTCCTAAGGATTTAGCCGTCTCAGATTGGACTGCAGTGCTTCATCAATATGCTTCCCACAGTGCGCTTGCCCAGCAAACGGAAGGTCTAGTATTTTATTTTGTATCTCTGGGAGAAACGATGTAGCCTTCAGCCAACCTTGTCACCTAAGGACAGCAGCCCCTACAAGTTGGCGAAATGCGGTGGTGTCTATGTCCGTCACACAGTCAATGATTTCTGCCAATATATTAGCATAATTAAGGGAGTCTATTTTTATTTTGCAATATAGATGTATTATAATTCTGAATATTCATAATATTAGGATGGTGGCCGCCTACAGAGGTTTTACACCATTGTTTCGTGTTTATGTATACTATGAACCAATATTATGCCTATAAAGGAGGAAAGATGCAAATATAGGAGTAAGTATCTAAGGAGTAGATATTAAGTTTAATTAGTTCATATTAATTTGGGAGGATTACTATGGTTGCTCTGTAATTTGATTGAGTCTGGGATACATGGCGAGCGCACGGATTCCAGTAAATCTAGATTTTGATTAAGGGTACAGATTACTAAAATGGCCGCTGTAGATTTATGTTATGGGCCAAGCCTGTTTTTAGGGTCTTGATATAAAGTTTAATCAGTTTATATTACTCCGTGGAAAAATTGTTTTCGTTGTTTTGTACTTTCGGTTTCGTTTGGAGAACTGGTGGATATACAGTTTCCAGAGACTATAGGGTTCGATTAAGTGTAACAACTACTAAGATGGCTGATGTATATCTACAATGTTGGCCAGGCCTGTTCCTATTCCTAATGCGGACATAAAAATGAGTTCCCATACGGCGCTCGGCTAGCATGCTAAATATATACGTGGTATTGGATGGAGTACTCTCTGGTCAGTCTTTGATAAAGTAAGTTATAGTGATTTTGTGTGTATGTAATTCCAACGTACTTTTTTTTGTGGACGTTATGTGATGCTTATAGTGTTATTTGAATTGAGAGCACATACTTGTAGGGCACCCACTGTGAACCACTACTGATTGAAGATTACTAATATGCATGGCATCAACCGGATGTTGGGATTGTGTTGCCTTGTTACTTTTATTACAATTATGCAATAGAGATAGACATATGACAGACAAGGAGTGTTTAATTCATGCATTCATGAATACCAAAATACCGAGTCTCAAAAGATTAATGGAGATTTTATGACTGCATGTTTACAGGTTCTGTTAACATACTTATCACACTATTATACATGAAGCGATGATTGATTACTGATTACAGGATTAAGTAAGGTATCATTAGAAGTGGGTTGAGCATATATATATTATACTTTTGGTGAAAGGTTGGATTAATATAATCTCCATAGTTTTAGATTGGATGAGGTTACCTACCAGTAAAATTTATGTTGAGAGATAAGTTTCGCCTTGGGCACATTCATTCTACACAAGGGAGTTTGGTTAATTTTAGTAACATAAGTAAATGGGAACACGAGTTGACGTCTATTTTAAGATGGTGGAATTACAATTCATAAATCGCAATCATGTTGGAAAAATGAATTTTAACTATTAATCGTGTTACATACATGTAATTTGAGTTTTCCCTGGACATTATTGGAGCTATTTTGTTAATATGTGTTTGTTTCACTTGCTATTCATTTTATTACACTAACTGAGTTGGTAGTAGTAATGTCAATTTTTTTTATATGAAATGGTTACTTTATGAAATTTATTATTATTATTTGATTTTAGCCCTGGTGAAGTCAGAGGGGAATAAGCTAGCACTACAAAAAAAAGATTGCTAAATGTTGATATCACGAAACGTAGGCTTGTGATTTTAAAAAGCCTGTGGATCTGTTTTGGAAGACTGATTTAAAGGATTAAGGAACAATATTGGACTTGATTGCTGATTATTTTTTTTTAACAATCAGGGGTGCTCTGTGTTGTTTTATAACTGTGGAACTTTCTAGTTTCTAGTGTTCGGTGGCCTTTCTTTATGCGTTTTAAGGTACACGGAGGATTGCGCCTTTAACTCCTGGCCACCTGTTGCTTGTTTGGTTCTGCAACATAAGTGCTGCGCAGGAGAGCTGCCCCCTCTCTCTGTAGGGAATCACTGGACACAAAGCTATAAAAGGATGCTTGAATTATGGCATGGGGGCTGGTTGTTCGGGAGGCATGCCAAAGAGCCCATTAATAACCATAAGCAGTACAATACCAGCTACTGTAGTGGAACCTACTTTGTTTTAATGGGAATCAGGAGTTTAGCTTAGCCTTCTGGCTTGCAGGCCAATGCCCCTGTCACCTAGTGACTTTTGACCTATGTCTCCTGCTCGGTCATAGTCTATTTATTTTATTATTTATTTTAAGATGGCTGTCTTTGAATAGAGGTAGAGCCATGTTTTTATTTGCGTTATAGGTGCCACTCTGTGAAGGCGTCACTATCAGCATCAAAATCAAGTGACAGACGTAGGTGTTCACATCATGTCCCTTTTCCACATACGTTAAACAGGAACATAATGTACGTTTGGTGGGAATTGTTTACATAATTGCTGTCACAAGCCTGCCCCCTTATCTATTGTTTGGGAACATACAATGTGTCAGGGGTCCTACATGATCTGTATAAATAAATTTCACACAGACCAGGTTAGCAGATGGATTCCTACAGTATGCTATCAATGCCATCTAGGCTGCACGTCACCTTGATGAAGACCCAGCCTTCATGTCAAGTCTGATCTAGAGACCTCATTCCAAGGTAAAAAGGGTTGGGGGGCGTTTCTCATGGACCTGCTACTGGCAGATTAGGTTTAGCACACCTAGCTCTCCTTAGGTTACGTCAGAGCTTAGGTTCTCCATGCCAGGGCTTTAGGGATTTTACATTTCATGTTTACTGCAACATTTTGAGGGTCTTTGTATTCACAACTCTATCTTTGCCATTCTACTTCTTGCATTGTTCAATATCCTAATCATTGCAGCTCATGCATTTTACAGTTGATTGCACTCTGTTTAATAAACCTGTTGAAAACGTTGCTGCATCTCCTTTATTGCCCATGTGTGACTGAGACCTATTGCCAACGTGAGAAAAGGGTAACTTCGGTTCCACCACGACTCCCCTGAGATGTCCCATTTTAGAGTCAATGAGTAAAGGCTTCCAGAAATCACCATTTACTGTTTGGGTTTTTGGTGGGGTAGTGCTTGTGAGCCGGGAGGGTTGGGCCAACAGTTGCAACTTGTTGTAAGATTGGCCTAGTCGCCTACAAACAAAAGTGATGTCATCCCTAAACCAGCAGTGTCGCTTAGGAGCGAGAGTCCAACTATGACATAGCACCACCAACGATGGCGTTTTGGCACTACCTTACGGATATCCTGAGTATCTCTGTTTCACACATACCAGGTACCATATGTACCATTATACGGAAACGTCCGTGGTCTTGGGAATAATCCTCATCAGCTGAATAGGAAGCACCTAATTAGGCTGTAGATTGTTCAAGCTTTAACTCTTAAAAGGACGTTCTCCCAATTAGGTGTTCCTTCTCATTGCCCATTAACCAACATGGATAACACCATACACATGCATTAACACTACAATTAATAGAGCATGGTTGAAAGATGAAGGTGGGGATGTTACCTTCATAGTGGAAGCAAATGAAGGTTACCAAATAGAAACATTCTGGGTCACTTTTCCTGAGGAAGAAAATACAACATACACATTCAACACATATGAAATAGCAAATGTACCACAACGGTACCAAGCACACCAGTATCTTGAAATACCTATCACAAACACCAGAACTGGCTTAAAGGTGCCCTACCACACATAATACCATCCGTGAGAGTAGGTCCCTTAAGCAATGATGGACCAATGTGGCCGATCTTTGCTACGTATACACCACACCTAGGTGTACAAAACATGCAGGCAGCTATCTGCGCAATCTTTACAATGAACTGGTAAGACTATATAGACAACTTGTTCAGTTCATATTGCGAGCTTTGAACAACACCAGCGCGCCCAGCACCATCGGCACCAGCTGGATATCAATTGGCCGTTACTGGGATTAACCTACAAACAGCACATTCTATCATGGGCAAGGTGCCCATGGAATGATCGAAAATTCCAATCTGGATAGCAAAAAAAACGAATCAGTGGCAGCTGTGTTTCCCCATACGAGACCACATCATTACATAGAATTCTCACAATGTGCTTGCCATTTTGAATGGTTCACTCAGTGGACGACTGCACCATGGGGGATACAGTCTTCGCAGCCTCATACGCTTCCAAACATGGAACCCCGACACCTGCCAATTTGCTGGAAGTGCTAAAGCAAATACAAAATGAACACGGGCTGCACCAGCCCTAGATTTGGGGATGTAACTGATGCGTAACTTCGACACACTCTCCTCAGTCACACAGAGTAACATTAAAGGGGATGCAGTAGCATTGGCTATAAGCCAGAGGCTCCAAGAGATTCCACAGTTGGAACCAGAAGTGTCAACTACTGAAAATTATTTCAACACCTTTACTACTATAGGGCGGGATAGTTTGGGAGTCAGGCCGAAAAAAACAGACATTTAGAGTACTACCCCTAAGGAAGGTACTAAACAAGCAAAAGAGGTTCTAAAAAGCACTGGGAAAACAGAAAGAAAATAAATACAGAAGTCAGAGAGCAGACTCTCCACACACAGAGAGATCCAAAAGGATATATGATCTCAGAAATAGAGAAAATATAAAGGCTCCTGACATATATACTGATTCACGTCCCTCTTCTTCCTTTGACGCACCAGATAGATGTAGCGAGAGTGGGCCTGTCAGAGTAACGTCCTGACTATGTGAAACAGAAGACCCACATCGGTCTTCAAACAAGAAAGATGACAAATCCCACAACAAAAGCCACAATCTAAAAAGAAAAAGGTGGCAGCAATCTCAATTAAACATGCCAGCAATCTTGAGAACATTGCTGAAGAACAAGACGTGGGCTGTGACCCTGCTGGACAGCACTGCAGAAGTCACGATATGTTGCAGGACTCTGAAAGATCATTTGGATGCGACAGCAACTAACGACTTTCTTGCAGTCGAGACTGTGGAGGGGCACATTCTCCCACCTGACAGGGTTTATGATGTAAATATCCAAATTGAGGAAGACATACAGCGCACCATTAGTGTACTTTTCTTGGATGAACTTAATCGTGATATCCTTTAGGTTGAAAGAGACTGGCCACCTGAACACGTCCGTAAGTTCCCACATGGGGAAGATGTAATATTGCTTTCTTTCACAGATCTTGTTCCGTAAGTGGTAAAAGAAGACTATGCTGGCGACTGGGCTTTGGCGCAAGCACCTGTGCTATACCACAACCCATGTAGGGTGGGATAGAGACACTTCTCACCATGTAATACCTATTAGGTCCAACTCGGAGCCACAGTCCCAATATCCTGTTAAACATGAGGCTAAAGCTCCAGTGAAGGAGATCCTCACTCAGCTCGAGTACCAGGAAGTAAAAGAGCCCTGTGTTCCTCCAATGAATAACCTGTTATTCCCCGTTGCAAAACCAGACCATTCATATAGAATAGTCTTAGATTACAGACACTTAAACAACCACATACACAATTATGCAATACAAAATTCACACAGAACTGCTCTAATAAACTTAGTGCATCATGTCCAATGCTTTTTTCTGCCAGAACTTAGCACATTATAGTCACGACCTGAGTGCATTCTCATTTGACTCACAAAAACATTTCTGTTGTTTGCCCCAAGGCTATAACAACAGCCCTGGGTTGTTCTCAGCCCGTGTAACAACAATATTGCATGATATTGACCCTGAGGCGTTGCAATCTGTGGGTGACATCTATCTCACAGATGATGACCTCAACGTTCATCTTGCCAGGGTCAATCGGATCATTCTAGGATGCGCAGCCCTTGGCTACAAATTCAATTTTAAGAAAACTAAAGTAGCCTCTCTCAGTGTATTGCTACTGGGATGTGAGCTATCAAACAAGGGCAAAAGCCTGGCCCTGCACTTTTTAGAATAATGTGCTCAACTCGAACTACCAAACACTATCAAGAAACTGCAGTTTTTAGTTGGTTTCTTTAACCTCGGCAGAACTACCATTCCTGATTATGCACAACTCATCAAGCCACTCTATTATTTAATTTGCCCAGATGTCTCAAACAGACACTGGAAAATTGAACACATGTGCATCAATAGAGGATTGCAGCAAGATATGCTAGAAGCAAAACACTTACATGTGACAACAAAACAAATTTGGTCACCAGAATAATTGCTGGTGGCATCTGGTTCACCTATGTCACCTTTAATGAGGGTGACACAGTGCCCATAGCATACAAATCATGTTTATACTCCAATGCAGAACGCTTTGCACCTACAGAAAAAATTCTAACTGCCATACACAGATGGCTGTCATTAAGGAGAGACCACTTGCTCAAGGGAAACACATTATTGTCGTTACCCCGGTGCCAGCCCTAGAGGCAATTAGCAATGCAAGTGATCCTAATGTCAAAGCATTACAACCACGCGGGATTAAATGGGCAACCTCCCTGACTGCCACTGATGTTGATTACATCTTTGACCCAAAACTTAAAACAAAATAATTTCTCCAGTACGAAAAGGAATACCCCTGCACCTCTTAACAACTCCCCACTTGACAGGTACCACACTGCCATTTATACTGATGGTTCAGCACAACCAGCTGTAGGTACAAAACATCAATACTTGGCTGCTTGCGCAGCCGTGAGCGGAGTGATGAAGGATGGTGTATCCTACCCTCACAATACCTACACGCAGACCATGAGGGACGGCACTTAGACAAATCTGCATGCTTCTCTGGGCATTACACTACAAATGCAGAATCATTATTTCAAATTACCACCTTGTAAAATTAGGAAAATGTTGCTAACTGACACCAAACTAATCTATTCAGATTCCTTTATTTCCCAACTTGCATTTGGAGGACACGGATACTGGAAGAACATACTGATGTAAAAAGTGTATGGGAAACACGAGATTGGCAAATTTAGAGTAGGGAAGCTTTGTTTAGAGCATGCCTTATTCCTGTCCAAATTATATTTTTAAATGACACAATACAACAAACATCCTGCCTAGGGTTGGCAAAAATAAAGGAAATTAATGCACCCAGTATCCCCACACCAGTCAAATTCACCAATTGGCAATCATTCCTCAATGTCACAGAGGAGGAACTAAATGCTTGGGTTCAGGATGGTACCTATAATTCCACTCTTGCCAGTCCCGGCAAGTGGTTATTGTGGCCAACAGACACAAATGGGTGTTGGGTGTGCTTTGTGAATTCCTCAAGGGGTTTCAAGATCAGACGGCCGGACCCTCGCTTTGTCTTGGGTCAACACTCGGGTACAGTTACCACATACAGTGTGGGTAAACTGTGCCAACAATGGTTACACACTAACACCTTAGCAGCAGTCAAAGAACATCTTAATCTCCTATCAGAGGATGTAGACTTGCAAGATTTCCTGCTAGGTCTGTTGTGTAGCCATTTTAGCTATCATTTTATACACATTATTTTAGCAAACCAGGCCTGCCGCTGTGCACTTTAACCCAGATATATTTTAATATAGCTTTGTTTTATTATTTTAACACTAGCCACATTTGCGGTCTTGTCTTTATTTCTCTATCTAGCTTTTCCTCGCCTAGGTCAGCACTGCATTGTTAAACAAGACATTTCTTTCACTCTATGCTTTTCTCAAGGCTGCAGTAAGATAGGTTGCGGGCAAAAGCGGCATGATTTTTCTCCAATATTCACAGAAACATACATACTCTTACGTGGGGATCCTTTCTTTGAACATCAGATGTTTTAGTATAAAAACACCACTTTGACCCATGTACGTTAGAAGAAGAATACAGCCAGATGACCACGACTGTATGCTGATTATCAATTGCTTCGCTACACCTGCTTATATAGACTACAGGACTCTTGCTCAGGTATGAGGGCTGATGTCTTCCCAGGGGGAACCTGAAAGGCAGAATTAGAGCTTAACATGCTGTGCTCTAACATAGCTTAAGTGGGAATTATCTCTACAAACCTTAGTGACAGTATGGTAAAGTTATTCTTGTATTTTACTCTCCTTGTCACAATTTTAATCTTATTGTGCTTCATCGTCCTAGTTATTACAATACATGCTTTATTATCTAAGATAAAGTTACTTCAATAAAACCGTATTGAATTATACTCTACCTCTGATTGTCCTTGAATATGTGAGACTAACGTACCTGAGAGAAACGGATAAGATCTGAGAGACCACGATTCCCCTGAGGAGTCATGTATGTCATGCACCCGGTTGCCCCAATCATCCCTGCTCTTGGGTGGAGATGAGGGACTGCTAGTTAGCCGGAACAAACCCGGATTAGGTCGACAGGTGTCACATGGTGCGGGATTAGACTCAGTCCCCCGCAGTATAGGTGGTTCTGCCACCCAAATCCAGTAGTCTCATTAGGATAATGAGAATCTGCGCGACAGGTCCAAGAACGCCGCGCTGTAAGTGATTCCTGTATGCCATATACAATGAAATATGGAAGCTTTCTCAAATGGAAGCAGCTGAACGCCTAAGGCAGATAGATAAAGAAAATATGGAAAAGGCTTTAGGTGTTGTTGATGATGGCTTGAATACTCTGTCCAACAGAATTTACACCCTGAATAACATAGTGTCGTCGGTGATTGACATCATTCAAAATGACATGTCCCTTTTACAGCATGGACAAAGTCAACTGCGTTCCATCATGGAGTTAGGTTGGACGTTACAGACTTTGAAGCATGGCTGCGTCCCATGGAAATATATTAACAGTGACTTGATCTTTGCTTTTAATTTGTCCAGGAAGCAACAGATAATGGCTAAAAAAGAAGGAAATTACACCATGCTTAACATCCAAAAGTTAGAAAAGCTGCCTTTCACAGTAGCAGAAAGTCCTTTGACAGTACAGCTTATACATAGCATTGTAAATCTGCCATTTTCCACCTTTCATGTCACAAAATGTTTGAAACATTTTGCTGTGGCAGATATGAGCGGCTAGGAGATAATTTTATTGAAGAAGAGTGGGTGTTGCCTTTCTAATACAAATGTCTGAATGGTGAAAAAGAGGTCTTTTTGAGCAGAAGCGAGTGCGAGACTACTGTTAGTCATTCAATGATTTGCTAACAGGTGTCACTTCACGGCTTTTGCAATGTGGGGGGTCGCAAACTTGGCATGCTTATTGAAGGGTACTCCCGCCCCTTTGATTTGTCCAGTTTTTCATATTCTTTCGATTCTGAGCTAATGCAGTGGTAGCAGCTTTCCCTCTGGTAGTGTGAGCTCTCAAGCCCTCAGGAGGTTGCTTCTTAGCAAAAGCATAGCAAATTTTAATACAGAGAACTACCCAGCGCGAAATGGTTTGTTTCTGGACTGCCCGACCCTTCCTTGCACCAATGTACCCCACAAAGAGTTGGTCATCCACCCAGAACTCTTTTGTGCAGTCAATGTAGATAACACTCTTTTTGGATCCAGCCGGTGGAGACGCTCCTCTTCTTTAGAGGGATGCGATGGAGCAAAGAAGGTGGGCAGGGTGATATTTTGACCCAGATGGAAAGTGGTCACCACCTTGGGGAGGAAAGAGGCACGAGCTCTGAGGACTACCTTATCAGGATATATCATGAGATACGGCGGTTTTGATGATAAAGCCTGCATCTCACTCACTCTCCTGGCAGATGTGATAGCCACCAAAAAAAAGACTGTTTTGCTAGTGAGCAGCCGGAGAGTTATGTAAAGGCTCAAAAGGAGCACACATTAGAAAAGTGAACACTAGATTAAGGTCCCACTGAGGCATACCAAAAGGCATAGGTGGAAACATATGTACAAGCCCTTTTAATAATCTCTGTACAATAGGAGACTTAAACAAAGATAGATGATCGGACAAGCGAAGAAAAGCCAATAAGGCCGAAAGATAACCCTTAAGGGTCCCTAAGGAGGAACCCTGTTGGGCGAGTGACAGAATGAACTGAAGGATATTAGAAAGAGAAGAAGAAAGAGGATCAATAGACCTCTCTGTACAATACGAAACAAAACGTTTCCAACGACAGGCGTAAATAGACTTAGTAGAGGGATGCCTGGCTGCCAGAATGACATCACAGACCTCGGGAGGGAGGTCATAAACGATCATCTGTTGCCACTCAATCTCCACGCATGAAGCCGCAGAGTTGACAGGTTCAGGTGGAGAACCTTCCCCTGCTGCTGCGACAGAAGATCCTCCTGAAGAGGCAACCTGATTGAAGGACTGATGCTCATTTTGACACGCTCTGGATACCACACTCTCCGTGCCCAATCCAGAGGCACTAGGATTACTTGGGCCTGGTTGTTCTTGGTTTTCTTGATAACTCTGGGCAGAAGTGGTATGGACTGAAATGCTTACAGGAGGCCTTAATTCCACTCACGACGAACAACTTCACCTATCGATAGCCGCCTTGGAAACTCCAACACGCAATACTGCTGACATTGCGGGTTGTCTGTGGAGGCGAACAGATCAAGGCTCTCCCCACTGCTGGAAGAGTCCTTGCGCCACCTCCGGATGGAGATACCATTCGTGATCTGCTAAGCATCGCCGGCTGAGTTTGTCCGCCCTGGCATTCAGAGAACCTGCGAGGTGTTGAACCACAAGGGTTATGCTCTGATGTTCCAGCCATGTCCAGAAACGTTGAGCCTCTTGACAAAGTCCACGACCCCACACCGCCCTGCTTGTTGCAGATCAACATCCCAGTAGTGTTGTCTGTGAACACCTGCACTACCTTCCCTTTCACAACAGGAAGAAATGCCTTTAATGCAGTCAGATTGCCCGAAGCTCCAACAAGTTGATATGGAGCCCAGATTCCGCCGGAGACCAGAGACATCTGATCTCTGCCTTTCCCAGATGGCCGCCCCATCCCAGAAGTGAAGCATCTGTCACTACTGTAAGATCTGGGGAAGGGAGAGGAGTCTGCCTTTGACTCAATCGCACTTCACTAACCACCACTGAGATCCTTTGCAGTTGCCTCCAAGATCTGAACCAAGTCAGTAAGATTTCCCTGATGCTGTGCCCATTGGAACTTCAGGTCCCACTGCAGAGCCCTCATATGCCATCTGGCATGCTTGACCAATAGGATGCAGGAAGCCATGAGTCCCAACAACCTCAGAGTCTGTCTTACCGAAATCCAGGATAGAGGGCAAAACATCAGTATCATAACCTGATTATCCTGGATTTGCTGCTCGGGAGGATAGGCCCGATACTGCACTGTGTCCAGAACAGCACAGATGAAAGTGAGCTTCTGAGAGGGAGTCAGGTGTGACTTCGGCACATTGATAGTGAACCCCAGCGAATGCAGAGGTTTCGCCGTCGTCTGGAGGTGAGTGACGAGAGCCTGGGGCGTCAGAGCCTTCAACAGCCAATCGTCTAGGTGGGGGAAGACTTAAATCCCTTACCTGCGCAGACCAGCTGCCACCACTGCAATCACTTTCTTGAACACCTGAGGGGCACTGAGACCGAAAGGGAGCATGGTAAACTGAAAATGCTTGTGGCTCACCTTGAACCGCAAGTAACACCTGTGGGCAGGCAGGATGGGGATGTGAAAATACACATCCTGGAAGTCCAACACTACCATCCAGTCTTCCGCCAATGTCGATGGGGCCCCTGCTGAGCCCGCGTGGCCAGAAGACCTTACCCAAGGGTGCGGCCCGCTCAAAAACAAGGGGCATAGCCTCATAACATTCTTTAATTTGAGTGAGGGGTCGCTCCGGTCCCTGGGAAAGGGGGAAGATGCGGAGTAAACCCTGGTGACATCACCACAGAGCCGCGCTCGGAATGTCAATGTTCCCTAGATGCCTCGTCGGCCGACGGGCATGGCAGAGTCGAAGTCCGCTTGGACTACTACTTCTTTTTGTGCCTCTTACCTCAGTGCCCCGATGACCTTGAATGCAAGGAAGAGGACTTGGGGCTCCGGGAGCAGTGACGCGACCTTCTCCCACTGCGGGACCGTGACCTCCTCGGAGTCGCACCGACCGAAGACAGCTGTCGGGCCGCTAGAAGCTTGAGCGATCTCTCCCTCAAGGCCTCCCGAGCCATGGCCAGACAGTCGGTACACGACGTCAAATCGTGGTCCTTCTCCAGACACCAGAGACAAACTTGGTGTGGATCCTTGACCGACATGGTGCTATGACATCCACCGCACGGTTTGAATCCTGTCTCTCTCGAAGACATCTCAGACAATCAAAAAACCTCAACAAAATCGTAAAAGAAAAAGGGTAGCTCTTCCCGGATCTGCGCTTAACCGCCGCGGAAGGAAAAGAACTGATGTACGCATGCTGGAGTGGTGCCTTTATAGAAGACCGTGACATCACAGACGGCTCCAACGACGCTGACGACGCCATGCGGAGCCAGACGACGCACGCGGATCCGAACGACACCACCCAATGGTGGGCACAGGGTACTGCTCAGCAGAAAAATTCTGGATTCGCACAGGGTACTGCTCAGCAGAAAAATTCCGGATTTGAAGCGGATGCCAGGGAATTCCAAGGTAAGGAATCTGCAGCTAGAAGTTTCTATCAGATATGAGACATAACATGATAGCTAGTTTAAATGGCATCTGTTTCTTATTTAGTATTTTTTGGAGGGCCTCTGGGACCACTGTACAATAAATCTATCGAAAGCACCAGAGTGTGTTTATTGTGCTGAGACGTTTCATAACAAGCTTCCCAGCTTTCATTGAAGCCATCATGGAGCTGTGGAGTTGGTGATGACAAACTCCCAGCCCATGTACTTAATATGGCCACACTGCACTTACAATGTCTAAAAACGGATGTAGACACTGGAGGGACATATTACTCATGCGTGTAAAGCCTGCTAAAGGTGGGACTTACCTATGGCACAGGCAGTGGTGGGTGGGCATGGCACCATGAGAAGGATGCCATGTTGAGTTTACCTTTTTCTCCCCACCAGCACACACAAGCTGCAATGGCAGTGTGCATGTGTTTGGTGAGGGGTCCCTTAGGGTGGCACAATACATGCTGCAGCCCTTAGGGACCGACCCTCCCCAGTCACAGGGGCCTTGGTACCACTGGTATATTTTACAAGGGTCTTATCTGTGTGCCAGGGGTGTGCCAATTGGGGAACCAATGGTACAGTTTTAGAGAAAGAAAACTGGTTCTGGGGCCTGGTTAGCAGGATCCCAGCACACTTTCGGTCAAGTCAGCATCAATATCAGGCAAAAAGTTGGGGGGATAACCATGCCAAAAGGAGCACTTTCCTACACAAAGGAATGCACAGGCTCTTTACAAATGTCTTACACATGACAAATCATTCCTGGTAACATAGAGAGGAATTGTATATCTCTGTGTGTTGCAGTGAGGGTATCAAATAGAAAATCTTATTCTTTGGGATCCTTGTGTAATTGCACATTGTGATAAGCAGCGGCCCTAGCTATTACTTGTTGATCCCCCATGGTGTCTTCTGGAGGTTGATCCAATCAGAGCCATACAAAATCCATTAACAGCCAAAGAAGACAGTCTATTCCCCCCTCTTTCTTTGCCGCTCCAGCAGCCGGAGATAAGTCTTCACTCTTATCCATTTGTTTACTGTCTGTCATGGTGGCAAAGAGCAAGAAGCACCCATCACTGTTGTTCCTAATCTCTGTTGTACTCCCTGCATGGGCGCGGGAACATTTTTCACTCCTACGCAGCCACTGTAGTGATTGCATGGCTCTCATGCGTGGTGTGGTCTGCCGGCAACCAGGGGGCCCACGCACTATCGCCCTCTGCTTGCCTTGAACTCCTGTCGGCCCAATCTGCTTCTCTCGCTCGTTTGTAAAGGAGAGAAGTTCACAACCGCACTGAACGGGGGCTGTCTTGCTCATTTGGGGCAAAGTAAATAAAAATATTTAAAAGAGAGCCACCGTCTGGAGACTCTATACCTACGTCACAGACGGCCTATTTACCCAAGATAAAACAGGGTAGTTGTCCCAGGCCCTGTACGGCACCTTTATGGTGTGGCCGGCAACTGGCAATTAGTCAATGATTCCGAGCTCTGCCCTCTATGATTGTTCCCTTGTAGTCTGCTCAGTCTGACCTTGCCACTCCTGTTAGATTAAGTGCTCTTTCAGAAGATATTATTGCCCTGGGCAATATTAAGGAGGGCTTTGATGACTCAAACATAGATGGAGGAGGAGGGCATTACTTGCCTGCCAAATGATGACCAATTCTGTCAAGGGATGGATGCCTCTATCTTCAAGGTAGTTACTGAGCTGGTGGTGTCCTTGGAGAAGAAAGTAGTCCAACTACAGGCACAATGCCAAAAACCCCTAGGCCAGAGAGAAGAAACTGCTGGGCCTTTAGCCCCTAAACCTCCAAGGCAACCGACCATCTCCAACCCAGAGAGCAAACGCAAAGACCTAGACGATCCAGGGATTGATAGAGATACCTTTGCACATCTTAAAAAGGGCTTTATGAAGTCTCAATCCCTCCCTTTCGAATCTGAAAATACCAGCATCTCAAGGGCTGCATCCTCTCCTCCTTCTCCCAATGCTCCTACAGATGAGGACAACTCCCCTAATGTCTCAGATGGTGGTGTGGACTCTAGTAGGCCTTGGCGCCTGTCCACCAAACCCTCAACACCAGATAACGACCCTCAAAGACCCCTAACCCAGATGTGCCTGATTCTGACATGTTGGACCCCGACAAACTGTTACATCCACGTTCGGTGGAATGGTGCCCAGCACCTAAGGTAGCCTTGTATGTAGCAGCCAGACTGCAAAAGCCCCTTGATAAGAAGCGGTCTCCGAACTGTATGTCCTAGACCTTCTTTTGAGCGTTAAGTGGCCCTTACCCCTGAGATGGATAACAAGATGGACACTTTTTTGGCAAAGTTTATCCGGGACCCCAAAAAAGGGATAGATGGCTCCTGGCGCCCCTGCCACGATAAGCTCCTGGATGTGGCACAACCCTTAACAAAGATCTGAGACATGACAGAAGACGCTAAGGTATCTGACTGTCTAATATCCCCTGAAGCATTGTCCAACTGAGCTCAAAGACCTATCATTTTTCTAGAGATCGCCAATTGTGTGATCTCAATGGAGCGCCGAAGGTCACTCTTAATAAAAATGTATATGAAATTGGGCACGTTATCTACCTCGGAGGCGGGCCCTATTGCCCAGGGAAATCTTTTTGATGTCCCTTTTGTCAGAGAACTGGGAACATTTGTAAATACATTCACCCCAATAGATAAAGCCCAGTCTTCTATCAAAAGAATTTTTACTCCCTGTGTTTTTGCCACAGCTGGTCGTGGTATGTGTCACTCGACCAGCTGCGCGCATCACCAAGCCTCCTCTCAAGGTGCAGATTCCTGTTGCGGGCAATAGCAAGACCGCTCCAGATTTAGGAATTTTTACCCAACGAGAAGCTACCCCTGATACCGGGGTGCCAGAGGTGGTTTCAGCGGTACCGGCACCTACAACACTCCCCATGGTAAGAGTACAGAACTCAGAGGGACTAAAAATTGGGGGGGGGGGGGGTTGGTACAATTTATGCATAATTGGGAGGCCCTTTCATGGGACGCTTAGATCTTTCAGACTGTCACAGGGTTCCAAATAGAATTCTACGGGTCTCCTTATCCATATCCAAGACCAACACCCCTGAGCTTTCCTCAGGAACAATCGAAGTTGGTGGAGCAAGAGACTGCCCATTTCTGAATTGTCCCTACCACCTTACACCCTTCTGGCTTCTTCACCAATCTTTTCTTGGAGAAGAGAGAGATGGCGGCCAACGCCCGGCCATCAACTTAAGGGAATCCAACGAGTGGCTTGTTTACCGCCACTTCAAGATGGAGGGAACTCATCTTCTCAGAGGCCTTTTGCAGGTAAACGAAGGATGATCCGTCTGGATCTTAAAGACGCTTACCTGACGATTCCCATCTTTTCACCTCTTGCAGGTAAATGACTGGATGGTCTGCCTGGATCTGAAAGACGTTTACCTGACGATTTACTGGTCGATTCCCAGCTTTTAACCTCACAGGTGCTTCTTACAGTTCCAGCGTGGGTGTCAGATATTCAAGTTCACGTCCCTTCCTTTCGGACTAACTTCTGCTCTATGGTGTTTCACCAAAATGTCAAAACCAGCAGTCGAACACTTAAGAGCTCAGGGTGTGTACCTTATCGTCTATCTAGATGATGTGCGTCTCATGAACCAATGCCCGGTGCGTCTGACCCAACATTTACAGTGGACTATCCACCTGCTGGAATCTCTCAGCTTTGTGGTCAATGAAAATAAATCTTCCCTTTACCCTGCCCAGTCTCTACAAATCCTGGGGTTCTTGGTAGATTCTGTTGAGGTTACCCTCAGTCTCCCATCATGCAAACTGACCAAGATATGTCATGAACTGAAGCAAACCCTGTCCAAACCACGTATTGCATTGCGTCATCTAGTATGAATCATGGGGCTCCTTTCTTCCTCCATCCGAGCCATCTTTCTGAGCCCTCTGCATTATTGTAAGATTTCCCACCTGCAGCAGGGTCTTACCAATTCCCAATGCATTCCTTTCTCTGCAGAAGCGAGATAAGAATTATAATTGTGGATTTTTTCAAATATGGAGGCCTGGAGTGGTTGAGAAATGTTTGGCTCCCAACCCGATATTGTGATAAAATGGGATGCCAGCAGCTCGGGTCGGGCAGCTCGTTGCAGAGAATACTCCACAGGCAGAAACTGGTCATCCGCAGAGCAGGCTCTTCACATAAATTGTATGGAACTCATGGCAGGTTCATTTGTTGTGAAATGTTGAACAAAAAGAAAAGTGCAGTGCTGTGTCCTACTCAAGATAGACAATGTGGCAAGGTTTGCTATGTCAACCATCTAGGAGGAACTCGTTCACAAGACCTTGTCAGACTTAGCCCAGATATTCTAAGACTATTGTCTAGCAAATCAGATCTTATGGTCAGCAGAACACCTCCCAGGGAAAACCAATCAGGTGGCAGACTGGCAATCCAGTCATTGGAGGGACACCGGTCCCTGGAAACTTCATCCAAGAGTGTTTTGTCAAATCCAGAACTGTTGGGCTCCTTTCTCCATAGACCTCTTTGCCTCTCGGCTGGACTGTCAACTACCAGATATTGCAATTGGCATCTGGATCTAGACGTGGCATTCACCGATGCGTTTCCACCATTTGAGATGAGATTATTCATGCAGGTCTGGAAACAGCGGGCAGATCTAGTGATAAGAACCCCGATTTGGAGGTCTCAACTTTGGTTTCCAAATCTGATGGAACTTTCTTGGGATTTTCCAATCCCTCTACCCCTATTTCCGGAACTTCTTCTGGATCCCCAAGGCAACCTCTACCACCTAGTCCTAATGGGCTCCCTGTGCCTCAAGGCATGGTGGATTTCCAGGAACGCTGGAAAGTCCCAGGAATTTCACATGATGCTGCCAAGTTACTTGCCAAAGCACGGGCAGATTACACGAATAAGAGATACTGTTCCGCCTGGTCTCAATGGTTGGGTTCGTGTCTCCAACCCCAAGTGGATCCTGTGGGGGCAGATGTTGATCTTGAACTTTTTGGCATCACTAGCTTCAGACGATAGGGCATACAGGTCAATTAATACATACTGTTTGGCTATCTCGGCGGGCCACTTTCCGGTTGATAGACATCCAGTGGAGGAGCACTCTTTGGTCTGCAAACTCTTGAGTGGTATAACGTTATTAGTTCCACCAGAACCCAGATATTCCACTTTGTCTGATGTGAATAAGGTTCTCAAACTGTTTAAATCACGGCCCTTCAATAAATACTTATCAAGGAAACAGATGTCATCTAAACTAGCTATCATGTTATGTTTCATTTCTTGCCGAAGAGTCTCAGATGTGAGAGCTCTGGATGTAACAGGTCGAGTATTTACCCCACAAGGGGTTTCTTTTCACATTACTCGTAAAACGAAAAGTAATTCAACAATTGTCTCATATCCATTGTTTCCTGATGTTCCAAAGCTAAGTGTGGTTAAGACAATAAAAGCTTATAAGGGTATGACAGAGGATCTTCGTCCTCCAGGTGAATGATAATTGTTGATCGCTCTTAGTAAGCCTCACAAAGCAGTCTCTTCCCCTATTATTGCCAGATGGGTCAGATGGATCATGCAAGAGGCTGGTATTGATATTTCTATATTTGGAGCCTATTCGGTGAGGGGTGCTATGGCACCTAAGGCTTTTCTTTGGGTGCTAAATTGAAGGATATCATTAATGCAGCTGATTGGTCTACAGACTCAACTTTCAAAATGTTTTAATTCAAACCAATCACAAATCTGGCAGCTCTAGTAGTGGATAAGCTTTAAACTAGCCTAAACCTAGCCTCCAGGTCCTGACATAGAATAAATAATTTCCTAGCTATCATAACAGAAAGTTTCAATTCTATTAAGGACATCGAGGTTAGGATTATTCCACTCATTTCTCTAATGCAGTTCACATGCCCACTCTATGGCATAAAAGATTCTATTATTAGGATGATCTTATTTTGATGAATATGCACCTATGACAGTTGTGTTATGATGCTATATGATTAAATGTTTGGGATTTTTTTCGTATAGTGAACTGGTCTGACTTCTCAAGTTTGAACCCAATGGCTGATTTCTAAAAAATTCCAGTAAACAAGAATGACTTGGAAGAAAGTGGCTGTGTTCGTACAAAAAAAGAGGGAGACAGGCTGTTTTCTGTGGCTATTAGTGGATATTGTACTGCTGTGACTGGATGAACTGTTTTTTTTTTCCTTGTAGGAAAGTGCCCTTATTGGCATGGTTAAACCTCTCAGGGTGCCATGACCACAAACTACTGCCTGTGGCATAGGTAAGCAACCCCTCTAGCAGGCCTTACAGCTCTAAGGCACAGGTCACTATATCACATGTGAGGGCATAACTGCAAGAGCAATATGCCCCTACAGTCTCTAAGTACATTCTTAGACATTGAAAGTGCAGTGTAGCCATATAGAGTATACAGTCTGGGAGTTTGTTATTACGAACTCCACAGCTCCATAATGGCTTCACTGAATAGTGGGAAGTTTAGTATCAAATTTCTCAGCACAAAAAACCCACACAGATGCCAGTGCTGGATTTATTGAACAATGCACCCAGAGGGCATCTTCAAGATGCCCCCTGTGTTTTACCCATTCCTCTAGTGCAGGACCGATTGGTCTATGCCAGTCTGCCACTAACAGACAGGTTTCTGGCCACATGGGTTTAGAGCCTTGGTGCTCTCACTAGCCAGAAACAAAGCCTGCACTGGGTGGAGGTGCGTCTCACCCACCCCCCTGGAGGAACTTAACACATGGCAGTGAGCCTCAAAGGCTCAAGCCTCTGGTCACAGTATCCCACAGCATCCCAGCTAGAGGAGTTGCCCGCCCCCTGGACAAAGCCCCACTTTTGGCGGCAAGTCTGGTGGGAAAATTAGGGAAAGCAGGAAGGATTGACCACATCAGCTAGGACCACCCCTAAGGTGTCCAGAGCTAAGGTGACCTCCTCCCTACAGAATCCTCCATCTTAGTTTGGAGGGCAGGGACCAATAGGGTTAGCTTTGTGACCCCTCCCCAAAGGAAGTGGGCACAAGAAGGGTGTAGCCACCCTTAGGGACAGTAGCCATTGACTACTTCCCTCTGACCCCTGTAACGCCCCTAAATCCTGGATTTAAGTGCTCACCTGAACCCAAGTTGTCAGATTCCTTGCAACCTGACAACAAAGAAGGACTGCTAAGCTGAAACCCCAGCAGTGAAGAAGGAAAACGAAAATTGACTTGGCCCCAGCCTACCGGCCTGTCTCCTGCTCAAAGAACCTGCAAAAGAAAGTGACGAATCCTGTGGACCAGCGACCTCTGCCAAGCCTCCAGAGGACTGCCTGCATCACAGAGGACCAAACATTTCTGTGGTCAGCAGGCCTGTCCAAGAAGAAACTACATCTAGGGACTCCAGAGCCTCACCGGATCCGTGAGTCCTGATCACTGCACCTGACCCCCACGGCCTGTGTCCAGGTGCCCCAACCGGCGAGAGAGGATCCCCAGGTGATTCCAAACTAGTGCCCACCCTAGGTTGATCTCTCCTGCCCCCAACGCTTGCAGCGTGAATCCAGAGAAGCCCGGACCCCTAAAGCTCTGGACAAAGATATCCAACTTCTAAAGGTACACTGCACCCACAGTGCCCATACCTTGGAGAACCAGACTTCCAGTGCAGCAACATTCAGCAGGCAGCCCTCCTACTTGTCCAGCCTGTGGTTTTTCTGAACCGATCCCCTGGATCGGGCCTGCGGCATCTAAGTGTCCACTGCGGTCCCCTCACAGGAAAGCATTGGGAGCCCGACGCTCTATTTGCACCTTGCGCCGCTGAGGGTGTTTGGTGCCTGCTTGTGGACCCCTCAGTGCTTCTCTAAATCCCCCAGTCTGCCCTCTGAAGATGCGGGTACTTACCTGGCAGCAAACCTGAAACAGAGTGCCCCCAGTCTCCATAGGAGTCCATGTTAAACTTACTTCAACTTTGACCTCTGCACCCGGTCAGCCCAGTGTTGCTGGTGGTGGGTGTTTCGTGTTAACTTGAACCTTGCTCCTTTGGGAAATGTTCACTGGAAAGTGTAGGGATAAAATCCTTACACTCTCTGGTAACAATGCAGAATCCTATGACCTCATGAAGGCTACCCTGATTGAGGGCTTTGGATTCTCAACTGAGTACAGGATTAGGTTCAGGGGGGGCTCAAAAATCCTCGAGCCAGACCTGGGCTGATTTTGTTGACTTCTCAGTCAAAACACTAGATGGTTGGATTAATGGCAGTGGTGTAAATGATTATGAAGGGCTGTATAACTTGTCTATGAAGGAACACCTTTTAAGTAATTGTTTCAATGATAAACTGCATCAGCATCAGGTAGACCTAGGTCCAATTGCTCCCCAAGAATTGGTTAAGAAGGCAGACCATTGGGTCAAGACTAGGGTGACCAAGTTTTCCACAGGGGGTGACCAAAAGAAAGGGGTCACAAATGCTTGGAAATGATCTGGAGTCCTCAGCATGGGCTGAGGTAGAACTCAAAACCCATGCAGCCATGCTGGGCATCCCTGAACTGGTGTGTGTCAAGACAAGGGCACAGTGGAGGGCTCAGTGTGAAAAAGAAGTGTTGGAGTCTGGAATAATGGCCCAATCTTCCAAGAGAAAAGGAAAGAAGACTGGGGAACCAGCTTCAGCACAGAAAAAGAAACAGAACCTCTCTTCCTACATTTAAAGTGTTTAATGTAAATCTTGAACCTGTGGTTCTTAAAATAAACTAAGAAAATATATTTTTCAATATAAAAACCTATTGGCCTGGAGTAAGTCTTTGAGTGTGTGTTCCTCATTTATTGCATGTGTGTGTACAACAAATGCTTAACACTACCCTCTGATAAGCCTACTGCCTGACCACACTACCACAAAATAGAGCATTAGAATTATCTACGTTTGCCACTATCTTACCTCTAAGGGGAACTCTTGGACTCTGTGCACACTATTTCTTACTTTGAAATAGTATATACAGAGCCAACTTCCTACAGTTGGATAACTGGCAGTGGGAGTGCATGACTATGATGGGCTTTATCATTTGTTTATGAAAGAAGACTTTTTTAGTAACTGCTTCAATGACAAGTTGAATCAATATCTGGTAGACCTAAGTCCAAATTCTCCCCAAGAACTGGGAAAGAAGGCAGACCATTGGGTCAAGACTAGGGTGACCAAGACTTCCACTGGGGGTGCCTAGAGAAAGGAGTCACAAAGCCTCCCCAAGGGAAGGGTGCTGAGACACCTAAGGACAAAAGCAAAGTCTTCACAATCGCCCCAAAAACCTGCACAGGCGGGTGGGCCCCAAGCCTCTTCAAAGTCCACAAGTGGGTACAAGGGTAAAAACATTGATCCCAAGAAGGCCTGGTGCCACAACTGTCAACAGCATGGGCACCAAACTGGAGACTTGGTCGGTCCCAAAAAGAATCCCCCTAGCACTGCTCCAGTTGCTACTGGTATAGCCAGTCTCCAGGAGGGATCAACAGTATGCCCAGAGCAAATCAGGGTCCACACTGAAGCCACTCTAGCCTCTGAGGGTAGGGTGGATGTAGCCACACTTGATGTCTGGTCATCTAACATGTAAAAATACAGACCGCACCTCCTAAAAAATGGGACAAAAATAGAAGTCCTGAGGGATACAGGTGCTAGTGTCACCATGGTGACAGAGAAACTGGTTTCCCCAGGACAGTATACAGGCTGGACAAACTTAATCAGTCACTAATGCGGACAATGTAACTAAAGTCCATCCCATAGCTATGGTGACTTTAGAATGGGGTGGGGTTACTGACCTGAAACAGGTAGTGGTCTCTTCTGCAATCCCAGTGGAATGCTTGCTAGGGAGTGATTTGGAGTCCTCAGCTTGGGCTGAGTTAGAGCTCAAAACCCATGCAGTCATGCTCGGAATCCCTGAACTGGTGTGTGTGAAAACTAGAGCACAAAGCAGAGCACGGGGTGAAAAAGAAGTGTTGGAGCCTGGGATAATGACCCAACCTTCCAAGAGAAAAGGTAAAAGGACTGGGGGACCAGCCTATGAACAGCAAAAGAAGCAAGACCTCTCTTCTCAAGAAGATGTCTTATCCCCTGAGGGAACTAAGTCCATAGAGCTGGATCCTTACCAGGTAGAGCTTTTGGGCCCAGGGGAACCCTCAAGAGAACAGATGTGCCACAAATAAAAGACCTGTCCCACTCTTGAAGGCCTAAGGCAGTAAGCAGCTGAACAGGAAAAGGGAGATGTCAGTGGCTCACACAGGTCTATTGGGAAGATTGACTCCTTTACACTGAGGCCAGAGTCCCCAAACCGGGTGCAACCAGGAGAATGGTAGTGCCTCAGCAGATAAGGGAGTTTATCCTAACTTTGGCCCATGACATCCCCCTAGCTTGGCATTTGGGACAAACAAAAACCTGGAGTAGGCTTGTCAACCACTTCTATTGGCCCAATATGTTCCAGAAGGTGAAGGAGTTTTGTAGCTCCTGTGTCACCTACCAAGCCAGTGGTAAGGCAGGTGGCCATCTCAAGACCCCTCTCATTCCACTTCCTGTGTTGGGGATTCCCTTTGAAAGGGTTGGTGTGGACATTGTGGGTGAACTTGAGCCACCCACAGCCTCAAGGAATCTTTACATACTGGTAGTAGTGGATCATGCTGCCAGATACTTTAAAGCAATTTCCCCCCTTAGGTCTACTTCAGCTCCTGCCAAGGCCCAGATTGGTATTTTTTTACCAGAGTGGGGTTTCCTAAGGAGGTGGTTTCTGACAGAGGTACAAACTTTATATCAACTTACCTGAAACACTTACAAATTCACCACACCATACCATCCACAAACCAATGGACTTGTTGAGAGATTCAACAAGACATTGAAGGACATGATCTTGGGGCTCCCTGAAAATTTCAAAAGGAGATGGTATGTCTTCCTGCCATGCCAGCTCTTTGCCTACAGAGAGGTGCCTCAGAAGGGGTAGGGTTTTCCCCCCTTTGAACTTCTGTTTGGCCATCCTGTGGGGACCACTGGCACTTGTGAAAGAAGGCTGGGAGAGACCTCTCCATGAGCCTAAGCAAGATGTAGTGGACTGTGTACTAGGCCTCCGCTCAAGGATGGTTGAATACATGGAAAAGGCATCCAAAAACCTCAAGGACAACCAACAGATTAAGAGGTTGTGGTATGTCTAAAAGGCTGCACTGGTAGAATTCCAGCCAGGGTAGAAAGTATGGGTTCTGGTGCCTGTGGCTTCCAGGGCACTTCAAGACCCTATCTTGGAGAAAAAGAGCGAAGTTACCTGTTTGGTGGTCCTGAGTACTAGCAGGACACCCAAGAGGGTGATCCATGTTGACCACCTAAAACTCTATAGTGAAAGGGCAGACATAACCATGCTGATGGTTACTGATGAGGAGCATGAAGCAGAGAGTGAACCTCTCTATGACCGCCTCTCACAAGACCCTAAAGATGGGTCAGTTGAAGGAGTTGTCTATTTCAGACACCCTCATTGCCCAACAGCAAGCTGACTGCAGGTAGGCCCTACAATCATTTGCTGGGCTCTTCTCTTTGACCCCTGGACAAGCTCGCCTGTGTACCCATGCTGTGGACACAGGAGACAGTTTACCTGTCAAAACAAACATTTATAGATAGTCTGACCAAGTCAAAGAGAGCATCAAAGTGGAAGTCGACAAGATGCTGGAGTTGGGGGTTACTGAGCACTGTGACAGTCTCTGGGCTAGCCCAGTGGACGTAGTCCTTAAACCTCATAACAAGGATGGCAAGAGAGAAATTAGGTTCTGTGTGGACTATAGAGGTTTCCACTCTGTCACCAAGACAGATGCACACCCTATACCCAGAGCAGACAAATTGATTGACAAATTGGGTGCGGCAAAATTCTTAAGTACCTTTGACTTAACTGCAGGGTACATGCAAATTAGGATGGCACATGCAGCAAAAGAAAAGACAGCATTCTCTACACCTGATGGGCATTATCAATTTACTGTTATGCCCTTTGGCTTAAAGAATGCCCCTGCCACCTTCCAAAGGTTGGTGAATCAAGTCCTTGCTGGCTTGGAGGGTGTGAGTTTGGTGCCTACTTGTGCCACCCCTCCCAGATGCACCTCTAAACCCTCCAGGTCTGCCCTCCGAAGACATGGGTATTTTTACCAGGCCAGCAGATCTGAAACCGAGTGCCCCCAGTGTCCATAGGAGCCCATGTTAAACTTGCCTCAACTTTGACCTCTGCACCCAGCCGGCCCAGTGTTGCTGGTGGTGGGTGTTTGGGGTTAACTTGAACCCCAACCAGCAGACTTCCTAACCCCCGGAGACTGGAACTGTAAGTGTTGTACTTACCTGCAAAATGTACTAACTTTTCTTACCACCAGGAACTGTTCTGAAAACTGCACTGTCAACTTTTAAAACAGATTATTGCCATTTCTTCAAAAACTGGACAACTTACCAATTCCAATCAAAGTGGTATTGATACATATGTGAAATACTAAATTATTTATGTACTTACCTACAACTTGAATTTTGTGGTCCGAGAAATAAATTAACAAAATATATATTTGCTATATCAAAACAATTGGTCTGGAGTTAAGTCAGAGTGTGGACTTCTTCTATTGTCTGTGTGTGAACAACAAATGCTTTGCACTACCCTCTGATAAGCCTAACTGCTCGACCACACTACTACAAAAGAGAGCATTAGTATCATCTACTTTAGCCTCTGGGGAACCCCTGGACTCCCCACACACTATACCTCATTTTGATATAGTATATTTAGAGCCAGCTTCCTACATTCCTTTTCCCAAGGCCTCATAGGAAACGTAGTTTGTTGAACCTTTATACTGTTTATGGCTGCTGGAATAAAGGTGGAGAAAGTAAAAGCCTAATCCTCATCTCCATGTCTTTTAATAGAATTGAAACGTTCAGTTACATTAGCTAGGAGATTTTTCATTACTCAGAGGTGCAGTTCACTTGCATCGCCCTAAAGCTAAGAGGCGCTCAACAGTTCAGTCTTTTCACCTTTTGTGAATTTCTGGTTTGCTTGTACTTCAGACCATGGTCTGCTACTCAATCTCTTTTCCGCTCAGATTTTTAAGCCCCAAAATTACCTGTAGTCTGCTATTGCAGTTCGGAGTGGTGAGGAACGCACATTTGTACACTACCCCAACTCCTGCATGAGCAACTGAACTGTAGGGACCACAGCTGCTACATCACTCGGAAGTTGATGTTTGGGAGATTTCTGCACATCATCTCACAGGGCCGCTCTGGTCTTCTGCAGTAGCTGTCTCACTAACCAAGGTGCAGATGGGATGCCTGATGGTGTCATACGGACACCAGCCCTAGTCACAAAGTAGTAAAAGTCCTCTCGGGGCACTACTTTCCTTAGTCATGAAGAACCTGTGGGGTTCTCAGAATCCCATTTCTTTACCCAATTCCCAGGCAGGGGCTGTGGGTCCACAATGTAAGAACCTGTTTGTGGTGGTACTCTTTGAAATGTAATTTTCTATCTGTTCCTCAGACAGAGCCTTTATGCTTGGTGATGGCTTTCACAGCAAGTAGTAATGATGCTAGTTCCAAGCACAGGCAACCAAATTGAGGGCCCACTGACTGTTGGATCTCTGCACATATTTGTCATTAGCCTTCTTGAAGCAGTAATCAAGGATACACAAAAGCACAGATCCTGCCTATAACTTTTATCACCTTGAACAGTATAAACTGCAGTCCCATCCCTAACTCCTTCAGTCCACCAAATGGCAGTAAACAGGAAGAACTAATATGCAGCCTTTTCATAGGTCATTACATTTTCAAGGGGAGTCCTGTACTCCATCCTCATTCAGTTCAGTCTGGGTCTCCAACCTCTAGTAACAGGAATACAGTCAATGCACTTCCATTATCTGGGGAAAATGTATCTATCTTGTGTCATGCTACCCCACTGCAGTCCATGAACAGAGACCTACTATCATACATGTGCTGCACGCACACAACACATGCACGCACTCAACATGCGCATGGAATATCAGCATGAGGATCTGGGTGTCATAACAATGGAACCCAACATGAGGGGTCAACAAACACCCTCTAACACAGAAGATGGTCTGTTCACACTACTGATTCATAAAAACGGGGTACACTTCCATCACTGCTTTATGTGCCTTACACAGGACATGGACAGCAGTCCTGTACTCACTATGAGGTACACTTGCTGTGTCCCTCCAAGTCACAGAACAGGTAATGGAGCTAGCACCATCAGCGACAGGATTAGGCCTCCACGCACACACTACAGTAGCACAACACCAGTGCCAAACAAAAAGCCAGCACACCGGTTTCATAAGCAGTCGGGCACTCAAGGCAGGGGTATACAGCTGTTTGATATGCAGGGGACATTCCTGGCCAAAGAAGGTAGAACTCCTAAAGCCAGCAGTTATAGTGAAAGCTATTTCAAGTAACTAAAAATTGCACCCTTAGGTAACTATAACTTGCGCCCCTGCCATGCACGGTTTTTTCTTCAATATTCTGACTGCTAATGTTTCATTTATACACATTAATATATTCACTTATATTTTTACAGACCTTATAGAAGTTGTCATGAGTGCTGTAATATCTGGGGATAATTAGCAGCGCATGGTGATGGTGCAAGTTATAGTTACCTTAGGGCACAAGTTATAGTTAACTGCTGAATTTCTATGGTAATTAACACGTAAATTCAGAACCTAACTATAACATCCTTGGAGAGGCGTGGCCAAGCAAGATGGCGGGCGGGACGTGCTTCTAGGACGCTCTATGCCACCTGTGCCTAATCCTGCGGAATCCTGCTATGTCTGCCCCGAAAGACAAGCTGCCTGGGTGCGCCAAAGGGCACAGTGAACTACCTATTGATCCTGGGGCCTGAGAAGCTGCTCTTGGTCCCCGGCTGAGGAGGCAGCCCACCTTCGGAGGCTGCTTGCTGTGAACACGTGGGGGTCAATGGGTGGATCAGCCTGAAAGTGCTGTAGTGGGCCTCCCTGTGGCACGGTGCAACTGTGTGGTGCTGTGGGCGGCGGTCGTTGCTGCACCCACAACCCAGCCAAACTATCGGGACTGACTAAATTATTGCCGTGGATGGGGCAGTGCGGGCCCCTTCCGCGGAGTGAGTGCCTGGGTGTGGGGTGGCCCAGAGAAGAAGATCGGCAGACAGACTGCAGGTCCCGGCGGTGAAGACTCTGTCCTCGGAGCCACAATGCCAGCCCCACTGCTGCTCGTATGAAGGTGGGCGGCGCGTTCCTGGGTCTTCAGTGTTGCAGGCACCTGGGAGCTCCAGAGCCCCGCTGGAGAACTTGGACGGGCTGTCAGAGGCGGTCAACTGAGGCCTCGTAGGGGCCAACAAACAGCTTGGCCCACTGGAGCATAGGCCAGCTCTCCCTGCAGTGCAGATGTGTGCAGCTGGGGGGGGGGGGGGGGGGGGGCACAGTGGTGAGTACGCTTGAGGGCCTGATCGCATTGATGCCCCGGTGCCACAATGGAGCATGCTTGGGCCTCACCCTCTAACCCTCGCTGTGGTGGGTGAGCAAGTAGGTAACACTACACTGGATCATCAGTGCCGAAGACCTCTGGAGATCGTTGAGTGTGTGGGGGCAAGGGAGACTGCTGGTACGCACTGCTGACTGAATACTCCTGCAGCACCAGTGCAGGGAGCCTTGCAGGACTTCTGGAGCACGCAGAAGGGCCCTCTGACTATATGGACATCAACAGGCTGGGGTGCCGGCACTACCCTGAATGACCGGAACGAGCAGCTAGTGACATGTTTCCTGGAGTGCCTGTCCTCCTGGGGTTAGCCCCTGGACATATCCATCCTATCATTGATTCTATATGGGGAGTCTCACACCATCACACCACTGAGGGCATCAGACACTAGCTTTTCATCTGTTATATTGTGAGGTGTCAACTGACCATAAGATTGTTTTTGCTTACCCCGGGATAGTGGTGGTCTCAGCGGGTGATGCTTGTGGAGTGCGAACTTTACCCATATGCACAGATAGATGCTCACAGGTGGAGGGGTGTGTGTGAAACGGTTACATGGCTAAGCACGTAAATGTTAGCATGGAACATCAGGAAGCTAAAAAAGTATCCACGTGTTACAGGGTGCATTCATTCCTTTGAAGACATAAGATACAGATTGCCTGTTTACAAGAAACACACTTAATGGACGATGAATCCCAGAAACTTGCTAAGAAGTGGCAGGGTCAATTGTCCTTTGCGTCATACTTCTCATATGCATGAGGCATGGCCATGTGGGTGGCGCTGGGCGCCCCATTTAAGCATGCCTATAGTGAGTCAGATGTAGAGGGACCCAATCTTCTCTTACAGGGTACATTGTATGGGGAACCAAGTAGAATCCTAAATATTTATGTACACAACAGTGATAGCTGTTCTTTCTATGATAATTTCCTGGAAGTGCTGGAAATTGGCATGGGTTCTACCGTCATTTGGGTGAGAGACTTCAACTGGACTGGGAGAGGGACTGTTTCCAACCCCCTTCCACTCCCCCACCAGATAGGGTAGGTCTTTGGGACAGTTAGAGGGGACTGCACCCGGAGGGCAGGGAGCACACTTGTCGCTCGAAAATACACAACATATAGTTGCTTAGATCGCTTCCTACTAGGTGATCTGGGCTGCTCAAAGGTGGTATTGGTAACACATTCAGGGAGGTTCATCTCTGATCATGCCCCAGTGCTTCTGAGATTGCAGTGGGGGATGAGAAGAGATGTGAGATGTTGGCATATGCCACCTGATCTTTTGACGATGCTACTTGCTGTGAGGTGCTGGCTACCTCAATGACAAATTGCCTGAAGATGAACTGGGGAACCGTGGACAATAGGGCAATTGAATGGGAGGCACTGAATACGGTGGCACGGGGGACATGTCTGGGAACTATATGTGGGGTACGTAGACTGCTGTAGCGTGACCTTAAGGAGCAGGAGGGGTAATTGGCAGATGTGCAGCAGCTTGAATCACTCACTGCTGAGGCGTGCAGGAACATCTTCGACTGAGCAGGGCTGTGTGCAGGAGTTGGGAGACACTCAATAAACTAACACTCAGGGCTTATCACCAGAGACTGCACAGAGAGGGGAAAAAAGCCGGGCAGACCTTTGGAATGGTTACTCAAACGTGAAGTTGAGTCTCCCTCCATATTACATATTAGGTATGCGGCAGGAGTATTGGTCACGAGCCGGCGGGATAATTTGACTGTACTGGTCGATCATTTATGCAGTCTCTCTGGCTTGCCCCTTGGGTTCAGATGAGGATATACAGGGCTTCCAATGGAGGCAGAAGCATCCTCAATTGGATCCTAAAAGCATGTGAGAACTCAAAGATGTAACGCTGGTGGAGGTAGGACCAGCTATAACCGCTCTACATGAATGTAGAGCCCCAGGGGGGGATGGTTACATCGTTGAGTTCTACCTGACGTATTCCACTCTTCTCTGGGAGAAATTATTAGAGATCCTCATGAAGGCACGAGAGAGGAGCATCTTAATAGAATCGATGCAACAGGGAATTATCGGTCTCATGCCTAAGCCGGGAGGTGGCCTGAGGGATCCCTCCTACTACAGGCCACTCATGATGCTGAAGAGTGATGTGAAAATTCTATGCAAAATACTAGCCACTAGACTGCGCAGGATTATTCTAAGTCTGGTTCATGAGGACCAATGCGGTTTTATGCCTGCAAGAAGCACAACTCAACTTGTGACATTTGATGCATGTTCTACTGAAACAATGGACACCGCACAGGAGTTGACATTAGCATCATTAGACCCGGAAAAGGCCTTCAATACACGCGAGTGGAGATAACTGATGGCCCTGCTGCAGGGGTTGGGATTTGGGCCAAAGTTTTGCTTTGGGTGTGATTACTCTACACTGATCCCACTGTTTGTGTCTGAGTGGTGGCAAATTGTCAGAATCCTGGGTAGGGGAACCAGACAGGGGTGCCCTCTATCGCAGCTCCTTTTCACCTTAGCACTAGAACCCTTGGCTCTGCTACTTCATGGAGAAATAAATGACTGGAGAATTCAGGTGGGGGGCTCCACCCATGTAATCTCGATGTATGTGGACGATGCATTGGTATACCTCAGAACAGCAGGAGAGTCGGTTCCCATATTGTTACGATTCCTGGTGGAGTTCAGCAATGTTTCTAGCCTTTGGGAGAGTGCACATAAATCATTTGTATTTCCTCTATGCATCTTATAAGGTAGAACCCTGGCTAAATTGCCAATGGTGGGCCTCCATTTGGAGCTGGAGGGCTTTCGATATTTAGCCATTTGGGCTACTCATACTGAAGCAGCACATAGGCGCCTTAATGTGAAGAGGTAGATGGCAGGCTTGGAACGCTTGGTTGTATTTTGGAATAGGTTGCCAATGTCAGTAATGTGTAGAGCAGCAGTTGCCAAGATGGTGTTCCTCCTACGCGGTTTATATCTGGTCCAAAACTCTCAGTTACCAGTGACTCCTTGGTTATTCGTTCGACTGGATAGCTTGTTAATTTCCCTGGTGTAGGCTGTGCAAAGCAGTAGGCTGGCTCTGTCAACACTTCGGCAGAAAGAGAGGATGGCGGGCTGGATGTCCCAGATATTAGGCTGTATTACACAGCACATCTTCAGCATGATGGGAAGTGGCTGGTTGAGACAGACACGTGGGAGAAGGAACTTTTAGGGGATGCTTGGCACTGACACACTAGCCAGGATCCTCATGAGGTGTGGTCGCTTGGACCAGCAGGTTCCGTATCTGGTTCGTATCACCACAACAGTATGGGAGCAGGTGGTCATGAGGGTGCTCGGCAAGCCCCATTTGACAGGGAGCTGAAATTATGGGACCTATCCCCGTTCAGAGCAAAAGGGGATCACATGTCTATGGAAACTGAGAGCGGGGTCCGTATGATGGCAGAGGACCTGTACCTTGGGGAGTTCTTTCTTTCATTACAGGAGACACAGGCAATGTTTCAACTGGGTACGGGTAATTTTCTGCACTATGCTAAACTGGAGAATGTGGTGCGAGAGTTGTAGTGTGATTTCCCAGCTGCCCCGCAGGCGTTGGCGGTAATGGGAGGACTGATTCACTGTGGAGAGGGGAGGCATTTGATAACACTATTTTATAAGGCGCTTCAAGAGGACATGATCAAAAACCCTGTGCGGCACACATCAAGCCAGGGAGCGGGAACTGGGGGACTCAATACTGGACACTGACAGGGTTAAGGCAATACAGTTAATAGGTACGGTCTCGGGCAATAACAGATTCAAGCTTTTACATTTTAATTTTGTGCATTGTCCATATGTGACACCACGAACCTGAACAAGAAAGATCCCACTAGAAGGGCCGGGTGTAAACGCTGTGGTGAGGAGGAGGCCTCCTTCCTTCACCTGGCGTGGTCATGTGAGGGAGTTAAGCAGTATAGGAGGGCGTTGGTTCCCAGATTTGTGGAAGCTACTGGACAAAAGAGTGCCCTAGCCCCACTGGACTGCTTACTGGGAGTGGTGACTAAGCAGAGAGGGTGGCAGATTTCACACAAACTTGTGCAACTGGCCCTCTCACACTGGCTAAATATAGGGTAGCCACAGGATGGGTGAGCTCCAGGAGGCCTCTGGTTGATCACTGATTTATGGATCTTCTGGAGTGGCAGAGGAACAGCATATATGTTTACCCCCGTATGGATGACGGGGCAGCGGCAGACTTAATGGCATGGAATCAACTGCTGGAGTGCTTTACAAATGATTATGCCTCGGACTCTGACATCAGCACTGATGCAGATGACTGACGTGTGGTAGATCTTTGTTTGGAGATTGTCTAGACAACCAACTGCGCTTTTCTCAGAACCTTTGCAAATTGATTGAGTTAATGACTTGGTTACTTCACTGTGTTATATCACTGTACAGCATAATATGTTGCCAATCCTGATGAACCTGTTGTATCGCACACCTGGAACTGCTTAAGTATTTCTCCACAGAAGGGATCATATGCCTCACACTGTATTGTTACAGTTTAAATTGCAAAAAAAGTTATTAAAAAAAAAAACTAACATTCCTGTAACCTTGGTTTTTTAAGTGAATTTCTGTGTTTTTATTTCTATTTCCTAACTATAATGTCCATGTAACGGTTTTTTTTTTTTTCAGTGAAGGATTTTTTTTTTTAACATAAATTAGTTTTAATTACTATATGTTTATGCAACCACCTTCACTTCATGCTACCAGGCCCAGCAGCTAACGCCCTATAACCACCCTTTGCCTGTGCAAGTTGGCCGTAGGGTTTGTCTCTCTAGGTGTGAGAATAGGTGAGAGAGGGAGTCTCTGGGTGAGAGAGTGGGTCTGTGAGTGATGTATGACAGTCTTAGTGGATCTGTGAGTGATGTGTGATGGTCTGAGTGCATGCTTGAATGCATGTGTGAGTGGGTGCATCAGAGTTGGTGAGGCAGTGTGAGTGGGTCTGGGTGTCTGAGTGGGTTTGAGTGGGCGCATGAGGGTCTGAGTGGGTGCATGAGCAGGTGTGAGTGTCGCTGAGTGGGTCTGTGAGTGAGTGCCTGAGCCTCCGAGTGGCTCCGTGAGTGGGTGCGTAAAGCCTGAGTGGCTCTGTGAGTGGGTGCACGAGCCTGAATGGGTCTGTGAGTGGGTGCATGAGTGAGTGAGTGACTGCATCTGTGAGTGGGGGTATGAGTGTCTGTGTGGGTGTGTCAGTAGCTGTGTGAGTGACTCTGCCACAAAGGAATCTCACCTGCCCTTTTATTCAACAAGAGTCTACAGCTTTGCACAAAATATATACTGCCTCCCTGGTTAAATGTCAAGTGTGTATTCTACACTACAGCTGCGTAAGGGAGCACAAGGAAATGGCACCAGAGACCTAGTTTGAGTTTGGAACATGATTGTTTCTCATGTGTCTTTCTCCAGAATTCTGTGATAACATGAATCCTCCTATAGAGAGGCCAACAAGACTATAAAGACATAAATCTCCAACAAACCAGGGTCCTTCCTTCTATCTATAAGAGAAGTGCTTCTTTGCTTTGTGAAGATGTCCTGCTATTCCTCAACATCAAGACATCAAGAAAACACGTTTTGGGACCCCTTTTTTTTCTTGGCTCCCGCTTGACAGATCACCCCAAAACATTCCAGATAGCAGCTAACATGAGCCCCAATTTTTTTCTTTTTTTTAAACTGGAAAAGATTCATCACCCAGTGTCAATGACATAGGCAAGTAAAGTAGTAGAGAAAGGCATGGTTGGATGGTTAATAGCACTGGCAGTAGCGCTAATACCTGCACAACCCAAGATTTGGCAGCAAGCTGACAAAACTAGTTATAGAGTTCTTTCAAGTAACTATAACACGTGCCCCAAGGTAACTATAACTCAAGCCCTCACTATGCACAGCTTTTTCTTCATAAATGTGACTGCTAATGTTTCATTTATACTTTTAAGGATGTTACACAAGTTGCCATGATTCCTGTAATATCTGAAGTAATTAGCAGAGCATGGTGAGGGAACAAGTTATAGTTACCTTAGGGCGCGAGTTATAGTTATTTGAAAAAACTCTATAACTGTTCAATTTCCATGGCTTTGTCTGAATAAATTCAGATCCTAACTAGAACGTCCCTGTAACCTTTGGTTTTTTTTCAGTGAATTTCTAAGGTTTTGTTTTTTATTCTATTTCCTAACTATAACCAGGGCCACTGGAATTATGCGATTGTGCGGCCGTGGCGATTTTTGCATGATTACAGATTTGCCGCATTTGCCACATAATCCATCATTTGCCACATAATCTGCAGATTGTTTCTAGCGCAAACGGGTAAAAAGTTACTAAAAGTGCACCGACAAGTGTTGACGCCCAGTGAAAGGCCCTTTGCAAAACTGGACTGGTAACCTTTTTGTTGCTTATTGCTACCTTTGGGTATCGAAATGGTACTAACAAGGTGCAACCAATGCCCAGACAGTGTTATCAAGTTAAAAAATGTTAAAATACCGAAGGAATATTATTACAAAGTGTGCCACATTATGCCGCATAATGTGCCTTTCCTGACGCATAATTTACTAAACCCTTATGCTGCATAATTCCAGTGGCCCTGACTAGAACGTCCCAGTAACCTTTGTTTTTTTCAGAGAATTTCTACGTTTTTTAAAAACAAAGTAATTTTCATTACTATACGTTAATCCAACCGCAGCCGCGCACGCCCTTCAGCGTGATAGACATTCCTGCAATGGGTGCATCTGAAAACGTACAAGTGGCACAATTGCAATGCAAGAAGCCATCATTCCTAGAAATTTCATGATTGATTTTACTGTGACTTGTTGATTGGGGGCAAAAGTGACACAGATGTGTCACAAAATTTTGTATTCTTGCTAGATTTGAGTAGGCTATTACTAATTATGTGTTGCGTATGGCACCAAGGCATGGCTGTTTCTTTAGTGGGTTCAAATAAGACTTTTGAAAACTGATAGTGAAACCTAATTGGTGAAGCAAGTCTACTGTGGTTTGAATATTACTGAGACATCGTTTGAGAGAGTTGGATGTGATGAGTCAGTCTAGATACGGGTACACGTGAATATTCTGCCTGCGCAGTTGAGCTGCTACCACTGTTAGGCATTTTGTAAACACCTTTGTTGCTGTGCTGACCCCGAATGAGAGCACTTTGAATTGGTAATGCTACCTTTCTATGACAACTCTGAGATATTTGCAATTTTTTGAGTGTATAGGAATGTGAAAGTAGGCATCTTTTAGATCCAGTGCGGATAAAGAGTTGCCCTGTTGTAGCAAGGGTAGCACACATCTTTGAGTGTGACCTTATAGAAATGTTCTTATATGATGTAATGGTTTAGCATTCTAAGATCTAGGATGGGTCTTAAGGATCTGTCCATTTTGGGTACGAGAAAGTAAAGGGAACACACAATGGTTCCTTGATGCTGTATGGCAACTGGTTCTATTGCTCGCTTTGAAAAGACAGAACTTCCTATTTGAGGAGGAATGATGTAGTCCTGTGGGAGTTTGAGTGCGCTAGGTGGAACGTTCAGAGGTGTGGAACTGAGCTCCAGATGATAACCATGTGGAATAATATCCAACACTTTGATCTCCTGCAACTTGTTGCCAATTTTGGAGGAACAACTGAAGGCGCCCACCTACAGGTGTTTGGTAATCAGAGGTAAAATGTACTGAGTCACTGCTTAGAGGCAGCTGAAGGGGCTTGAGGGGAGGGTGTTTTATCTCTACCTCTGAAGTTGTTCCTCCATATGAGCCCTTGTTATATCCTCTATGTACGGATTTGTGTGATTCCCCTTTACTGTATGACAATGAAGTTTCTGCTGTGAGGGGCTTAGAGGCTGTTTTATATTGGGGGCCTATGAAAAGCACAACAACATGCAATGAGTTGGAGTGCCCCCAAGGACTCTGCCACCTGGTTATCTTTCTTCATCTTTTCTAATGGCTAATCTACTTGCGGCCAGAAAAAAGGCTCCTTGTTGAACTATACATTTAAAGTTGTTTGCTGTACCTCCTGTTTGAAAGCGGAAATGCGTAGCCACGAATGCCGGTGTAAGAGGACACTTGTGTTTATGCCTCTTGCTGCTGTAGAAGAGGAGTCTAAAGCACAATAGACAACTGTTCGATATTAATTGCCCCTCATTAACAATCTCCTGTCCCCTTTTTCTATGCTCCTCTGGGAGGGATTTGGAGCATCTGCTTCATTTCATCCCAGTGAGCACAGTCATATCTCATAAAGAGTCCTTGTGTGTTGACAATACACCGACGACTTGTTGCCTGAGCAGCAACACATTTGCTCGAAGCATCAATGAGCTTACTTTCTTTATCAGGAGGTGGCAGCTTGTGAATTGGCTCTTTTCCTGGCATTAGGTACAACTAAAGAGTCTGCAGGTATATGACCCATGATGCAAATTGGATCAGATGGAGAAGCCTTATATTTTTCTCCAGTCTTGGAGAAATAATACGTGCTCTAGCCGGGTCTTTGAAAATATCGTCTGTATGTCTTAATGCATGGGCAGATATTGTGAAGACTTATGTGAGGAGGTAAGAGTCTCAAAAAGGTAATCATCCTCAATGGGATATTTATGGATGAGAACCTGATGGTATGTGGCTACCCTCCCATTAAGTACTTGGAAAGTATTTATATTATCAGGTGGAGAAGGTCTAGCAGGATAGACCTCCATGTCTGTGTCTATGTTGGTGTTCACATCATATTGTGACCAAGGGTCTGTGTTAGCATGAAAAAGGGACACTGTCATCCCACGTGTCCTGAGGGTTGTGAAAAAAGTGAGATGAGTCCTGTGGAGAGATATTGAGGGGGTCACCTTGAGAATGTGGCTGAGAAGGAGTTCATGGTCGTGGTGGAGTGATTGGCGGTAGAGATGTAAGTGGAGGTGGCTGCACCTCACCCAAATCCTAGTCCACTTTCCTCTGTTTAACTGGAGGTATAGGCGTTTCTAAGTCCTACTCAAAAGTAAACTGTCATTTGGTAGGAGTGGTAACCACAACCTTGACCAAAACTCTCCCTGTTTGAAGTTGAATATGGGGCTGTGACTGCCTGGCCTGGAGCCATTGCTTCATTTTCTGACGAACTGGCTAAGGTGGTATTTTAGACTCCGAAACTGTATGAAGTCCATTTCTTTCTGGTGCCGAAGCGCTCTTGATTTTTGGTGCTGAAGTTGTCAGGCCGAGGCAGGCAGTCTTTTCCGTGTCGAAACAGTTGGTGCAGATTGGGAAGTGGAAGCTTTTGGTGCCGATGGCGATCGGTGCGGAAGAGGCTTTCTTTTGTTTGAGTTTCGGTGCCGAGCCAGAGGGTTGGGCGTCAAAGAAAGTTTTTCTATGCCTGCCATGCCCCCAGGGCACCTTTGCTTCCATACTTGTGAGTTTTTTGGTCGGCGCGGAGGATTTTTCATCACTGTTTGTTGATATGGAGGGATTCCTCCATCCTTAGAGTTATTTCGGCTTCTGAGTCTGAATCTTAAATAAAAAGAGCCTCCTCTTCAACAGCTAAAGCTTCATGAAGTTCCTGCTCTTGTTCAGTGTCCCACATGGTGTCTTGATGTCCGTAAAATATCTGGTGTTTCCTTAACTTCTTGTCTCTGCATTTCTCGGTGACAGGCTCTTCTATCTCACATAGTTTTTTGGTTTGTTTTTTTTTTAACCGGAAAGACTGGCATGCTTTGCAGTCTTTGTGTTCCATCGAACAGGCGGAGGCTGCAGACCTGATGTTGATTGGTCCATTGAAGTTTGGAGTGACACTTTGGATAGAAACGGAAAGGCGCTCGTTCCATTAGGATTTCATTCTTCCAGGTGTGGGATGGAGAAAATGGCTGTCCAAAGGGCGTGGCCCTAAGGGCCTCAATAGAACAACTTCAAATCAAATAAGATTTGTTTGGTTCCGGAACGCAAAAGGATAGAGTATCGCATTTGACGCACATGTCAATACAGATGCTTTTAGAAAGGTTTCCCAAAAGAAAGAGGCCTAAAAATGTCTTGAACCGGAGCTCCAAGAGAACACGACCGGATTCGACAGTGTGAGAAAACAATCTGAAAATGGAGTCGATGCCCATGCCAGCAAGAGGAGTCGCCGCTACCTTGCGACTCAAAAGATTTTTTTTTTTTATTAACTATTTGCAACCTTCGGGACCCAACACTAGATGGCAGAAGTATGCAGAGCATGTGTATCTACATCCACCAATGCCAAACATATATACACACACATATATACATACATAAACACACAAACACAAAAATACATACATTTATACACACATAGACATATGTACATACATATATACATACACATACTGTAGGAAAATGGCTCCCTGTTGCAGTTACCCTCCACTTTTTGCCTGATATTGATGCTGACTTGACTGAGAAGTGTGCTGGGACCCTGCTAACCAGGCCCCTGCAGCAGTGTTCTTTCACTAAAAATGTACCATTGTTTCCACAATTGGCACACCCTTGGCACACAGATAAGTCCTCTGTAAAAGGTACCAGTGATACCAAGGGCCCTGTGACCAGGGAAGGTCCTTAAGGGCTGCAACATATGTTGTGCCACCCTAAGGGACCCCTCACCTAACCCATGCACACCCATGTAAGTCTGCAGAGATGACCGAAGATGACAACTGCTTTGGCCCCAGCCCTACCGGCCTGTCTCCTGACTGGAAAACCTGCAACCAGCGATGCATCCAACAGGGACCAGTGACCTCTGAAGCCTCAGGACTGCCCTGACCTCCAGGACCAAGAAACTCCCATGAGCAGCAGCTCTGCTCAACAATCTGCAACAAACTTGCAACTTTTCTAAAACTTTAAAAACCTCACTCTTCCCGCCGGAAGCATGAGACTTCACACTCTGCACCAAACGCCCCCGGCTCGAGATCCATAGAACCAACGCCACAGGGAGGACTCCCTGGTGACTGCGACCCCGTGAGTAGCCTGAGACGACCCACCTGGACCCCCACAGCGACGCCTGCAGAGAGAATCCAGAGGCTCCCCCTGACCGCGACTGCCTGTAACAAGGGACCCGACGCCTGGACAAGCACTGCAACCACAGCCCCCAGGGCCAGAAGGAACCGAACCTCAGTGCAGGAGTGACCCGCAGGCGACCCTCTGCCTAGCCCAGGTGGTGGCTGGCCCGAGAAGAACCCCTGTGCCCTGCCTGCACCGCTAGAGTGACCCCCGGGTCCCTCCACTGAAACCAATACAAAACCAGACGCCTGCTTTGCACACTGCACCCGGCCGCCCCTGTGCCGCTGAGGGTGTGTTTTGTGGGCCTACTTGTGTCTCCCCCAGTGCTCAACAAAATCCCCCTGCTCTGCCCCCCCTAGGACGCAGGTACTTACTTGCTGGCAGACTGGAACCCGAGCACCCCTGTCCTCCATAGGCGCCTGTGTGTTTTGGGCACCTCTTTGACCTCTGCACCTGACCGGCCCCGAGCTGCTGGTGTGGTAACTTTGGGGTTGCCTTGAAACCCCAACTGTGGGCTGCCTATGCCAAGGAACTGAGACTTGTAAGTGTCTTACTTACCTCACAATCTAACCAATACTTACCTCCCCCAGGAACTGTTGATTTTTGCACTGTGTCCACTTTTAAAATAGCTTATTGCCATTTTATCAAAAACTGTATATGTTAGTGCTTTATTTCAAAGTTCCCAACCTGCTTGTGTGGAGTTCCTTGCATTTTATGTATTTACTTCAAATCTTGAACTTGTGGTTCTTAAAATAAAGAAAATATATTTTTCTATTTAAAAACTATTGGCCTGGAGTTAAGTCTGAGTGTGTATTCCTCATTTATTGCCTGTGTATACACAACAAATGCTTAACACTACCCTCTAAGCCTACTGCTCGACCACACTACCACAAAATAGAGCATTAGAATAATCTAATTTTGCCACTATCTTACCTCTAAGGGGGACCCTTGGACTCTGTGCACACTAACTCTCACTTTGTGATAGTATATACAGAGGCAACGTCCTACACATACAAACACACAGAGATAGATAAGTAGATAGACAGATAGACAACTCACTGGTGGTCAGTAGTTGGGACCTAATTTCCATGGGAAAAACATTTTTTTGTTCTGCTAATAACAATCGGGTCGTTTGACAAATCTTCACAACTTTTGAAAACTAGTTTGCTGTCCCTGAAGTTTTGTGGTGAGCCGTCAAGTGGGAGCCTAGGAAGGAAAAAAAAAAAAACTACCCCCACCCCCACTACACACATACACACCCATACCGTCACTCACACACCCAAATCAGACCAACACAGACAGTCACAAATGTGTGCATTCACACACCCACCATATACTTGCACACCCATTTACAAACCCACTCACACCAATACAGCCACACAGCCAGTCACACACACTAGCACATCCACCACACACACACACATCAACACACCCACACACAGAGTCAGTCACGCACTCATCCACCAAACACACACACAAACACTCGCAGAACCACACAGCCACTCTCAAGGGACATTATAGTGAGGGAATAACAACTGTAGAAATTCACTGAAACAAATGAACGTTATAGGGATGTTATAGTTCGGGAACATAATAAAAACAAAACATAGAAAGTCTCTAAAAAATCCAAAGGTTACAGGGATGTTTTTGTTAGGTTCAGATGTTACACACAAAACCACAGAAATTCAGCCATTTCAGTAAGGTCAAGAAACAAACTATAAATTGGGCCCTAAGGTAATTATAACTTGTGCCCTCTCCATGCACTGCTAATTACCCCACCTATTACATCAGTCATGACATATTTTATGATATCGTTGATAATATCACTGCAACATTTACAGTAAAATTATTGATGAAAAAACTGTGGATTGCGGGGTGTGAATTAGTGACTTTATAGCACGAGTTGTAGTTTCCTTAGGTAGGTTTAACTGCTGAATTTCTAAATATAACATATTATAATATACATCCAGAACATCCCTGGAAACTTCAGAATGGAGTGTGTTTAGGTGTGGCGTCATATTGTAACCAAAGAGCTCATAGCTCCGGCCACTGATTGCAATGTGTCAAGGACCGAGCAGAGAACCTGCTTGAACATCACCCACCGCCCCACTGAAGTAATCGCACAGACTGCCCACAAGAGTATGGGCGAGCGACTTCCTCCAATGCGCATGAGCGTATCAGACCAATAAGCACATGACATTACAGGAGTGAAGAGCCACCGTTCCAGACAACAACATTTTCTCACCCATAGCCTTTATACTTTTGCCTTCCTGTCCAGAGATGCAGACAATTTGAGTTATGGTTCAGTTTAAAATGGAGTGGCCAGACAATGCGAGCAGGTAACTGGTGGCTCATCACCAGAGTGGAGGTCAGTTTATCCCATGCAGCCAAGAAGGTATCCATGACAGCTTTGCTAAAAGGTAGCAAAGGTTCAGAGAAAGAGAATAAAAGGCTGTACAATCTCTGTAAGGAGGTTTACCTTATTTTCCACAACAAGGAAGAGTACCTTCAAGCCATCAAATGCCCTGTGCAGGACTGTGGTAAAGGAGGCAGTTTTCTCTGTAAGTGTGCCAGAGGGACAATCAATGTCAATTCCCGCGAGGTACCCAGGCCACTGGCATTTTGTAAGTCCAAATAAATACCCACATCAATTTAAAAAAAAAAGAGAACATTTTGTTCACTACTGTCCTACTCATTATGGTGGACACACACAAATTTCATCCAGCTAAGCAATGAGGAGAGTATGAGGTAGAGGCTCATCACTGAACCAGGTTTTAACCTTCTTCCTAGCCTTTAGCAAAATGGTTAAATTACAGTTCGTAACACTGCTAAAAGAAAAGGCTCCACCTAGCCTGGAAAGTCTTCAGGAAAAAAAGTTTAGAAACAAACTGTTACAAACACCACTTTTACATCTAGTGCAAACAGAAGCTTATTTATTTTACTAAGGGTACACAACTGATTTTTCAGGTAAATACCTTCAAATCACTCCTTGTGAAAAAGAATCAGTCCCTCATATAGTGTGAATGTGCAATGAGAGGTAGACTACCATATTTTTACTGACAAATGTTCTTCACTTACATACATAGCAGCACATAATTCTTAAATCCACTTAATTTATTTCAGTCTTAAAACTTGCCTCAAATTTTTCCATAGAGTCAATAAATTAATCCCTTTTAACTCAATGGCTAGTCCGCTTAATGAGCCCATACAGTAACCATAACAACTTCTTATAAAAGGTCCATATTGTCAGGACACCTGTAAGTTGTTAGTCGAAACACGTCCACAGCAATCAACTACTGAGGGCAGCACATGAACCGATATGAGGAGACTGCCCATAATAAAGGAACAGATTTCCCTCTAAAGACATTTTTACCATTGCCCCCTAGTTTGTCAGGGGCTAAAAGAAGTATTACACTTATGTCTGGCCCCATGAAGCCTGAATTAAATAATCTTGAAATTCGTTTTTTGATTGTTTATTGCAGATTTATTCACAATTTTCAGATTGGACAGCACTGGTGGTAGTTTTCTGTTACCATGATTTTAATGCACAATGTCATGTCTAATGCTTAACTTAATATTTATTGCTTACTGATAAATTATTTAAAATATTTTCTACTGTTGTATGAGTGTATGCAACAACATTAATTATCAGAAAGGGAATTATTACTAATTTATGACATTTGTGGAACTTAATGATTGAACCACCTGTTCCTTATACAATTTGGTATATAGCAACAAAGCTAAGGTATTTTTTGTGGAATCCATAAACACAATCGATTTTCAGACTTTTAGATCGCTTTTAGGACAGAGGTTAAGTTAGCATCTCTGGATTCAAAGGCAGCAACAACATTAGTGTCTGGGCCAGAGCTACCACCAAGGCCTTAGGACAGAGCATCACAATCTGTCAACATCATGTCAACAGTTGAATCAGGTTCAACTGATGCTGGGGGTGGACCCATCAGCTGCAGCACTGTCAAAAAACCTGAAGGCACTTGAGAACACACTAAAGGGGCTAAAGAAGAGCAGAACACTTCCAGTAAAGCCTCACTGAAGGTCACCATTTTGTGCGTGATCAGCACCCAGAGACCTGAAGTGGGAAAGATGGTGTAGCAGCTCCAGGTGCAAAGCCAAAATGGAGGCAGCTACCAGGTACATATCCTCCAAATTAGGGATAGAGTCAAATGCTGAAATCTAGGAAGTCCCACCTTCTGCTGAATTATGTTTTTTGCAGGGGTGCTTGTCCTTTGAGGGATTTCATTCAGAAGACCTACCTGAGGGGAGGAGTGGAACAGGACAATCAACTTGGAGCCACGTTAGCCAGATGTTTTCATTGCAAGCCCCCTCCATAACAAGCTTCACTTCCCGGTTCCTGATGGCCATGGCATGCATGCAACTGCACTTGTTGCAGGGCTGAAGTGATGCTTACAACCCAGGTACTAGAAAAAGATGTTGTGAGAATCCAAAACAGACATCTGCTTATTGCTTGTGTTGCATCTCCTAAATCCTAACACCTTTGGCGGTGACATGTCCCTATTAGAGCTTTAAAGGGTCTTTTGAAAGAATGCAAATGGAAAGAAAATTCCGGATAGAGTCAAAAGGGATGGAAAAAAGTAACTGACAGCAGCATGCTCAGCTGTAGCATTTCTAGCTCTGTGACACAGTAGGTACCAAAGACACATCAATATGAAGGTTCCCTGACTGGGACTAGAGAGGGACTGCAACTTTTCTGACTAGCTAGGCACCTGGCGGAGACCCAAGAAGTGAGACAAAAAACAATCCTTGGATAACACAAAATGTACAATTTCATTTGGAATGAGAATCCCAATTGGTGCACAGGTGAAGGAATTTGTAATGCCAAAAACATTTTGTGCTTTATTGTCAATCACCATATAGATCTTAAGCAGCCTGGGCTCAAATTCTCAGATCAACCTCTCCTTCCCCAAAACTAAGCATCTGTGAGATGCTGGGACAAAGTTAAGACATATTACAGCATACATGGAGAACTGTATTATTTGATTATTCTATCTGCCTTCCTAGTACTAGTGACTATTGTAAATGCTGAAGAGATCATTGACACACCGCTAAGAGTAAAGCCTTATGATAGGCCACCTCCTGGTTCCTGGGCATACGTGGTGGTTTAGGTTTGGCACAACAGCAATGACACCAAAGGCTCCAACAAAAGGCTATCCGGAGGTGTGTCCCAGTCTCTAAGATCAAGGGCAACTCATAGAAGTAATGTGGGGCGGGGTCCAACACCCCAGGTACTTAAGAATTCTAAGGTTTTGTCCCAAGGCACTACAAGCAACAATCAGCCAGGAACTCCACTGGAGGAAGCTTGTTCTGACGGTACCAAAAGGGGCACAGAGGACTGCAATGGGGGAATACCATGCAAAGTAAGAAGCCAGTACAACCTTGAGAAAAAGGAACAGAGCGGCCAGGTTTATTAGCCAATAGCTGGAACAACTACTACATTAGAAGAGCTGAAGGAAAGGACTAAACATATGTCACCTTGCCGTCTCAACTACATACAGTAGAACTAGATGGCTGCTGTAAAAATCATCTTCCCCTTCTGGAAGAAGTGTTAATCTTCTTTCGCCCCAGAGGCCTGAATGTATGTAAGTAGCACTCATCAGTCCACATCAACCTCCCCCCCTCCTAATCTAATTTCCACAGCCCTCTGCTTTATGAATCCAATGTAGGCCCCCCTCTTACCTATGTTTATCATGCATGTTCCTGCCCCAACCATCATGACTATCCCCCCCCACCCCCTCACTTGTGGCTAGAGTACAACCCACTCAACCTATGGCTGCAGCATGACTGTGGCCTTCCCTGTACATCTAGTATTTTCTCCCTGGTGGTTGATGCATTACTCCAATCTCCACTGTGATGACTCCGTCTACCACCTTTTGGAAGCTTCTGCTCTTTAGCTGCAGTATGGTTTGGCTTGCATCCGTTTATCACTGCTGCATGGTCATACTGATCTACACAGCCTTCATGTTTACTCTTCCATATATCTGTAGAGTGGGCTACTGCAGCAGCACTTTTCTATATCTCCTTCACAGACCTCGGTTTCAAAACTGATGAAACCGTGGCTCATATTGCTACAAAGGTACTGCAGGTCCTCCATGGATGCAATAAGCAATTGTTCTCTCCAGTGGACATAGTGTATACTCCTCGTGCATGCAGGCTTGCAGTGCACCTCAAAACTCATCTGTGCAATTAATGTTCCAGTCCATGCTTGCAGCATGGTCTTCTCTGATCTTGCTAACCTGAGACATTACTCTTACCAGCATATTCAGTGGCGCACCAGACCTCACCTGTGATTGTGGATCATGCGGATGTCGTAGATCCGAACAAAGGGGCCACTTGCACCCACAGCCAGATAGTTGTTATCCTGGGGATTTACAGCTAGGCATTTGGCTTCCACCAACTGGCCGCAGTATTCTGTAAGGTCAATGAGAACCTCAGAGCGCTTGCTGCTCTCCCGGAGGTCATACTGCCTAAGGAGAATACAACAGAGAAAAGTGTTAGAAGTGAAAAAAGAACAACATGTCCATTGCAAGAAGCAGCACAAAGCTTCCGGCAGGAAGCCCAATAATTCAGGAACAAACATTCTTTATGAACTTTTACAACCCAGAAAGGAGAGTGACTACTGAAGGCCTGAACTAACAAAGTCGGCACACACCACTGTAGGGATGTATACATTACTTATCTATAACAAAAGTTCCCCCAAATGTGCATTTTCTGCATATTCACAAGCTCAAAATACTTTCTGAAGATCAGAATTTTCTTTAAACACAAAACCTATTTCAATGAATGTTAGAAAATAGCATGCTGTCTTCAAAACCCTACCACTGCTATACCAATTTAAGATTCTGAAATGTACTGGAAGGGAAGGTTAGGGTGGTCCTAGAATCATTTGCTCCACAAGGGACATCTTCATTAAAATATTTTAAAATGCAAGCAAATGACCATTCTTGTGAAAAAAAGAGTGACAAGTCTTTTATGGTTCTTAGAAAGTTAACTATCATGAAAAACAAATGTCAGTAACTTCTATTCACCGTAATGGGCTCCACTGCAGGTTCAGAATCCAACAAGGGGACAACGCTTTAAACACCATAGGGAAAAAGAGACTTGAACCACCACAACAATTTTAGCAATAGTAAGTGATCTATGTGCAATTTATTGTAAATGAGAATGTATTTATATTGTGCTTAAGACCCCTGATGAGGCACTAAAGCACATTTTCAGCAAGTAGCACACTACTGTGGAACCCAAGATTAGTAGTTAGTAGATCCATACAGTACAATGGGGGCATAGCCAGCCAGGGCAAGATGGCAATCAGGTTTTAGGATGACTCCATTGGGAAGCCCATGATCTGTTGTAAACTGTCATTATCTCTGCTTGAGGAGGCAGTGTGTAGGACGAGGACACCACAGCAGGCCAGGACCCCTATTTTGCTGCTCCCCGGAGAACGGAAGAGCAGCCTATGCACTCGGATCCCTGCGGGCAAGAGTCAGCAGCTGCGTGGTCTCGGAGCCTGTGGGGGCGGTCTTTGGCAAATTAGGAGAGGTGGGCTGCAGAGTGGCGGGAGCAGCCACCTCAACCATCTGACTGGCCCACTGTTGTGGGACCCTAGCTGCAAGGAGAACAGGTGATTAATATCCCACCCCTACCCTCAAGCTCTCATTCTCTCACTATACGATGATGAAGTGGTAGGAAAATGTTATTTACCCAGTGAGCATCTGTTTGTGGCATGTAGTGCTGTAGATTCACATGCTCTGCATACTTCCATCCCCTACTGTTGAGTCCGGAAGGTTGCAAGTTGTCTTTGTTTGAAAAGTCTTTTGAGTAACAAGGAAGAGTGACTCCTTTTGCTGGCAATGCACATGGTCCTTGACCTCATGTTCAGATTGTTTTCCCGCATGCAGTGCTATATGGCATGTAGTGTAAAGATAAGTGAAATAACCATGCATGAGAATGTGTATGAAAAGACTGTAATGGCCACAAGTGTCTGGGGAGAAGGGTGGGTGCATGTGAATCTACAGCACTACATGACACACACAGATGCTTACTGGGTAAGTAACATTTTCTGTTTGATGGCACGCGTGGGTGTGGATACACATGTTCTGCATAGACTGTAAAGCTGTACCTCCTAAGAAGCGGTGGCTAACCTGTGGGTGTTACAGAGCTTTGAAAAAGAGCATGCAGCCCGCCTGACCTACATTGGCTTGTTGGCGTGCTAAAACATCCACACAATAGTGTTTAATGAAAGTGTGTGGAGTTGATCATGTACCTGCCTTACAAATCTCAGCTATGGGTATGTTCCCTAGAAATGCCATAGATGCAACTTTCTTACATGTTGAATGTGCTCTAAGGGTAATAGGTAGTGGCCTCTTAGCTTTTTCATAACAAGTTTGGTTGCATTTAAACATCCATCTTGCTATGGTGAATTCAGTAATAGGATTACCTTTATGTGGCTGAGAAAAAGCAACAAAAAGTTGTTTTGTCTTTCTGAATGTTTCAGTTCTACCAATGTAGAACATAAGCACTCTTTTCACGTCTAACATGTGTAGGACTCTTTCAGCAACCGATTCAGGGTGAGAGGACAAAGCAACAACTCAATAATTTGATTGAGATCAAATTGATATACTACCTTTCATGGAAATTCTGGGTTAGTGCAAAAAAACAATTTATCTCCATGTATTTGGAAAACAAATTATTGTAATGTTAATGCCTGGAGCTCACGTACATGTCTCAGGGAAGCAACCGCAACTAAGAAGGGTACTTCCACGAAATAAATTGCAAAAAGGGGTCCCATAAGTCTAGTGATTACTATATTAGGATTCCAAGAGGGTACTGGAGGTAATCTTTGTGGTGTCAGTATTTTTAGTCCTTCCATAAAAGCATTTAAGACAGGGATTTAAAAAAAAGAGAAGAATGTTGTCTGTTTTGAAGATAAGCAGCTATGGCTGCTGAATGTAATCTTAGAGGTATATGTGAGGTTTGCTTTTTGCAAATAGGGAAGATACAAAATTATATTTTGCACCAACACTTGGAAAGGATCCCAATTTTTACAAATGCAAGAGTGAACAAAGTGTTTCCACTTTACTGCATAACATGTCTGTGTGCTTCTTTAAGAATGTCCATACAGTCTAGAGGTAGATTTAAATACCCACATTTTACGACTTCAAGAAACAAATTGCAAGATTCAACTCCTTGGGATTTTGGTGTCTGATCTAACCTTGGTTCTGAGTGAAAAGGTCAAGGTCGAGGGGAAGCTTCTCTTGAGGCACTACTGATAGGTCCAGTAGAGTGGTGAGCCATGGTTGTCTTGCCAATGTGGGTGTCACTAGGATTAGTGTGTGAGAAATTTACCTGAGATTCCGAACCACACATGGAAGGAGCGGGAGAGGTGGAAAAGCATAGGCAAATATCCCTGACCAGTTCATCCATAGAGCATTACTCTTGGATCGAGGGTGTGGGAACCTGGAGGCGAATTTTGGGCATTTTGCTTTTTCCTTTGTTGCTTACAGATCTAAGTCTGGAAATCCCCACTTTTGGAAGTAGGGTTGGAGGACTCTGGGGTGGAGTTCCCACTCATGGACTTGTTGCTGCATCCTGCTGAGGAGGTCGGCAAAATAGTTGTGTGACCCTGAGAGGTGTTCGGTCAACGGGTAAACATTGTGGAGAACAACCCAGTGCCAAATTGTCTGTGCAAGGTGAGGCACTGTAGTGAGTGTGTGTCCCCCGCCCCCCCCCCCCCAACCTGTTTCTGCAGCAAAAACATGGCCGTCATGTTGTCTATATGGATGAGGACTACTTTGTTGGTCAGATGCATCACAAAGGCATTGAGTTAGCAACTCTAGAAAGTTGATGTGCAAGAGTCTGCGTATGATCCCAAAGACTCTGTATTGTGAGTTCTTGGATGTGCCCCCAATTCAGTCTGGGAAGCGTTCATTGTCAGAATGACCTGTGGAGCAGGGTCCAGAAATGGCTATCCTTTCAAGAGGATTTTTTTGTTCCATCATTGCAGAGAGTGAAAGGTGCAGTTGTCTACCAACACTAGATTTTGTAAATGACCCTGTGCTTGACACCACTGGCGTCACAGATATTCCAGCAACAGGCGCACATAAAAACATCAATGTGGCACTACTCCAGTGCAAGAAACCATCTATCCCAGAAGTCTCATGATTCATTTCACTGTGACTTGTCTATTGGGGCAAAAGTGAAGAAGCTGTGTTTGAAAATTCTGTATTCTTGCTGTATTTGGGTAAGTTATGCCTAGCTGAGTCTTGATTATGGCCCCCAAGGTAAGGCTGTACATGAAGTGGGGTGAGATGCGATGTTTGAAAATTGATTGTGAACCCTAATTGGTAAAGCAAGTCTAGTGTGGCTTAAATGTGGCTGAGACATTGTTTGACAGAGCTGGCTTTGATGAGCCAGTCGTCTACGTATGGGTACACATGAATTTTCTGTCTGCACAGGAAAGCACCTAACACTGCTCGGCATTTTGTAAACACTCTGCCATGGTGACTCCAAATGGGAGCACCCTGAACTGGTAGTATTGTCCTTCCAAGACAAATCTGAGATACATGCAGTGTGCTGGGTGTATAGGAATATGAAAAAAGGCATCCTTCAGACCTAGTGCTGATAGAAAGTCACCCTGTTGTAGCAAGGGAAGCACATCTTGGAGTGTCACCATATGAAAATGTTCTGATATAATGTAATGATTTAAAGGTCCGAGATCTAGGATGGATCTCAGAGAGGCATCTTTCTTGGGTATGAGAAAGTAAACAGAATACACTCAGGTTCTTTGATGTTGAATGGAAACTGGTTATATTGGCCTTTTTGCTAATAAAGACTGTACTTCCTGTTTGAGGAGAGTAATGTGATCCTTTGAAAGTTTGTGACAACAAGGTGGAATGTTTGGAGGTAAGGAACTGAGCTCCAGAAAGTAACCATGTTGGACAATATTCAACACCCATTGATCTGTTGTAATCTGTTTCCAATTTTGGAGAAATAACTGAAGGTGCCCTCTTACAGGTGCTGGGTAATCAGAGGGAAGCTGGAGTAAGTCACTGTTTAGAGGCAGTGGCAGAGGATCAAGGGGAGTGTGTTTTATCTCTACCCATGTAACTGTTTCCCCCATATGAACCCATATAAAAATCTCTGGGTGAGGATGTGTGGCTGACCTTTCCTGTATGATTCCTATGGATTTTGCCACCTCGTTGTCCTTTTTCATCTTTTCTAACGTCTAATCTACTTGTGGACCGAAAAGATACTCTTTATCGAATGGTACATTTAATATGGTTTGTTGTACCTCTGTTTGAATTTGGAAATACGTATCCACGCATGCCGGCATAAAAGGACACTGGTATTGATACCTCTGGATGCTGCATCAGCAGCGTCCAAAGCGCAGCATATGGAACTGCTAGAAATTATTTGTCTCTCGCTAACAATTTCTTGCCTTCTTTTCATTCGTCCCAGTGGGAACAATCATATCTTGCCAGAAGCCCCTGCATACTGGCAATATGCCAGTGATTTGTCACTTGAGCAACCACAGCTTGCCTGAAGCGTCAATGAGTTTACTCTCCTTATCAGGAGGTGGAGCATCTTGAACAGCTTGGAAATTAACTCTCTTCCTAGCATTTGACACAACTAGAGTCTGCTGGAAACTGATCCTTGCTATAAATGGGGTCTGAGGGAGAAGGCTTGTATTTTTTTCTTCACTCTTAGGGTAATAATATAGGCTCTAGCCTGGTCCTGAAATATATTGTCAGCATGCCCTTGAGCATGGAGAGGTAATGTGTGGACTTCTGTGAGGCAGTTATCTTATCAAGTAAAACTTATCATCAATAAGATCCTTATGAAGGGGGACCTGGTGGCATGTAGCTGCCCTCCCCACAAGTTTTTGAAAAGAAGTGGTGTCATCAGGTGGTGAAAGTCTAGGTGGGTAAGACTCTAAATCTGCATCAATGTTTGTGTCTACATCATACTGAGACCAAGGATCTATGCCGGCCTGAAAGTATGCTTTGTCATCCCCTGTGGCTTGAGTATCCTGGAAGGAATAAGGTGAGCCTTGCGGAGCAATATCTAAAGGGTCACCCTGAGAATGCTGTGGAGAAGTGTCTGCGGAGGGGTGGATTGGTTGGTGGAGGAGATGTAGGCAGAGGTGGATGAACATCTTAAGTCCATTCTCCTGTGTTTAATTGGCGGCATAGGTGTTTCTAAGGCCACCTAAAAAGCAAGTTGTCACTTGGGAGGAGTGGAAACAGCAGTTTTACCCAGAACTCTCCCCTTTTGTGGCTGGATATGAAGCTGCAGCTGCTTAACTTGGAGTTGTTGCTTCATATTTTATAAAATGGGCTCTGTTGGTGTTTTTGGCTCTGAAAGTGTGTGTTCACGTTTTTTCGGTGCCGAAGCAATTTTAATTTTCGGTATCAAAGTTGTCAGAGCTGTGGCAGGCACTCTTTTTGATGCCGAAACAGTTGGCGCCAAGTGGGATGTAGAAGGTTTTGGTGCCGGAGCCAATAATGTTCAGCTCAGGATGGAAGCAGTTATCTTCGGTTTAGGTTTCAGTGTTGAGTCTAACGGCAGGGCATCCGAAAAAGTCTTTTGATGCCTGCCATGGCCATAAGGCAGCGGCAGATCGATCATCTTTGCTTCCAACTATTTTTTTTTAGGCAGAGCAGCTGGTTTACTCACTGTTTGTTGACCTGGAGGGATTTCCTGCATTTCAAGAGTTATTTCGGCCTCCGAGTCGGAGTCCTGAATTCGGCAGCGAAAGCCTCCTTGATGTCCTGCTCCTGTTCTGTGTCTGACATGAAGTCTTGGATACAGAAGATGTTGGGGCATTTCCTCAACTTTTTGACTCTGAATGACTGGTAGGCTTCACAGTATTATTCCCTATTTTACAGCAACAGGCAGAGGTTAAAGACCTAATGTTGATTGGTCTGAGGGAATTTGGAGTGACACTTCGGACAGAAACTGAAAGGCGTCCTTTCCATCAGGCTTTCATTCTCCGAGGTGCAGAATGGGGAAAATGGCCGCCCAAAGGGCATCCTGCTGAGCAGGTCTACAAAGTTGTTGTCTGTTCCTGGAGAAACTCTTCCATCAGGTGAATGTGATGGTGGAAAGCCCATTTCCATATTGACAGAGAGGTGTGACAATTGGAGTGATTGTATACCCTAGTTTCTGTAGGTAGTACATCGATGTGTTATTGTCTGCACGGACTATGACAACTTTGGGAGCAAGGTAATGAAGAAATGCTTTCAGGGCTAGAGATACTGCCTGAAGTTCTAGGAGGTTTATGTATAGGAATTGATGATGAGGATCCCAATGGCCCTGTACTGAGAGGTCTCGAAGGTGAGCGCCCCAGTCGGTGTGTGAGCCTTCTTGTCAGAATGAGTGAGGCAAAGGGTCTAGAAAAGGCCACCCTTTCAACAGGTTGGTGGTGTTCAACTATTTCAGAGAGTGGTGAGTACGGCAGTCTAACACTAGATCTTCCCAGTGACCCTGTGATTGAGCACACTGACAAGACAGACACCGCTGGAGGGGACACGTGGAGTCTGCAGGGGAACAATGGCAATACAGAAGGCTATCATCCCTACCAGGTGCATCACAGTCTTGACCATGTATGATGAGTTCTCTTGAAACTGAGGGAGGAGAGACTGAAAGTTGTGAACACAAGCCAGATTAGGGTATGCAATCCCCAATTCTGCATTGAGTATAGCTCCTAGATAGGGCTGTATCTGGAAAGGTTGAAGGTGGGATTTGAGAAAGTTTAGTGTGAAGCCTAAGTTGTGCAGAAGGTCCAATGTCATCTGAGTGTGGCGTTGGCATTGAGACAACATGCTGGTTTTGATGAGCTAGTCATTTAGGTAAGGGAATACGTATACGTTTTCTCACCTGAGATGTGCTGCTAAGCACTTTGTGAAGACCCTGGAGCTGTGATGACTCAAAAAGAAAGAACCTTGAATTGGTAGTATTTTCCTGCAGTCACAGATCTGAGATATTTGCGGTGTGCAGAGTGGATGGGGATATGGAAGTAGGCATCCTTGATATCTAGGGCAGTCATGAAGTCACTCTGTTGTAAGTGAAAGTGTTCTGAGAGAATGTAGTGGTTTCAGGGCCTTATGTCCAGAATGGGACTGAGAGAGCCTTCTTTTTTGGGAATGAGGAAGTATAGAGAGTATACTCCTGTTCCGTGGTATTGTAGCAGAACTGTCTCAATAGCTCCTTGAGAAGAAGGGATTGTACCTCTTGTTTGAGAAGGTGTTCTTGAGAAAGCCTATGATTGCGAGGCAGAATGTTTGGAGGAGTGGTAATGAGATCCAGACAATAACCATGTTGGATAATAGAGAGAACCCACTGGTCCGAAGGTATGTTGACCAATTATGTATGGAAATTTTGGAGGTGTTACCCAACAGGTGTGGAGAGTGAGGTGGAAGGATGTAGATAGTCACTGTTTAGATGTTGATGTAAAGGTGCGGGTGGTGGCACTCTTACCTCTACCTTGTATGTTGTTACCTCTATAGGGGCCTCTATAGAAACCTTGTGAGTATGAACTGGAAGGCTGTCTGGCCGGAGATGGAGGCCTCTGAGGGCTTTGGTGTGTCCTGTCTGAATGTGGAGCGACAAAAAGTACCTCTTTAAAAGGGGGACTGTTAAGCACCCATGGCCTTTGCAGTATCAGTGTCTTTTTTTCAGCTCCTCAAGGGTGGAGACCACTTGAGGTCTGAAAAGATGCTACTTATTGAAGGACATGTTTAGCACTGCTTGTTGTACCTCAGGTTTAAAACATGAGCATTTAAGCCGGGCATTTCTTCTTTCTAAGATGCTAGTATTGCTACCACGTGCAGCAGTGTCTGCAGCATCCAGTGCACATCTCATGCCATTATTACTGACTGTCTGCCCTTCATTGACAATATATTGTCCCTTTTCTCGGTGCTCAGCTGATAGATAGTGGAGGAGCTCTTCCATCTCATACCAGTGAGCCCAATCATATCTCACAAGTAAGGCTTGTGAGTTGGCGATGCGTCAGTAGTTGGTTGCTTGCGCAGCCATCCTTTTACCTGCTGCGTCAATCTTTTTGCTCTCCTTATCTGGGGGAGGAGAGTCCCCTGTGGCCTGACTACTGGCCTGTTTTCGTGTGGTACAATAGAATCTGGTGGGACCTATGATCTTATGTGTGGCGGATCAGAGAGGAGCAGTGTAGGAAGTTGGCTCTGTATGTGCTATTCCAAAGTAAGGAATAGCATGCACAGAGTCCAAGGGTTCCCCTTAGAGGTAAGATAGTGGCAAAAAGAGATAATACTAATGCTCTATTTTGTGGTAGTGTGGTCGAGCAGTAGGCTTATCAAAGGAGTAGTGTTAAGCATTTGTTGTACATACACACAGGCAATAAATGAGGAACACACACTCCGAGACAATTCCAGCCAATAGGTTTTTTGTATAGAAAAATATATTTTCTTAGTTTATTTTAAGAACCACAGGTTCAAATTCTACATGTAATATCTCATTTGAAAGGTATTGCAGGTAAGTACTTTAGGAACTTTGAATAATCACAATAGCATATATACTTTTTACATAAAACACATTTAGCTGTTTTAAAAGTGGACACAGTGCAATTTTCACAGTTCCTGGGGGAGGTAAAGTAATGTTAGTTCTTGCAGGTAAGTAAACCACTTACGGGGTTCAAATTGGGGCCCAAGGTAGCCCACCGTTGGGGGTTCAGAGCAACCCCAAAGTTACCACACCAGCAGCTCAGGGCCGGTCAGGTGCAGAGGTCAAAGAGGTGCCCAAAACACATAGGCTTCAATGGAGGTAAGGGGGTGCCCCGGTTCCAGCCTGCCAGCAGGTAAGTACCAGCGTCTTCGGAGGGCAGACCAGGGGGGTTTTGTAGGGCACCGGGGGGGGACACAAGTCAACACAAAAAGTACACCCTCAGCAGCGCGGGGCGGCCGGGTGCAGTGTGCAAACACGCGTCGGGTTTCCAATGGTTTTCAATGAGAGACCAAGGGGTCTCTTCAGCGGTGCAGGCAGGCAAGGGGGGGCTCCTCGGGGTAGGCACCACCTGGGCAAGGGAGAGTGCCTCCTGGAGGTCACTCCTGCACTGGAGTTCCGATCCTTCAGGTCCTGGGGGCTGCGGGTGCAGGGTCTTTTCCAGGCGTCGGGATTTCAGAGTCAGGCAGTCGCGGTCAGGGGGAGCCTCGGGATTCCCTCTGCAGGCGTCGCTGTGGGGGCTCAGGGGGGACAACTTGGGTTACTCACAGTCTCGGAGTCGTCTGGGGGTCCTCCCTGTAGTGTTGTTTCTTCACCAGTCGAGTCGGGGTCACCGGGTGCCGTGTTGCAAGTCTCACGCTTCTTGCGGGGATTGCAGGGGTCTTTAAATCTGCTCCTCTGGATACAAAGTTGCAGTCTTTGTTGAACAGAGCCGCTGTTCTCTGGAGTTTCTTGGAAGCAGGGCAGTCCTCTGAGGATTCAGGGGTCGCTGGTCCTGGGGAAAGCGTCGCTGGAGCAGTTTTCTTCTGAAGGCAGGAGACAGGCCGGTAGGACTGGGGCCAAAGCAGTTGGTGTCTTCTTTATTCTTCTGCAGGGGTTTTTCAGCTCAGCAGTCCTCTTCTTCTTGTAAGTTGCAGGAATCTAAATCTTTAGGTTCAGGGAAGCCCTTAAATACTAAATTTAAGGGCGTGTTTAGGTCTGGGGGGTTAGTAGCCAATGGCTACTAGCCCTGAGGGTGGGTACACCCTCTTTGTGCCTCCTCCCAAGGGGAGGGGGTCACAATCCTATCCCTATTGGGGGAATCCTCCATCTGCAAGATGGAGGATTTCTAAAAGTTAGAGTCACTTCAGCTCAGGACACCTTAGGGGCTGTCCTGACTGGCCAGTGACTCCTCCTTGTTTTTGTCATTAATTCCTCCGGCCTTGCCGCCAAAAGTGGGGCCGTGGCCGGAGGGGGCGGGCAACTCCACTAGCTGGAGTGTCCTGTGGTGCTGGAACAAAGGGGGTGAGCCTTTGAGGCTCACCGCCAGGTGTTACAGCTCCTGCCTGGGGGAGGTGATAGCATCTCCACCCAGTGCAGGCTTTGTTACTGGCCTCAGAGTGACAAAGGCACTCTCCCCATGGGGCCAACAACATGTCTCGAGTGTGGCAGGCTGCTAAAACCAGTCAGCCTACACAGGTAGTCGGTTAAGGTTTCAGGGGGCACCTCTAAGGTGCCCTCTGGGGTGTATTTCACAATAAAATGTACACTGGCATCAGTGTGCATTTATTGTGCTGAGAAGTTTGATACCAAATTCCCAGTTTATAGTGTAGCCATTATGGTGCTGTGGAGTTCGTGTTTGACAGACTCCCAGACCATATACTCTTATGGCTACCCTGCACTTACAATGTCTAAGGTTTGGCTTAGACACTGTAGGGGCACAGTGCTCATGCACTGGTGCCCTCACCTATGGTATAGTGCACCCTGCCTTAGGGCTGTAAGGCCTGCTAGAGGGGTGACTTATCTATACTGCATAGGCAGTGAGAGGTTGGCATAGCACCCTGAGGGGAGTGCCATGTCGACTTACTTGTTTTGTCCTCACCAGCACACACAAGCTGGCAAGCAGTGTGTCTGTGCTGAGTGAGGGGTCCCCAGGGTGGCATAAGATATGCTGCAGCCCTTATAGACCTTCCCTGGCATCAGGGCCCTTGGTACCAGGGGTACCAGTTACAAGGGACTTACCTGGATGCCAGGGTGTGCCAATTGTGGGAACAAAAGTACAGGTTAGGGAAAGAACACTGGTGCTGGGGGGGCCTGGTTAGCAGGCCTCAGCACACTTTAAATTCAAAACATAGCATCAGCAAAGGCAAAAAGTCAGGGGGTAACCATGCCAAGGAGGCATTTCCTTACAAGCAGCTTTGTATTGTTTTGTCAACTCCAGTATTGATAACCCTAGAGCAGACTGGTTCTTTAAAAATGTTGTGTGCATAACAACTCATGCCAGGAAGTATGGGGAGGAACTGGATATCCCTATGTATGACATTAGGGTATGAAAAAGAAGCCCTGTTCAATGGGGTCCCTGTGAAGCTCGGCATTGTGGAAGGCGACCGCTTGAGCAATCACCTGCTGGTAGGATGTAGCATCCTCTGACGTCGAGGGTCATGCGGGGTATAAGTCCGTATATGTGGAGATCATGGGATCAGGGTAATGTGTGTCCCATGGATGTAGGTCCTGCTGTGTCTGCTGTGTCCCACCCAAATCTCCCCTGGATAACTGGGAACCCTGTGGTGTTGAATCAATGGCAGCAAGAGAGGCAGGTGAACAAGGAAGGTGGAAGAGAGGTAGGTGGTCGCGAAGCAGGAGGAGGAAAAGGCTTGTGAATAGTGGTTGCCTTGTCATTGCAGGTGGTGATGTCCAGAGGCTCCTTAAAAGATAGTTTCTGCTTGAAGGTAACAGGAAGTGAAGCAATGATGCACCCTGCGCCCTCCTGGATGTGGAGGCGGCGCCGACAAGCGCCCATGGTCTCCAAAGTGGGTTGAACAGGATATGGTATGGCCAAGGCCTGACTAGTCTCTTGGCTCCGAAAAGGTGGAATCCCTGGTTTGAGACCAAGCTTTTCGGTCGGTGCCCTTCGTCAGTACAGAAGCGGAGGTGGTGGTTGGTCAGCTAAGTGCTCAAGTGGTCGGTGCTGAGGTTCGAATGGAAATTGCCATGATGTCTCGGACTGCAGACGTTGAAGTCAATGCCAAAGACGATGTCTCCCCTTGGCAAACTTTAGTGCTGAGCCAGAAGGGAGGACATTCAAGCCGGTCTTCCGGAGCTGGCCGTGGCTTGGTGGCATTGGCGGTCCAGCTACCTCGGTAAGGGGCCTTTTGGAAGTCTTAGAGGGGGCAGGAGGGCCACGGTACTCACAGGTTGCACCAATGTTACCTTGTGGCTTTCAATATCTGATTGGACGTTTGAGTCCTGGATGGAAAAGGTCTCCTCCTGCGCATGCTCTTCCCTGAAGATGTCCAGCGGGTCTTCCGGAGTCTTGTGTATCATCTCCAGTCAACGAGCTCTTCAATCTCGAAGGGTCTTTTTTGACCGGAAAGATCTGCAGGCGTCGCAGGTGGCTTTTTGATGTTCAGGGGAGAGGCACATGTTACACACCAGATGTGGGTCAGTATGTGGAAATTTAGAGCATTGAGGACATAAGCGAAACAGCATCCTTTTCATTAGCACAGCATGCTGGTCGGTGCCACACACTGAGGTAGGCCCGGCTGGGCGAGAACGCCCTGGAGGGCATTCGGTTGGTTACCAGACTGACCGAGTGAGATGAGCGTGAGAATGTGAGAAAACACAATAGAGAACAATACTGTTGATGGAGTAAAGACAGAAAAGGAAGGTTTTAAAACCTGAGGGAGTGGCGGCGGAGAGAAAACAGACTAAGAAAGGAGTTGATCTCTCTCTCTCTCTCGCTCTCTCTCTCTCTCTCTCTCTCCCTACAATCGCCCAAGCCTTCATCCTGTTAAAAAAAAAAAGGGGGGGGGGGGGGAGGAGAATTATATATGTATATAATTTGATGTTATTCTGGAAAACAGCATAAATGTCTTTCACAAACCCTTTTTAATATAGAAATGAGGTAAAGCAGGACAGTGTAGCTTACAGGCTGTCATCATGTGAGTTAAAAATAGAGACTGTCTTTAAAAACCCAGAGTCCACCAATATCCCATCATGCTCAGCAGGCTGGAGTTGCTTCAGTTCTTTTTGGAGGTGAAGCTTAAATGTATATATGACTCGGATTTACCTCGGTCTACTACAACGGCGAAGAGGGAGGGTTGCTTGTTACTTCAATAGAGATTCCCTAACAAGAGAACTGGAGTTACAGGTAAGAAACTGTTCCTTCTCTCGTAGGGGGTCTCCACTGATAGTCATAAGCACTGAAGAACAAGTTTCTTACCTTTAGTAAAGCATTATCATGGTAGAGACAGGATCTAGCCGCAGAGTCCTTACTTTAGATTCCTTACTTTAGTATCTTCCCAAGGCGCAAACCACCTGGATCAGGAATCTTTCCCAGATGCAAGCTTGGATCCGAAAACTTTTTTCCCATATCACGTCTGTGAGTCAGTAGAGGGTGTTGCATGACTCCGTATCAATGTCGTCCACTGGATGACATCAGCGGAGTCCAATATAACCCCCTTGCCGATGTCAGTTTCTTCCGTGACTATTTTCTGCGCTCAAAACGTCAAGCCACACAAGCAAACTGCCTATCGAAACAGTGCTTTAAACAAAAGACACTTGTGTCAACTAATCACCAAATTCTTAATTCTAGGAGTTAATTTTCTTAACGAAAACTTCTGAAACCAAAGAGGACTCAATTCGCACTGCAGGAAGAATGAGAGGGTCGTTAAGGAATCTGCAGCTAGAATCTGTCTGTACCAGATAATGTGTTACCGAAGGTAAGTAACTTGTTGATCTGATATAGACATCTAGCTGCAGATTCCTTACTTTAGAACCAGATACCAAAGTCACAGTAACCTGGAGGAAGGAATGTGAACTGAGACCTCCCAAAAAGTATCTAAGTATCATAAAACAAATTTAGAAGGTGAGAAAAGGACTGGACAATCATAATAATTGAGATAATATACTCTACAACATCAAAACCTCTGAAAGTTGTAGGAAGCTGGCATGGTGTGTGCTGGGCACCTATGGTGTTGGGAACTTATACAGGTCCAGGCAACCGCTATTAGTGAAGTGTAGGCAGTGTTTGGGAAGCCAGGACGCTATAGAGGTAGCTAAAGACGTGAAGCCAAGACATATCTAGAAGATATGTAAAGCTTATGCAATACAGCTATAGTAACACAGCAACTTATCACCCATGAAAGAACCACAGTGTTACAAAAATAAAGGTACTTTATTATAGTAACACACACTAGATCACGTATAGGCAGTTCCCCTTCAAATGGAGGTAAGTACACACTAGTTAAATACACAATAGCAATCAGCAATTAGCATAGAAACAACAAGCATTGGCAAACCATATACTAAGAAAATGGAATGCGAAGTGAAGTACCCCACCCAAGAATATGGAGTTGTTAGAGGAGAGCTGGAAGAACTAGAACCCCAACAGGTGAGTTCCTGACTGACCACCAGCGACCAGGAGAGCACAGGTAAGTACCTGGACTCCCCAAGGACTAACAGGAGGACTTGGAAAAAAGTTTGTACAAGAACAAGACCAGACTAGAAGAAGCCAAAGGTGTATTCCGGTAGGAGAGGACCTGCAAAAGAAGGGAACAGAGTCCAGTCCACAGTGGAGTGTCCAGTGGGGGCAGGAGCGATTACCCACCCTTCTGTGGATGAAGAACCAGGTCATCTGGGGAAGAAGATGACCAGCTGTGGAGCCAAGGAGCTGAAGAGGAGTCCTTGGAGCAGTGCAGATGATGTCCCATGTCGATTGTTGAGTTGCAGTTGGTCTGTGGTGTTGGAGAACCACCACAAGCCTTGCCAAATGCAAGAGGAGCAATAGAAGAGCTGCAAGGTTGAAGAGGGCCAGCAAGGCTCAGGGGACTCGACCCTTGGAGGGAAGTCCGGAGTGACCCTCAGCAGTCAGGAGAGCCAACAGAAGCAGTCGCCACTGGCAACCCACTGGCAGCAGGCACAGTAAGTCGCAGTGAGGCCCAGTCAGCACATCTGAAGAGAAGTCCCACGTCCCTGGAGCAGCAGAGAGGAGACTGTGCTTGGCAGGAAGAAGTGCTGGGGGCTGGGACTACCTCAGAGCCTGAAGATCCCTTAAAGCAGGAGACCACAAGCCTTGGTAGCTGCAAGAGTCGCAATGCACAGGGGTACTGTCCTGCAAGGAGAGGCAAGGGCTACTGTCTCCTAAGTTAGAAAGCTGGCAGAGAGGACCAAGGGGACCACTCTAGATCACCACCTGTGATGCGGAATACATGCAGTTTTAGAGGAGAGCAGATCCACACAGCCGGATGTCGCTGCTGTAGGTGCCTGTAGATGCAGGGGAGTGACTCCTTCACTCAAAGGGAGATTCCTTCTTGCTTCTTTGTGCAGGCTGAAGTCTTGTCGACTCCAGAGGATGCACAGCCAGGGAAATATTGCAGATGCTGGAAGGAGCCGGAGAAACAATGTTGCACAGCGAAGTTGTCGCCGGAGTTGCAGTTTTGTCAGTTTCTGAAGAGTCCAGTTGCAGTTTCAGTGACCAGAAGTTGAAGTAAACGATGCAGAGGGGCCCTGGTGGAGTCTCATGCCGAATCTGGGGGACCCACCCAAAAGGGAGTCCCTAACTAGCCCTAAAAGGGCGATAGGTCACCTAGCAAGGTGACCACCTAGCCGGAGGGATCTGTGACGTCACCTGCCTGACCTGGCCACTCAAATGCTCCCAGTGGCATCGGCACATCTTGGTTTCAAGATGACAGAATCGGGTGGCCCCCTGGAGGAGCTCTGGGGACCAACCTTGGGGTGGTGATAGACAGGGGAGTGTTCACTCCCCTTTCCTTTGCCCAGTTTCGCACCAGAGAAGGGACTGGGGGTCCCTGTGCTGGTGCAAACCGGTTTAAGTAAGGAGGGCACCATATGTGCCCTTCAGTGCAAACCAGTGGCTTGTGGAGACTACCCTTCCCAAGCCTTGTAATACCTATTTACAAGGGAGAGGGCGTGGTCTCCCTCTCCCACAGGAAATCCTTTGTTTTGCCTTCCCCTGCCTGAGCTGGTCAAGCAACAGGAGGGCAGAAATCTGTCTGAGGGGTGGCAGCAGCACAGGCTGCCCAGAAAACCCCAGAAGACTAGTAGGAGCAATACTAGGGGGTCCTCTAAGGAGCCCCTAGAGTGCATGGAATCAAACAACCGATACTGGCAACAGTATTGGGGTATGATTCCAACATGTTTGATACCAAACATGCCCAGGTTCGGAGTTACCATTATGCAGCGGGACACAGGTCCAGTCCACGGGTAAAATGGCTTTCCCGCACGTATGATATCTAGACCAATGGAGTTAGAGTTTGTAGAGTCACCTCTGCTCTTGCAGGGGTGTCCTCACACACACGGACCTGCACCCTGCCTTCTGGGCTAGGAGGGCCTACCATAAGGGACTGACAGTGACCTGGTGCAGTGACCTGTGGTGAAAGGGTGCATGCACCTTTTCACGCAGGCTGCAATGGCAGGCCTGCAGACACATTTTGCATGGGCTCCCATGGGTGGCACAATACATGCTGCAGCCCATGGTGAACCGCTGGTGCCCCAATGCCTTGAGTACCTAAGTACCACATACTAAGGAGTTATAAGGGGGCATCAGTATGCCAACTGTGGAGGGCACGAAAGTTCTAGGCAACCAAATTTAGGGGGAGAGAGCACAATCACTGGGGTCCTGGTTAGCAGGATCCCAGTAAGAACAGTCTAAGCCCACTGATAGCAGGCAAAAAGTGGCAGTAACCATGCCAAAAAGAAGGTACTTTCCTACAGAAGGAACCACAGGCAAATAAAACTTGAAGACATGACAAACATGGGAATAAGCTCATCTATGTTAATATGTCGAATGTGTGTCAGAATTGACCCAACATTGAAAGTCTCTAACCAGGCACAAATTGGTGTCGTACAAGAGAAATAGACTGTGCGTTCATAGGAATATCTATGAGGAAAGACATCCTCCTTAGTAAAAGAACTGTGTAAAGAAACACAGTAATAAAAAAAGTCATAAAACGTTAATGGCATGGAGATAGCATCACCCATGATCAATACCAATAAAAGTCTGTCACCAGAACAAAACTGGTCTGGGGGAAAGCAAAAAAACAGGCCTTAATAATAATGTATGTGAGCCCTAACATAGTTCACAGTCTAAGTCCCATGGGAGGAATCACATATAAGGAGTCATGAACATTCAAAAACATGGAATAAGGAAAAACCATGTTAACATGACCAATCGGTGTTAGAGACGAACTACTAGAAAGAATACTAAATTACTCGCTCTCCCAAGGGGAAGCAAATCTATGCACCAACACCTCATCAATACTGTGGAGAGGACCAGAGTAATGATACCACAAAGATAAAGAAAATAGGAGGTAAAAAAAAAAAAAAAAAAAACTTTGCATGACCACAGGACTGTACTGCCAAATGAGGCAATTAATATAAATGTATTTGTTCTTATATGGAGCTCGAAACTGCAAGTACTACCCAGTTGGAACACAGAGCAGCAAATCATGCTATTGAGCAATACCTCTTACCATGTAAAGGTACATCCTACCAGACCTACATTATAAGACAGAGATAGAATGTTTATCTCTTGCATAAAAAACATATGGTTGCCATCTTTAACAAGGAGTTGAAGACCTCAATAGGAACCATTTGGCATATAAAAATACTTTTCCCCTGGAAAAGTAGCTAGAGATAAAACATACATACATACATATATATATATATATATATATATATATATATATAAAAAATACATATAGCAACTGACTTAGGAATATAATACATAACTATCTATGAAGTAACCAATAGAATATGAATATATATATACATATATGGAAAATGACACTTACCGAGTGTACATCTGTTTGTGGTATGTAGTGCTGCAGATTCACATGCTTTGCATAAGCCCGCCATCTAGTGTTGGGGGTCGGAGTGTTATAAGTTGTTTTTCTTCGAAGAAGTTTTTCTGAGTCACAAGATCGAGTGACTCCTCCTCTCGGTGATAGTGCGCATGGGCATCGAGTCCTTTGTTAGACTGTTTTCCAGCACAAGGGTGAAGTAAGGAGTGAAGAAATGTACACGTACATATATACAGTAAGAAAAGAAGATGTCAATGTAATGTATATACATATTTACATAAAGAAAGTACTACAACAGCTACAGGATTCCGGAGAGGAGAGAGGGCACATGTGAATCTGCAGCACTACATGCCACAAACAGATGTACACTGGGGAAGTGGCATTATATGTTCCATGGCATGTGTAGCTGCAGATACACATGCTTTGCATAGACTGCAAAGCAGTCCCCTCCTATAATACATGGGGATGAGCCTGTAGGAGTTGGAGTAGTTTGGAATGTTGCTTGACCAACATTTGCTTGTTGGGGAGATAGCACATCCACACAGTAGTGTTTAGTAAATGTGTGTGGTATGGACCATATGGCTGCTTTGCATATGTCTGCCATTGGTATATTTCCTAAGAATGCCATTGTAGCTCCTTTCTTTCTAGGAGAATGTGCTTTAGAAGTTACTAATAGTTGCCGTTTAGCTTTAAGATAGCAAGTTTGAATTCACTTCACTATCCATCTGGCTAATCCTTGTTTTGAAATAGGATTACCCTTATGATGCTGTTGAAAAGCTACAAAAAGTTGTTCAGTTTTTCTAAAATCTTTTGTTCTGTCTACATAAGACATGAAGGCTCTTTTGAGATCAAGAGTTTTGTGGCTGTGGAAAGAAGACTGGCAATTCCACTGACTGATTGATGTGAAATGGTGAAACCACTTTGGGTAGAACGTTTGGATTTCTCCTAAGTACTATTGTATGTTTTGAATTTGGAAGAAAGGTTCTTCTAAAGTGAATGCTTGAATTTCACTAACTTTTCTTAAGGAAGTAATTGCTACCAGGAAAGCAACTTTCCATGAGAGAAATTGAATAGCACAAGAATGCAAGGGTTCAAATGGTGGACCCATAAGCCTTGTGAGCACGGTGTTAAGATTCCAGGCAGGAGCTGGTGGAGCTCTAGTCGGAATAATTCTTTTATGTCCTTCCATAAAAGGTTTTATGTCAGGAATTCTAAAGAGAGACTTATGCTGTCTGTTTTGGAGGTATGCGGATATTGCTATTAAATGAATGTTAATAAATGAATATGCAAAATTTGTAAATAAAGCAAATAACATACAATACCCTGTATTGATGCTTCAAGTGGATCAATGTTTTTTGGGTTGACAGTAATATGCAAAATGTTTCCATTTAGCTGCATAGCACTGCCTGGTTGTAGGTTTCCTGCTTCCTTTAGAATGTCCATACATTCTGGTGGAAGCTGTAGATATCCAAACTGTATGACCTCAGGAGCCAAACCACCAGGTTGATCATACTGAGATTGGGCTGTCTGATCTGACCTTTGTTTTGAGTCAATAGATCTGGTCTGTTTGGGAGCTTGTGATGTGGTACTACAGATAGATGCAATAGTGTTGTGTACCAGTGCCCACGTGGGAGCTAGGGGTATCACCGTGAGGGAAGTGTGACAGATCTTGTTGACCAGAAATAGAATTAGTGGGGAGGGGGGAGAGGAAGCGTAAGCAAATATCCCTGACCAATTGATCCATAGAGCATTGCGCTTGGATCGAGGGTGTGGGTACCTGGATGCGAAGTTTGGGCATTTTGCATTTTCGCTTGTTGCAAAAAGGTGTTTGGCGCTCCCCACATGTGAAAGTTCGGTTGAATTACTTGTGGGTGACTCTCCCATTTGTGTATTTGTTGCTGCGTGCTGCTTAAGAGGTCCACTAGTTGGTTGTGTATCTCTGGGATATACTCTGCTAATAGGTGAACGCAATTGTGAATTGCCCACTTCCAAATTGTCTGTGCTAGAAGGGACAATTGGGATGAGTATTTCCCCGTTTTCGCAGATAATACATTGTTGTCATGTTGTCTGTCCTTATTAACACTGTTTTGTGTGTGATCTGTTTTTGGAATGCTTTGAGTGATAAGAACACTGCCAGCAATTCCAAGTGGTTTATGTGGTAAGTCTGCTGGACTGAGCCCCATTCTTCCTGTATAGTAAGATAGTTGAGATGGGCTCCCCAACCGGTCATTGATGCATCTGTGGTGATTATGGTCTGTGGCACAGGGTCCTGAAATGGCCGCCCTTGTGATAAGTTGGTGTGATTTGTAAGTTTGGCAGTCCAACAACACTAGATCGTGAAGTTGACCCTGTGCCAAAGACCACTGTTGTGAAAGACACTGCTGTAGGGGCCTCATGTTTAGATGTGCATTGGGCACTATTGATATGCACGATGCCATCATCCCAAATAGTTTCATAATGTATATGAGACTGTGGAACGCTTGAATTCTTTGTAGGTTTGGGTAAGCTAATGCTGACTGAGTGTTCAGAATTGCTCCCAGATATGGTTGTATTTGTGATGGCTGAAGGTGAGACTTCTGGTAATTGATTGTGAACCCTAGATTGTGTAGGGCATCGATTGTGTGTGTTGTTGACAGGTCTGAATGGTGCTGGCTTTTATGAGCCAGTTATCCAGAAACGGAAAGACATGTATATACTGTCTTCTGAGGTATGCTGCAACCACTGCTAGGCATTTGGTAAATACCCTTGGGGCTGTTGTTACTCCAAAGGGTAGCACTTTGAATTGGTATTGCTTGTCTGCTATCACAAATATTAGATATTTGTGATGTACTGGACGTATGGGAATATGGAAGTAAGCATCTTTTAGATCTAATGCGGTCATGTAGTCCTGGTTTTGTAGTAAAGGAATGACATCCTGAAGAGTGACCATGTGGAAATGCTCTGAGAGAATGCACTGATTGAGGCATCTGAGACAGAGGATTGGTCTGAGAGTACCATCCTTTTCTGGTATGAGGAAGTATAGAGAATATACTCATATTCCTTGTTGCATTATAGGTACCATTTTTATTGCATCTTTGAGCAACAGTGATTGCACCTCTTGTTTTAGCAGAACAAGGTGTTCTGGATTTGGTAGAGTGGAGATGAGTACTAGGCAATAACCACTGTGGATAAGTGAGAGTACCAATTGATCTGATGTAATGGTGTGCCGTTGATGATAGAAATGTTGCAGTCTTCCTCCCGCAGGAGATGTGTGCTGTGTGGGGATGCAGAGAAAGTCAATGCTTTGATGAGGTGGAGGCACCTCTCGTGGCAGTGGATTTCCCCCTACCTCTGAAGTTTTGTCCTCTATAGGATCCTTTAGAGTAATACTGTTTTCCCTGTTTTTGTTGGGACAAAGAGGCCTCTGATGTTTGGGGTTTAAAACCCCCTCTGAACTGGGGCCTGCGAAAAGAACCCCGAACAGGTAATGTGTAAAGGGCAGACATGGCCATTGCTGTGTCTGACTCCTTTAATTTTTCGATGGTGGTATCCACCTCTGGTCCGAACAGCTGCAGTTTGTTAAACAGCATATTAAGGACCGCTTGCTGTTTTTCAGGTTTAAATCCTGAGGACTGTAACCAACCATGACTCCTGATTATGACACTAGTATTTATACCCCTAGCTGCGGTGTCGGATGCATCTAGGGCAGATCTCATTTGATTGTTGACTATAGCCTGTCCTTCTGTAACTACCTGCTGTGCCCTTTTTTTGGTGTTCTGATGGGAGATATTGGAGGAACTCTTGCATCTCATCCCAATGGGCCCTATGATACCTGGCTAAAAGAGCTTGAGAGTTGGAAATTCTCTACTGATTTGCAGCTTAAGTTGCCACTCTTTTGCCTGCTGCATCAAATCTGCGGCTTTCTTTATCGGGGGTGGAGCATCCCAGGTGGATTGACTGTTTGCCCTTTTTCTAGCTGCACTTACAACAATGGAATCAGGTGGCAATTTTTGTGTTATAATGAGTGGATCGGATGGAGCAGCTTTATACTTTTTGTCCACCCTCGATGTGAGTACCCCTAGCCTTTGCTGGTTCTTTACAAATGTTATCAGCATGTTTTAGCATGCCTGGTAGCATTGGCAAACACTGGTACTTTTTATGTTTGGAGGATAGCGTGTTGAATAGGAAATCATCCTCTATGAGTTCAGAGTGCAGTTGCACATTGCAGTACTTGGCTGCTCTAGCAATCACCCGATTATAGGCCGTGGTGTCTTCAGGTGGAGATGACCTTGTGGGATATAGATCAGGGTCATTAGATGGGATAGGGTCTGTATTGTCACCCATATAATCTCCATGTGAAGAGACAGGAGATTGTATAGAACACTGTGTGGGTGAAGGTGGTGGTGGAGTATCAGGTGGTGGAGAAGTGGGAAACAAAGTAGAATGCGGTGGAGAAGGCTGATGTACTGCCTTTGGTTTCTCCTTGTGCTTAAATATTTTTTCAGGTTAAGCTCAGCTTCCAAACGTCTTTGGAAATACAGTTTCCTCTTGGTTATAGAAGGAGGAGAGGCAATAATTTTCCCAGTATCCTTTTGGATTTTGATTTTCTGTTGTTTATGGTTCATCACTTTGAGAACGGTCCTAATGTCTGTTGACACCTCTGCAGATTGAACATGTTTACTTCCCAGTTATGGGCTCCGAAAGCTTGGTGACCGACTGCTTTAATCAAGCCAAAAATGTGGCCCCTGAAACAGATGAGTTTTTCGGCTCCGACGAGGAGCTTTGATGCTTCGGCTCCAAGGTGGCATGCAAACGTTTCGGTTCCGAAGTGGAAGCCTCCACCTTGCGACTCGATCCCAAAACAGACGTGGCAGTCTGTTTGGTCGAATTAATAGGCCTGTTGTTGAGATGTAACATTCGGATCCGACCATGGCTGGCAAGCAGTGGTGGACCCAAGACCATTTGTGCTGACTTCTTGGAAAGTTTTTGGTGATGGGAAGGGGCTGGCGTACTCAGGTACTGCGCCGCAGCAATAACTTGCCTGTCCCCATCTGAGTCACGGTCGGAATCAGAGTCTGCAATGGAAACTGCAGTCTGCGCCTGTTCCTCACCAAAAATGTTGGGCGTTTGTTCGGCCGACTTCGATGCCATATCTAGCTGACGCGCTCTTCGATCCTGTTGAGTCTTCTTGGAGCAGAAGGATCAGGACACCTCGCAGATTTTTTCCTTAGGATCCAGAGAGAGGAAGAATTTACACACTGAGTGTTGGTTGGTGTAGGGGAACTTGGCACGGCACAAAGGGCAGAATCAAAATGGAGTCCAATCTATGAGCCTGTGATGCAGTAGGCCCGAGAAAGCCCGAGCATGGCGCAGGAGCCCGGAAGGGCGTTTAACTGATCCCGACGCTACAATCAGATCGAGTGTAGTATGGAAAACACATTAAAAAATTATACCAACGTTTAAAGGAAAGATAGAGAAATTCAGATAGTACCGAACCGAGATCTACCGAAGCAAGAGGGAACACGTCGAACCTGACAGCAGAAAGAAAACAATCTAAGAAAGGACTCAATGCCCAGGCGCACAGTCACCAAGAGGAGGAGTCACTCGATTTCTTGACTCGAAAAAACTTCTTCGAAGAAAAACAACTTGTAACACTGAGCCCAACACTAGATGGCGGACTTAGCAAAGCATGTGTATCTGCAGCTACACATGCCATCAAACACACAAACACACACACACACATATATATATATATATATACATATATGGGCCCTTGGTAAAGTGGCAGAAACCAAGGTAAATGTGACTCTTATAATGAATAAGACTGATCTACAGATGAACTACGGATAAATGCTAAACATTTACAAGATTCTTACTAAAAAGAATCAATCCGATTCTGTATATTACGTTTCATGACAACACTTATTAAACTGCAAACCTAATCTACAACAGGTAGAGCCAGGTCACAGTGAAAACAGTTATACCTAGATGAGGCATTAACACATTAATTACACAACAGATATAAATGTCTTCATAAAGAAGAAAAATACCCCTAAAGTAGGTGAAAAGGACAACTTTGAATGCAACACAAAAAAGCCGAGTAACTCCTAAGAGTCACTAATATTAATAATATATACAAGAGAGTGAACAGAATCTACAAAGAGATACGTCTCAATGAAGACCCATGATATCCTGACATAAGCCAGGAAAAAGAAGAATAATGTTCAAAGATCATGCCCATACAAATTTCTACACAAAAGCACAGCAAATCCAACAAACTATGCTGGCTATCCGATATAAAACCTTTAAGACAAAGAAAGTCTTAAAGTCCCCAACATGATACTCTCTGATTTCCAATGTGTCAAATCTACCAAAAGCAGAAAGCTGATACTACCATGCCATCGGTAAACTACAACATACATAACAAATGGTGTAAAACATCATCTACCTTGTTTGATAGTTCAAGAAAGACTAAGTAAACAGACACATTTAGTGCTGTATAATAGTTATAAAGAACCCTAATATTGCCATTACCAATTAGAAGAAGAAAGAAGAACTTCTTCACAATGACCCAGTTTCTTAAATAATATACTGACACTCCTATGGAGTTGTTAATATTACAAGTTTCCTATAAGGGATGCTAGATCTTATGAATATAAGATCTCACCTTCTGTAGAGGGTGCAATTCTTCCCCCTCCAAATGAAGGTGTAATAGCTAAGGAATCCTAACGGGGGTGTATATATACGCATATATACACACACACATATACACACACACAAAATAGTACTCTATTTGAAGTTGAAGATATCAACAATTGAGCACCTGCTCATCTTCAGGGTTAAGTAAACAACATTACCTTCATATCAGGTTCAAAAAGAGATAGACAGCTAAGAAGCTGTCATTGCCAAGCCTGAAGTGGAAAACTACCACTTTCACACCACAAAATAAAGAATAATAATAAAAGTAGCCATTGAAACATCAAGCATGAAAGCTCCTGTACATGGTTCTAGGATAACATACCAGTGCTTTATACTTAACAATTTAAGGAAAAACAACATCTGCTGAAAGCAGGAACATCCAATGGGTGCCACCATTATATGGAACAGACATAGAACCGAAAAAATCTCACAACGCTGCAAAAGCATGGCTCATCTGCTAGTACAGGAGGTATTAACTAGAGAAGTGGTTCCCAACCTGTGGTCCAGGGAAGGCTGGGGTGGATTGGGGGGGAGGGGGTGAGAACAAGGAATCACCACATTCCAGTAATGATAAAGTGGGAGCCCACAGAAGTCAAACGGTTGGGCACCACTAATACTAGACCAAAGAATAGAGAGCAAGCAAGCTAATTCGCTGTTCGACCCCTACTGTCACAAAAACGCCTTAAAGCAGAGTCAGCCTATGCATCAAATAAACCAGCATCATCTAAAGGCATGTCAATTAATGTGGCTTGAACTGCCTTCGAAAATCCAAAGGTCTGTAACCACGCATGGCTACATAGTGCCACTGAAGAGGCCATGGCCCTACCCACAGAGTCTGTACTATCCATACTGCAGCAAATTAGTATTTTAGTTGCCTGCTGGCCATTTTGAATCATAGGGTCAGGAGAGTTCTTGATGATATCTGGAAGTGTAGGCAAGAAGCTTGTGAATGAGTCCGATAATGAATGTGAAAACCGTCCCAGAATGCAAGACTTATTCACAGAATGCAAGGCAGCACTTGTAAAAGAAAAAATATGCCTTCCACAAACATCCAGACTCCTGGTCTCTGTATCAGATGGGACATGTGGTAAAGCCTGAATATCATGAGAGGCTAAAGCAGCCTTTACCACCAAACTACAGCAAGTAGCATGTCTAATTAAACAAGCCTGATCACCAAGGGCTGGTGGGTGCCTACGGGATATAGCCCGATAAACAGAGGTCCCTGTATCCTGCTAAGCCCAAGCCCCCAAAACACCATGTAGGGCTTCACTATATAGAAGCACAGGCTCAACACCTGTCTTATCTTGATGAAGAACATAAATGAGAGGATCTGAGGATAATTTCACTGAAGGAAGTGTCAAATCCAAAATCAAAGCAGCCCTTCTCAACATGTCAGCTAGACAGGAACTCACCTCCTTAGCAAGGCCAGGGGGTAAAAGTAGCCCTGGGCCTATGAAAGAATCCAAATCACTAGCCATAGCTAGGTCAGCTATCCAGCTGTCCTCTATAAGAGGCTGCTTCACAATGGAAATGTGTGGTGTAGCCACAGCCTTTTCACCATATCTCTCAGAAGTACAGACATAAGGGGACTCCCCAGAACGTGGAGGGTGGTCAGGGACAAGTGACATGACTGCCACTGTACTCTAGGTCGAGCGGTGCCGAGAAGGCGAATCGTTAATGTTAAATTCAAATGGGGAAAAGGATGCGAGGTCGATCAGCGCTGCCAGCAGAGTCAATGAAGTCGGCTGATCGGATACCAATGCCAAAGGCGTGACCCCGAAGGGCTGTGCACCGGCGCCATAACTGCTTCTTCAACTGAAGCCAGAGGTCTAACTGAAGCTGAGAGTGTACAAATTCAAGACCTTTTGCACCTCCCTGGGGCACACAGGTGCTCCCAGGGGAAGGTGGTTTCCCAAAAATAGTGTGAAGGGAATTGTAGAATTCACGCATCTGGGTCATAGTCATCCCAGCTCCAGGAATTGGAGGGAAACGTGGGGCAGACTCAGGCCTCGGCTCCTCAGGCGAGGAATGGTGAGGGGCCAAACGTGGGGAAGTCGGTAACCTCCACAACTTCGGCCTTTACGTCAGAAATTATCTTGTGAGGTCGATGGAGAAGGATGTCTATAAGAACTACTCCTTGACCAGGCCCGGTACCGGACATCGGTGTGAGAAGTAGACTGAGACCGACGTGAAGACTTGGAAGGCTCCAACATCTGTGCCACTATAACCTTTGTACGGCACTCCCACAGAGCCATTGGCCAGAGACGCCAACAGGAGTCGCCCTCTTCAGCCTCATGGTGCTCTCCAAGGCACCACATACAAACAGAGTGGGGGTCCATAGCCAACATTTGTTGTCCACAGAATCCACAGGGCTTAAAGCCTGAAGACATGGACAACAAAAGCACACTATTCCATTGGCAAAAACGGCCTAACCAGCTATTACCAGATCTGCGTTGCAAGCACAGAAAAGAAGGAGCTGGCACGTAGGCGAGGAGGTTATATTGGACTCCGCTGATGTCACATCTGGTAGATGACATTGATACAGTGACCCGCAGATGTGCTATGGAAAAAAAAGTTTTGGGATCCAGGCTCGCACCTGGGGAAAATTGTAAAGCAAGGAATCTGCGGCTAGATGTCTCCATCAGATTAGAGTAACAAGCCCATCCCCACTTAGAGAGGTGGAGAAGATAGAGGAGTGAGTAGTTTAGCCATTTATTCAAACAGATTTCTAAGGGAGGCCTGTCTTACTGCTCTAGCATCCAGGCAGTAATGCTTGGTAAAGGTGTGAAAAGATCTCCACGTGGCTGCCTTGCAAATATCCGCTATCAGGATATTCCTCATTAAAGCCGCAGTAGCTGCTTTATCCCAAGTGGAGTGAGCTCTTTGTCTAGCTGTTAATGTTTTGCTCACTTTTTGATAGCAGAAGAGGATGCAGGGAACTATCCATCGGGAAATGGATTGTTTCAAGGTGGCTAACCCTGTACGGATCCGACCACAGTAGATATACAAAATATGTCCGATCTGCAGATATCCCTTGTTAAGATAAAAATTTCAAAACCCCTGGACTAGTGGGATTCAGAAAGAATGTTGGAATAAAGATGGTCTGGTTGACCTGGAAATCCGAAATAACCTTAGGGAGGAATTTCAGGTAAGTCCTCACGACCACTTTGTTAAAGTGGAAAACTATGTATGGTTTGGGAGAACATAGGGCTTGGATGTCACTAACCCTGCTGATGCTATTGCTACAAGGAAAGTTGCTTTCTAAGGAAGGCTTTGCAGGGAGGCCTTGTGAATGGGTTCAAAGAGATCATGCATGAGACATGAAAGGACTATGTTAAGTTCCCAGGGAGGTGAAGGACACCTGATGGGAGGGAACCCTTCTAGAAAATCATTCATTACTGGGATCTTGAAAATCGAGGTTTGTGAAGGACATTTTCTGTAGATAGTAAGAGCAGCCAAGTGAACCTTTATGGAAAAGGATTGCAAGCCATATTGTATCCAGTGTAGTAGGTATGGAAACGACATCTTCCTGGCAAGTTGTAGGGTCCACTTTCTTGAAGAAACACCAAATGCAAAATCTCTTCCACTTGAAGGCATGTGCGGAATAGGCAGAAGGCTGCTTAGCCTCCTTGAGGATCTCCAAGCAGTCTTGTGGCAGGTTCAATTCTGTAATACAGAACCTTAGGAGTCATGCTGCCAAATTCAAGGACGAGAGATTGGGGTAAACCATCTGGCCTCCGAACTTCGTTAGCATGTCTGGTCTACAAGGCAGTTTGAGTTGTGGACACTGTGACCCATGCAGGTGGTCTATAAACCACCACTGACCTGACCACTTTGGAGCTATGAGGCTTATCCTGGCTTTCAGGTCAGACAGCTTGATGAGCACTGCTGGGAACTAGGTAATAGGTGGAAAGCATAAAGAAATTTGACAGACCAGTCAATCCATATGGCATTTCCCAGTGTTCATGGTTGGTAGTACCTCGAGATGAAGCCGCATTTTTTGTTTTTCTGCTGTGGCAAACAATTCAATGGCTGGAGTGCCCCACAGTCGGAAGATCCTTTTTACAATATAGTTGTGCAAGAGCCATACTGCCGCAATGAAAGACACCTTGTTCTTTGGACGCGCCATGCCATCTGTGTTGGCTTTGTTTGTCTGTCCGGCACTGGATAGGCTTTGGCTCGTTGAGTGTCAAAGACAGCCCCCAGGAAGGCTAAACGAGTGGATGGCTGCAGGGACAATATTTCCTTGTTGAGTGTAAGGCCTAATTCCTCGAAAAGGCGCAGAGTCGCTCTGACTGAACTTTCTGCTGTCTGGATATCTGGAGCTTTTACCAACCAAGGTAAGGAAAGACTTGTTGTTTGTTTCTCCTTAGGTAGGCCGCCACTGGCGCTAGACATTTGGTAAAGATTTGTGGTGCAGAACGTAGGCCAAAGGGAAGGACCTCGAGCTGGTAGTGTTTGCCGTTGACCGCAAACCTCAGGTACTTTCTTTGGAGCGGATGAATGGAAATGTGAAAGTACACATCGTGAAGATCCAGAGAGGCCATGTAGTCTGCTTTGTTTAGAAGCTGGAGGACGTCTGAAGGGTGACCAGAGGGGGACCATCCAAAATGTATGTTTTCTTGAGGTATTTCTTTAACTCCCGTAAGTCCAGAATTGGCCGCCAGAGGCAAGACTTTTTTCAGATGAGAAAGAAACAGGAGTAAAACCTCTTTCCCTTCTGGGAATGTGGAACAGACTCTATAGCCCTTTCCTCAGCATGGTAGCTACCACCAGGCGAAGTAAACTAAGGTGTTTTTGATGAACCTGCGAGTGAGGCATCGAAGAGGGCATTTGGGTGAATTCTAAAAGGTGTCTGAAACGGATTACATCCAGAACCCACTTGTCTCTGGTTATTTGTTGCCAGCGATGCAGATGATGTTTCAATATTCCATGATAAATTGCAGGAGGCATGTGAACAGACCGTGTTGTTAGACAGTCATTGTCTACGCGTGGATTCTTTAGATCGACGCCCCTGTTTGGACTTGTGATAGGGCCTGGTGTAGGCTGCTGGAGGTGGTTGCCTTGGCTGGTACTGTGCTCTAGCGGCTGAAACGTGATGAGCAGGCTGGGTACCTATATTGTTGGTATCCACCACGAAAGGACAGCTGACCTCTGCCTCTAGCACCCTGGAAGGGCACTTCCCTATGCCCGGGGATTTGGCAGTTTCTGTATCTGCCTTGATGGCTTGAAGGGCGTCGTCGATGTGTTTGCCAAACAGAGCTTCTCTGTCGTATGGAAGGTCTAGGATTTTTGTCTGTACTTCTGGCCGCAAGTTGGTGGCTTTAAGCCAACCTTGCCGCCTCAACACCGCTGAACCAGCGAGTAGTCTAAAGCCCATTGCAGCTATGTCTAGTGCACAATCAATTCTTTCAGCTCAAGATTGCTGGCCTTTAATAAGAGCTTTTCTAGCTTCTGCTTTGGAGGCGTCTGGGAGCTCTTCTAGTGACTGGGATACATATGACCAGATATGTTGATCATATCTGCCTAGCAGAGCAAGGGAGTTGGCCGCTCTTACCACAATAGCGGACTTGGATGAAAAACGCTTGCCAATATTATCTAGGCACCTTCCTTCTTTATCTAGTGGCGATGTCAATGGCGTAGAGGGATTCCTGGAGCGACGTTGGGCAGCCTGTGATATTACGGAGTCCGGTTTTGGATGTCCTGAGAGGCAGGCCGGGGCATCCTCTTTTGGCTTATATTTTTTATCCAGTCTTGGCAGAACCGCAGGGACCATTGCTGGATTCTGCATAATCTTTAGGCCCTGGCTCCACACATGGTCTTTGATGGGAATAGCTCTGACCATTTTTTGTGAGGTTCTTTGAAATCATATAGGAAGCAATCCTGTTGAGTGGTGGGCATTGGGAGATCGAACCGCGCGGCGGCACGCTCAAGCAGGTTATGGAAGCCACCTATATCCTCAGGCGGAGACTCAACTATGGGCGCTGTAGGCGAGGCAGGAGCCGGTATAATACAATCATCCCACTCATCAGTGGCTGGGTGTATCTCACCTTCCATCGCATCCTCATCGGAGGATACCTGATGTCTTGGTGTGGAAATCAGACTGCTGTGACCTTGGTTGAGGAGCATGATGCGGCTGCTGCAAGAGAGAAGTTGCTGGTGGGGGCGGAAGCAATGGCTGTTGAAGCGACGAAGGCTTAGGTGGAAAACGTTGCTGATAATCCACCAACAGTGCCTGTAAGTCAAAAAGTAACCCAGGGGGAAGACCGACCAATGGCGGCTGCTCATAATAGCCTTAGGTGTAGTATGAAGCATCATCAGAGTACTCTCGGCACTTAACCCGTAATTGTGGAGGGCTGCTGGTGACTCAAAAAATACCCTCCTCATTTGAGTCATCTTCATCCAAAAGATGCAAGGGTAAAAGGCTGGAAACCTTGCTAGGCGATGTCACAGAAGGCGTTAAATGATATTTTGTCGCCCTCCTGTGAGTATCCTTGTCTCCTGACAACAGAGGCAACGAATCTGGTCTTTGTACCTTTACTGCAGTCTTCGTCGTCGACGGTGGTATCGTCGACGAGAGCATCGCTGCATCGACCGTCATCGACGGTGGGAACGCCAACAGTAGAGTCGTTGTCTAAGGTAGGAGCGGCAGCAGGAGTGTCGTCGACGGTTGGTGTGTCATCGTCGACGGATGGTGTTCCGTCGACAAAGCTGTTGTCGGCGAAAGCAGCGTTGACGAGGACGTTGATAGGTGGAATAGCGCCGACGAGGCCGTCGTCAGTGGGGTCGTCGATGAGAGCATCAACGGTGTGACCGCCAACGGTGAAGCTATAGGGCGTGCCGTCGACAAGGAGGAACATATCGTCGACGAGGAGCCGGATCTCACCATAGAGATAGACAGTGTAGCGACGGTAGAAGTCGTCATCAATACCTGAGCTGTCGACAATGAACCTGTCAATGGCGCAGAAGTTGGTTTCTTGAAGGTATGTTTTACCTTAAGTGGTGGCGTAGACGGCTGGGAAACAGGCTTCCTTTTAGACTTAAAGTCAGAAGCTTTCACTGTCATCTTTGAAGGGCTACCAGACTTTGAGGATTCCTTTTTGCCACTTTTCTTGGTGTTTCTTCTGAAGAGACTTCAGATTCTCATTTGACAGGTGTCTTCACAGGGTGTCCCTGGATTTTAATTTCTGGAGCCAGATGACAAGATGAACCTCTCTATCATTAAGGGTCTTGGTAGAAAAAGTTCTACACACCTTGCAGTCTCTAGGTTTATGGCTCGGATAGAGGCAATAAATACAGTCTTTATGCTGGTCATCAACATGCAGCCTTTTCTTCACGCATGTGGCACACGCTCTGAAGAGCCCTTTCTTTGTTGTCTCTGACATGGTAGTTAGTTTGAATCACCTTGTAGTAATCCTGCAGAGAGAAATATCCAAATCCACTTCAAACGGTGTTTGTGAGAGAAAAACTGAGCAGAGCTCAGAGGAGACTCCTTAGCACAATGTGCAGTGGAAAATCTGAGGGAAATCAGCTCCTCACAGGAGGGTCCTAAGGGGTGGTGAGAGCTGATTGGTTGTCTCTTAAGTTTGGTCCTTTTTTATAAAATGACTGAGGTGTTACTAAGTTAAGAGGCCTAGTGCCTCTGAGCTTTCTACACAATTGAATGTGGTTTTGTATTACACCGGAGGCTCCCACCTCGACGACGGGGAATGATTCAATCATGTGAATCTATGAAAGTTCCAATACTGGAGTAACCTCTTTTTCAACCTTTCACGTCCTACAGAGATAGATGGTAGAGCCCTAGTAGAGGACTGACCCTCTTTTCCTTCCCCCACAGGCGGGGCACTTGCCAAGTAAAGGTGGCTTTTTTACTGACAAAATACTACCAATTCCTGTCAAATATTGCAGAAAATGCACAGGAGAGTAGAAATATGTTGAATGAAACAGTTGTAACCAATTTTGAAGAAAAAAGCCTAAAAGGCAGAGTTGCGTGTTCCAAGATCCTGTCAGCAGAAGCCAGAAAAAAGAACTGCCACCTGCTGAGCATGACGGGACACTTGTGAACTTTGGGTTCTTAAATGCACAGTCTCTATTTTTAACTCACTTAACAACACTGTATGGAGCTACACTGTCCTGCTCTACCTCATCTCTATACTGTATCAAACAAGGGTTTGTGAAAGATACTTATGATGTTTTGCCAGAACATTATCAAATTATATACATATATAATTCCATTGGCTGCTTTTTAAGAATGAGATGAAGATTTGGGCCACTGTAGCCTTCTCCTATAGGCTGCACAATATTTATTTCTTTTACATGACTCTGCAGGCCATCCCGAATAAAAGGCGAACACCTACACTTAAGTAAACATACTATGGTAAAGTGATAAAGGGTCAAAGCACGTGGGCAGGACTATTGAGCGCTTATGATTATCAAGGGAGATCCCCAACAGGAGAAGTATAGTTTTCATGTTGAAGTATACTGGGGTAGCACATTCTCGAGCTGCAAGTATAGTTGTCATAGTGGAGGGGGGGAAGGCAGTTCAGAGGCTTTTGACTAATCTTCTGAAGTGGTGATGGCTGTCTGTGGCTCTTGTGTTTGTGGATAGTGAATTCAATAGTTTGGCTACTTGAACTAAGAAAGATGTTTCACCCATTAATTTTACTTGTATGTAGGCATTATGAGGCAGGGAACTATTCTTGAGCACAGGTTCCTTTGTTGTATCTATTAGTTTATTTTCTTCCTGACGAAGAGTGGTCCTATACCACATATTGTTTTGTGTGCGATAAAAAGTGGTTTGAAGTAGGATCTTCTGGTAACTGCTAACTAGTGTAGTGAGCTTAAGGCAGAAGAGATGAGTGTTTGTGGCTTTACATGCAAGAGGTGTCCAGTAGCAGTGTTCTGAATTATTTGTAGCCTTCTCATAGCTGACAAAGTTGAGCCGTGATTCAGACCACTAGCCTGGTCTAATTTCAATAGGACAAGAGAGATGGTAGTGTGAACCTTGTGTTAGAACCCTAGAAGCAGGAAGATGTGTTGCAGTGTTTTAATTGTGAGAAATCTTGATAGGACTACCTTATCCACTTGTGGTGTCCATGGTAATTTCAAGGGTTTTTAGCTCCTTAGATATTTTTGCCGTTGGTCCTAGATCGTCAGGCTAGGTGTGGAGAGGACTGTAAGTTTCGCAGTCACCACAGGCGAGTATTTCGGTTTTCAAGGCATTCAATTTGAGGTGGCATGGAGGCAACCAGAGAGTTTTCGTGTTTTAATGGCCTTTGGGCTATCCAATTTCAGAAGTATACGTGTAGTTATAGCTGGGGATATCAAACCCTGTGATCAGATCTGGTAGTGATTCCATGTAGATGTTGAAAAGCATGAGTGAGATGGTTGAGCCTTGAGGGACTCCCTGTGAGGAAATGGCGTGTGTTATATGGGGTAGTTGTGCAACCTCACTGTGTAATACAATTACCAACCCCTTTATGACCCTTATGTTTCATTTGTCAAACCTTCAGCTCAACCCTGGGTAGCTGTGGCTCTGAACAGCAAGGCTTACACAAAGGAACAAGTATAAAGCACTTAAACAGCACCAAAACAATTGAGGAAATTGCCATGATACTCACGAAATCCAACACCAATTTATAAAAATAGACTGTATTTGTATAAGAATATAGACACTAAAATGAAAAAGATCCACAAGAAGGTTACAAAGATATAGATTTTACAAGACATAATAAAGTAAAATCATTTTCACTTAACAGCCAATAAACCATGGCAAATTTAACGACTTTGACACTTAAAAGCTTTTTCAAAGAAAACTTGAGTCACCTTGAGTCAGTGCAGTTGGTAGAAGTATTTGGAGTGACCACCTCTGGAAGGAAGCTACTCAGGGGGATCAGCAAGGCCCTTAGAAACAGTTATCTCCACAGAAGAAGCAGTATTCAAGCAGTTCCAGCCACTGTATCCGTGTTGCAATGGATTCCTGTGGAGTGGGTCTGATGCAAGCAATGAAGGATGCTGGGGATGCAAGGAGATTGACGGGGGTTTCCGGCAGGTGCTCATTCATCCATGAAGGTGGTGTGGGGCTCCTGGTTGCAGGGTCGACGTCCCACAAGGTCCTCTTTGGTCTGGCCAAAGTCCAGTCGTCACTGAACTAACCGTTGCGTGGTGTAGCGGTCACAGGCAAATCATTCCTGGGTTGATATCTCACTTTCAGAGGGTCCCAGAAACCTTCTGACAGAACTCCCAGACTCAGCAAACTCGGATGCAATCCTGTGCGCTGGGTCTTGGTCCTTGGTGCTACACGGTGGCAGTGCTAGTAACTTAAAGACTTTGAGCCCCAGCAGGCTTCGTCAGCTGTTAAGTCCCTGTGCTGCGACAGGAGGCCAGTCACCTGGCCCCTGGAGTCTCTTGGCTTGACGGGGCTCTGGAGACAGCTTCTCCTTCAGCAGGATACGGCACACTCAGTACCCCTCATCTCTAGCCAACAGGTGCAGTCCTCAATGGTGCAGAGCTTCTTTGCTGGTCCCAGCAGGGCAGTCCTTCTTCCAAGTTGGTTGGAATCGGAGGTCTGGGTGCCAGGGATGCCGCTTTTATGCTTGGAAAATGCCCTCACAGCAATTTGCGGTTGTTAGCTAATGGGCTTCCAGGATCCTTGCCACATGATGACCACTTCCTGGGGAGTGTGGGATCCGTCTATCCCAGGTTGCACCATTCTGCCCACACTCAAGACGGCGAGAACGCTCTCTCGGTGTTCAGACCTCCCTTGCCCACCCTTAAGCTACATGACCCTGTGGAAAACTGTTTGCCAACTGGTTTTCCCACACTGCTTCCCATGTCTGCCTACACCATGGGCAGCTATCCCCCATGTCTGACATCTTCCCTTCAAAGGTGGTTTCTCCTTTGAAGCGTGCCTTTTGGGGCTAACACCCATGTGGCTGCCTGCAGGAAGAAGGTAACATCGCCTTGGCCTGCAATTACCCCCAATTGTTCTCTTTCCTGGGAGTCATCACATTTCTCCAGGAGTCCAGAAAGCTGTGTCCTGGAACATCCTCCATGTGTGCCAGGGGAGGCACAGGTGTTTTAAAGGCAACAAGGCAACAGCTTTGAAAAAACTGCACACTGCAACAAGTTACATTAATGTCAACTTGAGATACAAGTTGAACTTAGTGTAACGAGTTGTTTGATACCTCTGAGTTCCTATTTTGGTCATACCATTCAGAAGTTAGCACAGCTGAGGAGGTCAGCGTGCAATCTTTTACTCACACCCAAATAGTGACCACAATCCCTTGACTGCTATTTTTGCATGGGAAATTAAGTCGTGGGGCATAAGCAATCTATGGTCATCACCAAAGATAGAGGGCATAGGATTAAATGGGAAAATGTTACCCTTGGGGAATTCAATGCTAACATGTTGTTGCCATGTCAGGAGTTTAAAATTTGTCATGATGACAAGGCATTAGATATTTATATTCTTAAAGCCTATGGCTCCATCTGCAAGTATATCTAACAAATGCATACTAACTCCGGACCAACAAGCCTATATCAGCTCAGCTTCCGACTGTGTTAACAGAGATAAGCTTTGATCTGAGCTGGAGTCGTTGGGGGTGGACCAGGCACTTGTTTCCTTTAAGAGACATCTAGACAGTGGCCTAAAAGTGATGGTTAGATACGAACCCGATGGGGAATGCTCCCAGTCCTTTGAACTTAAAAAAATAAAAAAGGTATCTGCCAAGGCTGCATCCTTTCCCCTTTATCATTTATATAAATTGTCTAGAGGAGGTGTTTATGGACACCGGTTTTGATGTCCCAGTGTTGGTGGAAGAGCAATTCCAGTACTTTTATACACAGATGAAGCAATTTTAATAGCTCATACAGCCAGGAATCACATTTAACGCTAATAGGCTCCAAGAATACAAAATCTTGCAATCTCAGTACAGGGTCAGGTTTTAACTAGAGAAGAAATGTTTTCTTACTTGGGCTTCTTACTCAATTTGGGTCTCAGTTGGAAACCCCTCCGTATCAAAAACAGAGGGACTCTACAAAGAGCCAACTCAGGGATATCCGATTTTGCCAGATGAATTGGGCATAAGCCCGCCCCCCTCACTCCCCAAAAACATTATTAAATGTATATAACGCTCAATGTGCCCCGATGGCCACCTTTGGCTGCGAAATATGGGGGGGGGATGTTAATATTGATGTCTTTCAGATGATAGAAAATACATTCCTGATAAATCTACTGACCATTGGCCTGGGAAACCCCACTGAAATTATCCATGAAGAAGTTGGCATGTCCTTCATTACAGATTTTATTAGTGTTCATCCGCTGTTACCATAGTGTTCTGTTTGGCATAAGGAGGATTTACATTTTAATAGGCTCAGACTCCAGAATTGTTTGTCTTTAGATAAAGCAGCCCAATCCCATCCGATCTTGCATTGGTTAAATAGGCTTTCTCCTAGAGGGTGGTAGCTGAATGAGAGAATTCTGCTTTAACAAAGCAGACATGAGCAAATAAGTCCTGGTTAAAAATCGGTCAGTGGGATAGAGCCCCTTCGTCTCCTGAACAAGGCTGGTAGGCAACGTCGCTGCTTGACATTTTTGAGATTGGACATTTTCCACCGGATCTCGTTTTTGAAGAATGTTTTGTATAAACCTTCTAACTTGCCTGTTCTCAACTGCAACAAAATCTTGATTTGTGACACCATGCATGTATGCTTGTCTGCCCGGAGTTTTCCAATTTCCAGCCTCTTTTGTTTCTGAACATTTTAGACAAATTAGACCTGCATATCTCTTCTTACAGCTGCTAGCGACACCTAAATTGTGTTTTTGTTTTTTCATTTTCTTTCTGGTGTCCTATCTTTTAGTTGTTAAGCATCAGAACCACAGGATTTAACCCATTAGGATGCTGATGGTACTTTTAGTTTTATCCCAACACTGAGTATCCATTTTTATGTACTATTGTAAGTTTTGATTACATTTTTACTCCATGTATTTTTAATTGATACAGGATTATGGTTATTTATTGTTTTATGGGATGTACACTTTCATGATTTTATCAAACATCGAATTAAGATTATTGATGATGATGATCCTTTACTCGCCAATTGGGTGACCGGGTGTTTCCACAGTTTTTTTTTAAAGTTTTTTTTAAAAAGGGGGCGTATGTATACTTTTTTTTAGGTCTTTTAAATAAACTTGTGTCATTAAGGAGTTGTTAAGTGTTCACAGTAAGATGGCTGCTGTAGTTGACAGCAGGATGTTTTTGAAGATTTGAGGTGAACAAGAGTCAGATGGGCAGCCACCTGGTTTGCCTGCTTTAATGTCAGTTGATGATGGCTCTTTGAAGGAGCGTAGATGCTCTGTTTGCCTTAAGCTGGAGGGTATTGTCGGAAATGGTTTGGGGCTGTTGTTTAAGTAGGTATACAACTTATTGGCTTTACATTTGTAATGGCTAGCCAGTTTGTCACAATAATCTTGAGAACTCGGATTGGTAATGCCTGTGCATTCTGGCTTAAAGAATTCGGTGAGTATTTTATAGCATTCTTTATTGGCACAATTTGAGTTGTGAATTCGGTTTGAATAGTAAAGTTTTTTTGCTGTCTGATTATCAACTTGCATATTCTGTTGCAGCTGTGTAGGGATATCTTGTCTTCAAGGTTAGTTGTTCTGAGTCAGTTGCATTGAAGCTTAGCATTTTGTTGTTTGATCTTTTTTAATTCTGTATTCATCCAAGGTGCATATTTCCTTTTGTTATACTTACAGGGCTTCAGACAAATCAGGAGATCAAAAGCTCTCCAGAGTCATCCATAAAATGTTTCTACAGAATTGATCTTGACCAGACCTGTGTTCAAAATAAGCAGATTTTCTTGTTCCTCCAAATTGAGCTTGTTCCACGATTGTTATGTGGTTGAGGGTAAGGAGGTTTAATTTGTCATGGATTTTGGGTGTCTTGTCTGGAAGGCAACAAGGAAGTGGCCTGTCTTAATGTGATAGGAGTGATTGTTTGGAATGTGACTAGGTTTGGGTTTGCATAAATTTTAGCTTATGTGTGTTCAGAGATGTCAATCAATCCAGGATTTATAAAGCGCGCCGAATCACCTGGAGATGCTAACTGCTTAGTGGTGATCTGCTCATTTGAACAGCCAAGTCTAGAGTCCTTTCCTGAACTGCCAGAGCGATGAGGTGGTCATGTGGTGCAGGGGCAGGTGGTTCCATGCTTTGGCTTCTAGGTGTGAGAAGGAGCGTCCTACGCTGTTGCCTCTGTGGATCAAGGGACTGTCAGCGAAGGAAAGGGTATCGGAACACAGGTGCCTGGCCAGTTGGTGGAAGGTTATGCGTTTGTTAATGTATGCTGGTCCTCCGTTACGCAGGGCTTTGTATGCCTTGGTCAGCATCTTGAACTGGCATCTATTCTGGATCAGGGGCCCGTGTAGCTTCTTGAGGAGGGGTGTGATGTGGGTCTGTCTGGGGAGCTCAAGGAGGACTCTTGCTGCTGAGTTCTGTTTTGCCCGTAATCTCTTCAGAAGGGGTGTGGTGGTACCTACATAGAGTATGTTCCCATAGTCCAGCATGCTGATAATGAGGGCCTGTGTGACAGTCTTTTTTGTGTTGACTAGGAGGCATCTGAAGATCGTGCGGAGCACACATAGGGTGTGGAAGCAGGCAGATGAGACAAGACCGTGTTAACCTGTTTCTTTAGACAACTTGCTGTCCAAGATGATGATGAGGTTGCGGGCATGGTCTGACGGGCCGGGGGTGGAGTTCAGCAGGCAACTTGGGCCGTTCCAAGCGGAGGTCTTGTTCCCGAAGATGAGGTCTTCCATCATGTCCGTGTTGAGGTTGAGACAGTTACCTTTCATCCAGTCGTCTACGTTCATCATGTATCTGTAGAAGTTAGCTCCGGTGGTGGAAGGGTTTCTGGCAAAAAGGGGATGAGCTGTGTGTCATTGGCGTAGGGGATGGTGTTGAGTCCGTGCAATCTGACGATGTGGGCCACGGGGCCATGTACGTATTGAAGAGGATGGTGCTGAGGGGCAATCCTTGAGGAACACTGCAGATGATGATCTTAGGTTTCGAAGTGAATGGTGGGAGACCGATTCACTGGGTTCTTCCGGTGACGTACAAGGCTATTAATTTAAGGGTCTGTCTCTCTGGATTCTGATGTGGTGGAGTCTAGTGATAAGGATGCAGTTGGAGATGGTTTTGAAGGAAGCAGACAGGTCAGGAAGGTGAGGGCTGCCGTTTTGCCATGGTCCAAGAGAGCCCGGATGTCATTCATGGCTGCAATCAGGGCTGTACGGTGCTGTGGGTGGGTCGGACTCAGGAATGGAGAGGGGTCCAGGAGGCTGTTGGGTTCCAGGTGTTTGGCGAGTTGCTGGCTGACTGCCTTCTCTAGAACCTTCACTAGAAAGTGATGTGCGTAGGATTAGAAACAAGTTGCTGTAAGCTTTATGTGTCTAGGCCAGTGACAGGGTTCTGGGGTGTGGCATCTAGACTTGTCAAACCAAATGTTGAAGTTACCCAGGATGTATAGAGGTTTGAGTATATTGTAAGAAGGTTAGAGATTGTATCTGCCTATGTCTGAAAATGTAATTTATGTGACAGTAACTAGTTTAATTTATGTAAGTGTTATTAGTTTAGTGGTGTGGGGTGGGAGAGGGTAATGCCACGTCGCAAAAGGTATCACTGTTATTCAGGTCTGTACAACATTATGTCGGAGTCTGCAATTTTCTAAATAAAGACGATATCAGGACTCATTTAACATCTGCTGTGTGACAGATCTCAGCATAAATGCTGCAGTGCTGAAGATTCAACAAAACCGTGCTTCTGAAGTGAGTATTTCAATAGCACAGAGCTAGCTACGAGGGGAGCAGAATGTGTTACAAGTAACATATCACTTGGAGCAGCAGGAAGGTAGAGTCTAAAGTGTGTTCTTAAGTGTTTACAAAGAGGAGCTGAAGAGAGAGTATCATACCAAAAGCATCAAAGACACCTTTGGTCCAGGAGAGGCAAAAGCCAGGATGTCTCTGTTCTACAGATAACTTGGGTAGACACCCTTATACAATTTAACCTTGAGATAGACTTTTTTTAAAGAGAAGATGAAAGGCTCTGGGGTGTGGAGCCTTCCCCAAATTCTCACCCAAGTGAATCAAAGCACAAGGTGGTGCTGGTTACGTCCTAGTGGGTCTGCCATTAATTCAGTCAGCTCAATAGGCTTGGAAAAGAAAGAGGACCTAGCACGAAACAGATTATATTTTTTATATGCTTATACGTATATTGTTACTTTGACACATATGTCAATGGTCAGGGAAAAAAATACTAGGCTAAAATGCAAATAGTTTAGTAATAACATACCAGTGATCATCCAAATTCCTAAGTAGGCTGTGCAAGGTAACAAAGAGATGCAACAATATTTACGTCTCTTGATCATCTTTTTTTGGCAAAGCTGTTGTAGGCAGGCTTTCTACATTTATCGACCTATGTGGAATCAAATGAGCTACTGCATCCTTTGCAGTCAGGTTTCAGACCAGGTGGAAGTAAAGAGGCAATGATTGTTGTTACTCTGGATGATTTGCGACAGTGCAGATGATAACCTTCCGCCAGCTCTTGACTTATTAAACATATCTGTGGCTTTCAAAATCAAAACACTGATTCACTGAATCCTCCTAGATTGTATAGGAAGCATTAGCATTGAGTGTCTGGCATGGAACTGGGTTTATTATTATTATTTTTATAATTATTTTTTTTTAATCAGATAGGTCCTTTTCATGGTGAACAGGGATAGTTTTCAAAAATGAACTCAGCCAAAAATATGTGTTGTTCAAGGATCAATATTATCCATTTAAAGTATTTAATTTTTATATGGCATATTTTTATGATGGGATACAACCCCATGTTGTCAATCTGTATGTGGCAAACATGCAGATGGTGTTAAAAATCCTAACGGATCTTAATAGAAGGGCACTTCAACTCTCTAACAATGTAGCTCTGGTGGGAACAAAATGGAGACAGGACCATCATTTCAAATTATACAAAACAGATCCACTGTCCTTTAAAATTCAAATGCTTCTGTAATGTTATTTAGGCCCACTTCACTTGGTCCTAATCCAGTGCCAGCACTATGGTCAAGAACTTGGAAGTCAAAGTAGACCCAATCTGTCATTAGTAGAATAGGTTAGGACTGCAGTTGACAAAAGTTTGCTTCTGGGTTGGTCTTTGATCTGAATGCAAGAGATCATAATTCACAAGCATTGGCCTCCCTTTATGGGGCCTCAGCATGAGAACGAATGGTTTTCAAATCTTTATGTTTAGGACAGAGCCATGTATTCTACAAGACAAGATGTCCTGAAGAGTCATTCTGTGTGGTATAGCCCAATATGTCCTAAGATCAAGCAATAAATCACTTTTAGTAATCCTGCAAGTCCAGCATTTCTCTTTCTGTGGCAGAGCCTTTCGAATCACTGCCACGAGAAAAAGACAATCAACTTCGTGAATATCTTCAGAAAGTAGTTAATTTTCTGAGATTTAGGAAACGTTTGAAGACCTATTTCTTTTTCAAAAGCAATTACCATCAACCCTAATTTTAAGGTTGTGCAGTTTTAGTTTGTTCTGCTACCTTGTAGAACGACCCTTTTGATTTAGATGGGTTTTTCAAATTAAATAAAACACACGAAACAAAGCATGGGGCCTGTTCTTTTCATTGACCAATGATTTAATGTAAACAGACCTCTACTCTGCATGTAGATTTATTTTCCATGTGCCATGTTTTACAACATTGCAGTCAATCAACCATCTTGTAGTCGTAGAGTAGACCAGCCAACAAGTGTTATCCGCATCCTCTGTGACTGTTATTCATTGTGCTCTCACAAGGCTATGGTGTGTTCTGGGGTATCATCAGAAGATGTAGTCTGTGTGGATTGTAGTAAGCAGGTTTGCAATGTGCAATGATTTGGGGGGGGGAGGGGGGGGTGGTAAGTCAGGAAAAATCTTTACCTGACAACTCTGCTGTAACAACTGCTTCAACTTTTATCATTTTTAGAAGATTTTCAGACAAATCAATCTCTCCTTCATTATACAAAGCTTTGGGAGAGAGTTCTCCAAACTGGAAATTTGTGTTAACTGCAAGGATTCATAACAGTATGTAGCACAGAAGAACCAAAGCCATCCCTATGAATGCCCAGCGGGATAAACTGATAAGACCAGACTGGTGACACACAAGGGATGGTGTAGCAAGTGTTGAAAAAAGAAAGGTTTGTTCACCCTACTCTAAGGAGTTTCATTTGGGAAACAAAGTAACAACACAGTCACATACATAAAACAGTCAGGCATGGAAAGATTTACAAAACTCATCAAGATACTGTTGACTGAGTATTAAGGTTTTACTTATGAATATGCTTTGAAGATCTATACATATTCATTAGATATACAATTTAGAAAGTTGACCTGTAATATAAAACTTTAAGGATTACATAAAAAGGGGAGAGTTTCTTTTGCAAATAACCGTGCTTGAGCCCGGCTTGAGTACTGTGGTCTGTACATGTGCAGATGCCTAGTTAAATCAAACAAGAGTAGGACTCAAAAGTCTGGCTGTGAAAAATGGTTTATGTTAGCAGCAGCGCCATTGTTTTTGGTTTATTGATGATGCCTTCGTCCATCAGATTTATAGACAACCAAATGAGACACCAGAGGTAAAATGTGTTCTGGCAGAGTGTATGCATTGCTAATACTAAGTATTGCAATTGTAAATTATAAATGCAATGGAGCACCTTTAACTTAAGTAATTCTTTGACGATTTCCAAAAGGCTTTTAAATTATCTTGCCTTAGTACAAGGCTGAGAGAGTTAGATTTTTTCTCCTTCTGGGGCTGAGGTGCTAGAGGATAATATAAATTGAGTGTGTTCTTTTTGGCATTATATTCACCATGCCAAAAGGAACTACTGTAGCTTATGTGAGTTATATCTGGAAAGGCCAGGTAAACACAAAGACAATGAAAACGAGGCACACATATGTCACCTCGAACTCTACACCAAGATATGGCATCTAATTAATTGTGCTTATAGAAGAGAAAAACTTCATGTGGCAACCTACTACCTGTAACTACAGTTCCCGAGTGCTGATATGTTTCATAGAGTCACATGCTTCATCATTCTCTACCATTGTGGTGCGAGTCCAAGGTAACCTTACAAAAGCAGTATAAGAGCTTAGGAGGAAGACATATCTACCTGCGAGAAGATTCATGTGAGCCCCCCAACATAATAGGTCATAATACTGCTACTTGCAGGAGATAGTATTGTCCAAGCCAGGCTGAGGTAATTAAATTTAACTCTCATTGTCCCCTTTTACATTTTGCAAGGGCCTCTGCGATCAATAGAAGGACAAGGCATACCCACAAGTCCATCATACAAAGAAAAATGGTGACAAGTGTTAGTGTTGTCTCTCCCCATACCTCTAACGCTATCACCAGACTGTCATTGAGTTCTCTTTCATGTCAACTCTCCAATGTGTGGCGGAGGGAGTCCACTTGGTTGTCGTCTGCTCTGGCTAGTTATTCCACTTTTAGTACATCTTGCATCTTATGACCCAATGCCAAAGATGTTGAGCCTCCATCAAAAGTATAAGAGATTCTGTTTGTGGATATAAAATATAAATACTATGCTCTCCATTTGAATCATAACCAACAAATGACTCATGTAAGTAAAGAATGAAGGCCTCTCCTGATAGTCCTCAGGTCTCACACGATGTACATTTCACAATGTGCATTTTCATTTCCTGTAATGTAACACCACCCTTTGACTTGATGATATGTTCCCAATCTTTCCATCAGAGCATCTGTAGTTAAGACTGAGCCACTTTGGGGTGAAGGGTACCCCAGGCCTACTCCTATATTCTTCAGGGACCTGCACCATGGGGACAGCCTTTCACGTTGTTTACACTCGAGTTTGGTTGTCAAAAGAAAGAACCATATATTAAGCCCACTGCTTGAGAGACATTTGCATAACAGCAGGAGGCATATACAGGACATCATGCCTACTTGTCAATAATACCTGATATGTGCCCATTATGAAATCTTACTTGTCAAAGCCTCTACACTCAATTGTCTCTATTGCAAGGGATACACTCTCTGCCGTGGACTGCACCCAGGAAATGGACCCTAGCTTGAATAGTGCATAGATGATTTTGCTTTGTTGACTGGGAGCCCTGGTCTTTTGAAAAGCTGGATATAAGTTGCTCCAGAGTTGTTTGCGACTTACCTTACCAAATGACACAAGCATCAAAAGGTACATTGCCACTGGTGCCATATATATTGTGTAAATTTTGCGGAGACGAATGAGGCCAGAAGAAAGCACCCTGAATTGGTAATGTAGACTGGACCCCTCAAATCTTAACACTTCTGGATGTTTTTAGTGAAGGTCCAATGATTTTAGATATTCGATTTTCATTAGTAGCTGCAACAATTCCTGCGGGGTGACCATATGGAAAAAGTGTCTCAGGAAGAAGTTAAGATGTTGTAGTTCTAGGATGACCTTTCATTCTCCCACTTTTTCTCTTGATTAGAAATAAACAAAATGTATGCTTCTACTTGAGGTTAAGTCTGAACCTGGTTTGATCATTCTCTTCCACAGCATGATAAGAATTTCAATATTCAGTAAGCGCAGATGACAGTTCCTGATCATGAGCGGTGCCAGTGGGGGACATTGGCTATTTTCCAATTCCATTATATGGCCAAGGAAGAACAGAAAGCAGTATCCCGCTGTTAGATATAATTTGCGCCCATTTGGACCCAAAGGCCAATATCCTTCAGCAACAGGACCATTTGTTTGGAAAACAGAAGTAACAGTAGCCAGCGTAAGCGACAAAGGCTTGTGTCTTTAAATTTCGGTTGGATTCCTGCCCCAACAATGCAGATTGCTGTAAAATATTGGTGCTTTATAAAGGTTGTTGTTGCTGCTGTCCATAGTAGTGCAGAAGTTTTTGGACCTATTGAGTTTGTTACACTTGGTATCTCTAGTCCTGATAACCTTCATGGGATGTGTTGCTTCATCCTCTGGTGATGCAAATGGGCAGAGGATGGCAATGTTGTATGACACCAAGACAGCTGTCAGTGTCTGTATCAGTATATAGAAGGAGGTTGCCAATATGTTCACCAAAACAGGGACTCTCCATCAGGGGACATATGAAGTATATGATTCTGAAGTTCTGGCCTGAAAGACTCTGCTTTTAGCCAGCCCCAGCTACGAAGAACTGCAGTGCCTGTTAGCAGCTGAATTCAAGGTCAGTTACATCCTACATCTAAGGAGTTGCTGATACTTTCTCCCATTCCTGAAGAATCACATTCACTTTCTGCTGCTCGATGTAAGGTTCTATACCCAACCACATTTGACAATCATATCTACTTATGATACCCAAGGTGTTCACACATAAAACTGGGGTTACAGCTACAGAAGATACGCATTTTTCTAAAGGCTTTCATTCTCCTGCCCTCTATCCTAGAGGTGGCTGTCAAGTGTGTACACAGGTTGCTTGACTCTTTTGGGCCACTTGGGTGATGATAAAATATCTCTCGGAGTGCCCCGCTAGCACACCTGAGTGTTGGCTGGCACTTTGTATTCTTTTCCAGCCTTTGAATAATCACAGCTATCATTGCTGGAGTTTGCATCAGTTCTAGTCCCACTTGCCTGTTACCTATAATTGATATGGCCTTTACTGATTTTATGGCTGGATTGTGAAAATCGTAAAGGATGCAATTTTATTTTCTTCCATACAACTGGTAGTTCAAATCTTGTGGATGCCATTTCAGTGAGGACATGAAACCCGATGATGTTATTTGGTTGCAAAGCCACAAGACCGTGGTGTGTGTGGTTCAGCTACCTGTAGTATGTTCCACTCCCTTCAAAGCCTAATAGTTTCTGGAAGATCCCCATCTTCTACCCCATCTAAATAATGCTGCTCATCATCAGATGTTCACCTGAAAGACAGTTGTAATATACATGCCATCAAATTCAGTTTTCATAGCCTAGGAATTTTCATGCAGTTTGCAGAGGCTCCAAATGTTTAAATTTAGAGACTTTACAAGCCATGGAGCTATGTTACAGAACACAGGTAGTTGTACATGCACTCTGATGCCCCCAGGGGAGAAGGCATGCACTGTTTGGAGACCTCAATAAATCAACTGCATGCCTTAGGGCAGGATCCGCATAATCATCTTATTTCCCTGAATGTACAGATTGAGCTATTAGTTTAATTACCAAAAGTTGTGTATTCTCTTGCTCATGTCTGCAGCAATCATCGTAAGTAACACTGCCAATACTTTTGGTAAATTGAGCCCAAATGCAAAGATTCTGCATGGATAGTGGCAGATCAAAATTCATAGATAAGGAAGATTTTGCTCTAAAAGGTGGAAGGTTGTGTGGCTGAAGTATAAAATAAATGGGGAAACCTAATCTTACATTTTCTGTTTCTATCATACACTTGTCTCAAAATTTCCTTCTAGCTTGATCAGTATAGGGAAAGGTGCGGAAGACATTGTGACGCAAAGGGTTAATTAGCTTGAGCAGTGTAGATGAGCGTGATGCCTACTGAAACCCAAACAACGTGGAAAAGTTCACAATGTTATTTTCAAGCTTGTTTGTGTAGGAGACTCCATCTCAACCTTGAGAACAAGAGTACAGGGAGAAGGTGGAATGAAAACAATGGCTGGGGAAGGGCAGAGCAGCCAAGAGACAAGTGCTGATAACATAGCTAGAAAATGCCAGAAAGGGATAGAATCCAAGCTTCGAGTTATTTAAGCACTGAAGTGCGGGTGAGGGATTTGAAGCTCGCAGATGGGGTTGTGAAAGCTGCCATCTCCAGGCCCAGCGCTGCCTCCCTGTTTGCTGTTCAGAGACCGTGACGCTTGAGGGGGAGAGAGGTCCAAGCGAGCGGTAGAGGGCTGCCCAGCATTTCGTGGACGAAGTTAAGTTCCACACAGGGATGAAAGGCCTTTGTTTCTCTGCTCTATTATTATGATTGATTATTATGCTTGCACTGTGTTTATAATCTGAAGTATTCAGCTCTTTATGTTTTGCTTTCTGAACATCGCAGTGTGAGCTTGCTGCAGTAATTGAAACATGCATTTGGGTATGCAGTTAATAAAAGCTTATCTGACGTATTCAGCTCGTTTATATTTTGCTTCCTGAACATCGTAGTGTGACGCATTTTGGTATACAGTTAATCAAAGCTTATATATGTCAATTAACTCTTTGCTCATATATATATATATATATATATATATATATATATATACATAGATGCTCTTTGTAGTGTACTCGTATAAATAGATGCTCTTCATTGCTTTTTTTATTCTACCATTGTTGATGTGCTAAATGCATACATTTACCTGAAATTCTAGTAAAGCTAAATTGTATTCATAATTGGCGTGTGGTCCTTCATTGAGCGTCCTTATTGACTTATACCGAACAGGTGTCAACCAGTCACCTGGATAAGACATTTTGGTACCAGAAGTGGGGTATAAGTCAATAATGCCTCTTTGGGGACGTAAGAAAAATGGGGCAGAGAGCGGAAGGCAGCACGGGGCAGAAGCCAGATCCATTCCCGGGTGGTTAGCAACTGACCCGTTCTCTGGTGTGGCAGGACTCCTGAACCAGTGGTTTTATGGGAAGCACTAGATGAGAAAATGACTCCTCTCTTAGTGGAAGATACGGTCGAGCGTGTGAAGCTAAGAGGGGCGAAGCTGGAGCTGAAAGCGGCAGGGCAAGTGGGATGGCTTTTCCAGTCTGCGCTCCGTATGGTACACAGGAAGACAAAACTGCGGGATGAGGTTGCAGCCTTGCAGGAAAGGCAGTTACATATGAAAGAGACCATAGAAAGTGAGTGACTCAGGGTGATCAAATGGAGGCAAGGTGCACCGCATTAGCAGTACGAGTAGCAAAACAGAAGAGTAGGCAGAAGCCTAAAATGCCCTCAGCTGTGCAAGTGAGGGCACTGGTACACAAACAGAAGAGTAGGCAGAAGCCTAAAATACCCTCAGCTGTGCAAGTGAGGGCACTGGTACGCAAAGAAAATTGGGATCCATATACTTGGGATGGAACAGTCTCAGATAATGATGACGACTGGAATTGGGAGGATGAGGTGGAAGTACGTGTAGCAGAACTAGGTGGAGTTGAAAGTGGAGAAGGAAGTGTAGGTGAAGTTGAAGGTGGAAGAGGAAGTGTAATGGAGGTTCGCCCACTCGTGCAAAACAAATCAAAGGGAGTGAATTGTGGGCAAATACAGAATTCTCGTTTGGTGAGAGATTATATGCAGAGTGAGTTGTTGGAGATAACCCGTATGTTTAGGCAGATGCCTGCAGAGCCTTTGTTTAAATGGTTGGTGAGATTGTGGGACACTGGAGCAAAAGATGCATTACAGAATCCTTTTACGTTAGGTCCCATCACAGAAGGAGACCCGTTTGAGCTGGAAATGATAGTACAGGATGATGTAGATGATGTAGTGATGTGGAGCCTATGGCAGAGGCAGGGAAGAAAGAGGGTGCCACAAGGATTTTGGTCAAAGAGATTAACACCATCCATGAGCAATTATACCCCGTTAGGAAAAGAACTAGCAGGGGCATATTGGGCATTAGTGGATACAGAACGCATAACCGATGATCGGCCGGTCACCTTAAGAACATGGGTCCCCTTACTAGGTTGGATAAGAGAAGGAGGGGTTGGCACTAAAGTAGGCAGGAGTTTACCATCGTGAAGTGGAAATGGTATCTGCATCAGAGGGCAAAACCGGGACCAGCAGGAGTGTCGAAGTTACAAGAAGATACACTAGGGGCAGTGGGCTTGCAGGCAATGACCCCTGCGCCAGAGCCCTCTGAAATGGAATCCCCACCATTTAAGACAGCCCCGCCTTTTGAACGACTCACTGAAGAAGAACAGCAAAATGCATGGTTCACAGATGGTACCGCCCGGTACTATCAAGGAAAAAGACAATGGCAAACAGTCGCATTCCAGCCTGCTACAGCAACGATGTTGCTGCGAGGAGGGGATAATGGATCAAGCCAGCTTTCAGAACTGCAGGGAGTAGCAGCAGTGATCGAAAAAGCCCCCATCGGTGAGAAAACATTTGTGTACACTGACAGCTGGGCCACTTACCAAGGACTAGTAAGCTGGGCCCCAACTTAGCGCATGGATGGAACATGAAAGGCACCCCCATTTCGGGAGGCGAGGCACTATGGGAAGAGATGTGGGAGAAAGGGCAGAAATGTCAAATCTATGTGGAACATGTGGATGCCCACTGCCCATCGGACACCTCACTTGCATCTCTATTCAACAACACCGCAGATCAGATGGCCAAAACACGAACTGTGGTCATCAATGAGGAAGCTGAAGCTGCTTCAGCAAACTGGGCCCATGCAACATCCAGAACTCTAGGAGAGAATGTCACTTATGCATGGGCACAGCAACTACAAATTCCAGTTACTAAAGAACAAGTGCAACAAGCAGTAAAAGAGTGCCCCACATGCAACCAGATTAGACAAATGCCCCTGCAAAAGAAGCCTAGCAGCCATATCAGAAGAGGAACTGCAGCTGCTACGATGTGGCAACTGGACTATATCGGGCCACTACCAAAAGAAGAAGGAAAAAGCTATGTATTAAACATGGTGGACACCTACTCTGGCCTTATGTTGGGTATGCCCTGTAAGTCTGCAGACCAAAAGTCCACTTTGCGAGGGCTAAACTACCTGATAAAACATTATGGGGCACCTGATGAGATCCAAACAGATAGGGGCACACACTTTTCAGGGAAAACAGTGCAGAGCTGGGCGCAGGAACAGGGAATTCGGTGGATTTTGCACCTTAGTTTTTATCCACAAGCTGCAGGCATGATTGAGAGATATAACGGATTGTTGAAAGAACAGCTAAAAAAAAATATCAGCACATGACAGACTTGCACAATTGATTTGTGATCAAGCGTACACACCCCCCACATTGAAGAAAGATCTGCCCCTCAGTTAACACCCAGAGAGGTGAGGGAGGATTTGGAAGCACAGGAAGAAAAGTATGGGTGAACCATTCAGGGAAAAAGCCAGAGGCAGGAGAGATATTGAGTCAAGGGGTGGGGAGTACGTATATTGCACTTTAAAAGAACACTAATGTACCTGTGTTTGTACCTGCAGTGAGACTTACCCCACGGTTGTAAACGATGACATCTGCGTTGATGACGTGGTTCCTGTTTGCGGTCATAATTACAATTGGAACAGGTGTTTGGGTTCGACCGAATGTAGCAGAGAATCTCGTTATGGACCTTTATGTCACTTGTGCATCTCAAGCCGCTAACGTAACTGATGACCAGGGAAATGTTTCACTTTGCAACATGAAGGTACCTGGAGGCAAGTAGATGGCTGCCAAAGCTGTGACCTGGAAGGTAACTGGACAGCAAATCTGACATGCCAACTGAATGAACGAGTTGCAGGGGATGCCAGCAACAGTACAGGCTTTGAATTATACGCTAAACATGATATGTAAATATTGTGATACCACTGTACCTTTTACACCAGCACAGGCATACCCGTGTAAACCTTATGATTGCTCTGACAAACAGATCATTTTACCAGGACATATGGTGGTTGTTACAATAAACAATGGAACCAAAGGGGTTAGATACTCCAAACCACCAGCCTTCATGTTTTATGTAACCGAAAGATATATGGTCAGCAACTGAGGCAACGTTTGCATAGTTCGATATAGAATAGGATGTAAGCAAGCTCTGCATGCAAGCATACTTAACCGTATTGTGCCACAGATAAATATTGCCAAGGGGAATGTCTCAAAGTATGATCCATTATGTGCACCATGGACACCACAGTTATGGCCCTTGCCAAAGTTACGCATTAGAAGAGATCTAGGGTCCTTGATAGTTGGGGCCACGGGAATCGGGGTAGGGGCCCTGAATTCTTTTGATATTGAAGCCATTAGGAATAAGCTATCTTCTACAGGATAAAGTACAGGAGAGGCCATAAAAGTAATTTCTCAATGGGGGCCCACACACTCACAAGAAATATAGAAAGTCCTGCGTGGGTTGTATTGCGATTGGCAATGGCATAATTTCACTTATGAACAATTCAGAAAAAGCTTTCAAAACACACAAACAGTGACTAAGGGCATCCAGTGCATACTATGGCAAAGCATTGTTAATTAACAGTATGCAAACTTTAAAGCAGAATGGGGACAGCTTCAGGGTAAATATTGGAAACAACAATTGCATTTGCCTGAAGAAATATGGGTAAAGCCCATACAGTTTCACTGTGAGGAAGAAATGTGTTATGCTCTTTTTGATATAGCAAGAAGTGATCTTCCTCCTGACATATGGTGCCCCTTTATATTGCTCCCGTAGTGATAGGTAAAGAAAGGTAGATACCTCACACTGACAAAAAGTGGATTGATCAAACAAATCACACTGTAGATCCCACTAGATGTGCAGATTGGTCTAAGGGGTGGGTAAGTACCCACACTGGACGGGTGCTAGATCCATGTCTGCACACAATACCAGGAGAATGTGAATGGTTACCCTATCCTATTAATGGCACAGACTTATATTAGATAGGGAAGGAGAGCATATGTTATGTCACTAATCATCCCTTACTTATTAACGGATTTATACAAACCATCGGAGAGCAAGTAATGTGTATGTGCAATATTACCAGCATTATTGACATAAGCACTCACATCCTGTACCGACCGACTAAGTTCACCATAACCACATTACAGACGCAAATGCGAGCGCAGTTAGAGTGGAACATCTCGCTTGTTGTTAAGCTACCCAGATTAGAGGCAATCAGGCACTACGCACAAGTTACCTTTGCTAAATTTGATATGGCAGCTAAATACACCAAGGATACAGCCATACAGATTACCATAGACGCTAAACAGCTTATGCACACTGCTTCACACATCCAGCAAGTAACTGAGCATCAATGGTATGACATCCTCTTAGGCTGGGCACCAGGAGCTACGAAGACGCTAACTATAGTGTTACATCCGCTAATTTGGTTATTGATTGTTTGTGTTACGCTAATGACTATACTATGTAGACTATATGTACGCACAAAACAGCTTTATACTAAGTTGCAGGCGCTTAGAATAACGCTGACAAGTATTCGTAGCAACCTAGTTAGCGGAATGTCAAAATAAATGATATCCGTTTCGCATGCATCATGCTCATCTAAGGGGTGGAGTGATCAGTATAGGGAAAGGTGCGGAAGACATTGTGACGCGAAGAGTTAATTAGCTTGAGCAGTGTAGATGAGCGTGATGCCTGCTGAAACCCGAACAACGTGGCAAAGTTCACAATGTTATTTTCAAGCTTGTTTGTGTAGGAGACTCCGTCTCAACCTTGAGAACAAGAGTACAGGGAGAAGATGGAATGAAAACAATGGCTGGGGAAGGGCAGAGCAGCCAAGAGACAAGTGCTGATAACATAGCTAGAAAATGCCAGAAAGGGATAGAATCTAAGCTTCAAGTTATTTAAGCACTGAAGTGCGGGTGAGGGATTTGAAGCTAGCAGATGGGGTTGTGAAAGCTGCCATCTCCAGGCCCAGCGCTGCCTCCCTGTTGGCTGTTCAGAGACCGTGACACTTGAGGGGGAGAGAGGTCCAAGTGGGCGGTAGAGGGCTGCCCAGCATTTGGTGGACTAAGTTAAGTTCCACACAGGGATGAAAGGCCTTTGTTTCTCTGCTCTATTATTATGATTGATTATTATGCTTGCACTGTGTTTATAATCTGAAGTATTCAACTTGTTTATATTTTGCTTTCTGAACATCGTAGTGTGAGCTTGCTGCAGTAACTGAAACATGCATTTGGGTATGCAGTTAATCAAAGCTTATCGAAGTATTCAGCTCGTTTATATTTTGCTTCCTAAATATCCTAGTGTGACGCATTTTGGTATACAGTTAATCAAAGCTTATATCTGTCAATGAACTCTTTGCTCATATATATACACATTGATGCACTTTGTAGTGTACTCATATATAAATAGATACTCTTCATTGCTATTTTTATTCTACCATTGTTGATGTGCTAAATGCATACATTTACCTGAAATTCTAGTAAAGCTAAATTGTATTCATAATTGGCGTGTGGTCCTTCATTGAGCGTCCTTATTGACTTATGACGAACAGATGTCAACCAGTCACCTGGATAAAACATAGCTCAAAAGCAGCCTTTGGGCTCCATACCCTATCTCATCAGCACTTCACTTTGTGTGAATAAATGCATTGGGTTATGAGCTATGGCTTCACAGCATCCTCACTGTTATAAATTATGCTGATTGGCCAGACAGACCACTGCAGAGGTTGAACCTATTGGCATACCTTCTGTACTCTTCCCGACTCAGGGTCACACACTGCATCAATAAGTTTAATTGCAACTTCTTGTAGCATACACTTAAACTGGAAAAACAATACTATGAAAATGCAATCAGACTCGCTCCTCCATTCCAGAAAATAAGCTATATAATAAAAAAAGGAGTGTTTGTAATGTATTGAAATGTCTTCAGTGGTACATCTACTTCAACCATGCCTCACCAGTCAAATCATCATGCATCAAATCAAATCAAATAATAAACATTTATAAAGCGCGCTACTCACCTGTGCGGGTCTCAAGGCGCTAGGGGGAAGGGGTTACTGCTGCTCGAAGAGCCAGGTCTTGAGTAGTCTCCGGAATGCGGAGTGGTCCTCGGTGGTCCTGAGGTTGGTGGGGAGGGAGTTCCATGTCTTGGCTGCCAGGTAGGAGAAGGACCTCCCACCTGCTGTGGTGCGGCGGATGCGAGGGACGGTGGCGAGATTGGTGGTGCGGCGGAGCGAAGATGACGGGTGGGAGTGTAGAAACTGAGGCGGCGGTTGAGGTATTCGGGTCCCTTGTTGTGGAGGGCTTTGTGTGCGTGGGTGAGGAGTCGGAAGGTGATCCTTTTGTTGACGGGAAGCCAGTGCAGGTGTCTCAGGTGGGCGGAGATGTGGCTGTTGCAGGGTATGTTGAGGATGAGGCAGGCGGAGGCGTTTTGAATTTGTTGCAGACGTTTATGGAGTTTAGCGGTGGTTCCTTCGTATACGGTGTTGCCGTAGTCCAGGCGGCTCGTGACGAGGGCGTGGGTCACGGTGTTTCTGGTGTCGGCGGGATCCAACGGAAGATATTTCGGAGCATGCCGAGGGTGAGTAAGCAGGAGGATGATACGGCGTTGACTTGTTTGGTCATGGTGAAAAGTGGGTCCAGGATGAAACCGAGGTTGCGTGCGTGGTCTGAGGGGGTCGGTGCAGTGCCAAGGGCCGTGGGACACCAGGAGTCGTCCCAGGCGGTCGGGGTGTTTCCAAGGATGAAGACTTCCGTTTTGTCGGAGTTCAGTTTCAGACGACTGAGTTTCATCCAATCTGCGACGTCTTTCATTCCATCTTGCAGGTTGGTCTTGGCGCTGGTGGGGTCGTTGTTGAGGGAAAGTATCAGCTGAGTGTCGTCGGCGTAGGAGGTGATGATGATGCTGTGTTTGCGTACGATGTTGGCGAGGGGGTTCATGTAGACATTGAAGAGTCGGGCTGAGCGAGGAGCCTTGTGGGACGCCGCAGATGATCTCGGTGGGGTCTGAGCGGAAAGGTGGGAGGTAGACTCTTTGGGAGCGGTTGGAGAGGAAGGAGGTGATCCAGTCCAGGGCCTGTCCTTGGATCCCGGTGGAGCGGAGGCGGGTTATTAGGGTGCAGTGGCAGACGGTGTCGAAGGCAGCCGAGAGGTCGAGGAGGATGAGGGTGACTGTTTCTCCGTTGTCCATCAGGGTTCTGATGTCATCTGCGACTGAGATGAGGGCGGTTTCTGTGCTGTGATTGGCTCGGAATCCGGACTGAGAGGGGTCGAGTAGGTTGTTGTCTTCAAGGAAGTTGGTGAGTTGCCTGTTGACGGTCTTCTCTATGACTTTGGCAGGGAAGGGGAGGAGCAAGATGGGGCGGAAGTTCTTCAGGTCGCTGGGTCCGCCGTAGGTTTCTTCAGTAGGGCGTTGACTTCAGCGTGTTTCCAGCTCTCGGGGCGGGTAGCAGAAGAAAACGAGCTGTTGATGATGGTCTGGAGGTGCGGGCGATGATGTCGTCGGCTTTGTTGAAGATGAAGTGTGGGCAGGGGTCCGAGGGGGCACCGGAGTGGATGGAGTTCACGGTGGCTTTGGTCTCTTCCGTGTTGATGTTAGTCCAGGTGTTGAGGGTGATGGCTGGGGTTGTAGGTTCTGTGGTGGTTGGCTGGGTCTGGTGTCCGAAGCCGTCGTGTAGGTTGGTGATCTTACGATGGAAGAAGGTGGCGAGGGAGTTGCAGAGGTCTTGTGAGGGCGTGATGGCGTTGGCGTTAGGGTTGGAGAGCTCTTTGACGATGTTGAAGAGTTCTCTGCTGTGTGGCTGTTTTTGTCCAGTCTGTCTGTGAAGGAATTTCTTTTGGCGGCGCGGATCAGTTGGTGGTGTTCGCGGGTAGCGTTCTTGAGGGCAGTCATGTTATCTGCGGTGTGGTCCTTGCGCCAGGCTTTCTCGAGGGTGCAGCAGTTTTTTTGTTGATTCCCTAAGGGTGTCAGTGAACCAGAGAGGTTTTTTGGTGTTGGTCTGTCTTGGGAGGCGTCTGAGGGGAGCTAGGTTGTCTGCGCAGTTGGTGATCCAATTCGTGAGGCTGAGGGCTGCGTCGTTGGGGTCGGAGGAGAAGGTGGGTCGGTTGTCGCTGAGAGTGGAGAGAAGCTGTTCCACTGGGATTTTGTTCCACTGTCGGCGTGGGATGGGTTGTGTGCGGAGGTGGCGAGTCTCGCGTCGGAAGGTGAAGTGGACACATCTGTGGTCAGTCCAGTGTATAGCGGAGGAGTGGCTGAAGGATACGTGGTTGCTGGCGGAGAAGATGGGGTCGAGCGTGTGTCCGGCGATATGGGTGTTCACCAGTTGCTTGAGACCGAGGTTGGTGAGCAGGGCGGTGGTGTTGGGGTCGTTTTTCTGTTCCAGGTGGAAGTTGAGGTCACCGAGGAGGATGTAGTCCGGCGAGGCAAGGGCATGCGGGGAGATGAAGTCAGTGATAGAGCCGCTGAAGAGGGCGCGTGGTCCAGGGGGTCGGTAGATGAGAGTTCCTCTGAGGGTGGTCCTGGGGTCGGTGTGGATCTGGAAGTGCAGGTGTTCAGCAGCGAGGGGGGTGTCTTCGGTGGAGGTGGTGATGTTGATGGAGTCCTTGAAGACGATGGCGATTCCTCCACCTACTTGGTTGGTGCGGTCTCTCCTGGAAATCTTGTAGCCGTCGGGGATGGCTATGGCGATGTCGGGGGCCGAGGAGGCGTTCATCCAGGTCTAAGTGATGAAGGCGACGTCCGGTGGAGTCCAGGAGGTCCCATGGTTCAGCAGCGAACTTGTGGACGGAGCGTGCGTTGATCAGGATGCATTTGAGGTGGTTGGTTGCGCGTGGGCTGGCGGGCGTGGTGGTTTCGTGGTGGAAGGTGAGTTTGCAGGTGTGACATACGAAGGGTCCGTGGGTACGTTTCGGGTTGGCTTGGAAGCAGGTGCTGGTGCGCCCCAGGTTGAGGGCGTGGAGGGTGATGGGGTCGTAGCGGTGCTGCGGGGTTTGGGAGTGCTGTGGGCCAGGGGTCGTGCCACTGGGCACGGTCCAGGCGCAGACGGGCTTGCCTTCGGCGCGCCAGCGGCGTGCCCGCTGCGAGCGGCCGCCATAAGAGAGAGGAGGGGGGGAGGAGGGGTCAGCTGGGGGAGGGGGGCGACAAATGGGAGCGCGGGGGCGAGCAGGAGGTGGCGGCGGGAAAGCGGAGGGTGGGGGGGGGTCAGGCAGAGGGGAGAGGAGAAAAGATAGGGGAGGGGGGGTTAAAGGTGGCGGGGAGTTAGGAATAAAGATAGGAAGATAGAGGAGGGGGGGTTACAGAGGTGGAGGGGAGTGAGGACGGTCAGAGAGAAGGGTCAGGAGCAGAAGAGAGAAGAGCCAAGAAGAAAAGGTAAAGAAGAAGAGGAGCAAGGAGTCAGGAGCAGAAGAGCAGAAGAGAGAAGAGCCAAGAAGAAGGTAAAGGAGAAGAGGAGCAAGGAGTCAGGAGCAGAAGAGAGAAGCGCCAAGAAGAAAGGTAAAGAAGAAGAGGAGCGAAGAGTCAAGGAAGAGCAGTCAGGCAGAAGAGGAGAGACCTGAGAAGCAGAGGATACGAAGAACACTGATGAAGGAAGAAGAAAGCACACGCAGGTCGCGGTGCAGAAAAGAAGGAAGATACACAGAAGAAGAACACAGATGAAGAACACAGATGAAGAACACAGATGAAGAACACAGATGAAGACAGACAAAAGAACACGCAGGACGGGGTGCATCATCAATTTGCTGTTATAAACCACCCAACTGTTGATAATCCTAAACTCAGTCAGTTGCTAGGTACACAACTTCTCTTAAAAAAGCCAACACATTTCTAATAACAGAAATACAAACAGGGCATTGAGTAAACTCATTTCCCTGCATCTGAAAAGACAAAAAAGAAAAAAGTAGAAAGAAAATGTTGATTTGAGATACTTATCAAAGTCTACTAGCCATAGGAAAAAAAGCATGAGGAAGATCTCTTTACAGGCAAATCAGCTAAAAGGAGCTTCCTTTGTTCCAGAAAAAGTCAAGCTTGATGATAATGCTCTTCAGAAAAAATATTCCTTAATTTACTATACCTCTCCAATGGCCCATCTATCTTTTCCACCTAGAACAGTTCTCTCATCTACAGCTCTTAAGTCAATTAAATTGACACAAACTTAACACCCCAGCTTCATAATGTGCCTGCACTCCCAAATCAGGGGAAGTGATAGACTACATCTGAAGTCTGATTTCTAAACAATGATGGGACACCCAAATAAATGCACCCATCAGGCACAAAATATCACCAGATTGGAAAGGCTTGTTGAGTCAGAGGTCAGTGGGGAGTCAGAGGTCAGTGAGTGAGAAAGCAATGAAAGGAATTGATATGGATTTGACAATATGGGGACCTTATTTACAATTGGCAGATTTTAGGTGAAAGAAAATCACTGTCCACGGCTAAATCATATAGTACTTTCCTCTCCCTCACTCTTGGAACTTCTGAATATCAAGGTAATATGCCTTGAAACATGTAGTGTTCATAGACTCTGCTGCTCCAATGGTCCCTTGTGAACTGGACAATCTATTGGTCTATTAATGTGACCTCTAAATGCTGAGAAAGTATCAATAAAATTCAAAGATTGTCCGCAAAATATTTACCTAGCATTAAGAGTGCCCCAACATTAAGAGCATCCTGCCATCAACAGAATTTGCCTAGTATTATGAGGCTTTCATGAAGAGTCAACCTTTTAACTAGGATCAAGATCATCTTCTTCTGAAATCAAGAGCATTCCACTGACTCTAAGGAGATCTTTCTACACAATTGTGGAGAAAGTTATCTCACAGAAAAACCGAAAAGTCATGGGGGAATGCTTGGATTAATCTCAACCAATGGAAACCACTGTGGATGCATCTAAGTCCATTACAACACTCTAGAGACAGGCCAGTCATTTTCAGACTTGACTGTGCTGCAAAAAGAACAATCCAACCTGAACTGCCTGGCCAGGACTCCTCCAGATAGGAATACAAACAACCTCAAAAAGGTTTCAGTTTCTCCACTCTGCCCCCCCCCCCCCCTCCAAACAAGGCTCAAGGCTTTTTACCACTGTTCCGAGATCTCCCGTCCAACACAGAGAGCTAGCCACTACTATAGAGATGTTTCTCAAACATTAAGACTGTTAATTATGAGACAATCTGGGACAGGCTTCAGAGAGAGTGGGTTAATATAAGAGCTGGAGCATAAGAGGGTAACCATTTGAGAATTTAGAGGAGACAGGCAAATCAAACCTCAGAAGTGGAGATGAGGTTGGGGGGGGTGGGGGGGGGGGGTTGGAACCTAGAAGGTGACGCAGCACAGCTCCCTGCCCTCAGAATAATTGGCAAAGAACTCATCAGGAAGAGGCCACTGGATGATGGTGTGGGTCAGACTGCTTAGAGACCGACCTTTTCACTTAAATTAATCCTTGCTGCTTTTACCCGCACAACCTCAAAGTCACTATCTCAAAATGTCTACTTTCGTCTGTGTAGTAAATCAGTTAGAGGACAAAAGACAGAAGCTGGCTACCCATTAAATCTCCCACATCTACCTCCCATCTCAGCCTTCACTAATGAGGGACACGTCTGTTTGAAGGCAGAGGTGAGTGGTATCAATGGAAAATGCGGGTTCCAAAAACCCTAATGCAATTTTAGGAGAGCCAGCAAGGTAATGAACCTTGAAAGACTTGAGTTTTGTGTATACATTTAAATAAGTGTTACAATAAAATATTTTCTAAGATGCTCCGAGAGAGGCCTTGAGGTTACAGTTCGGTTAGGAAGATTTCTTGTTAGATAACTATTAATCTTACTGTATCCAACTTTCCAGGGCACTTTGAAGTTAAGGAACACAAAGGAGTAGACAGAAAGAAACAGTTAAAGGTTTTCACACACCAAGTTTACTTCATCCAGCGTCCATGTTAAAAATAAAATACAACATTGCACACCTGACCAGGCCGTCTTCATGTGCCCCCCAATGCTTTCTCACAGGGAACAATCCATGGTACACCATAATAGCACCACACAGTAGAAACAAGCTCTCAATCGAGTATCCCAACTCTCAGGGGCATACCGAGAACAATTCATTTCACTGTCACATACCCACAGAGCAGGAAGGGACATTTTGAGCCCTTATCTTTCTCTCTAGTCTCTCTGACAAAACAAATCCACGCATAAACATAGCTGTCCAGATGGTCTTCATGGAGTGCCACAAAATCAGACACACATATAACAATACACCTTGTCTGAACCTATTTAACCAATTAGGTCTCATTCCAAATAATAAGGTGCCCAAGGGTGCCAAACTGATGCATAAGACGTTATTTAAACCATCAAGCCACACAGCCAAAACTATACACTTGCTGGCGTGAACGCAACATGAGCATTTATCAGAAGACATTTAACAGGGACAAGATGCCAACGGACTTCACGAGAAGTAAGTATTCTAATGTAAATTAAGTAAGTGGCAACAAGTAACATCTTCGAAAAGGACTATTTGTTTCAATCATCGTCTTTAAATTGGTTCATCTTAAACAAATACCCGAGCTTTGCCGGCAATTGTTTATACAGAAATAGAAATGTTGCCTCACCTCACAAGTGATAAAAAAGTGGTGTTTGCTTTTTCCTCTTCTTAAAGATTAATTTGGCAACACTGTTACAGGAAAATTCAATGACGAAAAAGAAAACTACAATGAACCCACACTGCGTCTAATTTCCACCACGTGCACTAACAAAGTAAGTCTTCAATGTAATGTACTGAATAAAGAGATACAAACTTCAAGGTGAAAATGTACATTTATTGAATGTTTTCCACAGTAAATCCAGGAATCAAAAACGTAAAAATCATCGCTTTGAAGGACAAAATAAAGACTGTTCACTACACCCTTCAGTCAAAATGTGCCCACAAACACAGTAGAAGCGCTGGCAACTCATGTAAGTTGCACTACAACCAATACCCTTTGGAAAAAACACAATGAAGAATAAGACTTTTTTTTTTTTTTTTTTTAAACCAAGAGCATCTGTTTGCTCTTTTCTTTTGATACTCCATCTTAGCTTACCTACACCGGACACAGATGGAACACTTACTATAATAGGGGTAACTTAAACCAACTATGAAGGGCTCTAGGTGAATGATAAATGCCCACAAAAACCAATGAAATTCTCACAAAGCGATTTTTTTCATTTTATTTCTTTTCAGTTGTCCACAGCCTTGGTCCTGAGGAAACTCCAAAACAACTGGGTTTGAAACGTGTCGACATCTACGCATTAGGGAGTTGCTGAACTTTTCAACTACATATGGGGAACCCTTATTGTAAAATTAGTGCCTTGTCTTGATACCATTAATTAGTCTGTACAACCGATGTGCACGCTTGATCCTACAAGTTTGGACAACTGGGATACAATAGAGAACTCCTTCCGTTTAAGATTGTGGACTGGCACACTTTTTATATGTTATGCATCATTAAAAAAAAATTGTATAAGCAATTATTTTGATTTCTGAATCAATGTGTGCTGAATAAGCTTAGAAAATGTTTGGCTACATCATACGAGGTCTATGATTTGATATGCAAAATTAGTTCAATGACTGAAAATGTATTATGTATATGATACGTGCTCAAGTTAATTAAATTTCTTGATCATTAAGGACTGACTGACAGAATAATATATCATATTCAAAGGATCACATCCATCTCGATTTACCTCGTATTTACAGCGAAATAACAAAATGAAGTTGAGAATCTAACACAACTTAAAAATAAGCAAATAAGAACAGCACTCCACAGTTACTTTTTAGTACAGAATCTCCAAACAGGGACAATGCTGAGAGCCCTGAATATTACACAGGATTTAGTTTCATTGGAACTAGATGCAGATGTATCTGGATGGTTCTATCTATTGAAACGGTCCAGCGACTATGTGAAATCCAATTGAATGAGATCCTATTACTAGAAGAAGCTATTAAAGACAAGCAAACAGTATTAGACACTAAGGCACTACTGGAAAGAACTGAAAACAAAAATCAACAAATTCAAGGATTTAGTCAAACAATCCAAAAAAAAAAAAAAAACATTTGGAAGAGATGAGCAAGTTACTTACCTTCAGTATAGGTGGATTCCTCACTTTTTGAATATCCCAATGCACCAGCATTCCATGGAAACCTTTCTTCATAGCTCTCCACATCGAGAAGGACGTCATAAAGCCATGGCTCCACAAGCGACTTCGTCTGATGTCATCTGAGTCATTAGAAGCCCTCATTGGCGTACTGACGCCAGTTTCCACCCACTTTATTTTGTGCCTTTCAGGCAAACGCTTGAAACCATCAACACAAAATACTACATCTTGTTATAAACTTAGATTAAAAAAAATCTTTACATATACACACACACACACACACATCATGCATATAAAGACATCATTTACAAACAGATTTATTTTTCGTACATATAGACAAGCATTTGTGATGCGGGTGGGTCAGTGAGGAATCCACAGGCAGATACGGGATCCACCAGAAAAAGCATCACCGAAGGTAAGTAACTTGTTCTAATAATGGATATATCTACCTGTGGACTCTTCACTGTTGAAAAGAATGAAGTGGCATCAGTCTGTTGGAAGAGACTTTGTCAAGACGCTGTGCTAGCCCCAGTTGGACAAGCATTTGTGATGCGGGTGGGTCAGTGAGGAATCCACAGGCAGATACTGGATCCACCAGAAAAAGCATCACCGAAGATAAGTAACTTGTTCTAATAATGGATATATCTACCTGTGGACTCTTCACTGTTGAAAAGAATGAAGTGGCGTCAGCCTGTTGGAAGAGACTTTGTCAAGACGTTGTGCTAGCCCCAGTTGGAGCTATTGTGTTTCTAAGCACTATACTAAGATTTAATCTTTGAAAATGTGTATCTTTACTTGTGTAGGTTGGATTTTTGTTGTTTTTATCTTGTTTTACTCATGAATATTGGCAATTCGAAACTGGTGTGGAGTACTTTTGTGGTGTTTTCACTGTGTGTGTGTTTCTGTGTACAAATACTTTAAACAAACCTGACTCCCTGAGCCAAGCTACCAAGGGGTTGAGCAGGGGGTATTTTAGCTGTGTGACTCCCTTACCCTGGCTAGAGTGAGGGTCCCTACTTGGACAGGGAGCAAATCACTGCCAACTAGAGACCCCATTTCTAACAAAGAGGATCTTCTGAATTGTCAAAACTTTCAAAGCGGTCTATAATCTTTTGGTTGCAATTGCAGCCCCAAATACCTTGCTGTTACCTTACTCCCTTTGAACTTTCCAAAGCAGAATCAGCTTTAGCACCAAACAATTTTGACCTATCAAATTTAAGATCTAACAAGGCCGTCTGCATGTCAGGAGAAAAACCAAACCCCCTTAACCAAGCATGCCACCAGGGAAAAAACTGGGGCCCCCATTGCCCTTGCCTCAGAGTCAGCAGTGTACAGATCTGACTGAACGACCTAAAGCGCAGTAGTTTGTCCATCATTCAAAAGTTCAGCTAAATGGCCTTTGACATCTTACGGCAATTTTGGAACCACCAGTTTAGCAGAGTCCATCAAAGCATGCAGGTAACGACCTAACAAACTGTGCAGTATGGCCTTAAAATATACAAATGCAACTTAACAGAACCCCTTCTTTGCTGACTGTTCCATCCTTTTTTAATCTCTATCAGCATGGGACCTAGGAAATGACCCAGGAATCAACTTTGGGGAATACGAGGCCTCCATAACCAAACTCTCAGGCGTGGGATGTGAAGTTAAAAACAACAGGTCTCCTGGAGCCAGATTGTACCTTCTTGCAATCGGCCTAGACACAGCAGCAGAAGTCAGAGATTTCTGCCAAATCTCCAATAATGGCTTCACCAAAACATCATTAAAAGGTAACAATGGTTCAGAAGTAAAAAGGAGATGAATGCAATACCTCTACTAATACATTTGACTGAAGTTCAGTTGTGAGTTAAGGCAAATCCAACATCTCCGCTGCCTCAATTATAACAGAATGATAGGACAAAACTTCAAGTAGAGGGACAGCCTTTGGTGATAATAGCTCCCATTCAGGGGAAGTACCTAACAAACTAGCTATGTCCAGCCCCTCAAAATCAGGGTCCAATTGAATTATTTCCCCCTCTTCAAGATCGCCTCTATCCAAAGCATAGTGATACTCCTCTAAAGGTTTCTATACATCTCACCTCGATTTCTGATTTGACCTAAAACGCTGGCGACAGAGACCCTGCCAATAGCGTTGGTGATGTCGACAATTCTAATATCGGTGCCGGAGACTTAGAACCATAGGCCAAAGGAACAGACTGTGCTGGAGTTGAATGATGCAAAGTTGCAACCACTTCAGCTGACGCCAGAGAAGGCCTATCCAGCGCCGAGAAACTCTGTTTAAATTGGTTAAGTTGACTGCCTCGACGCTGGATGAGGCCAGGACACCTGAGGCATTGATACAAATGGCAAGAATGGATCTTGCCAGTACGACCCCAGGAATCAACCCAATGAAGACAGCGGACCCACGGATCCCACAGGCGCACCAGATGGAGTCAATGCCCTGGTAAACATACCATACGTAACATTCAGGAAACTCAAGGGATCCATCCCTAGAGATGGACATGCTGGATAACCTTGCTCCTGTGAAGGAGGAATAAGTATTGCAAAAGGTGCAGGCTGTGCTTCTGTCTCCGGATCCGGAGGTGGTGAAGTCTGAGCCGGGCTCAAGGGTGACATCGGAGAGGGCCTCAGAGATTGATGAGAAGACCCCTCACATCTTTATACTCTGCCATTTTGGAGATCCCGACATCAGAGAATCATCCCTTGAAGAGTGGCGCTGAGAGGAATGACACAGATTCTTCTTATGTTTTCTCTTCAATGACTTCGAAGAGTGGGGCATTGGTGACTTCGAACGAGGCAGAGAAAACAACTATTTTTCTTGTTTGACCATAAACAGCTTTGTCTCCTGCTCCTTTAACACCTTTGGTTTACTCTTTTGACAAGGCGATCATGTCTCAACATCGTGATCTGAACTCAAGCACCAAAGGCAACCGTAGTGTGGGTCAGTAATGGACATCTGACCCTCGCATTCCCTGTACAACTTAAAGCCATACTTCTTTGGAGGAGACATATTTTTTTCCACAACAAAGTAGCTACTTTGGAGAATAAACTGTGGAAGAAAGTTCTACAATGCAACTTGAGAGCTACCAGAAAACCGTTACGCGTCAAAGGCACGCAAAAAAGGGAACTGGCGTCAGCACGCCGGCTAGGGCTTCTTATGGCACAGATGACAGACGGAGTTGTGTGAAGAGATGGGGCATTATGACATCCTCATCAACGTGAGAGCTATGAAGAAAAGTTTCAGTGGAAGGCTGGCGCATTGGTATATTCAAAAGGTAAAGCAGCCACAGGTAGATGTATCCATCAGAAAAGAAGACATTTAATTTGGAAACAGCCGATCCTTATCTAAAGGAAGATTTTTACACTAGACCAGATTCTAGAAGGGCACCCCCTGACTATCAAGGAAGAGCCAAACAAAGATTAATCACTTTCTCTGAAACTTCCTCTTTAGCTGTCAAGTCCGACCATGGTGAAGGTTCTTCCAACCAGAACTTTAATGGTAAAAACAGTTCTACAAAAAAAAAATTAAAATTAATGAAGATGTCCATCGTCAACCTATCCTCCTAAGGTTTCACCACTGAGGAAATAGCTATGCTTGAAATGGCTTTGTCCTTTGTCCCCTTAGGACACAAAGATTTTGTATGTCTAAAAATTGAGGCTCTTGAATTCTTTGGAGGATCAGATTGAAAACAAATGTTCATGAACCACAAATATCATCAAGCAGATGAACCATTAGAACTATGCAAAAGATTAACCTTCTGTCCACCTCAAAAACATTTATGAACAATCTGTATTTTTTGCCATCAGCCAACTAGAAAGCAAAATAGAATTTTGCAAAAATAACATAACAAAAAAACAAAAACAAAAAACAACAGAAAGTCCTCCATGATTTGCAAAATGACAAAACAATAGAAATCAAACAGGCTGATAAAGGCGGAGAAGTGGTAATTTGGCAAAAGATAATTACATCAAAGAAGTCCAACAGCAGATTTTGGATCAGGAATTCTACAGAAAAACTCCAACAGATACAACCAAAACTATTCAAGGAGAAATCCTTAGAATTCTCCAAGAGGCTTTTGATAACGGCTATTTCGGTCCAAAGGAATTCTGCTTTCTCAAAAAACGGATTCCTCAAATTCTAGTAATGTACTTTCTACCGAAAATATATAAAGACAACAAAAACGCCAGAGTGACTTATTGTCTTGGGGTGTGACTTGGTACTTAAACTTATCTCACAATAGTTTGACACCTTCTTAAAATATATAATAAATGAAGTACCATCATATCTGTGGCACACAATGGATTTCATCAATAAAATAGAAGAGTTTACATTTGATACAAATACACAGTGGCTCGTCACATTCAACGTAGTCTCCCCTTACACACAAATTCCACAAGATGACAGCCTGCAGGCCATAGAAATTTATCTAGAGGCAAGACCAAGACAGAGGTAGCACACGATTTATGCTAGAACTGGGTCATCTAGCACTAAAGAGGAACTATTTCAAATTCAAGGATGATTTCTTCTTCCAGATCAAAGGGATTGCAATGGGACTTTCCTTCGCTCTAGAGATGGCGATATTGTACATGGCCCGATTCGAAGACAGATTTGTGTACAATAACAACCATTTCTAAAATAATGTGACAAAGTGGCTCAGATTCATAGATGACATCTTGTGCATCTGGATTGGGAACAAAGAGGCTTTGGATTAAGTCCACTTATGGATGAACAATGGATTACCCAATATTAAGTTCCGCATGAGCAAGAAAAACAAAGTCATAACATTTTTGGATGTAGATGGAAAGGCCATAAATGGCCAGTTAATAACAATGCATCGGAAACCAACAGATAAAAACAACGCCTTTCATTACACAAGTTTTCAACCGCAGTCTCAAAGAAAATCGACCTTATGGGCAATTTCTTAAGAGTCTGTGCAATTGTATATTGAAAAATGACTATTTTCATCATGCTGCCACTCTCTCCGACAAACTAAAGAAAACGGATACCCTTAAAAACTCAATAAAAAATTCACTTGAGCCTGTTTTTTACCCTGGAGAATGTCGCCTGTAAAACAGAGATAGAACTACATCTGATCAACTGGTTTGTGCTTCCACGTATTGTCCCCAAACAAACCACTTAAAAAAAGATCATATTTCAAAATTGGCATTTAATATCCAAATTTGACAGCACATTCAAGTGCCTGCTGTTTGCACTTTAGAAGAATGCTGGTACAGGCAAACATCTAGTTCGAGCATATGTTCCTCCGATGCCAGCCTAAAGGATTTGAGGCCACATTGGATGTTATTGCCCCTTGATTGAAAATACAAATGTGGTACATGTATTGCATGCAACCAAAACATTAGAATGGTCATAATTCCAAGTGGAGAACATAAAATGGAGACACACTGCAATCAAACTGTCAGACAAAGAATATAGTTTAGGCAATAATTTGTTCTTGTCAGAATCTCTACACCAGCAAAACCAATCAGGAGAAAAGACAACAGATCATTCAGCATAAATCACTAAGTCGCTGCAAAGTTGTCTCAGTGCTGTTGGTGAATCATTTCGAGGATTTGGAAAATACGGAAAAAGACTTCAAGTGGATGGTCCTGATGGTTGTCCAGCCTAACCCTAGAGGTAAAGACTTCGAGGACCCTTGCCCAAAAAGAAGCGTATCTAACCTTGAGCTTCAACACAAACATAAGGGGGCTAAATAAAATGTCTGAAATACAAAAGGATATAATTCCAATGGATAGATCATACTTACCAGACAAATTCACCAAGGTATTAATATACTTAGCTCTATAAAGTAAACATCATCCGTGAAAACCACTTAATTTCTTTTCAGTTGTACCCAGTCTTGATGCTGAGACCCCAAAATGACATGGTTGGAAACGTGTTGGCCTCTACACATTAGCGACTTGTTGGACTTTTCCACTACATATAGACAACTCTTTTTGTAAAATTAGGCGCCTTGTCTTGGTACAACTTCTATACATACTTGACCCTCGGAGTTTGGACAATTGGGATACAATAGAGAAATTCTTCTGTTTAAGACTGTGGTCTGGTACATTTCATATATGTCATGCGATGTTAAAAACTTGTTTTTGTTTGTATTAGGAATGATTTTGATTTCAGAATGAAGTGTAGGCTAAACAAGCTTATAAAACCTTTGGCTATGTCATCCAATGTTTATGATTTGATCTGCAAACGAGTTCAAACAAAGATTACAAATGTATTATGTTTATGATACATGGTTAAGATAATTCAATTCTTTGATCATTAAGCATTGACTTTTTGAGTTGGTTCAATAATTACAGACAAGGTATATGCTTATTGTATGTTTAAAGTGATCCAAGCTTGCTGTTAAAACAGGCCCAACTCCTTAGTACAGACAAAATCTGACATAGCAGGTCAAAGCTGTTGTGATTAAACAATCCTTACAGAGTTCTCAAGTGGCTGGCCTATCCCCAATGTTACCACAAGTTCTCATTTTGTGTTTATATTGTCCACTCTTGGCCACACTTATTTGGAGAGAGCAGGGTAGTTTTAACAAGGTCACTTAATCTACTCCTAGGTATATAAAAAATATTTTTTTAAAATACAATAAAAAAAAATGGGAGGGAAAACAAACCAATTTTTAAAAACATATGCTTAAAAGAGCAAGGTCTGCACTAGAAGGACAGGGTGCTGAACCCTACAGAGCAGTCCTAATCAGACCATGTGATCATTTTAAGAACTACTTTCAACCAAGTAGACTCCTTCAGTCCGTACAAGCGAAGCAAGTGGGCCTGGGAAGTTCAGTGTGATACCGATTCCAAACACCTAATCCCACTCAGGGATGCTAGAGAGCAGAGGTTCCCTAGATGTTCGAGATGCAATAGCACTGCGGTGGAACAGAACAAAGAGGCCCATCACAAGCACATAAAACACTAACTGCCCAGCCCTTTTTGGCCGACACCAACACTCATATGAAGAAACATATTAGGCCTCACCTGACTACTCCATCCTCAGCAGCACTCCAGAAGGTGTTGGGCCACATTGGTGCTGTGACAATGCGTTTAACTCTGTTCGTGTGATCACCAAACATGTGGATGGTTTCCTTGGCTGTTAGGTCATGTACGTGTACCTTGCAGTCCGCAGCCCCTGTGATCAGAATGCGATCACCTGTCTGTGGCAGGAACTGGAGGAGTCAGAAAATAGACAAGCTCATGGTCATAAGGTATAAATACTGGGTCCTGCACATATTTGACATGAGTCAGCATGCTGCGAGGATTGCAGGCCAAAAGGGATTTCACATCTACCAGAAGCCATCAAAGACCAATTATAACAGAAAGCACAAAAGAAGCACTAGTACTTAAGCAACTAGACATTGGTGCAATGAAGGGCAGAGCGAGCAAGACAAAGAAAGGGACAGGCTGGCACAGAAGCAGAGACAGATTGTAAAATGTCTGCTGTGTGAGATGTAGGCAGTCAAAGAAGTCTTGGTAAGTGTCTTCATTGCTGAGGAGCAATATGGCTGCATAAGTTAAATGACTAACAGATTTCGGAATTTACACAGTACCGAACATCTCACCAAGGTTTTTTCTGTTTAGGCCCAGGCAGTAAAATACACGTGTATTGGAACACATGTTAAGCGATACAGTTCTGCTCTTTTAAATATGGAAGGACACAATAAAACTGTTGAACTTAACATCTTAAATCAAATGGATTATCACTTTTTTTTTTTTAATACAGTGGGTGACATTAATTTAGGTTTCAATTAGTCTTTAATGTTTTTCGAAATGTGTAACAGAATGTTGGCATACCCACCTATTAACTCCTCCCACCTAAAAAACCCACCTCACAAACCCTCATTGGTCACTTCTAAAACTATCATTCCTGTCTCACTGTCGCACTTCTTACGGTTTCATGTCCTCAAAGTCCTTGTCGAAACAGGATAGGCAGATATCCCTGTCAAGAAGACCCAACACTATTCTTTAGAGAATGTCAGACAAGCCAGTTCCTTATGTAGCCAGACGAGACCCTAACCTTCGGACTCACATTTCAAATGATGGGATCTGGTTTCAAACTGTTCGTCCATATACTCCCTTTCCTCCATACACATCTTATATCCTTCTCTTGGTGAACATGGCAAGATTAGGTGTCTAAGAACTAAATAATGAAGAATGAAAGCAGGAGTAAATCTAATGGCCACAGTTCTGCTTGGCTTCACTTCCCGAGATTCTTATAACTACCAATCAGTGTGTAATACATATATCAGTATAGGCAAATCAAACTGTAGTGGGGCAGAACTAGTAATAGTAAAGTTGTACTGTGAGCAATTTATTCTTACCTACAAGGCTCTTACTTTAACAGTAGCCAAAGATTTATTTTTCAACTTGGATTTGGAAAAGTAAGCCTCTGCTCTAGAATCGCTGCCTGAAGCATACTCAAAAATGCAATTAGCACCAACAACCACCTTGCAGAGGACATCCACGGGAGGGGTTCTATAAACAGCCACAGTACTGTTTTGGCCTAACACTAATGGGGACTTTTTGATATTAACTGCAACCCCACAGGCCAACGGATGTTCTGAAAGTCTCATTTTCAGCCAATCTTGATTGCTCTTCCAGGATTAGCAAAGTAAGTAGGACAAAATACTTTCAGCTTGATGGCATATAACACTTTTAGAAGAAACAAACCACTAGGACCAAGCGATGCTTTGCAGACTACCATGAAGGGCCTTCTCAGCTAACAGAGTTTGAAAATTATGGATTATTTTAGTTGAACTAAAGACACAGATTTCCAAGTCACTAGCTTAATGTTACTAGTTAGCATTGTTGACCGCTACTAAAATAATACACAAAACCAAAACAGGTGATGGCCTGAAAAACACAACAGCAGCAATCAAATGTCTTGGAAAAGCTTTGCTGGCTTACATAAAAGACTCTAGTGAAATGTTTCTACAGGTTCCAATGGAAACATAAGAGTTAAGGAAGCCAGTTTATGGGTCAGAAGGTGCTAGAAAACAAAGAATGAGCAACTTAAGAGAATTCATTTCTCACCAAATTTGTAAAATGTGATCGATTAATGTTAGTGATGCTTGTGCTTGACTTAAGTTGAGCATGTCAATCCTACTTAAGAAAGTCTCCGTATCGTAGAATGAAAGAGCAAAGGTGTGTGTGCGGTTGATGTGTTGTTCTATCATAGTAAATGACAGCATAACTGTGCCCGTCACTCTCCAGGTGACCATGGTTAGGGTCTCTTTTACCCCCAAAACAAAAGACAGAGTGTGCACGTATGGATCTCTGTCACAGTACACATATCTGTGCCGTCCACTCTGTGTGTTTCTGTATCCCCGACTTCTTGCGATAAGAACTTCTGACAGTCATAACAAGTTGGTCCTTATGGCTCACATGCATCTTTATTTGAAGTTAGGTCTATAGGTTCCCACAAATATACTAGATTTCCCCAGGTTCTACTGGGTAGTGTGTGTGATATTCCTTAACAGTAGGTGAGCCTGAATAATCCTTATTCAGATCCAGTAGCTGCTGGCCTTGGAATCTTCACCCCTTTGTGCTGAAAAAAAGCAGGAAGTATTAGCACTAAAATAGCAGCAAAAGTTTAATGATTGTGCTTCAAAGGCAACCCATGTGCAACTTTACCTCCAGTATTCCCTGCAAGTAGGCACCGAGTAAACCAGGAGTAATCCCAATCTGGTTTCTTACCAAACCCTGAGGATACTGCACCCCTGCAATGATCTCAGGAGGGCTTGAGTACTTGCCAAAGGAACCTTAGTGGTTCTACCACTTCAACCCATCTCACCAGTGTCAAATCACAGCCAGGCTCTCAGCGGCTACTGCATTGATAGCCAATATATAAAGAAGATTTCTCCAGCCAGTTTGGTCTTGCTCATCACTTCCAACAGCTCCTATGTTTCCTCTTCCTATGTTTCTAGTTCCCTATTCATCTCTCAGCCTCTTCTCCTACACTGGTGTTTCTTGCTTCTTCTAGCGCCTCCTGACTCAGTTCCAACTGCTGCTGCATCTGTCCTCATGTCTCTGCTCTCCTGTTACCCTCTACACTTCTCATCTCCCAGGCTTTCATCTTGAACGTTAACACAGTGGGCCATCAGGTGGTTAACACAGCCGCCATCTAAAACAGTCTCCATCACCTCTCCAATTTTAGGGTAAGGTGTACAGTGGAAAAGCCAGCTGGTTGAATTTTAACCTGCCTCATGAGTCCTATAAATGGTCTCAGACCCACAAATGTGGTTAACTGTATTCATCGTCTTCAAGACTATAGCAACTGTACCCAGTCACACCCTCCCAGGCCCAATGCCATGCCTCCAGCATGGGGGATGGTGGGAGTGTGTTTATTACAGTTTAAATGTTCATGTCTTCATATTCCAGTGAGCATGCCCTTGCAAGGCGGTCTTAATCCGAATACTAATTTCCGTGACCCAGTCCATCATGGTCTCCGTGCCGCTGTGTGGTCTGTGTCAGGGAGTAAGTTAGGGCTCTGTATCTACAAGTCTACACATCAGTCTAGCAGCTCCCTGTTCTAGTACTTGTGCCCTTATCATCTTGACCCACTGTTAGTGCACTGACTGCCCTAGTTTCAGCATATTCCTTGTCAGTGTGTTCTCAATACCAGTGTCCATGTACTCCCTCTCTCAATGTACTAAAATCCTGTTCCAGTACACGTCTCCCAGTACCAGTTTTCAAATACTTCTTTTTCCCTATATTTGTCCTGCTGTACATTGTGCCTTTGAATGTATCCTTTTTGAAGTGTCTTTCTCTCTCCATTACCATGAGGTCAGCGTTTCTTGTAAATTTAGTAAGGTGTTGATTACCTGCCAGTGTTTATGTCAACCTTTTCCAGCATATGTGTTTCCAAATGGAAGTGTAGTCCATATTCTAATGTGCAAGACTCTTTGCCCAGGTGTACATGTTTCACTGTTCCAGTACATATGCACTTCTGCGCCAATATAATAGTCTCCACATGGCAAAAGATATGCGTGACCAAGCAGCACTGTCAGCGCATTCGCTGTTCCAGTGCAAGAGTCATTCTGTCTCACTATGCCTTTCTGCCTGATCACATGTATGCATCTTCTGGTCCCACTGTCAGAGCTTCATGTCCCAGTGATGTAATTTACTCAATAACGATCCATTGCGGGGTTCCACTAGCGTTCAACACTTACCTTAATTAAAGTTCAAACTTGTTCAGCTTCAGTTTGATGTGGATGTGTAGGAATAGAGTGCTAGGAAGGATAAGTTACTTACCTGTAAATCCTAGTTCTCTTCCAGGGGTATCCTCATCAAAGTCATAAACATTGAATATTCCCGCCCTTGTGCGGGGACCCCGGAGCATATATAAAATATACACATATTATACATGTGTAACAAACAGTCATGCAGGCTATCATGTTAAAAACAGGCTAAAATGCTTTATTTCTATGAAGTTTTTTTTTATTTTTTTTTATATTAAATACTACAATAGAGCATAAACATGTACCCAAGCTCCTAAAACTAGGCTTAGGGAAGTAAGCAGTAGTAAACTCTAGAGAAAAAATAGAAAAAAACTGCATTGAAAAACAATGAAGCATTCTTAGCCAATAGCCTGCATGCAGGTTAACACAGGAGAACCATAAAAACTTTGGCACCGTGCCTTTAAGACCCTGAGCACCTCCAGTATCCCACCATGCCTCAGGGGTGAAGGAAAGGTGACAGTTGGTTCACAGTTAGGTCAGTTCTTTTTACAGTGACAATTTGTATAACTGATTCAAAACACAGTCTGTCCTGCACTTCTAGGAGACGTGCGTCCGGGGAGGAGGGTGGGTTGTTTATGACTTTGATGAGGATACCCCTGGAAGAGAACTAGGATTTACAGGTAAGTAACTTATCCTTCTCTTCCAGGGGATCCTCATCAATAGTCATAAACATTGAATAGATTAGCAAGCCCATCCCTAAACCCAGCGGAATGTCCGATAGAAGTGCAGGAATAGATATGTCTTACGCAAATAGATTTCTTAGAGAGGCCTGCCCCACTTGGGCATCCGCTCTTGCATCTGAGTCTAAACAATAATGTCTTGTAAACGTATGGACAGACTTCCATGTAGCAGCCTTACAAATCTCAGATATCGGAACATTGTTAAGGAGAGCAGCAGTAGCCGCTTTACCCCTTGTGGAATGCGCTCTAGGTCGCGCTAGTAATTGTTTATTAGCTAGCTGGTAAGTATTAAGAATACAAGAAACTATCCATCTTGATATTGTTCGCTTAGATGCTGCCTCTCCTGTCCTTAAATGACCATAGTTTACAAACAAGCGGTTAGAGTGTCTAATCGATTTTGTCTTATCCAGATAAAATTTCAGCACTCTTTTCAAGTCTAATGAGTGCAATGCTTTCTCTGCAGGAGTCTCCGGATTGGGAAAGAACGTCGGTAAAGATATGGTCTGATTAATATGGAATTCTGACACCACCTTCGGAAGGAAAGATGGGTGAGTTCGTAGAACCACTCTATTGTCATGAAAAACCGTGTACGGTTCTTTTGAAGACAAGGCCTGGATTTCACTGACCCTCCTCGCTGAAGTAATGGCCACTAGAAAAGCAGTCTTCCACGTAAGGTGTTGTAAAGAGGCCTTATGTATAGGCTCGAAAGGAGGACCCATAAGTTTTGCCAGGACTATGTTCAGTTCCCATGGAGGAGAAGGCCTCCGAATTGGCGGAAAAACTTTCTTCAAACCTTCTAAGAAATCCTTGACTACAGGTTTTGTAAAGAAGGATTCCTGAGAAGGTGACTTGCGATAGGCTGTAATAGCAGACAAATGTACCTTAATGGATGATACCTGCAGACCGGACTTCGCTAGATTAAGCAAATAGGACAGTATGACATCCTCCTGCGCCCGTATGGGATTATGACCTTGCTGACAACACCATATATAGAATCTCTTCCACTTAAAAGCGTAAGAACGTCGCGTGGAAGGCCGTTTGGACTCTTTCAAGATGTTCATGCACTCCTGCGAGAGCCCTAGGTGCCCATACTGCAGGAATTCAGGAGCCATGCTGTTAAGCTCAGAGAGGGTAGGTTGGGATGTAGAATCCTGCCCTCCATTCTGCTCAGAAGATCCGGTCTGCACGGCAGCCTCCTGTGAGGTTTTTCCGACAGGTTGAGGAGATCCGTGTACCAGAATTGTCGGGGCCATTGTGGCGCTATAAGAATCATTCTGGTCCTGGATCTGTAAAGTTTGCTGATCACTGCCGGAATGAGGGGAATCGGCGGAAAAGCGTAAAGAAATATCCCTGACCAGTCGATCAACAGGGCATTCCCTCGAGATCCCGGACGGTAGAACCTGGATGCGAAGTCTGGGCATTTCTTGTTTACTTCGTCTGCGAAGAGATCCAGTTGAGGCCGACCCCACTGCGCGAAGATGTATTCTGCGACTTCGCCGTGTAGGACCCAATCGTGAACGTCCTCCAGGTGTCTGCTTAGAAAGTCTGCTTCCACGTTCTGCTGACCTGGCAGGTGAACTGCTGTAATTGACATTCCTCTGGCCAGGAGCCAATGCCATATCGCTTGGGACTCTCGCGATAGGGGTAGGGACCTCGTTCCCCCTTGTTTGTTCAAGTAATACATCGTGGTTGTATTGTCAGTCTGTATCAAGAGAGTTTTCCCCTGAATTAGCGGTATGAAAGACTTGAGAGCCAGATGGACCGCTCTGAGTTCTAGCAGATTGATGTGGTACTGCTTTTCCTTGTCTGACCACAGACCTTGCGCTTGAAAAGGACCCAGATGAGCCCCCCATCCCTGAAGAGATGCATCCATTACTAGGGTGTCGGCTGGAAGTACCTGGTGAAACGGAGCACCCACTGACAGGTGAGGTCTGTGCATCCACCATTTCAATGACTGAAGTGCTACCGCCGGTAGCCGCACCGTGTCCTCCCAGCGACCTGTTCTTTGGCTCCAGTTGGTCTCCAATGCCTCTTGGAGGGGTCTCATGTGGAGTCTGGCATTTGGGACAATAAAAATGCACGATGCCATGGAGCCCAGCAGTGATGTCACCTGACGTGCCGTAGGTGCGCTGGCTCTCAACAGGTCCTGGCACTTCCTTTCTATTGAGGATAGTCGTTCCTCCGAAGGATACACTTTTTGGAGTTCTGTGTTTATGATAGGTCCTAGGTAGTGAAGATTCTGCGTTGGAATCAAGGATGACTTCTGGTAATTGACCTGAAGACCTAGAGCTTCGCAAACTCCTAGTACAATGTCCCGATGGCTTCTCGCCTGCTCCGGAGAAGAAGCCTTTAGTAGCCAGTCGTCTAGGTATGGATATATGTATATCCTTTGTCTTCGGAGATGTGCCGCCACCACTGCCATACATTTCGAGAAAACTCTTGGGGCAGATTTCAGGCCAAAGGGTAGAACTCTGAACTGGTAATGCTGTAACGCTACTCGGAAGCGCAGGAATTTTCGATGTTTGGGAGCTATTGGGATGTGAAAGTACGCATCCTGCAGGTCGATGGAGCACATCCAGTCTCCCTGATGCAGTTGAGGGAAGATCTGGTGAAGCGCTAGCATTCTGAACTTCTGCTTCCTTATGTATTTGTTCAGCAGCCGTAGGTCCAGAATTGGCCTGAAAACGCCCTCTCGACCCTTCTTTGCCACTAGAAAGTAACGGGAGTAGACCCCCTGTCCTCTGTGTGCAGGTGGAACCTTTTCTATGGCATTCTTTTTTAGGAGGGCGAGAGCTTCCTTGCGTAGCAAGCTGAGATGAGATGGATTGTCTTTGGTTGGTGGCAAGCGTGGTGGAGGCTGCTTGAAAAGAAGAGAATAGCCATGTTCGACAATATTGAGCACCCATTTGTCTCTTGTGATAGAGTGCCACTCGTGAAGATAAGCCGTAATACTTCCCCCCACCGGAGTGGTGTACAGTGTCGAGGGAAGCGAGACTTCATTGCTTGGTGGGTGCTTTCGGAGTGGACTGTTGAGGTCTACTTGACCCTCGCTCCCTTGTGTTTCTCCGTTGAAACAGAGGCCGTCCCTGTCGTTGCTGTGACCTTTGCGACCAATGAGGGGTTTGAACCCTCTGCTGGAAAGGGCGCCTGTCATACGGCCTGTACCTCCGCCTGAAATCTTTCTTTCTTTCGAGGCCCACCGCCTTCATGGTATCCACCTCGGTCTTCATGCGGGCCATCTCTTCGTCTGCATGGGCACCGAATAGAGCGTTCCCGGCAAATGGGAGATTCAGGATGCGTTGTTGTGCTTCCTGTTTCAAGCCAGTGAGCCTCAGCCAGGAAGATCTCCTCGCACAGATACCATGTGCGTACCCATGAGCTGCCAAATCCGCCCCATCTGCTGCCGCGCTGATAACCTGGTTGGATACCAGGCATCCTTCTTGTAGTATCTCCTGGAAATCTTGTCTGTCTTCTCTGGGCAATTTTTCTGTAAATCTACTGAGGGAGTCCCACAGAGAACGATCATACCTGCCCAGGAGCGCAGACGCACTGGAGACCTTCATTGCTGAAGCCGCCGTCCCGCATATCTTTCTCCCTAGAGAGTCTAGATGCCTGCTCTCTTTATCCGGGGGCACCGTGGATGAAGATGCCACCGAGTGGGACTTTCGGGCGGCAGCTATGATAACCGAGTCCGGTGGCGGATCCTTTCTAAGGAATAAAGGGTCTTGTTCTAGAGCCTTGTATTTTTTGAGAATCCTAGCCGGGGCAGACTTAAGCGAGGCTGGGGCCAGAAAAGTGTCCATGGTTGGCTGCAACAAGCCAGGCACTAGAGGCGGCAACTTTTTCGACGCTGATCTCTGTTGTAGAGTCTCAAAGATGACCGATGAGGAGGTAGATGGTTCTGGAACCTCTATGTTGAGTTTCTGCGCTCCTCTTAGCAACACCTCGTTGAATGTGGTAATGTCATCCACTGGTGAGACTCTAGCAGGTGGTGAATCTGTTAGGGTGGGTGAGTAACGCCCGACAGATGAACCTGATGAAGACCAAGAGGGTGATCTTCTTCTTGACTGCGACCTGGATCTTCGTTGAGAGCGAGACCTGCTGCGAGACGCTGTAGCAGAGCGTCTAGGCCTCGCGGTCGGTTGGCGAGGAGCTGAACGAGCCCGTTCTGCCCTGGCTGTCGGCGATGGCGTTCTTGGCAGGGAGGCAGTAGGTGAATACATTCGCGAATATTGCGAATCTGGGGAGGCCGCTGGTCTGTTGAGGCTCTCCAGCCATCTCGGAGACAGATTGATGGGCGAGACATGCCCAGATGATGCCGCTCTTGACCGAGAAGAGTCGCTCGGTATGGAGACCACTGGAGATGGCGCCTTGTCTGGCGTGGGGCGATGTTCTGCTACCTGTGGGACAGGTAAAACCTGAGTCGACGTCGATGGCTGTTTCGACGTCGGAGGGCGCCCAGCCGGTTGCTCATGCCTCGACGTTGAGTGCCTCGATGTTGAACGGCGATCCTTGGACCTCGACCTGCTCGCCGTCGTGTGCCTCGACGTGGAGCGATGGGAGGTCGACGGCGGATGTCTCTCGTGCCGTCGCGGTGATTTCGACGTCGTGTGTCCTGACGTCGGGGGGCGCACAGCCTTTGGCGGCGACCGGGCACGCCGGCGATGGCTCGACGTCGATCGGCGGGCTGCCGTCGACGGAGACCTGCCCCTGCTCTGATGTTCCCTCGACGCCGTTCCCTTCGACGTCGGGTGTGTCGCCGTCGACGGCGATCTATGCCGGTGAGACGGTGGTAGCGACGACGTCGACGGTGAACAAACAGGTACTTTCCTACCTGTCGAGGTCGACCGGGCCATTCTCTCCTGAGAATGGCCTTCTGGCGGTCTGGGAAGTGAGGAGGACGATGTTCTTTGCCTCTCCTGAAGCCCATGTAGCCGGATCTTCTCTCTGTCTTTCAGAGTCCTCCTAGAAATGTTCTTGCAGTACTTACAAGTGTCAGGGCAGTGACTCTGAGGCAGGCACACTATGCACAGAGAGTGGGGATCTGACTGGGCCTTCTTCTTCCCACAAGCAGGGCATTTGACAAAAAGTGAAGGCATTTTTCTGTCAGAAAAAACCTGCCTAGCTCAGACAAAGGTGTTATTTGTCGAGTGAAAAGTGAAAAAACGCTTTTTTAAAGAATTTTTCTGAGAAAAACTCAGAAAAACTGAGAGCTCAATGCTCCAGGATCCTCTCAGAAGAAGCCGGAAAAAAGAACTGACCTAACTGTGAACCAACTGTCACCTTTCCTTCACCCCTGAGGCATGGTGGGATACTAGAGGTGCTCAGGGTCTTAAAGGCACGTGCCAAAGTTTTTATGGTTCTCCTGTGTTAACCTGCATGCAGCCTATTGGCTAAGAATGCTTCATTGTTTTTCAATGCAGTTTTTTTCTATTTTTTCTCTAGAGTTTACTACTGCTTACTTCCCTAAGCCTAGTTTTAGGAGCTTGGGTACATATTTATGCTCTATTGTAGTATTTAATATAAAAAGAAATTTAAAAAAAACTTCATAGAAATAAAGCATATTAGCCTGTTTTTAACATGATAGCCTGCATGACTGTTTGTTACACATGTATAATATGTGCATATTTTATATATGCTCCGGGGTCCCCGCACAAGGGCGGGAATATTCAATGTTTATGACTATTGATGAGGATCCCCTGGAAGAGAAGAGGTCTAGCAAATGTAGCAAGCTCTCTTTTATTGATAATCTGGAAGGGATATTAATAATGGGACTATACCTTAAAACCCATATCCTAAAGGGGCTTACATTGCAGGCAATGCTTGGAGTGACTGTGGAGCAAGGTGGAAAGGGTAAGAGGGGAAAAAAGGAAGAAAAGGAGCAGAAAACATGGCTGATAGGAATTCTTAACTTTTTTTTAAATAATGCAACATGACTGTTTGCAATTAATTAGCAGGAGAGTACAACAGCTGTTTTACATTTCTATCAAACAGATGTGTTTAGCTTACAAAGTTGCAGTACACAACTAATGTTCACCCAGAATAGACCATTTTGATCAATTTTACACAAATAACAAGGAAACGCCACCACCCTTAACAGGCAGAGGTCTACCAGAAGTACACTTTGTCTTCATTCAATATTACACTGCACCAGTGGTGTTTGGATACAAAACAAAATGTCAAGAGAGCCCAGACACAGACTTTTGTGAGCACATAGTCTGCACATTAACTTAACACATTCCTGTGCCTGGTTTTCTCCCAAAGTATTGTATTGTTTTACTAAATATCCATCTTTTCAGCTGAGCAGAATTAACATATTAAACTTCACTACAACTTAGCATTCCTTGTTGTGGGTTAGCCCAACATGCAAGTCAAATCTACTACCTCTGTGATATTCATCTTTCACCTTTACATGATATAACGTTCTGCAGGGAGCAAAATTCTAGTTTCACAAGGATCAATGAACAAGCTCGCTATAAAGAGGGAAATTATGTTAGGCTCCCTCTTCTACCTCAAGGTCCCTTTCGGCTCCAAGGGATCAGACTCACCAGATGTTCCTTTGAAGACCTAAGCAGTTTAGCATTTTAGGCACTGTGCTATGTGTTGATTGTTTCAGTTCCTATTAAAATTCTTTGCAAAGGAAAAAAAAGACTAGATGCCTACAACCAATCCAAACCTTTTTCTCTGGGGCAAAGTGCAGGATTATTAGGTGGACACAAGAGCCTTGCATCACTTCAAAAAGAGGATTGATTCTGTGCAACTGGTCTTCAAAACCCATGCTTCCACATTCATATTAAGCAATCTAACCAAGACTCCTTGCCCTCTCTTGTGATGAGCCTTCCATATCCTTACCAGTTTAAAATTTTGAGCTTAAATTCTGGGCTAAGAGAAATCACCAACGCAAACATCACTGTAGCAGCACATTACATGTAAGTTCCCTGATGTGCATTCTTTACCTTTCAATAGTCAGCGGAGCAGCTTACTCATGCCATCAACTTATGTCAACAGATTATCCAGCTCCCATCAGTAATGTATGCCATGTGTTGGTGGAGGAAGGAGATCACAAGTGAAGGGGAGTTGTTATGTGTTGCACCTGGCCCTTTTTGCAGGGTCATCCTCAGTCTTTTCGCCTCCTTCCTCCTAATTTTTCTGACCAGTTTCTGTTGGCTTTAGGACTCTGGGCACTTTACCACTGCTAAAACGGTGCTAAAGTGCATATGCTCTGTGTAAATTGTACTGCTGATTGTTTTATTCATGATTGGCATATTTGATTTACTGGTAAGTCCCTAGTAAAGTGCACTAGAGGTGCCCAGGGGCTGTAAATCAAATGCTGCTAGTGGGCATGCAGCACTAGTTGTGCCACCCACATTGCAGTGTGTCTGTGTGCAGTTTTAAACTGCCAATTCGATTTGTCAAGTGTACCCACTTGTCAGGCCTAAACCTTCCCTTTTGCTACATGTCAGGCACCCCTAAGGTAGGCCCTAGGTAGCCCCAGGGGCAGGGTGCAGTGTATGTATGTGTAAGGTAGGACATATACACATATGCTTAATATGTCCTAATGCTGAAATACTGCCAAATTCTGTTTTCACTGTGCAAGGCCTATCTCTCTCATAGGTCAACATGGGGGCTGCATTTAAATATCCTTAAAGCGCAGATTCCCTTTCAGAGAAGATAAAAATATGGAGTTTAGGATCTCTGAACTCAAAATTTAAAAATACATCTTTTAGTGAAGTTGTTTTTTAAATTGTCTGTTTGAAAATGCCACTTTTAGAAAGTAGGCATTTTCTTGCTTAAACCATTCTGTGACTCTCCCTGTTTGTGGATTGTCTGTCTGGGTCAGTTTGACAGTTGGGCTGTTTTGCACCTCTCTAGACAGTGACACGAAGGGGCAGAGGTGTAGCCTGCATATCCTGATGAGCCATCTGAGCTAGAGGGGAGTGAGGAGTGGTCGTTCACACCTGAAAGGACTGTGTCTGCCCTCATACAATGCAGTCTCCAACCCTCTGGTGTGCGTCTGGGGCCTGGCCTGGAAAAGGAAGGATCTTGCAAACACTTGAGACTTTGCTCTGAAGTTTGCCAACTTCAAAGGCAGAACAAGGTATAAGAAGAAGACCCAAAACCCCAGACTTTTAGAATCAAGAGGAATCTCTGCCAAGGAGAAGAGCTGAAGAGCTGGAGGAGGAGTACCGTCCCTTTGCTGTGTTGCTTTCCTGGACTGGCCTGCAGTTGCTGCTTCTGCCTGTAAAGAGTGTAAAGGGTGAACATAGATGTGTGTCCTGCTTGAGAAAGTTCTCCAAGGGCTTGCAGTAGAGCTTGCCTCCTGTTGGAAGTCTCAGGGACACCAAAGACTTCAGTTTCCTCGACCTGCAGCTCTGGGAACTGTGTGTTTTGTGTTGCTCAAGAGGAGAAAAATACCACAAAGCCGCTGGCCTGCAACATGACCTGCCAATGCCCAGAGTCGCATTGCCCTGCTTCACACCGTGACCCTGGTCTCACTAACGCAGTCATCGGATGACTTCACAAGCCGCTGCTCGCACCGCAGCCTGTGGGCCCCACACTCCGGCATTAGCCTGCTCACACCGCAGCCTGGGCATCCCCAACGACGACGCTCCAGCTGACACCGGCGCCGATGCCTGCACTGTGGACACCGCTCATGAGGTACACAAAGCACCATCCACTCCCACACCGCAGCCCCGGTCCACCAACCCCAGCATCATCCACTCCAGTGTCCTTACCAGGCATCCTGCCTGCACTGTGGCCTGTGGACACCGCTCGTGAGGGTCACGAAGCACCATCCCATCCTGCACCGCTGGTTTGGGCCTACTGACGACAGCACTTCAACGACAACGCTGCCTGCACCATGACCTGGTGACACCGCACGTCGCACCTCCCGGCTTCACACCGCAGCCCTGGTCTCGCCGAAGCCGATGGATGCTGTCACCAAGCCGCTGCCTGCACCGTGAACTGTGGGCACTGCACATTGCATTGTCCCACTTCGCAACACAGCCCCGACGCCATCCACGCCAGCGTCCTGACTTCATCAGCCCGGAGTTCGATCCACACGTGGGTGACTTCAAGGGCCTGACAACCCACGCACCGACTCTGGAACCGACACCGCAACACCAGTGACGTCGTTCTCAGGAGCTCACTGCTAGGATCACAATGCCCTGCAAATCCAAGGTACTGTTTGCAGGTCTTCCCAACACTGTAGCTTGCCTGCGACACCGCAGCCGGCCTGAACTGTTGGTTTTGTTGATCACGACTCCGTGAAAGCATCAGGTGGAGCTATCGACTTCAAGGAACTATTTTTGAGTCAATCTTGCAGAATTCATGTGTCCATTACTGTATGGTGGATTTTTATTGTATTTGGTCTTGTCTTATATAGATACATATTGGCTATTTTCTAAAACTGGTGTGGTGTCCTTTTGTAGTGTTTTCATTTGTTACTGTGTGTTATGTGCAAATGCTTCTGAGATAAGCCTGACTGCTCGTGCCAAGCTACCAAGGGGGGGAGCAGGGGTTATCTGAGTGGGTATCTCCCTTATCCTGACTAGAGTGAGGGTCCCTACGTGGACGGCGTTCAAATCGACTGCCAACTAGAGACCCCATTTCTAACAGTATGCATTCCGGAATACCTTAATTTTGAGGGAGTTTATTTTTACACTCCCTGGAGGAACAATCTGGCTTTGGCCTTTAGCAGCAAATTGCTTGACAAGGACAGAAGACCTAAGCCATTTCAGTGACAAATAAGGATGGTAGTGTAGAAGTGGCTCTAGCTGATGTTTCAATAGAGTTGACTAAAAGCAAGTTGTCAGTCACATCCACTTCCTTGCAAGATTTACAAAAATCATTCAGAGCTTTCTACCATGTGCATTCCAGGTAATGAGAGAAGACTTGAGGAACACTTTGTTTTCTAGAGGGAAAGTCCAACACTACTCTGGCTGCAGCATCCGCAAGGTAATAATCTCCGCAGCACCTCAAGAGAGTGAATCATATCCTTCACTGCAGGTAAAGGTAAAATCCCATGGTTACTTTCATCCAAAGCTATTTAATGCCATGTAGCTAAGCTGTCAATATGGCTCAGTGAGTTAAACAGTCACCACTGACGAATGTAGTGATCTGAAGATCACAAGTTTGAATGGTCACCTGGCTCTTTAATTATTTCAAAGGCATTCAATGGAGCGACAAATTGTACATCAGCAACACCTGTTATTTACAGCACTTGAAACCAGTAGCTGTGATCAGAAGCACTATATAAAAAACAAATTATATGGAGCCAACAGTTTGGCAAGCATTACATTTGTGTCATGACTTCCATACCTTTGCTTTCATAAGATGTAATTGCATTTAAATGTGTTCCCTTTTTAGCATCAATGCCATCCCTTGGAGTCCACGTATCACTGCAAACACAAAGTAGGGCTATTGGGGAGTGAGAGGATATGCAAACATTTACATTCAAATGAGATGCATGCCTTTTGTTCAGAGGAGCTACGTTTAGAGAGACTGGTTCCACCATTTGCAAAAGATCTTCTTAAAAGGAACCGAAGACGAATACTCCCATCTTTTTAGTAGGGTAGATGCCAGAAAAATGTCTCAGTCAGTATGTAACGACTGACAAGAGATAGTCGGAGGTAAGTGTGAAAAAATGACCCTTTTTGTGTGGTCACCCTCATTATTTGCTGTTTAGACTTCGCACACTGGGGCACGGCTGTCCAATGTATGTGGTCTGAACTCCTAAAACATCTTGAAATTGGGTAATCCCGACTGGCATATTTAACTTGCTTATAAGGTCATACCATATGGCATAGAACATTAAATGTCACCTGTGGCACCTATAGTGCCAACCACTAGTGTGACACAGGGAAACATGGCATAAGGCCTACCATTGCAACCTGACAGCTATAGTTGTAACGTTACCAGTCAAAACAACCCTCTTGACAGGGAAAAACCTTATTAAATGTTACTTATTAAAAAATAATGGGACCATATGTAGGTCTTGTAGCAGCCAAAGTAAGGGGCCCAGGATTTAAAAGTGGAACACGTAGGAATTTAATGATACCATGTTCCTATAGCTACAAACCCCCAAAAGCTATTCTCTTGGTGGAAAGCTCTGGTTGATTAATGAGAAAACTAGAGTACAGATTAAAATGTTAATTCTGCTATCATGGGTTTGGGACCAGCTAGAAAACTTGTTCAAACTACATTTTTTAATATTTATTTCAAGCCCAACTCAATAGTGAATTTGGGTGGAATGAATATGTAGGTAAAGTATCTTTTGGGAGTTACCTTTACCTTGCCTCAAGCTCCTGGAGACTAGTTTGCATCAGCTCTCCAGCAGCTGTTCAGCCAGTACTTGACCATAATGACGTGTGAAAAGTTATCCCAGAGCAGAGACAATGGCCTGGGTGTGGGCATTTTTCTTCATATTACAGGAAGCTCGGTTCGTGTGGACCCAGTAAGGTCCAGCTCTTTCACAAGTAAAGTAGAATGACACCCACAGAAGGCAAATCTTTGTTTCACCAGCCAGGCTTGCTCGAAACCCAGTGGGAGCGTGGTTATTCACCAGAAACAGGAACCATGAAGGACAACATACTACTTTCCTACGGCACAGCTCTGGGCAGGCACATAGGATTTGCACACAGGAGAAAGGGTTTCTGCATCTTGTATTTTAGAGGTAAGGTGCACTGCAACAATTTTTTTGCAATAGGGCAAACAAACTGCTGGACAAGTAAGTAGAATTGCCTGTGCGGACTTTCACTACATTTGTGAGGGAGGAGCCAGTTACCACCACCCGCTCTAGTGCGTACCATAAATGTGCTACACCAAGGCACCCTTTTCAGGATATTGACCTGAAGAAAGACAGAGGAAGGATTGCATCTGCTGTTCTAGGCTTGTGAGGAGACCTGACCTGAGCAGGCTGGTCCTGTTCTCACTTGTACTCAGGACAAAGAAGTAGAGTGTAAGAGCCTTCTCCCTGAAGTGCCCACCTGGAAAGCTGCACCTGCACTGGACCCTCCTGGTGGCCTCTGCGGAGTGAATCCTGGCCCGAGGTGATGTTCCTGAGATCCAGGCACCCTTGGCTGTGTCTAACTGGACATTTCCTTCAATCACTGAAAAACCATGGGACTTAAAAAAAAAACATTATGACTTCCAACTTGCAGAGGACCAGCGCCAACCACTCAAGCTGATCCAGCCAAGAAGCAACATCGCTGGGCTATAGAAACAGGTTTCTATCGCTTGAAGCTTCTCTGCAGGACCAAGTCCATTTCAGAAGCCCCTCAGCAAAAAGGGTTCTGGCCTTGTGAAACTCCCCATTGGATGGAGCCTACAGCCTTGCACTGCTGGAGGATTTCAACCTCCAACAGACCAAAGGTAAAATGTTTGATCAGGACACATCTGCTTGGTGTATCCAATGCGCGCTCCATCGCAGTTGGCCTGAAATTGAATATAGGTCCCGATTATCTACGAACAGTGACTACTGATTAGCGCTTTACTTGTTCTTGGTGCTTAATGCCTTAAATCGTTTTTAAAAAAAATCATATCTATGGTTCCCTTTACTGGATTTTTCTTGTTTTTATGTCATTTTCTTCATGATATGTTGCTCTATTTTTTTTAATTGGGTTTGTTTTTTTTACTACGTTTGACTTTAAGTGTTTCAGTACTTGTAAATGCTCTAAACATTTACTCTAAGTTATACCTGCCTGCTTTCTGCCATATGTACCAGGGGATGAGCTAAGGTTTAAATTACTGACACCACTGCCTCATCCAAATTGATTTTGGTGGACTACCATCCACCCCATTTAATAATTCACCTCATCATAGTACGTATCTCGGTAAAACTGTTTGAGGCTTACTCTTGCAAAGACCACAGGAAGTTCTGGGTCACCATATATACAAAACCAGCATTTGCAATGCAACGGGTCTCACGTTTGCTCATGTTAGAGCTGATCGCGTTGTAAACTCCTAACCCGACTTTTAAGTAGGTAACCCAAAAAAGTGAAATTAAATGTGTAAATTGACTTCTGCCAAGCGAAATCGCGTGGAAAATAGAGAAAAAAGTAGTCCACAATCAGACAGAAAACAGCGAGCCTCGCATGTTTTCTGTACTTGGTCACTACGCTCGAGGAGGGCTAGCCACCGGAAATGGCATGACGTGTGCGTGCCTTGAACTAATGAAAAAGCAAGCAGATTTTACTAGGCAAGCCCATGAACCAATGAAGGACACTGACGTGACGTCGACAGGGCTCCGAGCCCTTTTCTAGTAACTAAAGTGTCTCGCTGCGATACGCATGCGCAAGCGCATGCAACGCAGGCTCGACCCTAAAAAGAAGCTACCCTATGGAAGGGGTAATAACCTAGCCATATTAATTGATAGCTCACAATAATGCCCTTTACAAGGGAAGTCTGTCACCAACCCCAGGTCTGCATCTAGCAAACAATGGACATCTTGTAAGCGCCATTCACCAGCACATCCAATAAAATCCTCGCTCTTTCCAGCCTGGCTAAAAAAATGCTGTACAAAGAAAAGCTCTTCTGATCGAGTACATAGAAACCATTTATGTCAAAACACCATTAATCGGCTATGGGCCTTATTACGACTTTGACAGAACAGTTTCCTCCATCACCAAAGTTAAGGATATCACGCCCGCCATATTACGATCTCCTTTGAATATAATGGGTTCATAATACAGTGGACGGGATACCCGCCACATTTTTGATGGAGGAAACCCCTGCGTCAAGGTCGTAATAAGGCCTTATATTTCTACTGTTCTTGTGTGTCACTGGGAGGAGGTCAAGCTAGGTACAAATAAGAATGCCTTCTCAAAGATTTACACTAATGGAGGACTCACGCAGGAGTGAGTACTTATCCTTATTGCCAAACTGATCAGATGATTGGTAACTCTTAAAAAACAGAAGTCCTAATTGTGGGCAGTGAGCTCCATCAACCTGTCTCCAGGTACTTGGTCAGGAATCCAGCTGACAGAACAACCAGCTATAGATATCTAGGTATTTGGTTTGATTAACGAGGCAGTTATCAACATCTTTGATCTCTGAAATCAAAAGCAAATTCAGTGTGATTTGACCTTTGCAAGGGTAATCAAGAATCCTTCACTTATGCCACGTCTTGCAGTTGCAAAGGTCAAGCCAATTTATCTCATTAGCCTATAGTGCAGAGGCCTTCCCAGGGCAGGTCATGCTATATGATATATATAGATCTCTACTTAAGCTTTCACACTGCTTTTGTCAGTCTCAGATTAGAATGGAGTAAGGCCTACTCAAGGATATGTGTTGGAATCTGCTTTAGATAGCAAAGACCGGTTTTGAAATACATATGCAAAGAGATCAATAAAGACAACAGTTATAAGGGAAGCTCCTGAAGTCAATATCTAAACTCCGCCTTGGTGTCTCTAGAAGTTGAGGAGCCTTAGAAAACTTCCATTATCGTTTATAACCATGAAATCCATGATGAAGCCACAAAACAAATCTCTTTCAAGATAAAGCAGCTTTCAGGAAAATAAGACACACTTGGATTAATTCATACAAACAGGCATGCCCACAAACGTATCTCACAAATTCATATTTAACTTATCCCATACAAAACTTAACACAGTTGAGATGTGGGATCCTTCCAAGCATAGACCTTTTGCCAAAACGGTTCCACCACATGCATTAGAAACTGGACGCAGACGAAAAATTAGAAACTTTTGTTTACATATAATATATCTGCCAGGCTCTTATCACAGAGCACAGGAAATGGCTGTGATGTCTCTTTAACCAATTAAATATTTGCAGAGGTCACCAAGCAACCAAATTCTGCTTATAGGGTGAACTTCCATAAGACGTGTCTAGATTCATAAAATGTATAAACACTGCAGCAGCACTACAACACAACATACTTCCTCTCTCCCGTGATTACTAATTTTTTAATCTTCTATACCAAAAGGTCCAGGGGGTCTATAGCTACATTCTATTTTACACTATTTAACGTTGTAAACTAAATCTAGAGAGCTTACGAACACAGTTGGGAAATAACTACATGTAGTACAAGTTAACAGTTAACCTTTTGTCTTGCCTTTGTCATTAATAAAAGTTTGTTTTCTGTTTGTTTGTTTGACACATGCTTTATTCGATCAGTCAATCATCAAAGCGAAAATACAATAATAATAAATAAGGTATAAAGCAGTAATAATAAAAATATATTATAAAACATAAATAGAAATTGTGGAACATAGGTTACTGAGAATACTATAATTAAAAGAATTCTCAGGACACATAATACACATAATACGATTTCAACCCCTTTCCTATAATCCTTGTAAGAGTAAGAGAATAAAGAATAAAAGTAAGGCTCTAATTAAGACACAGTCTTTGCAATGGAATTTCGTATTCGCCATGCTACTAATAAATATTTACTGACAGCAAGTATTAAAACCGTGGAATGATGACTTTTTAAAATCCGCAAAGCAGAGGCACAATCTCTTATCCCCATATCGCGGCAGATATGACAGATCCACTTAGACCTGGGAAGAGAATAAGCAGGGCAAAAAAACATGAAATGCTCAATCGTTTCTGGTTTTGCGTCACAGGCTGGGCATGTACTTGTATCTGTTTTTGTACCCCATCTGCACATCAATGTCTTCAATGGCAGCGACCCGAAACGGAATCTGGCATATAAGCTTTTGCCAAGAATGTCAGGTATATTGTCTAGATAGGGTTCAAATTGTGGATACCATTTAAAATCTGTAAAATGATTTGTTAAAGTGCCATGAGTTCTATGAGTAATATGATCGTTATATACATGGGACCAATATATGCGTTTTAGCGCAATAGAATGAGCCTTTTCTAATTTATGGGGTTCCTCCCAAAAGTGGCTTAGGCAGAGTTTGTTGAACCAACTGGATACATGTTTGACCCAGGGAATAGAAGTTGAATTGGGGCACATAAGCAGGTCGTGGAGTGAGGACTTATAAACGTCTAGTTCGGGGTTGGTCCATAGTCGTATCCAATATAATAATGGTCTTAGGATGATCAGATTGGCTATGCGTCTCAGGCCTAAGTCTAAGAACAGAGGTAGCAGTGGAGTACTAGGAGGACAAGCACACAGAGACCTCGCAAAACTATTCTCACTAATAGTGAGCCTCTTACAGTCAGAAAAACCCCAAACCTCTGCTCCGTATGCGGCAGCGCCCTGTGCTCTGGCGATGTAGATCTTAATTGCCGGGGAGACGGTTTTTGCTGTCGTGCCCCTGTAAAAGCGCAGGATTGAAGCCGCACCATGCTGCAAACGACCCTCACTTTTATTAATCTGTTCTCCCCAATTTAAATTGTCAGCAATCCTTACACCCAGGTAATCGATGGAGGGTACTTTATCCAGGAGGTTCCCTTCTAGGTGGATAGTGCATTTCTTCCGCACTCCTGAGCGGAACGCCATTAGCTTGGTCTTTTTATGGTTTAGCTCTAGGCCGTAGTCACAACAGAAGGAGTTAAATCTGTTGATAAGAGTTTGAAGGCCCATGGGGGATTTAGAAATAAGGAGAGAGTCATCGGCAAAGAGAAGGATTGGAACTTTTTGAGCGCATAGGGTGGGGGCATCATTCTGGCACGTCATTAAAACCTGTACAACCTCGTTAATAAAAATAGAAAATTGTTTTCTGTATTATTAGGTATGGGGAGGCTACTGTATCAAATACAATCAATGATGACCTACTTATGTGAATTATGAGGGCACATAAATCTATGAATCCTCTTCCTATATTAAGAATTTTCTTTGCTTTGATATTAGCAGTGTTTATACATTGATTTTATATGAATTGACTTACACATGGATTACTCCAGAATGGTTTTAATTACCTGTGAAGTAAATGCCATGAATACCATTAAAATGTGTAGTAGCAAAGCCTCTTTTGTGTAGCACTATGTGTATCATGACTAACTTCCTTGGAGATAAAGCCCCAGAAGGCTCATCACCACAGTCACATACCTAATTCCAAGACAACACAGGTGCCCTTAAAAAGTCACTTCCTCATCTGACTCACCCTGAAAACAAGGTGATGCTTGATACAGTTATGGAGCCTCAAAGTCCAGTAAGTAGAGAGGCTGTATAGTAAGGGCTTCAAGACGCAGGAGAATGAATCAGTGAGTAATGATTTCCATTTTTACAGGTTTTTTTTATATTCCACCAAATGCACCTGAAATAGGTTGGGAGCTTAGCGGCATGTTTTAGACAGACGTTTGAGGAAACTGATACAAAATGGGCCACTGTTCCACCCCACAGCCCTTTGCTGTATGACTTTGAAGAAATGGAGCTAGTCTGAAAGATTAGCGAAAAGCATGAATCGCAGTAATTCATACGCACTGAACACCAACGGAACTGGTCAACGTAGGATATGTGACAAATATGTCCTGATCAATAAATACACGGAGGCTGGTAAAGGAGGACGTTAAGAGTAAACTTTATGTTTCTTCAATACTGCACCTGTTTACAAACAGGGAAGCCAAAGTAAACAAATCTGAGCAGGGGACATGGGAGTCAGCCATAACCAAATGACGGCTTACCATTTAAGACATGTAGTATGTCTCCTCTGAAGCTGAAGAAGGAAGAGTGTGTTAATCAGACCTCTCTGTGAGACAGCAGCCTTAGCTTTAGCACCCTGGAATGAATCTTGGGCAAGAGGACAAAAAAATGACCTCTTACAGGAGCATTCCAGCTGAGAGAGAGTAGTAGGAACTTTCTAATTGACAAACAGTAGTTGGAGAAACTTCAACAACTTTCTTGGGTCAAGGACTTACGGTGGAACACAACTGTACCCTCATGTGTACAACACTATTGCATTTCGTGCAAAGCAATGCACAAAAAAGTAGGCTTTTTTCCTAAGACAAATTAGGCCTTTGCACCAGAGTCATACATACGATTCCGCTGTAGGTAATTGTGGTTTGTGATGGAGGAGTTTATTCTATCATCTCTGGTGACTACATTTTATTAAGACATAGGATGGCAGATTAAACAGGCTGACTTAAGTAGAGGCTTGCAAATACAAAGTTAGCGCCATGAATGTTTTCCATGTTGAAAGATGGAACATCTTTGGGATGCATACCTAAAGTTGCCAATCCAGGGATACGGGCACTTTCCATGTGTTCTTCTCAAAGTAAATTAAAAAATAATGCACATCTGCGTATATATTCAGCCACATAAATCTGCAAAACACGAATCAGCAATCAAGGATGAAATAATTTATACTTCATGAAATGTCAGTCCAGGAATGACATTGTGAACTCCAGAACGAAGGCCAACAACAGGCATCCCGCAGCAAGGAAGAGAAAAAAAGATCAACGAAGTTAGGTATAAAGAGCAAGTGGCTATCAGAGGCTGCTACGCATTTCAACCAGGCCAGATTGTTTTCAGCACTGTGAACAGACACTCTGTAACTCCAAAGAAACAGCATAAGAGACATTGAAAAGCATGGGCACTGAACACAACGTCTTCTCTCCAAAGCAGGTACTCAAGGAACCACCTAAGACTCCTATAGTTCCAGTATGCAGGCTGACACTTCAGACTGTGTGCTGGAGAACTCCAACTGTCTGATTTATATCCACACACATTGTATGTACACCACTTTCTACACCAGCAGGTGGACACACTCAAAGAAGATGTTGATACTTCTGCTGCTCTGAATACAAAAATTATTTTTGGGCTCACGCTCATAAGTCAAATACGTTTAAAAAAAGAAAAAAAAAAAAAAAAAAAAAAAAATGAATTTTGCCACTCTGGTTAGGGCTTCTTTTTATCTGCGTTTCATTCTAGTTTCTCAGCGCCACTTTTTCCAGAAATTTCCTTTCAAGCTTTATCACGTAGCTGCTTTTGAAATATATATAAATTATTTCTTTATTATTTGTGAAAACTAAAATAGACAAATTCACAAAACCTCAAAGCCCACGATGTGCCTTAAGTCAGTCGCATGTTTAAATAGCACAAGGTACAGACCACTGTGAAAGAATACCAACTGATTTAAAGGATGGCAACAATAGTATTTGTACTAAGGTGGCATAATACTTGGTATTTGCATTGTTTATTTTGCGTACGTGTGGGTGAATATCAATATTCAATGCATAAGTGATTTGTATTTGCTTTTACTTCAATATAAAGAAAAAATAATATATTTTGTATAGCGTGGATAGTTTATTTTTTTTTTTTTAGGCCTTAACTATGTAGACTTGCAGTTACTGTCCAATGTTATATGCATGCTGGCTTTGGCCGAATGCATAATAATAATAATAATCATCATCATCATCATCCTCAGTTATGGTAATAGAACATCAATAACTTTATGATAAAGGTTTGTTTTGAAGTATTTCCAAATCAACCAACAATTGTAAAATTCTCCAACATCGCCATTTCCTACAAGGTCTAGAGCGTAGTGATGTTCGTACAGAATAAGTATCGGCATCTGTAATATTCACACTGGATATTCTACATGAAGTTATAAAACGCCAACTGTTTCACCTACCCCCGGGCTCCATTATTCTTCAGGCGAAGATCTAGACTATAATATCACTATCAGTTTACATGGAAACTAAAGTCAAAAACACTTTCTCCAACAGCTATAAACAACAGTTTTTTCAAAAGACCGGAACTTTCGAGAATCTGGCTCAAAAAGAACAGGAAAAAAAATACTTCCTTATAAACACATTCCCAAACTCGCAGAACAAAACCTATTTCAACTGAGCCTACTATTCCTCCCTATGACAGGCTTTGTGTTTTTTCACCCCATCCATGGCAAAGCCTCAGGGCACCTCTCCAGGATTTTCTACATGAAGCACTCCTTAGGGAATGCACAACAATATGAACAACTCGCACCTATTTTGAGAGTTCTCCATCGGCTTCTGCTGGAAGCTAACATAAATCTCAAAATGGCCTGCTTCACACACATGATTTAGCTCAGTCTTCCTAACAACCTTTGAAACAATCTCCAGACAAAGGAATGGCAAAAAATAAACACTAGCGGTTAATCCAATCCCCCATCAGAAATTTGTAAGGTTAAACAACAACAAAAAAAAGTTAAAAAAACAACCACCACGCCTTCTTGCAACATGTTCTCAAAATCTGAAATCTCCAAAGAAGAACTATGACTCAACCCTAATTTGCAAGGATTCACGAAAGGTCTCAAACCCTACTTTTACAAACTGCACTTGAAGACCAAATAACAATGTATTATTTGCCTCTTTCTCGGTTCTTAGGTTTACTCCCTAACTCCATGTGACATACATTTTTGTAACAATGTATATTAAAAAAAGGCATTGGCAAAGAGTCAGGAGACCATGTAAGAACTGAGGCACGAAGGCCTTGGCAGACAATGTTACAACCAATGTAAGGACTAAGTTCACTGCACCAACTGAAAGGACTCTAAAAGAACAGAAAAAGAGGCAGGCATTAAGCCGACCCACTGCACCCTGAAAACACCTGCACCTTTCACACAGTATGTGACTGAGTACACGGATGTTCTTATTTCCCTATGTAGTTCCGTCATGTGTCAGAGTGATTAAGAATGTCCTCACTAAACAGTCCTTCTAAGAGGCTGCAATATTTGCAATAACAGAAGTCACAGCTTCATACACGGTGACAGACCACAATGTAGGCATATACAGCCATTAAATATTTTCTACACTAGATCGGCCAGATTGAAGAATCACACGGAGATTTTGGAAATGGTAATTTAGCTTTAATAATACTTTCCACAACATTTATGCCATTCTATGCTAATTTGGTCACGGGATAGTGGGGAAAGAAGCAGTGAAGATTACAGCACATAAAATGTACACCACCTATACATAGGATAGAGAAGAGTTGCTGGAACAATCTCTACCTCTACTGAATATAAACAACTACAGCCAGAGATTGTACATTTAAGAAAAGGTAAATGGTGGTGTTATCTAGATATTACAAAAGTAGAAGAAGCATAGAGAGCAGAAGTGTCCAGAAATGTCTTGTCAATCACTGAGATTAACCAGGTAGCTTAAATATTTAGAAGTTTGTTATACATTGTTTGAAACGAAATCAAAAACATAAGATGAGACTTGATAACCAAGATGAAGCACAAATATGAGGGGAAAATGCATGACGGAGGCTGTAAACTTTTTTTTATTAGGATCCTGAGCACTATGCGGGGGTCATAATATAAATCCCTGAATGAAGCCAACATGACAATAAGCACTTTGAAGAGCATGGCCCCACAGTCATGTGAAAAGTGATCTATGTAACTTCTTGCCATACCACAAAGAGCAGTTTAAGTAGTTCAGGTTATGAGCAATTTGTGGCTGCACTCTGCAGCCATCCCTAGGTTGCTGTCATCCTCAACCAAACTGATAAGAAGCCTGCAGATGTAATCATGTTCAAACACATATCCTCCACACAGAGATCTTAGTTGCAACACAGAGGCTGGCAGAAGATTCCCTAGGATCCCTAGCAATGTGGTAATGTGATGCTAGAGGAAACCAAAACTTGTGTGAAGATAAAGAGACAAGGAACATTTCAGGCAATCTCTAGTTTCTAGCCAGCATTCCCCTTTTTTTGAAAAACAACACACTGCAAGACCTGCATACTCAGCCTTATTAAGGGAGAGTACATTGTAATGTCATCCCTGGTGAGCAGTTAAACATTGTCCTCACTGCAAACTTCTGCAATGCACTGCAGTACAGCTCATCAAAAGGTTTAATACATGTGTTGTAAGGCCCATAAGTCGGAGATGGGTGGGCATTAGGATACTTTAAGACAGGCCAATGAAGGCGACCTTGAGGGACATTACATTGCCCTAAAACTCAAAGCTGCTGCTCACCTGGGCAGTAAAGATATGGACAATGAGCCCATCAATGCCGCTCACCTGGACGGAGAAGATGTTGGCTGTATGGCCAGTGTGCATGGAAAGCAGCTTCTTATGGAGTAAAGGATCCCAGACGATAATGTGCTGATCATCAGAACCAGAGGCCAGTAAGCTGAAAGGAGACAAACACAGAGTGTGAAAGAGCTCAAAACAACACGCAACAGTATCAGCATAAGCAAGTAAATCTGAGTTGAGACTAAATGCAGAGAAGAACAGAGAGCACCGTTTAGGGAAGCAAAAAGAGATGCAACATGCCAGTGACAGGGCAAAGACAGAAATAAAAAGAGTGTGGTTAAGGGAGACTTACTCTCCTTTTTGGTTCCACTGCAGACAGTTAACACATCCCGAGTGACCCTTATCGGAAAGAAAAAAAGAAAAAGCCAAGCGTTAAGAAGTCTCTACACTTCACCATTACCATCTCTCTACCATACTCTTTTTACAGCAGATTCCAAAAGAAATCATGTACCCATTCACAGTGAAAGTAGAGTTTCTAGCACTGCACAATCTTTTCAGTTGCTTTCGTACAAAACTATGAAATCATTCAGCACAAGAGTGGCATCCTTGTAGGCAGTCAGGCATCCTTGTTGGCAGTTACTGCAGATAGCAAACCTACATCATAGTTATGCAGTGTGTCAAAGAATGATAAACATATGTTCAGAGAAAGAGACCACAAACTTCCTTTACTCAAGTATGACAGCTGAACTTTCTGAATAAGGCATGATCAATATCCATAGTGGCATTTACATCTTCCGTACTGTACATATACATCACCGATGCCATCCTGTGGATCTCCTCGAACCTCTGTACCAGTGAATCACTTGCATCACCTTCAGGGACTGCTCTTAGTCGGATCAACAATTAAATTATACTCAAACAACCTCAAAGCTGCTGCTCTTGTGCATTATTGATATCAGACATATGGAACCATATCTGGACTGATAGCACCTTCAGCAACCCTCACACGTTTGAAGCTGCGTATTACTAACAGCCCCCTTCAGATCCATCTTCACATTTATTGTCCCATGATCACCAGTTCTAAAAAACAAATCCCTGCACAGCTTATATGCTTGTGTTTCGGTAATATCACCACGGAGAACAGGAGACCTCACACTGCAAGATTGCAACAAAGTGATTGCCTGAAATAGGGCGGGATCTCTGTATTTCCATATTTGTAACTGATAATGATACTCATATTTTGTAATTCGGATGTCCCATACACTCAAGAGAAGATTAAGCCTGCATTCAATTATGTCACCATATTTTATGATACACAAAAACTGTGCATCACTTATGGGGCACTGGGTGAGAGTAAGTAGCACAAACCCCCTAGGATCCCACAACTAAGCTTCCATTCAATATGATCCCCACATGCTTTTAGTTTATGGCACAGATAAAATGTAAAAAATAAAAATTAAAAAAATTACAGAGTACTGAAATAGTGATTTGTAATTAAAAGCACAAAACCACACAACAGACGCATTGGAGAACAAAGATTATGCTATGTATCTCACCTGCAGCTCCGCCTCCAGGCCCAGGCGTTGGATGAAAGGGTCCGTGACATGGTAGTGGCGCTCAAAGCGCACTGCTCCCGTCTCCTGCTCGACAAATGTGCAGAGAATAATAGTATGAGCGAGCAAGTAGCATCATAAGCCTTCTTTCTCCCCTATGTTAGACTTGTAGAGATAACCATTTATAAGCACACAAGCAGCGACGTATCAAACCCATTTGACTTCTCATAGCCCATAACAGAACAACCAGTTTTGTTAAGCAGTTCACTTTGGTTGTGCACATTTTATTTTATTGGTTTTACCAAGATCCAGCAAAATAACAAAAACAAAACCAGTTTCAGGTACATAGTTTATCATGTACAACGTTTCCAAAGAAATGCAATCAATCTAGCTGACAACAAAATTTTATTATCAGACCTAAATATAGCTAAGCGTGGTTGTCTTGAAAAAATTTGCCCCAGATTGGGGAAAACTTCTTAAGACCACCCACTCTCTTTGCGTACCTCATTTCCTGATTTCTTACCAACATCATTTTATTCAGCCATTCTACAGAAGTGGGAATTTGAGCTAAGCGCCAGTTTTTCAGTAAAAGAGATCTAGCGATTGCAGTGGCAATAAAAACTAGTTTTGCCCTCCTAGGTGAGAACCTTGCAGCGGGATCATAACCCAAGACCAAAAGCCAAACACTGGGAGTTATGGAAATCTGGATGATAATTGTTCACAACTTACATACCCTGTCCCAGTAGTCTTGGGTAAGCCGGCATGTGACAATAACATGCGTCCAGTTTGCCATGCCTTCTGGTGGACAGCGAAAAGAGACAGGCATCTGGGCAACTGGATATAATCCGGGACAAGGCTTGCGGGGTGTGATACAACCAATGCCAGTTCGTGCCTCTAAGTACTCTGAAATTTAATTGATTAACTTTGTGCCAGCACTCCCTTGTCAATTCCAAACCCTCTTGCTGATCCCATTTTCTCTTCGTTTTTACCCATAGGTAAAAAAAATTCCCCCTCCGTGAGTAACCTTCTCCACGCCTCTGCTCACCTTGCCCCATAGGGGTATGCCAGTTCTTTAACTAGTATCTGTGTATCATAGGTTAGATCAGAGTCCAGGTCACTGAGACTGTGGAGCATGATACTGTATGATCCCATCAACAAGAAATCATTTTGGACCGCAGTCCAAATGTTTGAGAGCGTTTCCCAGCTGTCATCGACAGAAAAGTCACCAATTTTCCTGAATCCTGCATATTCCCATTTCCTCGCTATCTCCGAGTCAAGCTGGGAACCAGACCGCAACATCAGCTGTGTAAGAGGGGTGAGAAGATTAAAGTATGGAATTGAATATCTTCTATAAAGATCAGACTTCTTTCTGAAAACCCAGTTAAGAATCTTAAATCAAACTTTTTTTTTAGATTTCACCAATAGTGCAGGATCCTTATATCATGCTCCCTGCAAATGAATTCACGAAAATCCTGAGTGAATAGGCAGTCTGTAGGCAGTACGGCTTTTGGTCAAGTAACACTAAAAAAAAAAAAAAAAAAAAAGCTAAGTAATAATCTTTCAAGTTCGATAATGCCAACCCACTCTTTTCTCTATCAACTTATAGCGTACTTAATGCAATACACACCTTTTGGTTTTGTCAAATAAATGAGCCAAACATTGAATCTAATTTCTTAAATACAGATGTTAATACACAAGGGATAGCAGAAAACAAAAAATTAAATAGTGGGAATATAGACATTTTGAACAGTGCGATTCTACCAAGAATAGAGAGGGGAAATGATCCCAAACGTGAAAGCAACGCCTGGGTTTAAGAGCAACGGAGCGTATTTGAGATCATACAGATCTCTTATAATCGGATGAAAAATGTATGCCAATGTATCTCTTAGGGCTAGTATTCAAGCAGAGCGATAATTAAGGAAGTAATCTATTGGGAGTAGTGCCACAGAGAATAATATCGGTTTTACTCATGTTAACCTTATAGCCGCCAATTTGCTCGAATTCGGGGGAAGGGGCTTAAAAATCTCCTCCTGGGAGCCCCGCTCCACATCCAGAAACATGATAATATCATCTGCATAGAGTTTAATCTTCCCCATTGACTTCAAGAGGGGATAAATCTGGTTGTTCTGTCTAATTGTAATAGCTAATGGTTCAATAAAGAGAGCAAAGAGAATAGGTGAGAGGGGGGCACCCTTGAAGGGTCCCACGACAAGCTTGGAGCTGACCAACGCTCCCAGAATTAATTATAATATTGGCTTCAGAGTTTTGATACAACCTTTGAATTAATGCAGAAACCTGGGGGGGAGGGCACCCTGAATCTAGATAATATTTCAAACAGTGTAACCCAAATTACTAGATCAAAAGCTTTTCCTGCATCAAATAAAAGAATGATGGCGGGGATTTTATTAGAAGCAAAATTGTCCAAAGCCCCAGCTAGAAAATGTGTGTTAGTTGCGATGTCAGCCAGCAATAAACCCATTTTGATTGGGATGTACCAAATTAGTGACAACCCTACTAAAATGATTAGCCAGGAGTTTCATAATGATTTTATAATCTGTATTCAGAAGTGAAATTGGGCAATATGCATTAGGGTCTTCTTTATCCTTATTCTTTTTTGGAAAGCTGACAGCATTCCCCATATGCCAAGAATTAGGGATCCGTCCGCCCTTTAACAAACCATTAGTTAGAGACAAAAAATCGTCTACAAATACATTAGAGATTTTGTCAAATTTGGCCGGGAAACCATCGGGCCGCAAGCTTTCCCATTGGAGAGGTTTTTGACTACCTTGAGAAGTTCTGACTTCGTAATGGCTGCGAAAGAGCATCACAGTCTTCTTTTGACAGAGTGGGGATATCTAACTTCCCCAGAAAAACCCTAATAGTCTTAAAATCAATATCCTGGGTTTGGCTATAGATGCGCCTGCACTAGACTCAGTATATCTTTCCCCCGTGATAGTGCATCTCAGTGCATGTATCATGTTACTAGCAAATTGGTCTGAATTTGCCAGGCCAGGAATCTGCCTGTGAAGTTGCTTTCCTCATATACTATGGGATTGGAATCCTATATCGACCTTCTTCACAAAACCTTCAGACAATGCCTGCTTAGCGAGCTCGAAGCATTTTCTATTATTAACCGTAGAGATCGCAGATAAATATCTAAACTCCTCTGAACTGCTTCTTCCAGAACCTGACTTTGTTGTTTCTCACAGAGTTTATCTGCCACCCCCTTAGCGATTACAACACCCCTAAAAAAAGGCCTTGAACGTTTCCCAAACCATCAATGGAGTTGGGGAACCCCGATTACTTTTGAAAAATTCCCTAATTTCAACTCTAGAGGCCTGCACCCACCCCTCCTCTTGGAGAAGTTGCTGATTAAAAACCCACCTCCTAAGTTGAAGCATGCAACGTTGAGGTGAAAACTTTTTTTCCAAAATAAGGGTAGCATGGTCCGAGAGACCTTAATGCAATTTAGATTGGCTCTTAAAGTGCATTGTTTTGGATACCAAAAAGAAATCAATCTGGGAGGTGCTTTTAAACTGGCTAGAGACACATGTATACTCTCTCTTATTTGGGGCATTTACTCTCCAAGGGTCACATAGCAACAAAACTCTGACGTAATCTTTAAAGATTTTGGCAACCTTAAGTTTATGTTGTTTTTTACCCTTTACTGAAGTATCCATACATGGATCCGGAAGAAAGTTAAAATCCCCGCCAATGATAATTTTGCCTGGGAGCTGTAAAAGGGATTGAAAAAGTTCCACATACGGACCGGGATCATCTTTCAAAGGGGCATAAAAGCTCACAAAGGGAAATCTTTCCTTAAAAAGCTGACAGTGAGCCCAGCACCACCATCCATCTGGATCACTAAGAAAATCAAGAACCAGAGCCCCCAGATCTCTGGCTCGGAAAACCGCAGCACCTCTGTGAGTGGCTGGGGCTGCGGCAGCCACCTTAAAATCTACAATTTTTTTTTAACAAAATAAAGCCCCTGTTTTTTTTTTAGCTGGAATATGGGTTTCTGGTAATAGAATTACAGAGAGGTTTAATGCATCTATCCGTTCTTCGATTGCACCCTTCTTCCTCCTATTATTTTACCAATGGACAGTCCAAGAAAAGATTCTTAATAAAGGGTTTGACCCTACCATTGGATTTTTTTTTTATAAATTGTGTGAGAAATAGACGGACTAGTCCTGCCAGAGAGCTTTGGCATTGGCCTGCATTAGGTACTATCATCTGCATTATAAACTTTGCCACTCCTGATTGTACATAACTAAATTCTTGTGTGGTATATATAGAAGGATCTTGTTCCCCTTACTTCTCCCACCACTCTGCCCACTAAGCCACCTCCCCACCCCCCCACCGCTTTGGAGGCCGACACCTGGGGCCCTCCCATCTGGGAAATCCGGGCCCACCCCCTCTTACCTGATCAGGCGCCTTGGCATGGCCCACTAGTTGCCATAGACTGCAGAGGGAATGGAAAGTAAGTGCCGAAGTGGTGCGTTATGTTTTACCTAAAACAAACAACCATTCCTATACTAGTCACCAATCTGGATACACTGTGGGCCTCCCCGTTTTTTGGGGGGGGGGGGGGGGTTTCACCCTGACCGGTCAGCATTTTGAATTGAACGCAAAAGAGTCTTAGCAGGATCAACTGTATGAACTATATTTGAGTGTCCCTGAAAAAAAACTTTGAGTTTAGATTGTTGCACGAGTCCTGCCAGAGCACTGGCTTTTTGAAATGCAGGGATCATTCCCTTCAATTCTCTCTGTCGATGAGCAGCAGCAGACATATCTGAGAATTTTTTTAAAGCAAAGTCACCAGGGATCTGATGTACTTTACTCTTGATCACCTGCTGCAAAATGCGTTCCTTGATGCGAAAGTCACCAAAGTTTACTAGAATAGTTCGAGGGTATTTTGCATTAGGACACTGTACTGCTGGAACCCGATGGACCCGCATGATAGAGAGATCTAGATGTTTATCCGTTGGCTCTGAAAGAACATGTCGTGTGATGAGATCGGTGATTAAGTCTGTGACAGTCTCCACATTTCCACGCCCTTCAGGCAGCCCCATAAATCTCAGATTAGATCTGCATGAACGGTTCTCAGCATCATCTAACCGGATCTGCAAGTCCAAAAGATCTGCTTGACAGTTTACAACTGATGGCTCTAAGTGAGAATGAACATCCTCCAGTTCAGAAACTCGCTGCTCTACCTCCTTAATGCGAAAATTGAGTTGCTGTATATTGTTGCAAATTAAATTTAACTGTGATTCCGTTTTCGGATTTGCTTCTTCTTGCGAGAGCTTCAGGGTTTTCAGTTCACTTAGGATCTGGAGGAGCAAAGTTTCTGAAAGGATGCCAGTGCCAGCCTTGTCTCTATGCACCTGAGGCGGTGGGTCTGGTTGTAGTCTCACTTGGTCTTGTGCCAGCTGGGGGGGGGACCCATTTACGATGACATTTGCAAGTGACCCCGTTGTAGTGTCTTCTCCAGAAGTACGGATTGAATTACTTTGCGTGGCTGAGGGGGAGCTTGCTGTTGCTTGTACACATTAAAATGTTAAAAGTTCTTTAATGCCATGGGCGCAATGCCAGGAAGGTCACCCCATCTTAGTCACTAAAAACTGAAGGCACCTGTATGAACTCTTATCTCACCTTTTGATACAAGCAGATTAGTTTGTGAGCTGCATTCTTTAACGCTGTCAAAGTATCTGAGGTTTGTCTTAACTACATTGGAAAATACCAAAGATCCTCTTCCAGGCCATAAAAGCTGCAGTGCCCACCTAATCTGATGGGATTTTGATTGAATTATCTTGAGTGAGGCCTGCTATTGCAATCCATACTAACTTGGTCTTCACACGTTTCTCCTGTTAAGCGAGTCCAAGTATTGACACGGCTAGTCATAAACCACAAAAATGTAACAGATGACAGAAGACAGACCCATTATCAATCAATCAATTATTGACATTAGGCACAGTTCCAGAAATCTTTAAATATGCCAGCCAGTCAGAGACGTACTAAGTATATTGAGTTCAGGGCCTAAAGTTTCATTCAACTACCAGCCAATTTCTTTGGTGCTAATCCAGCTAAAATGACAGAGAAATAGGTCACCAGGCAAGCCTCAGAATACCTTGAAACAACATGACAGTTTAGCTCAAGCTGGCTTCCAGCCACTGAGAAGAACTGAGGCTGTGCTCTTCTCTGTCCTTGCTTATCTTTCTATGATCATGGACTTGGGTAGCAGTGCTGCAGTAATATTGTTGGATCGCTCAGGACAGTGATGACTTGCTCCCGACTAGCCTGGAGTCCATAGCTCATAAAGTACATGGACCAATGGCTAGCCTCCTTTTTTATACAATATGTAGCAGACACCATTTGTCAATGTTTTAGGCCCTCTACGAACAAGGTACAACACAGAGTTCCTTGAGGGTCTTTATTAAGCCTGGTATCATTCCATATTTACTTTCATCATCTGGCCAATGGCTACCTATATGTAAGCCAGGTGACACTCAAATCAAATACAGCTTGGAAGGACATAACTTGCCCAAATCCTTCAGACTACTGTGGAAATGGCGAGTTGGATGACAGGGAATTCTCTTAAGAGTAAATCCGATAAAACTGAGGTTCTTGTGGCTGGATTATGGGCCTCTCACTCATTAAATTTTATGTTCTGGTTGGCAATCACAGGGAAAATCACTTTCTTCATTACCCTAATTAGAAATGTTGGCTTTTACTTACAGGACAAATACATAGAACGGCAGGCTTTGCTTTACTGCCTTGCACTTTATTAGATCAAACTTTCTTCCAAAATAGGCGCATCTTATATGAACAAGTTTAATCACGGCTGGATTAGAGCAACTCCTACCAAAGTCATACTATGTATCTACATTGTAGGCTTCTAGTGGTGCGAAATGTCACTGCCCTTCAACTTTTTTGTCTTTCAAAAACATCAGCCTTGCATTCTTAAAATGAAATGTACTAACATCCCATCCAGAATGTCATCTTTAAGGCCTTATGGATGTATCAATATCTAGCAGTCACCAAATAAAGTCGACATTGAATAATTACAAGCCCTTGCGTTTTAGACAGTCAGAAAAACTAAGTTTCCCAATGCTTGTTTGAGTGTGAGTTTGTGAGTGGCCATGTGGTGTGTACAGGTGTCGCAATGTATACGTTTGAAGGTGAAATTGTGCAAGTTTGGCTCTGTGTGAGGGTGCAGACTCTGTAGCAGAACTTTACTTTTTTTGTATGAGGAGTGTCACTTTTAGTGCGAGTTAGTTTCTGTGCAGCCGCTGCTCACACTTCTGTGAGGGACACAGGTCTTCAAGGCCTGCCTTCCTTAAGGCAGAGAAGGTATCTTTCACTCTTGTACAGAGCAGTGAGTGCAGCACGTCACCTTTTCCAGCTTAGGGAGAGCAGGACGAAGAACCACAAGCAAACACAGGAGAAGTCAGTGCTGGGTAAAGGAGGACGCAAGCAGGGAAAGGGCAACAGTGGGGCAATGAAGAGGCATCAGGGAGGGCAAGAGGAAATGAATGAGGATATTGCAGGGAGCAGCTGTAGTGCAAGTGCATGGCTAATCTGGAAAGACTGCCCTCCCAGTAGAATGGCCAGGGGCAATGGAGAGCAAGTGCCTACTCAGGATATAGCATGGGTGAGTGATTGAGTGCAAGGTACAGGGTGGAGATTTTTATTTTATTTTTCACGCCACAGCTCTTGATTCCAGAGATGAAACAGGGACTGTGCAGCTTCCAAAGGAAGAGGATGCAGCAGCTAGGAGGCCATCTGTGTGTCATGATGCAGCCAGCCTGTGAAGCACCCTCACACCCGAGCTGCAGAGGATGTACGTGTGACCTATTACAAGGACAATGGGGGCTGTTGTGTAGCAGCTCTGACCTGCTGTCCCCACTTCAAGATCACAGGCATGGTGGATTAGCTTATGGGTTTAGCAGGCTAGGTACTGAGTCCGCATTAGATGTTTGCTGGTGTGCAGAGGGGAGTTGGGCTGAGAGTCAGAGGCTGTGCCACAAAACTGTTTAGCGGGCCCTGCCTCAGCAAGTGAAGGTGAAAGGAGTACAGAGGCCCTCTAATTTGGTATGACCCACTAGATATTTGCCAGGCAAGAAGCTGCGTGGGAGTCTGTAGGGCATGTGGCGCCGTAGTAAGATGGCGATGGTCGTACTGATGTTTGAGAGTGTAGGTAGTGACACTGGTGATAGAGTTAGCAGTAGTTAGTGACGAGCGTGGTGATGGAAGCAGTGGTGATAAGGACAGTGATAGCAGTAGTGGTGGAGACAGTGATCTGATAGAGTAGTATTGATGGTAGTAGTAATTACAGTGACTGTAAATGTGATGGTGATGGCGATTGTTGGCAACCACATCCTGCATCAACAACCCAGATTAAAAAAAGTACACCCATGTAATGCAGCTATACTAGTGACACAACATATTAAGTCCGCCTGACGAACAGTTCACATCAGGAAAACACTGCCTTTGTGTTGTATTCCAGAATTTACATGTTGCTTACTACACCTATGTGGGGTGCTGAAGCACTTGCCTACATGGATAGCATGCTACACCATGTAGGTTGGAGGATGCTACTTTGTTTTGATCTTATATGAGAAATGTTTCCATGGCGTGCATGATGACCACTGAGGTGCAGTTATAGTGTTACGTGATACAATGGGTAGCCGTGGGGTGGATGATGAAATGTGAGACGCAAACATGCAGTTTTATGGTTTTCAGTATGCTGGTAGCTTTGAGCATCTCGTCAGGTCCTTTACTGTATTTCTTAAGATAAAGTCTGATTAGCTGGTTACTGCACTGGGGTATCCAATATGCATATTATACTCTTAGTATTACTGTGGGCCATAACTGTTCTATATTCAAGTACATACCTATGTAACACCACTGTGGACCATAGGTCATCTTTTCTTAACTTACCTTACTTTCGATATGAAAGAAGTTTGCTGGTTGAGATGTTTCCAATTTGTAGGTTGTAAGAAGAGGATTGAGCTTGAGGGTATAACTGTTTTCTGGGCTCTGTTTCCAGTGTGTGAGTGGTGCAGTCATCTAGGAATCAGCCATGCTTTCAAATGTCTTCACAAGTGTATATGCTTCTGGGGGCTGCTAATCATGGTTGATAGTGAGTTCCAGAGGTTGCCTGCTTGTACTGAGAATGCAGTGCCTCCTATGGATTTCTTTTGGTAAAATCTTATGATAAGTGGTTCAGGTCTAAAGCACAGCATTCGTTTAGTTCCTATTGCTTGAATTTAACTTGTAGTTATAGCAGTTCTTTTCCTTGGGAGGCTCTGTGGACAATGCAGAAAGCCTTGAACATTGCCTATCTAAAAGCAGCAAGTGGAGCGATTGTAGGACTGGAGTAATCCATTCTTTTGGGTGAAGAAGGGGAAGAAGCCTTGCAGCTGCATTTTGGTTGAGTTGTATTTTGCTTATGGTGAATGCCGGTGCGCCAAGGTATAGGCTGGGGGGACATAGTAAAGCTTGAAGATTCAGAGTGTGAGGATGGCTCGCAGTTTATGTTGGTGTGTACAGTATGGGAAGATATGATGCAGCGTTATCACTCTGTAGCAGGCAATCTGTGAAGTTAATATGCAGTATCAAGGATAGATCTAAATCCATGGTTACTACTAGGTTTCTAACTTCTCTCAATGTTGGTGAAGGGGCTTCAAGTTCCTGAGGCTGTATGGCAGTTGGATGGTCTTTTGCTATAGTTTGTCTTTGTGGTATTGAACTTTAGATGTTTATTCATCATCCATGTGTTTATGATTCAGAGGTAGTCATCAAGTTGTGAACTGTAGAGGTCTTCAGGCTTTTCTTTTTTTTTAATTATTTGGGTGTCATCTGTACAGATTTAACAGGTGAGGTTGATTTAATGAGATTTGTAAGGGGGTTAAGCAGATGCTTGAACCCCTGAGGAATGCCAGTGTTGTGTGTGAGGAGGTGATGTGAAAAGTGGTAAGTAGACTACACTTTGTCTGTGACATAAGAAGCAAACCATTGTAGAGCATTTTCACAGATTTCAAAGATTGTGGAGTCCATTTGATACAGGATTGTAATGTACTGGGCTGGATGAGTCAATGTTTTTCTTTTTGCCGAGAGTTATAAAGTAGGAGATTTTCTGCTCAGGTAGGAAGGAACCTAGTTTCAGGGCCTTGCTGAGTAGGAGTATGACCACCTACCATGCACAGGTTGAACGAAGGATATGTTGAAAGATTTTTGGCAGTGATGGGTCAGAACGTGATCCTGATGGTCAGGCTGGAATGATAATATCAAAGAAATCTTTTTATGACATATTACTGAAAATTTGCACAGATGGATCATTATTGTTGTCTCTATGGTGGTTAGGCCATGTGTTGTATTGTTGCACGCGTTCTCCTTATGGTAACTTTCAATATATATATATATATATTTATTTATTTTTAACTTTGAGATCAATTCAATTGAGATTTTGTCACAGGAGTTCTGTGATCATTGTATTTCTGTAGTTTGGCACTCTGGCTTGAGAAATTATGTCAGAAGTTTATGGAGCTCTTTAGAAGGTCAGTTAGTTTTAGTTATACGTATGCAATAGTGGTGCCTTTCTGTGGCTCTGTTATAGTGGCCTAAGGTGTTTTTGTCTATTTCATCCCCTGATTTTCTCCCTTTGCATTGTAATATGTGGAGTTGTGTTTTCATTCTTTTGATGATGTCATTACCCCAAGCAGAGTTCTTTTTGTGGTCAACCCTTGAAGTGGTTATTACTGATATCTGTTGTTCAGTGCAGATGGGGAAGGCATGCATGGCTTTTGACCGCACGTTTATTGGGGTTCTTTGGAGTCGGTGGATGTCAAGTTTTTTTTTTTGCTGCCTGAATGAGCATTTTTTGTTGGTTTTTCAGGTCTTCAAAGTGTTGTAATTGATAGGTGTGTTAATCTTGAAAGCGATGATGCTGTGGTCGCTCCAGCCTATGGGGAAGTTGTCTGAAACTGTGGCTTGCCCTAAAGGTGCAAACTGGACATCAAGAGTGTATCAGTTTGGCTAGAAATGATTTCTTGGAGGTTGACATCTTGTCAACCATATGTTCAGTCGTCCTAGAATGTATAGGTTTGGGTGGTCCAGACAGATGTTGGTTACTGCATCAAGGACAAAATCTTTAAAGTTGGCATTGCTGTCTACATATTCAGAGGAAGGAATAAGTTATAGTTGGAGTGGGGTGGGGTGACATCTTATCATCAAGGATTTACAGCCATCCATGGTAAGGTTTTCAAATGCATTTTGTATAGTTTAAAAAAAAAATTTAGATGCCAGTCAGGCCTCCTCCAACTTTGCCAGTAGGATTTTTGTTTAAGATGAGAAAAAAAATCAAGTGGGATGGCTTTGTGGCATGTTGGAATACAATCTTCGCTGAGCCATGTTTCTGTAAAGGAAGGAGAGGTCTGGTGTTTCTGAGACTAGGAAGCAATCAGAGCCTCATCTCTAGCAACCAATCAGAAGCTAACCCCTAAGCCTAACACAAGGTGTGAATCAGAAACTCTGTACAGAACCCAATAAAAGTTCTTGATCTACATATTGTGTAACCTCAAACCTAAGGTCTGTACAAGGTGGGAGGGAGGACTGCTCTTGTGACTGCATCCAGGCCCAATCACTTGGCCTGAATCAGGTGCACAAAGGTGTGGAGGAGGGGCTATTGGTTCAGCTCACAATCGCCTTAGTTACAAACTGGCTCAATACAAACTTTCCAGTTTCTCTTCAAAATCTGCCAGTTAGGCCCACATTAAACCACTACACAATGTTTTCATACACTTTGAAAACCTGCTCTTTCACCCCAAAAATGAGTTGCTAAACACAATTTTACCACCAGAAAGCAGATTAAAATACTCTTTACAGATTCAAGCTACGGTTTGCATTCATTTAGTCCACTTTGCTTACCGGGTTGGGGGGATGATATCAAATTTGTATTAAGGTTACTAAAGGGCAGGGGTGTAGTCTGGCAACATGGCAGAATGGCTGCGTGAAGAACAAGGTCCGCTGTCCAGCATAAAAATCATTCTCAATCATACTCAAAAGGACCAGTATTTGCACCGTTACCGCTCACTTAAGAACCCTGGAGGTAGCCCCAGAAGTAAAAAGACTTTGGCGGAATTCGAAAGGCCCTTCGGAGGGCCAGCTGACTCCTGCCAGTGAGGGCTGCGATGAAGGACATGCCGTTGAAGAAGGCCTGCCCGCGTGTCTAAGGGGTGCCGTGCCCGGTCTATTCCAGGCAAATAGGAGTGTGATTGACTACCGTGAGAGAAGGCAAGACCGGTGGAGGGAGTGAGGGGCTATGGCCTGTTGGCCAGAGGCACTGTAGCGGACTGACAGCAGTGCGGTTCGCAGCCCAGTGCTGGGAGAGAGGGAGGCCCCCTTCAGAGACAGAAACCGTGGCCCAACAGGGGATTAGGCTGCAAGGTGGGCTGCAGGAGAACCCTGCTATGGAGATGGGGAAGAAGCCCGCAGGTCTGTTATACACAATTGGAGGGGCCCTCCCCGTGCCACGGATAGGCGTGCATTGGGCGAGCAGCCTCGTGTATGGGAGAGGAGACTGCGGGTGCACAGGACAGCAGAGGTGAGCACCAGGCCCCAGAGTGATAGACCGAACCCCAAGGGGGAGAGGGTCTCCCGTGAGGCAGAGGAGTGGAGCTGGCAGCCTCCCACCCCCTCCATGCTGTGATTGTCACTGCAACAGGCCCACGGCCTTGTGTCGGAGGCGGCATGCAATGAATGCTATGGTGAGCGCTTGGCCTCAGGTGCGATTCATCTTGATGTGCTAGGGGACAGCCTTGTGACGGAGGTGCGGTCTTGGTGCTGCTTCGCCACCCGCTGAGGAGACCAGACCCTTCGCAGCTGTGCAGTGTAGTTTGGTGCTTGATTGTGCACATACGGTGAATGGGTGCTTTGGGGGTGGAGGTGGACTCGAGTGGAGGACTCATGCTGTGCAGAATAACCTCCCCGGACTGACTGGGATTGATCCTCCCCACCCCCATGCACAGGGACACTTGATTGGCTGGGGCCCCCCTCACCTTCTGGGATACAGGTGCTGGGTGTACATCTGGCCTATAAATGGATGCCTCATCGGATTGTTCCCTAGGAGATAGAATTGGGGAGGGGTGCTACCATGAGTGCTGAACTGATGGGCTTCTGCGCACTAAACTGAACAGTTGTAAGAAGTGAGTGACACTTGCTGCTCCTAAAGGACTGGACTGGGTACACAGGGGCATTGGCTGCTGGACACAGGATGAGATACCCTGCAGATGGGGGCTGGTGTCCTGGCATAAAGTACTGACTCAGAACACAGCAGTCGAGTGAGAATCAACATGGGGGAGGATAAAGTGCACAAGGGGCAGAAAAGTAACACTTTAACACAGTATGCGCTCGCCATAGGGTTTACCACAGCTTAATACATAGCAGGCAGGGCATCCTGTGACAGACCCAGAGGAGGAGGAAACATCAAATGCAGCTCTGTGATCCTGCACTACTTTAGAGGGTGAAATCAATACCATTGCTATAGAGGTAGACCTGCTGTGTATGGATCTCAGAGGTGTCTCAGGAAGGGTGACGTGGCGGAACAGACTATTGATGTCCTAGGACAGGAGCTGGCCTGCCTCAAGGAGCAGGTTGCAAACTCACATCCACCATCAAAATGCTGGAGGACAGAGCAAAAGATGCTGAGGGCCGGTCCTGCTGCAATAACCTGTGATGATGGGACTTCCCGAACGTGCAGATTGGGGAGGGGGCTCTGGAGGACTGGATACTTAACACCCTGAAACAGGAAGGACTGTCCCACATTTGCAACTGAAAGAGAGCACCATGCATGGGTGATGCATCCCTCTTGTGGGGGGTGACCCCAGGGGCCCTTACTGCATGCGTCGTTAATTACAGAGACTGAGGCAGCCCATGAGAGGGGACCCCTGAAATATGAAAATGCTGCTATCATAGTGTTCCCGGATTATACCTGGAAGTACAACTCCAAAATTCTTTGTAGAGATCAAACGAAAGCTCAGTAATATGGGACTAACTTACATGTTACTATTCCTGGCTAAACTGCAGAGGGTAGCGCAAATCGTTTTCTTCGAACGGCCGGAAAAAATCTGGGCATGGCTGAACAGTGGGACAGGGTCCCACAAGGCGGGAGATGGGTGAGGGGGGGGGGGAGGGGGGGGTGGGGGGGGATTAGAAGGGGGGAGGTGATATGAAGACAACTTGTGGTGGGCAGAAAAGGAACCCAAAAAACACTCACCGTAGTAGATCTGTGGAACTGGAAGGAGCGATAAGTGGGGCTATGCCCCACATTATAGTGCAGGATGATGGCACACTGGTGACTGCACAGGCTGATGAACAGGGCACCCCTTTCTTTCAAGCAGGGAGGGGAGGGAGCCCAGCACAAACTCTGACGAAAACTGTGGGTTCTGTGCTGGGCTGCGAGGAATGATGTAAGAGTGCTCTGAGACATGGACAGTGGGTAAGATATGACACACCCTTCAGATACGGATAGGCATGTGGGAGCAAAGAAATACATTTAGGAAATGGTAACTGTGGATCTCATGCTGCATAATTGACTTTTATTATTGGACCTTATGAGGATGCCATTAGGGCTGGTAGAATAGCTGAGGTGAGACAGGGTGTGTGCTGCCGACCTTTATTGGTTGGATGCAGTGCCGGCTTGACTCACTTCTACAAAGTGGGGAGGAGGGAATTTAGAGTAGAGTTTTGTGTTTGTAAGAGTTGGACATTTGCTTTTGCATGCAGCCTAAACAGTTTGACCATAGTTTTCAGGGGGAAATGGGGGGGGAGTTGGAGGGGGGGGGGGGGGGGGGAATGGCCTTGGGGGTTTGTTACACAGCAGGGTCGGTAAAGTCCTAGGGTAGGGATATTGGTAGGGGGTAACGATATGGAGGAATGTACCCTTATAAGATACTCTCATTGAATGTTAGAAGTTTGAGAACATATGTTTAAAGACATAAGGTGCTCATTTTTGTGGCGTACTGGGGTGAGTATAGCATGTTGGCAAGGAATACACCTAATAGATGAAGAGGCAGGGAAACCGAAAAAAAAAGCTAAGAGGTCAACTGCTGTCGTCAACTTATTGCTCCTATGCAGGAGGGGTGTTAATATGGGTGGCTCCTGGGGTCCCCTTTCAAATGATATACACAGAAGCAGACCTTTATGGGAGGTATGTCCTTATGCAGGGGGTGTTGGATGTAGTGGAGATGACTATTCTGAGGGCCACAAGTACGAACTTCAGGTTTTGCGGCTCGCAATTTGCAAGTCGCAAAACCTGATGCACAACAGTGTCAATGACACTGTTTGTGATTCCCAATGGGGTCGCAAATGACCTACCTCATGAGTATTCATGAGGTAGGTCGCAATTTGCGACTCCATTGAGAATGGCCGCCCTCACAGGGCTGGAGACAGCAGACCACCATGTCTGTGACTGTTTTGAAAAGAAGCAGTTTTTTGTTTGTTTTTTTGTTTTTAAATGCAGCCAGTTTTGCTTAACCGGTTCTGTGCCTTGGACGAGGTGACCTCGTCCAAGGCTACAGTTCCCGTGTGCCTTGGACAAGGTCAACTCGTCCAAGGCACACGGGAACTTGGGGGAGCGCTGGCGCGCCCCCCCTGTGCACTCCTCTCCCCCCCCAAAGCGGGGATGGAAGGGGAAGACCTTCCCCTTCCACCCCGACCCCCCCTCACTCCCCCTGTGACGTCAGCGCACGCTGATTTGTCACAGGGGCTTCCCCCATCGCGCTGGAAGCTCTGCTTCCAGCGTGACTGAAAGAGAAATGCAAAGCATTTCTCTTTCAATCACTGGGGGAGGCCCGGAGGGGCTTCAAAGGGAAGGAAATGTATTTCCTTCCCTTTGAAGTCTCTCCCAGGGTTTCAAAAGCCGGATTGCTTGCAATCCAGCTTTTGAAACCCCACTAGACACCAGGGATTTTTTTTTCTTTTAGAAAGTGACATAAGGGAGCGACTCCTTGGGCAAGGGTCGCTCCCAGGGGGGGGCATTTTTCAGGAAGGACGGTTCTGCCCCAGGGGAGGCAGAAACCTCTACGCACCAGGGATCATTTTTTTTTGTTATGTTTTTTTTTTTTAGGTGGGGAGCGACCCCTTAGGCAAGGGTCGCTCCCCTAGGGGGCAAATTATAATTAGGCCATTTCTGCCCCCCTTGGGGGCAGATTGGCCTATTTTGATGAGGCCAATCTGTCCCCAAGGGGGGGGAGAAACCACTAGACAACCAGGGAGTTTTTTCTTTGCGTAAATTTCATGCAAGGGGAGCGACCCCTTAGGCAAGGGTCGCTCCCTGGGGGGGGGGGATTATTTTAGGCCATCTCTGCCCCCCCCTGGGTTTTTTTTTTTTGTTTGTTTGTTGTTTTAGAGATGGGGAGCGACCCATCCGGCAAGGGTTGCTCCCCTGGGGGGCAAATTGTATTTAGACCATTCCTGCCTCCCTTGGTGGCAGATTGGTCGATTTTAGGTCAACCTGCCCCCAAGGGGGCAGAAACCACTAGGTACCGGGGATTTGTTTTTTGGCGCCAATGTCACGCAGGGGGAGCGACCCCGTAGGCAAGGGTCGCTCCTGGGCAGGGGGGATTTGGGGGGTCAAATTTATTTTAGGGCATTTAGACATCTATTTGAGAAATGCCCTGTAATTCACATGCTAGTATGGTCACCCCGGAATTCAGAGATGTGCAAATAACCACTGCTCCTCAACACCTTATCTTGTCCCCTTTTTGGAAATACAAAGGTTTTCTTGGTAGCTATTTTTTACTCTTTATATTTCAGCAAATGAATTGCTGTATACCCGGTATAGAATGAAAACGCACTGCAGGGTGCAGCTCATTTTTTGGCTCTGCGTACCTAGGGTTCTTGATGAACCTACAAGCCCTATATATCCCCGCAACCAGAGGAGTCCAGCAGACGTAACGGTATATTGCTTTCGATAATCTGACATTGCAGGGAAAAGTTACAGAGTAAAACGTAGAGAAAAATTGATGTTTTTTTCACCTCAATTTCAATATTTTTCTTTTTCAGCTATTTTCTGTAGGAAACCCTTGTAGGATCTACACAAATGACCCCTTGCTGAATTCAGAATTTTGTCTACTTTTCAGAAATGTTTAGGTTTCTGGGATCAGCATTGGTTTCATGCCCATTTCTGTCACTGACTGGAAGGAGGCTGAAAACACAAAAAAATTCAAAAATGGGGTATGTCCCATTAAAATGCTAAAATGCCAAATTTGTGTTGAAAAATTGGGTTTTCTGATTAAAGTCTGCCTGTTCCTGAAAGCTGGCAAGCTGCTGAGTTTAGCACCGCAAACCCTTTGTTGATGCCATTTTCAGGGGGAAAACCACAAGCCTTCTTCTGCAGCCACTTTTTCCCATTTTTTTTAAAAAAACGAAATTTTCACTGTATTTTGGCTAATTTCTTGGCCTCCTTCAGGGGAACCCACAAAGTCTGGGTACCTCTAGAATCCCTAGGATGTTGGAAAATAAGGACGCAAATTTGGCTTGGTTAGCTTATGTGGACAAAAAGTTATGAGGGCCTAAGCGCGAACTGCCCCAAATAGGCAAAAAAAGGCCTGGCACAGGATGGGGAAAAGGCCTGGCAGTGAAGGGGTTAAAGGAAAACGAGATGCATTTCAAACACAAAAATATTTACGCTGTCATTCACAAAGGGGAAGGGGGCCCATAGGTACCCCTTCCCGTTTGCGAATGGGTTAGCACCAGTTTGAAACTGGTGCTAACTGCGATTGTTTTGCGACTGCATTCGCGGCCACAAAACAATCATACATGGGATGCGACTTGCAATTAGGAAGGGAACACCCCTTCCTAATTGCGACTCGCAAACCCTTTTTGCAATTCGTTGAATAGATTACCGAATCACAAAAATGGGTCTGTACATCCCAAATAGCATTTTCCACATCGCAAACGGCTCGATTCGCCGTTTGCGACGTGGAAAAAGCTTCGTACATCTGGCCTTAAATGTGTATGTTCCTAATGTGGATGACAGTGAGTTCTACCTGAGAGTCCAGTCACTGTTGTCAGATGCTATGGCGGAAAGCTTGCTGTAGGTTGGGAACTTTAACTGTGTGCTGGACCTGGGTATTGATAGTCGACCTCCCCAGGCAAGGATGAAGCCAGGTACGGCAGAGACATTGGAGAGAGTAATGAACAATTTAGCCTGTGAAGATATCTGAAGGTAACTGTACCCAACCAAGAGGGAGTTTTCATGTGACTGCCACTCACTACACTTATAGTAGGTTGGACTAAGTGCTTGGGACAGCAGATGTCTGGGACAGTTATTTGGGCAGGTACCTGTCTGGCCACTAACCGTTATTGTTAGAAGGGGCAAATAGAGGACAGGGTGGAAGAAGAAGGCCCTGGCAATTACCAACAGATGCGCTGCAGTATATGCAGTTCAGACAGTCCCTGGAGGACAAGATCACAGAGTACCTATCGGAAAATTGGGGATCAACGGATGTCAGGAATACTGAATGGGAGGCACGTAAGATAGTTATCAGAGGGAATGTATTGTAAAGTGTATTGAGTGCAGAGGCAGCTGCAAGGAGAACTTCGAAATATAGAAAATAGGGTAGCAGCCTCCCAGCATAAGGAATCAGAGGACTCAATCAATGGGGCGACAGTGACGAAACTTACTCAACAGTTGGGGGACACATGGGAAAGAGCTGACCAGTTTACCAGTCAGGAGTATAGGCAGCAATTGCACAGACAGGGATAAAAGTCTGGCAGGTTACTGGCGTGGTTGCTTAAGTACCAGATTGGCAGCCCCCCCGTATCATTGCTCTCCAGAGGCCAGACGGACCCATGGCTATAACCCAACATAACCCAACATGTCATTAACGACACCTTGGGCAAGCACTTGTGTGATCTATATAGTGGAGGGATAGAGGCAGGCGAAGCATAGACTGATGGTTACCTGAACTACATTGAGCTGCCCCGGCTGTCGCTTGATTTACGAGAAGAGCTAGATGCAGATATTACACAGGAGGAAATATAGGCAATGGGCCATATGAGGTAGAGAAAGGTGCAGGGTGGTGATGGATTCCCGGTGGAGTTCTATCAGATATATGCTGCGCCGCTAGTTGAGCCGCTGCGGGAGGTCTCCTGCAACTCAAAAGATTTAGATTGCTGCCTCCTACTCTCAGGGAAGGTGTGGTTTGCATGGTCCCGAACCCAGGGGGAGGTGGAATGGGTGGAATTGTGCCTCCTGTAGACTGCTCACCATGCTAAATGTGGCGATGAAGGTGCTATGCAAGATTCTTGAGGAGCAACTGAGTGGAGTAGTGGGGAGGTTGCTACACCAGGACCTATGTGGCTTCAAGCCCGGCCACAGCACCACCTTTAATATAAGTTGATAAGCTCATGTACTGCATGCAGTGGACCAGAGTGAAGAGGAACTTGCTATAGCCTTGGTAGATATAGCTAAGGCGTTTGATATGCTGGAATGGAACTATTTGCAAAAGGTTCTTCAGAGGATGGTATTTGGCCCACAGTTTCGCTGCTGGGTGCACCTGCTGTATGCGGCTCCGTGGGCCAGGGTGAGGAGTGGAGGCCTGGTGTCAGACACTTGGGAGGTGCTCCATGGGATACTTTTGTATCATAGAGGAGGCCACAGACCCCTGCGTGGCCCCTTTTGTAATACTGATAGCGTGCACTGGCGTACATGTAGCACAAACCAACCACAAATAATAAACGGAAAGCGGAACCAATCAAACATTCACCCCCAGTCACAGATCTGGGTTTAATACATCAATTCTTTTGCTCACCATGCCACCCCAGTTTGGACCCAGCCATATGCAAATCCGTCTGGACCCTGTTCCCCATGGGAACAGTCCAGCCCGAACTGCCAGGCTAGGTCCTCTTTGGACCGGAAACAAGCATCCTGGGACCGGTTTCAGGGTATCACCCTTCATCAGTCAGGCTAGCTTGAATCCAGTGGCATAGTGAGCACGGGACCCACGTCTGGGCATACCTGGCGCATTTATGCCGACAAAAGCATGTAGTACCAGCAAGTGCTTTAAATGGAAATTCAGAAGTATATGTACCCTCTGTTCAGAGCATTTATTTGCTCCTGTGTATTGCCATTACTCTCCCATTAAATGTATTACAGTATAGCTGAAAAACTCAGGGCCTCTTCTTTTCAAATTAAAGATATGGAAATACACTGCACCGGAGGGTACCTGCCCATTTAAAGCACGGGGCCAGCACTACCCACGCAGCTGTTTAAAGGTGCCTTGTGGCACAAACAGGAAGACTACCCTTTTTGTGATGCATCCCTTTGAGTAGAGGATGAAAAACAATTGAGAAACTAACCGAATGACAAATATTCAGCTCTGTAAGTTCTTAACATTTAGCTCTGACTACAAGGACTGGTTTGCTAGTGCTCAAAAAAGTCCACTTGATTGCAGCTTATGAGAGCAAATGATTTTGAATCCAGAGAGATCTATGTTTCAGGTTTATCAGTGAGTCAGATCTTACTGAAACAAAAAGAAACGTTATAAATGTCTTTATATTATCTTACAGAGATTACAACATTGTCTTGTATGCACAAATAATGAAAACTGAGTACCTTAATTTGCCGGTTGATGAGGTCTTGTGCAATGTTTACTTTTGCCATCTTGAATGGGGCAGGTAAGAGGATGCTATACTAGTTCCAATGCATGACGGTACACCATCGCAGCTTGACTCCACCAAAGAAACATTACCTAAATCACAAGGAAACACCAGCGTTAGTGCTAACATTCCTGAGCGTTCTGTTCAGCAGACATTACACTTTGACAGAGAAACTCAAGCCCGAGGGCTAACATTACCGATGTGATCTGCTCAGAATACACTGTTTAATCTGGCAAGTCAATCAATAGTAATAACCCAATGAGGCCAAAGCAAATGTGGCTTGGAACCATCAGTCACAATGCACTGGCCATTTTGAGGGTGGGGGCAGCAACACTCAACCAATGAAGACACAAGAAAACAAGCAGTAAACAGTAAAAACATGAGACTACAAGATAACACACTAATCAGTGCTGCATATCCCTTCTGTGGCTGCGATTTGCCACGCACAAAAACCCAAGGTTCGAGCTCAGAAAGAAGCTCCGCGGGACAAAGAATGCAGACCTGACAGTCATCTCTACAGCAGGCACCATTATCTAAAACTGGTTTGTTATGGCCTAGCCCCCTCTGTCTCTCCTAGTCATCGGTTTCTCCTCCCCAATCAAGTTTATAAAAGGATCTCACTGTCACCCCCGAGGCCGGGGTCCACATTGCATCTCGCATAAGTGCCCACTGCCCATCTCGTCTGCTGAATCAGTTCCCAAAACTCACCTTTCAAATGGCCTTAGTACCCTTCATCTAAAATACTTCGCTGTTTTTTGTGAAAACATAAAACAGTAAATCGCATCACGAACAGAACAGAAGACGCATAAAGGAAACTAGGAGTTAGAAAGTAGTGAATGAAAGGGAGGGTGCCCTTTTACCACTTCTCTGGAGATAGCAGTGCTTCTCACAATATGCCTGGTTCCTGCAACATCAATGGTTGATACTTTCCATAAACAAGAATGGAATTCATCTGTTGTTTTATTCTATTTTAGAAAGGCATTACTTTACAACATGAACACCTTTACTGTATATTGCTGTTCAAGGTCATCTGGATAATGTGTTATTTGTGGCAATGATGGGGAAAATCAGCCTGCTGGGAAAATATACAAAAGCCTACCAAACAGTTGGACATTTGAGTATTAATCATTACAGTATCGTTAGATTTTACCAAGATCAACGTCTAACATGGCAGTTGAATATTGTTCTTTTACTTGTGAGTATTTGTAAAGCTCATAATCCACCATCTTTGTGGCCAACTACAAATCTAGGTGCAAACAGAAGTCTCCAGGGAGTTAGGTTAAAAGAATTGTCCTGGGCAATCAAAAACAAACACACGCGTACTTCTGTCACTCTGCAGCAAGGAAGAAAGCCAGATCAGGAGTGTAGTGCGGAAGTTCTGCCATCAATAAGCGGGCTTTGTATTCAGTGGCTATGGAACTGATAAAACTGGTTCTCTGCAACCTGGGACTACCAGCTACCGAAGAATACAAACTGGGCTAATACTAGGGTAAACACTCCAGCAACAAAGCTTTGATTAGACTTACCCGCTTATGTCGCAGTACCCATAATATGGAAAATGGCCAACACAAATGTCGACATCCAGTAGCGGAGGTTTCATCCAGTCTAATCCCTCACAAATGGAGGCAGTACTTCATTCAAAATGGTGCGGGTCCCCAGACCTGCAAAACATCTCTCCAGGTAGACACCTAGTTCCCCATACACAAACCATCCTCATCTTACATAGTTAAAAATGTCAAGTAACTAAGGTATCAGCTAACCTTGATTCCTACACACTGCTGTAGTACATTATGGTATACAACCTAGCTCAATGTGCAATATCCACCACAGAATAAGGCTATGGCCATGGCTCAGCCACTGACCCTTACAATGTATTGTCTATTTGCGCAACTACTCTGTAATTTGATTGTAATATTATATCCTGTCATAGCATGCTTTTGTGAATTAGGACGGAATTATCTACATTCACATAAATCCAAGACCGTTTTAAAAGGGATAACTCGAGAACATTTCAAACTGAATATACAGGGAGTGCAGAATTATTAGGCAAGTTGTATTTTTGAGGATTAATTTTATTATTGAACAACAACCATGTTCTCAATGAACCCAAAAAACTCATTAATATCAAAACTGAATATTTTTGGAAGTAGTTTTTAGTTTGTTTTTAGTTTCAGCTATGTTAGGGGGATATCTGTGTGTGCAGGTGACTATCACTGTGCATAATTATTAGGCAACTTAACAAAAAAAAATATATACCCATTTCAATTATTTATCATTACCAGTGAAACCAATATAACATCTCAACATTCACAAATATACATTTCTGACATTCAAAAACAAAACAAAAACAAATCAGTGACCAATATAGCCACCTTTCTTTGCAAGGACACTCAAAAGCCTGCCATCCATGGATTCTGTCAGTGTTTTGATCTGTTCACCATCAACATTGCGTGCAGCAGCAACCACAGCCTCGCAGACACTGTTCAGAGAGGTGTACTGTTTTCCCTCCTTGTAAATCTCACATTTGATGATGGACCACAGGTTCTCAATGGGGTTCAGATCAGGTGAACAAGGAGGCCATGTCATTAGATTTCCTTCTTTTATACCCTTTCTTGCCAGCCACGCTGTGGAGTACTTGGACGCGTGTGATGGAGCATTGTCCTGCATGAAAATCATGTTTTTCTTGAAGGATGCAGACTTCTTCCTGTACCGCTGCTTGAAGAAGGTGTCTTCCAGGAACTGGCAGTAGGACTGGGAGTTGAGCTTGACTCCATCCTCAACCCGAAAAGGCCCCACAAGCTCATCTTTGATGATACCAGCCCAAACCAGTACTCCACCTCCACCTTGCTGGCGTCTGAGTCGGACTGGAGCTCTCTGCCCTTTACCAATCCAGCCACGGGCCCATCCATCTGGCCCATCAAGACTCACTCTCATTTCATCAGTCCATAAAACCTTAGAAAAATCAGTCTTGAGATATTTCTTGGCCCAGTCTTGACGTTTCAGCTTGTGTGTCTTGTTCAGTGGTGGTCGTCTTTCAGCCTTTCTTACCTTGGCCATGTCTCTGAGTATTGCACACCTTGTGCTTTTGGGCACTCCAGTGATGTTGCAGCTCTGAAATATGGCCAAACTGGTGGCAAGTGGCATTGTGGCAGCTGCACGCTTGACTTTTCTCAGTTCATGGGCAGTTATTTTGCGCCTTGGTTTTTCCACACGCTTCTTGCGACCCTGTTGACTATTTTGAATGAAACGCTTGATTGTTCGATGATCACGCTTCAGAAGCTTTGCAATTTTAAGAGTGCTGCATCCCTCTGCAAGATATCTCACTATTTTTGACTTTTCTGAGCCTGTCAAGTCCTTCTTTTGACCCATTTTGCCAAAGGAAAGGAAGTTGCCTAATAATTATGCACACCTGATATAGGGTGTTGATGTCATTAGACCACACCCCTTCTCATTACAGAGATGCACATCACCTAATATGCTTAATTGGTAGTAGGCTTTCAAGCCTATACAGCTTGGAGTAAGACAACATGCATAAAGAGGATGATGTGGTCAAAATACTCATTTGCCTAATAATTCTGCACTCCCTGTATGCCACCAAAAAAGCAGGGCAGGTGCCAAGTACAGTACATTCTAAAACACTTTGTACACACTGGCTTCTCATTCCTATAGAGCAGGATAAATACAAAGAGTTACTTTTAGGAGCTTATGCCTAGAAGAACCACTAAATTAAATTAAAACATAACACCCAACCTCAACGATAAGTTGGACAAATTGAAAAACTACATAAATGACGACATTCTCTAACAAGAAAATATAATTTGGATGTGCAGCAGCAAACACACTAACATTAACAAAAGTTAAATACCTGGGAACCAACAAATGGGTACAACAAACACAACAACTTTATTTACCTGTGGAAAAACTCCCCAAACACTTATTTGACCACAGCTGAAACATTGGCGCCTTTTAGAGGACTCATACTATGACCCAGGTAAATATGTTGTGATGGCATCGGTTTCTGTGGAGAGATGGGAAGAGTATTTTAGATGACAAGAATGCCCGAAGACAGGGCCATTGGAATTATGCAAGCCAGCAGTCGTAGTCTTTCTTGCATAATTGCACATTTGCCACATATTCAATCGTCTGCTGCAAAATTTGCAGATTTTAACAAAAACAATTTTTGTTGAATGGACATGTGTTGCACCACAGTGAAAGACCCTTCACAAAAGTTGATTGGTCTCTTGGCCGTTGCTGTATGTGGGTGTTAAAACTGGTACTGATCATGTGCCCAGTGCATGTTAACTTGTAAAAATATAAAAATAATGAAGTAATACTATTGCAAAACGTTACACATTAAACTGCACAATTTGCATTTTCTTGATGAACAGGTTAGACAACCCAGCAACGTCTCTCCTACGAGACACATTCTCAGTCGCACTGCTTGAAGATTACAAACCAGGCTTGCAGCTTGGTGATGTACTGGTAGCTCTCCTGTTACTTATAATTAGCTCTCCTGTGTGCAGTCCAGCTTATTCAATTAGAAGTTTATGCTATGCTGAATATACATATCCCAAAATTGAGAAGCCTGTATTTGAGATATAAATGTGTGCATTTTCAGTACTCATAAGCTGATGTTTGGAGAAAAATGCTTCATTTTTCAAAATATGTTTAAAGATCAATGTTTGAATGATAAATCATGCGGTTGTGGAGAGACTTATTACTAGCATTACCTTGTTGCCAGGAGCATTGCAGCTTTGGCTGTCAAATATTAGCCATGTAGCAGCATTCCAAATGGATGAAGTCCTTTTTAGGTCGAGCGCGCAAGCGATTTGACCAGTTGTAAGTGTTTTGGGCTTTTAACCACGCCCATCACTTTCATTCGTTCTTGGGCTTGCCTTTCAAAAAAATCACTGGATGTCATTAGTAAATGCTTTATGTTTGTCCAGCCTTGAGGCTGTTTTTGTCACGCCTTGCAGACTGCCCCTGTTACATGGATTATTGCACAGTTGCCGATATACTTTAGCATGGGCGAACAATTTATTTTTGTCTCTGCCCTCCGTGCTGCATGGAGCTCACAGTGCGAACAGGCACAACAGCGTGAATGTGATCGCCGATATTGGAGAGCTGGTCACACTGTTGACAAATCAGAGTCATTTCTTCTGGCTCTCCCCTTAATACACTTAAAATTGGTAAAAGCTTGAGGTAAAAAATAAATCCTCAAAGCGAAAGTGGGAGAGCCGACATGCGCAGAGCCGATACTACAATAGTCACTGGACTTAGGAAACTCGCCCCATAATGCTTTGCAGGGCATTACTTTTACAAAACATTGTTGCTCAAAACTCAGCCTGTGGCAGCCCTAGGACAATGGGAGCAGCACCAAAACTTTCAGCACAACACACACTTTCTGTCGAGGTAATCTCTAGGTCCCCACACCAGGTTTGTGGGGACCCCAACATAATAACCCCTCCCACCATTCGGTGCCTTTTCTAAACACTCATGGCTTGAACTTTTGTTTTACAGCTGGGAAAAGCTTGTGTTTTAAAGGCCTTGTTTGTAATATCATTGCTATAGGTCTGCTATCCCTGAAAATGTGTAATACACTACAACCTCTAGGGGCTAAATATATGATTACACTTCATTATTTATTGTCATCTTCTTTTTGTGTTTGTTATGCCTAGTTTACAAATGCGTTGTCTAGGGGCTGTTCTAAGCATTAGTCATATCAAGGTACTAAAATATTTGTGGCACAGAAACTTGTCCCATAATGCTTTGCAGGGCATTACTTTTACAAAACATGTTTGCTTGTAACTCAGCCTGTGGTGGTCCTAGGACAGTGGGACCATCCTCAAAACATCATATCTAGGTCCCCACACTATGTTAGTGGGGACACCAAAATTATAACGACTACCGCCATTCATTTTCTTTATAAGCTGTCTGATGGCTGGAACTTTCATTTTGCAACTAGGAGTAGTTTTGTTTTAAAGGCTTTGTTTGTATCATCATTGCATTAGGCCTGCTAGTCCTAAAAACACCCTCTAGGTGTTAAGTTACACTGCATTAATTTCTTCTGTTTTTTTCCCATGGAGTTTTGCCCTCTAGGTGTTAACAATATGGTTACATGACCATGTTTCTTACAAATGATATTTTGTTATGGTGCCCTCTAGTGGCTGTTTTGAGCACTACAGTCTAATGCCAAAAGTTTATTTCTGATAAAGGTTTATATTATAATTGTATATGTTTTATTAATCTCTCCTTATTACAATTATGACCACAATTCAGGCCAACTTAACATCCTTATTACACAATTACTGTTTTAACACTCATGATATGTTTGGGTGACCCTTCTAGTCTATTTCTCCTCTGTGTTTGTCTTGTGTCTTTTTGGGGGAATTGTATTCGTCAGCCAGCAACTCTGATGGTGGGGTGGTGAAAGTAGTATTCTGTTGGAATTAGTAGGCAGATTTCAATTAGAATGATAAATGGCAACATTTTCATTTTTTGCTGCAGATAAAGGAAGATAGCAAATGGAAGTGATTTAGTTATATGCAAGGCCACTGGAATTACATGGTAGGAAAAGATGAAGTTTCAAGGCAGGGTTGACCAATTTATGTGGCAAGAAAAGTCCAGTTATCAATTTACAATGCCAATAGCTCTAACGCAAGCAAATGTGAGACCTATTGCATTGCAAATGCTTGTTTTACATTACTGCTATCAACCCTGCCTGATGCGCCGAGGTGATCACTACTAGCAATCTTGACTGTGATGGCCACTAATGTAATCTTGTCTGATGTGCTCACTATCACAGCACTAATATTAATAACTCTGGATTATATTCATTGAAGGTAAGTGGCTCACACTACAGAAAAGATTAGAGCCGCTTGCTATAAAACAACATCATACATCAACATCAGAGAGAAGAGATGAAAATCTCAAAATGGACACACAGAAGGCTGTAAAACTAGTAGAAAAGGGTATACTAGTAAAATGGACACAGTTCATGACAGTGAGAATACATACAATCAGCAACTGAACAACCACTAGAAAGAGTAGGTCAAAGATTCCACGCAGAATTGCAAAAGAGAATTTCAAGTATTCATTTTTTTAAATCAATCCCCAAAGTTTACAGAAACTGGTTTTCAAAAATTTTATTCCAAGAACTTCCTGTATGCACCCGGAGACAGACAAACCTAAATATTCAGGTAGACACATTTCTTGGGCAAACATTAAAAAAAAAAAAAAATCCATCTCGTTGAAGCGAACTCTAAAACGTCTGGTTTCAGTCCTCATCTAAAATACATATGCTGTTCGCAGTAAACACAACAAAATAGGACAACAACTACTCCAGGCAACCTAGGGTTAGTGCTGCAGTCTGTTGGAAAAGTGCACACAGAAGGGTGCATTCACAACACTATATGCGAGAACGTTCGTAACAACTTCAAAATGGAAATCTTTACATGCAGACAATGGGCTTCATTTACTTTGGTGACAAGAATTTTCCTAAATCACCCACAGGAATCACTAGTGTAAAAATGTGGATGTTTTACTGAAAACGTTATTTTCCCTTGCAAGCGTATGCAGTTGGCAAATCATACATCTTTCAAGGATCTCCTCCTTTCTTGAGTTCCGGCAACATGTAGAGGCTACATTCGCTCTCACAGGTTGAGACTACTCCTTGAGGCACCAACAAAACTAATATAAAAGCCCTCTTAGTGAGTAGCCTGGACTAACTCTAGTTATGTCCATGTCCCTGGAATTACAAATTCTGTGGGTCCCAGTAAGTCAGGGGGTGGGAAAATAACAGGGATCACAAGATTTAGAGAAATAACATATGGGAACGCCACACAGATTTCCATCTACTTAACACAGAGATTGACTGTTCCCGGTCTGAAACACCACGACTCATAATTCTGATGAGCTCATTAACTCTTGTTAACGAGTCTACTGGAATTATCTGGCCATTCATAATAAGGGCTACAGATCTCAAACTCAAGCTGCGGGGGGAGCTAGAGAACCTGCAGCAAAAAGGCTGCACATTCGTGCTGCTCTGCTGGTTACAGCTATTTATTTGATAAAAATCCGTACTTGCATGCATAGCTCGAGTAAATAATAATAGGAAGACACAGCAGGTCGCGGAGGCCCCGACAAACTGCTGGACATGCCAGGGTGAGAAACGAGAGAGAACTCAAAATCAGCAAGATTGCACGCTGCAGAGGCCATCAGGGAAAACGGGGCCCAGGTGGAAGTGAAGCCCAGCATGAGATAAGCAGCGGCGCCATTGACCAGCGGTGACAGCTAACAAGATGGTTTGTCTACATACTCAGTGCCTGCATTGCGGGTGATTCCTTGCCGAACCCAGTCAAGCGACCAAAACCACAAGCACAGTGTATGTGACCTTCAGCCCGAACCGAGCTGGATCTGTGGACCCTGCTCAGACTTCCGGAGTGGCAGGAGTGTACAGCGGGCTCAACAGCAGGAGGCCGGCTGAACTCAGAGGTGGAAAGGGGGGGGGGGGGCGGTGGGGCGAGTTTGACCTGGCGCAGAGCTCTCATTGGAAAATTCACCAATAACAATGCAACAGAGCCTGAAGTCAATTGACAGCAAAATAGACTCCCTGAACTTGCGTATAGATAACATAGTGGACAAACTTGACAAGCACCCAGCCAGACTCTCGGCTGTAGAACAACCGGTCTCAGACATGGAAGACACCCTGCAGTCAATCACGTCCAAACAAAAAGACATGTACAAAATACTGGAAGTAATCTGTGTCAAAAAGGAAGATCTCGAAGCGAGGTCCTGTCATAACAACCTAGGAATCACAGGCACACCCGAGTCCACCAACACTGGCCTCTTGAACCACTTTGTGGAGAATCTGCTGAGGGAGATATTTGGCACTGAGAATTTATCTGCAGTCCTAGTGGTCGAACACGCTCATAGATTACTGCAGGCTCGCCCTCCTCCCGGGGCGATCCAACGTCCCATTATAGCGAGACTCCTAAACTATTGCAATCAGGATATGGTGTTACGCATTGCAAGGGGAAAAAGCTAAATACAATATCAGGGCAATACAGTGGCATTTTTTCCAGACTTCACAATGGCTGTACTAGCTGTAAGATGGGAATTTACCTCAGTGAAAAAGAAATTGAACCAAATGGGAATCAAGTACGCCATGCTGTATCATGTCAGGCTCCGAGTTGAGCATCGGGGCTCACACAAGATAATGGCAACTCCAAAGGCAACCTGAGACTTTGTGAAAAACATTAAAGATTGGCAAGGAGATCCGGCAACAGTTGATAGAGGGGAGCAGGTGGCCTAACATGCAGTGTGGGAACTACTTGGAGGCTGCTAAAAAGAGAACCTGGATTCGACTAAGCAGCTGGAGCTGCAGGCCAACAAATGCTAGACACTGCACATGCGCTATTTGCATTAGTACAGGGGCTTTGCTCAAAGCTTTCCCCCAGTCGAGAGAGGGGAAGGACAACACTTGCCTTAACACAGACGTTTGAATTTACCAACGTGTTGTGTCATGTGCTAGAATCAGCCTACTACATATTGCTACTAGCCGCCTCAGACTACATGGAGGAGCATGGAATCTCAAGTGGCCCATAGACGGGGATACCCCAAACAGTTGGGATTACGTTGAAGCACAGTTGAAGTGCCTTATTTACATTCACTGGGGATAGTGTTGTTAAGAAATGTTAAAGTATATGGATGTCTTTGACAAATTTGGGTTGCTGACGTGGGTGGGGGGAGGGAAGTTGTGTCATAAATTTGTCCATATACCACATGATTGTCATGCATTGCCACTAAGAGTACAGTAGCGCAGGGAGAGGCGATCCATAACACCCAGGAGTAAATTCCAATCCAAAGATTAGTGACAACAAAGGGCAATTGGTCTTTTTGATCTGGAATGTCCGTAGGCTGAACACCACCAAGAAATTCAGAGAGGTGTTCTCATATTGAGACAGGCATCACATGCACATTGCCATGCTACAAGTGACTCATCTCACTAAGCACACAGTTGGCAACATAGGTTCCAGAAGGGCATGTGTTAGAGTAGCCTCAACATACTCGTCATACCCAAGAGGCGTGATGATTTTTATAAAAAAAGGGTGTCCCATTTACACTCACTCACTCTGACACAGATGAAGCCGGGAGACTGACTGTAGTACAAGGTAGGGTCTTCAACACCTCACTTACCATACTGACGACATAAGCCCAAATACAGATGACCCCGACTTCTACACTGGGGTCTGGAATAGAGTACACAGACTACCACCGGCACTCATGCTATGGGGGGGTAAGGGGGGGACTTAAATATATACTTAAATCCCACCATAGACGGATCAGGCATCGGCATCTGGCAAGTTTAACGATCAGCTCACATACAGAGAGAGGAGATGCAGGAAGGCGGCTTGGTGGATAAGTGGCGGCTGTGAAACCCATACCTACCTCGCCGCCAAGACCTGGAACACTCTCCCCACCATCCTACGACAGACCCAGGACCTGCTGGCCTTCAGAAGACTCCTCAAGACCTGGCTCTTCGACCAGTAGCACCCCCCCATCCCAGCGCCTTGAGACCCTTGCGGGTATGTAGCGCGCTTTACAAATGCAGTGATTGATTGATTGATAGAAAGGGAGGGAACATATGTCTTGGCGGTCCACGGCACATGGTGCCAACTTGATTATTGGTTAGCTACCAAGGAAATCAGCCCGTGGGCTGCAGAGGTGCGCCACCTGCCCAGAACGCTGTCAGATGACTCTCCGGTGAGGCTGGTGGTTCAAATGCTGGCAGGCACCCCTTCACATGGAGACCCCGGCCAGCGGCATATAAGGATCCAGTGTTTAAGGTAGAATTACGTAGAGACATACTAGAATACTTTAAGCATAACACAGGCTCTGTGAGCAGCGCCTCAGCCCTCTGAGAAGCCTTTAAGGTCCACATTAGGGGGATCTGCATCAGTTTTCGGGCTGGTGCATTGAGAGATATACGCACTCAGCTACACAAAACAGAGCAGGACATCATAGAACTTGAAACTCAGTATGAAAGCACAGCAAGCCCTCATTTATTAGCGACAATATGTGATCACATCATGAACTATAACAAAGCAGCAGAGCAGGAACTCTGATTTCTTACAAAGAGACATATTGCCTGAACATATGGCGAAGGCAGTAGACCTGGCAAACACCAGGCAACCAAAATCAGAGAACTCACTTACATATCTAATGTGATGGGGAGGACGGTGAGCATTAGTACACCATGCCAGAAATACTAGCTACATTAACACATTATTATTATTATTATTATTATAAGAACCTGTACAGTAGCCGCAGCCCAACCACGGTGTCTGGAATAGATGAATACCTTGAAGATATCGCTCTTGCATGGCTCACGGAGGGGCAAAGAGAGTACTTGGCCCAACCACTCACAGAGGAAGAGATTAAAGATGCAGTGGGTTCTCTCCCAAATGGCAAGGCCCCGGGGGCCGATGGGATCACGAACAAATTATATAAAGAACTTATTGACATTTTGGTTCTACACCTAGGCAGTGTGTATGAGGAGGACTACACACAGAAACAACTATCTCACTCCCTTAGAGAGGCTTTAATAATTACGCTCCTCAAGCCTGATAAGCCTGCTGAGCGTTGTGAGTCGTATAGACCGCTTTCCCCGATTAACCTGGACACTAAAGTCTTAGCCAAAATATTAGCACAGCGCCTGCAGCCACTTCTCACGAACATGATACTGCCAGACCAAGCCGGTTTCATTCCACAATGATCCACCTCACACAAACTATGCACCATCTTCGCTCTGTTACATCAGCTGAACCCTGACATGCATGCCACAGCAGTTCTACTTGACGCTACAAAGGCATTTGATTCTATAGAGTGGGTGTATCTGTTCACACTACTACAGTCTATGGCAGTGGTTCCCAACCTGTGGTCCGGGGACCCCTGGGGGTCCGCAAAGCCTTCTCAGGGGGTCCGCAAGAGCCTAGAAAATTAAAACATATAAACAAATATTGCTAAATTAGGTCCCCAGCTTCCAGTAATGACATAGGCGGGGGTCCCCGGATTCCCATGATGATTCAGTGGGGGTCCCTGGGTTCCATTAATGTTAAAGTGGGGGTCCACAGAAATCAAAAGGTTGGGAACCACTGGTCTATGGGGTTCCCCCAGTCATTTCTACAATGGATACACCTTCTGTATACCGCCACAGTAGTGAGGATACGAGTAAATTGCCACACCTCGGAGACAATCCAGGTTTCCAGAGGCACGAGGCAGGGGTCTCCGCTCTCAACAAAATGTAATTTTTGCACTTGGATAGCACACTACTCACCCGTTAGGGTCTCAAGGCGCTGTACGCATACCGCTGTGGAACCCCTCCTGGCTTTTTCCCTGTGAGGCACCCACTCCTGGACAACCATCAGGGTGAAGCCAGGCATCCAAGCGCTGTGAGGAGCGTTGTGGAGATTAAGCAAGCTATTGCCCAGAGTTACAGAGTGGGACCCGCTAATTAGATTAGGCACCGAGGCAAGAATTATCTGCTCCAAGGGAATTGAGCCCAAGACCCGCCGAGGTGGGACTTGAACCCTGGTCCCGGGCCAGATCTCGCATCAGGGTCTGCCGCTCTAACCATTGTGCCACACTTCTCCACACAACAATGCTGTTTGCCATAGCTTTGGAATCTCTAGCGTGTATTATAAGGCAACGCTACGCGGCAGCGGCTTTACGCTTCACCCAGCGCCCCCTGGGCATATCACTATATGTAGATGACATGGTTTTATATGTGAGGGAACCAAAAACCCACTTGGCTCCCATCACATGGGAATACATACGATATGAAAGATACTCAGGGCTAGGTATGAATTGGTTCAAATTGACAATTATTCCACTTACACCTGCAACACAACCCTACACATTAGATTTTCCATTAGAATGGAGTGAGGATCCAGTGAAATACTTAGGGATATGACATCCTGAGCAAGTAATCAGGTCAATTATGGTACAATGATTTAAAAACTTGAGGGGCAGATAAAAAGATGGATGAGGCTTCCTCTCTCACTAGCGGATAGAATGGCTATTAGCAAGGTGGTCGTCCTCCCAAAATTCTTATATATGTTTGTTAATATACCTGTTAGACTTACAAAACAATTTTTCAGAACACTTAGCACACGTCTCATCACATTCACCTGAGCAGGGAAAGAGTCCCACATAAAATGGGACACATTAACATCCACTGTATGAACAAGGTGGATTTAATGCTCCTGACTTCTATTTATATTATCTGTGCGCCCAGGCGCATTTCGCCCATTAATGGGCACAGCAACCAAAATAAATGCACATCTAGCTATTGAAATGGATGACGCCCACCCCATTCCATTACCAGCAATGCTCACACATCACAGGCCACTGAAGACTTATGAAAAACACAGTAGACTGTACAGTGCTGGCATGGAGGCAGCTGGGTACTCAGGCAAATAAATCCCCACTCTGTACCCCAACCCTACAACTGCAATGCCATTCTGGCCTGTCGTTAACACATGATAAAGGAACAGTGGCGCTTCTTAAAAAACGAGGACTGGAGGAAATGGGAGACCTATATATAGAAGGGAAACTTATGGAGTTAACAGACATACCACAAGCGCAGAACACAAATAGGTTAAGGCCCTTCACATATATCCAATTGAGAGCTGCTTTGAAGGCTCTATACCCAATGTTCCCTGCACAGCCCCCTGTGCTAACTGCCCTGCAGACGCTGCTAACCAGCACCTCGACACGCAAGCTGGTGAATTGGCTCTATGCAGAATCTCAAAAAGATAGAGAGCCGGGTTGCGAGAAATGGAATGAGCTGTTGGAGATGCCCCTGAGTCCTGAAGAATGGCACTCCTGTTGCGCACTACAGGGATGCTGACAATTAACTGTAGCATACGAATTACTCATTTTAAATATCTGCAAAAAATTTACTACACCCCCATCACGGCTATTTACATATGGTCTCCGGGACAGGGCAGCGTGCGGGAGATGCAGGGTTCTTCCACATAGGATGGGGCTGTGGGAGGGTGCTGGAATTCTTATACAGGAGTAACTGGGTCCCTCACAGAAATGATCCTGTAAAAAGTTAAATGTACGCCTAGGATTTGCTTGCTGGGTCTGGTCCAGTCGTTGCAACTGGCTAATCTGATGCTTGGGGGATAGTCCTACTGGTGGCAAAGCGAAGAGTGGCAATACACTGGAATAACTGGATGGCCCCCACGGTCCTTCAGTGGCTGAAAGACTTGACATATTGCTGTGAACAATTGGAAATATATGCTGAGGAGTTACCGCAAAGCTCTAGGCCAAAGGACATCTGGGACCCATTCACTAGGTACTTATTGGCTAGGTCCTCTAGGGACTAGAGGTATGGACAAGTTACAATAGACAATGAACTCAGCTCGAAATCCAAATAGGGAACCTGTTGATTATAAGTAGCCCTGCGCCGTGACTGCATGGATATAGATCATTTGTGTGGTGATGATGATTTTAAATATGGTGGTAACTGTTGTATGAACTTGTTTACTTAATTAATAAAAGTTTTAATTTAAAAAAAAAAAACCTCAGGCTGCAAGATTATTTCTGCACTTGATCCTATCGATCTCATCTCACCATCCTTACAACACTACACTGATGCCCAGTTGGCACATAAACATGTCAAAGCACCTTGTTTTACCAATAGGGCAATTAATGGCATAGAGTCACACTTTGCGCAAAGCCAAGTCAGGTTATGCAGGGCCAACAGGAGCGTTGTGTTGAAATCGAAGATGTACATTTTTCTACTAGCATACTTCAAAACACTCCCAGGCTAATTTTTCCTAGCCATAATAAGCAAAGCTGTGTAATTCACAAAACATATCATCTTAACCTTTTGACAAAAAACCTAAACAAGGCTCTTTCAATCACCCTACCTACATTGTCATTACTTGGAACAAAGAGGCTTTGGTTCCATATGGCTGCTGGTGCACCACCACTACAATACCACCGTTTATGATGAGATGTTAACATCAAAGAAAAGCACAGTGATTACGAGAGGGTATTACCATTTACTCATTTCTAAATATCAAAACAGACCTCTGCCCAGCTTGGGCTTTAACTCAATGTAGGAGGCTGGACTGGCTTGTAGTGAGTACCAAGGGGTACTTGCACCTTGCACCAGGCCCAGTTATCCCTTATTAGTGTATAGGGTGTCTAGCAGCTTAGGCTGGTAGATAATGGTAGCTTAGCAGAGCAGCTTAGGCTGAACTAGGAGACGGGTGAAGCTACTACAGTACCACTTAGTGTCATATGCACAATATCATAAGAAAACACAATACACAGTTATACTAAAAATAAAGGTACTTTATTTTTATGACAATATGCCAAAGTATCTTAGAGTGTACCCTCAGTGAGAGGATAGGAAATATACATAAGATATATATACACAATAGCAAAAATATGCAGTATAGTCTTAGAAAACAGTGCAAACAATGTATAGTTACAATAGGATGCAATGGGGAGACACAGGGATAGGGGCAACACAAACCATATACTCCAAAAGTGGAATGCGAACCACGAATGGACCCCAAACCTATGTGACCTTGTAGAGGGTCGCTGGGACTATCAGAAAATAGTGAGAGTTAGAAAAATAACCCTCCCCAAGACCCTGAAAAGTGAGTGCAAAGTGCACCAAAGTTCCCCTAAGGACAAAGAAGTCGTGTTAGAGGAATAATGCAGGAAAGACACAAACCAACAATGCAACAACGCTGGATTTCCAATCTGGGGTACCTGTGGAACAAGGGGACCAAGTCCAAAAGTCACAAGCAAGTCGGAGATGGGCAGATGCCCAGGAAATGCCAGCTGCGGGTGCAAAGAAGCTTCCACTGGACAGAAGAAGCTGCGGTTTCTGCAGGAACGCAAAGGGCTAGAGACTTCCCCTTTTGAGGACGGATCCCTCTCGCCTTGTAGAGTCGTGCAGAAGTGTTTTCCCGCCGAAAGAACTCCAACAAGCCTTGCTAGCTGCAAATCGTGCGGTTAGCGTTTTTGGACGCTGCTGCGGCCCAGGAGGGACCAGGAGGTCGCAAATTGGACCAGGAGAGAGAGGGGACGTCGAGCAAGACAAGGAGCCCTCTCAGCAGCAGGTAGCACCCGGAGAAGTGCCAGAAACAGGCACTACGAGGATGCGTGAAACGGTGCTCACCCGAAGTCGCACAAAGGAATCCCACGTCGCCGGAGACCAACTTAGAAAGTCGTGCAATGCAGGTTAGAGTGCCGTGGACCCAGGCTTGGCTGTGCACAAAGGATTTCCGCCGGAAGTGCACAGGGGCCGGAGTAGCTGCAAAAGTCGCGGTTCCCAGCAATGCAGCCCAGCGAGGTGAGGCAAGGACTTACCTCCACCAAACTTGGACTGAAGAGTCACTGGACTGTGGGGGTCACTTGGACAGAGTCGCTGGATTCGAGGGACCTCGCTTGTCGTGCTGAGAGGAGACCCAAGGGACCGGTAATGCAGCTTTTTGGTGCCTGCGGTTGCAGGGGGAAGATTCCGTCGACCCACGGGAGATTTCTTCGGAGCTTCCGGTGCAGAGAGGAGGCAGACTACCCCCACAGCATGCACAAGCAGGAAAACAGTCGAGAAGGCGGCAGGATCAGCGTTACAGAGTTGCAGTAGTCGTCTTTGCTACTATGTTGCAGGTTTGCAGGCTTCCAGCGCGGTCAGCAGTCGATTCCTTGGCAGAAGGTGAAGAGAGAGATGCAGAGGAACTCGGATGAGCTCTTGCATTCGTTATCTAAAGTTTCCCCAGAGACAGAGACCCTAAATAGCCAGAAAAGAGGGTTTGGCTACCTAGGAGAGAGGATAGGCTACTAACACCTGAAGGAGCCTATCAGAAGGAGTCTCTGACGTCACCTGGTGGCACTGGCCACTCAGAGCAGTCCAGTGTGCCAGCAGCACCTCTGTTTCCAAGATGGCAGAGGTCTGGAGCACACTGGAGGAGCTCTGGACACCTCCCAGGGGAGGTGCAGGTCAGGGGAGTGGTCACTCCCCTTTCCTTTGTCCAGTTTCGCGCCAGAGCAGGGCTAAGGGGTCCCCTGAACCGGTGTAGACTGGCTTATGCAGAATTGGGCACATCTGTGCCCAACAAAGCATTTCCAGAGGCTGGGGGAGGCTACTCCTCCCCTGCCTTCACACCATTTTCCAAAGGGAGAGGGTGTAACACCCTCTCTCAGAGGAAGTCCTTTGTTCTGCCATCCTGGGCCAGGCCTGGCTGGACCCCAGGAGGGCAGATGCCTGTATGAGGGGTTGGCAGCAGCAGCAGCTGCAGTGAAACCCCAGGAAGGGCAGTTTGGCAGTACCAGGGTCTGTGCTACAGACCACTGGGATCATGGGATTGTGCCAACTATGCCAGGATGGCATAGAGGGGGCAATTCCATGATCATAGACATGTTACATGGCCATATTTGGAGTTACCATTGTGAAGCTACATATAGGTAGTGACCTATATGTAGTGCACGCGTGTAATGGTGTCCCCGCACTCACAAAGTTCAGGGAATTGGCTCTGAACAATGTGGGGGCACCTTGGCTAGTGCCAGGGTGCCCTCACACTAAGTAACTTTGCACCTAACCTTTACCAGGTAAAGGTTAGACATATAGGTGACTTATAAGTTACTTAAGTGCAGTGTAAAATGGCTGTGAAATAACGTGGATGTTATTTCACTCAGGCTGCAGTGGCAGGCCTGTGTAAGAATTGTCAGAGCTCCCTATGGGTGGCAAAAGAAATGCTGTAGCCCATAGGGATCTCCTGGAACCCCAATACCCTGGGTACCTCAGTACCATATACTAAGGAATTATAAGGGTGTTCCAGTAAGCCAATGTAAATTGGTAAAAATGGTCACTAGCCTGTTAGTGACAATTTGGAAAGAAATGAGAGAGCATAACCACTGAGGTTCTGATTAGCAGAGCCTCAGTGAGACAGTTAGTCACTACACAGGTAACACATTCAGGCACACTTATGAGCACTGGGGCCCTGGGTTACCAGGGTCCCAGTGACACATACAACTAAAACAACATATATACAGTGAAAAATGGGGGTAACATGCCAGGCAAGATGGTACATTCCTGCACTCAACCTGAAAAACACTAAAGTCTGGAGCCGTTAAAAATTGACTGGACAAAGCTTACGCTGGCTAAGCGGACAATGATCTAACAATAACAAAAGGCGCACTTCCCATGTTCATGAATGGAGTTGTACTGCACAAGCAACATTAGAAAGAATCAGTATGTATGAACTTGTGTCTGACCACATGTTTTTAGACAATCATGCACATGTGGAGAGCCTATGTACTTGATTCTCTAAGTTTTCCGAGGAGCAATACACACATTAATCAAATGCTTCCCACCTAGGGCAGCTTTCAACAACACCTTTGCACCCTATATGCATCCCCTGTCTGTTACCACTTGAACAAGGTAGAAGACTCCTACACTAGTGGTAGAAGAGTACCATACAAAAGCCCAGAACATAACAAAACTAACTGAATGTGTCCCCACGTAAATTTTAGTTATTTGTGGACCAACACTTTCAGCACATCAAGGACATCATATATGCCTCAACAATGTGCACACCTGTTCAGGGGCAACAGAAATGAGGAGTACCTAAACATCAGAAATCGCTTGCCTATTCCTGTTACATAGACAATATATTCATCAATCAAGGATTTATAGAGCGCACTAATCACCCGTTAAGGTCTCAAGACGGTGGGGGGGGGGGGGGGGGGGAGCTACTGGTCATAGAGCCATGTCTTGAGGCGTTTCCTGAATGTCAAGAGGTCTTGGGTCTGGCGAAGGTGGAGCGGTAGGGAGTTCCAGGTCTTGGCGGCTAGGTGAGAGAATGATCTTCCTCTGGAGGTGGTGCGGCGGATGGAGGCGAGGGCGAGGCTGGCGGAGCGAAGATTGCGGTGGGGGTGTGGAAGGTGAGTCTGTTGTTGAGGTAGGCTGGGCCTGTGTCGTGGAGGGCCTTGTGTGCGCGTGGATGAGGAGTTTGAAGGTGATCCTCTTTGATACTGGTAGCCAGTGAAGGTCTCTGAGGTGGGGGGAAATGTGGTTGCGGCGTGGGATGTCCAGAATGAGGCGGGCGGATGCGTTCCGGATTCTTTGCAGCTTTGTTAGGAGTTTGGTTGTTATTCCTGCATATAGGGCGTTTCCGTAGTCCAATCGGCTGCTGACCAGGGCGTGGGTGACAGTTTTCCTCGTTTCGATGGGAATCCACTTGAAGATTTTTAGGAGCATGCGGAGAGTGTTATAGCAGGAAGAGGAGATGGCACTGACCTGCTGAGTCATGCTAAGTGTGGAGTCCAAAATGAAGCCTAGGTTGCCTGCGTGGGTGGTAGATGAGGGCGCGGTTCCTAGGGAGGTGGGCCACCAGGAGTCATTCCAAGTTGAGGGGTTGGTGCCAAAGGTGAGGATTTCTGTCTTGTCTGTGTTTAACTTGAGGTGGCTTGATTCCATCCAGCTGGCGATGGCGTGAAGTCCGTTGTGGAGGTTGTTCTTTGCAGTTGTAGGGTCTTTCGTGAGGGAGAGGATGAGCTGAGTGTCGTCTGCGTAGGAAACTATGTTGATGTGGTGGGTTTGTGCGATGTTGGCGAGGGAGGCCATGTATACGTTGAAGAGCGTGGGGCTGAGCGAAGATCCTTGGGGGAACGCCACAGATGATTCTGGAGGCTTCTGACAGGAACGGTGGGAGGCGTACTCTCTGGGTTCTGCCTGAGAGAAATGACGAGATCCAGTCGAGTGCCTTGTCGCGGATTCCAGCGTTGTGGAGGCATGTGCAGAGAGTGTGATGACATACCGTGTTGATAGCTGCGGAGAGGTCCAGGAGGATAAGTGCTGTTGTTTCTCCTTCGTCGAGCATGGTCCCAATGTCGTCTGTGGCAGCAATGAGTGCCGTCTCTGTGCTGTGGTTTCTGCAGAATCCGGATTGGGAGGTGTCGAGTACCTTGCTGTCTTCCAGGAACCGGGATAGTTGGCTGTTTACGATTTTTTCGATGACCTTGGCTGGGAAGGGGAGGAGGGAGATCGACCAGTAGTTCTTGGGGTCGTCTGGGTCTGCCTTTGGTTTCTTCAGCAGGGCGTTGATTTCTGCATGCTTCCATTTTTCTGGGAAGATGGCTGACTCGAAGGAGCTGTTGATGGTTTTGCAGAGGTGGGGGGCGATGATGATGTTTGCCTTATTGAAGATATGGTGTGGGCAGGGGTCCGATGGTGATCTGGAGTGGATGGAGGCCATGGTGGTGGCGGTGTCCTCTATGTTGACAGGGGTCCAAGGTGTGGAGGAGGTGGGTGTTGCTTGGAGTGTTGGGTTCTTGGGTGTTTGTAATCAGCTCGTGGGTCTGGGGTTTGAAGCTATTGTGGATTTCTTCTATCTTTCGACGGAAGTGGGTTGCCAGTGAGTTGCAGAACTCCTGTGATGGCGGGGGCTCGTTGGAGCAGGTCCTGGGGGAGGAGAGCTCATTGACGATGCCGAAGAGCTCTTTACTGTTGTGAGCGTTGGCTCAATGCGGTTTTTGAAGTGGGTCCTTTTGGTGGTGCGGATCAGTTGGTGATGTTTGCGTAGGGCATCCTTGAAAGCGATGTGGTAGGAGTTGGTAGGGTCAAGGTGCCAGGTTTTTTCCATTCTGCGACATAGCCGTTTGGATTCCTGTAGTTCTGGGGTGAACCAGCTGGCCTTGATTCTGTGGGAGGTGTTTGGTTTTTTTTGAGCGGTGTGAGGGTATTGGCGCAATCTTCTATCCAGCGATGCAGGCTGGTGGTGGCTTCATCATCAGAAGTGGCACAGATGGCTCGGTAGAGCAGGTTCATGCATATTTTAACAAGATCTATTTCTCTATTATGCTCAAGTTTAACCATTCCAACAACGTAATCAACATTCTTAACAAAACTGTATTCTTTAAACATGACTGACGGTATGAAGTTTCAAGAAACCCGTAGACTGATGCAGACATCTGAAGAATAGTTGTCATCCCAATCATGCAATGAAATTTGACATTGTGAACTACAGCCAGGCCAGAGAAATGCAAGACGGCCACTCTACCAAACAAACAGGAAAAGAAACAGGACATACAACAGGAATACCTATAAAAGCGGTATCGTGACAGAAGAGGAGAACAAAAAGTGATTCCATATCTCCAATCATAAACCCCGCTGTAAAACATCATGATTGGAAACAGTGTGAAGTATTTCCCCTGATGCCCGTAACTGCATACATATCGACACATCTCAAAACTACCTGGTAGTGCTATTTTATTAACAATCCTACTACAGACAACATAAGAAAGCAACCTATAGGCAAAGAGAAAAAAAAGCAGAACCTGCATGTTGTGGGCCATGTCAGAAAAACTAATAATACAACTGTCATAGGGTTATTCTCGTACACATGCAGAAATATCGTCTACCATTACAAGAAATTCTACTCTGAAAAGTATCCAGGCTAGATAAATCTTTACAAACAAGAAGGAACGGTCAAGTCGTCTCAAAACTGGAGACCAACTGCACAGATTCAGTAGAAATCAGTTTGTTCAGTAAGGGTCTTGACCATATGTGGCAGCTCATAATTAATAAAAGTGACTGACACTTGACAATTGAAGGTCTTAATTTGGATTATGGCTTTGGGATGAAACGTGAACACATACACTAGCCTACTTTTTCACAGCCCTTATATTGTCTTGCCTACCAGACATTGCCTAACAGACAGGACGAGCTACCTGTTTGTGAATGATCCATTGTGAACTTTTGGTGAGAGTACAGCCCGTAGATTACTTATCATTGGTTAGCTTCATCATGAATCTCATTTGCTTGCTTCCAAGTCAACGGCTTGTCTTCCACTTCTTACATTTCTCCATTCCACAGGAGCATATTATAGTCTCTTTATAATCCTTTTGATACTCTGACTTGTACCTTTCCACTGCCAAAATGTAGGGAACGTGTTTTCTTTTTCATTCAGCACTCCACGGAGTATGCACATTTTCTAGTTCTCTCCCTCACGTGTTGCTTTCCTCTTCGAATACCCAGCTCCCATGTGTTGAGCCTCACCTCTCCAATCTTATTAGTAAAAGCACAGCAACAGGGATATTTTTGCTCACGTACAGCTGAAGAGCAGACTTTGAGACTTGTTTTTATTTTACTTCCTGCATTCTACTTATTTAATGGAAGCACAAGCTTTGGCATACAAATGCATTTATGGCATTGGGAGAAGGGCCATAAACTCACTTAAATGGCGTCTGAGGCAAACATTTTACTTGGCATGACACTTCTCTTCCAGGGCCACAAATCTGCTCCATGGGCTAGTACAGAGCATGAAATGCCTTAATACTGTGGAAAGTAAAATAGACCCTGGAAGGGATTTCACTTACATAGTGACACTTATTTTTAAATGTAGTTCCCTGACTAAAAGGTATTTGAAAAGTAAACAATGCAATTCACAAAGATTGAACCCATTGAATTCAATGTACAGATTTGAGTTACCAAAAGACAAGCTTTTGCTTTTCCTCCAATATATATTTTTTTTCTTTTAATTTTTTTTAAACAATACCTTACAGGCAAACACTGGCAAAACCAACAGTTCAGCACTTGTATTATAAAGGTGAGAGCTGTTGGCTTTGCATGTGCTGGTTTAATTTAGCAGCTCAAAGGGGACTCTAGTCGATTTGCCAGAACTGAACAATGGTTTATGCCACAGAAATTACTCACGTTCATAAAAAGTTTAAATCAAGTCAGAAACACCACCCTCTCCTACCACTGTAATCTTTACAGTTACACTTTTTGGCGAGGTAAAGCCAACAAAGCTGGAAGGAGGTGTGCTTCTATTTCTATGTCTCTCAAGCAATTCTTTAAAGCATTGTGACGCAGGCTACCGATGAAGTAATCTGTACAGAGGTACACGACACCATGTGCTGAAAGTGGGACAAATTCACTTGTGACTGGATTTTTTTTTTGCGAGGCTCACTGCGGACAGGAAGACCCCGATTAATGGGAAACTTTGCACAATATTGTTAAGTCTGCTGAGTCAAAGGGTGAGGAAACTGATATTGAGGGCCGACGAAAAGAATTATCAGTGCAGCAGTGTATCATATTACAAGAAAAGTACAGAGGGACTCAGGGCTTTAAGTGGGATTAAAAAAATGGGAGGGTCTCTCCTAGGGGTTGGTGATGTAGTTAAGGGAGTGGCTTAAAACACCTAAGACCATAAGATAAAAAGCTGTGCTTAGCACAGTGTGCCACCTGAATGGTATTCTGCTGTTTCTGGCAAAGCACCCAGATATATACTATAACAGGTATCATTACACCTACAACAAGCCATGTCTATTGGCTGTGTCAGCGGTTGTTAGATGCACTAGATAAATAAGCAACAACAATAGCTTCGGTGTAAAAACTACTGAAAATGATTCATGAGACTTTGAAAGAACTATAACGAGTATCTTAGAAGTTACATCAAAGGCAGTGCAGGGTGGGTCTCCTGCAGAGTTAACATTTTTTTTCCACGCTGAGGACGAGGACGAAAACGGAGAGCCCGATAGGTCTCAGCCCTTGCCTTTTGGAACTGCCGGTGCTGAGCCCCGGCAGGACCTGGCCCACTTAAAGTCCTGGAGGGACTAAAACTTTTAGAACTACGGAGGAACTCTTGACAAAGGTGCAAACAGAAAGTGTTTCAGAGGGAGACCTTTAGATACAACTTGAGATGGCGTGTTTAGATTTCAGGAGGTCTTATGTTGGTGAAATGCAAAGTTTTCAAGTGAAATATAGCATCCATTACTATTACGTTCTGTGTTTTGTCAATTTAGGGGTGTTAGACGGCAACACGTGGGTGGTTTTGTCAATCTTTGTTTTGGTCAAACAACGTTGTATACTGTTGTTTCTTTTCAACAGCATTTGTAAACATTCTTGATATACGAAATTGAACTATGTGAAAGTATCTGTTGCAGGCAATATGTACCTGAGCTGCATTAAGGAAAGTACTTAAGTATTTTGCTTCAAACCCCCACTGTGGCCACTTGGGTCACAAATGAAAGTAATCCCTCTGGAGCTGGGACAATTACTTCTTAGGTGTGTGTGCAGCAGTACCTCTACTATTCTGAAAAAAAAAATCCCAAGCCTCCATAGGATCACCTTGGAGCAAAGGAGAAGGTATGCCCCATGGCTTCTTCTGGTGAGAAGCAATAGACCAGTAATTCATAACATTGTTCATCAACGCTTACAAGCGCACAACTACCGGGAGCCAGTAATTCTGTTCCACACTAGACAACTGATCACGCAAATTTCACAATTAGCACGGACAAGCTCATTCTTAGCCTCAAACAAACCAAATACATATTACCAATTTAATATGACGATAGCTCCTATGGCACAAAGTACTGGAACCCATAATTCTACCCTCAGATAAGCAATGTGTGTGCCCTGACCAAAGTTCCTAATGAACCACAACCGCAAGAAAATCGAGTAGAGGCTAATATAACAGCACAGTACCCCAACAGTTTTTAGAGTCGCCCCTGGATCTCACTGTTCACCTGCATCGTTCATTGTGATCGCTTGCTCATTTGGATTTCGCAGTCCTGGCCCCTTTCCATGGCCATCAAAGGCCCCACTAACCTGCTGGAGGTTTCCCTTGCTACTCTACTACACCAACAAGCAGTGGGCGGATAGATAGGGAGACAAACAGATACTATACACACTTTTCCAAACTGAAAATTAACAGTCACAGGCTATGGCTCTTTACAGAAACATGTGCCCTCTACGAAACTTTCTATCAATATGGCTATCACAGGCTACACAGTGCACAATTGTTGTCTTAGCCCATACAACTGTCTCAGCTGCTTCCCACACACGGAGCTGTCACAGGACTTCTCGTGCTCTCAACTGTCACAGATCTGACGCCAGAGATTCTGATCTCTATATGCCATGGGCTCTAAAATGCACTTACAATAAAAGTCAGAAGCCTCCTCATGCATTAAAAAAAATGACTCCTGCTGGGACCCCTGCTCCCTCTGTACTCTCCCAGGATGCTGCCACAAGCTCTTTCCTGCCCTCAAACCATGGCTGTCTCATACCCCTTACTACCGTACTTGTGAATGACATAAGTCCAGCTAAATGTCCACTGCTGGTGCCAGATCCTTGAGCTGCAAGTCCACCCAGCCTCAACCCCTTGACTCATCTCCACCTGTTAAAGGGTCAGTTCCACACTACAAGGGCAACTGTGCCAGCCTGAGCTTTCTGTATTTTCTTTCACTGCCTGTCTCTTTGGCTCCAATAGCATTGACGTTAGCAAGACCAATGGAGGTGATCCGCCATACTTTATTGCGTCACCAGCAGAGTAATAAACTCTATTGGATAATGGGTGCACACAAAAAGTGTCCCCCATTCATAAGCTAGTGTGATAACTGCATGATCAACAGGCAATGGGGAGTTTTGTCAGCTGCTGCAGGAGCACAAGCTTTTTCTACATGTCTCCAAAAAGGATTGTCCACCCGTTTGGAGGAAAATCCATCCAGTCCCCACAACTGAGACACTTCGCTAAAGCTTGATTGTGGGAGGCGCATACGGTTTATGAGTGATATGTGTTTCATAATCAAGTGATACATAAATATGCCCTTCAGGAGAAAAATAATGAATCCCTACAAGAAGGTAAAGGTCATACAGTATCTTACTACAATTTGAAAAGTTCCTAAGACCTGCACCGCAGAGACCCCATTGTTTTGTTTCTGGGATGGCCATCTAACACAGGATCCGTCTGGTACCTGGAAACAGATTTTTGGTGTACCGTGTGTACAGCAAGCCCTATTCTGTCTTACAACAGGCTGAATGGAGAAAAAGGATCTGCCTACATGCTCCATAATAACTGACCATATGAAGCACTTCACACCCTCTAGTGTATAAATCATGGGAAATTTGTTTGAAAATGCTCCCTGCTGTGCTATGAAGTGTGACTGCAAAAGTGGCATGTATGAGGGACATGCATCTGACCAGAGCTCCTAGTTAGAATTGAAAATAGGCCTTCTGGGGGCTGGTACTCATTTTTTTTTTAAAGCTTTGAGAAGGAGCTACTCTTGCAGTAGCTGGCAAAGGAAAATGTACTCCGTGTGTAGGACCACTTCATGGAGCCTCAAGAGGTTGTGGACCATGTGAACGCTAGAGGAACAGCTACTGCCTGGATAGACTACTTCCAGGGCTGCTTTTGACATTCCCTGTACGTCAACCCTACAGCTTAGCACTGTGCACCTCAGCCCCTACGTGAACCAAGGAAGGACGGAGGGCATGCCTAGGAAGCCACTTGATCCCTTATGTACCCTGCCCAAGTCCCTTAACATGGAGTCTAACCTTTGAGGCTCTCTGACTCTCGGTTTATGAAACTAACACAAAAGCACAAGAGGTCCCTGGAATAACTCCATGTTCTGGTCACGGGTCAGGTGACTTCAAGTCCATTTGAATCATCATCTAACAATCACTAATTCCAAAATGATTCTGGCTACAAATGTAGGTGTCGCCCTAAACCAAGCGGCTCCCATTCCCAATGGATGCAATGTTGTCTAGTGTGCACCTCCTCCTGGGCCCCAGGGTGACCCTGATATTACAGAAACGTGAACACCACCAGCCACGTTCAAGATTCAGTCACTGGAAATTTGCCCAGTCTCCTACACATTGCCAGCTCTTGAGCTACCCAGTTTATAAGCAGGCCATACAGTAAAATGTCTTGGAAATTATTATGAATGGCGCAAGTTCAACAACCCCCGCAGGGGACTGCAAGTGCCCATGACACCCACAGCCAACCAGCCCAATGGGCTAGACATCACCCCCTTAAAAAAACGCTTAAACACTCACAGCAACCATGCATATTTTTTAAGTTGGTTTCCAATTTTGAGAAATGAATTTTTAGGTCTGTGGTGTTTGTGTACACCACATCATAGGAACGAGGTGAGAGATTAGAAATGTAAAGGAAAATTAGTTCAAATTCCTTTGTGACTCATTGACTAGCATATCCTTTACGCGAAGAACCAAGACTTACGTATCCATGGGATGCCCCAAAGGTTCCCGAAAGCTTCTCAATCTCCAGCAGGCCAACAGTTGCCTTAAACTGCACTATTAAATATTAATAGAATCTTTGCTTTATGAAACTGTTTGGGTCATATTTGCTCTCATAAAAGGTTCTAGACTCTCCTCATTAACTTTGGAGATTATTTTAACTGCCCTACCTTTCTTTGTTGCAAGTAAATACCTATACATTTACTTGGCCTTGACCTTTATTGTGGGATTAGTGACTGTTTCATACTGTACTGAAATCTAAGCCTAAAACACCTTCTTAGCTTGATCCTTGGCAGTTCAACCGCACTACCCTGAAGAGTAGGGTAACCAGACTTGCAGAATTTTCCTGGACAGTCCCGGTTTTCAGAGGACTGTCACAGTTTTCAGTGGACTGTCACGGTGTCCCGACTCTTTTGTTCATTTCACATAAATGACCCGGTTTTTGGGGCAAAGGTCAGGTCAACCTGGGAATGCTTTTGTTAATTTGAAATAAATGCCCCGGTTTTTAGGACAAAGGTCAGGTCAACTCGTGCATCAGAAGTGAAAGGAATGTTCTCCTTTCACATGTACCTCTAGTCTTAAATACTTCTGCTGCCTGCTCTCGTGTGTGTGTGTGTGTGTGTGTGTGTATATATGTATATATATATACACAAATATATACACACACTCTCTCTCTCTTTTACAGGACAGGCCAGATGTAAAAGTGAGACTAAAGGCTCTAGTTCTACTTTTATGTCTAATCTGTCCCGGTTTTTTCATTCCAAAATATGGTCACCCTACCGAAGATAAGAGAGGCTTGCTAGTCAAAATTCAGTGCAACAGTATTTGGACACTCGGGCATTAGTGGCAAACAACAGTACCCACTGAGGATACTACCCTGCAACAACTAGCTGCCCCACAAAAATCACAAAACTGACAGGCCAGCCACGGCCTTAGTCTGTTCAATGTGTAACTGCCACATGGGTCTCATTAAACGGTCCAATGTAATGTTCAGGAGGCGAGTAACAAGAGTTATATGTCCCGTCGGTGAGTTAGGTTTCTTTGTAATTCTGATGGAAAGAGCTTCGCTCTCCATGTAAAACTCTGGTTAGAAATTGGCAATTTAAAAGAGAATTAGACCGATAATTACTAATTCTCCAGGAATTCTAAATTTCGAAGCAAACGTTCATGGGCAATCGTGTAGCCCCTGTTAACTTGACCACAGGAGTTACTATTACCTCACATCTTAAACTTGGTGGGGCGGGCAGGGGCAATCGGTTCACCAGGTCTCATAACAAGGCTTTGTAATGGGATCCCATTGCCCCACAAGTATCAACGGTTCACAGCCAACTCCGAGACCCTTAACTATAGCAATGACTAAACTCCAGGCACATCGGCTCCAACTGGCTGTAACAACCCACTTCTGTCCACCCCTGAATGCTACAGCCTGAGCCTCGGCCTTTCCATTTATCACCCTCGCTCCACTCATACCCGCTACAGGCCTCCTGCCTCTCGACTCCACCAATTATTACCATAGGCTCCAACCCAGCCACACACGGCTGCCAAAGTATCCATATTTCGCATAACACACACCTTCCAAATCCCCAACTGCTGCGGTAACCTTTCCCCGCGACTTTCACATATTCCTGACTTGTCCCACAGCTGCCATAAAAATCGTCCTGCAACAATGTCGCTCACAATGCCAACAAACTACTTGTGGCTGTCACAGGTCCCCAGCAATTCCGGTTGTTCCAGGCTTCTGCAGCGCTGGCCGTCATAGGCCATCTGCCTATCACAAACACGTTGTCATAGAACCCCTACCTAAACTACTAGCCAAGCCTTACAGGTCCACACCATTTCTTCCAAGACTAGACATACCAATACATGCCCATTTCTAATAAAGCCTTATTACCCCCCAAGCTACTAAAAACATAAAATGTCACGACCAACTGAATACTACTTACAAGGACCATCCGCGAATTCGGTCTAAAATCGGTTGCCCGTTGTAGATCTTTTAACGGATGACATTACTTCCCAGTACCAGTACTTCCGGGTCGCATGACAGCCAATTCCATGGCTGAGCATATTGTAGGAGTTGTCGGGCACGGGATGGTCTGGTAATGTGTAAGGGGATCTAGGAATGGCGCACTGGTGACACATCAACCAATCCTAGCGCGCCGCACACATTCTTGGCGTGCTCATTGGATGCAGAGGCCCACGCGTACCTCTGTAGTGTACAAACAGTGGGCAGTCAGTAGGCAGGCGCCTCGGGTTTTGGATTTGGTCAGAAGGGTACCCACGGTGAGACTGTTTTTGATCAAGAAGAAAATTAAGCCAGGCAGTCATAGCTGGTTTCAGCTCGTGTAGGCTCTACTGAGACCCACCCTCTATTCTGGAATGGAGCGGTACGTTGTGGCAGTTTGAAGCAGGTGCACCACACGAACTCAAAGTTGGTGGGATAACGGACGGGACTATTCACGACTGACAGCCGTCGAGGGGCTGGCCCAGAAGGCCTTGCTGTCAGTTGCCAGTGTTTCTCCTATTCAAGCCAGGTCGGTGATTGATACGAGTGTAGCCAGTCTCAACTCATGCTTAGCATTTAATGGCACTTGAATTTTCATATGTCATACGGATTCTTTTCTGAGTCTACACATACATTTAATCAATCACCTGGCCTAGCCGCTTTTAGAATGGTAATGTCAGAATAAAAAGACGGAGCAGTTCCCGTTCTGCAACATTGTGTCCGCAGATCTGTCAGGCTACAGTGTTGCTCACGTTCAGAGTTTGTCTGCACTGGTAATGGCGCGTATTAATTATCGCACGGCTTCGTGGCTTGCTCGTCGTTAAACTCAGCCTCTACTCCCCGTTCCAAGCACAAAAGAAGCATCTCTGCATCCTCACCTGTGTGGCTAACTCAATTTGCCCACTCCTCTCCCTGCTGACGTTTAAGTCTCCTCCTGTCCAAAATCGTTTCACTCGAACTTGCTGCGATTACTCTGACAACTGAGCACGGGACAGAGACTTTCTTAGCCAATGAAAAGAGCTCCCCGTCTCTCGCAGGCGGGCCCAGAGGTCTACGAACCAATAGAAATGCTTGATGTCTGGGAGACCATCAGAGGGTACATTGCACGTTGTTACGTTATTAGAAATACTTTTACGGTGCGCAAAACCAGTAGGGATTTGTAGTCTTCCGTTTGAGGCACTGAGACCGGAGACTTGAACACGTCCTAGTCTTAAATGAGCTCGAAGTTTATACGCCAGCCCTATATGTCTCCTTGAACGTACTTTTGTGGTTGACGTTTCGCAGTCAAGCATTTCTTGTTGAAAAGAGATAAACTATTAAATGTAACAGAGACGTGTAGTGTACCTTCACCTAAAAGGAAACCCTTGCTCGTTTTCTTGGTAATTTTATTAATGCCACCCCTTCAGAGTGTGTGTGCAAACTACATTACTTTTTTAAAGTATTATTATTCATGTAATGCTGTAAACGATTTCACATTTGGATCCGTTCTACAGTGAAGTCTTCTACAACAATTAATGTTAGTATATTTGGGCGCACCGTACTTTGAAATACATTATTCCTACATGGCTGACTCGCACAACAAATGTCGAGCATATATGTTCGCACGTTGTCCGTCTTCTGCTGTGAGTGGCTTGTGCGTCGTCGGTCTGCGTACTAGAAATAAGACTAAAAGACGGCAGGAATAAAAGCAATGTCTGAATGAGCGGCTATACTGATCGGTATCCAAGTTCAAAATAAGATATTTCGTGAACAGCTAATGGAAACAAAAGAGATGAAAGGTGCATGTGATGACATTTTTCTGTGTTAAATGTAACTTGTATCTCTTTAACCCCTTAACTGCAGGACACTAAAATACATCAGAACACCTTTCTCCAAGCGCAACGGCCACTAAACACACAAGCCCCATCATTGCCACACGATCATGTCTGTGTGTCCATTAGATTGTACCTCCTACGTACAGTAAAAGTAAGACGAAAGAAGGGATACCAAGTCTGAAGAAATGTCAGCCCTACATCAGGATACTGTGCTGCTTACCACCCCACTGTGCGCCCCACGCAAGTTTGTTGATGAATTACCACCATACAGTCAGCTAGCAGACCCTGCAACAGCTGCCTCACACTGGCGTCAGTGGATAGGGTGCCTCCACCACTATTTGGTGTCACAAAAGAGACTGATGGAGCTGAAAAAAAAAGTTCATGATGCTCCACATAGGTGGCACATAATTATACAACCAGGTTGAGCACCTCCTCGACACCTGGGGGGATGAGGGGGATACACCCATCCTGGCCACGCAACCCAGCTGTCTCCAAACAACCAGAAAAGGGATGCAGAAACTGTGGACTGACACAGCACACGCCCAATATGTGTCCAGCACAAGGCAAGACATGCTCCAAATGTGGCTGCAGAAACCACTTTGCAAAGGTGTGCCACAGGGGAGCACCAAAAACAAGCTCAGGGTACCAAAGGCGAGGGCGCTCCACCCTTAAACAACTGTCCCTGGATGAGGGTGAAGAGAAGCAATCAGCACAGCAGCTAGTATCTGTGGGCTGTACGGAAAATGACGATAAAGATGAAGTCTTCACAGTTTCATTTGCTGGAAGAGAAAATCACTGTAGGAGACCTCCACCAATGTGCAAAATACTTGTGGAAGGAACAGAAATCATCGCCCGCATCGACACAGGAGTGTCTGTGAATGTCATGGACTCCAATCAGTTCAACAAACTCTGGCTGCATCCAAAGCTGACGCCTACCAAGGCCAGAATTTTCACATATGGGGAGACAAACCACTAGCCCTGGGAGGTGTGTTCGAAGTGGACTTAGAAAGTGAAGGCCGATCAACGCATGCCTAGTTTCACTTGGCTGAAGGGCACACGGGCACCATCCTCATATGCCATACAGTGGAAGACTTGGGCTTGTTATTTTTCGCACAGCAAGTGCATGACTCGAGCTACAAACATCCTGGAGGAATTCCAGCAACTGTGATGAGGCCTGTTGTGCCTAAAAGGCAGGAAGATAAAACTCCACATAGACAAAGCTATCAGGCCCGTAGCCTAAAGGCATAGGTGGGTGCCATTCCATCTGTGCCCCTTAGTTGGAAAAGAACTGGATCAACTGGAGCAATTAGGAGCGATGAAGAAAGTAACAGGACCAACTCCATGGATATCACCCCTTCTGATAGCGCCCAAGCAGCCCGGAGCCATAAGACTGCGTGTGGATGAGGCTCCCAAATAAAACAATACATCATAAACACTGTAGGAAAATACCCTCTTTTGGGCATGGTTAACCTCAGGTTTTGCCAGCTGTCAGTGTGTTTTGACTGTTTTCACTGGGATCCTGCTAACCAGGAGCCCAGTGATTGTTCTCTCTCCCTCTAAATTTGGCTGCTTAGGACTTTGCACACCCCACAATTTGCATACTGATGCCCCCATATAAGCCCCTAGTATATGGTACTTAGATCCCCAGGGCATTAGGGCACTGGGGGTTCTCCATGGGCTGCACCATGTATTGTGCCACCCATGGGAGCCCATGCAAAATGTGTCTGCAGGCCTGCCATTGCAGCCTGCGTGAAAAGGCACAAGCACCCTTTCACTACAGGTCGCTGCACCAGGCCACTGTAAGTCACCCCTATGGTAGGCCCTCGTAGCCCAGAGGGCAGGGTGCGGGTGTGTGTGAGGGCACCCCTGCATGAGCAGAGGGGGCCCCTAAAAACTCCAACTCCATTACAGTGGACTTCGTAAGTGCAGGGAAGCCATTTTGCCCGTGTACTGGACACAGTTCCCTCCCTACCTGTGTCCAGCTACATAATGGTAACTCCGAACCTGGGTATTTTTGGTATCAAACATGTTGGAATCATACCCCAATACTGTAGCCAGTATTGGTTGTATGATTCCATGCACTATGAGGACCCCCAGCATTGCTCCTACCAGTCTTCTGGGGTTTTCCAGGCAGCCCGCACTGCTGCCACCCCTCAGACAGGTTTCTGCCCTCCTGCTGCTTGACCAGCTCAGGCAGAGGAAGGCAGAACAAAGGATTTCCTGTGGGAGAGGGAGGTAACACCCTCTCCCTTGGAAGTTGGTGTTACAAGGCTTGGGAGGGGGTTACCTCCCCAAGTCACCGGTATGCTTTGAAGGGCACTTTTGGTGCCCTCCTTGCATAAACCGGGTTGCATCAGTCCAGGGATCCCCTGTAGGAAAATAACTCCTTGTTGCAGTTACCCCCACCACTTTTTGCTTGATATTGATGATGACTTGACTGAGAGTGTACTGGGACCCTGCTAACCTGGCCCCAGCACCAGTGTTCTTTCACTAAAAATTTACAATTGTTTCCACAATTGGTACACCCCTGGCACACAGATAAGTCCCTTGTAAAAGGTACCAGTGGTACCAAGGGCCCTGTGACCAGGGAAGGTCCCTGAGGGCTGCAGCATGTGTTGTGCCCCCCTAAGGGACCCCTCACCTAACACATGCACACTGCCATTGCAGATTGTGTGTGTTGGTGGGGAGAAAAAGGCAAAGTCAACATGGCACCCCCCTCAGGATGCCATGCACACAGAATACTGCCTGTGGCATAGGCAAGTCACCTCTCTAGCAGGCCTTAAAGCCCCAAGGCAGGGTGCACTATACCACAGGTGAGGGCATAGCTGCATGAGCAATATGCTCTTACAGTGTCTAAGTCCATTCTTAGACATTGTAAGTACAGTGTGGCCATATTAAGTATATGGTCTGGGAGTTTGTCAAAACGAACTCAACAGTTCCACAATGGCTACACTGAACAATGGGAAGTTTGGTATCAAACGTCTCAGAATAATAAACCCACACTGATGCTAGCACTTACAGGGATGGTGGCCTGCTGGAGACAGCAGACCACCATGCCTGTGACTGCTTTTAAATAAAGCAGTATTTCTTTTTTGTAATGGAAAAAGAGATGCATTACAAAACTAAAAAATGAAACTGCCTGCTCTGAATTTTTTTTTTTTCATGCCATTCACAAAGGGGAAGGGGTCCCATGGGGACCCCTTCCCTTTTGCGAATGGGTTACCACCAGTGTGACACTGGTGGTAACTGCGATTGCTTTGCGACCGCGTTCGCGGTCACAAAACAGTACAGCATTGCGCTGTGACTTGCAATTAGGAAGGGGAACACCCCTTCCTAATTGCAGCTCGCAGTCCTGTTTTGCGAGTCGGTAACCAGGTTACCGACTCTCAAAACGAGGATTGGGCATCGCGATGTGCTTTTTGCACGTCGCAAACAGCGAAATTCGCTGTTTGCGACGTGCAAAATGTTTTGAACATCTGGCCCCAAGAAACTCCTGAGGACAGCAGAACGCTCCACCTCAAGCAAGAAGAAACCATCTTTAAAGGGACTCTCACCTCACCCCAGAAGCATGAGTCGCCACCACTCTGCACCTGATGCCCCTGGCCCTTGTCCACAGAAACCAACCCCTGCAGAGAAGAACCCCAGGCGACTGCGACGATGTGTCCACCCTGAACCAACCTCTCTGCATCCCCACAACGATGCCTGCAGAGGGAATCCCGTGGACCGCGACTGCCCGGTGAAAAGAAATCCGACGCATGGAAGAAGCACTTCACCCGTAGCCACCAGGCCCGTGAAGAACCAACCACCAGTACAGCAGTGACCAGCAGGCAGCCCTCACCCTTGCCCAGCGAGTGGCTGGCCCAAGAAGCCCCCCTGTGCCCTGTTTGCAGCGTTTGAGTGACCCCCGGGTCCCTCCATCGATTCCTATTACAAACCAGACGCCCTGTTTGCCCACCGAACCCGGCCACCCCTGTGCAGCTGAGGGTGTATTTTGTGTGCCTACTTGGGACCCCCCAGTGCTCTACAAAACCCCCCTGGTCTGCTCCCCGAGGAGGCAGGTACTTACCTGCTAGCAGGATGGAACTGGAGCACCCTCAGTCTCCATAGGCGCCTATGTTATTTGAGCCCCTCTTTGACCTCTGCACCCGACCGGCCCTGTGTTGCTGGTGCTGGGTGTTTGGGGTTGACTTGAACCCCCAACAGTGGGCTGCCTATGCCCTGGAGACTGACCTTGTAAGTGCTTTACCTACCTCAAAAACTAACCTGTCCTTACCTCCTCCAGGAACTGTTGAATTTTGCACTGTGTCCACTTTTAAAATAGCTTATTGCCATTTTATGCCAAACTGTGTACATTACTGTTTTGATTCAAAGTTCTAACTATACCTATTCAAAGTACATTATATTTAATGTACTTACCTGCAATTTGAATCATGTGGTTCTAAAATAAATAAAGAAAATAATATTTTTCTGTATAAAAACCTATTGGCCTGGAGTGAAGTCATTGAGTGTGTGTTCTAATTTATTGCCTTTGTGAGTACAACAAATGCTTAACACTACCCTCTGATAAGCCTAACTGCTCAACCACACTACCACAAATAGAGCATTAGTATTATCTACTATTGCCTCTGTAAAGCCTCTTGGGGAACCCGTGGACTCTGTGCACACCATCTCTCACTTTGAGATAGTATATACAGAGCCAGCTTCCTACATCCCCGGTCCCTGCTCTGGTGCGAAACTGGACAAAGTAAAGGAGAGTGACCACTCTCTGTCCATCACCACCCTAGGGATGGTACCCAGAGCTCCTCCAGGGGGCCACTCAATTCTGCCATCTTGAATCTAAGGTGGGCAGAGGTCCCTGGGAGCATCTGAGTGGCCAGGTCAGGTAAGTGACATCACAGCCCCCTCCTGATATGTGGTCACCTTGCTAGGTGACCATTCCCCCTTCCTGGGCTATTTACGGTCTCCCTCTTGGGTGGGTCCTCTGATTCGACGTGCAAGATTCCAGCAGGACTCCTCTGCATCGTTTACTTCATCTTCTGGCCACTGGAACTGTAACTGGATTTTTCCATGAACCGACAATTTGCAACTTCAGTGATGACTCTGTTCTGCAATAGTGTTTCTCCGGCTCCTTCCAGCAAATGCAACATATCCCCGGCTGTGCATCCTCTGAGGGTGACAAGCCTTCAGCCTGCACAAGAAGTAAGAAGGAGTCTCCCTTGGAGTGAAGGAGTCACTCCCGTGCACATGCAGGCACCAACTGCAATGACAACCAGCTTCATGGATCTTCTCTCATCCGGAGCTGCGTGGATCCTGCATCATAGGTGGTGGCCTGGAGTGGTTCCTTTGGTCCTCTCTAACAGCTGTCCAACTTGGGAGACGGTAAGCCCTTGCTTTTCCTTGCAGGACAGTACCCTTGTGCACTGAGACTATTGCAGCTACCAAGGCTTGTTTGTTCCCCATCTAAGGGATCTTCAGGTGCTGTGTAACCCTGGCCTCCAGCACTCCCGCCTGCAAAGCACAAACTCCTGCCTGCTGCTCCAGTGACATGGAACTCCTCTTCAGGTGTGCTGAGTGGGCCTCACTGTCACTCCTGTGCCTGCTGCAAGTGGGTTGCCTGTGCGAGCTGCCTCCTCTTCTTGTGACCCTTCCAGCTGCTGAGGGTCACCCCTGTCTTTCCTCCTTGGGTAGAGTCCCCTGGACCTTGCTGGTCCTCCTCAGCCTTGCAAACCTTCTTCTCAGACTCTTGCACTTGCCAATGCTTGTTTGTAGTTTTCCAGCACCACTGACCAACTGCATCTTGATCGCCGACATAGGACATCACTTGCATCACTTCTGGGACTCCTCTTCGGCTCCTGTGCTGCACTGCTGACCTTCTCCGCCCACCGTCGACCTGGTGCTGCATCCACAGAAGGGTGGGTAGTGGCTCCTGCCACATCCGACACTCCATCATGAACTGGACTTGGTCCCCTTCCTGTGCAGGTACTCTTCTGTCAGGATCCACCTTTGGGATCTTCCAGTCTTGGTTGGGTCTTGCATAATCTTTTTCCAAAGCCCTCCTATTGGGTTTTGGGAAAAACAGGAACTTACTTCTGCTCTCCTGGTCGCTGTGGGTCACTCTGATACCTCTTAGGGTTCCTATTTCCTCCAGCTCCCCTTTTCTGAGTCCACGTCCTTGGGAGGGGGACTGCCTTTCACCTTCCACTTTTTTAGTATACTGTTTGGCCCTCCCCTAGGGCCCTCACTATTTGCTAGTGCATTTACCAATGCCATTGACAAGATAGTGGCAGACCTCAACTGAGCCCGCTGGTTTTCAAAGCTAGACCTCAATGCAGGCTACCGCTAGCTCAACTTTGACATCTTGTCTGCTGCAGAAGTGTTTCAGGATGTTATTCGGGAAACCTCATTTGGGCTAGTTGGAATGCCCAATGTGAGTGACAAAATGTTGGTCTACTCCAACACCCTAGAAGAGCATCACACAAGTTTGAGGGCTACACTGTTAGTTGATAGTGGGCTGACCCTACACAGGCAGAAATGCTCTTTGTACACGAATGCCATTGAGTTCTTTGGGTACCACTTTTTGAGTGACGGCTTGCGGGTGGACTCGAAAAAGGTGGAAGCTATCAAAATGGCGCCCGTACCCCCCACAAAGTATTGGAGATGAGAAGTTTTCTTGGAATGGCTGTAAGGAAATGCCTCCTTGGCATGGTTGCCCCCTGACTTTTTGCCTTTGCTGATGCTATGTTTACAATTGAAAGTGTGCTGAGGCCTGCTAACCAGGCCCCAGCACCAGTGTTCTTTCCCTAACCTGTACTTTTGTATCCACAATTGGCAGACCCTGGCATCCAGATAAGTCCCTTGTAACTGGTACCTCTAGTACCAAGGGCCCTGATGCCAAGGAAGGTCTCTAAGGGCTGCAGCATGTCTTATGCCACCCTGGAGACCTCTCACTCAGCACAGACACACTGCTTACCAGCTTGTGTGTGCTAGTGAGGACAAAACGAGTAAGTCGACATGGCACTCCCCTCAGGGTGCCATGCCAGCCTCTCACTGCCTATGCAGTATAGGTAAGACACCCCTCTAGCAGGCCTTACAGCCCTAAGGCAGGGTGCACTATACCATAGGTGAGGGTACCAGTGCAGGAGCATGGTACCCCTACAGTGTCTAAACAAAACCTTAGACATTGTAAGTGCAGGGTAGCCATAAGAGTATATGGTCTGGGAGTCTGTCAAACACGAACTCCACAGCACCATAATGGCTACACTGAAAACTGGGAAGTTTGGTATCAAACTTCTCAGCACAATAAATGCACACTGATGCCAGTGTACATTTTATTGTAAAATACACCACAGAGGGCACCTTAGAGGTGCCCCCTGAAACTTAACCGACTATCTGTGTAGGCTGACTAGTTCTAACAGCCTGCCACAAACCGAGACATGTTGCTGGCCCCATGGGGAGAGTGCCTTTGTCACTCTGAGGCCAGTAACAAAGCCTGCACTGGGTGGAGATGCTAACACCTCTCCCAGGCAGGAATTGTCACACCTGGCGGTGAGCCTCAAAGGCTCACCTCCTTTGTGCCAACCCAGCAGGACACTCCAGCTAGTGGAGTTGCCCGCCCCCTCCGGCCAGGCCCCACTTTTGGCGGCAAGGCCGGAGAAAATAATGAGAAAAACAAGGAGGAGTCACTGGCCAGTCAGGACAGCCCCTAAGGTGTCCTGAGCTGAAGTGACTCTAACTTTTAGAAATCCTCCATCTTGCAGATGGAGGATTCCCCCAATAGGGTTAGGATTGTGACCCCCTCCCCTTGGGAGGAGGCACAAAGAGGGTGTACCCACCCTCAGGGCTAGTAGCCATTGGCTACTAACCCCCCAGACCTAAACACGCCCTTAAATTTAGTATTTAAGGGCTACCCTGAACCCTAGAAAATTAGATTCCTGCAACTACAAGAAGAAGGACTGCCCAGCTGAAAACCCCTGCAGCGGAAGACCAGAAGACGACAACTGCCTTGGCTCCAGAAACTCACCGGCCTGTCTCCTGCCTTCCAAAGATCCTGCTCCAGCGACGCCTTCCAAAGGGACCAGCGACCTCGACATCCTCTGAGGACTGCCCCTGCTTCGAAAAGACAAGAAACTCCCGAGGACAGCGGACCTGCTCCAAGAAAAGCTGCAACTTTGTTTCCAGCAGCTTTAAAGAACCCTGCAAGCTCCCCGCAAGAAGCGTGAGACTTGCAACACTGCACCCGGCGACCCCGACTCGGCTGGTGGCGATCCAACACCTCAGGAGGGACCCCAGGACTACTCTGATACTGTGAGTACCAAAACCTGTCCCCCCTGAGCCCCCACAGCGCCGCCTGCAGAGGGAATCCCGAGGCTTCCCCTGACCGCGACTCTTTGAACCTAAAGTCCCGACGCCTGGGAGAGACCCTGCACCCGCAGCCCCCAGGACCTGAAGGACCGGACTTTCACTGGAGGAGTGACCCCCAGGAGTCCCTCTCCCTTGACCAAGTGGAGGTTTCCCCGAGGAACCCCCCCCTTGCCTGCCTGCAGCGCTGAAGAGATCCCTAGATCTCCCATTGACTTCCATTACAAACCCGACGCTTGTTTCTACACTGCACCCGGCCGCCCCCGCGCTGCTGAGGGTGAAATTTCTGTGTGGACTTGTGTCCCCCCCGGTGCCCTACAAAACCCCCCTGGTCTGCCCTCCGAAGACGCGGGTACTTACCTGCAAGCAGACCGGAACCGGGGCACCCCCTTCTCTCCATTCTAGCCTATGTGTTTTGGGCACCACTTTGAACTCTGCACCTGACCGGCCCTGAGCTGCTGGTGTGGTGACTTTGGGGTTGCTCTGAACCCCCAACGGTGGGCTACCTTGGACCAAGAACTGAACCCTGTAAGTGTCCTACTTACCTGGTAAAACTAACAAAAACTTACCTCCCCCAGGAACTGTGAAAATTGCACTGTGTCCACTTTTAAAACAGCTATTTGTGAATAACTTGAAAAGTATACATGCAATTTTGATGATTTGAAGTTCCTAAAGTACTTACCTGCAATACCTTTCGAATGAGATAGTACATGTAGAATTTGAACCTGTGGTTCTTAAAATAAACTAAGAAAAGATATTTTTCTATACAAAAACCTATTGGCTGGATTTGTCTCTGAGTGTGTGTACCTCATTTATTGTCTATGTGTATGTACAACAAATGCTTAACACTACTCCTTGGATAAGCCTACTGCTCGACCACACTACCACAAAATAGAGCATTAGTATTATCTATTTTTACCACTATTTTACCTCTAAGGGGAACCCTTGGACTCTGTGCATGCTATTCCTTACTTTGAAATAGCACATACAGAGCCAACTTCCTACATTGGTGGATCAGCGGTGGGGTACAAGACTTTGCATTTGCTGGACTACTCAGCCAATACCTGATCACACGACAAATTCCAAAATTGTCATTAGAAATTGATTTTTGCAATTTGAAAAGTTTTCTAAATTCTTAAGAGACCTGCTAGGGCCTTGTGTGTTAAATCCCTGTTTAGCATTTCTTTTAGAGTTTAAAAGTTTGTTAAAAGTTTGAATTAGATTCTAGAATCAGTTTTAGTTTCTTAAAAAGTATTCCAACTTTTAGAAGCATAATGTCTAGCACAGATGTGAATGTGGTGGAACTCGACACCACACCTTACCTCCATCTACAGATGAGAGAGCTAAGGTCACTCTGTAAACTAAAGAAAATAACAATGGGCCCCAAACCTACCAAAATACAGCTCCAGGAGCTTTTGGCAGAGTTTGAAAAGGCCAACCCCTCTGAGGGTGGCAACTCAGAGGAAGAGGATAGTGACTTGGAGGACAATTCCCCCCTACCAGTCCTATCTAGGGAGAACAGGGTCCCTCAAACCCTGACTCCTAAAATAATAGTCAGAGATGCTGGTTCCCTCACAGGAGAGACCAACACCTCTGAAATCACTGAGGATAGCCCCAGTGAAGAGGACATCCAGTTAGCCAGGATGGCCAAAAGATTGGCTTTGGAAAGACAGATCCTAGCCATAGAGAGGGAAAGACAAGAGATGGGCCTAGGACCCATCAATGGTGGCAGCAACATAAATAGGGTCAGAGATTCTCCTGACATGTTGAAAATCCCTAAAGGGATTGTAACTAAATATGAAGATGGTGATGACATCACCAAATGGTTCACAGCTTTTGAGAGGGCTTGTGTAACCAGAAAAGTGAACAGATCTCACTGGGGTGCTCTCCTTTGGGAAATGTTCACAGGAAAGTGTAGGGATAGACTCCTCACACTCTCTGGACAAGATGCAGAATCTTATGACCTCATGAAGGGTACCCTGATTGAGGGCTTTGGATTCTCCACTGAGGAGTACAGGATTAGGTTCAGGGGGGCTCAAAAATCCTCGAGCCAGACCTGGGTTGACTTTGTTGACTACTCAGTGAAAACACTAGATGGTTGGATTCAAGGCAGTGGTGTAAGTAATTATGATGGGCTGTACAATTTATTTGTGAAAGAACACCTGTTAAGTAATTGTTTCGATGATAAACTGCATCAGCATCTGGTAGACCTAGGACCAATTTCTCCCCAAGAATTGGGAAAGAAGGCGGACCATTGGGTCAAGACAAGGGTGTCCAAGACTTCAACAGGGGGTGACCAAAAGAAAGGGGTCACAAAGACTCCCCAGCAGAAGGGTGATGAGACAACCAAAACTAAAAATAGTAAAGAGTCTTCTACAGGCCCCCAAAAACCTGCACAGGAGGGTGGGCCCAGAGCCTCTTCACAAAACAATGGGTACAAGGGTAAAAACTTTGATCCCAAAAAGGCCTGGTGTCATAGCTGTAAACAGCATGGACACCAAACTGGAGACAAGGCCTGTCCCAAGAAAGGTTCCACTCCAAACTCCCATCCAGGTAACACTGGTATGGCTAGTCTCCAAGTGGGATCAACAGTGTGCCCAGAGCAAATCAGGGTCCACACTGAAGCTACTCTAGTTTCTGAGGGTGGGGTGGATTTAGCCACACTAGCTGTCTGGCCGCCTAACATGCAAAAATACAGACAGCAACTCTTAATTAATGGGACTAGAATAGAGGGCCTGAGGGATACAGGTGCCAGTGTCACCATGGTGACAGAGAAACTGGTTTCCCCTGGCCAATACCTGACTGGAAAAACTTACACAGTCACCAACGCTGACAATCAGAGAAAAGTACATCCCATGGCAATGGTTACTTTAGAATGGGGAGGGGTCAATGGCCTGAAACAGGTGGTGGTCTCCTCAAATATCCCAGTGGACTGTCTGCTTGGAAATGACCTGGAGTCCTCAGCATGGGCTGAGGTAGAGCTAAAAACCCATGCAGCAATGCTGGGTATCCCTGAACTGGTGTGTGTGAAAACAAGAGCACAATGCAAGGCACAGGGTGAAAAAGTAGAGCTGGAGTCTGGAAAAATGGCCCAGCCTACCAAGAGAACAGGAAAGTCAGTTGGGAACCCAACTGCAACACAGCAAAAGAAAGGGAACCTCTCTTCTCAGGAAGAAGTTCTGCCCTCTGAGGGAACTGAGCCTTTGGAGCTTGAACCTTATCAGGTTGAGCTCTTAGGCCCAGGGGGACCCTCAAGGGAAGAGCTGTGTAAGGGACAAGAAACCTGTCCCTCTCTTGAAGGCCTTAGGCAGCAAGCTGCTGAAGAGTCCAAAGGCAAGAAAAATGGAACACATAGGGTCTATTGGGAAGATGGGCTCCTGTACACTGAGGCCAGAGACCCCAAACCTGGTGCCACTAGGAGAGTGGTAGTGCCTCAGCTGTTCAGAGAGTTCATCCTAACATTGGCCCATGACATTCCCCTTGCTGGACATTTGGGACAAACCAAGACGTGGGAGAGGTTAGTCAACCACTTCTACTGGCCCAATATGTCCAGCATGGTTAAGGAGTTTTGCCTCTCCTGCCCCACCTGTCAAGCCAGTGGTAAGACAGGTGGGCATCCAAAGGCCCCCCTCATTCCACTTCCAGTGGTGGGGGTGCCCTTTGAAAGAGTGGGTGTGGACATAGTTGGTCCACTAGAACCTCCCACAGCCTCAGGAAATATGTATATCCTGGTAGTAGTGGATCATGCTACCAGGTATCCTGAAGCTATTCCCCTTAGGTCGACTACTGCCCCTGCAGTAGCCAAGGCCCTCATTGGTATCTTTACCAGAGTGGGTTTCCCTAAGGAGGTGGTGTCTGACAGAGGTACCAACTTCATGTCAGCATACCTAAAGCACATGTGGAATGAGTGTGGAGTGACTTATAAATTCACTACACCTTACCATCCACAAACTAATGGCTTAGTTGAGAGATTCAACAAGACATTAAAAGGCATGATCATGGGGCTCCCAGAAAAACTCAAAAGGAGATGGGATGTCCTCCTGCCATGTCTGCTTTTCGCTTACAGGGAGGTACCACAGAAGGGAGTAGGGTTCTCACCCTTTGAACTTCTGTTTGGTCATCCTGTAAGGGGACCACTTGCCCTTGTTAAAGAAGGCTGGGAGAGACCTCTCCATGAGCCTAAACAGGACATAGTGGACTATGTACTTGGCCTTCGCTCTAGAAAGGCAGAGTACATGGAAAAGGCAACCAAAAACCTTGAGGCCAGCCAACAGCTCCAGAAGTTTTGGTATGACCAAAAGGCTGCACTGGTTGAGTTCCAACCAGGGCAGAAAGTCTGGGTTCTGGAGCCTGTGGCTCCCAGGGCACTCCAGGACAAATGGAGTGGCCCTTACCCAGTACTAGAGAGGAAGAGTCAGGTCACCTACTTGGTGGACCTGGGCACAAGCAGGAGCCCCAAAAGGGTGATCCATGTAAACCGCCTTAAGCTCTTCCACGACAGGGCGGATGTCAATCTGTTGATGGTAACAGATGAGGATCAGGAGGCAGAGAGTGAACCTCTCCCTGATCTTCTGTCATCAGACCCAAAAGATGGTACAGTAGATGGAGTGATCTACTCAGACACCCTCTCTGGCCAACAGCAAGCTGATTGTAGGAGAGTCCTACAACAGTTTCCTGAACTCTTCTCCTTAACCCCTGGTCAGACACACCTGTGTACCCATGATGTGGACACAGGAGACAGCATGCCTGTCAAGAACAAAATCTTTAGACAATCTGACCATGTTAAGGAAAGCATCAAGGTGGAAGTCCACAAGATGCTGGAATTGGGAGTAATTGAGCGCTCTGACAGCCCCTGGGCTAGCCCAGTGGTCTTAGTCCCCAAACCTCACACCAAAGATGGAAAGAAAGAGATGAGGTTTTGTGTGGACTACAGAGGGCTCAATTCTGTCACCAAGACAGATGCCCATCCAATTCCAAGAGCTGATGAGCTCATTGATAAATTAGGTGCTGCCAAATTTCTAAGTACCTTTGACTTGACAGCAGGGTACTGGCAAATAAAAATGGCACCTGGAGCAAAAGAAAAGACAGCATTCTCCACACCTGATGGGCATTATCAGTTTACTGTTATGCCCTTTGGTTTAAAGAATGCCCCTGCCACCTTCCAAAGGTTGGTGAATCAAGTCCTTGCTGGCTTGGAGTCCTTTAGCACAGCTTATCTTGATGATATTGCTGTCTTTAGCTCCACCTGGCAGGATCACCTGGTCCACCTGAGGAAGGTTTTGAAGGCTCTGCAATCTGCAGGCCTCTCTATCAAGGCATCCAAATGCCAGATAGGGCAGGGAACTGTGGTTTACTTGGGACACCTTGTAGGTGGAGGCCAAGTTCAGCCACTCCAACCCAAGATCCAGACTATTCTGGACTGGGTAGCTCCAAAAACCCAGACTCAAGTCAGGGCATTCCTTGGCTTGACTGGGTACTACAGGAGGTTTGTGAAGGGATATGGATCCATTGTGACAGCCCTCACTGAGCTCACCTCCAAGAAAATGCCCAAGAAAGTGAACTGGACTGTGGACTGCCAACAGGCCTTTGACACCCTGAAACAAGCAATGTGCTCAGCACCAGTTCTCAAAGCTCCAGATTATTCTAAGCAGTTCATTGTGCAGACTGATGCCTCTGAACATGGGATAGGGGCAGTTTTGTCCCAAACAAATGATGATGGCCTTGACCAGCCTGTTGCTTTCATTAGCAGGAGGTTACTCCCCAGGGAGCAGCGTTGGAGTGCCATTGAGAGGGAGGCCTTTGCTGTGGTTTGGTCCCTGAAGAAGCTGAGACCATACCTCTTTGGGACTCACTTCCTAGTTCAAACTGACCACAGACCTCTCAAATGGCTGATGCAAATGAAAGGTGAAAATCCTAAACTGTTGAGGTGGTCCATCTCCCTACAGGGAATGGACTTTATAGTGGAACACAGACCTGGGACTGCCCATGCCAATGCAGATGGCCTTTCCAGGTTCTTCCACTTAGAAAATGAAGACTCTCTTGGGAAAGGTTAGTCTCATCCTCTTTCGTTTGGGGGGGGGTTGTGTAAGGAAATGCCTCCTTGGCATGGTTGCCCCCTGACTTTTTGCCTTTGCTGATGCTATGTTTACAATTGAAAGTGTGCTGAGGCCTGCTAACCAGGCCCCAGCACCAGTGTTCTTTCCCTAACCTGTACTTTTGTATCCACAATTGGCAGACCCTGGCATCCAGATAAGTCCCTTGTAACTGGTACCTCTAGTACCAAGGGCCCTGATGCCAAGGAAGGTCTCTAAGGGCTGCAGCATGTCTTATGCCACCCTGGAGACCTCTCACTCAGCACAGACACACTGCTTACCAGCTTGTGTGTGCTAGTGAGGACAAAACGAGTAAGTCGACATGGCACTCCCCTCAGGGTGCCATGCCAGCCTCTCACTGCCTATGCAGTATAGGTAAGACACCCCTCTAGCAGGCCTTACAGCCCTAAGGCAGGGTGCACTATACCATAGGTGAGGGTACCAGTGCATGAGCATGGTACCCCTACAGTGTCTAAACAAAACCTTAGACATTGTAAGTGCAGGGTAGCCATAAGAGTATATGGTCTGGGAGTCTGTCAAACACGAACTCCACAGCACCATAATGGCTACACTGAAAACTGGGAAGTTTGGTATCAAACTTCTCAGCACAATAAATGCACACTGATGCCAGTGTACATTTTATTGTAAAATACACCACAGAGGGCACCTTAGAGGTGCCCCCTGAAACTTAACCGACTATCTGTGTAGGCTGACTAGTTCTAACAGCCTGCCACAAACCGAGACATGTTGCTGGCCCCATGGGGAGAGTGCCTTTGTCACTCTGAGGCCAGTAACAAAGCCTGCACTGGGTGGAGATGCTAACACCTCTCCCAGGCAGGAATTGTCACACCTGGCGGTGAGCCTCAAAGGCTCACCTCCTTTGTGCCAACCCAGCAGGACACTCCAGCTAGTGGAGTTGCCCGCCCCCTCCGGCCAGGCCCCACTTTTGGCGGCAAGGCCGGAGAAAATAATGAGAAAAACAAGGAGGAGTCACTGGCCAGTCAGGACAGCCCCTAAGGTGTCCTGAGCTGAAGTGACTCTAACTTTTAGAAATCCTCCATCTTGCAGATGGAGGATTCCCCCAATAGGGTTAGGATTGTGACCCCCTCCCCTTGGGAGGAGGCACAAAGAGGGTGTACCCACCCTCAGGGCTAGTAGCCATTGGCTACTAACCCCCCAGACCTAAACACGCCCTTAAATTTAGTATTTAAGGGCTACCCTGAACCCTAGAAAATTAGATTCCTGCAACTACAAGAAGAAGGACTGCCCAGCTGAAAACCCCTGCAGCGGAAGACCAGAAGACGACAACTGCCTTGGCTCCAGAAACTCACCGGCCTGTCTCCTGCCTTCCAAAGATCCTGCTCCAGCGACGCCTTCCAAAGGGACCAGCGACCTCGACATCCTCTGAGGACTGCCCCTGCTTCGAAAAGACAAGAAACTCCCGAGGACAGCGGACCTGCTCCAAGAAAAGCTGCAACTTTGTTTCCAGCAGCTTTAAAGAACCCTGCAAGCTCCCCGCAAGAAGCGTGAGACTTGCAACACTGCACCCGGCGACCCCGACTCGGCTGGTGGCGATCCAACACCTCAGGAGGGACCCCAGGACTACTCTGATACTGTGAGTACCAAAACCTGTCCCCCCTGAGCCCCCACAGCGCCGCCTGCAGAGGGAATCCCGAGGCTTCCCCTGACCGCGACTCTTTGAACCTAAAGTCCCGACGCCTGGGAGAGACCCTGCACCCGCAGCCCCCAGGACCTGAAGGACCGGACTTTCACTGGAGGAGTGACCCCCAGGAGTCCCTCTCCCTTGACCAAGTGGAGGTTTCCCCGAGGAACCCCCCCCTTGCCTGCCTGCAGCGCTGAAGAGATCCCTAGATCTCCCATTGACTTCCATTACAAACCCGACGCTTGTTTCTACACTGCACCCGGCCGCCCCCGCGCTGCTGAGGGTGAAATTTCTGTGTGGACTTGTGTCCCCCCCGGTGCCCTACAAAACCCCCCTGGTCTGCCCTCCGAAGACGCGGGTACTTACCTGCAAGCAGACCGGAACCGGGGCACCCCCTTCTCTCCATTCTAGCCTATGTGTTTTGGGCACCACTTTGAACTCTGCACCTGACCGGCCCTGAGCTGCTGGTGTGGTGACTTTGGGGTTGCTCTGAACCCCCAACGGTGGGCTACCTTGGACCAAGAACTGAACCCTGTAAGTGTCCTACTTACCTGGTAAAACTAACAAAAACTTACCTCCCCCAGGAACTGTGAAAATTGCACTAAGTGTCCACTTTTAAAACAGCTATTTGTGAATAACTTGAAAAGTATACATGCAATTTTGATGATTTGAAGTTCCTAAAGTACTTACCTGCAATACCTTTCGAATGAGATAGTACATGTAGAATTTGAACCTGTGGTTCTTAAAATAAACTAAGAAAAGATATTTTTCTATACAAAAACCTATTGGCTGGATTTGTCTCTGAGTGTGTGTACCTCATTTATTGTCTATGTGTATGTACAACAAATGCTTAACACTACTCCTTGGATAAGCCTACTGCTCGACCACACTACCACAAAATAGAGCATTAGTATTATCTATTTTTACCACTATTTTACCTCTAAGGGGAACCCTTGGACTCTGTGCATGCTATTCCTTACTTTGAAATAGCACATACAGAGCCAACTTCCTACAATGGCCATGTACTGTGTTTGATTTATTCCCATTTAAGCCACCATGTCTGAACACCTTTGAGCTTTGATTAAACACAACTGTCTGTGGGAATGGACCTGCACAGCTGACAGAACGTTCAGAAGTGTGAAAGAGACCCTCCTAAACAATGAAACAATGGCCTACTTCAATCCAAGACACAAGATAGAACTTGTTGTGGATGTGAGTCCCGAAGAACTTGGAGGAGTTTTGCTGCAGGAAAAGTAGGAAGGGTCATGGGTCCCCACTGCATGCGCCAGTCGGGCCCTCACCAATACGCAAACAAGATACGCTCAGATTGAGGGCAAGGCGTTGGTAATTTGATGGGCATACGGACACTTCCACTTATATCTCTGCATACCAAAATTTCGAGTGGTGACAGATCATAACCCCCTGGTTCCCCTCTTCACAGGGATTGCCAGAAACAGACCACAGTGCATCAAGCACTGGGCATTGCAGCTGCAGACCTACTCATTTGAAGCAATCTCACTGACTAACTGTCCAGGCATCCCACCATGACAACATGCAATTACAATTTGGAAAAAGACAAAGGCGCTGAAGAATTTTTAAGAATGACAGTTAATGAGGCATGCCCAAAAGCATTATTGCTAGAAGAGATCTGGGAGGCCACTGAAGAAGACACAAGCATATCCAAAGCAACAGAGGCACTCGAGAACATCGCTGGCAGACTTCCAAGATGGAGCAAAAGAACAAAGAACAGTGAGTTCTCTGTGGCGCCTACAAGATGAGCTCAGTATGAGTGAAGAGAGACTCCTACTCCGATGCTGTCAGACTCTGGTGCCCAGACAATTTTGGTCACGTGTAGTCGACCCTGCACATCAAGGACACCAAAGCATTGTGAAAACCAAAGCCCAGCTAAGAGACAAAGGCCCTCATTACAACCCTGGCGGTCGGTGTTAAAGCAGCGGTAATACCGCCAACAGGCAGGCAGTAAAAAAAATGACAAGGTTCCGCCCACTGTATTACAAGAGGCCTATCCGCCTCCTTTTCCGGGGCGGTACCAACGCCATCAAAAGCACGGCGGAAACAGTCTGTGGAACAGAAACCACTCACCTTTCAAAACCCAAAGAGGACCGAGGACGCCATGGAGCCTGAGTTACAGGTCCTGCCCATGTTGCTTTACCTCCTCTTGTATCAGGAGCAGCAAAGACGCCGGCGACAACCACGTTGAGTACTGCACCTAGCACACAGGGGAGGGGAGGAGGGAAAAGAGAGTGACACACACACGCAACACCCCCACCCTCACCCACAACACCATACACACAAATACATGCAGCAGCATAACATATACACCCCGTAACCCCCTGGAAGAACGCAAGGACCAAATGAAATGATTGTAACAAGTGTAATCATTGAAAAATCAGATAGGCCAAATTAAAATATCAGTATATACAAATATGTACACCAACTACACAAGTCCGGATATTATTGAAATCATTGTCTGTGGATCAGTGGTTCCAAAATGCATGGGCGAAGCCCACACAAGATACCTGACTCGAAATGGAGAGAACACTGCAGGGGCATCAGATCGAAAATAAACAGGCACCTCAAGGAGGGGGGGGGGGGCACCTCAGCCAGATGAACGGACGACGCCACTGCTCCACGAGGGGGCTCCATGCCCACAGTTTGGTCCTGGGAAGTGCAAAGCCACAGTCTCTCAAGTCTCTTCAGTGGGTGGTTTGCCCACTGCTTTATCCTGGGGAGTGCAAAGCCACAGTCTCTCAAGTCTCTCCAGTGGGTGGTTTGCCCACTGCTTTGTCCTGGGGAGTGCAAAGCCACAGTCTCTCAAGTTTCTCCAGTGGGTGGTTTGCCCACTGCTTTATCCTGAGAAGTGCAAAGCCACAGTCTCTCAAGTGAATGTGATTCTCCACTGGTTCTGGAGGGGGCATCGTGCCCAGAGTGCTTCATCCTGCCAAGGACTAAGGTAGTGGATGTGATTCTCCACTGGGTCTGGAGGGGGCATTGTGCCCAGAGTGCTTTATCCTGCCAAGGACTGGGGTAGTGGATGTGATTCTCCACTGGTTCTGGAGGGGGCATTGTGCCAAGAGTGCTTCATCCTGCCAAGGACTGGGGTAATGGATGTGATTCTCCACTGGTTCTGGAGGGGGCATTGTGCCCAGGGTGCTTCACATGCAGTGTGGCAGGTTCCATTCCCTCACCTGGGTGTGTGTGCCATGAGATTGCCTGGGAACAGGTAGCACGGAGGAAGAAACACACTGCACCCTGCTGCGACTTCGCCTGCCACATGCAGGTACAAACAGTGCTGGGTGTCATGCCTCATGTACGCTGTGCAGGGTCTAGGACGTCTCCTGCAGCCTCGGAGAGCTGCCCACTGGGGATGATAGCCATGTCAGCTGTGGTGGCACTATCTGAGCACGGCGCGGGGCTGGTGGCGGTGGCCACTGTGCTGGATGATTTGGTGGCTGAGGTGCTGGGCTGGGACCTGGACAGACTGGCCCTAGGGGAAGGACGGGGGGGGAGGTGTAGGGAAGAGGTCCATGTTAGCCAGGAAGAGTTTCTTAGACACACTGGGACGGGAAGATGGAGGGGGTTTGGGAGTGGAGGAAGAGGTAGTGGTTGTAGGAGGTGTACGTCTGCTGAATTTGGGTGAAGGTGCATGGGCCGGAGGCTGTTGTGAGGTGGTTGGCTGTTGGGTGGGTGTGTGCCTGCGTTTGTGTAGTTTGGGTGGAGGGCTCACAGACACACTGGGAGAGGACACAGGGGATCTGTGCATGGTAGTGGGAGTGGTGATTGCACATGAGCGGTGTGTGGTGATGAGCGTGCTGGTGATGGAGGTAGTGGATGAAGATGAAGTGCATGCAGGTGTGAGTGGAGACGAGGGAGGGAGGAGGAGGACGTGGAGGAGGGGGCACAGTGGAGGCAGTAGATGTTGGTGTGTCTGCATGGGGATGGTGCTTATGTGAATGCCTGTGGGATGTGTGGTGCTTATGTTTGCCGTGTCCACACTTGTGTGTTGATGAGTGTGCATGCTGGTCTGATGGTGTGCTTGGGATAGGCTGAGGTACAGGGGATTGGGTCTGGGTGGAGGAAGTTGGAGGGGGGAGGCTGGACACAGGGACAATGGCTGCCATCAGTGCTGAGGCCAGAGCCTGAAATGCTCTCTGTTGGGCCGCCACGCCAGAATGAATGCCTCCAGGTATCCATTTGTTTGCTGCAAATGCCTCTCAACACCCTGGATGGCATTCAAAATGGTTAATTGCCCAACATTGAGGGATCTCAGGAGGTCAATAGCCTCCTCACTGAGGGCAGCAGGGCTGACTGGGGCAGGGCCTGAGGTGCCTGGGGTGAAGGAGATGCCCACTCTCCTAGGTGAGCGAGAACGGGAAACTCGATGAGGGGCTGTTGGGAGGGTGGTGCTGGTGGGGGGGGGGATGGTGGCTGTACCTGTTGATGCGGTAAGCACAGAGGTGCCCGCCACCGCAAGGGAGCTCCCATCAGAGGAGTCGCTGTCGCTGGTGTCTCCTCCTTTCCCCGTTGTGGAGCTCCCCTCACCCTCCATCCCACTGGTGCCTTCTGACTCTGTTACTTCACCCTCCAGGGCCATATGGGATGCAGCTCCCTCCTGCTCCGGTGCAACTGCTCCTCCGCCAGATGATGCTAATGCACACAAGGACAGGGTGACAAAAAATAAAGGGGGGGGGGGGAGACAGAGGAGACACATGGTCAATGCCTGCAACACCACTACTGTTGGCGGACACAACACACAGGGAGCAGCCCTATGCACTAAGCCATGCACTTACAGGGCAGGGAACAGCACATGCCCATGGGGGACTCTGTATAGACCCATTTCATGCACAGCTGGAACCCATAGGAGCCTGACTAGGTGTAGAGGGCAAATACCACTTTTGGGGTTGGAGTGGGAATGAGCCTGCAAATCAATGGATATACCTTTGCGCGTCTTCCCTGGCCTAGGGGAACCCACAGCCCACCTCCCCCACCCAGACACCTCGTCAAGCGTGCAGAGTCAGCTGAATAAGAGTGTACTCACCCCATTGTGGCTGCTGTGATGCCCTCAAGCACCCATCCAACTCAGGATATGCCACCACCAGGATCCGGTACATCAGGGGTGGGTCATGGTGCGACGGGCATCCCTTCCACGTTGGGAGGCCATCCCCAGCTGGGCCTCCGGCATTTTCTTGCTGCAGCGGCGCAGGTCCTCCCAACTTTTACGGCAGCGGGTGCTCCGTCTACGATAGACCCCCAGGGTTCGCACTCCCTTGGCGATGGCACGCCAAATACCCTTCTTCTGGTGGGCGCTGACCTAGAGGAATAGTGAAGTTAAAAAGGATGTTACTTTCCCGTACAGTTCTTCTCACACATTGGACACAAACCTCCCACCCTGTCCCATAAAAGCATACACTCACCATCCTCACATGCTGGCCTGTCCCCCCCACTGTCTCTTCCATCCACCATGCACACGGTTCACTTACCTGTTTTTCTGGAGGACCGTAGAGTAGCGCGTACTGGGGGAGGACTCCATCCACCAGTTTCTCCAACTCCTCCACTGTGAAGGCAGGGGCCCTTTCCACAGACACTGTAGCCATTGTCGCTTCCAGATGCAGGTCACAGCAGCACTTGCAGTGTAGGTCCTCTCCTGTTGAAGGTCAGGTATCAAGTGAGGGAACAGATAGAAAATGGCGGTCACGTCTGCAACGGTGCGTACCATCACCGCCAGCGTACATCATCATTGGCTCCTGGATCCCATAGGGCCCAAATGATAACCAATGCTGAATAGCGCAACGGTCCTCGACCACCTACCGCAACGCTGCACAATCGCCAGCACAGTTACCTAATTTCCCCTTGTCCCACCTTACAAGTCAGGCAGCCGCCATTTTAGGGAGCCACATGGCAGGCCAACTAACTGTGTCACACTTATTTAGGCCAGGAATACAGACAGACAAAGGCACATAGAGATAATTTAACGATTGTGATAAACAGCCTTGTGAAACCTATGTGGTGTATGACCCTCTGCTCACCGTTCTCCTCCATAGGGCATGTCCACTGGGGCAGGTGATGAGATGGCAGCATCCTCCGGTGTACAGACCCCTGGTGGACCTGTCGACAATGGAAGACAGACACATCATTATCACTTACAGACTTGACTTGATATTGCAACAATCCAGGAACTGTGTGCCCAGTTGGAGCCAGACCTGATGTCAGCTATCCGCCATCCCACAGGAATCCCCCCTCTAGTGCAGGTCCTGTCAGTGCTCCATTTCCTGGCAAGTGGGTCTTTTCAAACAACAGTAGCCATGGCATCAGGGATGTCACAGCCAATGTTCTCTAACGTGTTGTCCAGAGTGTTATCTGCCCTGCTGAAACACATGCGCAGCTACATCGTTTTCCCTCAGGTGGAGGATCTGCCCACAGTGAAAGGTGACTTTTATGCCCTGGGACATATCCCCAACATCATTGGTGCCATTGATGGTACACATGTGGCATTTGTCCCCTCCCGCAGGAATGAACAGGTCTACAGAAACCGGAAAAGCTACCATTCAATGAATGTGCAGATGATGTGTTTGGCACCAGTACATCTCCCATGTGAATGCCAAGTATCCAGGCTCTGTGCATGACGCTTGCATTTTGTGGAATAGCAGCATCCCTTATGTGATGGGGCAACTCCAGAGGCACCGTGTGTGGCTAATAGGTGAGCCCAAGGTCCCCACACAGTTTAATTAGGTGTCTGGGTATGGGAGATTCCCTAATGTTTGGAGGATGTCTAACAGTTGTCCCTCGATATTTGCAGGTGACTCTGGTTACCCCAACTTGTCATGGCTACTGACCCCAGTGAGGAATCCCAGGACAAGGGCAGAGAAACGCTACAATGAGGCACATGGGCGAACTAGGAGGATAATAGAGCGCACCTTCGGCCTCCTGAAGGCCAGATTCCGGTGCCTCCATCTGGCAGGTGGATCCCTATACTACTCACCGAAGAAGGTGTGCCAGATCATCATGGCATGCTGTATGTTGCACAACCTGGCTTTGCGACGCTAGGTGCCTTTTCTGCAGGAGGATGGGCCTGATGGTGGTCTTGTGGCAGCTGTGGAGCCTGTGGACAGTGAAGAAGAGGAGACAGAAGAAGATGTAGACAACCGCAACAACATCATCATGCAATACTTCCAGTGAGACACAGGTAACAGGATGGAACTGCTTCCCACATCTCATACTATTGTAGGACCTAGCATAAATCTGCCTTTTTACCTCTGTGTATGGACCCTGACATGTCACTTTGGCTTTCCATTTCACAGATCTGGGTCCCACTTTGTGCCCTCTGCTATGTTTACTGCTGGCCAACAACTGTGTAACATTGGTATGTGAACATGTACATTGACATTGCTATATTTCTGAGAGGTTGCAATTACACATTTGTACCAAGAGACTGACTCCAGATCGATTAGTGATTCAAGGGTGTTTATTTCTGTGCTTATAAGTGGAGGGGGTATGCAATGGGCTAGGGTGATGGTGGAGGAATGTCCATGGTGGAGTTCAGTCTCTTGGTCTCACAGGTGCATTGTCCATGGGGGCATAGGAAAGGGAGCAATGGCAGTTTAAGGTGGACAGGGTGACAATGTGGGACAGAAGGGTGACATTCAGGAGGGACTTATTTCCTGGCTGGGGTCTTTGCGATGTTCTCTGTCTTGTTCCTGGATCTCAGGGACCGTTTGCGGGGTGGTTCTCCTTCTGCAGGGGGTGGGGTGCTGGTGGCCTGTTGTTCCTGTGGCAGTGCCTCCTGTCCACTAGCGCCGGCGGAGGTGGAGGGCTGTTTATCGTCCAGGCTAGTGTCAGGGGCCCGTTTGTGTGCCACTGTGTCCCTCATGGTGTTGGCCAGGTCTGCCATGGTGACCAGGGTGGTGTTAATGGGCTTCAAGTCCTCCCTGACCCCAAGGTAGTGTTCCTCCTGCAGCCACTGAGTCTCCTGAAACTTGGCCAGTACCGTGCCCATGGTCTCCTGGGAATGGTGGTATGCTCCCATGATGTTGGAGAGTGCCTCGTGGAGGGTCGGTTCCCTGGGCCTCTCCTCCCCCTGTCGCACAGCAGTCCTCCCAGCTTCCCTGTTGTCCTGTGCTTCTGTCCCCTGAACCGTGTGCCCACTGCCACTGACCCCAGGTCCCTGATTGTCTTGGGTTGGTGGGTTTGCCCGGGGTCCCTGTAGTGGTGGACACACTGCTGATTGACATGTCCTGGGCACAGTGGCATTGGCCCGTTGAGTGGGTGCTGTGGTGGTGTTTCCGGAGGGGGGAGGGACTGTGGTGGCTTGTGACAGTGGCAGGGCAACCGACTGTCCAGAGGTCCCTGATGGGCCAGGCTGGTCATCTTGATCCAGGCATGCACAACTGCTGTCATCACTGTGGGCCTCTTCTGTGGGGGGACTAGATATGTCTGGCACCTCCTGTCCGGTGACGTTGGGTATGGGTCCTGTTGGGGTCTAAATGCATAGTTTTAGTATCTGTGTGTGCCATCTTCTGCATTGGGTGAGGTACCCTCTACTTCTCTGCTTGCATTATTGTGTTTGCCCTTTTGTGATAGTTGGTTTGGGGTCTGTGTGGGTATCTGTACTGGACATACTTTGGTGAGGGGGTCCATTCATAGGTGTTGCATGCAGGGCCTTGGGATTGGGATGTGTGGGTTGTGATAATGGAGCATATGTGAGGTGTTGGGAGTGATGGGGGTGAGGGTGGGGGTATGTGATGGCATGCAGTTGGGGTGGGAGAATATGGTAAATAAGATATGACTTACCAGAGTCCAGTCCTCCTGCTACTCCTGCGAGGCCCTCAGGATGCAGTATTGCCAAGACTTGCTCCTCCCATGTTGCTAGATGTGGGGGAGGTGGTGGGGGTCCACTGCCAGTCCTCTGTACAGCAATCTGGTGTCTGGATACACTAAACGCACCTTCCCCCGTAGGTCGGTCCACCTCTTCCTGATGTCATCCCGTGTTCTTGGATGCTGTCCCACTGCGTTGACCCTGTTGACGATTCTCCGCCATAGCTCCATCTTCCTAGCAATGGAGGTGTGTGATCCAAAAAGCTGTGGCTCTACCCGGATGATTTCCTCCACCATGACCCTGAGCTCCTCCTCTGAAAACCTGGGGTGTCATTGAGGTGCTATGATGTTGTGTGGGTGATGTGTGAGGTGCTGTTTGTTGTGCTGTGTGATGTGTTGTGTTGGGGTGTGTTGTGTGAGGTGCATGGATGTTGTATGAGTGATGGTGTTGTATGCCTGCGGATGCTGGTGTTGTGTTTGCTATTCTCTCTCTCTCAGCTTTTTTATATGTTTTATAATGTTGTGAGTGTGTGGTGTGTGTATGTTTTTCAGGAGTGTGTATTTTGAATTTTCCAATGTGGTTGTGTTTTGTAAATGTGTGTCTATTTTGAGCGCGGCTGTGTGTACCGCCAATGGATTACCGTGGTTGAAAGACCGCCAAGTTGATTCGTGGGTCGTGATAGTGTGGGCGTATTCTTGTTGGCGTGACGGTGTAGGATTTGGTATCACCAGTTTATCACTGACCTTTGGTGTGGCGGACTTGTGTGGGTGTCTGTATTGTGGCGGATTCCGAGATGTGGGTCGTAATACCTGTAGCGGAATTCCACCGCCGCCACGGTATGTTGGCGGCCTTCAGCACGGCAGTAAGGAGGATTTACCGCCAGGGTTTTAATGAGGGCCAAAGTTTGGTCTCTGGGCATGTATAATTTAAATGATGAAAAGGTCTGAAACTGTCTTTCTTGCACCATCACAGGGATGGCCCTGCCAGTTGCCCCGATAATCACAGAAGAGGCTTGTGTGATGCCCTCGTCCTGCGTGAGCATGGATTTAGGCAGTTTTCCTGATGGTCACCTCACATTGGTCATGACAGTCGCACCAAATACCCCGTTGTGGAACTGCTGTCATCCACAGCATTCAAATACGTTAAACCTGCATTTGATAAGATCTTTGCACTCCTGGGGTTTCCTGATTAAATTAAAACAGACAACAGACCCCAGTTTCAAGGACAAAAATTCCATCCATTATATTTCCATAGCCGTAATATAAAACATCCAAAGGGGCCTCAGTGGCCCCAGGCAATAAGAGGAGGTATAGCGTTTTATGCGCACCCTGAACAGAGCACTAAGAATCAGAGTGGAGCGAGAAGATGCAGAATGCTGTTTGCACCAGTTCTTAGGTATGTACCAGTAGACGTGGTATTGTACCACCGGGTGTGCTTCAGTGGACTTGCTGATAAAGAGGTGGGCTCAGGATATCATCCCGGCAGGGCTGAGTTGAAGGCCGGCTGTCATAGACACCGAAGCTACCCAAGAAAAAGTTGACGATCCACAAATGGCAAGACCAGCAAAGACCTGAAAACTGTAGCCCCAGACATGGTCAGAGGCAATGTAGTCATTTAGGATTGACACTAAGGGTGAAGTTCCATACCCCATTTGAAAAAATGTGGGAGGTCCTGGATGTCTATGGAACCTTAGTAACAGTACAATGCGGCATGTTCAAAGTATTGTGAAATGTATCATGGTTCAAGAAGGTCAGGTTGGCAGAAAATGTACAAAACAATGGCCAGGATGCCTGGCGTGGTGAACACGAACTGAAGATGCACACACCTGACACCAACATAGTCACCACGCCGCCCAGATCAGCTCCAGTCTTGGTGACTCCACACCAGTCCTGTAGCCAAACACCTGTCACACAGGCAAACAATGACACCGAACGAGCCATCACTCAAGAGACTAGTGGTCGCAGCCAGAAGTATGGACTATGACCCACCCAAGCCAGAGACTAACAGACTGTGTATCTGATCTCCCAGAGTTGTGAACAAAGCACTACAAGTATACAGAAGTAAAAGTGGGGAGGGATGTAGAGTGCCACCTGACCTCTACAATACGTTGTATGCAGCACTTAACTGGAGGGCCGTGCGCCGCCCAAAGGTTAATATAAAATGCCAAGTGACCACTTAAGGTTTCTTAGCGTATATCCCAATACTGAGTCTGTGTTCTGTTTGATGGACGCTGTGCTGTGCCATTATCATATGCCTCACCTACCATGAGAAGATCATCTGACAGAACCCAGGGTTTGTGGATTCCCTTGGAAGGAAGTGAGAAAATAGCCAAATTATAGCTACATTTTGAGTTGTTTGGGAAAGATAGAAAAAAGTGCTCTGGACAAAAGTGTCTTTTTTTATTTTAAAAATGGCATCATTGATTTGTTACTGTTGCTGACACTAGGCCCAACTACACAAGTGGTGCATTGTTTTATCGGCACAAGTCAGGCAATGCTAGGTGTTAGGAATTTTGTGGATTCCTGTGGATTCTGGAAGCTTTCTTCAAAAAAATGTAAGGAAAATGCTTGATTTGAGGCAAAGTTTGAGGTTGGCAGGTCATTGTGGGTAAGAAAACCTCATGGGATTCACACAGGGCACACTACCCTGAATGATACATTTCCTAGCTATCGAGAAGAAAAGTTTCAATTCAATTAAGGACATGGAGACAAGGATTGTGCATATCTTTCTTCCCTTTTATTAAACAGCAGCTTCAAAGAATTTCATTCATAAAAAGTAATGTAAATTACATTTCACAACCACCACTGTAAATAGGTAACCATAACATCCACTGTCCAATTATATAACAGTTCCTATTGTGTGTATACAAATATATATAAACATATACATGTTTGACATCCGTCCCTGTTCCTCTTCTTCACTGGGGGAAGTGAACCTTTCGTGGAACCTTTTTTGAAGTTTCTGCTTAGAGAGGGCGGGGCCACGCCCGTGACCAACATGGCCACCAGGCATTGAAGCTCCGACGGGCAATCTCCTACATCAACGCCAATGAAGACAGTTAAACCACCGCCGGGCCCGCCTGAGGAGCCGGACGGCATGAGGAATGTGGAGGTGAAATCACAACTATGCAAGCTATGCATTCGATATGGAATGTTATACCCAGCGCGGCTGCCAGTTGACGTTAATAGTAAAGCCCGCATTTTGGAGAACCCATCCGATGCCCTGGAGTTTTGTAAAAACATTGCCAAACAACCTGACAGAGGCTCAGGAGACAGGCCCAAGGGTTTCCCGCCCGATGCACAAAACTCAGCCAGCATGGACATGTTTCCTGGAGAGTAGCTCAGCTGGATGGATTGGGCGCTGGGGTGCACGCATCCAAAAAATGTGAATGAGTCCCTAAAAAGACATAAAAGGTAGTGCACCAGGCTGGCACACTGGACTCCTCTAGAACCTTATCACAGAAGGATCCTGATTTAGTGGGGAGATGCTCGTTGTAGTGTTGCTTCCCCCCCATGGTGAATACTACACATATATTTTGGCGAACTGTTTGTCTACTTCTGATTTATGTGTTCTATTTGTTCTATTGTTGGGGATTCACCAAACAGCTTTTTGCTGGGTGGGGGGAAAGGACAATAATTTGTATAATTGTTGCCTATCAGTTACACGTTATTGTTTTATTGCACAGAATGCTAATACTTGTAATGCATCGTACACACACACATATATCCATATACATGACAGGCTGTAAATCTGGTGGGCGGGCAGACCTGGAAGCCGCCTTTGTGTCCTCGAATATTCGAGGACTGGAAAATCCAGCACGGGCAAGCAAGTGCTGCTATACCTGAATAGACATGGGGCACAGATAGCATTTTTGCAAGAGACACATCTCCCGCCACAAGACCCGCACAAATTTGCAGCTAGTTGGGGTCCTCACAGGTATTTCTCCTGTTATAGCTCAAATTCCAGGGGGGACTGTACGTTGATACATAGGAACCTGAAATTCCATCCAATCTCCACCTCGGCGGACGAACAGGGCATATATATATTGGCGGCAGGATGGCTGACTGGGCACCGGATCCTGTTAGTTAATGTTTCTGCTCCGAACACAGACGACCCAGATTTTTTCCATGCCCTGCTGTCCTGAATAGACCAAATGTCAGTAGATCACATCATTATGGGCGAGGACGTTAATATGATTATGGATGCACTCCGTGACACCACAGTGGTACACCCCACCATCAAACTTCGATCCTTGCAAATCCTGCAAGACATCTGTGAGGTCCTCTTGCTACAGGACTCCTGGTGCCTTCAAAACACACACACTTTGGATTATACATTCTATTTGGCTTCATATAACACATCGACACAAATAAACAACTGACTGGTCTTGAATGCCACCGCATGTTGGGTGAGCCACATCACACCTTCTCCTATGCACGTTGTCGGACCACTCCCCATTCAAGCTTCTCTGTAGGATTCCACAGTCACTTCCGCGAGAGCATAGGTGGAGATTTCCCACCTTAGCATTACAAGACATGCTCTTTCGCACTGAACTACAAAAAGAGATTACAGAGTATTTTGACATAAATAAAGGGACAGGGACCTCTTACGCCACCTTATGGGAAGCCTTCAAAGCGTATGTGACGGGGGTCTGTATGGCAAAACAAGCGTGAATCCTGTGTGGAATCCGCAGCAATCTGTCCAGAGTGGAGAAAGCACTAGCTGAATTGGATCGCACTGATGCGCAGAGTCACATGCAAACTAACAGGAGCCGGAGGGCCTTCCTTGTGGAGAAGTTCTGAGACCTCGCTGAGCACGAAGCACATTACTTGGGCAAGCATGCTAACGCTCTGCGGTACAGGGAGGGGGAGCGATGGAGCCATACCCTTGCAAGCCTACTTAGACCCTCCAGAGCCTCCTCGCATATCGCTGAACTGTACGCGGTAGACGGCACACATATAATTGACACAACTGTGATACAATCCGCCTACTACACGCAACTATATACTTCCAACCAGAATGATCAGAAACCCACCCTGACACAATGCGGGTCATTACGACCCTGGCGGCCGGCGGTAGGGTGGTGGTAACACCGCCAACAGGCTGGCGGTGTTCCGCCAGCAATTATGACCGTGGCGGAATTGCCACGGCCATACTGCCGGCCCCTCCATTATCCCGCCAGGATTCCGCCTTGCGGTCATAATCCCCAGGGCAGCGGTGCAAGCACCGCTGCCCTGGGGATTATGAGTCCCCGAACGCCAGCCTGTCCGTAGCGGTAAACACCGCCATTGAAAGGCTGGTGGAAAGGGGACTTGGGGTGCCCCTGGGGGCCCCTGCACTGCCCATGCACTTGGCATGGGCAGTGCAGGGGTCCCCAGGCATAGCCCCGTCGCGCATTTCACTGCCCGAATTTCGGGCAGTGAAATGCGCGTCGGCTGCTACTGCAACTGCTGCACATCAGCATTGCCGCCGGCTCTATTACGAGCCGGCAGCAATGTTGATGTGACATTTCCGCTGGCCCAGCGGGAATGTCATAATAGGGAGCCAGGAATACCGCCGGCAATGGTGGTATTCTGTCTCCCGTGGCCTTGGCGGTCTTTTTGCAAGACCGCCAAGGTCGTAATGATCCCCAATATCTTGACAAAATAGCCATGGTGTGGCTCACAAACGTGCAACAACAGTTTCGGAATGAACCATTCACATGCAAAGAGATCGTCCGTGCGATAGAAGCTTTGGATGGTTTTAGGGCACCTGGGCCCGACGGCTTTATCAGTGCCTTCTACAAGGCATATCAGACCATATTAGCACCACAGCTAATGGAAATGTACACTGAGGCACTGGAATCTGGTGTACTACCACTAACGCTCAGAGAAGTGGTAATTATCCTTCTGCCCAAAACAGACAAAGACTGAACAAAATATGGCTGCTATAGGCCTATTTCTCTGTTAAACTTTGATAATAAAATCCTGTCTAAGCTACTAGCAACACGACTATCCCTACCAATGGATATCCTTATATCATCAGCACAATCAGGATTTGTCCCACAGTGGTCAACGGCCATCAACCTTCGTACAGTGTTCGCCACTCTTAATAGAATTTTCCATGCTATCACACTCCTGGACGTGGAGAAGGCGTTTGAATCATTGGAGTGGCTATTTCTGATGGAGACTCTCCATAAGCTGGGCATCCCTCACAGCTTCTTCTCCCTGATTAAACTCCTATATACTGAAATAATAGCCAGACTCCGAATTAATGATACCTTGTCCCTGGCCTCCTTCTGGAGGGATACCTGCTAGACCCAAATGATATACAAACAGTCTGGACCACCTGTTGGGCATGGCGCAAACTGACCAGACTTCTCCATGTGGACCATCTCTACTCCCCTGCATTACCCCTACCAAGTCATACATGGCTCCCTATTACGAAGGATACACTTGTCCAACGTACACTATTCAAATTTTCTGTGCACACTTTTGGCAACCTGTTCCCGGGGGGGGCATGTGTTTTCAAGGACAGAGGAAGCGGGATTCACCACTGCAACCAACATGGACCACTTTGCCCTCAGGCGCCTCCAAAGCACCCTTAGGGCACTGATCCCCACATATCCCCTAGGGCCCGAGAACTTTAAGCCCCTGACTCTGATGATCATGGACACTGAAGTGGACAGGCTGATGTCTCGACTATATCACACATGTCTAAACCTGCTACCAACCCATGACACAAAGCTGCACGCCACCTGGGAGGAGGAAATAGGATGACTGCTCACAGATAAAGTATGGGTGGCATGTTGCCCACAAACTCGATTCGTTTCTGTGAATTACTGCCAGACTCATACATGACAAATTCATACAGCGGGTATATGTGACGCCAGAGGCTACTGCCAAGCTGGACTCCACATGCTTACTGAACTGTCCTAAATGTCTGGCACCCCTAGCAGATTTTGCACATATGACATGGACATACCCCCTGTTCGTGCAATACTGGCAAGATATTTTTATCAAAATATCCTTAATGATAGAAGTTACCCTGGATCCCTGCCCTATGCTCACTCTTATAGATTATATAGCCAACGTCCCCCAATCTCTCAGCCAGTATACAGCGTTAGCCCTGCTACTAGCGAAATGTGAACTTGCCATACACTGGTGCAATAAAAAAACACCCACAACAGAAGCATAGCTACGCCGTCTTTCCTATTGCGATACCACTAGTGAGTTATGTGCAGAGCTTCAACCACCTACATCACATCCCAAAAACATATGGCAACCCCTGCCTAATTATCGGATATCTGCTGACTCAGACCCAACATACCACAGTTGTGGGGCGGCCACTTGCAGGGACTGGGGTGAACAGATGACAATGGGGCACATGCGGTACCAAACCCGGACAACACCTGTATATCTGCCTCACGCATACTCCCAAAATGGTTGGAATACTGTAATTGCTGTACTCTCAAGGATGATGTAATGTTTGGCCTCATGGGCTAAACCATGACTTGAAGTAATGGTAGCAATCGGTGCTTCTTTTTGTTGCTTTATTTTATCTTTCTATTGACAAATATAAATAACATTTAAAAAAAAAGTTTCTGCTTAGTAACTACGGGAAAAGGTAAGAGACGTCATCCACTTGCATACCAAAAGTCAATACATTGCATGAATCCATCAAGTTAGTACATCATCTAGTCAAATATCCATGCATTACCAAAGCAGTTTTGAAACATTTGCTTAGATCAGTGAAATTAGTCAGGATATTTTACTTGCTGTTAAATCGAGTTATCTTAGGGGGGTGGGAAGATATCCCTTCATGATGTCTCTGGGCGGGATAATCCCTGCCTTCCTGTCTTTAATAGAATTGAAACTTTCCTTCTTGATAGCTAGGAAGTTTTTCAATCTGTATTGGGACCAGAGGCCAGGATTATGCATGTTTAAAGCCTACTTACCACCAATGTTGTGGCAGTAGAAATAGATTTGATATAAAACCTCTTAAAAATGGACCCTAAAGACCAGTCCCCACAGCATTCATGATGTCCTCCAATCTGCTACCTACCTGGGTAACCTTAGACGCCATGGCTCGGAAACGCTGGACATCAATTTCTGCTTCCACCATGATCCATTTTACCCATCTGGCAATAGATGGAGAGGATATCGCCTTGAACGGTTTCTTCAGAGCAATAAGTTGTTGTCTCTGTCCCTGCCTGCCTAATCTCAGACTTCATCTCCTTGTATGCTTTAATACATTTAACTACACAGAGTTTTGGTTTATCAAGAAAAGCAGGATAAGTTACTCTCCTGGCATTCATTTTGTTCTCGTGGAGATATTAAAGGTAACGCCCTCCGATTTGAAGACCCTTATGCAATGCCCTCACATCGGAAACTCTCTAGCATGAAATCAAGCATAACAAAATGTCCAGTTTCACAGAGAATTCCTTTCTGGAAAGGTACTGTTATCTTGCCAATCCATAAGTCGTAGAACTACATTCACATCCCACAATCTGGAATACCTGGGTTCTGGAGGTCTCGAGATTCTAATACCCTTCATCAAATTACATATCCAGGGATGCTCCCCAGCTGGAACATCATTAATGGCTACATGACCTGCAGAAAGGGCTGACCTGATAAAGTTCACGGTACAACAGGCGAGGCTCGACTGCACTAATTCCGCCAAGAAATTCAGGATGTCTGCAATCTCCGTCTCCATGGGATTCAGATGTCTCTCCACATACCAACAATCCCAATTCCACCATGCTGATTAGTACCTCTTGATGGTACCTGCAGCCCATGCATGTTGGATGAATTTTGCAGCACCTCCTGAAAGCCAGTTGTTCTTCTAGCATCGCGGGAAATGCACCATGCCATTAGTTTGAGGTATTCCTGCAAAAATCGCAGGTGCTGTGCCTCCTGCCCACCCTTATCGGAGTGAAGGGAAGTAGGGCAATTCTATTGGAGGGTCCAATGAGAGTTCCATTTGGGTCGGGAACCAAGCCTGCAACTTCCAGATTGGAGTCATAAGTACCGATGACGCTTTCTGATGTCTGATTTGAGCCTCTATTCTGGGAATCATCAGGAAATGTGGGAGAGAGTAGTATTGGTCGATTGCCCAATCCTGAAGAAAAGCATCCACCTCCATCACTTCCAGTCCCAAACTCACATGTCAGGGTAACTGAAAATGCAGCCTGTATGCAAAGAGGTCCACATTGCAAGGCCTGAATCTGTTCATGAGAGCTAGAAAGACTCTGCGATCCAGTTGCCAATCACTGTTGTCCGTGATGTCCCTGGAATTCCAGGCCACAACTGATTCCCCAGCAGGTACTTCTCTGTCACCGAAATCTGGTCTTGTAGGAAGTAATGCCAGAAATCCTTAGCTAATTCTGACTGAGCCCTTGAGTGAGTGCCTCCCAGTCGGTTGATGTAGTGGACAGCTGACAACTGTCCATCCTCAGAAGAATGCAACAGGAGACCTTGTCCCTGGTGAGAGATTTGATTGCAAAGTATCTGGTGAGGATTTCCAAACAGTTGATGTGCAAGCTCAGTTCCTCCTCCATCCAGATGCCTCCCATGGCTTCCCAGCCCTGGCAGCTGGTATCCGATTCTACAACTGTGTCCGGGGTTGAGACGAAGATCGCTCTGTCATTCCAGGTCTCCATGTGATCTGTCCACCCTTGGAGTTCCATCCTGGCTTTGGATGATAAGGAGATCAGTTCTGAATAGGTGAGACCTTTCCTGAGGTGTGTTCCCTTTAATCGTTGCAGTGCCCTTTAGTGTAATGGTCCCGGTAAGATGGCTTGAATCGACAAGGATAGTAGCTCCACAATCCTGGCCAACTGGTGAGGAGAGATTCTGTCTCGTCTCAGAACCTTCATTAGTTCCTTCCTTATCTTGGAGATCTTCATTTCTGGCAAACTCAGCAGCTGATTTCATGTCTACCTGAAAACCCAAGAAGGTCCTTTTCTGAGAATGATTCAGCTCCGACTTCTGGTTGTTGATCACGTAGCCCAACTCCTGCAGGAGCTAGAGAGTCATGTACAAATTTGATAATAATTGGATTCAGGATTGATCCATCAATAGGATGTCTTTCAGACAGATGATCACTCGGACTCCCCTTGTTCTGAAAACCTCCACCACCAAGCATAGCAGCTTGTTTAAGCATCACAAACTGATGAAAGGCCAAAAGGTAGTGCTAAGAGAGAGTCAGTTTTTTCTAATTTTTGTAGTTTCAACCTGCTTTCTGTTTGTGGTGGAAAGAGATGCAAAACCCATGGGTGCTAGAAAGCTATATATTTCTGAAAAGTAGACAAACATTGTAAATTCAGAAAGGGGTCATTTGTGCAGCTCCATCAAGGTTTTCCAGAAAATAAACTAATTGTTGAAATTAAAAAATAATGAAAATGATTAGGCAAAAATTAATATTGGTGATTTGTTCAGCTGTAATTGTACATTGGCAGAATTAGAAAGGCAATACAAATGTACTCATACCATCATGTGATTCAGAGGGAATTTTGGAAAATTTCTTCTTTGTTGTACACTGGCTTACATTTGGAAGCCAAACATGTTGAGGAATCAAATTGGTAATAACAAATTGTCTACTACTCTGTGCCCCACACTTCTCCTGTTTAAAAAATGGTAACCCCCTTGTGTGGTTGGGACTGGTGCTTACAAAATGCCCAAAATACGCCCTGAGTGCCTCACTTTTCATCCAGCAAAACAACTTTTTTACTTGCATTGATTTAGATCAGTTTGAAGACGTATTTTATTTGTGCCTAGATGACATCATCCAGCGAATGGAAGTTGCTGGAAAAAATAAAAACACTGTCAAAAGTGATATGTCTCGTCTGTGTGTGCTGTTGACTTTGTCAATGTTTTTAGTCAAGTTTGAAAGTTTTTAAAAAAGTGCTATGACAAGGGGCCATGTCATGCCACTTTACTCCACTTTAATACTTTTTGGAGTGGCCCTCCACTCTATGACACTGTACTCCACTCTGCGCTATGATACTACAATACACTCTATGCCATTTCATTGTACGACATTTTACTCCATCGTACGCTACACCACCCTACAACACTCCCCCCTTCACTCAACATCACTCCACCCTGACACTCTACTTTAATCCATGCCACTCAATTCTGTGACACTCTACAACACCCTGTACCACTTTACTCTAGCCACTGTACTCCACAACTCAACTCCACTCAATGACATTGTGTGGCACACTATGCCACTCCACTCTACTCCTCTTCTCGCCATTTTACTGCACTCTAGGCCACTGCACTCTTGCACTCTATGACACTTTAGTCCACCCTAATCTTCTCCACCTTGTGACCTCCTACTCTACGCCCTTCCACTCTAAGGCACACCAATCTATGATACTCTATCTCACTCTATGACACCCTACGCTCCTCCACTTTACTCCGCTATACCCTACGTCACCCTACAACACTTTCCCCTCCACTAAATGTCATTCCAGTCCATGCCATTCCATTGTACAACACTCTATACCACTTAACCCCAGGGCACTGTATTCCAGTCAACAACTCAACTCCACTGTACAATGCTGTGGCACGCTATGCCACTCCACCCTACGCTCTTTACTCCACTCTGTCTCTTCACCCCATTTTACTCCACTTTCCACTATGACTCCACTATATGACACTTTGCTCCATTCTAAGCTGCTCTGCTCTATGACCTCCTACTCTACATCTTTCCACTCTACTGCACTCCAGTCTCTGATACTCTATTTTGCTCTGACACTCTACGCTCCTACACTCTACAACACTTTACTCCACTCCACAAGACTTTACTCCAGTCCAATTAATGTCCCTCCACTCTTCGCCACTTTACGACCCTCCACGCTACTCTATGTCCCTCCACTCTATGACCCTCCACTGTACGCCACTGTATGCCTCTCTACAACTCTGCAACACCCAACACACTCCATGAGACTTTACAGCACTCCACTCTATTCTTTCCACTCTACAAACTTCTACTCCACTCTACACCACTCCACTCTACTCCACAACATGCTACACCACTCCACAATACTCCAGCCTTCTCCAAGACATTCCACTCCATCCTCTGACACTCCACAACACTCCACTCAAAACAACCCTCCACTCTTCGCCACTACATGACACCTTACACCACACCGCTCTATGCCTCTTCATTCTACAACACTCCACTCCATGCTTCTCTGTACCACTAACTTTTCCCCATGCTGAACATCAACCAACTTGGTGTACAATATGGTTAAAACACATTGCAAAGCCAATTGCTCTTGCATAGGCAAGATCTATTGGCTTTGCTGATGCTTGTTTGTAGTCTTCTTTCTCTCCCAAAGTGCCTAGTGGGATTTCAGAACCCCTTCCTGGAGGAGTAGACTGAGAGACACAAACCCCAAACGGCCTCCCAGGGGAGGGCAAAAAGACTGTATTGTCTGCTCCCTTTGGGGTGGTGGCATGGCTATATGCCAGGTGCAAGCCATTTATAGAGCGAATAGTCACTTCGAACCAAAGTGTCCCAGCACTAAGTGAAGTTCCCAAAGGCCAACCAGATAACACATAAAATGGCACCATTAGGCCAACCTGAACAGCCAGGGTTTTCGCTTTTTAGGAAATTATAATTCTGAAGATTCCTGTCTAATTTGAAGAGGCAGGGAGTTCCATCGCTTGGCTGCTAGGGCTTGAAAAAGGGTGCAAGTAGCGAGGACCCTTGTTCATAAGGACCCTATAGCAGTAGCACATGGCTTTGAAAGTATGCCATTACTTAATCGGTAGCCAATGCAATTTTGAAAGAGCCCATTGAGGACCGTCCAGGGAGATTCAGTAGCAGACGAGCTACTGTGTTCTATGCACGCTGAAGCCTCAGCAGCCGAGATTGCGAAACTCCCAGATAAAGTACACTGCAGTAGTCTAGCCTCTGGAGATAACCAAGGCCTGGACTACTGGCTTCCTGGCAACTTCAGGGAGAAGTCCAAGGATCTTTCTAAGAGTTTTTGGGATAACAAAGAACTTGCCTGCTAAGGCTGTGATCTGACTGTCACAGGAGAGCTTGGTGTCAAACCATATACTGAGGTTCCTGCCTTTTGGCTTTGTGGGAGGTAAAGTGCCGAGCGAGCCTTGCCACCAGGCAGAGGACCAGATTGATAGCTTGTTCCCCAAGATAAGGACCTCAGATTTTTCAGCATTCAGTTTGAGACAATTAAGGTCATCCACTGGGCCACCTCCTTCAAACAGATCCTTAGCAGTGCAGCAGTGTCATCTTCCCTCTGTGATAGGGTGATGACCAATTGATCAATTAAAAGAAAAATAAAGAAATCCCTGGTGTTGACTTCCTACCACCAGAGGGGGTAGAAGGTCTGTATCAGAGTGGACCACCCCTTTTTAGGTCTCGGCTAGACAGCGCTCCGGTTGTCTCTTTGAGACATGTTGTATATTTTTTGTGGGCCTACACCCTACCATTGCTGATTTTATTTGTTTCTTCCATTGTCCTTTTCAAATGCTTACTTGCTGGTGGTGAATCTTTCTTCTTTGTCCCTCCTTTTTGTGTTGGGTTTCCTCCCACAGCGCACTGCCAAAGTACTGTAGCCTTACTCTTTGGGTGTTGATGTGTTCATTTTGTGGGACTATTTTTTTCTTTGCTTCCTGCCCTTGTTTGCTGGTGCATGTTTTTTTGTGTTCCTTGTCCTTTACTGTTACAAAGTCAGCAAGTGCTTGCAATTCTTTTTTTATAATTGAAGGCTGTGAAGCATGATGTATTATAAGCAAAGAAACAATTATCTTTAAAAACGTTCACAGATAGCAAATGTGATTCAAAATAGAATGTGTTTCTAGGTTGAGCTAAACGTGCTCTTAAATGGGTTTGAGTCTATGCAGTTTACTCCCAGCCTACCCTGAATGGTCATTGCCTGCCCCTTTAACAGTCCTTATGCCCCCATGATCCGCTTCATCTTTAACTCTGTCCCCTTTAATTTCCTCTTCGGCAATAGCCGGAAAAGACCAGCTGTTGGGTTCCAACCGGAGCTGCTGCAACAGGGGTGCCCTGCTGCTCAGTTCGTGCAGGCACGCTCTCTCACTTATCTCGCTGATTTTTTTCTGATTATATACTCTGCCTACAACATATACAGCCCACTAATGCACCACTGTAATTTCTGTTCCATATAAAGCAACAGTGTAATTTTTTTTAGCAGAGCAGACGTGGGGCCTTGAGATCCAGTCCCTAGACACGGTTCACTCTGTATAATACTCCATGCAATTACTGTCACTCACTTAGTAAAAGAACTCCAACAATAGAGTTATTTATAACAAGCCTTGTATAAAAGGCGAGTGAAGACGGATAGTTCATTGGCGGCTTTTTAACATACTACTTCTGAAAAAGCTCCTAGACGTAACTCTGGTGGTTGGCAACGAAAGTGCAGAAAGTAGGTAACCATGGCTGGCTGCTGCGTGTAGCTGTGTGGAACATCTGACTTTTGCACCGCTCTCTAAAATTGAGCCACACAATCATATCCTGATCTCTCAACTTTCCTCTCTCTCTGCATTTCTGTACCCCGCCTCATTGTCTTACACCATGCTTGACTTTATTTTTGTAAAGCTTTGAAGGCTCCCCATATGCCCTCTTTCCCCTCTTTAAGGTTCATTTTTTCTGTCTTAGATAGTAGTCAAAAGAAAAGGCTCAACAGCAGATGCTAAGAAGCTCTATTTCAAAATCAGCGATTTCTTGTGATGCTGGCATTGACCAGAAACTTCAGTTGGTAAGAAAACACAAATAGAGGAGGCTGAAAACCTTTTATGCTTAAGGCGAAATCACTCGAGTGATCAAACTTGGCTCAAGACAGCGAATGCTGGCCAAATGGAAACAATTATTAAACCTGTATCCTAAGAATTTACATTAAAATATTTAATAGCAGGTGGGAGTGGGTGGGAGGTTTTGGGAGAGCAGGATTCATGAAAAGTATTACTGTCCATCCCTCTTCCTCCTTTCAGGTGTTTCAAACTTCAACAAAATTACAGTTGTGTGTGTACAGCTTCAAATGACCAACTATAAGCGATTCTCTGCAGCATTATCAGAACCCGTAGCTCCCAGACTACAAAACTTCCCTCCTTGACGCTCTCCCTCTCCTCCACCCCCCTGCCATGCCTTCCTCCCTCCCTCCCTCTCCTCTGCCCCACTACCCAGCCATGAAGTCCCTGGAATAAGTGTCCTCATCCCTACAGCCTCCTGGATGCTAGACTGAGTCTGCTTTACAACAGTCTCACAGCTTGGGAGCCCAGAGGCACTGAAAGTTACTGGGGATTTTTTGTAGCATCCTGTGTGTCATAGTTACCCTGCAGCTGCCAAAAAATGCCTCTGCACGCAGGTCACTCTGTACCTTCCTACTTCCCCAATACATATCATTTTGTATTTATTTTGCTGGAGAGGTTAATTTGTAACTGTTTGTTTGTGTACATTGCTTAGGGCTACAAGATTTTAATGAGCATTTGCAATGCAATAAGTCTCGCATTTTCTTTAGTCAGAGGTATTGGCATTTTCAATTCAGAACTGGACTTTCCTTACCACATAAATTGGTAGACCCTGTCTCATAATTTTATGTTTTCCTGCAATGTTTTGGTGGTCACTGGTGCTACTGATATCAGAAATCACAGTTCCTTGAGGAGAGACGAGATGATGATTGCACCTTGAGTTGTATAAACTTCTGCACAGAAATTGGAAAATAAGGCTGGGAAAGTATTTTATTTTTATTTTAACAGAATGAAATGTTTTTCAAGCATTCTTGTCTTTGCATTTCAACTAACAGAGCAGCCTGAGAAGATTTATGGCCCCAATAAAGGAGATAAGCAATGTCCTGTGTGCGATGTCGTGAGTGATGGCAGGGAGGGGCCCTGGAAACAGAGTGCGATGCGAGGCTAAGCAAGTTTTACCTCATTGCTTTTAGGTTTAGCTACCTTTTACCAGAAAGGGTATATTGTGGTTTTCGCGAGCAGTGAGCTAAACGACCGGGTGTTTTTTTTGTAAAATAAACTTATTTTAGGAGCCAGAGGTAAACGAGGACAGCACTGGAATAAAGCCAAAATAAATGTCGGCGACATGGGAGGAGCGGAATGCTGCAATAAAATGCAGGCAGCTACCAGCCTAAAACAGCCACAGCGAAAAGGGAGCACCAAAGAAATGACAAAAATAGTCCATCACAGCAACAAATAAACAATAATACAGTAGTTTGTCACTGCTCTGAAACACAAAAATTAGGGAGAAAAAGGCAGAACTGACCACTAGGGAGCAAGAATTTTTAAAGGACACTACAGCCAACAAATGAAAGTGCTATAAGCCATAGAAGTACACTAAAAGTATACACAAGGTCGAACGCTTACACTTTTTTTAAACCAAGGTACACAGAATAATGTAATAGGCAGTGTGGATCAACATACAAAACACAGACAACAATGCACAAAGGGGTCTTAAATGCAATTTTATAGACAGTACCATCTAAGTTAACTAGATTGCTTTCTACTTTCCCCATAATTTGGAAGAAAACAAGTTCATCTAGCCACTAAAATTGCCCACACGCCCATTTTTTGAACAGATTGTCACATGCATTTAATGTGATTTTATGTTGCGCTACATTTTTTAACACATAGGCCCTCATTATGACATTGGCGGTAAATACAAAATACTGCCGCAGTGATTGCCGCCAACATACCGCCCCGGAGGCAAACATCCGTCCGCCAGATTATGACACATATACACAAAACCGACAGGAAACAGCCACAACCACAAATCCGCCAGACCCACTGAAGGCGATAAGCTGTCGGAACTACCACCCATACCGTTACGCCACCAAAACAACGCCCTCCAAATAATGACCCACGAATCACCATAGCGGACATTCAATGGCGGTAAACCATTGGCGGTGCACACCGCCAGGGCGGCAATGCCACCCAAATACAAAACCAGACAACATTGTCCAGAACAAAAAAATAAACTTGACATAATTACACCCACCCACCAACGGCACTATAAAACACACCCCCACAACACCCATAAACCTTTGCAAACACGAGAAGACCGCCACAACTTGCAACGCCAATCCCAGGGACAACTGCACACACATACCACAACTATCCATTCATCCCTCACACACTACACACCAAACACCCCACCACATCAAACATCACTCTCTGTACAACACACACACCACACAACACCCATGTCCCCACAAAGGCACCCCATTTCACTGATGAGGAGTTGTGGGTCATGGTTGAGGAAATAGTCAGGTTAGAGCCACAGCTGTTGGGAGCACAGGTACAGCAGACCTTCATTGCCAGGAAGATGGAGCTATCGCTGAGAATCATGGACAGGGTGGACGCCGTGGGACAACATCCACGCACAAGGGCCGACATAAGGAAGAGGTGGAATGACCTACTGGGGAAGGTGTGTACCATTGCAGCAAGGCACCAGCTCACCATCAGGCGGACTGGCGGTGGGCCCCCTCCTCCTCCCCACAGCTGATGGCATTGGAGGAGCAAGTCGTGGCAATACTGCATCCTGAGGGACTCACTGGAGTAGCCAGAGGACGGGACACTGGTGAGTCACCATTTGCAACCTATCACCTCCCCCATACCTTCATGTTATTTCACCCCATCACCATGACTCCCCTCACACCACTCCATCTCACAAATGTCAACCCCTGCATGTCATACACACTGCAAGCACATCCCTTCCAGCTCTGCATGCACACCACCACCAATGCATGCACAGCATATAGAACTACCAATCCCACAATACATCACCACACACTAGCAAAGGTGGAAGGACAACACCAATATCATTGGGAAAGGTAGAAATATAGAATATGTCACAGACAAGTACCCTAACACATCACTTACATCTCCACAGGTGCCCCAGCCAATGTCCGCATCAAGGAGGTGACACAGCTACCCAGACCCCCACCAGAAGATGCTCCTAGTGATGGCAGTAACTCAGGAGCTCTGGATCTGGATGAACTCCCTGGCCCATCTGGGATCACTGGCCAGTCGGCGACCCCACCCCACAGCCAGTCCACTACAGAGCATCCCCCGAATCTAACACCACAGAAGCCAGCAAATGCTGCCAGACCTCTGTCCCCAGGACACGTCAATCAGTAGTGAGCCCACCTGTACAGAGACCAGAGTCCACACCACATAGGCAAGACAATGAGGGTCACTGGGAGTGGGCACACTGTTCAGGGGACACAGACACAGGGGTCAGGGACAGTTGGAGGACAGCTGTGTGCCAGGGGGAGGGCAGGCCCAGGTAACCAACTGCCCAGGAGGAACTCACAAATGCCCTGGGGGCACACCAACAATCCCAGAACAGGATGGGTGAAGTGCTCAACATCATGCAGGAGAACCAACGGCTGCAGGGGAACACCACCAGCAGGTCATGCAACAATTTCAGGGCTTGAATACCACCATGCCCTCCATTGTAGGGGTGCTGGGTGACATGGCCAACATCATGCAGGAGTACAAAGCACACCAGCGGCCCCCTACCACTGGCCAGTGTACTGACCAGCCCACCACATCTTCTGCAGCTAGTGGACAGGAGGCCCTGCCACAGGACCCACAGGCCACCAGCACCCCTCCACCCAGCAAACGTTAACTGCGACCCAGACAGACACTAAAGGCAGTTGCCATGACCAAGACCACCACCAGGAAATGAGCCACTCCTGAATGTCCCCCTTGTGTTCTACTGTGTCCCCTTGTCCATTTTGAACTGCCATTACCCTTCTTCCTATGGCCCCTTGGACACTGGACCTATGCTATAAACAGACTGGCCCACTACACTGGACTTTTCCCAACCATCACCCCACCCTATTGCACCTTGCATTGTATACCACATTTTTAATAAACACCCTTGGAAACAACTTGAGTAATAGTGCTTTATCTGAAGGAAATGTATAATATATTGAACTGTATTGAACTGCGTTGAAAAGCATGATCCTGTGCAAATGTCCTGTAATGTGTTCATCCATCCTGCATATGTGTCTCAACAGTCTGTACACATCACAGCATTATACTGTTGTAACCACACCACCATCTGCAATGAGGGACGGCATAGGTGACAATCAGGTGGGATGCAAAGGTAATGACTGGCATTAGAAAACAACCACACAGCACAACACTGTAATTGAAAAATTTATAGTTCAACAGTCTTACCTGAGTGTCATTGGAAGTACTGCTATATGATATGTGACCTGTTGTCCACATCCTCCTCCCCCTCCCCTTCCTCCTTCTCACTGTCCTCAGTGCCCACTGCTACATTGCAACCCCTCCTCCTGGTGATAGGGCACATGGCATCATAGGGACCAATTGTGCAGCCTGCAGCACACAACAACAATCTTGCAGACCTTCTCAGGGGAGTAGCATAGGGATCCACCAGTCAGATGGAGGCACCTGAACCTGGCCTTCAGGAGACCGAAGGTCCTTTCAACAATTCTCCTGGTACGCTCATGAGCATCATTGTACCTATTCTCAGCCCCTGTTCTCGGATTCCTAACAGGGGTCAAGAGCCAGGACAGGTTTGGGTAGCCGGAGTCACCAAGAAGTGAGGGACACACATTAGCCTTGTACAACGGCATGGGGTATGACTCCTGTGGCATACACTCACATACATTGGGTGGGGACTCAGGCCTATAAGCCACACTCTGTGCCTCTGTAATCGTGCCATCAGCTGTGGGGCACTGCTATTCCTCAGGACAAAGGCATCATGCCCATACCCAGGATACTTGGCAGTAACATGGGAGATATACTGGTCAGCAAGGCACACCATCTGTGCATTGAGTGAGTGGAAACTCTTCCTATTCATATACACCGGTTCATTGTCCCGAGGGGGATGGGTGGGGGCTAAGGCAATATGGGTCCCATCAATGGCCCCAATCACATGTGGTATGTGTCCCATTGCGTAGAATCCAGCCTTCACAGTGGGCAAATCATGAACCTTGGGGAATGCGATGTAGCTGCACATGTGTTTGAGTAAGGCAGCCAGAACCCTTGCAAGCACAATAAAGAACATTGGCTGTGACATTCCTGCAGCCAAGTCCACTGTCACCTGGAAAGAACCTGTTGCCAGGAAATGGAGCACTGGTAGTACCTGCACAAGAGGGGGTATTACTGTCGGGCAACAGATAGCAGGTAGCAGATCAAGCTCCAATGGTGCACACAGTTCTGTGATTGTGGCCCTGTCCAGATGATAAGTGAGTATGATGTGCCTGTCCTCCAGTGTAGCCTAGTCCACAAGTGATCTGTACACGGATGCATGCCTCCTCCTCCTATTCCTCTGCAGTGGTTGGTACCTAAGGGACCCAAAAGTAAAAAGGGAGTGACAACAGGACCTATGGACACACAACATCAGAGTACACAGAGCATGTATGTAAGATGGGCACTAGAATTGTATAGTTGTGTACATTCAACACCAATGACTCACTTTTAAATTCAATACATGAGTACTAGCAGTAGAAAATGGCAACAGCCTGTCCTGTATTCAGGGACAAGTGGAAGTGACCTCATTCCGCCAGCATAAGGTGTCATGGTGGAAGGCAGTATGCACTGCAGTGAAATTCCTCATTGGAAAACACGGGGCTCTATGGAGTACAGGAACCAATGATGATCCATGCCTGCGGTGACAGTGTTCACCGCTGCGGACGTGACCGCCATTTTCTTCCCACTACTTCGCTTGATTCCTGACTTTCCACTGGACTACATCTCCGCTGCGTGTGACCTGTGTCTGGTACCTGCCATGGCCCATGCTACAGGGGAAAGGGCCCCAGCCTTCATTTCGGAGGAGTTGGAGAGGCTTGTGGATGGGATCCTACCCCTATATGGGCAGTTGTATGAGCCTCCAGACAAACAGGAAAGTACATCATGGCTATGTTGCTTGCAGCATGGCTGCATGTAGATGTATATGTGTGCTGGCAGTGTGTCATTTGGGGGGGTTATTGTTGCAGGCAAAGTGAATGAAGAGGTTCGGGTCTTGTGTGTGCCTGATGAGGGGCAAATGCTGTATGTAGGCCATTTGATTGACAGGCTGGATTGTCTGGTTCATGGTGCCCCTCTGTCTGTGTTTCCTCTGCAGGTCAGCGCCCATCAGAAGACGGGGTTGTGGCATGCCATCGCCAAGGACGTTCGGAACCTAGGGGTCCATAGCCGGCAGAGCACCCACTGCAGGAAATGATGGGAGGACCTGAGATGCTTGACCCGGAAGACCGCGGAGGCCCGGCTGGGGACTGCCTCCCAACAAGGGAGGGGTGCCTGTTGGAGCCTGACACCCCTAATGGCATACTGGCGGTGGCCTACCCAGAGCTGCATGGGCGCTTAAGGGCAGCACAGCAGCCCCAAGGGGGTGAGTACAGTGTGTGTGACATTCATCATTTGTTGCCTGGCATGGAATTTGGGTGCAGGGTTGTAGTCAGTGGATGCCCAAATATGCCAGTTTAGACATTCCTGCGTGGTCTAGCTTAGGTATGTTGGGTGGTATGCATCTTTTTAATAGCTAGGGAGCTGGTTTTCCTTGGTAGACAGGGCTTAGTTGGTCCTAGTAGGTGTGCAGATGGCAGTGTTTGGCTCCTACCTGCTGTGGTACCTAGCCAGTGGTATGCCAGTGTGGTCCATACTGCCCATTCTTAGTCCCACTGAGTAATAGTGATGTGTATGCCATCTGTGATGTTGGTGCTGTGATTGACCATGTGCTCCCTCTCTTCCCCCCTCACTCTTTTTGTCATCCTATCCATGTGTGCCTTAGCATCATCTGGCAAAGGAGCAGGAGCACCAGTGAGTGAGGGAGCTGCAGCCCTCGTACCCAGGAGACAGAGTCCACCGACGCCGGGGGGACCAGTGGGATGGAGTGAGGGGACAGGAGCTGATACAACTGACTCTGATTCCTTCTCTGTTTGGTGCTCCATGGTGGTGGCAGACCCCTCTGGGACCCGTCCAGCTACTTCATCTTCCTCCACCCCCCATACCAGCACCGCCCTACCAGTTGCCCCCCACCGATTTGCCCGTCCCCGCTCACCCAGGAGGGTGGGCGTCTCCTTCGCCCCAGGCACCTCAGGCCCTGCCCCAGTCAGCCCAGCTGCCCTCAGTGAGGAGGCTATTGACCTCCTGAGATCCATCTCTGTAGGGCAGTCAACCATAGTGAATGCCATCTAGGGACTGGAATCCCAGATGCAGCAATGCAGTGCCTTCCTGGAGGGCATTCATAATGACTTGGTGGCCCTACAGAGATGGTTTCAGGTTCTGGCCTCCTCTCTGATGGCAGTCAATGTCCCTGTTACTTCCGTCCCCCCTCCAACTACCTCTTCCCAGTCCCAGTCTCCTCTCTCCAAACCTATTCCACGTACACATTCTGACAAGCATGCACCCAAAACAACAAACAAGACTCACACAGACAAACACAGGCAGCACACTTCAGTCCACAAGCACACACAGTCAACACACAGATGCACACACAACATGAGCCAGTGCCTCCACTGTCTCCCCCTCCTTCTCCTGCCTCTCATTCACATCAGCACTCACACCTGCATGCACAGCATCAACAGTCCCCGATACTACCACCTGCACAGCCTTGCTCACAGTCACCACAACAGCAGACCTGCAGACATGCACCCCACACAACACATGCACAGTCATCACCACCACCATCACCACCTCATGCAGCACACCCACCTCACTTACAGACACCACCACAACTTCCATCCACAAGTCCTGTTTGTCCTCCCCCCTGTCTGCCCCCCTCCAAAGACACACAAGCACTCGCACTCAGACTCCCAACAGCCATTCACCTCACACATGCACACTGTCCATGCACCTGCACCCAAGTCCAGCACACCTCCTCCTCCTACAACCACTCCCTCTACCTCCACTCCCATACCTCCTCCAACAGCCCTCCCCACTGGTCCTAAGAAGCTTTTCCTTTCCCCCCTGTCCTGCCCATAAGCGAAAAGTCCCACCCCCCCTAGCCCAGTATCTCCAGCACAAAATCAAGCCCTGTTCCTCCCCCTGATACTTCTGCTGCCACTAAGGGGCACAAGAGTGGCACTATGGCCCCTGCCCGAAGGCCACACCTCCGCCACTTCAACGGAAGGGCACGGACCAGCCCCCTCCAAAAACCAAGCCCAAGGACCACCCTGCAAAGAACCCCCCCTCACCCCCCCCACCACCTCCTGCCTGACAACCATCTCCATGATGGCCCTGCCCAGTGGAGTGACTGGGCTGTCAGGAGTAAAGTTAGGCCTTGGAGGTTGCCCTGTGGCCTTTAGACACTTTGGACTGGCGAATGGCCCTTTCTGTACATATTAATATTTCACGGTCACTCTTTCTACAATTGAGGTCGCTGTTCCCACCTAATTACAGTGGTTGCACCAAAGGTATGTGTCCTGGCTTTCTTTGCTCTTGGTCTCTGTTGCTGTTGTTTTACTCTGCAGATTGTTCTTGGTGTGCGGTATGTGTGTGATGTGAGTGAGTGAGTGAGTGTGTGTCAATCTCCCCTCCCTCCCTTGTGTGCTAGGTGGCTGTACTCACCATTGTCGTCTTCGTCGGTGTTGGTGCTCCTGGACTGCCATGGCGTGGTACAGCATCGGGAAGACTTCCAGCTCTGGTTCCATGGTGGCCACGGACTCCTCTGTGTCCCTGGAGGTCAGTGTCTCCTTTTATATGATGTGCTTCTACCAGGTTTTTGGTGGCCTTGCTAACGCCCCAGAAATCCTGGCGGTCTGCTGTGTCATGATATGGTGGGAAGATCCTTGTCTTCCGCCTGCCTGGAGATTGCTGCCGCCGTGCTTAGTGATCGTACCACACTGGCTGGAGGGGTGGTACATTGGCTGTCTATGGGAGGGATCACCACAATGGTCATAGTTTGGCGATCATTACAGCCGGACTGGTGGCCATACTACCGCCATCACCGGCATGGCGGTCAGCTGACCGCCAATGTCATAATGAGGGCCATAATCCACTCATCAAATAGGCTGCAGACATTGTCATGAAAGCAAGTACAAACCTATCTGTGTTGCTTTTCAAAGACCAAAATCAAATGTAAGACATTATTTTTCAAATGTGCCACAAGCTCATTACGTGCACCAGGCTTTCTCCACAAAGTAGCTGATTACCAGCCTGCTTTCATTTAATAATTTTAGGTTTTGTGATGTACAGGGTAGGCTGATTAATTCATTAAATACTCTTTCATGGCACACTATGGGCCTCATTACAACTTTGGTGGTCATTTTGGGAGGCCGCCGCGGTGGGCCCGGGAAAAGACCACCATGTTGGCGGTAATCTGACCTCTGCATTACACCTCACACCGTCAAGACCACCAAAAAACAGCCACAAATCTGACACCAACAGGAGGGCGAGAAAGAGGCAGTTCCACCACCAGCACTGCCACGCCAACACATTTCCACCCACCAGATTACGAGCCACAAATCAGCACAGCAGTTCTTACACAGTGGAAAACCATTGGCGGTGCGAGCCACCGCACTCAGAAACCACCACTGTCAGAACACAACACCACATTGGATAGTATGAATATCCCACACTTGACACACATACACACACCAGACACACCTACTCACAGTAGTATGTAACACACCCCAACACAACCCACAATCTTTTGCTACAAAATCGATTTACACATACACAGAGAGCAGGCAAATACACACATAAAGCACCGTTACACCATAGGCACAGATACACATCCCACCCAGCACACACAACACAACTGCACTACCAACACAAAACACACATAACAACTACACACACACCACAAGCGTCAGTCACCCACTACGCACCACCCACACCCCATCAATCACCATACACTGCATCCTCATACACAAAACTCCCTCCCACAACACAACCACTGCCATGACCCCACAAAAGCACCCACGGTTCACAGACGACGAGTTGAGGGTCATGGTGAATTAAATCGTCAGGGTAGAGTCATAACTGTTTGGAGCACAGGTCCAGCAAACCTCGATTGCCAGGAAAATGGAGTTGTGGCAGAGAATAGTCAACAGGGTCAACTCAGTAGGCAACCATCCACGCACAAAGGAGGAAATCAGGAAGAGGTGGAACAACCTACAGGGGAATGTTCTTTCCATGGCATCACAACACCAGATCGCAGTTCAGATCCTGGGAGGAGGAGGTCTTGAACATCCTGCACTCCGGGGGCCTGACTGGAATACCTAGCTGAATAGACTCTGGTGCATACAACCTCCATGTCACACAATTGTTGTGCGCTGAATGCTTCCTCGCTACCCAAATACTCCCCAATGAACTGCATGTCTCACTACGTATCCCGTCTATCCACCTAATGCCCCTTTCCTACATGCCACACCTCCACCCAGCCCAACTGCTCACACAGCCCTTGGCAAAGGCATACCTAGCATGAACTAATACTAACACCACGACTCCTACAATGCACAAGCCCATCTATGTGAATACCTGGAATGTGCACATCACTTCACTTGTATGTATGCCTAGTGGACTAGCTATACCAACTAGATGGTACGACTGAGGACCACAACATGGCAATGACAAGAATGCAATCGTACAACACAATGCCAAACAAAGCTAAACACAGCTGCAGCACTGTGATTAAAGCAATTGGCCACTAATCAGGATCCACAACCCAGAAAGTCACCCACAATGGTATGGTATGTTAAATGGCAGACTCCATGCACATACACCGCATGTACAAACAGGAGATTTAACATTGCATACTCACATACCCTCCACCCACTGGAACACCATGCTGCTATGTCCAGCCATTTACCACTCAAAACAATTAAGCCTGAATAGTCACCAGCCAACAGTGCAGAACAGTCATGTGAACTATCAGTCTTTACCGGTACCCATCCACACAGCCCAATGTACCAAACTTGAATGACACCAACCTAAATGGAGCGTGGTACACATGTAACAGACAACTACCTAACACCAATGGTATGCTGTGCAGCAACTGTCATTGTCATTGCTGGGAATCATGTCAAGCCAATGTATGCATATGATAAAGAGTTAACCAAACACCCCTGTGGAAAGGATACCAGAGACTGCCAGCCCACCACAGGATGAAGGCCCCATTGAGGACAACACACTTGGAATGTCTGGACACTGACGACCTACCTGGTCCATCTGGGACACCTGGTCAGTCTACCAATCCCTGCCTCACCCTGCCTATATCAATCCCCCATAACCATGTGGCCTCAGCATCACAGTCTACCCTGCGTCCCCAAATCTGTGTCCCAAGGATAGATCAAATTAATGTGTGCCCCACAGTACAGGGACCAGAGTCGACCCATCACACCCCAGACAATGAAGGTCCTGCGAACACTGGGAATGGGCACATCGTGCCAGGGGCACAGGGGTTGTGGGAGGGAAGCTGTGGGCCAGAGGATGGGGCCCCCAAGGGACTGTACTAACCAGGCTACCATCTCTTAAATCCTGGGAGCATACCAATAATCCCAGGACAGGATGGGCCAGATCATAACCATACTGAGGAAAAACCAAAGGCAGCAGAAGGAATACCACCAGGAGGTCATGCAGCAGTGGCAGGCCCACAATGCCACCATGGCCTCTATTGCAGGGGTGCTGAGGGATATCAACACCACCCTGCATGCTTCCTCCACCCACCAGCAGGCCCCTTCCGCTATCAACATAACATCAGACCCATCAACATCAGTGGTAGCCAGAAGAATGGAGGCCCTCCCAGGGGAACCTCAGCCCTCAGGCACCCCTCCCTCTGTAGCTGAGGAACCCTCCCCCGCACACGTGGACGTCCATCCAAACTTCCAGCTGGAGCAGATGCCAAGTCCACATCCACTGCCAAGAAGTGACCCTCACCTGATTTGTCTCCCTTGTGTGCCACTGAGACACCCTGTAGACTGTTCAAGGACATAACTCCATCTCCCCATAGGCAATTGGACACTAGACCTGTGCAACCAACAGCTGTACCATCTACTCTGATGATTCCATCTACCAAGACCTCACTCATCATCTGTTGGACAATGTTTGCACCTTATGTTTGTCACAATTATTATTATGAAATATGCACAATAAACACTAATAGAATACAGCTACTGTAGATGTGTCTTCACTATAACATCAACAGAAGTCATGATTGCTATATGTGAGATGGCTATGCACCCCTACATCTAACAGGCAGTGTAATGGACAGGAGAAGAAGGCATGCTCAGCAGGAGACAAAGTCCAACAGATATGTTCTAGGACACGTCAAACAGTCCAAAATCCTGACCCACACAAGAGTCTAGTCAGTATGCAAACCTGCAAAAAGACAATGACAGAGAGTACCATCAGTATGGAAAGCATGGAGCCACACAAAGCACATATGAAGCACAGAGGTCATCCCCAGTGTAGATTACCTCCTATAGCAACACAAAAGGATGATGGACGGAGTGCTGAACAATGCAAACACTCACCCTCAGTCACAGATCTGCGTTTAATCCATCGTTCTTTTGCTCACCATGCCACCCCAGTTTGGACCCAGCCATATGCAAATCAGTTTTCACCCTGTTTGCATTGTTCAGCACTCCGTCCATCATCCTTTTGTGTTTCTAAAATAGATTACCTCCTAACCAGGATCCCCCAGAGATTACCTATACAACACCAGTCACAGGATATTCATCATTAAGCACTTAGCTACCATCTGTCAGTTACAACTCTCAATTCTCAAATCATTCAGCAATGGCTAGTGATTATAAAAGCCTCAAGCCATAGCTTTATTACCACAGTCAGTAGGTGGAATGAGATGAGTACAGGAGAATGCAGCACACATTGCTGATTACTGGTCTGTACATTGGAGATTCGATTCAAAGAAACTTCAGTGGGTACACTTGTTAGATATGAGAAATGTTTACTGTGCACATGACATACAGTCTGCTCCCCCAACACACACATTGGATAGGACCACATCACACCACCACTTATGAATCAACTCAGGAGGACTACTGTCAGCAGATCATGTGGAGATACAACGCTTGCCAATCCACATTCACCATACCTGTATGTCACCAGCAGTACTGATTGATTAGCTCAGTCCTAGAGTCAGCTGCACCTTCCTTCTTTGTCTTCTCATCACTTGCCATGTCAGCATTACCAGGCACTGGTCCAGCTGCCTCAACCTCATCAGCTAGTACGTGGCGACCATGACTGCCATTTTCTGTAGCCTTGCTCACTTGACTCCTGACACTGTTGCCAACAAGTCCTCCATGACCTGAGCTGCTGTGTACTGTCTCTAGGAGCCATCATGCCATGTCCTGCAGGTGATTGGGCCCCAGCCTTCATATCAGAAGAGCTGGAGAAACTTGATGACAGGGTCCTACCCCTGCATGAACAGCTATATCGGGCACCAGAGGAACAGGTGAGCCCAATCCCATGGTCATGTGTAAAGGGTGTGTGTGTGACGGTGAATGGGGTAAGTGTACCGGTGAGGGAGTATAGATGCATGCCGAGGGTATAAAGTGAAGGCATGTGGGCAGAAAGGATGGTTATGTGTGGGCACTTGGTGAGTCTGAAGTGTATAGGCCTCTTCTGTTAGTATGGTGCAGGTGTACATGACTTTCTCCTTTTGTTTGTGTCATCCATGCAGGTGAACGCCCATCAGAAGAAAGGATCTGGCGTTCCATCACCAAGGAAGTGCAGACCCTGAGGGTCCATAGACGGCGGAGCACCCATTGTCGCAAGTGGTGGGAGGACCTGAGACGCTGGGCCCGGAAAACCTCAGAGGCCCAGCTGGGAATGTCCTCCCAATGAGGGAGGAGTGTCTGTTGGACCCTGAACCCCCCCCCAATGGCCCTCATTTTGGAGGTGGCCTACCCTGAGGTGAGTGGGCGTTTGAGGGCAGCACAGCAGCCACAAAGGGGTAAGTATTGACAGTGTCTTGGGACTTGGCTTGGGTTGTATGGGATTAGCTGCCTCACTTTTGCTTATGTAAAAATGTAGTCAATGCAACATGTATGTAGACTTGGGGGGAATGGGTAGAAACCACCTGGCATGAGCATTAGTTGTAGATGTGTCTTGACGGTTTGCTGTCAGTGGATTTACATCTCCCATATCCAGTATTCTACATGTCTGCATTGTGGACATGGTCTAATTACATTGGCACCTGTGTGACTCCATCCTGCCTTTACTATGGATGTTAGCTTGTGTGCCACCCTACCCACTGAGTATGACCTGCTCCATCTATCTCCCTATGGCCATTTGTGGCTCTATGGTGTCAGACCATGTATGCATATTGTATACACCTACTGATCGTCAGAGATGTGTGTTGTCAGGACTTAGGTACAGGTGTTCTCCAATCTGTAATGATGTGATTGAGGGTGGTGTTATGATGCTGTGAAGTCCTACTGGTGAAAATGATTGTGTGTTGGTTTTTTATGTGGACCATGATGTCATATGTGTGTTCCTGATGTTCATTAGTTGTGACACTGCACTCAGTGATTGGGTATGGATGTGTAATATGGGCCAATGTAGATGCACTTAGATGTATGATTAGTTACATATGTGTTTTTTATCTGCAGATCTTCCTCTCTGATTGGGTTAGACTAATCAAATGCCTGTACCCATTGCTTGTATTGTACACATCAGATGTCAGCTGTATGGATGTCTAACGTGTAGTGGTGTGATGCTTTGGCAGCACTTCTTAGGAATAAATCGCACTCTAATTAGGGATTGCACTTTTCATATTTTTTCTTCTCAAGATATTTCAACATAAACAACAGATGAAGATTAATGCTTGTTCTTTTTCTTCTCTTTTTTAGGTTCCAAGGAGAAGATCCAACCGCTGTTCTCTCAAGAGAAGCACAGTGAGTAATAATGAGTATTTGATTCTCCTTCTTAGTTTGATACAATCACTGTAAACACCATGAATGTGCACTGAAACTCAAAGGGGTGCAATTGGGGGGCTGGGGGAAGGTTTCTTTCCTTTTTAGGTATGGAAGGAAAAAGAAGAATATAAAGAAATGTATATGTTGCCCCAAGAGGGTAGTAAGGCTTATACAAAGCCCCTTCTCTGACATGCAAGAAAGAGCCCCACTCCCCCTTGTGATATCTCTTTGTTATAACTACGGCGCGGTCAGCTAGCCGCAAAAATCTTTCTCAGTCCCCGCACCCGGCCACACACCTGATGGAGCCAACCTCCTCCTCCTGAAGCAGGGCGGGAAGATGCAGCCCCATGGCAAACGGCCACCTGAGTCGTCTCCAGTTCTGCTTCGGGTTAGTTCCTTTTTATCGTCTCCTGCTCTGGGTCACAGCGAAGGTGGTGGTTCCCATTGTCTTATTCAACTCCAGTCGACCCTCGAAAATGTCTGATCGTCTGTTCTTCTTTCGGGCGCTCAGCACTGTTCTCTCATGGCTCTGCTTCCGGTTGCCACTGCGAAGACACCATCTCCAAGTCAGGCCCCTCTTTTCTTCCTGATGCCAGGAACAGTACCCAGAAGTTATCATCTAGCCGCTCCTCCTCTTCGAAATGTAAACTTCACTTAAAGGGATGGTATTCGTCCTGCAGGGAAGAAGATGGACGTATTGAGATCTTGTTCTCCCGACGATTGGGCAGTTGCTGACAAGTGGCTTAATCAGTTATTAGTTACAAATTGCAATTATTGTACAGAGTGTTATGTCAGCCATGTAATGTGACAGGCAGATGCTGTGTGGTGTGTGAATGTATCACTATTCACTGTCATGGATATCTCCCAAAGGACATGTACTGAGATCAGCTGTTGTGGCTGTACAGGCCTGATGTGTTTGGTTGAGTCAGCTGCACTTCCAATGGGTGACAGGAGTATGTAGAGTTATGATGTGTATTCAGGAAGACATTTGTACTTCATCCAGGGCATGATGTGCATGCACACATGGCTAAGGTTGTGATCATGTGGATGACTCCAGGTGTGCAGACTTACTTGGATGTAGATGTAGGTGTGAGGGTTGTCATACAGCGGTGGGTAGTGGTGACATTTTGTGCCATGATGTAGGACATGTGTACGGGCACCTGACATAGCCTAGGCAGGATATATATTCTCACAGATGTGCATGTTTATAAGTGTAAGGTGTTAACCCTCTCTCACTTCTATCTCTCTCCCTCATTCTCTCTCTGCATTTCTGTGCATCAGCATTGGCAGGCGAAGGAGAAGGGGCACAGACAATTGGGGATGCTGCAGGCCATTCCAACCGGAGTGCTCCTACCAGCAATAGCGAGGGACCCAGTGGCATGGACGGCAAGGGGAGTGCCACGGGGTAAACCTGATCCTCCATGTCATCTTCGGGCTCCTCCAGTGGATACTTCCTGAAGGTGGCGGAGTCTTCTGGGACCACCTCAGCGCCATCATTGTCCATCACCCCCTTACTACCACCGCCCTCCCTGTAGCTCCCCACCCAGTTGCCTGTGCCCGCTCACCCAAGAGGGTGGGCATCTCCTTTGCGCAGGCACCTCTGCTCCTGCCCTGGTCAGCCCTGCTGTCCTTAGTGAGGAGGCTGTTGACCTCCTGAGGTCAATCTCTGTGGGTCAGTCGACCATCCTGAAAGCCATCCAGGGACTGGCAGCTCAAGTCCAGCAGAGCAATGCATTCCTAGAGGGCATTCACAGTGCACTGGCTGGCCCACACAGATCATTTCAGACTCTGGCCTCCACACTGACAGCAGCCAGTCACCCTTTGTCAATAGTCCACCCTCTACCTACCTGTTCCCAAAACCCTCTTCTGAACCCCAGCCAAAGCACACAGACATACAAGCATGCATCCACCTCAACAGCCAAAAGTACCACTGACAAACACAAGCACCACAAGACCCATCACCGACATGCACACAAACAGCACCCACCTGTAGACACACCAACATCCACTACCTGCACCAACTCCCCCACCACCCCCTCCTTCACAGACACTACACCAGACACACCTGCAGCCACCAAACCAAAATTGTCAGATCCAGCCACAACTCCTATCTTACCCACAGTCAGCACAATAGCAGACCCGCATCCGGCCACAAGTAGAAAGACTTCCACTGCCTAGAGGCAGTCTCAGCTCACAGCACGCAAATAAAATAAAAAAAACACTAACCTTGCTCTCCGCCGCAACACTCCATCTGCTTCTCCCCAGCAGGCAGGCACATGCTCCCAGCCTGCCCAGCGGCTAATCCTGACGCTCCTCGGAGCAGCGTCAGGATTGGCTGGGAGTGCCCAGCCAGGGTGCTCCCAGGCAGACTGGGAGCCTGTGCATGCTCTCTCCAGCCCAGCAACACAGTGCCGGGCTGGAGAGAGCCCTCCGCGCATGTGTGTTTGGCTGGTCCAAGACGGCCGGGCAAACATACATTCTTAGTGTACGTCATAGCCTGTGACCCCCTCCCTTTTACTAAAAACTATAAGAAACATAATTTATTATTATTATTATTTGGTAAAAGGTTTGCAGCTGCAGCTGCTGATGGGGGTGGGGGGGCGGGGGGTGACGCTCCTCTTCCCTGTATTTTAAATTCAAGGCTAGCAATAATATAGAAAAGAAACTGTGCATTCAGATATTTTTACCCTTTTATAACCAAAATTAGTAACATATAACTAAATCAATTAGAAGGCATGTGAAAGCTGCCCAATAGTTTCACAATGGTTATTAGACAAAACAGAGGAATAATTCAGTTAGAAAGTAATACTGAAAAATGTATAGAACTTGCTTTTCACCTGGCAGCACTGAATAGCAAAATGTGAATGAATGGCTAGTATTTTTTTCTGCGATAGGTGGCAACCCTACTTGGAGGCTGGGCTCAGCCGAAAGGATACTTAAACCGGAGTGGGTCCACTCATGGCTCCTTCACACTGTACCTCCATGAGTATGTGTCTTATGTACCAGCACTACGCAAGTGACATCCCCCTCCCTCCAGCCTTCTACAGTCCTGCCTGAGACTGGCATTTTCCCACACACAGCAGCAGTCAAGATGCGGCAGGTGCGTCATCACAGTGCCGCCAGCAGCAGATAGCGGCTGAAGCTACCTGCCTTTCCGGACATGGCCTGCACAATTGACTTCGCTGCAGCAGTGAGTCTCCAGCTGTATCCATTAGCAGTTAGAAAGTTCTCACACCAGCTCCACGCCGTGACAAGTGTGACTCGTTTCTCTACCACCATTTTAATTTCAGCAATACTCAGGCGGTGGGGAACGATTGGCAAAACCGCAGTGATCAGGCAGCAAACTTTGTTGCCAAACAAGCAGTTAGACTACCAGGTCAGCACAAGGGCATGCCACAATATCGACACATTCCTCAGGTGGGGCAGTGGTGCTATTTAGTGAACTGTCAGAACTGGCTACCGCCACCTGCGGTGGAAAACACAGCTAACCATGCTCAACAACTATATTTGTGCCATTTGCGAACCAAGCATAAATGTAAAGAGGTTAGTGCTTCCCCATTTTGCAATCAAAGAAATCTATAAATTGTTTGAAAACCTTCCTGAAATTCGAGATGACCATGACAGTGCGGCTGCCGTTGCCATCCTCAATGCCCATTTTAATCCATAAATGAATCCTGATTTGAAGATTATAGGCCCGATTTAGAGTTTGGCAGAGGGGGTTACTCCGTCACAAATGTGACAGATATCCCGTTGGTCGTACCACATCCCATAATAGCCTATGAAGAACGTAATATGGCGGACAGGATATCCTTCATGTTTGTGGGGAGTAAGCTGTCCCACAAACTCTAAATCAGGCCCTTAATTTGCTGTAAGCTGGGCAGCTGGAGGGTGAAATTGTACACTGTTTCTATGCATGCCTATATGAGATGACCAGCACTTGTTCTGATGATGATCCTGTGAAAGAGGTCGGGGCTCAGATAATCCAGGAATGCAGGTCTTTGGTGCTACGGCAACTGATTCTCTGTAAATGCAGGCTGATGCTCGAGGACATGCTGATGCCAGCCCACTTAAATGTGCAATTGAATAACTAAGCAGAACTAATGGAAGTGCCAGTGTTGAACATATTTGTAAAGCCACACCCAATCATACACCATGAGGAAATGGAAGTCTTTGACTGAGTAAAGAGGGGAGGGTCACCCATAACAACAATGGGCCCATCCTATCAGGTCTGTGTGGCAGTAGTGAACTAGACACTCACACTCCATCGTGATGCTCAGCACAAGCCAAGACATCCTCCGAGTGCTGGAAATGGAATCATATCACGTAGGTATGTCAAGCATGGGGAAGAGAGTGAAAACCCCTGGAACAGAGACACACCCACCCACTGGTGTGGCACATCACTGCAAAAGAAGCCATCAAGCAAAGACAGAACCAGACACCATAGTTGACAGTGGGTCCATTATAAGGTGAAGAGAAAATATTACTAATTTCCTATGCAGGGATAGGGGCATAGCTAGCCGACCAAAGCAGTTGTGTGAAATTGATGTACTGGGATGCCAATTACAGCTCTCATTGACACTGGGGTATGAGTGAATGTGATGAACCAAGCTGCAGAATCCCTGGAGACTGGAAAAGAGTCATCGTTGGTTCTCCCTGTTGTGCCCTCCCGACCGGGAATAGATGACTGTTGGACCTCCTCTCTCAAACAAGCATGAGAGTAAGTCAGAAATGGCAGATATGGTAAATGTTACTGGAGAGATGCTGTGCAAATAAGCCCTGAGGACAGGTGGAACCGACAGGAGCACAAGGAAAGAGCTAGAGACTCCTGCAGGAGGGGGGCTGCACGTGCTTCTGCGCATTTTGTGGGTCATCTGGCGCAGGCAAGTGGGCCCCCGTGCTTCCTGACCCCTTGCACGGTATGGCAGACTCTCCCGACCATGAATGGCTAGGGTTAGAAGCTAAACCGGAGCTTGACAGCACCCAGGCAGAGGTCCCTGGTAATAAAACAAACTGCTGAGTAGCTGCAGTACCTCGGACATGGAGCAACCACCCTGGTTGTACAGCCAGCTTGCGTGCCTGGCATCATTGCAGGAGACGACCGCATTTCCGCCGCTGATGCCATGGGTCGCCTTCAATTCGGGACAGGAAATGCCTCACAGGTTCCCAGTGACCTGACTCTACTGCATGCAGATCATCGTAAACTGATCGACAAAACGCGTCTACTGGAGGATACTTTGAGTGACCTCACCCTTAAAGCCAGCCAGATGGATGCCTTGTTAAGGGATTTGAAATCCAGGGTAGAAGTGTTGGAGCAGAAGGCAGAAGATTAAGAAGGACAAGCTAGGAGGAATAACATTTGTGTGGTTGGCCTGCTGGAGGGGACAGAAGGGAATTACGTTGTTTCCTATGTGGAAAAGTGGGTTTGCAAGCTGGTCCTGGCAGAGGTGCTCACACAGTACTTCTCAACTGAACGTGCTCCCCGCATCCCAATGAAACCCAGGCTGCCGAGCACGGACCCCAGACCATTCTTATTCTGAGACCTGCATTTTGCTGACAGAGATGCTATCCTGCGAGTGGTGCGGTCGCTTCCAGCTCTTCAAGTCGCTAACGCCAATGGGATGATGTTCCCAGACTACACCATTGCTGTACAAAAGCAGAGAGGCTCATTCTTGGCGGTGAAACGTAAACTGCAAGCACTTGGTCTGGTTTATTGCTTGTTCTTCCCTGCCAGGCTGCGTGTTGTGGCCCAGGGGAAGATGCACTTTTTTGACACTCTAGAGGCCATGAGGGAATGGCTGGAATCCTCTGGCCTAGTCAACCAATAGGCTCTGCCACCAAGGAGAGCAGAACAATGGACCTCTTGGTCCCGCAAACGCCGAAACCAACGACGTGGTGACAACTCCCCTGTGAGACCGGGACTTGCCCCGGACTTAGAACAGATCATCACCGTTGCGCGCTACAAACTGCTACAGCTACCAGGGAACCAACTATCTCTTCTGACACAAAGAAATTAACGACTCTGACGCTGAAGATCTTTCTCTTGGTGGACACTGTTCAGACAGCGGCTTCCTATCTCTACCAAGTGTGACGCTGCAAACGGCGGACGACATGTTATGAATCCGTCCTGTTGTACTGCACTAATTGTTCTGGCATACGCTGTCGGCATGGCTGGTTGTGGTTTGGCTGGGCAGAATAGAATGAAAGATAGGGTGGCTGCGGTCTGTGATGCGCTGGGTGTCTGGTCTCCAACCGCAGATAGGGTGCAACAGGGGCGTTGCTGCGGATTACAATGGTTAGGATCAACCCCCCACTTACCCACTAGTTAACAGGTATTTTCCTCTCTTCCATTAATTGCGCCACTAGGCGAGTTGAATAGTTTGGGCAGACACCTGTTGTCCCTCTGCTCGGATGTTATTCTTTTGTTCTGTTTAGTGGCTGTAGTGTGTTGGATGCCACGCTTGTTAGTACATGCCTGGGATCTGGGGCCCTGCTGCGCTCCCTCCCCTGGTGTCCTGCCACCCTACTCCAAACAAATAGCCGCCTTCATGTAAGGCAAAATTGCAACTATCCTTACAGTCATCCATCTATGGAACCAACGAATATACTCACTTGGAATGTGAGGGGTATGCACTCACTGGCACACAGGTACTCCATATACTCATACCTTAGGAGACACAAGGTGCACATTGCGTTTCTGCAGAAGACACATATTACTCAGACTGAGTGTACGAAACTGCAGCGGTGCTGGCGTAGACAATTGTTTGCGACTAAACACAGAGATGCTCTGATTTGGATTAGACCTGGTGTTCCCTTTGTGGCGGAGGAGTGGGAAGTGGATGCAGGAGGGCGATATGTGTTTGAAGGAGGGCATTTAGATGGTCATGCGATACTGCTTGGGTCGGTATACGCGCCAAACATGGAGCAGGCCTCCTTCCTCCATGATCTGTCTGGAGTTCTTTCCCGCTGGACTGGCCTTCCGTGGTTGGTGGGGGGCACTTTTAACAGCGTGCTGGACCCAGACCTTGACAGCTCCTACCCGCCACTCCCCACTGTAACTGCCATAGCGACAGCACACACATTGCGGGAATGGGCCTTGCGGTGGCAGCTCATGGATGCGTGCCGTCATCGAAATGATGAAGACCGAGTCTACTCATTGTATTCACACCCACACCAACTATATGTGCGACTTGATAGAATCTTTTGTTCGAATACTCTTTGCCCCACGGTACTGCAGACGGATTACCTGGGATGGACTCATTATGATCATAACCCCAATTCCTGATGGGACACGTCCGCGCCTGCGGTCCCAACTGGCAATTGCTGGAGGATGCACCTTTCAGGTCCTCCCTTGGTGCATCCATCATGGAATACTTCAAATTCAAAGTTTGCATACGTGAACACTGCCTGAGCACACAAGGAAACATGCGTAAGTCCATTACACATGATTTAACCCTAGTAGAGAAGGAGTTGTTACAGCAGCAGCAAAAAGCGATACTTAACCCACAGGAGGTGAGTGTTTTGGCTACCAAAAGGGCTGAGCAATTGTCCTTGGTAGAGACACTGCGTGGTCTGAACTACGCGGCTCACTTCGCGCGCACACACGCAACAGCTGACAAGCCAGGCAGATTGTTGGCCTGACTGATTCATCAGGATCGCCCTTGTGGAGTTGCGGTCAGAGACTGGTACCATGCTTTACACTCAGGGGGAAATACATGATGAGCTGACACATTACTATGCAACTTCATACCGCTCGAGGACACAGACGGGCTTTGAGATGGTGAAGGAGTTTCTCTCCTTGCTCCCACAGCCCCGCCCCATGGAGGAGCAGCGTGAGGAACTGGATGAAGCATTAACCTTAGTAGAAATACAAGACAGTTTACATGCGCTGGCAACTGGCAAAACCCCGGGACCCGATGGCCTCCCATCGGAGTTTTACAAATCGTACTCTGCCACCCTTGCACCTCTCTTGTTACAGGTATATGAAGAGGCATTGTCAGTAGCAACGCTGACTGCATCCCAATGGGAATCATTGTTAATAACCCTTAATAGTCTGGCAGGAATCCTACAGAGAGAGGATGGAATAGGCCCCTGGCGATGCTCAAAACAGATTACAAAATCCTGTCCAAGGTGTTGGCAACAAGGCTGTCGCCCCTGGTACCTCATCTGATTCACCCTGACCAGAACGGTTTTGTACTGGCTGCAGCACCTGAATGAACATTAGCTGTCTTTTTCGGGTTATGCATACTCCGTGCAGAGGTCACCCAGAGCGGGGTGCCTGGTGTTAGACCTGGAGAAAGCCTTTGACTCCTTGGAGTGGACCTTTTTATTTGCAGTAATGCGCTGGCTAGATTTTGGCCCAGGATTCCTAAGGCTTGTGAAACTGTTATACATGAACCCGCAGTTCAGGGTTAAGATGGGTGCAGCTATCTCAGAACCGATAGCGGTGGGCCGGGGAACGAGATGGGGATTCCCCCTCTGACCTTTGCTTTTCTCCCTGGTGATAGAACCATTAGCGGCAGAGCTGCGTCGCTTGGTGACACTTGGGGTGTTCTGCTGGGAGAAGGCAGGCATGTTGTGTCCCTTTATGCGGATGATCTCCTTCTGTATTTCAAAGACATCTCATATGACCCTGTGGAGGTTGCAGACATGTTGCAGCGCTTTCCCACTTTCTCAAGGCTACGAGTTCACTGGGACAAGTCTTGCCTATTCCCTTTCAACTCGGACTGGCCAGAGCCGGCTCCTCATTTTATCTGAGGTGCAAATTCCCTGGCAACCCAGGACAATCTGATACCTGGGCGTCAACGTCTACCACACAAGAGAAGACATACATGGCGGAAACCTTAAAAAGTCTGAATGACTTTCTGGCAGGCACTACCACTGTCTGTGATGGGATGCGTGGCACTTCTAAAGATGGATGTCTTACCCCGACTGCTTTATTACTTCTCTAATTTGCCTATATGGATTCAGACTCAACTTTTTAGAGAGCTGGAGTCCAGGATCAGAGAGTTCATCGGGAATAAAAGCTGGTGTAGGGTGGCGCTGAACAAAATGTATTAATTGCGGGAAAAGGGTGGCCTTGCTGTACCTAACATGGAACAATACTACTTGGCCTCCCAGTTACAATGGGCGGCCTCCCTCTGTCAGACACGGCAATGCTGGCTCCGTCCTGGACTTTGGCAGCACTGTCTCACCTGTTCCACCCCAACACACATCCTAAGACACCGGACTTGATTCTGGTCAGGGTGGCACATTGCTGTTACCGCAGGAGCTTACGCATCACAAAGACAGTTACTCCATATGCACCTGCTTTGGCTATCTTGGGCACACCGCGCATTACACAACTCTGCTGGAGCTGGCATCTTGGCATGCCGCAGGGCTATGCACATTGAAAGATTTATATGTGGGTAGGTTATCCCCATTTGCTACACTAGCGGAGGAAACGGGACTACTGCTGGGGCAGTTCTTGCTGTATAATTCATTGGTGGCGGCGCTGTCCCGGTGCTGGGGAGACATTTCTGTTGCACCACCAACACACCTCTTGTTACAATACATGAACGTTGTGGGTCAGGGTAAACATCTGATATGTTGGCTTTCGGAAGCGCTGAGAACCCACACAACCCATGCTTGCGCCTTGTTGCCAGCTGTTTGGGAAGGAGACTGTGCCAGACCCTGCACGGACAGGCAATGGGTAGGAGCCTGGAGTAGCCACATTAATGTCCCGCGCAATGCATGGTTTCAATTGATTCAGTTCTACATACTTCACAGGGCATACCTCACACCGGCAAAAATCAACTGGTACTTTCACCGGGTAGATGCGGCATGTCCCCGCTGCACCTTAGAAGCAGCAGATTTGTTACATAGGCCAGCTCTCGATCTATACAGCGCACCCATGGCTAACCACATGGGAAGCATGTATACTGGGCCTTTTGCTAGAACCAAGACACACAGGGCATCCACGAGGTTCTTAGGTCTAGGCCTCCTAACGGCTAAACGCCTTATCACAAAAAGGTGGAAATCTGCAGAACCTCCCCTGATAGTTGAATGGTGACGATCGCTCATGGTGTGGGCAGAGGCAGAGGGGGTGGCATTGCGCAGGGAGGACAGCCTGGGACTATGTAAGGTTCCCCTAGCCTCTAGTTGGGATGCCATGCTGCTGGAGTTGAGGGCTCAGGAGGCAGGGCCTGTAGCGGACGAGACGTGGGTGGTATCAGCGCTGATGGCAGAGAGACAGGTTGGCTGAATGTGGTAACCTAGTGTAGTTCCCATCAGGGGACGAAGCTATATTTTGATCGCCCTGTCAGGTGAGGAAGAAAGCCTAGAGATCACAAAAAGGTGGAGGCCTGGAGAATGGTGTTGCAGCATTGAAACCGGATGGATAAAAGCTGACACAAGAAAAGGGGCGGCAGCAGGGGATTGGATTCCAGACTAGGTTCATGGTATGTTGTTAACTAGTTGGAAATATGAAACACATTAAATCATACTAAACTATATATATAACGCACAGCATCCACTTGTTTTGTAAAGTTGTAAGATGAGATATGCCTCCTGAGCTGCACAAGCCCCACAAGATGGCATTGAAGATTACTACGCAGCCCTAATAGATTTTCACTATGATGTCATTAATGCATATTTACTGTGCAATGCCTCTACTTCATGATTATCTAATATGCAGATGTGTGTAACACGCTAAGGATTTTGTATTAATATGTCCTTGCATCTTTCTGGTTCAATACACTCTGTAGGTATATATAGCTGTATTGTGAAAAAATAAATAAAAAGATTTATGCAAAAAATTAGTGAATGTGATGGACTACCAACAGTTACAAACCCTGAAGCCACCACCCAATGATAAACTCCACCTGCATGTGAATCTGAGCTTATAAAGGCCTAAAACCACTGACCCTTAGTAAGACTTTGGAAGGAAAAGTGCACCTCAGAGGGAAAGCTGAGGACCCCAAATTTAATTTTACCACTGAAGGAGGTGGTACTCTATTCAGTTGCCACACTAAAGAAAACCTGGGAGGGTCTTTTTTGCAAAACCAATCTACAACTCCCAGGTTGAGAACACCCTGAAGGGATATGAGCATTTCTTCCAAGGATTGGCTGTCTCAAAAATCACACTGTGCCCTTCCACCTCAGACTAAAAGTGTAAAAGGAACTATAATCTTGTTGAATACATGAGGATATGACTTTCTCTTGGGAAAAAAAATAGTGTTTCATCAAACATGGCCCTTAGATTTTTCAAAGACCGTACTGGTGAGCAGTTGCACAATGAAACCTTAAAGCAATCTGCAAGGTCGACCGAAGAGCCCCCAATACGATTACACTGCCACACGGCATGTTGAAGTTCTTCATCCAACAATCCACACCAGCAGCAAGATTTTTAGTGGTATAATTAATTCAAAAATATAAACATGCTTAGCAGTCCCTGTGACAACATGGCATCCCAATATTTAGTTTACAATGTGGAGGATAAAAGACGAACCTATCTCTCCTTAATCGATGCCGTCCTTAGGAAAAGATGCTTTAGGAGTCATTTTGTGAGGGATATTGTAAGGAAATGCCTCCTTGGCATGGTTGCCCCCTGACTTTTTGCCTTTGCTGATGCTATGTTTACAATTGAAAGTGTGCTGAGGCCTGCTAACCAGGCCCCAGCACCAGTGTTCTTTCCCTAACCTGTACTTTTGTATCCACAATTGGCAGACCCTGGCATCCAGATAAGTCCCTTGTAACTGGTACTTCTAGTACCAAGGGCCCTGATGCCAAGGAAGGTCTCTAAGGGCTGCAGCATGTCTTATGCCACCCTGGAGACCTCTCACTCAGCACAGACACACTGCTTGCCAGCTTGTGTGTGCTAGTGAGGACAAAACGAGTAAGTCGACATGGCACTCCCCTCAGGGTGCCATGCCAGCCTCTCACTGCCTATGCAGTATAGGTAAGCCACCCCTCTAGCAGGCCTTACAGCCCTAAGGCAGGGTGCACTATACCATAGGTGAGGGTACCAGTGCATGAGCATGGTACCCCTACAGTGTCTAAACAAAACCTTAGACATTGTAAGTGCAGGGTAGCCATAAGAGTATATGGTCTGGGAGTCTGTCAAACACGAACTCCACAGCACCATAATGGCTACACTGAAAACTGGGAAGTTTGGTATCAAACTTCTCAGCACAATAAATGCACACTGATGCCAGTGTACATTTTATTGTAAAATACACCACAGAGGGCACCTTAGAGGTGCCCCCTGAAACTTAACTGACTGTCTGTGTAGGCTGACTAGTTCCAGCAGCCTGCCACACCAGAGACATGTTGCTGGCCCCATGGGGAGAGTGCCTTTGTCACTCTGAGGCCAGTAACAAAGCCTGCACTGGGTGGAGATGCTAACACCTCCCCCAGGCAGGAGCTGTGACACCTGGCGGTGAGCCTCAAAGGCTCACCCCTTTGTCACAGCCCAGCAGGGCACTCCAGCTTAGTGGAGTTGCCCGCCCCCTCCGGCCACGGCCCCCACTTTTGGCGGCAAGGCTGGAGGGAACAAAGAAAGCAACAAGGAGGAGTCACTGGCCAGTCAGGACAGCCCCTAAGGTGTCCTGAGCTGAGGTGACTCTGACTTTTAGAAATCCTCCATCTTGCAGATGGAGGATTCCCCCAATAGGGTTAGGATTGTGACCCCCTCCCCTTGGGAGGAGGCACAAAGAGGGTGTACCCACCCTCAGGGCTAGTAGCCATTGGCTACTAACCCCCCAGACCTAAACACGCCCTTAAATTTAGTATTTAAGGGCTACCCTGAACCCTAGAAAATTAGATTCCTGCAACTACAAGAAGAAGGACTGCCTAGCTGAAAACCCCTGCAGAGGAAGACCAGAAGACGACAACTGCCTTGGCTCCAGAAACTCACCGGCCTGTCTCCTGCCTTCCAAAGATCCTGCTCCAGCGACGCCTTCCAAAGGGACCAGCGACCTCGACATCCTCTGAGGACTGCCCCTGCTTCGAAAAGACAAGAAACTCCCGAGGACAGCGGACCTGCTCCAAGAAAAGCTGCAACTTTGTTTCCAGCAGCTTTAAAGAACCCTGCAAGCTCCCCGCAAGAAGCGTGAGACTTGCAACACTGCACCCGGCGACCCCGACTCGGCTGGTGGCGATCCAACACCTCAGGAGGGACCCCAGGACTACTCTAAGACTGTGAGTACAAAAACCTGTCCCCCCTGAGCCCCCACAGCGCCGCCTGCAGAGGGAATCCCGAGGCTTCCCCTGACCGCGACTCTTTGAATCCTAAGTCCCGACACCTGGGAGAGACCCTGCACCCGCAGCCCCCAGGACCTGAAGGACCGGACTTTCACTGGAGGAGTGACCCCCAGGAGTCCCTCTCCCTTGACCAAGTGGAGGTTTCCCCGAGGAACCCCCCCCTTGCCTGCCTGCAGCGCTGAAGAGATCCCTAGATCTCCCATTGACTTCCATTACAAACCCGACGCTTGTTTCTACACTGCACCCGGCCGCCCCCGCGCTGCTGAGGGTGAAATTTCTGTGTGGGCTTGTGTCCCCCCCGGTGCCCTACAAAACCCCCCTGGTCTGCCCTCCGAAGACGCGGGTACTTACCTGCAAACAGACCGGAACCGGGGCACCCCCTTCTCTCCATTCTAGCCTATGTGTTTTGGGCACCACTTTGAACTCTGCACCTGACCGGCCCTGAGCTGCTGGTGTGGTGACTTTGGGGTTGCTCTGAACCCCCAACGGTGGGCTACCTTGGACCAAGAACTAAGCCCTGTAAGTGTCTTACTTACCTGGTTAACCTAACAAATACTTACCTCCCCTAGGAACTGTGAAAATTGCACTGTGTCCACTTTTAAAACAGCTATTTGTGAATAACTTGAAAAGTATACATGCAATTTTGATGATTTGAAGTTCCTAAAGTACTTACCTGCAATACCTTTCGAATGAGATATTACATGTAGAATTTGAACCTGTGGTTCTTAAAATAAACTAAGAAAAGATATTTTTCTATATAAAAACCTATTGGCTGGATTTGTCTCTGAGTGTGTGTACCTCATTTATTGTCTATGTGTATGTGCAACAAATGCTTAACACTACTCCTTGGATAAGCCTACTGCTCGACCACACTACCACAAAATAGAGCATTAGTATTATCTATTTTTACCACTATTTTACCTCTAAGGGGAACCCTTGGACTCTGTGCATGCTATTCCTTACTTTGAAATAGCACATACAGAGCCAACTTCCTACATTGGTGGATCAGCGGTGGGGTACAAGACTTTGCATTTGCTGGACTACTCAGCCAATACCTGATCACACGACAAATTCCAAAATTGTCATTAGAAATTCATTTTTGCAATTTGAAATTTTTCTAAATTCTTAAAAGTCCTGCTAGGGCCTTGTGTGTTAAGTCCCTGTTTAGCATTGTCTTTTAGAGTTTAAAAGTTTGTTAAAAGTTTGAAATTAGATTCTAGAAACAGTTTTAGATTCTTTAAAAAGTATTCCAACTCTTAGCAGAATAATGTCTGATACAGAGATGCAGGTGGTGGAACTCGACACCACACCTTACCTCCATCTTAAGATGAGGGAGCTAAGGTCTCTCTGTAATATAAAGAAAATAACCATTGGCTCCAGACCTACCAAAATTCAGCTCCAGGAGCTGTTGGCAGAGTTTGAAAAAGCCAACCCCTCTGATGATGACCTCACAGAGGAAGAAATTAGTGACTTGGAGGCCAATGTCCCTCCTCCAGTCCTAAATAGGGAGAACAGGACCCCTCAAGTCCTGTCTCCAACTGTGTTAGTCAGAAATAGTGAGTCCCTCACAGGAGGGTCCCACATTTCTGAAATCACTGAGGATGCTCTCAGTGAAGATGACCTCCTGTTAGCCAGGATGGCCAGAAGATTGGCTTTAGACAGACAGCTCCTAGCCATAGAAAGGGAAAGACAAGAGATGGGCCTAGGACCCATCAATGGTGGCAGCAATATAAATAGGGTCAGAGATTCTCCTGACATGTTAAAAATCCCCAAAGGGATTGTGACAAAATATGAAGATGGTGATGACATCACCAAGTGGTTCACAGCTTTTGAGAGGGCTTGTGTAACCAGAAAAGTGAACAGATCTCACTGGGGTGCTCTCCTTTGGGAAATGTTCACTGGAAAGTGTAGGGATAGACTCCTCACACTCTCTGGAAAAGATGCAGAATCTTATGACCTCATGAAGGGTACCCTGATTGAGGGCTTTGGATTCTCCACTGAGGAGTACAGGATTAGGTTCAGGGGGGCTCAAAAATCCTCGAGCCAGACCTGGGTTGACTTTGTTGACTACTCAGTGAAAACACTAGATGGTTGGATTCAAGGCAGTGGTGTAAGTAATTATGATGGGCTGTACAATTTATTTGTGAAGGAACACCTATTGAGTAATTGTTTCAATGATAAACTGCATCAGCATCTGGTAGACCTAGGACCAATTTCTCCCCAAGAATTGGGAAAGAAGGCGGACCATTGGGTCAAGACAAGGGTGTCCAAGACTTCAACAGGGGGTGACCAAAAGAAAGGGGTCACAAAGACTCCCCAGGGGAAGGGTGATGAGACAACCAAAACTAAAAATAGTAAAGAGTCTTCTACAGGCCCCCAAAAACCTGCACAGGAGGGTGGGCCCAGAGCCTCTTCACAAAACAATGGGTACAAGGGTAAAAACTTTGATCCCAAAAAGGCCTGGTGTCATAGCTGTAAACAGCATGGACACCAAACTGGAGACAAGGCCTGTCCCAAGAAAGGTTCCACTCCAAACTCCCATCCAGGTAACACTGGTATGGCTAGTCTCCAAGTGGGATCAACAGTGTGCCCAGAGCAAATCAGGGTCCACACTGAAGCTACTCTAGTTTCTGAGGGTGGGGTGGATTTAGCCACACTAGCTGTCTGGCCGCCTAACATGCAAAAATACAGACAGCAACTCTTAATTAATGGGACTAGAATAGAGGGCCTGAGGGATACAGGTGCCAGTGTCACCATGGTGACAGAGAAACTGGTTTCCCCTGGCCAATACCTGACTGGAAAAACTTACACAGTCACCAACGCTGACAATCAGAGAAAAGTACATCCCATGGCAATGGTTACTTTAGAATGGGGAGGGGTCAATGGCCTGAAACAGGTGGTGGTCTCCTCAAATATCCCAGTGGACTGTCTGCTTGGAAATGACCTGGAGTCCTCAGCATGGGCTGAGGTAGAACTAAAAACCCATGCAGCAATGCTGGGTATCCCTGAACTGGTGTGTGTGAAAACAAGAGCACAGTGCAAGGCACAGGGTGAACAAGTAGAGCTGGAGTCTGGAAGAATGGCCCAGCCTACCAAGAGAACAGGAAAGTCAGTTGGGAAACCAACTGCAACACAGCAAAAGAAAGGGAACCTCTCTTCTCAGGAAGAAGTTCTGCCCTCTGAGGGAACTGAGCCTTTGGAGCTTGAACCTTACCAGGTTGAGCTCTTGGGCCCAGGGGGACCCTCAAGGGAGGAGCTGTGTAAGGGACAAGAAACCTGTCCCTCTCTTGAAGGCCTTAGGCAGCAAGCTTCTGAAGAGTCCAAAGGCAAGAAAAATGGAACACATAGGGTCTATTGGGAAGATGGACTCCTGTACACTGAGGCCAGAGACCCCAAACCTGGTGCCACTAGGAGAGTGGTAGTGCCTCAGCTGTTCAGGAAGTTCATCCTAACATTGGCCCATGACATTCCCCTTGCTGGACATTTGGGACAAACCAAGACGTGGGAGAGGTTAGTCAACCACTTCTACTGGCCCAATATGTCCAACATGGTTAAGGAGTTTTGCCTCTCCTGCCCCACCTGTCAAGCCAGTGGTAAGACAGGTGGGCATCCAAAGGCCCCCCTCATTCCACTTCCAGTGGTGGGGGTTCCCTTTGAAAGAGTGGGTGTGGACATAGTTGGTCCACTAGAACCTCCCACAGCCTCAGGAAATATGTATATCCTGGTAGTAGTGGATCATGCTACCAGGTATCCTGAAGCTATTCCCCTTAGGTCGACTACTGCCCCTGCAGTAGCCAAGGCCCTCATTGGTATCTTTACCAGAGTGGGTTTCCCTAAGGAGGTGGTGTCTGACAGAGGTACCAACTTCATGTCAGCATACCTAAAACACATGTGGAATGAGTGTGGAGTGACTTATAAATTCACTACACCATACCATCCACAAACTAATGGCTTAGTTGAGAGATTCAACAAGACATTAAAAGGCATGATCATGGGGCTCCCAGAAAAACTCAAAAGGAGATGGGATGTCCTCTTGCCATGTCTGCTTTTCGCTTACAGAGAGGTGCCACAGAAGGGAGTAGGATTCTCACCCTTTGAACTTCTGTTTGGTCATCCTGTAAGGGGACCACTTGCTCTTGTTAAAGAAGGCTGGGAGAGACCTCTCCATGAGCCTAAACAAGACATAGTGGACTATGTACTTGGCCTTCGCTCTAGAATGGCAGAGTACATGGAAAAGGCAACCAAAAACCTTGAGGCCAGCCAACAGCTCCAGAAGTTTTGGTATGACCAAAAGGCTGCACTGGTTGAGTTCCAACCAGGGCAGAAAGTCTGGGTTCTGGAGCCTGTGGCTCCCAGGGCACTCCAGGACAAATGGAGTGGCCCTTACCCAGTGCTAGAAAGGAAGAGTCAGGTCACCTACCTGGTGGACCTGGGCACAAGCAGGAGCCCCAAGAGGGTGATCCATGTGAACCGCCTTAAACTCTTCCATGACAGGGCTGATGTGAATCTGTTGATGGTAACAGATGAGGATCAGGAGGCAGAGAGTGAACCTCTCCCTGATCTTCTGTCATCAGACCCAAAAGATGGCACAGTAGATGGAGTGATCTACTCAGACACCCTCTCTGGCCAACAGCAAGCTGATTGTAGGAGAGTCCTACAACAGTTTCCTGAACTCTTCTCCTTAACCCCTGGTCAGACACACCTGTGTACCCATGATGTGGACACAGGAGACAGCATGCCTGTCAAAAACAAAATCTTTAGACAGTCTGACCATGTTAAGGAAAGCATCAAGGTGGAAGTCCACAAGATGCTGGAATTGGGAGTAATTGAGCGCTCTGACAGCCCCTGGGCTAGCCCAGTGGTCTTAGTCCCCAAACCTCACACCAAAGATGGAAAGAAAGAGATGAGGTTTTGTGTGGACTACAGAGGGCTCAATTCGGTCACCAAGACAGATGCTCATCCAATTCCAAGAGCTGATGAGCTCATAGATAAATTAGGTGCTGCCAAATTCTTAAGTACCTTTGACTTGACAGCAGGGTACTGGCAAATAAAAATGGCACCTGGAGCAAAAGAGAAAACAGCATTCTCCACACCTGATGGGCATTATCAGTTTACTGTTATGCCCTTTGGTTTAAAGAATGCCCCTGCCACCTTCCAAAGGTTGGTGAATCAAGTCCTTGCTGGCTTGGAGTCCTTTAGCACAGCTTATCTTGATGATATTGCTGTCTTTAGCTCCACCTGGCAGGATCACCTGGTCCACCTGAAGAAGGTTTTGAAGGCTCTGCAATCTGCAGGCCTCTCTATCAAGGCATCCAAATGCCAGATAGGGCAGGGAACTGTGGTTTACTTGGGACACCTTGTAGGTGGAGGCCAAGTTCAGCCACTCCAACCCAAGATCCAGACTATTCTGGACTGGGTAGCTCCAAAAACCCAGACTCAAGTCAGGGCATTCCTTGGCTTGACTGGGTATTACAGGAGGTTTGTGAAGGGATATGGATCCATTGTGACAGCCCTCACTGAACTCACCTCCAAGAAAATGCCCAAGAAAGTGAACTGGACTGTGGAATGCCAACAGGCCTTTGACACCCTGAAACAAGCAATGTGCTCAGCACCAGTTCTAAAAGCTCCAGATTATTCTAAGCAGTTCATTGTGCAGACTGATGCCTCTGAACATGGGATAGGGGCAGTTTTGTCCCAAACAAATGATGATGGCCTTGACCAGCCTGTTGCTTTCATTAGCAGGAGGTTACTCCCCAGGGAGCAGCGTTGGAGTGCCATTGAGAGGGAGGGCTTTGCTGTGGTTTGGTCCCTGAAGAAGCTGAGACCATACCTCTTTGGGACTCACTTCCTAGTTCAAACTGACCACAGACCTCTCAAATGGCTGATGCAAATGAAAGGTGAAAATCCTAAACTGTTGAGGTGGTCCATCTCCCTACAGGGAATGGACTTTATAGTGGAACACAGACCTGGGACTGCCCATGCCAATGCAGATGGCCTTTCCAGGTTCTTCCACTTAGAAAATGAAGACTCTCTTGGGAAAGGTTAGTCTCATCCTCTTTCGTTTGGGGGGGGGTTGTGTAAGGAAATGCCTCCTTGGCATGGTTGCCCCCTGACTTTTTGCCTTTGCTGATGCTATGTTTACAATTGAAAGTGTGCTGAGGCCTGCTAACCAGGCCCCAGCACCAGTGTTCTTTCCCTAACCTGTACTTTTGTATCCACAATTGGCAGACCCTGGCATCCAGATAAGTCCCTTGTAACTGGTACTTCTAGTACCAAGGGCCCTGATGCCAAGGAAGGTCTCTAAGGGCTGCAGCATGTCTTATGCCACCCTGGAGACCTCTCACTCAGCACAGACACACTGCTTGCCAGCTTGTGTGTGCTAGTGAGGACAAAACGAGTAAGTCGACATGGCACTCCCCTCAGGGTGCCATGCCAGCCTCTCACTGCCTATGCAGTATAGGTAAGCCACCCCTCTAGCAGGCCTTACAGCCCTAAGGCAGGGTGCACTATACCATAGGTGAGGGTACCAGTGCATGAGCATGGTACCCCTACAGTGTCTAAACAAAACCTTAGACATTGTAAGTGCAGGGTAGCCATAAGAGTATATGGTCTGGGAGTCTGTCAAACACGAACTCCACAGCACCATAATGGCTACACTGAAAACTGGGAAGTTTGGTATCAAACTTCTCAGCACAATAAATGCACACTGATGCCAGTGTACATTTTATTGTAAAATACACCACAGAGGGCACCTTAGAGGTGCCCCCTGAAACTTAACCGACTGTCTGTGTAGGCTGACTAGTTCCAGCAGCCTGCCACACCAGAGACATGTTGCTGGCCCCATGGGGAGAGTGCCTTTGTCACTCTGAGGCCAGTAACAAAGCCTGCACTGGGTGGAGATGCTAACACCTCCCCCAGGCAGGAGCTGTGACACCTGGCGGTGAGCCTCAAAGGCTCACCCCTTTGTCACAGCCCAGCAGGGCACTCCAGCTTAGTGGAGTTGCCCGCCCCCTCCGGCCACGGCCCCCACTTTTGGCGGCAAGGCTGGAGGGAACAAAGAAAGCAACAAGGAGGAGTCACTGGCCAGTCAGGACAGCCCCTAAGGTGTCCTGAGCTGAGGTGACTCTGACTTTTAGAAATCCTCCATCTTGCAGATGGAGGATTCCCCCAATAGGGTTAGGATTGTGACCCCCTCCCCTTGGGAGGAGGCACAAAGAGGGTGTACCCACCCTCAGGGCTAGTAGCCATTGGCTACTAACCCCCCAGACCTAAACACGCCCTTAAATTTAGTATTTAAGGGCTACCCTGAACCCTAGAAAATTAGATTCCTGCAACTACAAGAAGAAGGACTACCTAGCTGAAAACCCCTGCAGAGGAAGACCAGAAGACGACAACTGCCTTGGCTCCAGAAACTCACCGGCCTGTCTCCTGCCTTCCAAAGATCCTGCTCCAGCGACGCCTTCCAAAGGGACCAGCGACCTCGACATCCTCTGAGGACTGCCCCTGCTTCGAAAAGACAAGAAACTCCCGAGGACAGCGGACCTGCTCCAAGAAAAGCTGCAACTTTGTTTCCAGCAGCTTTAAAGAACCCTGCAAGCTCCCCGCAAGAAGCGTGAGACTTGCAACACTGCACCCGGCGACCCCGACTCGGCTGGTGGCGATCCAACACCTCAGGAGGGACCCCAGGACTACTCTAAGACTGTGAGTACAAAAACCTGTCCCCCCTGAGCCCCCACAGCGCCGCCTGCAGAGGGAATCCCGAGGCTTCCCCTGACCGCGACTCTTTGAATCCTAAGTCCCGACACCTGGGAGAGACCCTGCACCCGCAGCCCCCAGGACCTGAAGGACCGGACTTTCACTGGAGGAGTGACCCCCAGGAGTCCCTCTCCCTTGACCAAGTGGAGGTTTCCCCGAGGAACCCCCCCCTTGCCTGCCTGCAGCGCTGAAGAGATCCCTAGATCTCCCATTGACTTCCATTACAAACCCGACGCTTGTTTCTACACTGCACCCGGCCGCCCCCGCGCTGCTGAGGGTGAAATTTCTGTGTGGGCTTGTGTCCCCCCCGGTGCCCTACAAAACCCCCCTGGTCTGCCCTCCGAAGACGCGGGTACTTACCTGCAAACAGACCGGAACCGGGGCACCCCCTTCTCTCCATTCTAGCCTATGTGTTTTGGGCACCACTTTGAACTCTGCACCTGACCGGCCCTGAGCTGCTGGTGTGGTGACTTTGGGGTTGCTCTGAACCCCCAACGGTGGGCTACCTTGGACCAAGAACTAAGCCCTGTAAGTGTCTTACTTACCTGGTTAACCTAACAAATACTTACCTCCCCTAGGAACTGTGAAAATTGCACTAAGTGTCCACTTTTAAAACAGCTATTTGTGAATAACTTGAAAAGTATACATGCAATTTTGATGATTTGAAGTTCCTAAAGTACTTACCTGCAATACCTTTCGAATGAGATATTACATGTAGAATTTGAACCTGTGGTTCTTAAAATAAACTAAGAAAAGATATTTTTCTATATAAAAACCTATTGGCTGGATTTGTCTCTGAGTGTGTGTACCTCATTTATTGTCTATGTGTATGTGCAACAAATGCTTAACACTACTCCTTGGATAAGCCTACTGCTCGACCACACTACCACAAAATAGAGCATTAGTATTATCTATTTTTACCACTATTTTACCTCTAAGGGGAACCCTTGGACTCTGTGCATGCTATTCCTTACTTTGAAATAGCACATACAGAGCCAACTTCCTACAGATATGGAAAATAAAAACATTCAAAAAGAAAGGAACACTAAGGGGGTCATTACAACATTGGTGGTAAAAGCCGCTTAACGCCGTGCAGAAGACCGCCACCACACCGCCGCGGTTGCGGAATTCCGCCACAGCCATTATGACCCACAGCTCAGAATCTGCCAAAATCTAGACACCCACACAAATCCTCCACACCAAAGGTCAGTGATAAACTGGTGATAACAAAATCTCCACCGTCACGCCAACAGGAATACACCCACACTATCACGACCCACGGATCCACGCGGCGGTCTTTCAACTGCGGTATTCCATTGGCAGTACACACCGCCGTGCTCAAAATACACACACATTTACAAAACACTACCACATTGGACAAATCGAAATACACACACCTGATACACATACACACACCACTCCCACACACCCAATACAATATAAAACACACACCCACATCACCCACAAACCCCTACGACAATTGCGACAGAAGGCCAAAGAGAGACACTACCAGAAACAACACTAGCATCCACAGGCACTCAACACCATCACTCACACAACATCCACGCACCTCAAACAACACACCTCTAAATATCACCCCACATGTCACAACACACACCACCCCACACATTACGCACACCACCCCATGGTACTGCAAAGACACCCCAGGTTTTCTGAGGAGGAGCTCAGGGTCATGGTGGAGGAAATCATCCGTGTAGAGCCACAGCTATTCGGATCACAGGTGCAGCACACCACCATAGCTAGGAAGATGGAGCTATGGCGCAGAATCGTGGACAGGGTCAACGCAGTGGGACAGCACCCAAGAACTAGGGATGACATCAGGAAGAGGTGGAACAACCTACGGGGGAAGGTGCGTTCCGTGGTCTCAAGACACCAGATTGCGGTTCAGAGGACTGGCGGCGGACCCCCACCTCCTCCCCAGAACTAACAACATGGGAGGAGCAGGTCTTGGCTATACTGCATCCTGAGGGCCTCGCAGGAGTAGCTGGAGGAATGGACTCTGGTAAGTGAAACCTTTAACTACCATATCCCCCACCCTACCTGCATGCTATCACATACCCCCACCCTCGCCCTCACCCCCATCACTCCAACTCCTCACACATGTCCCACTATCACAAACCACACATTCCAAACCCAAGCCCTGCATGCAACACCAAAGCATGGACACCCATCACCCACCAAAGCATGTCCACTACACATACCAATACACCCCCCTAAACCATTATCACAGAAGGTCCCACACAAGAATTGAAGCACTGGGGTACAGGGTGACCCACCCATTGCACACCATGGCACACACAGATGCAATAATCATGCCTTTACACCCCTGCAGGACCGCTACCCAACGTCACCGGACAGGAGGGTCCAGACATGTCCACTCCACCCACAGAAGAGGCCCACAGTGATGACAGCGGCTCTGTCCAACTGGATCAAGATGACCAGCCCGGTCCATCTGGGACCTCGGGACAGTTGGTTCCCCTCACACTGGCACAGGCCACTACAGAGCTTCCCCCCTCTGGAAACACCAGCACAGCACCCACCCAGCGGGCCCATCCCTCTGTCCCCAGGACACGTCAAGCAGCAGTGTGTCCACCACTACAGGGAACCCAGGCTAACCCACCACCCCAACAACACCAGGGACATGGGGGCAGTGGTAGTGGGCACACGGTTCAGGGGACAGAGTCCCAGGAACACAGGGGAACTGGGAGGGCTGCTATGCGAAAGGGGGAGGACAGGCCCAGGGAACCCACTCTCCACGAGGCCCTCTCCAACATAATGGGAGCCTACCACCATTCCCAGGCGACGATGGCAATGGTACTGGCCAAGTTTCAGGAGACCCAGTGGCTGCAGGAGGAACAGTATTTGGTGTTCAGGGACGAACTCAAATCCATCAATTCCACCCTGGGAACCATTGTAGGGGTGCTGAAGGAACTCATCAACACCAGGAGGGACACTGTGGCACAAAAGGGGGCCCCTGACACTAGCCTGGACGATGAACTGCCCACCACCTCCGCTGGTGCAAATGGGCAGGAGGCACCGCCACAAGACCACAACACCAGCACCCCACCCCCTGCAGATGGAGAACCACCCAGCAAGAAGTCCCTGAAATCCAGGACAAAGACAGAGAACAATGCCAAGACCCCTGCCAAGAAATGAGACCACCCTGATTGTCATCCTTCTGTTCCACTTTGTCACCTGTCCATAGTTAAACAGCCCTAGCTCCACTTCCTATGCCCCTTTGGACAATGCACCTGTGAGACTAATAGACTGGACTCTGCCATGGACATTCCTCCATCATCACCCCTGACCATTTTACAACCCCCAGCACTTTTATGCACTTAAATAAACACCCTTAAATCACAAATCAATCTGGAGTCAGTCTGTGCTTTTGAAAATGTGTATTTGCAATAACTGTGGAAAAAATGCTATGTCCAATGTAATGTCAACATACCTATGTCACAGAGCTCTAGTCAATGATGGAAACAAAGCAGAGGTCACACAGTGGGACCCACATCTGTGAAATCGAAAGGGAAAGTGACAACTCAGTGTCTATACACTGGGTGAAAATGACAGCCAGATGAGAGGTAGAAGAATTAAATCAGATGTAGAAGGCAGTGTTGTCTTCTTACCTGTGTCTTACTGGAAGTATTGCTGGATCACCGTGTTCCTGTTGTCTACGTCCTCTTCTTCTGCTTCCTCGTCTTCACTGTCCACAGGCTCCACAGCTGCCACAACAACTCCATCTGGACCATCCTCCTGCAGAAAAGGCACCTATCGTCGCAAAGCCAAGTTGTGAAGCATACAGCAGGCCACGATGATCTGGCACACCTTCTTTGGTGAGTAGAATAGGGAACCACCTGTCATATGGAGGCACCGGAACCTGGCCTTCAGGAGTCCGAAAGGTCCTCTCTATAATCCTCCTGGTTCGCCCATGGGCCTCATAGTAGCATTCCTCTGCCCTTGTCCTGGGATTCCTCAACGGGGTCAGTAGCCATGACAGGTTGGGGTAACCAGAGTCACCTGCAAATGGCGAGGGACAACTGTTAGACACACATTAACTCTTAGCGACAACCTCAGACCCAGACACCTAGTCACACTGTATTGGGTCCATGTCCTCACCTAATAGCCACACATGGTGCCTCTGGAGTTGCCCCATCACATAAGGGATTCTGCTATTCCACAGAATGTAAGCGTCATGCACTGAGCCAGGAAACTTGGCATTTACATGGGAGATGTACTGGTCGGCCAAACACAACATCTGCACATTCATAGAATAGTAACTCTTCCGGTTTCTGTACACCTGTGCACTCCGGACCAAGGCCACATGTGTCCCATCAATGGCACCTATGATGTTGGGGATATGTCCCAGGGCATAGAAGTCACCTTTCACTGTAGGCAAATCCTCCACCTGAGGGAAAATGATGTAGCTGTGCATGTGTTTCAGCAGGGCAGACAACACTCTGGACAACACGTTGGAGAACATAGGCTGGGACATCCCTGATGCAATGGCCACTGTTGTTTGAAAAGACCCACTTGCTAGGAAATAGAGTACTGACAGGACCTGCACTAGAGGGGGGATTCCTGTGGGATGGCGGATAGCTGACATCAGGTCTGGCTCCAACTGGGCACACAGTTCCAGGATTGTGGTACGATCAAGTCTGTATGTGACAATTACATGTCGCTCCTCCATTGTCGACAGGTCCACCAGCGGTCTGTACACCGGAGGATGCCGCCATCTCCTCACCTGCCCCAGCGGATGTGCTCTATGGAGGAGAACAGCGAGCAGAGAGTCAACCAACACTGAGGTGCATAAACACAACTTTATAGCAAAATGTTTGAAAATCGATATATGGCTTAATTAGTGTTTAAGCAAGGCCTAGATATGTGTGACACAGTCAAAATTAATGCCATGTGGCCCCCTGAAATGGCGGCTGCCTGACCTGTAATATGGGACAAGGGGATATGAGGTAACTGCGCTGGCGTTGTACACCGTCGCGGTAGGCGGTTGAAGACCGCGGCACAATCCTGCATTGGTTAACATTGGACCTTATAGGTCCCAGGAGCCAATGACGATGTACGCCGGCGGTGACGGTACGCACCGCCGCGGACGTCACCGCCATTTTCTCTCTGTTAAATCACTTGATACCTGATCTTCAACAGGAGAGGACCTACACTGCAAGTCCTGCTGTGACCTCAGTCTGGAACAGACAATGGCTCATGTGTCTGGGGAAAGGGCTCCTGCCTTCAGCACGGAGGAGTTGGAGAAACTAGTGGATGGGGTCCTCCCCCAGTACACGCTACTCTATAGTCCTCCAGACAAACAGGTAAGTACACTGTGAGCATGCTGAATGGGCAATGCCTGTGTGGAGTGGTGTTGATGAAAGCTTGGGGGGGGAGAATGAGGCGTGCATGATACGACGGTGAGTGCATGTGCGTCATGACAAGGGTAGGGATGCGGGCCAATGACTGTGACGGTGTGGATGGTTATATCTTCTCCTTTTCCCCTGTACTATTCGTGTAGGTCAGCGCCCACCAGAAGAAGGATATTTGGCGTGCCATCTCCAAGGAAGTCCGGACCCTGGGGGTCCACCACAGACGGAGCACCCACTGCCATAAAAGATGGGAGGACATTCGCCCTGCTGGAGCAAGAAGACAGCAGAGGCCCAGCTGGGGATGGCCTCCCAATGTGGGAGGGGTGCCCGTCGCACCATGACCCTCCTGATGTTCCGGATCCTGATGGTGGCATATCCGGAGTTGGATGGGCGCTTGAGGGCATCACAGCAGCCACAAGGGGGTGAGTACACTCTCATTCTGCTGATTCAGCGCGCATTGTAGGTGTTTGGGTGGGGGAGATGGGCTGTGGGTTCCCCTAGGCCAAGGCGAGTTTAGTAGGCAAGGTCCCTTCTTAAGGCAGGCCCTGTGGCACCCCACTTGGCACCCCACCCCACCTGTGTTCAGAGCCAACTACACCTAGTCGGGCTCCTGTGACTTCCATGTGTGCAGCAATCGGGCATAGGCCTTGTAACCCATGTCCCTGTGATTAATTAGGGAACTCTAAGTGCACAGCGTAGTGCAGGGGGCTTCTGTGTCTGTTGTGTCTGCCAACGGTGGTGGTATTGGATACACTCAACATGTCTTTCTTCTGTCTTCCCCCCCTTTTTGTGGTCTCCCTGTTCTTGTGTGCATTAGCATCATCAGGCAGTGCCACCGGAGCAGGAGGGAACTGCATCCCACATGGCCCTGGAGGGCGACACAACAGTCAGAAGCCACCAGAGGGACGGAGGGCGAGGGGAGCTCCATGGCAGGGACAGGAGCTGAGACCAGTGACACGGACTCCTCCTCTGATGGGAGCTCCCTTGCGGTGGCGGGCCCCTCTGTGCCCCCCGCATCTACAGGTAGAGCCGCCACCCCTCCTACCAGCACCGCCCTCCCAACAGCCCCTCAGCGTGTGCCCCGTGGCCGCTCACCCAGGAGGGTGAGCATCTCCTTCGCCCCAGGCACCTCAGCCCCTGCCCCAGTCAGCCCTGCTGCCCTCAGTGAGGAGGCCATTGACCTCCTCAGGTCCCTCACTGTTGGGCAGTCTACCATTTTGAATGCCATCCAGGGTGTAGAGAGGCAGTTGCAACAGACCAATGCATACCTTCAGGGCATTCATTCTGGTCAGGCAGCCCAACAGCGAGCTTTTCAGACTCTGGCCTCAGCACTGATGGCAGCCATTGTCCCTGTCTCTAGCCTCCCCCTCCAACTTCCTCCACCCAGACCCAAACCCCTGTACCTCAGCCTATCCCAAGCACACAATCAGACCAGCATGCACACACGTCAACACACAAGGGAAGCTCAGGCAAACATAAGCACCACACATCCCACAGGCACTCACACAAGCATCATACACATGCAGACATACCAACATCCACTGCCTCCACTGTGCCCCCCTCCTCCTCGTCTCCCTCCTCCCTCCCAGTCTCGTCTCCACTCACACCTGCATGCACTACATCTTCAGCCACTACCTCCATCACCAACACACCCACCACCACACCCGCTCACATGCACTCACCACCCCCACTACCATTCACACATCCCCTGTGTCTTCTCCCAGTGTGTCTGTGAGCCCCCCTCCCAAAGTACAGAAACGCAGGCACACACCCACCCAACAGCCATCCACCTCACGACCCATGCACCTTCACCCAAAGTCAGCAAACGTACATCTCCTACAACCACTACCTCTTCCTCCACTCCCAAACCCCCTCCATCTACCTGTCCCAGTGTGTCCAAAAAACATTTCCTGTCCAACCTTGACCTCTTCCCCTCACCTCCCCCACCCCTTCAGAGTCCTAGGGCCCGCCTTTCCAGGTCCCAACCCAGCACCTCAGCCACAACATCTGCGGGAACAGTGGTGCCAGTAGTAAACGGCTTCTGGAGTGCGCCAAACAGCAGGGCAGCCAGTGTGCCAAGGATCCGGACCACGGACAGTCCCCCACCTCAAAAGCACAAAAAGTTTGCCAGTGCCCGGTGGGAGAGAGGCAAAACATCTACCACCAAAGCCTCTCCCAGGGGTACAGTTGGGAGTGAGAAGACAGCTTCACCACCATCCAAGGTGGGGAAGGGGGACAGAAAAACAGGCAAGCCGGCAAAAACCTGCACGGCGGACAAGACCGCCACCAGCATCGCTGAAATGGACACCGCTGCCACCAGCACCGCTGCCAAGGACACCACCGCCACCAGCACCGCTGCCAAGGACACCGCTGCCACCAGCACCACACACCGCTGAACAGGACACTGCCGCCACCAGCACCGCTGAACAGGACACCGCCACCACCAGCACCACAGCCAAGGACACCGCCGCCACCAGCACCGCTGAACAGGACACCGCCATCACCAGCACCGCAAGCCAATGAGCGCCAATGCTTCCGACGCTACTGAGGCTGCCACAAGCAGGATAAATCACTCTGGGCACAAGGCCCCCTCCAGAACCAGTGGAGATTCACATCTACTACCTCAGTCCTTGGCAGGATGAAGCACTCTGGGCACAAAGCCCTCCCCAGAACCAGTGGAGTATCACATCCACTACCTCAGTCCTTGGCAGGATGAAGCACTCTGGGCACAAAGCCCCCTCCAGAACCAGTGGAGATTTACATCCACTACCTCAGTCCGTGGCAGGATGAAGCACTCTGGGCACAAAGTCCCCTCCAGAACCAGTGGAGTATCACATCCACTACCACAGTCCTTGGCAGGATGAAGCACTCTGGGCACAAAGCCCCCTCCAGAACCAGTGGAGATTTACATCCACTACCTCTGTCCTTGGCAGGAGGAAGCACTTTGGGCACAAAGCCCCCTCCAGAACCAGTGGAGTATTGCATCCACTACCTCAGTCCTTGGCAGGATGAAGCACTCTGGGCACAAAGCCCCCTCCAGAACCAGTGGAGATTTACATCCACTACCTCTGTCCTTGGCAGGATGAAGCACTCTGGGCACAAAGCCCCCTCCAGAACCAGTGGAGTATGGCATCCACTACCTCAGTCCTTGGCAGGATGAAGCACTCTGGGCACAAACCCCCTCCAGAACCAGTGGAGATTTACATCCACTACCTCTGTCCTTGGCAGGATGAAACACTTTGGGCACAAAGCCCCCTCCAGAACCATTGGAGTATCACATCCACTACCTCAGTCCTTGGCAGGATGAAGCACTCTGGGCACAAAGCCCCTTCCAGAACCAGTGGAGATTTACATCCACTACCTCAGTCCGTGGCAGGATGAAGCACTCTGGGCACAAAGTCCCCTCCAGAACCAGTGGAGTATCACATCCACTACCACAGTCCTTGGCAGGATGAAGCACTCTGGGCACAAAGCCCCCTCCAGAACCAGTGGAGATCTACATCCATTACCTCTGTCCTTGGCAGGAGGAAGCACTTTGGGCACAAAGCCCCCTCCAGAACCAGTGGAGTATCACATCCACTACCTCAGTCCTTGGCAGGATGAAGCACTCTGGGCACAAAGCCCCCTCCAGAACCAGTGGAGATTTACATCCACTACCTCTGTCCTTGGCAGGATGAAGCACTCTGGGCACAAAGCCCCCTCCAGAACCAGTGGAGTATGGCATCCACTTCCTCAGTCCTTGGCAGGATGAAGCACTCTGGGCACAAAGCCCCCTCCAGAACCAGTGGAGATTTACATCCACTACCTCTGTCCTTGGCAGGATGAAACACTTTGGGCACAAAGCCCCCTCCAAAACCAGTGGAGTATCACATCCACTACCTCAGTCCTTGGCAGGATGAAGCACTCCGGGCACAAAGCCCCCTCCAGAACCAGTGGAGATTTACATCCACTACCTCAGTCCTTGGCAGGATGAACCACTCTGGGCACAAAGCCCCCTCCAGAGCCAGTGGAGTAAGGCATCCACTACCTCAGTCCTTGGCAGGATGAAGCACTCTGGGCACAAAGCCCCCTCCAGAACCAGTGGAGTATCACATCCACTACCTCAGTCCTTGGCAGGATGAAGCACTCTGGGCACAAAGCCCCCTCCAGAACCAGTGGAGATTTACATCCACTACCTCTGTCCTTGGCAGGATGAATCACTCTGGGCACAAAGCCCCCTCCAGAACCAGTGGAGTATCACATCCACTACCTCCGTCCTTGGCAGGGTGAAGCACTCTGGGCACAAAGCCCCCTCCTGAACCAGTGGAATAAGGCATCCACTTGAGAGACTGTGGCTTGGCACTCCCCAGGATAAAGCAGTGAGCAACCCACCCACTGGAAAGACTTGTGAGACTGTGGCTTTGCACTCCCCAGGATGCAGCAGTGGGCAACCCACCCACTGGAAAGACTTGAGAGACTGTGGCTTTGCACTCCCCAGGATAGAGCAGTGGGCATGGAACCCCCTCGTGGATCTGGCATCGTGCACTCATCTGGCTGAGGTGCCCCCCCCTTCCCTTCCCCCTGAGGTGCCTGTTGGATTTCTATCTGATGCCCCAGCAGTGTTCTTTCCGTTTTGATCGAGTATTGAGTGTGAGCCTCACCCATGCATTTTAGGCCCAGTGGTCCACGGACTATGATGGTGGAATACCTTGGACTTGTATTCTTGGTGTATTTATTTGTTTATAGTGTAAATATTTATATATATATATATATATTTTTTATTACTGTATTTGAATAGATTACAAACGTTCGACTCATTTCCTTTTGTCCTTGCATTCTTCCAGGGGGGGTTGGGGGTTGTAAATGTAATGTTGCTGCATGTACTTGTGTGTGTGTTGTAGTGGGTGAGGGTGGTGGTGGGAGTGTTGCGTGTTGCGTGTGTGTGTCACTCTTTTTTCCCTCCCCTCTCACCTGTGTCGTAGGTGCAGTACTCACGTGGTCTTCGCCGCCGTCTTTGTTGTTCCTGGTAGAGAAGCAGGAAGATAAATGCTGGGAGTGTCTGGAGCTCGGGTTCCATGGTGTCCTGGTTCCTTGTGGGGTCTGTAGAGGTGAGCGTTTTCCCTTCCAAGTCCTGTTTCCGACGTGTTTTTGTTTGCGGTGAATCCGCCCCAGAAAAGGTGGCGGATTGGCCTGTTGTAATACAGTGGGCGGAACCTTGTCTTCCGTCTGTCTGTTGGCTGTGACCACCGCGGTGTTTGTTGCTACCGCCCTGGCGGTCGGAGTGTTAAAGTGGCTGTCTATGTTGGTGGTTTCCGCCACAGTCGTGATTCCATTTTTTTTTACCACCGGCCTGTTGGAGGTTTTACCGCCGCTTTAACGCCGACCGCCAGGGTTGTAATGGCCCCCTAAGCTCTTATCACACTGTAACCGGACGTCTCCGGACGCCGGTTTCCAGGACATTGTGCGGAACGGACGCGAGCCTGTGACGTCAGACGCCTTCGGCGTCTGGACGACAACCGAAAGAAAAGACGGACCAAAAGAGGACGAAGAGAGAGAGGAGACGGAAGTGGTATCTCGACGTGCGCGGCCGGAGGAGAAGGAGACCGGGACGCCGACGACAGAGAAGAAGGAACCCGCCGAAGGAACCGAGACCCCGAGAGAGAGAGGAGAGCCCCGGGGCTCTCCCGCCCCCGTCGGAGAGAAGCCGGGAGGCTGCCAAAGTGCCGGCCACGTCCCAGGAGGGGCGTGGCCATCTCAGGTACGTTCGTACCGCAGCTGGGGGTTTGCTAGAGGGTGGTTGTTAGGGAAAAGGGGAGCCAAGGGAAAGGAAGGGAGGTCCTGCCGGGAAGGGGAGGCCATATAACAAAGACCCCTAAAATAAAACCTAACCTCACAAAAACCAACCACCAGAGGATTTCTACAAGGAGGAGAAGGTCTGAGAACACCCATAGGGGGGAACCACAAACCAACGGGCAGTTAAACCCTCACTTCCCTTCACTTATACCTACCCCCCCCCTCACCGCCCTACTAACCCTATATACTTACCTTATATATATATCCCACTTACCTGTTTTGTTATCCTCCTTTCTATTTCTTTGGAGAGCCGGGCCCCTGACGAAGAGGAGGACCGGAGACCTTCCCAAGGCTGGACCGCGTTACTCACGGACTACCACCAAAACCCTGAAAGAGAAAAACAAGGGGGAACTTTTTTGTTAATTATTTCTGGATTGCAAGTGCGTTATCCGTGTGAACAAAACAAGGGATAAAAAGCCATCCTTAAAACCAAAACACTAATAAAATAACTAAAACCTACCTTCTGCGCCTGTTATCTTATTCCAATATCCCTTTTATGTGCTTCAGGGATAAAGAACCCATTACAGTGGTGTCAGAAGTGGGATATTGGAATAACTACATGTAGGAAGTTGGCTCTGTATGTGCTATTTCAAAGTAAGGAATAGCATGCACAGAGTCCAAGGGTTCCCCTTAGAGGTAAGATAGTGGCAAAAAGAGATAATACTAATGCTCTATTTTGTGGTAGTGTGGTCGAGCAGTAGGCTTATCCAAGGAGTAGTGTTAAGCATTTGTTGTACATACACATAGGCAATAAATGAGGTACACACACTCAGAGACAAATGAGGCCAATAGGTTTTTGTATAGAAAAATATCTTTTCTTAGTTTATTTTAAGAACCACAGGTTCAAATTCTACATGTAATATCTCATTCGAAAGGTATTGCAGGTAAGTACTTTAGGAACTTCAAATCATCAAAATTGCATGTATACTTTTCAAGTTATTCACAAATAGCTGTTTTAAAAGTGGACACAGTGCAATTTTCACAGTTCCTAGGGGAGGTAAGTATTTGTTAGGTTAACCAGGTAAGTAAGACACTTACAGGGCTTAGTTCTTGGTCCAAGGTAGCCCACCGTTGGGGGTTCAGAGCAACCCCAAAGTCACCACACCAGCAGCTCAGGGCCGGTCAGGTGCAGAGTTCAAAGTGGTGCCCAAAACACATAGGCTAGAATGGAGAGAAGGGGGTGCCCCGGTTCCGGTCTGCTTGCAGGTAAGTACCCGCGTCTTCGGAGGGCAGACCAGGGGGGTTTTGTAGGGCACCGGGGGGGACACAAGCCCACACAGAAATTTCACCCTCAGCGGCGCGGGGGCGGCCGGGTGCAGTGTAGAAACAAGCGTCGGGTTCGCAATGTTAGTCTATGAGAGATCTCGGGATCTCTTCAGCGCTGCAGGCAGGCAAGGGGGGGGTTCCTCGGGGAAACCTCCACTTGGGCAAGGGAGAGGGACTCCTGGGGGTCACTTCTCCAGTGAAAGTCCGGTCCTTCAGGTCCTGGGGGCTGCGGGTGCAGGGTCTCTCCCAGGCGTCGGGACTTTGGATTCAAAGAGTCGCGGTCAGGGGAAGCCTCGGGATTCCCTCTGCAGGCGGCGCTGTGGGGGCTCAGGGGGGACAGGTTTTGGTACTCACAGTATCAGAGTAGTCCTGGGGTCCCTCCTGAGGTGTTGGATCTCCACCAGCCGAGTCGGGGTCGCCGGGTGCAGTGTTGCAAGTCTCACGCTTCTTGCGGGGAGCTTGCAGGGTTCTTTCAAGGCTGCTGGAAACAAAGTTGCAGCCTTTCTTGGAGCAGGTCCGCTGTCCTCGGGAGTTTCTTGTCTTTTCGAAGTAGGGGCAGTCCTCAGAGGATGTCGAGGTCGCTGGTCCCTTTGGAAGGCGTCGCTGGAGCAGGATCTTTGGAAGGCAGGAGACAGGCCGGTGAGTTTCTGGAGCCAAGGCAGTTGTCGTCTTCTGGTCTTCCGCTGCAGGGGTTTTCAGCTGGGCAGTCCTTCTTCTTGTAGTTGCAGGAATCTAATTTTCTAGGGTTCAGGGTAGTCCTTAAATACTAAATTTAAGGGCGTGTTTAGGTCTGGGGGGTTAGTAGCCAATGGCTACTAGCCCTGAGGGTGGGTACACCCTCTTTGTGCCTCCTCCCAAGGGGAGGGGGTCACAATCCTAACCCTATTGGGGGAATCCTCCATCTGCAAGATGGAGGATTTCTAAAAGTTAGAGTCACTTCAGCTCAGGACACCTTAGGGGCTGTCCTGACTGGCCAGTGACTCCTTGTTTTTCTCATTATTTTCTCCGGCCTTGCCGCCAAAAGTGGGGCCTGGCCGGAGGGGGCGGGCAACTCCACTAGCTGGAGTGTCCTGCTGGGTTGGCACAAAGGAGGGGAGCCTTTGAGGCTCACCGCCAGGTGTGACAATTCCTGCCTGGGGGAGGTGTTAGCATCTCCACCCAGTGCAGGCTTTGTTACTGGCCTCAGAGTGACAAAGGCACTCTCCCCATGGGGCCAGCAACATGTCTCGGTTTGTGGCAGGCTGCTAAAACTAGTCAGCCTACACAGATAGTCGGTTAAGTTTCAGGGGGCACCTCTAAGGTGCCCTCTGGGGTGTATTTTACAATAAAATGTACACTGGCATCAGTGTGCATTTATTGTGCTGAGAAGTTTGATACCAAACTTCCCAGTTTTCAGTGTAGCCATTATGGTGCTGTGGAGTTCGTGTTTGACAAACTCCCAGACCATATACTCTTATGGCTACCCTGCACTTACAATGTCTAAGGTTTTGTTTAGACACTGTAGGGGTACCATGCTCATGCACTGGTACCCTCACCTATGGTATAGTGCACCCTGCCTTAGGGCTGTAAGGCCTGCTAGAGGGGTGTCTTACCTATACTGCATAGGCAGTGAGAGGCTGGCATGGCACCCTGAGGGGAGTGCCATGTCGACTTACTCGTTTTGTCCTCACTAGCACACACAAGCTGGCAAGCAGAGTGTCTGTGCTTAGTGAGAGGTCTCCAGGGTGGCATAAGACATGCTGCAGCCCTTAGAGACCTTCCTTGGCATCAGGGCCCTTGGTACTAGAAGTACCAGTTACAAGGGACTTATCTGGATGCCAGGGTCTGCCAATTGTGGATACAAAAGTACAGGTTAGGGAAAGAACACTGGTGCTGGGGCCTGGTTAGCAGGCCTCAGCACACTTTCAATTGTAAACATAGCATCAGCAAAGGCAAAAAGTCAGGGGGCAACCATGCCAAGGAGGCATTTCCTTACACAACCCCCCCCCAAACGAAAGAGGATGAGACTAACCTTTCCCAAGAGAGTCTTCATTTTCTAAGTGGAAGAACCTGGAAAGGCCATCTGCATTGGCATGGGCAGTCCCAGGTCTGTGTTCCACTATAAAGTCCATTCCCTGTAGGGAGATGGACCACCTCAACAGTTTAGGATTTTCACCTTTCATTTGCATCAGCCATTTGAGAGGTCTGTGGTCAGTTTGAACTAGGAAGTGAGTCCCAAAGAGGTATGGTCTCAGCTTCTTCAGGGACCAAACCACAGCAAAGGCCTCCCTCTCAATGGCACTCCAACGCTGCTCCCTGGGGAGTAACCTCCTGCTAATGAAAGCAACAGGCTGGTCAAGGCCATCATCATTTGTTTGGGACAAAACTGCCCCTATCCCATGTTCAGAGGCATCAGTCTGCACAATGAACTGCTTAGAATAATCTGGAGCTTTTAGAACTGGTGCTGAGCACATTGCCTGTTTCAGGGTGTCAAAGGCCTGTAGGCATTCCACAGTCCAGTTCACTTTCTTGGGCATTTTCTTGGAGGTGAGTTCAGTGAGGGCTGTCACAATGGATCCATATCCCTTCACAAACCTCCTGTAATACCCAGTCAAGCCAAGGAATGCCCTGACTTGAGTCTGGGTTTTTGGAGCTACCCAGTCCAGAATAGTCTGGATCTTGGGTTGGAGTGGCTGAACTTGGCCTCCACCTACAAGGTGTCCCAAGTAAACCACAGTTCCCTGCCCTATCTGGCATTTGGATGCTTTGATAGAGAGACCTGCAGATTGCAGAGCCTTCAAAACCTTCCTCAGGTGGACCAGGTGATCCTGCCAGGTGGAGCTAAAGACAGCAATATCATCAAGATAAGCTGTGCTAAAGGACTCCAAGCCAGCAAGGACTTGATTCACCAACCTTTGGAAGGTGGCAGGGGCATTCTTTAAACCAAAGGGCATAACAGTAAACTGATAATGCCCATCAGGTGTGGAGAATGCTGTTTTCTCTTTTGCTCCAGGTGCCATTTTTATTTGCCAGTACCCTGCTGTCAAGTCAAAGGTACTTAAGAATTTGGCAGCACCTAATTTATCTATGAGCTCATCAGCTCTTGGAATTGGATGAGCATCTGTCTTGGTGACAGAATTGAGCCCTCTGTAGTCCACACAAAACCTCATCTCTTTCTTTCCATCTTTGGTGTGAGGTTTGGGGACTAAGACCACTGGGCTAGCCCAGGGGCTGTCAGAGCGCTCAATTACTCCCAATTCCAGCATCTTGTGGACTTCCACCTTGATGCTTTCCTTAACATGGTCAGATTGTCTAAAGATTTTGTTCTTGACAGGCATGCTGTCTCCTGTGTCCACATCATGGGTACACAGGTGTGTCTGACCAGGGGTTAAGGAGAAGAGTTCAGGAAACTGTTGTAGGACTCTCCTACAATCAGCTTGCTGTTGGCCAGAGAGGGTGTCTGAGTAGATCACTCCATCTACTGTGCCATCTTTTGGGTCTGATGACAGAAGATCAGGGAGAGGTTCACTCTCTGCCTCCTGATCCTCATCTGTTACCATCAACAGATTGACATCAGCCCTGTCGTGGAAGAGCTTAAGGCGGTTTACATGGATCACCCTCTTGGGGCTCCTGCTTGTGCCCAGGTCCACCAGGTAGGTGACCTGACTCTTCCTTTCTAGTACTGGGTAAGGGCCACTCCATTTGTCCTGGAGTGCCCTGGGAGCCACAGGCTCCAGAACCCAGACTTTCTGCCCTGGTTGGAACTCAACCAGTGCAGCCTTTTGGTCATACCAAAACTTCTGGAGCTGTTGGCTGGCCTCAAGGTTTTTGGTTGCCTTTTCCATGTACTCTGCCATTCTAGAGCGAAGGCCAAGTACATAGTCCACTATGTCCTGTTTAGGCTCATGGAGAGGTCTCTCCCAGCCTTCTTTAACAAGGGCAAGTGGTCCCCTTACAGGATGACCAAACAGAAGTTCAAAGGGTGAGAATCCTACTCCCTTCTGTGGCACCTCTCTGTAAGCGAAAAGCAGACATGGCAAGAGGACATCCCATCTCCTTTTGAGTTTTTCTGGGAGCCCCATGATCATGCCTTTTAATGTCTTGTTGAATCTCTCAACCAAGCCATTAGTTTGTGGATGGTATGGTGTAGTGAATTTGTAAGTCACTCCACACTCATTCCACATGTGTTTTAGGTATGCTGACATGAAGTTGGTACCTCTGTCAGACACCACCTCCTTAGGGAAACCCACTCTGGTAAAGATACCAATGAGGGCCTTGGCTACTGCAGGGGCAGTAGTCGACCTAAGGGGAATAGCTTCAGGATACCTGGTAGCATGATCCACTACTACCAGGATATACATATTTCCTGAGGCTGTGGGAGGTTCCAGTGGACCAACTATGTCCACACCCACTCTTTCAAAGGGGACCCCCACCACTGGAAGTGGAATGAGGGGGGCCTTTGGGTGCCCACCTGTCTTACCACTGGCTTGACAGGTGGGGCAGGAGAGGCAAAACTCCTTAACCATGTTGGACATATTGGGCCAGTAGAAGTGGTTGACTAACCTCTCCCACGTCTTGGTTTGTCCCAAATGTCCAGCAAGGGGAATGTCATGGGCCAATGTTAGGATGAACTTCCTGAACAGCTGAGGCACTACCACTCTCCTAGTGGCACCAGGTTTGGGGTCTCTGGCCTCAGTGTACAGGAGCCCATCTTCCCAATAGACCCTATGTGTTCCATTTTTCTTGCCTTTGGACTCTTCAGCAGCTTGCTGCCTAAGGCCTTCAAGAGAGGGACAGGTTTCTTGTTCCTTACACAGCTCCTCCCTTGAGGGTCCCCCTGGGCCTAAGAGCTCAACCTGGTAAGGTTCAAGCTCCAAAGGCTCAGTTCCCTCAGAGGGCAGAACTTCTTCCTGAGAAGAGAGGTTCCCTTTCTTTTGCTGTGTTGCAGTTGGTTTCCCAACTGACTTTCCTTTCCTCTTGGTAGGCTGGGCCATTCTTCCAGACTCCAGCTCTACTTGTTCACCCTGTGCCTTGCACTGTGCTCTTGTTTTCACACACACCAGTTCAGGGATACCCAGCATTGCTGCATGGGTTTTTAGTTCTACCTCAGCCCATGCTGAGGACTCCAGGTCATTTCCAAGCAGACAGTCCACTGGGATATTTGAGGAGACCACCACCTGTTTCAGGCCATTGACCCCTCCCCATTCTAAAGTAACCATTGCCATGGGATGTACTTTTCTCTGATTGTCAGCGTTGGTGACTGTGTAAGTTTTTCCAGTCAGGTATTGGCCAGGGGAAACCAGTTTCTCTGTCACCATGGTGACACTGGCACCTGTATCCCTCAGGCCCTCTATTCTAGTCCCATTAATTAAGAGTTGCTGTCTGTATTTTTGCATGTTAGGCGGCCAGACAGCTAGTGTGGCTAAATCCACCCCACCCTCAGAAACTAGAGTAGCTTCAGTGTGGACCCTGATTTGCTCTGGGCACACTGTTGATCCCACTTGGAGACTAGCCATACCAGTGTTACCTGGATGGGAGTTTGGAGTGGAACCTTTCTTGGGACAGGCCTTGTCTCCAGTTTGGTGTCCATGCTGTTTACAGCTATGACACCAGGCCTTTTTGGGATCAAAGTTTTTACCCTTGTACCCATTGTTTTGTGAAGAGGCTCTGGGCCCACCCTCCTGTGCAGGTTTTTGGGGGCCTGTAGAAGACTCTTTACTATTTTTAGTTTTGGTTGTCTCATCACCCTTCCCCTGGGGAGTCTTTGTGACCCCTTTCTTTTGGTCACCCCCTGTTGAAGTCTTGGACACCCTTGTCTTGACCCAATGGTCCGCCTTCTTTCCCAATTCTTGGGGAGAAATTGGTCCTAGGTCTACCAGATGCTGATGCAGTTTATCATTGAAACAATTACTTAACAGGTGTTCTTTCACAAATAAATTGTACAGCCCATCATAATTACTTACACCACTGCCTTGAATCCAACCATCTAGTGTTTTCACTGAGTAGTCAACAAAGTCAACCCAGGTCTGGCTCGAGGATTTTTGAGCCCCCCTGAACCTAATCCTGTACTCCTCAGTGGAGAATCCAAAGCCCTCAATCAGGGTACCCTTCATGAGGTCATAAGATTCTGCATCTTTTCCAGAGAGTGTGAGGAGTCTATCCCTACACTTTCCAGTGAACATTTCCCAAAGGAGAGCACCCCAGTGAGATCTGTTCACTTTTCTGGTTACACAAGCCCTCTCAAAAGCTGTGAACCACTTGGTGATGTCATCACCATCTTCAAATTTTGTCACAATCCCTTTGGGGATTTTTAACATGTCAGGAGAATCTCTGACCCTATTTATATTGCTGCCACCATTGATGGGTCCTAGGCCCATCTCTTGTCTTTCCCTTTCTATGGCTAGGAGCTGTCTCTCTAAAGCCAATCTTTTGGCCATCCTGGCTAACAGGAGGTCATCTTCACTGAGAGCATCCTCAGTGATTTCAGAAATGTGGGACCCTCCTGTGAGGGACTCACTATTTCTGACTAACACAGTTGGAGACAGGACTTGAGGGGTCCTGTTCTCCCTATTTAGGACTGGAGGAGGGACATTGGCCTCCAAGTCACTAATTTCTTCCTCTGTGAGGTCATCATCAGAGGGGTTGGCTTTTTCAAACTCTGCCAACAGCTCCTGGAGCTGAATTTTGGTAGGTCTGGAGCCAATGGTTATTTTTTTGATATTACAGAGAGACCTTAGCTCCCTCATCTTAAGATGGAGGTAAGGTGTGGTGTCGAGTTCCACCACATTCATCTCTGTATCAGACATTATTTTGCTAAAAGTTGGAAGACTTTTTAAAGAATCTAAAACTGTTTCTAGAATCTAATTTCAAACTTTTAACAAACTTTTAAACTCTAAAAGACAATGCTAAACAGGGACTTAACACACAAGGCCCTAGCAGGACTTTTAAGAATTCAGAAAAATTTCAAATTGCAAAAATGAATTTCTAATGACAATTTTGGAATTTGTCGTGTGATCAGGTATTGGCTGAGTAGTCCAGCAAATGCAAAGTCTTGTACCCCACCGCTGATCCACCAATGTAGGAAGTTGGCTCTGTATGTGCTATTTCAAAGTAAGGAATAGCATGCACAGAGTCCAAGGGTTCCCCTTAGAGGTAAGATAGTGGCAAAAAGAGATAATACTAATGCTCTATTTTGTGGTAGTGTGGTCGAGCAGTAGGCTTATCCAAGGAGTAGTGTTAAGCATTTGTTGTACATACACATAGGCAATAAATGAGGTACACACACTCAGAGACAAATCCAGCCAATAGGTTTTTGTATAGAAAAATATCTTTTCTTAGTTTATTTTAAGAACCACAGGTTCAAATTCTACATGTAATATCTCATTCGAAAGGTATTGCAGGTAAGTACTTTAGGAACTTCAAATCATCAAAATTGCATGTATACTTTTCAAGTTATTCACAAATAGCTGTTTTAAAAGTGGACACTTAGTGCAATTTTCACAGTTCCTAGGGGAGGTAAGTATTTGTTAGGTTAACCAGGTAAGTAAGACACTTACAGGGCTTAGTTCTTGGTCCAAGGTAGCCCACCGTTGGGGGTTCAGAGCAACCCCAAAGTCACCACACCAGCAGCTCAGGGCCGGTCAGGTGCAGAGTTCAAAGTGGTGCCCAAAACACATAGGCTAGAATGGAGAGAAGGGGGTGCCCCGGTTCCGGTCTGCTTGCAGGTAAGTACCCGCGTCTTCGGAGGGCAGACCAGGGGGGTTTTGTAGGGCACCGGGGGGGACACAAGCCCACACAGAAATTTCACCCTCAGCGGCGCGGAGGCGGCCGGGTGCAGTGTAGAAACAAGCGTCGGGTTCGCAATGTTAGTCTATGAGAGATCTCGGGATCTCTTCAGCGCTGCAGGCAGGCAAGGGGGGGGTTCCTCTGGGAAACCTCCACTTGGTCAAGGGAGAGGGACTCCTGGGGGTCACTTCTCCAGTGAAAGTCCGGTCCTTCAGGTCCTGGGGGCTGCGGGTGCAGGGTCTCTCCCAGGCGTCGGGACTTTGGATTCAAAGAGTCGCGGTCAGGGGAAGCCTCGGGATTCCCTCTGCAGGCGGCGCTGTGGGGGCTCAGGGGGGACAGGTTTTGGTACTCACAGTATCAGAGTAGTCCTGGGGTCCCTCCTGAGGTGTTGGATCTCCACCAGCCGAGTCGGGGTCGCCGGGTGCAGTGTTGCAAGTCTCACGCTTCTTGCGGGGAGCTTGCAGGGTTCTTTCAAGGCTGCTGGAAACAAAGTTGCAGCCTTTCTTGGAGCAGGTCCGCTGTCCTCGGGAGTTTCTTGTCTTTTCGAAGTAGGGGCAGTCCTCAGAGGATGTCGAGGTCGCTGGTCCCTTTGGAAGGCGTCGCTGGAGCAGGATCTTTGGAAGGCAGGAGACAGGCCGGTGAGTTTCTGGAGCCAAGGCAGTTGTCGTCTTCTGGTCTTCCGCTGCAGGGGTTTTCAGCTGGGCAGTCCTTCTTCTTGTAGTTGCAGGAATCTAATTTTCTAGGGTTCAGGGTAGTCCTTAAATACTAAATTTAAGGGCGTGTTTAGGTCTGGGGGGTTAGTAGCCAATGGCTACTAGCCCTGAGGGTGGGTACACCCTCTTTGTGCCTCCTCCCAAGGGGAGGGGGTCACAATCCTAACCCTATTGGGGGAATCCTCCATCTGCAAGATGGAGGATTTCTAAAAGTTAGAGTCACTTCAGCTCAGGACACCTTAGGGGCTGTCCTGACTGGCCAGTGACTCCTCCTTGTTTTTCTCATTATTTTCTCCGGCCTTGCCGCCAAAAGTGGGGCCTGGCCGGAGGGGGCGGGCAACTCCACTAGCTGGAGTGTCCTGCTGGGTTGGCACAAAGGAGGGGAGCCTTTGAGGCTCACCGCCAGGTGTGACAATTCCTGCCTGGGGGAGGTGTTAGCATCTCCACCCAGTGCAGGCTTTGTTACTGGCCTCAGAGTGACAAAGGCACTCTCCCCATGGGGCCAGCAACATGTCTCGGTTTGTGGCAGGCTGCTAAAACTAGTCAGCCTACACAGATAGTCGGTTAAGTTTCAGGGGGCACCTCTAAGGTGCCCTCTGGGGTGTATTTTACAATAAAATGTACACTGGCATCAGTGTGCATTTATTGTGCTGAGAAGTTTGATACCAAACTTCCCAGTTTTCAGTGTAGCCATTATGGTGCTGTGGAGTTCGTGTTTGACAAACTCCCAGACCATATACTCTTATGGCTACCCTGCACCTACAATGTCTAAGGTTTTGTTTAGACACTGTAGGGGTACCATACTCATGCACTGGTACCCTCACCTATGGTATAGTGCACCCTGCCTTAGGGCTGTAAGGCCTGCTAGAGGGGTGTCTTACCTATACTGCATAGGCAGTGAGAGGCTGGCATGGCACCCTGAGGGGAGTGCCATGTCGACTTACTCGTTTTGTCCTCACTAGCACACACAAGCTGGCAAGCAGAGTGTCTGTGCTTAGTGAGAGGTCTCCAGGGTGGCATAAGACATGCTGCAGCCCTTAGAGACCTTCCTTGGCATCAGGGCCCTTGGTACTAGAAGTACCAGTTACAAGGGACTTATCTGGATGCCAGGGTCTGCCAATTGTGGATACAAAAGTACAGGTTAGGGAAAGAACACTGGTGCTGGGGCCTGGTTAGCAGGCATCAGCACACTTTCAATTGTAAACATAGCATCAGCAAAGGCAAAAAGTCAGGGGGCAACCATGCCAAGGAGGCATTTCCTTACACTACAGGTAACCAAAGACGATGGAGGGCACACCCAGCCTATCGGAGATGATGCAGCAGCTAGCCGCAGGGCAGAGGCATCTGCAAGTAGTATGGGAAGAGCAACAGAAGGAGGCTAAAGTGGAAAGGGAGGCCCTACAAAGCGCTCTGAAAAGTCAGGCCACTATCATGGCCAACAATCAGTTGGTCCATGAGACTGCAATCAAAAACCTCACGGACACTATTGCCGCTACCCGGGTACATCCGAACGTACCCAGTTCGGTCCTGCAGCGATATCAGGAAGGCGAAGACCCGGATGCCTTTTTCACGAATTTCGAGCGGGTTGCTACTTCCGCCACCTGGCCCCCGGATAGGTGGGGCCAATACATCGCCCCGTTATTGACAGGAACTCTCCAAGCGGCTTATCAAGCGGTAAACCCCGGCGGAACGACACCCTATCAGGATATTAAGAAGAGTATCCTGGAGCGGGTGGGGTTTGATACAGAACATTATAGGGTCCGGTTTAGGAAAGCCAAGTGGGGACCCTCCGAGAATCCCCGGGCCCTATATTTTCGAATTAAGGACTTAGGACTCAAATGGCTAGGTCCCATTGGGACCAATAGGGAGGATATCATTGAGGTTGTTCTCCTAGAACAATATCTAGATGCTCTACCTACCAATACCCGTAATTGGATCAAGCAACACCCAAGTCCAGATACTAACACCACTATTGAATTAGCCTGTGCCTTTCACCGCTCCCTCAAGTTCAAAATCCCTCCCGTACGGCCAACACTTAACCCCCTCCGACAGAACCTCGGACCCTCCCCATCCCTAGGGCGAAAACCAACCGAGGATCCGGGAAAATTACGAGGTCCAGAAAGACCCTATATGCAACAACCACAGTGTTTTAGCTGTGGAGAGTGGGGACATATCGCCCGGGTTTGCCCACTGAAATCAGAAAAGTCAGAGCCGATGGAAATAGGAGTCACCAGGGGGAGAGTCTTCTATACAGGGGGAAAGGAAACCCGATACAAGAAGAGACTTGTTATCAATGGAAGAACCACAGTAGCGCTCATCGACTCAGGGTGCAGCCAATCTGTAATTCGTGCTGATTTATTGGAAAAACCCCTTTTTGCTTCAGGGCTTACAGTATCCATATGTTGTATTCATGGAGATACAAGAGAATACCCCCTAATCTGGACAACTTTGTCCTGGGATGGAAAAGAAGTCCCCATAAGGATGGGGGTGGTGGAACGATTAGTCGAAGAAGCTATCATAGGAACCGACTTCCCTGACTTTTCGGAACTTCTTGACAGTACAAAAGACTCTGAAAACATGAGCACATGGTGGAAAAGAGCTCCTTTTTCTAGTACACCAATAACACCACCGGTGCTTAAATACCGACCCTCCCGAAAAGAAAAGAGAGAAACCCGAAGAGTCTTTGCCCAAGGAAACATGAGTCCAGATAGGGTAATTACAAAGGTCCTTACTCTTACTGACCTTCCCCCATTCCGTAGTTGTCAAAGGGAAGATCCGAGTTTGATCCATGCCTGGAAAAATGCCCGACCCCGGGAACCCCAAGACAAAAGCCCCTCTTTTACCATAATCAGAAACCTGTTGTACCGTGTCACTGGTAATAACCGAGAAGAAAAGAAGCAGCTATTAGTCCCCGAACCTTATAGACCACAAGTCCTACACCTAGCCCATAGCCAGCCAGGGGGGGGTCACTATGGCAGGGAAAAAACGGAAGAATATCTGTTGAGGAAGTTTTACTGGCCGGGGGTCTTTTCACAGATTAGGAGGTTTTGTCAGCAATGTCCCAAATGCCAAATGATTGATCCTGGTCCCAAAAGAAGAGCCCCCTTACAACCGTTGCCCATTATAGACATCCCTTTTTCAAGAATAGGAATGGACATTGTAGGTCCTCTCCTACCTTCTTCTAGAGGATACCGTTATATACTGGTATTGGTGGATTATGCCACCAGATACCCAGAAGCCATCCCACTCAGCAGTATTAACTCCAAGAGCGTAGCTCATGCAATGATAGGGTTCTTCTCCCGAATAGGCTTTCCCTGAGAAATTTTAACAGACCAAGGTACCCAGTTCATGTCCAACTTGATGTCACAAATATGTCAACTTCTGGGGATCAAACAGTTACGGACAGCGGTTTATCATCCTCAAACGGATGGTTTGGTAGAAAGGTATAACCGCACTCTGAAAACTCTACTAAAGAAATCTATTTCAGAGACAGGTAAGGACTGGGATAGAAAACTCCCCTTAGTGTTATACGCTATCAGGACCCATGAACAAGCTTCCACGGGCCATAGTCCATTTGAATTATTGTTCGGACGACAGCCCAGGACCTTGTTAGATATGGCTGCCGAGTTATGGGAGGAGGAGGACGGAGAAAAATCCCTCTTAGAATATACCCAGGAGTTAAAAACCAACATCCAAAATGTGTGGGAAAATGTAAGGGAGCATATGGAAAAGGCTCAAGAAAAGCAGAAAAGATATTACGACAGGAATACCCAATTAAGGACCTTTACCATAGGTGATAGTGCTTCTCCCTAGCTCAGACAACAAGTTGCTGGCAAAGTGGCAGGGACCTTATAAAGTGATAGGGGTAATAACCCCCGTGACCTATAAGATCCAGCTCACAGATAGTTCCAACCAGTCCCAGATCTTTCATGTCAATCTATTGAAAAAGTGGGAAGAGCCACAGGGAGAACCAACCAGGGGATGCCTAGTTAACACCGTTAAGGAGTTGGAGATAGGGTGGTGTCCCACTGAGCATCCTAGCGGAAACGAGGTGCCTCCCATAAATAGCGAAATCTCAATCCAACAGAGTGAGCAATTAAATCAGCTCCTCCATGTTCATGCCCATGTGTTCTCCTCGATACCAGGCAAGACCAAGCTGGTGCATCATCAAATCATAACCCCACCTGGCAAGGTCATACGCTTACGGCCATATCGTATCCCAGAAGCTAGAAAGATCCTGGTAGAAAACGAAATAGAAAAGATGTTAGACCTAGGCGTTATAGAGCCTTCCCAGAGTCCCTGGTGTTCCCCGGTGGTATTAGTGCCAAAGCCAGATGGGTCCATACGTTTCTGTATTGAATTTAGACAAGTCAATTCTATATCCCAGTTTGATACATATCCCCTTCCAAGGGTAGACGAACTCTTAGAGAAGTTGGGAAAAGCTAGGTACATGTCTACACTCGACTTGACCAAAGGCTATTGGCAGATTCCTTTGACGCCAGAAGATAAAGAGAAAACGGCCTTCTCTACCCCCTCTGGGTTATACCATTTTAAGGTTCTCCCTTTCGGGTTACATGGGGCACCCGCCACCTTCCAACGTCTCATCGACACCATTCTACGACCTCATACCAGATACGCTGCCGCTGACACTTCACTGTCCCCTTTCACCTCCAAACGGATGCCTCAGACGTGGGTCTGGGGGCCGTGCTTTTTCAGAAAGATGGGAAAGGTATTAGTCACCCCGTGGTCTTTATTAGCCGTAAACTGTTTCCCAGGGAGCGAAACTATCCCATTATTGAGCGAGAATGTCTCGCCATCAAGTGGGCACTTGAGAGCCTTCAATATTACCTCCTGGGAAGATCCTTTCTATTATATACGGACCACGCTCCCCTCACCTGGCTATCGAGGTATAAAGATACTAACAGTTGCATATTGAGATGGTTTATGGAGCTTCAACCTTTCTCCTTCCAGGTTTGCCATCTCCCTGGTGATCTTATGGGACAGGCTGACTATTTATCCCGGTTCCCGGGACCTTTGGGTCTCGAACAGCCCCATTTAAGGGAGGGGATGTGTAACCGGACGTCTCCGGACGCCGGTTTCCAGGACATTGTGCGGAACGGACGCGAGCCTGTGACGTCAGACGCCTTCGCCGTCTGGACGACAACCGAAAGAAAAGACGGACCAAAAGAGGACGAAGAGAGAGAGGAGACGGAAGTGGTATCTCGACGTGCGCGGCCGGAGGAGAAGGAGACCGGGACGCCGACGACAGAGAAGAAGGAACCCGCCGAAGGAACCGAGACCCCGAGAGAGAGAGGAGAGCCCCGGGGCTCTCCCGCCCCCGTCGGAGAGAAGCTGGGAGGCTGCCAAAGTGCCGGCCACGTCCCAGGAGGGGCGTGGCCATCTCAGGTACGTTCGTACCGCAGCTGGGGGTTTGCTAGAGGGTGGTTGTTAGGGAAAAGGGGAGCCAAGGGAAAGGAAGGGAGGTCCTGCCGGGAAGGGGAGGCCATATAACAAAGACCCCTAAAATAAAACCTAACCTCACAAAAACCAACCACCAGAGGATTTCTACAAGGAGGAGAAGGTCTGAGAACACCCATAGGGGGGAACCACAAACCAACGGGCAGTTAAACCCTCACTTCCCTTCACTTATACCTACCCCCCCCCTCACCGCCCTACTAACCCTATATACTTACCTTATATATATATCCCACTTACCTGTTTTGTTATCCTCCTTTCTATTTCTTTGGAGAGCCGGGCCCCTGTCGAAGAGGAGGACCGGAGACCTTCCCAAGGCTGGACCGCGTTACTCACGGACTACCACCAAAACCCTGAAAGAGAAAAACAAGGGGGAACTTTTTTGTTAATTATTTCTGGATTGCAAGTGCGTTATCCGTGTGAACAAAACAAGGGATAAAAAGCCATCCTTAAAACCAAAACACGAATAAAATAACTAAAACCTACCTTCTGCGCCTGTTATCTTATTCCAATATCCCTTTTATGTGCTTCAGGGATAAAGAACCCATTACACACACCTAGCTTCATCCCTTGCCTTGATTTAAATTGCTGTTTCCTTCTTGTTGTATGCAGGGCTGCATTTTACTATGCTGTAGAACAATAGGCCACTTGATGTGTCGCAGCCCTTGTGCCTCTGGTAAAGAAATACTCTTTCACTGTGTAAGGTAGTGCCTAGGTCCCCAACTCTCAATGGGGCGCAGAAGATCTCAATTTGAATCATAGCACGTCATTCATTAAATTGTATTATCTTAAGCAAGTCATAGAAAGTCATCGCACCTTGTTTTAATTATCTGTCAGAACTTGTGCCTAGAGGCGGGTTGCTCCCGCTTCGTCAGTTTGGAGAAACAAGGTATCAAAGTTTCCCTTTATACCACAGGTTTGAAAAGAAATGAGTACTTAGGCCGTACAAACTGTGCTATGGGAGCACTTTAGCAAAGTTCCAACATTTGAGGGGATGCCAGAAGCCTTATTTCTCTGCGGTGGCAAATATTGTATGTGTCTTTCAGAAAGTGAATGCGCTAAGTAAAAAGATATGTTGGACAAAATACAGATCTTTCTGCTGCAAGAAACGCCGAATGTGCTTTATAATAAAATACCATCAGAATGTGATTTTACAGATAAGAACTTGTTTTATATATTTTCTTAACACACTTCTGTCTTTGCTAAGCAAGTCAAATAGCAGACGTTATTGCAATTTATAGTACTCAATTTAAGAGCCACAGACTAAGGCTAAGTCTGCCTTGCTCGGATTCTAACTTGACCGTCAGATGTGTGCATTTGGCAGCAGCGAACATTCTATTTCTTGAACCTTCCTCCCTGGCATAATAGTAGCAAATCTGGTGTCAGATGCATTGTTATTGGCAATATTCCAAGCCTTGTGCTGTGATTCCCACATTTAGTGTGTGTGCAAGACTTGTACACAATGAGAAGCAGGAACTCAGAATGAAGGAGAGCCTTCAGGTCAGGTGAAGGAACTTGAGCCAGCGCAGAGTGCAGGGCTAGTAGAACCAGTTTTCAATTACTGTAGGGTAGGGGTCGGGTGCTGGGCTGTGCTTTCTTGGTCCCTTGTCCTTGTCTCACCTCAGTCTGTGTGTGTACATGCTCATTCTTTGACATTTAGAGTACTCCACGATTATGTATGAGACTACCACAAAGACAGATACAAAGGCTTCAGCTAACCTAGTAGAGGGAAGCCAGTTACACCTTATGTTGCATATGCTAAGATAATAAATAACCTCTGTTTTTCACCAATGCACTTGAATTCAGAACACATCTCAGCTTTTTATCAATTTGGCCTAGCATTTAATCGCATAGTCAAAATCAGGGTTACGTCATTTTAATCCATACTTGCCTGTGTATAAACTGGTCAGAACTAAGGTGTGTCCTTGAACATGCAGACAACAAGTTCACATTATTCCTCTATACATGGATGTACTGTTATCTGCCTCAGATTCAAACTAACCTGTAAGAAATGGGGTCTCCAGTTAGCAGTGGTCTGCACCCTGTCCAAGTAGGGACCCTCACGCTAGTCAGGGTAAGGGAACCACACAGCTAAGATCTCATCCCCTTGGCAGCTTGGCACGAGCAGTCAGGCTTATCTCAGAGGCAATGTGTGACGTATTTGTACACAAACACAGTGTACAGTGAAAACACCACAAAGGTACCCCACACCAGTTTAGAAAAATAGCCAATATTTATCTGAGTAAAACAAGATCAAAATGGCAAAAATCCAACATACACAAGCAAAGATACAAATTTTTTATGATTAAATCTGGCTTACAAATGCATTAGCTCCAACTGGGGTTATCAAGGTGTCTTGACGGATTCATTCCTAACAGCCTGAAAACCATTCGCGAGGGAATATGGGCCGGTCACGGAGTCGCATTGACCCCAGGTACAGTACCTTTGGAAATGAGGAGGAAACAAAGATGTTGCATGGAGACGGGGAGGTGAGGCGTTACAGAAGTCAGTGCGGATCGGGTCCTTACTGCTACCATAAAGGTGAGGTGCCGGTTCCTTAACGTTAGGCAGGGGAGGTGAGGCATCAGTTCCTTACGTTTGCACAGGTGGTGATGCAGCGTTTGTTCCTTATGATCTGGCAGGGTTGATGAATCCAATAGGTCAAGATGTGAGGTGTCGACTTTGTGATGTCGCAATCACAGCACAGGGCCACAAGTGCTGCGGCGGAGTCAGGTGTCATGGACGTCGGTAACACAGCACTCAGGACTGACACTGTGGGGGGACTTCACAGGTGCTGCAGCAGCATCGGGGACTGCAGCGTCAGTCACGGTTGTTGCACTTAGCAGGGACCACAGCTCCTGGTGCAAGCAGTGGCGTGGAGTCAGACAGCGGTGCCGGTTCCAAAGTCGCTCTAGAGTTGACGTGCTTGGTTCTTCTTGGTTACACCATAACTCACTTTCATGGGCCCAGGAACTGACTTACACGTAGTAAAAGGGAAGGTTTGGGCCTGCTGAGTGGGTGCACTTTCCATGTCGAACTGGCAGTTTACAACTGCAACATAGACACTACAGTGGCAGGTCTGAGACATGCTACTCTTGTGGGTTGCACAATCAGTGCTGCAGACCCGCTAGTAGCATCTGATTTACATGCCCTAACCAAATACAGTGCATTACTAGGGACTTACTAGTAAATCAAACATGCCAATCATGGGTAAATCAATTACCATTACAATTTAAACAGAGAACACTTTAGCACTGGTCAGCAGTGGTAAAGTGCCCAGAGTCCTGAAGCCAGCAAAAACAAAGTTCAGAACAGGACCAAATACAGGAGGTCAGAAGCCAAAAAGACAGGGGAAACCATACTTAGAGCTAACAGGTCTAACATCATCCATCATAGATTTTAGACCAGATGATGTGAAAGGCCCATAATCCCTATTTTCTGAAGCTCTCTCTCACTACTTCCAAATCCCTTATGACAATTAAGACAGCTGTTTTGTTCTTTCAGCTGTTTTGTTCTTTCAGCTGTTTTGTTCTTTCTTTCCTCAGAATTTACCCTGGTTAGTCTTCTACAACTAGAGTATATAGCCTAAAGGATGGTGGGAAGAGGAAGGAGGAATGTGTGGGAAGGAGTTTGAACATAGTTGCCATCTTTTCCTTGACAATTCATGACTCCCTACTGAAGATCAGGTTTTACTTTGGATTCTGGGATTAGTAGCCATGGTTTTATGATGGTATAAACAAGATTACATGTCTCAAAATGCAGAGCAAAACCTGGACTGTAGCAGCAAGTCACAAATGGACCTGGGAAACCTGAGAAGACTGTTATAAACCTACACCCGCCATAAATGCAGTTACATTAGTGACCTAGTCACACATCACAATACATAGACTTAAGTTTCATTTGCCTGGGCCCTGCCATGGCCCCACAGTTGCTGCTCCCTTCATCAGATGCTAAACACAATGAGCTAGCTTATCACTTCTGGCAAGAATACACGCTGTGTATTCCCCGTTAATCATACAACCTGGGTTTGGCAAAGCCTGTTGCTGTGAGCGATTTGCTAAACGATTATCCGAAGGTTTTATGTATTTTTGGAGCTTGCCATTCTATTATACCATCAAATCATTAATACAAGAAAAAATGTTATGACAAAAGTTGTGCTGGTGAATATAACACTCACGTAAAACCTTTGTACTGCATGCCCTGTGAGGGCTGTACTACATACGGGTGCTCCTACCGTAGGATATTCACCTACCGCAGAATGACTTGCAAAATGGTAGCCTCATCTTGACTGTGCAAGAGTGCTGTTCCCTCAAATATTAAATGTGTTTTTAATAAATGTTATGATTTACATCTAATGTGGCATAGAAACCAGCTTGGAATGTGCCACAGAACATAAATCTATACCTTGAGTGAACAATACTTTGGAATCAATCAATCGAAAATAATTTATAGAGCGCGCTACTCACCAGTGAGGGTCTCAAGGCGCTTGAGAAAAAGGGGGGGGGGGTAGGGGCGTGGAGGGTCACTGTTCGAACAGCCAGGTCTTGAGGCCCTTTCTAAAGAGCAGGAGGTCTTTGGTTTTGCAGAGGTTTGTGAGTAGGGAGTTCCAGATTTTGGGGGCGAGGTAAGAGAATGCCCTGCCTCCAGTGGTGGTTGGTTGGATGCGGGGAACTGTAGCTAGTGCGAGGTCGGCTGAACGGAAGTTGTGGGTGGGAGTGTGGAAGTTCAATCTTTCGTTGAGGTAGGTCGGGCCGGTGTTGTGGAGGGATTTGTGTGCGTGAATGAGGATCTTGAAAGTGATTCGCTTGTTTATGGGGAGCCAGTGAAGGGTTTTGAGGAGTGGAGAGATATGTTCGTGGAAAGAAAGAATTGCACAGATTCTCCCTAGTTCTGCAATTAATTATTTTACGAAACGGCACATTTCATCATTGGGTACACAGAAGCGCTTTTTGGGCACCTTCTGTCCCCTCATCTGCCTGAACAGTAAAGGCTTCATCAAAAGAAAAGTAAAAGTTAAAAAAAAACCATAAACTTCCAGTTTGCAGGAAGTACAATTGTAATTTAAAGAAGAGATCCGGGCCATTTGAGCCTCAGAGATACCGTGCAACAGGTCACAGGGATGTTCACTGACAATCTGTGCGGCTCGGTTCCTTGGGTCTGGGGCAGGCAGAACACGGAAGCATGCTATCCAAAATCATTTCCCTCCATTCTTCTGCAGCCAGTGCCTGCAGGTGGAAGTGGCAAAATACTAAAGAGGTGCAGAAAGTGAAAATAACAGATGAGGTGCACTGGGTGCAGGTGGATTATTAGGGGTCACACAAAAAGTATAATACTCTCAGTTCTACAAGTTTTTTTGGGGATCCCTTATACTACAATTATGTTTTTGTTTGTGCTTTTTAACAGTGAATACATTGGATTTCTTATACTTATATGTGCAACATATGTCCTGAAGAAGGTGAGGCAGACCATTGATTCTATTAAAATGCGCATCAGCAGTCCTTCAGTTTTTATCACATAAATCTGAAAAAAATAGTTATATAATGAATTTGTATGAGGTATAGGAGATATTAGAATAATATTGTGAAGAATCGTTTTTTAAATGTACTTACTTATAAAATGCACATGAAGGACATTGCTTCAACCTGAGTATGTTTTGAAAATAAATATTGTGTATGTTTTTTTAATGAAACTACAGAAGTATTATTTGTAATATACAGTGGTTATAGCATTGAGGGAAGGAAATCCCCACAAAAAATTGCAGAATTGAGGCGAATATACGTATTGTGTGGCTTTAAAAACCCTATCTCCACTTGCGTATAAGAGTTAATCCCTTTGTGTAGTGATTAATCAGCATCACTCCACCTCCGGTAGCCTGCCCTTGCTCACTCATTCTCCTAATAGACTGTTCACAACAGTGAAGGGGGCCCACCCAGCCTTGCTGTCTTTGGCAGACTGGCTGAGCAGAGCTGTGACTTCCAAGAGATAGTTTTCTGCTCTATATTTGCACTTGCAGAGGAAGCTAATATTCCTGGTCCCTTGCTATAACTTCATTAAAAAATTGTTGTCCAGAGATTTTCATTTTTGTTTGTGTTTATGTATCATTTGAGAAGTAATTTAGCCAGGCAGATTTTTTCGGGGCAACATTTTTCAGAATGACGGATGTGTTGTAGTGAAGTTGTAATATTTCAGGACCCATGAGATGTATGTATTTCATTTTGTTGTCAAAACATAGGTTTTGGGGGTCAAGTAGCCTTATAGAGACAGAACATACTTAATCAGAACAAACCTTCCACCATTTTCCAAAATGGCAGCTCTATATGATGTGTTTTAGCCATCATATTGATAATTTATTTTAATACTGTTTTTGTTTCAGGTTTTCTGTTGGTTCAATATTTGTAAACATGATCGAAGCAGGTGGTAACAGAGAATCTTTACCTCCTGGCAGTGTTGCTAACTACAAAATCTGAAGATTCCTTCAACAAACATAAATGTGCCATATGCCAAACTGATCTGAAAGAAAAGCAAACATCAATTGCGGCTCGACTTAAGAGAGATTGAGATGCTGCAGAAATACGACAAGACGAAGTTCACAAAAGATAGCTACCCCTTGTCCATCTTCAACTGATCACAAAGCAGAGGCTCTTCAATGTGTTATCTGTGGTTTAGCCAGTACAAGGGCCAAAGGGATTGATGAAAGTACACAGTATGTGAGCCTCAAAGGGTAAACAGCCAGTTTCTTCCAAGATGAAGTTTTAAGCCGATCTAACCTGATCTAACCACGAGGTGAACGAATTTGCAGTGGTCTTGTATGCCCACCCGAACTGCATGCATACATTCGAAAATATGAATGTACAATGAGCTCCCAGAAGCAACATAACTGCCAGCCTTCAGTTAAGTTTGCACTTTTTGAAAAACCAAATTAAGTTCTAAAGCCACTCTTGAGTGCTGGCTATGAGTTCACGCTCAGTGAGATCAGAGAAATAATGGTCAACATTGATGAAACTCTATTGATCAATAATAATGGAACTCAGATTTTTCTGGTGAGAATGTACAATGACAGAATTTGTATTTGTCAATCTAACAAAAAGAATAAGACACTTATGGTGCTGTCAGCTGATTTGGCTCCTGAAGTTCTTGCTGCCAAAATAGGATCCCGGGATGCAGTAAAATCAGCAGGAACCATTTTAAGAAACATCCTGAAAGATTTAGATTTTGGACTTAATGACAAATTTTGTGATGCCCCAGAGCTCCACAAATCATGGTAGACAACAAGAATGCTTGATGTGTCCTTAACATTTTTTACATCATTGTTTAATATCAGCAAAGCAAAACTGTAACAAACTAAAGTTCTTGAGTTCGGAACAGAAGCCGACAACATTGATAATGGCTTTGAAGATATAAGCGAAGAAGGGGAAGGCAGTCCCATGAACCGATAGGATTAAGTTGTGCAAATGTCTTTTCCAAATCATGTTTTATGGATTACATCATGACAAAAAGAAAACTCTGCTGCAAATGATGACTGCCCATGCAATCTATGATGAATGCAAAAGTAGAGAGCTAATCACTTCAAAGAATAGGATTGGTGTATCAACAAGTTAGAAAGACATAATACCGAGCAGGAACATATTAGCAGCTCATGCTGTAAAATCCAGTCAATCTGACAGCACACCACTTCCAAGTCACTTTACCAAGAAAGGATTTACAGTCGCTGCTCTTGATAATTTTGATTTTGAAAACAGCTCTTCTTTTCCAGCCCACATGATACTGCCATGGTGCTTTTTCAAGACTGTACCAATGAAGTAGCTGTTGAAAAACAGGCTGTGTCTGCTGTAGGCATAAACAAACAAAGCTGCAAATTTATAAACCAACAGTTTTGTCAATGTGTACAAAATCACTACAAGCCATCAACACATCCCAGTCCACGAGAAAGTTTCAAAGTGACTGAGGACATGGATCTTCTTCTAGCTGATGCTGCGGTCCGCAAGGCTGAAAGCTGATTTAACTGAATTTATCATATCACCTATTCGGTCTGGACTGAAGGATAAAGAAAAGCCAGTTCCTCCGGGGGCTGGAATTCATGCTTTGATATCCCAGAATTCCATCCCACTGAAGAAGGTCAAGTTTTTACCAGTAATACCATCACCAGTCACAAACTAAACAGCAGTATATACAGCTCTAAAAAAATTCCAAAATGTGTTTGCTCAGCTTGAAGACTAGCCTTTCCTGGCAATTTTCTATGATTAAGGTTTTATCTGTATTGTAGCTGACACTTTTGAGCAATCCAGTAGAATTGGTTGATCTTTATCCAATGATGGTGTTTTTCACATGACTAAAGTTGAGTTGCAGTTTGCAGGAAGTTATCTCTTTGGACGTGGCATAGACAATGCACTTATTGAGGCTGAAATCTTTGGAAGCAAAACTGTCCAGTCAGTATTGAGTGGAATTTATTATGTTTGTTTGTTACAAGGTATGCTCATCATATCTGAAGCTAAAGAAACATTGTGCTGGAATGCTTTCTGGAACAAGAATGACAAATTAGGTTTTGCATACCTTATCTCAGAACTGAACAAGGCACAGGGTGCACTTCATTCAAAAGACATAATGCAAAGCCAGGCAATGTCCAGTACAATCAGTTCAAAATCAGAAAACCTGAAAACCAAGTCTGTAGTTTGTCAAAGAATGTGAAGAAAAATCAGAACTTTCCAAGTATTGGGGAAATGTTTTACACATGATAGCTCTAGTGAAAAACTTGGTACATGCTCACCAGGAAGGTGACTGGGAGCTGCACATGAAAACTGTGGAGTCACTGATTACTGTGTTATGTGAATTTGAGTGCATATACTACCTGAGATATGGGTCCTGGTATTTTGAAAGAGTGACAAAGCTAGATGTGGAAAAACCATACCTCTACTGAACATTCATCCAAAGACATCTTGTGGTGAAAGACAGAGAGGGAAGGTTCCATGCTATGGCTCTAGATAGGAAACTGGAACAGATGATCCAGAGATCACAGTAAAGCTCCAAGGGAATTGTGGGTCAGACACGTAAAAGTGAAAATGTTGCTCAATGGCAGCCAGTTTACCATGACATCCTTTCTGTTTGCAATGTTTTCAGAGAGATGACAAATTCAAAATTAATGGACCATTGTGAAACTGTTCCTCGCCACAAACTTGTGGGAAAGAGAGGGGAACACTTTAGTAAACATGTTGACAGCCTTCTTCATTTTATGCAACAGCAAGGAAACCCCTTAGAAATGACTGAGCCTGTGCAACTACAAAACTTTGAGACCAAAAAATATGTGAATAACGATAGAAAAGACATGTCTACTAGACATCCTTGAACATGGATCGAAACTATACGCAGAACTGAAGCAGGAAAGATTTGCGATGCAAGAGAAAAAGCTGTTTGACATAATAACTAAAGATAAACTTCCACGCTTTAATTGCCATAGAAAGTTTCATCCAACCACTTACTAAAACAGGTTAAAAAAAACACAACTTTCTCAAGTACATAGACGGAAGTCGCAAAAGAAAGGGGTGAATTTATCAAGGACATTCTGTCACATGATCATCTTCCAACAAACGCATATTTGATGGAGTTGCTGCAACCAAACCAGTGAAGCACAAACCTGTACAAAAGCTTAAATAAAAACCTTTCACATGAAGAATTTCAATTTGAAAAGATGTCCTTAATGAAAACTGCTGTTGTTGTGGACTATATGTCACAATTGCGAATGGTCAAGATTTCATCTATGCAAAACTTCGGAGAGGTCTTTCAGACTGTTCTACAGCAATCATAGTCAGTGTGCACCTTGCTTGAACTGCACATTGTCTTTGAAAGTTATTGTGAACTATCTGTCAAAAAATGTGAGAGAATCAGATGAATGCCTACAAGTGGAACAATTGACTTTGCCTGCATCAAAAATTTGACACCTATAAATGTGCAACTTGATAAATTCAGGTCAGCAACATCGAACAAGATGAATTTCGGAGATGTTTACTCGCCAAAACATTGCTGATGCTTCAGTGAACACTGATTTTCTAATTATTGCAAGTTGACTGATTGTCAATGAGGAGTTGGTGCCTGCAGAGAGATATTCAAAAGGTACAGGCCATATTGTTCAAGAACTTAACAGCAAATTGGAGGAAACTGACCTTCGTGTTGTGCCACATGTTGAGTGGGCAAGAAAAGACACTTAGGGCCTTATTATGAGTCTGGCGGTCCAAGGACTTGTGGTGGCGGTTGGACAACCACACTCCAGGCAATCTGACCTCCACATTATGACCCTGGCGGTCGGACTGCCATCACTGCCAGGAACATGGTTCCCAGCGGACTTAGGAGGTCAGACTCGTGGTCTGCCACGGCAGCGCTGAACTCAGCACCGCCATGCTGATCATGCCTCCTGTTACTGTCAGTTTGTCCATAGCAGGGACCCCGCCATGGAAAGGCTGGCAGGAACACAAAACTGGGGGCCACAGAGGGCCCTGCACTGCCCATGCCCATGGCAGACAGTGCGCATTCGAAGGGTGCTAGTATGCTACGGTATTGGCCTCGGCTTCCTTAAGGGAGCCGAGGCCAATACTGTAGCACTGTTCCCGTCGGGCTGACCGGCAGGAATGTCGTAATACAATGTTACAGCCACTCAGTCCGGTGGAAACATCGTAATATCGGCTGCCTCAACCCTGCAAGTTTGGCAGTCGGCTCCTTCGACCGCCAAACTCATTATGAGCCCCTTAATCCTGCTTTATATTCTGTACAAAAAACTTGACCCAGAGATGCCCAGTGTTCTTGCCAAGGCAATTAGGCCATCATTATGACTTCGGCGGACTTTTTCTCAGACCTCCGAAGTCACGCTCACCAGATGACCACCAGTGTTGGCAGCCTTCAGACCGTCATACGGCTGCTCTCGCCACTATTTGGCGAGGAAGTCACCAGCAGCCATACCTGCGGTTGGCGGTGTAGTGGAGCTTGCTCCGTTGCCACCGTCACGTCACCACAGCACTGTCCACCGTATTACTATATTGTAGACAGCGTGGCAGTGTTGTGTTGGCGGGACGCTGGCAGAGGAGCAAGCTACATGGACCCCGTTCCCTCCCAGAGGACCACTGCGACAACCAGGTAAGGGGATGGACCGACGGGGGGGAGTGTTGTGTGCGTGAAAGAGTGTGTGTGTGTGTGTGAATGAATGGTGGGGAGTGGGGGTCTTGTGTGTGTTTGTGTGTGCGAGTGTCTGTGTGCCTGTGTGACTGCGTGTAGGCGGGGAAGTGTCGTTGCCATGTGTTCATGTGTGTGTGAATGAGTGAGGGTGGATGTTGCGTGTATGTGTGTATGTGTGGTGTGTGCGTGCATGTACGCAAGTGTGGTGTGTACGTGTGTAGATGGGGGCAGGGGGTACAGAACGGGGATTCAGGGGGCTTCTGATGGGGTCGGGGTGGAGAGGGGCACCTGCATGGAGGTGGGGGCTGCTGCCACAGAATCCCTGGCGGTAAGGATGCTCAAAATACCGCGGGCGGTGTTAGGTGGACAGGCTGGGTCGAAGGTGGTCAACCATTGGCCATTTGGTCCTACCCCCCTGGTGGTATGGGTGGTGAACTGGCTGGAATGCAGCCAATTCACTACCATTGTCATAATTTGGTGGACCTGCACTGCCGCACTGTCGGCGGTCTGGCCACCACCGCCGGTGTGGCGGTGCAGAATCACCAGGGTCATAATGACCCCGATAGTCTTATGGGTGATGACACTATGAGCAAATTTGGAACAAAACTTGGAGTTTTAACTGCTGAAGTTTCTACAAGGATTTGCTGAGATACAAGAATGTGGCTTTAAAGACGTAGAAAAATATCTTGTGCATGACTGTCACACATTTGACGATCTTCGGTACAGTGCGTTCAAGATATCAGTCCAGGTAAGTGACCTTCCACCAACGTCATATTCTGTGCATAGACACATTAAAAGAACATTCTACTTCATCAGAAGGTGTGTAAATGTTTTGGATCATGCATATGTAGAGAAAGATCCGTGCTAATTTGGTTGGGAAGATATTGTTGGGATGCTAAAACCTATGAAATTTCTAAAGGCTCTACACACAGAACTTACATGAACATGTACTTGCAAAACCTGTGCTACAAAAAGATGTCTCTATCGATGTGCTCTTCTCAAATCTTCAACGCTCTGCAAATCAACTACCAGCGATTGCTGAAACAAATAAATAAGGTGAACTATGAAAATGTGTTTAAAACAGGAGTGCAAAACATTATTTTTTTCATATTCCTATCATAAACATTGTTTGGTGTATACATAAAAGGATTAAAAAACATTATTATTTGCTTAGTTTCCCTATATGTCTCTTCTTCCTCTATTATAGTAGCCATTTTGGATAATGGCAGAAGGGTTGCACTAAGGTATTATTTCTGTCTCTATCTATGTTTTGACACCAAAATGAAGTATATACGTAGGTCTCATGGTTCCTATAATATTACATTATCACTGCAAGACATCCGCAATTTAAAAATATGTCGTCCAGAAAAATTCGGCCAAGATCAGCAATGTCTACCCAAGCTAAATTACTTCTCTCATGATCCAAAACACAAATCAAAAATGAAAATCTCTGGACAAATTGTTTTATTACAGAGGTATATAAGGGTGCCGGGATTATAAAGAGGCTTCACCAGAATGGGGAAATCTCTTGCTTGGCCTTGTGTTACTCCTCTGGACACATTCAAGACTACATATAACTACAAACCCTGCCTCAATATCACATTGCTGCCTGAAGATATAATGGAAAACATAGAGATGGTTTATTTTATAAAACAAACTTTTTCAGTATTTTGTAGTATTTCCCAAATGGACAAACATAAATCCCGTAACACTAACCAAGGAACTATGGCCCATATTTATACTTTTTTAGCGTCACCTTTCTGTCATTTTTTGATGCAAAAGTGGCACAAACTTACAAAATACAATTGTATTTTGTAAGTTTGCGCCACTTTTGTGCCAAAAAATGACGCAAATGCTGCGCTAAAATGGATAAATATGGGCCTAAGGACCTCATTACGAGTCCCAGGACCCCCACACTCATGCTGATGGTTGGACCGCCGCACTCCAGGTGGTCTGACTGCCCAATTACAACTTTGGCGGGCAGACCCGCCTAAAGCCCAGTGTCCCCACCAGGATCATAGATCCCGACGGGGTGACAGCAGTTGGGCTTGTAACCAGCCATGACGGCACTGAACTCAGTGCTGCCTGGCTGATTACAACCCCACTTTCTGCCAGCCTTTTCATGGAGGGGACTCCGCCATGAAAAGGCTGGTGGAAAGACAGTGCACGTTCTGAGAGTGCCGGAGTGCTAGGATATTGGCATCGGCAGGAGCAGAGGCCAATATCCTAGCACTGTTCCTGCCGGTCAGCCCGGCGCCAACATGTATTAAAATGTTCCCGCCAGTCAGCCCGGTGGGAACGTAGTAACACGCTGGTGGGGGGAGCACAGGAGGGGGACACCATGCGCCGCTAATTCCCTGAATGTTTGCATAATCAATTATGTAATATTAGCACATACTGCTAAAATATGACAATCCCTGTTTATGTAACTGATATCGAACAGTGGACTATTTCGAAGTATAAAAAATGATATATAATTTTGTACATCCTAGCGATACTACTGGTTCAAGCCAGTTCTCCCATTCCCTCATTGACTGGCCAAGAGCCCGGTAAACATGAGGTTTGTTTGGCTTTTAGTTCTTTATTTTCCACAACATGGTTATTCTCGTCCAGTTTCTATTAAACAAGAAGACATCCCTACCAAGACTTGTCCCACCATCTGCATTCCGATGGGTCTCCTGAGCTTAAGGGTACCAGATGTACAGATTTTCTATGGGTCTGGATGCGACAACTTGTTCAACATGATGTCTGTCAAATTTTAAGCAATTGTTTCCCCAAAACAGGTTCATTCTTTTCAGTGTCACTCATGTGTAAAGATATCCCTGCCTATGTGTGACCCACATCTGTGTTCTTTGGGTCTCCTGAGTGTGAGAGGCATCAGACATAAGTTTCAAGTGATTTTAGCATCGATCCACACCATGGACGGATTGTGTATGATGGAGGGATCTTTCATAGGTGGTGACTGCAGTATTTGGGGCAGGGGTTGGCTGACATCCAGAGACACCTGCTTATTCCAGAAATCACTGAAAGCTAGATACTTGAGGAAATCCCAGAGGATGTGATTTGCATGAATCCCAACATGTTTGATTATCCAGAATAACCAGTGATGAATTAGAAATATTGAGCCAGATGTACTAAGAACTGGTTGCACAATACTGTGTGACCCGTGTGGTAATCTGCAAACTGTCCTATGTACTAATAGGTGGGTTTGAAAAGTACTGATTCACAATGGCCTGCAATTCAACCCTGTCACTTAAATATCAATGAGATAGAGTGAAAATTGCGACCCAGTAGATATTGCAGCCATCACAGGGATGGGATCCTGCTGAGGTTAGCAGACCACCATGTATGTGTCTGCTTTTAATTCAAGAAAAGTTTATGTTGGACTGCACTCTGTTTTTCTGTTCTTTGTCTTTAACAGAGACATATTACTTCAGTATTGAAGCCAGGCCCAAGACTTGGACTTGGCAGAGGAGGCCCAGGGGGAAGTGAATGGGGAGGCGGGTTTGGCCTGCTTGCTTTCAATAGATGGGGAGAGGAGAGATTGGACATGTGCCCCGCCTCCCTCTACGTTAGAACGCCCTGCCTTTGCTGGATCACAAGGTAGATAAGTGCTGCTGAGAGGTGACAGCCATATTGTTCAGTAAGCAACTGAGATGGTGTCTGAACCGAGGCCTATTGGTGGAGAATGATCTATTTCCGCGTGGGAGACCTGCCTCTGGAGTGGACGTGAAGCCTAATCAATGTCCATTCCAGGTTTTGTGGAACGCAAAGACCTCTTCTTCCTTTTAGGCTGAGCGTTGGGTTTGATTCAGACCATCTAGGGATCTGGAGAGCGCTGGTCATTGATGTACAAAGTGGAAGTGTTGCAGTGGGAGTGACTCCCTGTGTGGGAACACTCTCGCTGGCTGCCTTGTGGGTCAAATAAACAGGGAACTATGGTGTAACAAGTACTGCATAATTAAGTGCTTCAGACTTCCAAGCATCTGGGTGTGTAGCTGGTGGTGTCCACTATAGACGACCTGAACTCGAGATGGCGTATGCACTGCATGACTACATCAGTTAGGAGGGCCTATTTTTCAGAGCTGTCTGTGGGGGGTACCAAGAGGAACGCAAGTGAGCAGTTCTGAGCATTCCAGAATGAGCACAGGAACTCAGAGCGGCAACTCGCATGAACAATGCCTATTTCCAAAGCCTTTCAAGATCCCACTGTTAAAGAGATGGTGGTGCGTCTTAGTGGCACCAAGGAAGAAGTTAAGAAGAAACATAAAGGAGAGGTTGATGAGATGAACATAGCCCATACATCAGTGACAACGGATGGAAGGAAAATCACAAAGGAATCCACTGAAGCCCCTTTCAAAATTTGAGGGAAGACTTCTCTGTACTTCTAGCAGACCTGATGGAAGATGTCTAGGAGATAAAGCAAGGCACCAATGACCTGGAGGAGACGTATTTTTTCCTTTGAGCGTAGCTCTGGCGGGAGATCGTTGAAGCAGATATTTATGCTCCAAAGTGTTGTGTGAACTCCCGATTTATTTCAGTCCCCAAAGAATGATATGGTATTCAGTGGAGCAAGAAGACGTGAGCTCACGCTTGACCTCTGTACCTTGACAGCACATTTTATAGAAAAGCTCAATACTAATGTCCTTCCTTCTATGGGGTGGAACACGAGCTCCTGTCCCTCGTCGCTATCTCTTCAGCTGCTGTGCTTCAGAAATGCATGCTTCCAACAATAGAGATGTTATTCTTGTTCCTTTTAACATGAGTTAGAAAAACATGGCAATCCAAGCGCATGTCTAGTTACTCGAAAAATAAAAATGACAAGCTGGCCTGCTGGTTGCTTAAAGGCCTTTTACTTGCACCTCACACAGCATCTGAATGCAAAACGCAATGTCAAGTCTGCAAGTGTCGTTTGCAGCCAAGCCTATATTTCATGTTAACAGTGAAAACATATAGAAACCCTGACACACGTGATAAAAGGGTGGCCTTTATGGGAGAAAGAAGGTTATTCCACAGAAAACCAAAGGCCATAAATATCACCCTCGGAGTAACAACGGGAGACTCTAGGGCCCTGGACTGCTTATGGAGATAATTTTAAGGACTGCTTACGAAGAGTGTTCAGTTGAAAGACTGAAGAGAGTGAGCTAGAAAGGCCTCTCAGGGTGAACGCCTCGTGCCATCAGTGGAACTTGCCTCCAGACCTTCCTTCCAACCAGCGTCCTCCACTTCAACTGAAGACATGGAAATTGGTGATGGGACACAGAAAGTCTGATTTTACATTTGATGGTCACCTGATTAAGCTGTGTCAAGACATTTAAGCGATTATTTTCAAGAAACGAAGGACTTTTCGGCACTTTACAGACTTCCTGCATTCAATCCAGGTCTCATACAGACAGAGACACACATTTTAACTAAATTGTCCATGGAAAGAAAGCTTATCTTGGTAAAATCACTGACGGAAGCAAAGGAGATCCTAGGAATGGAAGACGGGCAGGATACTCTGAATCTGGACCATACAGATCTGGCAAATTGGGTCGCACAATCAAGGGCTTCCTCTGGCTGGAAGAATGTGAGTAAAGGCCAACAAGGTCCATCTGTGCACCCAGGATCTCTCACAATTTGCAGTATCTGTCAGGAACGCCATTACTCTGTTTCACTTTAAGAAAGAATTGAAAACTCCCTATTTTACAGAACACTACATCACAGTGCATTAACTCACCACAACCCAACTACCTCTCCTATTACTTGTTGACATTAGGGTTGTCTTTCACCATGGACAGCTCAACTGCCTTTTGCCTACATTTGTGTGATAGAAATACAATACTAACTACTGGCGGTAGCCAGTAGGTAGTTATAGTTAGGGCAAGCTTTTCCCATAAATTAAGCACTTTTTATTTTGCTAATAACTTTGGCGCCGTTTGATGAATGTTCACAACATTTTCAAAACAATACCAGTTCAGCTGCTGGATGGAAAGTTTTGGGTTGATTGGCCAAGAGCGGGCCAAGAAAAAGGAGGGGGACCAGACACCTTTTCCCCATGCAATATTTATGCACTTTTTGCAGTTTTTAGACATGACTGCAGCCTGAATCGCTGAACGGAATAACACCAAATTTGGCAGAAAGCTAGATCTTGGATTAGAAAGAGTGCTCTTTTGTTATTTGTTGTAAATCTGCTCAGTGTTTTCAGAGTTACAAACACAAAAAGAAAATTTAATATCTAATCCAATCACAGGTGATCTGTGGATCAGGAGCCAAAAGAAAGGCCCTGATTGGCTTGCTGAAATCTGAAATCTATGGCTGCCACTTTGTTTCTCGGCTGGGACCAGGGAGAATGAAAACTCGGGTAAGGGGTCAGGATATTGATACTCTGACCCCACAAGACACATGGAGGGGTCTCAGAGGGACCCCTCATGGGCAAAAGTGTACCCAATTTATTTTTTGGGTTAATCCTTGGACCGACCGCAGTTCTCTGCGCAACGCCCCATGTAAATCCGCAATGAATTTGTTGATCCGAAGCCCAATGAAAAAAAATACACCCACTCACACACCAAACACCTCTTCTCATGGCCTCTGGCCGAGTGGGATGTGAAGTTAGGTGCATATAGGGTGGTTGACCAGAGGGTCTGGCCACAACTCCAGTGATTGTGTGGTGGTAAATTTTGTAGGATTAACTCAAAACAAGCTTATCAACACACAAAGTTGGGGGATTGAGCATTCTCAACCTTCGTATCACCAGGCGACCCAATTGTGTTTTCTGTTGGAATGATCTGAGAGTCGCACAGTGCAATTTGTACTTTATTGATTCCTTAATAGATAACAGACCCCTTCGGGAAGTACAATAGCTTCTAAAGAAGAACAGATCTTAGATACTTTGTGTGTCAAACATTGCACAGACCACTCTTTAGAGTCTGGGACTTGATAAGAGTGAGGTGCAGGTTCACCAGCTTCCCTTCTATGTGCACCCCAACTTCTCCCCAGATGTGTGAAGGTGCTTTTCATGGCTTGAGGGTGAGAAGGTCTCTAAAATAGGATCTTATTTTCAAGAGGGCAGATTAAACCATTTAAGCAACTGAAGATAGACATTGTGCTGCACAAGAGAGTAGGTTTCAGTAAGGTATTGCCTTCTTCACAACTCTGTGACCCGCAAGATAAAAAAAATCAAATACTATTTTACTATTACTAAGTGGTTAATCCAACCCAGTACTGTGGAATTACAAGTTAAACATCATGGAATGAGGAATTATCTATGGGACTGATTTTCCCAGTCTTAAAACCACACAGAACTCCTAATTCATTAATTGGGGTTTAATGCATACATTTAAAACTTTACCTGAGCAGGTAATAAATGTAAGTGTAGGTCTGTGGGTGCGGTGGAGGGTTAGGAAGGGCAGAAGGTGGAATAGGCGAGCAAAGGGGGCCCCCTTTTTTTGCTCCCCCTCGCTAAAAAATGCAGGGATTGAGGTTTGGATGCTGCTGCTGCCATTTCCTGCGATTTTACTGTACAGAATTACAGCACGATAAAACAGAGTCTGGTCCTCCCACACCTGTAAAAGAAAGGTGTGGAAAATCCGATCCCGCTTGGAATCAGGAACAGCAGAACTACTTCAGTAAATAACTCGTAATGAGGGCCTATGAGGCAAGGGGCAGCTTGGGTATTGGCTCCCTCTCAGGAGACATTGTAGAATGTGCAACAGGATCAGGATTTTGAATCCTGCATTTACAAGATCTTCTAGGCATCCTAGAGCCTTGTGAAGTGGAAGTTTCAGGAGGGATGGGATAACTAGTTTTGAGTCTCCTTTGAGACGAGTGTTGTGGCATGTCTTTGCAAGGATGCTACATGTGCACAGGGAACCAAATCAGGTCTAAAGATACTTCTGTGGTGGTATCTTACCTATTACTGTTTTCGTGCCATAACTGATACTAAGTCCAACCATTGCTGCCATTGGGTGTGGGGTGAAGGATGTGATTACCTACATACTTTGAGAATGCTGTTCCCACAAAGAGTACTGGAGAAAAGTGCTGATAGGCATATTAGGTATTATGGGGACCACCATACCAGTGTCATCACAAGTATCTTCCTGGCTTGTATCCCCAAAATGGCTTTTGTGCCCTGAGTGCTAGCTTTGATTATTAATCTTACAGAAGATTGCTCTTGGGTGCCCCCGATGGGCTAGATAACTGAAAATCAGTACGCTTCAGTGCCAGGGCTGGAGGGCCAGTGCTTTACTTTTTCTGTTTTAACATTTTATACTACTGACTTTGTCAGGGTGTCATCACATTGGTTAAAGCAGAAAGCCTGCTATAATCTACCACTGCAACACCTATTAAATAAATAGGGATAGTGAAAACATTTAATACTATTATAATGTAAAATCTTGCATTGTTAATCAACATTATTAATTATGTTAAATAACATGTGTACCAGGGTCCTTTTCTATCTTTACACTGCTGCCATTGAAGTTTTAGCGCTAACTTAAAGGGGGTCCTTGCAGTCCAGAGCCTGTGTGCAAAAGCACACACTCCAGCAGTGCAAATGCAAAACGAACAGATAATGGATGGAATTCTGAACAATGCAAACATTCACCCCCAGGCACAAAGATCTGGGTTTAATCCATCTGCATTCAACAGCATGTATGGGAAGGGTATGCTCAGACCTGGGCCCCGTGCTCACTGCGCCCATGGTTTCAAGATAGCCTGGCTGATGAAGGGTGATACCCTGAAACTGGTCCTAGGATGCTTGTTTCCGGTCCAGGAAGGACCTGGCTTGGCAGTTCGGGTGGACTATTCCCATGGGGAGCAGGGTCAAGACTAATTTGCATATGGCTGGGTCCAAACTGGGGTGGCGTGGTGAGCAAAGAAATATTGGCATATACCCAGATCTTTGTGACTGGGGGCTGAATGTTTGCATTGTTTCAGCATTCCGTCCATCATCTGTTCTTTTTGCATTTGTCGCCCTATCTGGGAAGGGTATGCCCAGATGTGGGTCCTGTGCTCACTGCACCACTGGATTCAAACTAGCCTGGCTGATGAAGGGTGATACCCTGAAACTGGTTCTAGGATGTGTATTTCCTGTCCAGGGAGGGCCTGGCTTGACAGTTCGAGCTGGACTGTTTCCATGTGGAGCAGGGTCAAGACTGATTTGCATATGCCTGCGTCCAAACTGGGGTGGCGTGCTGAGCAAAAAAACGATGGATTCATGCCAGATCTTTGTGGCTGTGGGTGAATGTTTGCATTGTTCAGCATTCTGTCCATCATCTGTTCTTTTTCCATCCAAACTTGGTAGGCAGACACAAACTTGTTTTAAAGTTTCTGCTTAGCTAACACATTTAGAATTAACATGTAGGCCATCTGAGACTGCTAAAACAATGATGCACTGAGGACAGCAGCATTTCATAATGATCTCATGATTTGGAGAAAGTAGCTACATGGGATGCATCACACAGCACATGAAATGAACGGCAAGCAAGGGACCTGTTAGCACTGCCTGGAGAGCTGCAGTATCCGCTTAAGGACCATTAAATAAAAGGAGAGGCAAAAAAAGACAGAGGAACTATGAAAAGATAAAACTGAAAACTAATGGTCTTTTTCACAATCGTAAACATATACTTTTGTGCAGGACCCCACGAAAGGCTGTCTGGGAAGAATTAAGGTTCTTATTTAAATGTTGGCAGTAACAGTCCTACCATCGCCTTTTCAATGAGAAACCCCCGCCACTGTAATGGTCCTCTCGCTGTATTTAGATGTCAGTGGGTGCATAAGCTAAAGACCACCGACAGTCGCCCGTCACTGCCAAACATCTTAACCTGCATTGACTGCGCCACATGCAAAAGCGGCTGGCTGCGGAACGACAGACTCTTTTATCGCTGAGCCAATCACGATGTGCAGTCCTGCCGAGGCACCTATGGTGGCTAACTCTCCATACCTGAGTCAGAGGTTTGGGAGCTATATAAACACAAAACTCACCTTTTTAATGCTTTCTGCATATCCTGCTGCCATGAACCTGTTGCTACCAGTCCTTCTGTTGCTCCTGGGCTAGGTCCAAGATGGAAATCAACCCCACCGTCACCGGAACAGATGGTAAGTCTGTTCCTGTTACTTTCGGATTTGTAGCTTCACAGTAATACCTGACTCATGCATGGCTCGTTAATTTGAGTAAACACCAGCATAATGTTGTGCAATGCTGAAGTGTGTAATATTGTAGTCAGAAAATGTGTCAGAACAGACCTCGAGCTATAAGAAGTACCCACCAATCTGGTAAGGACTGCCTTAATGGCAATAGATACCTACACAAAAACTCTCAACAATCACAAATGGAAATGTGTCCATAAAGCTGTGTGCAATAATGTCCCCAAAATATCAAAAGTATCAATTTAAACAGTATTCCCAATTTGAACCAATCTCATGATAATGTAGCAATTACACTACATCATGCTACAAGTGGGTGTACACAGAATGTAATGACATTTTTACAGGTGAACTGCAAACATGGCAGAGATGTATGAAGGTCACATGTCCCCTTAGTGTGTGCAATATCACAAACATAAGATCCCATTCAACTGTAAAGTGCCAGGTTACCCGTGTAATGTATATTATTGACACACCATGTCAAAATAAGCACACATTCATTCTCCACTCACAAAAACAGAAACACATATAATTTTGGTGTAAGTGTCCAGTAACCACATGAATGTTTGCACCAAAATGAATATATCGATCACTAATATACAACACTAATGTATGCAAAAGAACATAAAATATACAACCTGTGTTTGTCACTGTCACAAATGAGAGTAAGGGCATGGAACACACACATTAGCAGAAAGAACATCACCAGCAAACAATTAGTAACAATAAAAAAAATAAGGTCAGGGCAAAGGTATTTTCAAAATAAAATGTCTTTATATAAGAATGAGATACGTCTCTCAATGAGAAATAAGAAAAACCCATCTGGACAAATGGAAAAATATATATACAAAGGTGTTAGTTAGCCCGTGTGGGCACTAATGCCTGTCAGGCCCATCACTTGGCTCCTAAATTCACTGCCAGAATAAACCTACTCTGGAAGGGGCATCTATGGGACGGAGAGCAGGCACCTAAATTTTCTTTCAAAGAGGGGTGTCCTTGGGTTTGGGTTTTGAAGGGCAGGGTTTGGAAGTGATGGGTTTGGTAGGGGTGGTTGGAGATTTGGAAGGGGTGGATTTACGTTTGGTAGGGTGGGAAGGGATGTGGAAAGGGTCAGGGCCAGGGAAAAAAGTAGGCTTTTCTTTGGAAAATGGGTAGGGTGTTTGTGAAGGAGTTGGGTTTGTGAGGTAGAGGGAATGGCTATATCTGTTGTGCGTGTGTATTGAAGATGTGGGTGATTAAAGATCTGGTGTATGTGCTGTAATTTTAGAGTTGTGTCTTTTACTGATGGTATGTTGGGTGGGTGAGTGTAGACGTTTGTGTTGAGTATGTGTGTGTATGCGTGTGTAGTGGGTGTGGTATCTGTGGGTGTACTGGTGCATGTGTGTGTGTGGTGGTGGGTGTTCTGACTGGGGGTGTGCTTGTGGTGTGAGTGGGTGTTGCAGTAGTAGTGGGTGTTGTGTCTATGGGCGTGGTGGTGGTAGGGGTGTGTAGTTGTGTCATGGAGGGTGCACTGATTGCGGGGTCTGCTTGTGATGGTGGTGTGTGTGGTGTCTGCGTGTGTGTCTGTGCTTGTGTTTTTGCTGTGTTGATGTTGGGATTTGCTGCTTGTGGTTGTTGTTGTGGGTGCGTATATATGTTTGCATGTGCTTTGAACAGGACTGAGTTAAGAAATTTGGGACCGAGAAGGGATGGAAGTCTAGGCACGAGGATGGGGTGGGTGGGAGGCTGCAGCCAATGAGTAGGCCAGATCCTGGAATGACCGCTGTAGGCCAGACAGGACACCATGAATGCCATCCAGGTAAACCAGCATCTGGGTGTTCTGGCCAGCCAGCCCCTGAATGGCATTCAATAATGCAGTCTGTCCTACAGCAATCGTTCTTAAAGGATCAACAGCCTCCTCAGTGACCGCAGAGTGGGATACCGGGGCAGGGGCAGAGGTGCCTACAGCAAAGGTGATGCTGCCCCTTTTGGGGGCCAGCAACAGCCAACTTGGGGGGGGGGGAGTAAGAGGGAAGGTGGAGACTGGAAAGGGGGTGGACAAAGACGCAAGGTGTGCAGTCTCTCCAGGGTCATACCCCACTAGGGACTGGTCCTCATTGGAGGCCTCAGAATAAGATGTAGAGTCACTGGTGGCTTTCGTGCCAGTCCCTTCACCCTTAATGCCACTGGGTCCCTCAGTGTCTGTGTCTGTGCTGTCCACACCCGATCCCCAGTGGCAAGCTTCATCCACGCCCACGTGGCCACTGTCCCCTTCACCTTGCCCAGTTGATGCTGAAAACATCATATTCTCTGCTAAATTGGCTTCCTGCCTAAACTCCCAAGAGTCAAAACCCGTGGGCTGCATCACATACAGTGATTGAGGGCAAGCTAGAAGGGGCTGCTATGTGTCAGTGAGAGCAGGGATTTGTGGGTTGTTTGAACAAGCATGTTTTGGAATGGAACAGACTGGCATGAATGATGGTGAGTTAGTGTCATCTGAACTTGATGCACCTAAACTAACTTTACCTATATGTGGTTCCATGACAGGTCTAAACCATACTGGCCAACCTAATACAAATTAGGTGCTGGAATCCCACATGACAGTACAGCATCAGACAACTCCAGACCCTCTACATCTTTCCCTCAACATCACTATCATTTCAACATTGGCTGTATGTTGTCAGTTATACTACTGGTACACTGCCTTCTTGCCACTGGTAGTCAGTACGCTGCAGTTTATGTGCTGAAATAGGATTTGTGTGTTAGGTGGACACACATTAAAGCTTCTACTTCCAAATGACTTAACATTGCCATGCACAAACATTTCAGATATTGGTTCAAAAAATAAGCCCCAGCGTCAGAATTCTGTCAACTCCAATCACAACACTACCCACATTACCAAAAAGCCTGTGAATCAGAAAGGAAGAGGTTACTCAGTTAGACATGCCCAAGATATCAACACAGTATCCTATGCTGAAGAGACACAGCTCATTCTCTCCCTTACCGACTGAACCAGCACCGCCAAAGCAACCTTCACCAACTGCATGAGCAATGTCACTACTTGGATGAAAAACATCTGCCTCTAGCTCAGCACAGACAAAATTGAAGTCCTTCTCACTAGCAAAAAACACTACCCCTGGGATGTCTCTTTATGCCCCTCTGAACGTGCCCCCCCACTCCCTGTGGATCATGCCATGGACCTCAGGATCATCTTTGACACCAGCCTCCCCATGAGCAGACAGACCAACGATATTATCTGAACACGCTTCCACATCCTGCAAATGCTGTGCAAGATTTTCAAGTGGATCCACCTTAACACCAAACAGTTACCCAGGCTCTTAACACAAGTAGACTTGTGTAGTCCGACGCCAGACATGCCAGGGATTTCCAAGATGGCTGATGTGTTGTCCCAGGTGAAGGGAGCATCACCATCCCAGTGGCCCAGGAGGGAGTCACACTGCCTCCTGAGCGTGTCGGTGTAATAAAAGAAGGATCATGATGGCTCAGGGCGTTCAGCAGTATGACGGAGGAGGTGGATCTTGGAGGAGTTGTAGGAGGCAATGCAATGTCAGACGGAGGCTGCAGAGTTGGAGGAGTGGTCAAGGGCTGGCATGTTGCGGACGCCGAGAAGGAAAAGAAGATAACCGATTCAAGGGAATTCAAGGAGCAGGGTGAGCTCTGCATCAGCACCGTCACCCAGCTGGCGGAAGGTCATGCCAGCTGCAGCTAGTATTGGAGCAGGAGGCACAAACTGCCCAAAAAGAAAATGAGATGTTCCAGGCAGCCCTAAAGGCCCTGGCGGTTATTCCTAATCTCCAATCAGAAAGTTCAGGTCACAGCCATCCTATGGCTCACGGATGCCATATCTAGTACACGGGTACATCCCAATGTACCAGGGACTGTCCTACAAAATACCAGGAAGGGGATGACCCTTATTATTTTTTCATTAACTTTAAAAGAGTAGCCACAACAGCGACTTATTAAATTCTGCTGGGCCTCGCGGATATCAAAAAGGCTATATTGGAACAGCTAGAATGTGATCATGAGTATTATAGGAGCTGGTTCCGAAAAAAAAATAGACTGCCAAAGATAATCCTCAGACACTATACTACTGCATCAGGGACTTGGGAAACCGATGCCTCCAACCCACTACAGCCAATGTAGAGGAGATAACAGAGAGAGTGTATCTGGAACAGTACATTGAGATTGTGTCCAGCAACACCTAGTCCTGGGTGAAGCAACACCCCAAACTCACAGTTCAATCAGCAGTCGATCTCACATGTGCATACCATTGCTCTCCTAAATTCAGAATACATCCACTCTGAACCTCTATAGCCCCACTAAAACCATAAGGGGAATGTAACAGTTAGGGGAGAACAGGGCACTTCCTCTGCCTAGAGCACCAGTAAAAACCTCAGTTGGGGGAACAGGGCAATTTCTGGGAATATAGTGTTTTCACTGTGCAGAATGGAGGCACATAGCTCAACACTGTCCCCCATGGGCCAATGCCAGTGAACGCATGGCAGTAGGGTATGCCAAGGGTAGGGTCCTAATTACAGAGGAGGAACCCAAGAACTATAAGAAAAAGATCTCTCTGAAGGGCAGACTCATATTTGCCTTAGACACAGGATATGATCATACAGTGGTCAGTAAAGAGTTATTTTTTATTTTTTAAATATTTTTATTGAGTTTTAGTAACAGATCCATGTATCATGATTTTAATATTACATCAGCAGGATTTTGTAGATCAAGTGAAACATTTACATTCAAACAACTAAACAAAGTGTACATTAGTAGGTCCGGTTATGACGTCCAGTATTTTTGTCTGCTGTGTCTGACTGATAGGTCTTGTATTTTGGTGTTGAGTGGCCCGCCTATATTTACTTGCCTGCTCTATTCCCGGCTGGCCTCTACTACTTATGATGTCTAGGAGTGCCATTCTGTAAGATTATTGGTGACGAGTGTTAGGAGTATATTGTGTGTGTGTATTGTGTGTTTGCCTTGCACTCACTGGCTGACGTGGGTGCCAGCGGGTGCGGGGGTAGGGATAATTGTTTTCGCGTTGGTGTGTCGAGTCACAAGTGATTGCGGAATTGTGTTATAAGTGGACATGTAATATCTGGTTGTGTTGTAATTATTACGTTCCCTTATTCAAGGCGGTTTCTCGTTGTTTTTAGCCTCTAGTCTGGCTACTAGCATTTCCCAGGCTTCACTTCCTGTGTGTTGTTGGCCGTCCCACGCTAGTTTCCTTAGTACCTGGTGTTCTGTGCGGGACCAACGCAATGTGAGAGTGTGCCAAGTTTTCAAATCGGGCGCGTTGGGTGCTTTCCAATGCATGGCTATCAATCTTTTGTACATCACATAGGCTAGGTCTGCAAACTTATGTAGGTGTCTATGTTTTTTTTGTCTTGTCCTCAGTCCTAGTACGCAGGACTTAGGATGCACTGCCAGTGCTAGTCCCGTCAGTTCTGCAATTTCCTTTACCACTCCATTCCATTCCTTTTGTATGTGAGGACACTCCCAAACCATGTGGTAGAAGTGCGCTGATGGAGCGTTACATCTAGGGCAAGCGGGGTCCGAACTGGGGAACATTCGCTTAATCCTGGCCGGAGATAAGTATGTTTGGTGTGTGTAGTTAAACTGCGTGTAACGGAATCTAGGGTTCCTCGACACCCTACAGGTGTGGTATAAGACTTTCGACCAGTCTTCTTGGGGAATTGGGTCTGGTAGAATGGTGTTCCACCTGTCCCTAGCCCACTCCAGATCAGGTTCAGGGGGCTTACTCAGAAGTTTATATAGGTTTGACACTACTTTTACTTGGGCATCATATTGCAGCATATGATGTAGTGTGGGGGAAATCTCTGGTTCTTGATCTCCGGCCGCCCATGTTTTTTTGATTGAATGGCTTATAGCGTAATAAGCTAAAAATTGGCCCGGGTTCAACTGCTGTGAGGGCTTGTATAGATTCGAATTTCATTAGTTTACCATCTTCAAAGAAGTCACCCACTACTTGTATGCCCTCTTCCGTCCACACCGTGAGTGGGTGCGACCCAGCCTCAGCCCAGCCAGGTAGCCGTTCCAGAGGGATAAGCGGTGAGTATGGGAGCACCTTGCGTCCTTTTTGTACATACCTCATCCAGCATGAATGCGCCACTGCCATTAGTGGATTGTCAGACGCGCTTTTGAGGTTTTTATTTGTTAGCCATGTGAGTAGGGGCACCCCCTGTAGCCGGGCCTACAGCCATGCGGACTCAGCTGTTGCGGGCCTGTGGAACCAATGTAGTATCCACTGTAACTGTGCGGCAGCATAATAGAGTAAAAAATTGGGAGCGCCCAGTCTGCCAGCGCCGACTGGGTGCTGCAGTGTGGAGAGTGCAATGCGTGGCCTACCCCCTCCCCATATAAGCTGCAGCAAGACTGCGTTCAGGTTACGGAAAAAACTCTTGGGGACATTGAGTGGCAGTGCCGCAAAGTGATATAACAGCCTGGGCAGTATCAGCATATTCGCCACCGCCACCCTGCCCAGTGGTGATAGTGGTAGTTTATTCCAGAAGCGCAGCAACCCTTTCATTGATGCCAGCGCTCTCCCCAGATTTCCATCTCCGAGGTCCTCAGCTTTATGGTATATGTATACCCCTAAATATTTGAATGTTTCGAAACACAATTTCAGGCGTCCTGCTGGGACATTTTCTTGTCTTGACAGGGGCCATCTAGTTAGTGGGTACACACAAGATTTTTCCCAGTTTATTACTAGGCCCGATATCCCTCCATATTCGGACAGTAGAGATATTACAGAGGGTATCACCTCATTTCCTTTCCGTATATATATATTAAGGCGTCGTCTGCATACAGTGATATAGCGTGATGTAGCCCATTTCTGACTATTCCCCAACTATCTTCCATGGCGCGTATTTGTGTCGCTAATGGCTCCATTGCTATGGCAAACAATAGAGGGGAGAGGGGGCATCCCTGCCTTGTGCCCCTAGTGATTGGGAAACTATTGGATATAACTCCACCTGTTTTTACCCTAGCTTGTGGCTTGGTGTATAATGGCGGTATCCAGCGTATATAATTAGGGCCGATTCCCATTCGCTGCAAAGTGGCGATCAGAAAGTCCCACTCTAGTGTGTCAAATGCCTTCTCAGTGTCTAGTGAGAGTACCATTTCGTCATGTGCATTCGGGGGAGTGTCTCCCATTACGCTCAGCAGTCTGCGGATATTTAGAAAGGTGTTGCGTTTTGGGATGAATCCGTTTTGATCCTCATGAATCAGGGTGTGCATGTAGGGGGCTATCCTGCCTAGTATTTTACAATCTAAATTTAGGAGCGAGAGTGGTCTATAAGATTTAACATCTGTAGGATCACAACCTTGCTTAGGAAGAACCACTATCATTGCCTCTCTCTGTGTTGGGGGCAATAGCTTGTTGGCCCATGCCTCCTCAAATACTTTCAGCAGATGAGGTTTTAAGCGTGCCGAGTAAGTGGAGTAATATTCTATCGGGAGGCCATCTGTGCCTGGCGCTTTGTTCCTCAATCTGCGCTAGAACTAAATCTAGTTCCCCCAGAGTCAGGGGAGTCTCCAATATCTCCCTATCTGCCTGTGAAAACTGCGGCAGGGTTGAACATACCAGAAAGGTTTAAGTTGTTGGATCGTGCATGATGTGCGTTTGGTATATAGGTTGGTGTAATATTCCCTAAACGTCACATTTATCTCGTCCTGTGTGGTGGCCATTGTGCTTGCGTCTGTCCGTATAGTCCCAATGGGGGTCTGCTTCCGGTCCTCACGTAGGAGCCACGCCAGCAGCCTGCCCGATCTGTCTCCCTCTGTTTGTAGTCGCATTAGGTGATATTTATGGTCATGTTGGCGGAGTCTGGTATCTGCTTTGTTGTATTATGTGCGTGCTTCTTTTAGCGCTTTGTGGGGTGTTTCATTGCGTGCCACTGCAATTTCTACTGCTCTGAGTTCCTTTTCCAGTTTACTAACCTCTGCATGTAGGGTGCGTCTCACTCCCCAAGTGGTAGATATGCAATGGCCTCTGGTGACTACCTTATGTGCCTCCCATTCTACAGCTCTTGAGTTTGTGGATCTGTCATTTATTTCCCAATACTGCCTCAGTGTTGTGCTCAGAGCTTCTGTGAATGCCTGATCTTGGAGAGCATCCACTTGCAATCTCCACGTGGGGATCATTTGGCACCTCTTGCCCCAATTTAGTGTTATTCTAAGCGATGAGTGATCCAATAGTATCCTAGCTAAGTATTCTGTGCTGTTGACCAATGCGCATATATCCTGGGGTCCCCATATTATGTCAATTCTGGTATGTACTTTGTGTGGTTTTGAATAGAATGAGCATGTGGGTTCTTCATGCGCCATACGTCATGGAGTCTCATGTCGCCAGCCCATACCTGCAGTGGACATCTGATATTTCTGTTTGCTGTCGCTTTCAAATGAGTGTTTGACCTATCTAGTATTGCGTTCGGTGTGCAATTGAAGTCACCACCCCATATGGCCGGGGCTTCGGGGTTTATCAGTAATGCCGGAGTCAGTGTGCCCAAGAATACTGTTATCGCGCTATTGGGGGAGTATATGCCAATTAACGATAATTGTCTACCATCCAGCTGACCTTCCACCACCACAAATCTGCCCCCTTGATCTATTCTGTGCGACGTTTGGACATATGGGATGCCTCCTGCTATCCATATCAGTACTCCTCTAGCAAAAGCCGAGTATGATGTGCCTATAAGCTGTCCTCCCCACTTCACGCGCATCTCCTGTAAATCAAGCTTCAATAGGTGTGTCTCTTGTAAGATGGCGATGTGTGTGCCCTGGCGCCTGAGGCGCGCATATACTCGGGATCTTTTGCACCGTGTCCCCAGGCCCCTCACATTCCATGTGACTATTTCATATTGATGTGTGGTGTGATTCGCCTTTTGAGCCATGTAGCATTGTAAGGTGTGTCTGCATATGGCACACTCTTATTTACTAAACCCTTCCAGGCACCTCCCGGCCCTGCAAAGTATTTTGTTAAGACTAACAGCCTCAGCAGTGTTTTCTGTATCTTGGATAGACCTGTAGTGTACAAATTAACTATTTCCCTCCCTCATCGCCCCCAACTGATTCCCTAACCCAACTATAAACTTGTGCTGAACTACTCAACCCGTGGTTGTGTGAGAAATCCTGTATCCGTGTGGATATCTGTGGTGGAGCTATTGTAACGACCAGATGTGGCTCTTTTACAGGGCTCACATCCTTCCGCAGACCTAGTCCGCAAATGCAATTGGGCGCTCCTGGAGTGCATGCCCCCCCATATTCAAATATTCAGCAGCATCAAGCAGTGCACTCAGTGGAAAGATGAAAGTTTGTACAAAAGATACTCGTTGTTGTAGATTACGTCCTCCAGCGTGTAATCACGCACACAGGTGTCCTGTGCCTTCCTTCAAGTTTAACGGACAATTCAGAAGGAGAAGCGGCATGGCAGCATTTAGTCAAAGTGTATCAGCGAATCTGAGGGTGAGTCTCGGACCCTTCAGCACGTTTGTCATTGTAGAGTCTGAGCTAGCCGAGTCAGAGTCCAAACTGTCCGCAGGGATCACCTGGAGTGCCTCAAAGGAGTTCTGTGTGAGCAGAGGAGTTTCTTTCAGGACTTTTGCCCTTTCTTCAGCTGCCTGTTTTTCAGTGGGTTGTCCCTTAGGTCATTTCCTGAGGCGTTTCCGCAAGGGGGAAATTAGCCACTCCTCACCTTCATCCATGCCCTCCTGGGAGCGTGCAAGCCCCTTGGCGTGAAGCCACGTCCAGGCAAACTCAGGGGAGGTGAACACATAGGTGCGGTCATCTGATGTCACTCTTAATTTATCAGGGAACTGTAGGGCATATTTAATATTGTGCTTGTGTAGCCGTTGTTTGATTTTAGCGTAGAAATTACGTTGTCTCTGTACTTCTTGAGTGAAATCTGGGTAAGCATTAACAGCTGAGTCCTCATACCTGAGTGGGCCTTTGTTGCGGAACTGCTGCAGTATTGCATCTCGGTCTCTGTAATTTAGGAATCTGGGTGGTTGGCCTGGGACCGGCCGTCTCCCGGGAACTCTGTGCGCCTTTTCCACGGAGAAGAACTTCGAAGGAGCTCCGTTCAGTACTTCTTTAATTAGCCATTGTTCTAGAAATATTTTCGTGCTTTGCTCCGGCAGTTTTTTGGGGAACCCTAGAAAACGTACGTTATTGCGGCGTGATCTGCCTTCTGCCTCCTCTGCCCACCTCCATAATATTTTCCTCTCTGCGGCCAGGCGTTGAATTTGTTTTTGATTGTCCAAGGCCATAGGGGTCAGCTCTGTCACCACCTCTTCTGCTGATTTCACTCTCTCCGTCAATTTGCGGTGGTCCACTCTAAGTAATTTCAGGTCTTGTGATACTGTGTCTATTCTGTTTTCCAAAGAAGATTTAGGGGGTGATTCTTACCCTGGCGGTCGGTGATAAAGAGGCGGCCAACCCGCCAACAGGCCGGCGGTCCAAAAAATGGAATTCTGACCCTGGTGGGAACCGCCAACAGAGACCGCCACACTAACACTCCGACCGCCACGGCGGTACAAACAAACAGCGCGGCGGTCACCGCCAACAGACAGGCGGCAGACAATGTACCGCCCACCCTATCACAACTCAGGACAGCATGGAACCCGAATTAAACATCCTACCTGCTCTCGTCTACCTGCTCATCTACCACGAGTACGAACTCCGGCGCAGACGACAACGGTGAGTACTGCACCTACGACACAGGGGAGGGGGGCGGACGAAAGCTTACGGCACACACATATGCGACCCCCACCCCCACCCAAACTATGTACACACCAATGCAGAGCAACAAGTCACAGTGACACCACCCAAACCCCCGTGAAAAATGCAAAGACATAATTAAATTGTGAATCAAAATTTATGTAAAAAATAGCCTCTGATAAGTCATGGTCAAATAGCAATAAAAATATCAAAAAAATAAAATAAATATTTTCTTCAATCGAGAAACCGAGGCAATTAGTCCTGCACATTTAATGACATTCTAAGTGTCCGTGGGCCAAAGTGTATCAACACAAGGGCAAAGCCCACACAGGAGACCTGAGTCCTTTGGAGAGAACACTGCAGGGGCATCTGATGACAAAACTACAGGCACCTCAGGGGGAAGGGAAGGGGGGGGCACCACAGCCACATGAGTCCACGACGCCAGATCCACGAAGGGGCCACCATGCCCATTGTTCCTTCCTGGGGAGTGCAAAGCCACAGTCTCTCAAGTCTCTACAGTGGGTGGCTTGCCCACTATGCCATCCTGGGGAGTGCAAAGCCACAGTCTCTCAATGTCTCTACAGTGGGTGGCTTGCCCACTGTGGCATCCTGGGGACTGCAAAGCCACAGTCTCTCAATGTCTCTACACTGGGTGGCTTGCCCACTGTGCCATCCTGGGGAGTGCAAAGCCACAGTCTCTCAATGTCTCTACAGTGGGTGGCTTGCCCACTGTGCCATCCTGGGGAGTGCAAAGCCACAGTCTCTCAATGTCTCTACAGTGGGTGGGTTGCCCACTGTGCCATCCTGGGGAGTGCAAAGCCACAGTCCATCAGGTGGATAACAGTCTCCACTGGTCAAGGAGGAGGCATGGTGGGCACAGTGAACCGTGAACAGTAGCTCGACACAGATCCGGCACTGTCATTGTGCCAGTGGTGCTTGACAGGAAGGGCCCAGCGGAGCGGTGCTTGAGACGGCGGGGCCCAGCGGAGCGGTGCTTGACAGGAAGGGCCCAGCGGAGCGGTGCTTGAGACGGTGGGGCCCAGCGGAGCGGTGCTTGACGGCGGGGCCCAGCGGAGCGGTGCTTGACAGGAAGGGCCCAGCGGAGCGGTGCTTGACGGCGGGGCCCAGCGGAGCGGTGCTTGACGGCGGGGCCCAGCGGAGCGGTGCTTGACAGGAAGGGCCCAGCGGAGCGGTGCTTGAGATGGCGGGGCCCAGCGGAGCGGTGCTTGAGACGGCGGGGCCCAGCGAAGCGGTGCTTGACAGGAAGGGCCCAGCGGAGCGGTGCTTGAGACGGCGGGACCCAGCGGAGCGGTGCTTGACAGGAAGGGCCCAGCAGAGCGGTGCTTGACGGCGGGGCCCAGCGGAGCGGTGCTTGACAGGAAGGGCCCAGCGGAGCGGTGCTTGAGACGGCGGGGCCCAGCGGAGCGGTGCTTGACAGGAAGGGCCCAGCGAAGCGGTGCTTGAGACGGCGGGGCCCAGCGGAGCGGTGCTTGACAGGAAGGGCCCAGCGGAGCGGTGCTTGACGACGGGGCCCAGCGGAGCGGTGCTTGACAGGAAGGGCCCAGCGGAGCGGTGCTTGAGATGGCGGGGCCCAGCGGAGCAGTGCTTGACAGGAAGGGCCCAGCGGAGCGGTGCTTGAGACGGCGGTGCCCAGCGGAGCGGTGCTTGAGACGGCGGGCCCTGTTCAGCGGTGCTCTTCTGCACGGCGGGGCCCTGTTCAGCGGTGCTCTTCTGCACGGCGGGGCCCTGTTCAGCGGTGCTCTTCTGCACGGCGGGGCCCTGTTCAGCGGTGCTCTTCTACACGGCGGGGCCCTGTTCAGCGGTGCTCTTCTACACGGCGGGGCCCTGTTCAGCGGTGCTTGTCCAGTAATTCAAGGGAGCCAGACCTGGCCTGGACTCCCTGCTCAGTCGCCCTCCGACCGTGCAGTTGCAGGATCCTTCGGTGACGGAGTCCTGGGCCCTTTGGTGTCCTCCCTTACAGCCGGGATGGGGCTTGTGGGGCCCTCCTGCTCTGCGCTCCTGCTGGCTGACTTCTCCGCCCTGCTGCCCTTTCGCTCCTTAGAAGACGCTCTCTGGCCCTTGCCTCCCCTGGATGTTGTGGCAGGTGAAGTGGCCGAACTTTGGTCCTTAGGGGCAGCCGTGTCAGTCCTCTCACGGCGGCCCTTGACTTTCCGGGTCTTCTTGCCTGGTGGGGGGCTGGCTGTCCCCTTGCTGCTGATAGAAGTGTCACTGCTGCCAAAGGGTGGACTCCAGAACCTATGCACCACAGTGACACTCGAAGCTGGGCTGGTGGTGGCTGAGGTGCTCTTGGGACTCTTAGCAGATGGAGGGGGTGGGTCAGGGGAGGGAAAGAGGTTAAGATTGGAGAGGTAAACTTTTTTGGGACCAAGGTAAAGGGTGGGAGTAGTGGTGATGGGAGTGGAGGAAGAGGATGTGGTTGTAGGAGAGTCAGGTGTGCTGTCTTTGGGTGCAGGTGATTGTGCCGTAGGCTGTTGTGAAGTGGATGGCTGTTGGGTGGGTGGCTGCCTGCGTTTGTGTGTCTTGGAAGAGGGGGTGACAGACACAGTGGGAGAGGTCACAGGGGACGTGTAAATGGCAGTGGGGGTGGTGACTGCACGTGTGCGGACTGTAGTGGAGGGTGTGCTGGTGATGGAAGCACTGGCTGATGGTGGTGTGCATGCAGGTGTGAGTGTAGACGTCACAGGGAGGGAGGAGGGAGACGAGGAGGAGGGGGACACAGAGGTGGTAGTGACTGTTGGTATGTCTGCATCTGGATGTTGCTTGGGTGAGTGTTTGTGGGATCTGTGGTGCTTGTGTCTGGATGAGCTGACCTTGGGTGTTGAGGTGTGTGCAGGCTGGTCTGATGGTGTGGATGGGATAGGCTGAGGAACAGGAGACAGAGACAGGGTGGAGGCAGTTAGAAGAGGGAGGCTGGAAACAGGGACAATGGCTGCCGTCAGTGCTGAGGCCAGAGCATTGAACGATCGTTGATGGGCAGTCTGACCCGAATGAATGCCCTCCAGGTAGGCATTGCTCCGATGCACCTCCCTTTCTACCCCCTGGATGGCATTCAAAAGGGTAGTCTGCCCAACAATGATGGTCTGAAGGAGGTCAATGACCTCCTCACTGAGGGCAGCAGGGGTGACAGGGGCAGGGGCTGAGGTGCCTGGGGCGAAGGAGACGCCCGCCTTCTTGGGCGAGCGGGCACGGAGCGTAGGCTGAGGGGCTGCTGGGAGGGCGGGGCTGGTGCGCTGGGTAGCGGCTGTACCTGTAGAGGCGGGGGCCCGGATGTGTCCACCACCGCTAGGGAGCTCCCATCCGAGGACGTGTCGGTGTCGCTGGTGTCACCACCAGTCCCCGTTGTGGTGCTCCCCTCGCCCTCCGTATCACTGGTGCCCTTGGTGTCTGTACCACGGCCCACCGGGGCCTTGTGACTTGCAGCTCCCTCGTGCTCCGATGCCAAATCTCCTCCGCCTGATGATGCTAATGCACACATGCACAAGAAGATAAAGAAACAGGGTGGGGGGAGAAATAAAAACAGGTTGAGTGCATGCATTGTCAACACTGTTGGCGGAGAGGACATACACAGGAGCCTCATGCACTAAGCCGCGCAATCGGGGTACACTACTCAGTACTTCTGACTAGGCAAACAGGTATAGGGACAACAAACGCGCACATGGGTGATGCAGGACCATGGATAGCTGTACTTGTCACCCTACAGAGGTGGGGGGCGGGGCACAGGGCCATACCTAAAGGAGAGGGCTACACTACAGAAAGCGCCCTGGCCTAATGACACCCACAACCCTCCTCCCCCACCCAGACACCTCCACTGCGCATAAAGATAGCAGAATGTGCTGATACTCACCCCCTTGTGTCTGCTGTGATGTCCTCAAGCGCCCATCCAAATCAGGGTAGGCCACCGTCAGGATCCGGGACATCAGGGGGGTCAGGGTACGACTGGCACCCCTCCTAGGTTGGGAGGCCATCCCCAGCAGTGACTCGGCGGTCTTCCTGGTTCCGCGGCGGATGTCCTCCCACCTCTTGCGGCAGTGGGTACCCCTTCTGATGTGGACCCCCAGGGCCCGGACTTCCTTGGCGATGGCACGCCAAATGTCGACTTTCTGATGGGCGCTGACCTAGTTGACATGTACAGGGTGGGAAATGAAATTCCATCATTTTTCTGCATGTTAGATGTGAATGCCCCCCCCTCCCCAACTTTGCCATGTGGCACATGCTCTCATCTGTCGTGCGTTGCACTCCTCATTCGCTCCCCACTCCACCAACTTACATCCACCCCACTCCACACAGGCATAGCCCATTCAATGTGCACCCAGTGTACTTACCTGTTGGTCTGGAGGACCGTAGAGTAACGCATACTGGGGGAGGACCCCATCCACAAGTTTCTCCAACTCTTCAGACGTGAAGGCAGGGGCCCTTTCCCCAGTCGCAGCAGCCATTGTCACTTCCAGACCGAGGTCACAGCAGCACTTGCAGTATAGGTCCTCTCCTGTGGAAGATCAGGTCTTGAGTGATTAATCATGTAGAAAATGGCGGTCACGCCCGCGGCGGTGCGTACCGCGGCGGTGCGTACCGCGACCGCCGGCGCACATCCTCATTGGCTCCTGAAACCCATAGGGTTCAATGTAAACCAATGCGGCTTCGTACAGCGGTCTTCGACCGCCTACCGCCACGGTGTGCCACGCCAGCGCATTGACCTCACATCCCATTGTCCCACTTCACAGGTCAGGCAGCCGCCATTTCAAGGGCCCACATGGCTTAATTTCAACTGCGTCACACAGGCCTAGGCCTTGCATTGCCACACATACACGCCTTTCAATACATAGATAACCGTGTGCTATGCAAGCTGTGGTGAACGTACCTGTGATTTGGTTGACTCTGTACTCCATGTTGTCCTTCCTAGGCACCGTCCGCTGGGACTTGCGAGGAGAAGGATGAATCCTCGCGTGTACCGACCGCTGGTGGACCTGTCGACAATGGAAGAACGCCATATTATACTACGATACCGACTTGACCGAGCCACTATACATGAACTGTGTGCCCAGCTGGAGCCAGCCCTGATGTCCCCCATCCGCCAACCCACAGGGATTCCCCCTTTGGTGCAGGTTCTGTCAGTACTCCATTTCCTTGCAAGTGGATCATTCCAAGCAACAGTGGCCATGTCATCTGGGATGTCTCAGCCTATGTTTTCTAAGGTTTTGTCAAGAGTGTTGTCTGCCCTGACGAAATACATGCGGAGCTACATTGTATTCCCTGAGGAGGAGGATTTGGCCACTGTGAAGGGTGATTTCTATGCCCTTGGACATATCCCCAACATCATTGGTGCCATTGATGGGACCCATGTGGCCTTAGTACCCCCAAAAGACGATGAGCAGGTGTACAGAAACAGGAAAAATTACCATTCTATGAATGTCCAGGTGGTCTGTTTGGCAGACCAGTACATCTCCAATGTAAATGCCAAGTTCCCTGGGTCAGTGCATGACGCGTATGTTATGCGTAATAGCAGCATCCCTTATGTGATGGAACAGCTACAGAGACACCGTGTGTGGCTAATAGGTGACTCTGGTTACCCCAACCTGCCTTGGCTATTGACCCCAGTGAGGAATCCCCGGACCAGGGCAGAGGAACGATACAATGAGGCCCATGGGCGAACTAGGAGGATCATAGAAAGGACCTTCGGCCTCCTGAAGGCCAGGTTTAGGTGCCTGCATATGACTGGTGGATCCCTGATGTACTCACCAAAGAAGGTGTGCCAGATCATCGTGGCCTGCTGTATGCTTCACAATCTGGCATTGCGACGTCAGGTGCCTTTCCTGCAGGAGGATGGTCCAGATGGTGGTGTTGTAGCAGCTATGGAGCCTGTGGAGAGTGAAGAGGAGGAAGACGACGGGGACGACACAGACAACAGGGACACAGTTATCCAACAGTATTTTCAGTAGCACACAGGTAGGAATCACCCACGCCATTTAAGATTTCCTGAAAGCCTCCTGCATCTTTACTTTGTGTATTTCCCCCCAGTTCTTTTAAACTGATGTTTGATTTTCCCTTCCCTTTTCAGTGCTGTATGACCCACTGCGTGACTTCTGCTTGGTTAGCCCATGGACTAATGCTTATTGACATCGGTATGTTTTCATCACAAAGTTAACTGAACATTATTGATCAGTAATGTGTTATACATTTGTAAATAATACAGGCTGACTCCTGAATGATTTCAGTGCAATGAGTGATTTATTTTTAGTGCTAGATATTGGTACATGATATTAAAACGGTGATGGGTGAGGGTGGAGTAATGTCCATGGCAGAGTCCAGTTCTCAGTTTCACAGGTGCATTGTCCATATGCCTGTGGAAGGATGGAGCAGGGGCAGTTCAAGGTTGGACAGGGTGACAATGTGGGACAGTGGGATGACATCAGGGGGTATCTTATGCTGGCGGGTGTCTTGGCATCCTACTCTGTCTTCCTGTGAGATCTCAGGTTCCTCTTGCGGGGTGGTTGTTCTTCAGCAGGAGGTGGGGTTCTGGTGGCCTGTCGTTGTGGTGGGGCCTCCTGTCCACTAGCGCCGGCGGAGGTGGTAGGCTGTACCTGGTCCTGGCTTGTGACAGGGGCCCTTTGTGGTGCCACATGGTCCCGCAATGTGGTTTCTATCCGGTTGAGGGCCTGGACTATGGTCCCCATAGCGGTACCGATGTTCCGGAGTTCATTGCTGAACCCCATGTAGCGTTCCTCCTGCTGTGCCTGGATCTCGGTGAACCTGGCCAGTACCGTCGCCATCGTCTCTTGGGAGTGGTGGTATGCTCCCATGATGGTGGTGAGGGCCTCTTGGAGAGTGGGTTCCCTGGGCCTGTCCCCCCCCCCCTGTCGCACAGCAGCCCTCCCAGTTGCCCTGTTTCCCCGGGCCTCTGTCCCCTGGACGGTGTGCCCACTACCACTGCCCCCAGGTCCCTGTTGTTGTTGGGGTGTTGGGTCAGCCTGGGTGCCCTGTAGTGGCAGACACACCGCTGATTGACCTGTCCTGGAGACAGAGGCATGGGCCCGCTGGGTGGGAGCTGTGCTGGTGTTCCCAGAGGGGGTTGGGTCTGCTGTGGCCTGTGTCTGTGTGTGGGGAACCCACTGTCCAGAGGTCCCCGATGGTCCGGGCTGGTCATCAGGTTCTAGGTCGACAGAGCTGCTGTCCTCACTGGGTGCCTGTTCTGGGGGTGGGATGGACAAATCTGGACCCTCCGTGGCGGTGTGTTGGCGTTCGGGCCCTGCAGGGGTAAAATAGTGTGGTTATTGTTTTTGTGTGTGCCATGGCGTGCATTTTGAGTGCCCTTGTCCCCCAGTGCTGGCATTCTCTTCTGGGAGATGTTGTGAGGGTGGTTGGGGGGGGTGTATGGGTATGTGCAATGGTCATGCTTTGGTGATGGCTGTCTATGGTTTGTGTTGGCATTTAGGGGTTGGTGTTGTTTAGGGTGGGTTGTGCTGGTGAGACATTGGCAGGGAGGATGTGTGCTGGGGGTTTGAGATTGGGGGTGAGGGTGGGGGTGTGGGTTGGCATGCTGGTGGTTGGGGGGGGGGTGAAGTAGTTGAGATTCGACTTACCAGAGTCCATTCCTCCGTGTACTCCAGCGAGGCCATCAGGATGCAGGATGTTTACTACCTCTTGCTCCCATGCTGTGAATTGGGGTGGAGTGGGTGGGGGTCCGCCACCAGTCTTCTGCACAGCGATGTTGTGTCGCGACACCATCGAGCGCACCTTCCCCCGTAGGTCGTTCCATCGCTTTCGGATATCTTCCCGATTTCTGGGATGCTGTCCCACAGCGTTGACCCTGTCTACGATCCTTTGCCATAGCTCAGCCTTCCTTGCTATAGTGGTGTGCTGCACCTGTGTGCCGAAGAGCTGGGGCTCTACCCTTATAATTTCCTCCACCATGACCCTGAGTTCCTGGTCCGAGAACCTGGGGTGTCTTTGGGGTGCCATGGGGTGGTGTGGATGAGGTGTGGGGTGGTGTTTGTGGTGATGTGCATGGTGATGTGTGGTGATGTGTGCGTAGATGTAGTGTGGGTGATGATGTTGTGTTCCTGTGTGTGTTGTGCTTTGCGTTCCCTGTGCTCTCTCTCAGTGTATTGCGCCTTCTCTCAGATCTTTGTGGTTGTAGGGGTTTGTGGGTGAAGTGGGTGTGTGTTTTATAGTTAATTGGGTGTGTGGGAGTGTTGTGTGTATGTGTATCAGGTGTGTGTATTTCAAATTGTCCAATGTGGCTGTGTTTTGGAGCTGTGTGTGTATTTTGAGCGCGGCGCTGTGTACCGCCAATGGAATACCGCGGTTGAAAGACCGCCGCGTGGATTCGTGGGTCAGAATGGCATGAGCGTGTTTGTGTTGGCGTGGCGGTGGAGGTTTGGTCATCTCCAGTTTATCGCTGCCCGCTGATGAGGCGGCCTTCCGTGGATGTCGGGTTTTTGGCGGTTTCACAGTTGGTGGTCAGAATGACCGTGGCGGTTTACCGCGGCCGCGGCGGTAGAATGGCGGACTTCTGACCGGCGGTAAGGGCCTTTTACCGCCGAGGTCAGAATGACCCCCTTAGTGTCCATGATTGCCTGTAGCACTTTATCAAATTGTGTGGAGTGGGCTTTGGAGCGTGCTTTCCAGTGATTGTAAGGTTGGTATTAATTGTTGGTCGCCGGGTGCGACCAACAGTGAACGAGAACTCAGGAGTGCCACCATAACTAGTTCTGTAGTCCTAAGACATGGATAGTTGTTGACTTTCTTTATGATAACTTCAGTATTACTTTTTCCATTTCACATTAAGAAGCTCTGCTTCAAATGATCTATTACTTGAGTTCAGTCACCAGGGCTGGTAGCCAGCCTTGCTGGCTATCTCACCTGGTCACGGGGCTCAGGAGAAGGCAGTGATAGATTCCAACTCTGCCCTGGCTGGTCACACTGATTTACTAGCTGATTGGCTATTAAGACTTGCCAGTTTCAAATAACTTTTACATTTGGGCCGTGACAGGCCATGTTTCATTTTTTTTTAACTGCATGCGTGCTGGGATTGTCAACACCTGCACTGTTCTCATTACAAGCTGTAGGATGGAAGGGTAAACTGTATGCCGTAGAGGAAAATTAAAAGCAGTAGCCTACATTTAAATTAGATGGGCAGCATGCACTATTTACTGCTTGGAAAACACTGATCGCAAATTGCAACCAATATTTTTGCGACAGTAAATAATGTTTCGAGCTGAACTCTGTAAAAATATGTTGGTTCAGAAAATTCAGAGAGGATCACAGTCCGATTTATCTCATTAATATGCATGAGCTAGCTTGTAAATTGTGACTCACTATGATTGGAGGCCATCAAGTGGACTGTGGCCTGCTGGGGTCAGAATGCTACCTTGTCTTTGATTGCCTTTCAATAATGTAACCTTTAAATGCAACCCATTTTCCTCAAAGGTTGAGGCATTAAACACATACATGATGCAATATCACTTGCCTTCACCTTTTCACATATACCCGACAGCACACGATCAATCACATGCAACACCAGTCATCCCTTCAGAACACCACTATGATGTATGCTCACAGCACCACTTACTGCATCCGTCATTCATTCTGTTCACTTGCCTTCTGGCTGTTGCAGAAACATTTCCTATCCATCCCACTATACACGCACACATGCAGGCACACACCACTCATTCACACACTCACTCACACAGGCATACAAGCATTCATACAAGCATGCATCCATTCATTCACACACATATCTGTACACACATCCAAACTTACATGGAGACACGCATTCACTTTTCCATTCACTCACCCATTCTCACGCACACACACACACATGCAACACTACACACTCATGCACATGCACGCACACACCCCACACACAATACACCCCACCCCCTCCCTTGTCGGAAACCCAATTACCTGAATCCAGGGGGTCTTCCGGCAGGGGACGGGGCGCTGCTACCACCAGCAGCACCCTCCAGCAGAACACCGCCAGGCCACATTATTTAAAACGGCTGGTGGCTGTCTACTGGCGTGGTGCTGCTGGTGGTAGCAGCGCCACCTTAACACCATCCGCCAGTATGGCCACAGCCGGATTTCCGCCCTTCTTGTCGTGGAAATCCACCTGTGGTCATATTATGGCGGACGGATGTTAGCTGCGGCGGCGGTCTTTTGGCAGCCATCGCCGCGGTGGTAGGCGACACTTCCCGCCAATGTTTTAATGAGGGCCAAAGTGTCTGACTGAAGTGGGTCTGAGACAGAATTTCCCACCCTTGGAGATGTTTACTGTATGGGTGTAGGAAGGTAGCCTCTTTCTAGCCCTGTTACCCCCACCTTTGGCCTGTTTGTGAGTATATGTCAGGGTGTTTTCACTGTCTCATTGGGATCCTGCTAGCCAGGGCCCAGTGCTCATAGTGAAGACCCTATGTTGTCAGTGTGTTTGTTATGTGTCACTGGGATCCTGCTAACCAGGACCACAATGCTCATAAGTTGGTGGCCTATACGTGTTCCCTGTGAGGCTCTGCTAACCAGAACCTCAGTGTTTATGCTCTCTCTGCTTTTAAAATTGTCACTGCAGGCTAGTGACTAATTTTACCAATTCTGATTGGCACACTGGAACACCCTTACAATTCCCTAGTATATGGTACCTAGGTGCCCAGGGTACTGGGTTCCAGGAGATCCCTATGGGCTGCAGCTTTTCTTTTGCCACCCATAGGGAGCTCTGACAATTCTTGGGACCGGAAATGTTGGGAGCCCCCTGTGATCGCCCACTCACCGCCCGTCAATATCCCCCGGCCGGGCTGCAAAAATGCCTCGCGTCGCCCCAGCCACCGCGGCTTTCCTCTCTCTCCTCTGGCCTCCACGGGCACCACCCGACCTCCGCGGCCGTGTTGCTGCTCACGGCGCCGAGCGGTCCCTCTGTCTCGCGCCGGTATCCTGAGCCTGGCTACCGCTCCCTAGGTGCCGGGCGCCGCTCCGGGAGCGCCCTGAAGGATGTTTCCGGCAAGCCCGAGTCGGAGCTCATGGGTTAAGCGACCTTCTCGGCTGCCATTTTGGCTCCTCCCCCCAGTAAACAGTTAGTTCCAGTCACAAGAGGGGGAATATGTATAGGTTAGTTGCATGCACGAAGACAACAAAACATACCCTCTGGCTGAAGTACTACTTAAGGTAGACAGTGATCCCCAGATGCGGAAGGTGGGAGTTGTTCCCTCTCTGCCAGAGAAGGTACCACTTGGTACGGACCTACCAAGGTTCAATGAGAATGTATCTAATCTGACACCCCATAACACAATGATTGGATGGTTTCGGGAGGCACCCTTTTCTGAGACCAAAATAGAAGTCCCACTAGGGAAGGAAGTAAAAACCCGAATTGAGAAAAGGAGGGAGCAGATAGGTTACCACTTGTCATCCCAACCCATGACTAATTGTGTCCTTTCATCCACAGAGGGTATCCAAACTCCCACCCAGAGTTTCCGAATGACCCAGAGAAATGATAGTACCCTGATGCATGCATGGGAGAAAGAAAAAGAGAATGAGCCAGAACAGGTAGACCCTTCCTTTTTAATCAAACGAGAACTATTGTACAGAGTTACTCATAGAGGCACAGAAAAAATTCAAGAGCTGTTAGTACCATTATCCTTACTTAGAACATATCCTACATCTTGCTCATAGCTAGTCTGCGGGTGGACACTATGGACAAGATCATACCTTGAAATACTTACTTGAGAGATCCTATTGGCCAGGAGTGTACATAGCAGTAGCTATGATTTGTGCAGCCTGCCCCAGATGTCAGCTAGTAGATCCACTTGGAGTGCCATGAGCCCCCCTACGTCCACTCCCTATCATTGAGGTGCCTTTTCTGCAGGCTGGGATTGACCTGATAGGCCCTTTAACACCTTCTGCCCCGGGACATCAAATCATCCTGGTCTTGGTGGATTATGCAACCTGCTATCTGGAGACAATCCCCTTGACAAGCATGACTACTATGCCCATCCCCCAGGCTATGGTATTGTTTTTTTCCCAGGTGGGTTTTGCACAGGAAGTACTAACAGATCAGGGTACCCCCTTTATGTCCCACCTGATGAGTTAAGTCTGTAACTTCTTTCGATGAGGAGCCAAGATGGCGGCCGGGACGGTCGCTTGATCCGAGCGCTCCATTCCCGGCCACTTCGGGATATCCTGGCAGGCGCCCCCCCAGCGGCCTGACAGGGACGGCTGGGACGGCGGCGCGGCTGGGAGAGACCGGGGCATTCAGCTCGCGCTGCGAGCGCGCTCCGGACCCCGCGGGGCGAGTCTGGGACTCGTCGGCCCGCGCCGAGAGAGGTGAGAGACGGGGGGAGCTGCGGCTGCGGCCCCGGTCGCGATTTCACCGGGCGCGGCCGCTGCCTGCCTCCCCGCCTGCTTGAGACTGGGAGAGCAGGGGAGGCGCGTCCGGCGGAGGATTGTGCAGTCTTGCACTGCCGGGTGCCCTGGGACTCCGTCTTGAGGAGCTTGGGCGCCATCTTTGATCTCGGCGGCCGGCGCGGAGAAGGGCGGCAGAGGAGCAGTGAGGAGGCCCGGCGGGGCAGACGCGGAGCGGCGGCGGCTCAGCAGGCAGTGGGGAGTCCAGGACCAGAAACTTGGTGCATCTGAATAAAAAAAAAAAAAAAAAAAAAGAATAAAAATATTAATAAGGCGAGGAGGGCGCCCACGAGTAGGGGAACACCAAACTTCGCGGAGGGGGTAAACCTAGGGGGCGGCAAGCGCCCCCCCCCCCTCACTCCACCGCTCCACCCACGCAACTGGGCAAGACAGAAGCGCACTGCGTGCTCCTGGGAGCACAGCTTATCCACCACAGGCAGAATGGACGGCTGGGCTGGACTGTAGATGCGTGGACTGTTCTGGACTTTCTAGCAGTGGGTCCCTGCCACAAGGGTTCCTAGCTGCACAAGGCATATTCGCAGCACCCCGCGAGCGCCCCAACCTGGGACCTTTCCCGTGCCTCGGCACCTCACCCGGCCGTCCAGCAATTCTCCCCTCTATCTGAGGGAAACCTCTGACACCAAGCCCCGCCGCCACACAAGAAGAAACAAGCGCTCTTCCCCAAGGACAGTATCCCCTACACATTTCGACACGCCTGGCGGACAGCCCCATGGGAACGCTGAGTTAGACCTTTGAACTTATCAATGACTGCAGTATTTGTCACTGAACACACAGGCCAAAATTAGCCGAATCAGGACTGGATGCTCCTTTGCTCTACTGTCTAATCGCAAGCCCATCAGTGCGAAATCCCTGCGGATTGGGAGGCACCCCCCTGACAGCCAAAATGGCCGGGAGAGCCAAGTCAATCAAGAACCCAGATCGAACAACCCAAGCGATAACGCCAACAGATCAACAACTTGGCCCATCCTTACAATCTCTGGAAAACACACTTCTAGCGCATTCAGCCCAGTTCGAGAAAGTATTGCAGGCAATACTGGACACTAAGTCATCACTGGAGGGCAGAATTGATGCAGTCGTGCAAGACCTGAACCTCCTGCGAGTGGATCATCGCAGACTAGCCGAAAAAGCAAAAACAACTGAAGCTGAGATAGCGGAACTAACCCCAATAGTGCAAGGGAATCAAAAACAAAGTCAGCGCATGGATGAAGAGCTGAAGATACTCTGGAGAAGATCCGAGGAAATGGAGAGCAGGGCGCGCCGAAATAACGTGAGATTTCTGGGATTCCCGGAAAGTATGCGTCAACCGGAATCAGAAATTTCCCTAGAGCAGTGGCTAATTAAAGAGGTGTTAAGTGGGGCTCCATCCAAGTTTTTCTCAGTTGAAAGGGCTTACAGAGTTCCGGGCAGGTCTCCGGCCCCTGGCCAGCCCCCCAGACCATTGATTGCCAGGTTCTTAAACTACAGAGATCGAGATGCAATATTGCAACAATTCCGCAATAAGGGCCCGTTCAAGTATGAAGACTCGAACATCAATGCTTACCCTGACTTCACGCAAGAGGTGCAGAATCGGTATAATTCTTTTGTTAAAATCAAGCAACGCTTACGAGAACAGAACATAAAATATGCCCTGCTCTTCCCAGCCAAGTTGAGAGTAGTGATGGAGGACCGCACCCATATATTCACCAGTACCGAGGACGCCTGGACATGGCTCCATGCCAAGGGCCTTGCACACCCCCGAGAAGACGCAGATGAGGACGAGAAATGGGGGAGATCCACTGCAGGGACGAGATCCAAACGGCGTACCAGAGGCCAGCCCAATGTCCGGCAAGCAGCAGAGGAAAGAGCAAAAGTGCTTAAAGAGACGCCATTACACATGCAAAGCAGCAATATAACTCCCGGTGGGCTTGTGGAGCTGGAACTGGATTCAGACACAGCCAGCTCCGTATCCACGGTAACTGGAGAACTAGGTGGGCCGAAGGTCACTCCGAGATCTGCGGATGATCTATAAACTAGTCGCTCAGATCCAGAGTGAACACTAGGGATGGCGCTCGTACCAGGAAAACCTGCAGAGACTCCACGACACTGCCGAGTTGCGGGGACAGAACGCTTCCAACAATATACATCTTTGATATAAACACTAAGCTAAGTGACTTGGGGCACTAACAGGTGGCAAGAGGCGGGCGGGTGGGGCCAGAAGGAACGGAAACATGCCAAGGGGGGGCGCCTGAGTATATTGGCAGACTTAGTCTGCGGCATGATGTGAGCCCCTTACAAGAGCCACATCTGTAAGATATGAGAATCCCACTAAGTAAATCCAACTGGATAAAAGTTATGTTACGCATTTTTAAGTTTTGTAGTTTCATTGTAGTTGTAAGTAGCATAGGGGGTTTAACCAGGGGGCTGGGGGTTAGTAGTTTAGTAGAAATGCAGCGATCGGAATCACTTAATGCACTAAAGATGGACCTGCACCCGTTATATCTAAATGTTAGCAGCAGAAAGGCAGAGACCAGATGGGCCAACATTAAAACCCAGGCTCATGTCACAGCAACATATCCCCTGCACCCTATAAGATGTCTTCTAGAAGCAACATGGGGAACCAGTATATTATACTAACATGGAATGTCAGGGGCCTAGGGACCCCGAACAAACGGGCTAGAGTGCATGCTCGACTTAAGAGACTAGGAGTGCATATTGCTATTTTGCAAGAGACACATATGCTGGAGGGGGATCTGCGAGACATGCGAGTGAAGTGGGGGGGCCAGCTGATTGGCACAACATATTCGACCTTCGCGAGAGGGGTGCTGATCTGGATAGCAGCGGGAGTTCCATTCCTCTTGTCAACACACAAGATAGACCAGGGAGGGAGGTACGTAGTAATGGAGGGCAGATTAGATGGTAGACAAATGGCTGTGGTCGGGGTATACGCCCCAAACAGCGGCACCATAGGCTTTCTCACCACTCTCACCCCAACGTTGCTGACCCACCCCATACCCCTTGCCATCTGGGGTGGGGATTTTAACAGTACCCCAGTGGCAGCATTAGATAGAACTAGCGCCCACCAGAGCGCATCACCTAATAGGAAGCTCGTAAGTCCCCTGCAAGAATGGGCAAATGTTATGGGCCTATATGATGTATGGCGGTTAGGCCATCCAGAGCAAAAAGAATATTCATTTTATTCGGTCCCACACAATACCCACACTAGAATTGACATAATATGGGGCACTCGCGAAATAGGGGCGCTGATAACTGAATCCGAATATTTGGCAAAGACAGTCTCGGACCATGCGCCACTGCGGGTAACCCTGAATTGGGGCAGGGCACGTCAGGTAATACCCACTTGGAGATTCCAGGCGGAAGCTCTACAAGACCAAGCATTTGCTACATCACTGGGGGAAACTATAGGCCAATATTGGGAAATAAACGCTATGTCTGCAACAACCCGGGCGATAGAATGGGATGCCCACAAAGTAGTGGCCCGCGGAGTATGTATGTCCACTACGTGGGGAGTGAGACGCTCCTTACAGGCGGAAATTAGCAAACTTGAGAAGGAGCTGCGGGATGTGGAAAAAGCGGTAGCACGGGGGGAAATTACCAGTATTGCCCTGAAAGAAAAGCGCTTAAAATATAATGAGGCAGATAGCAGGATCCGCTGCCACGACTATAAATATTACTTAACCAGGTTGCAAACGGAAGGAGATAGATCAAGCAGAATGCTAGCGTGGCTACTACGTGAGGATAGACAGCAGGCCCCGATAGGGGCCATCCGGGCGGGCGCGCAAGAAATGGCTACTACACAAGCAGAAATAAACGAGGTGTTTAGGAATTATTACTCTAACCTATACACTAAACGTACTGCGTGCACGGCTACACAACTAGAGGCCTTTCTGGCGGACTCCTTCCTACCCCAGCTACCACAACCAGATAGAGATGGAATTGAAACCCCTATAACAATAGCAGAAATAGAACTAGCCCTTGCACAGCTACCCAGGAACAAAGCGCCTGGCACTGACGGTCTCCCTTCGGAGTATTATAAAGCCTATTTACCCAGTTTGAAATCTCATCTGCTAGGAGTGTTCCAAGAGGCGTGGACTACAGAAAGCTTGCCCACATCTCAAAGGGAGGCTCTGATAGTAGTACTCCCTAAACAGGGTCGAGACCACACAGATGTGAAATCTTATAGACCACTATCGCTGCTGAACACAGACTGCAAAATATTAGGCAAAATATTGGCCAACAGGTTGGCCCCCCTCATGCACTTACTGATACATGCAGATCAGAGTGGCTTCATTCCCAAACGTAACACCTTCCTGAATATTCGAAGATTGCTGGGCATAATAGGAGACACCCCCAAGAATTCACAGGAGGAAATGGTGCTCTCATTAGACATAGAAAAGGCCTTTGATACGCTCGAGTGGGACTTTCTGTTGGCCACGATGGCCCGTATGGGAATAGGCCCTAACTATATCCGCTGGGTTCGGACATTGTACTCTAGCCCGAACGCGAGGGTGAAATCAGGCGGGGTGATTTCTGATAGTTTCCCGATCTCTAGGGGGACACGGCAGGGATGCCCCTTATCCCCGCTACTGTTTGCCATAGCAATGGAACCATTAGCGGCAAAAGTTCGCCTCATGGAGCATGAATGGGGAATTATTAGGAACGGGGTACATCACACGATTTCACTATATGCAGATGATGCGTTGATATATATCAGGAACGGCTGTGCAGTTATCCCATCTGTAATATCTTTACTGGCTGAATTCGGAGGCCTATCTGGCCTTGTGGTAAACTGGGAGAAGTCGTGTGTCTTTCCCCTGGTAAAAAGGGCTCCTAATAATCATGATCCCCCAGAGACAGAACATCTTAAGTGGTGCCCTACAACATTCAAATACTTAGGGATTAACATATATCATGCCACGGAAGACTTAAGAGATGGGAACCTGGGGAAGGCGCTAACATCTATAAAAGGCTCCCTACAATTCTGGAACAAGCTCCCTCTCTGCCACCCGGCAAGGTGGCGATTGCTAATATGTTGATTCTACCTAGGCTTTTATATTACTTTGCGGCCCTACCGATAATTATTCCCAAAAGATTCTTCAGCAATCTAAACACAGCATTGCTGCAGCTCATTTGGGGAGGTGGCAGAGCGCGAGTGGCGCTACCCACACTACAATGTCCGCTGGACAATGGTGGCCTAGGAACCCCGAATTTTGAAAAATACTATGCAGCCGCACAACTTCAATGGGTCCAATATTGGATCCACAGACCAGAGCAAGCGGAACCTATGAGCCTAGAGCCTCGGCGGAACGGGACCCCCCTTTTAAATTGGCTGTCGACGAAGCCCCCCAAAGTGGCACTGGTCAACCCACTGCTTGCAGCTGCGTACGCGTGCTGGGCCAGATACGTGCAAAAAAGAGCGGATAAGCTCCCATACTCTCCACACGTACCGCTGAATTACCTGTTAGTGGGGAACGCAGCCAGAATGCAAGCTGCAAAGCAGTGGAACGAAGCAGGAATACTGACCGTAGGGGATTGCTACGAAGACGGTAAACTAATGACGTTCGAGGCCCTTCAGGCCCTCACGGAGATAAATCCGGGACAGTTCCAGACATATCATGCCATATGTCACGAAATCAGGAAAATTTGGGGAATGGGCACCTCGGAACCAGAGATCTCCCCTGTGCTTCACCAGCTTCTACAACACAGCGTTTAAACTAAAACAATATCCAATCTATATAGAATCCTCAACAAGACCCCTGTTACACAGACAGGGAAAACATGGGATAGATGGAACGCAGTACTCCCCACCCCGATCCCACTGGAAGACTGGCCTAAGGCCCTATCCCACATCAGAGGTGTGTCAAGGAATCCCAGATTTAGATATACCCAATTCAATTACACGCATCAAACATATCTTTCCCCAGCCAGAATAAAGCGCATGTTCCCTGATGCAGCATCAATGTGCCCCAGATGCAGATTGCCGTCAGCATCCTTTTTCCACATGGTATGGGATTGCCCGAATATACAAACGGCCTGGGCGGAGGTGGTAGAGGAGGTATCTGGGCTTACGGGACTGGCACTGGTAGCAGACCCCGGGTCCTGCCTGTTGGGACTTAGGAAGAGACCCAAAAAACAAAGACATTTACATAAATTTATAGACCTGGCCTTTTTAATGTATAAAAGGTTAATAGCAATGCATTGGAAAGCCTCTATGGCTCCCGATCTGAAATCCTGGCACTCTCTAATAACACGCTGGGCGCGTACTGAATATCAGGTACTAAAAAGAATGGTGCGTGAAGGGCGGCAACACACAGGTTGCTCTACATGGGAGGATATGGTAACAAAGCTGGAGGCCAAAAACGAGGAAAAGCCTCCTTAAATTGGGGCGCGCGTATTCGCAACAACCACAGCATAAATTCACCTGCACCCCTCATCACGGGAACAGAATTCATAAGGCACCCAGACAACACAGTGCACATGCATCACACCCGCCCATCTCTCTAGCAATAAATGCCCACTAAGACTATGTCACCACAGTGGTGGCGCGGGGAGCAGAAAACCAGGGGAGCCACTCGCATACACTAACCTAGTTGATGCCCCTTCCCTCAGACACTCAGGGAACCCATGCACGTAAAGCAAGGTCCACACTGGTCTCAAACGAATGCCTATATAAAATAAACAGTGAAGGATAAACCTAGGGAGGGTGCAGCCAGGAATGATATTGCAAGACCAGAAGCGTTCCGTGTAGTGCATAGAGGGGTTGTGTGTATTTGTTTCAAGACTTAGATAATTAATCATCGTTTTGGTTTATCCTGTGGTTGCAAACTGAACAATTTGTATCATATTTCGAAATATAAAACCAATAAATATATTTAAAAAAAAAAAAAAAGTCTGTAACTTCTTGGGCATCCAGCAAATCCATTCTGTGGTTTACTACTCACAGACAGATGGTCTAGTGGAAAGGTATAACAGGACAATTAAGACCAAATTGAGGAAAATTATCCATGAGAAGAAGGGGGACTGGGATAGAAAACTGCCCTTAGGTTTGTTTGCCATCCAGACAGGCGAACAGAAGTCAATGGGATTTTCCCCCTTTGAACTACTGTTTGGAAGGAAGCCCCACAATATTTTGGATATGGCCGCTGAGCAGTGCACAGAGGAGGAGTATTAGAGTAAACCCATTCTGGGGTATGGCTCTGCACTGAAAGAGACCCTATTCACTTTGTGGGAGGGACATACCAACATGGGAAGGATCCAACTAAGGCAAAAACAAACAAACGATCAGGGAACAAGGCTGAGGTAGTTTGTTGTGGGAGAAAAGCTGTTGATATTGTTACCCATGACTAAAAAGAAACTCCTAGCTATGTGGCAGAGCCCTTAGCAGGTGCTGGAAAAAGTGACCCCAGTTGTGACATACAGGGTACCCATCCCACACAGAGGGCGGGTGGGACAGATATATCAAGTTTATCTATTGAAGGCATGGGAAGAACCCCCTTCCATTGAGGCGGGTCTGGTAGCCCCTGTAAGGTATGTGACCACCAGTAAACCCCTAGACATTCCCATTCAGCCCTTCATGAACAGCACAGAAGTGCCAGTGAAAACGGGGGATACCTTAACTACCGAGCAAAAGCAACAGTTTGCTGCTTTGTTAGACCAGTACCCTGGTCTTATGTTGGATGTTCCCAGCCAGACATCACTGCATTTTGATACATATCCTATGCCCTGGGTTGATAAATTGGTGGAAAGACTGAGTGGGGCTAGGTTCATCACGTGTGTGAAATTTTTACAGCCCAACCCATATGGTTTGGGGTCAAGCACAACAAGTAGGCTCAACACCCTACAGCGCAAACCCTTTGGCTACTACCTTACAGGCAAGAAAGCTGTTTATAGTTGAGGTAATATTTGTGCCTATATGTTAATGCTGTTCAAGCTTGTTATATGTGTCTGTATGTTAATGCTGTTTGAACTTGTATTTATGGTTCATTAATGCAAATACTTTATTATTAGGGTGCGCACTCTAACTAAACTTTGTAAGATCACACTGCACTACTGATAGTGGTTTCAGTAAAAAAAAATGTACACACATGTTTGAAAGTTTAACAATATGATGCTATGTATAATGCTCCCAGAATGCTCTATGTTTGCAGAAGCTTGTAAGCAAGACTAATGATTCCCTGCCTTCAAAATAAATGTTCAGAAAAAAAATGCAAGTAGGAAAAAAGAGTTTTGCTAAATTACTGTGAAATTTTAGGTTCTATTTCTTTGAAGCATCATTTAATAAAACATGTTGATGCATGCCAGTATTTTCAAAAAGTATTCGAAATGGAAAATCAATGTAACCATTGTCAAAAAGATTATGGAAAACATGAAAATAAAAAGCACTGGCAAAGCCAACCTATCCGACATTGGTGGTCAGTCTTTAGTTTTTGTCAATATGCATCTTGTTTTGACATGGCTTTTGAAACACTTTATTGTTGTGGGAGCTGCCAGGTCCTCGCCATTGTAACAAACATTGGCAAAAAGCAAAATAAATTTTGGTCTCAAAAAGCACACATTGCCACAGTAGTTTCTGGCACCGAACAAAACCACTTTGTGTGCTTGTGGAAGGGCAGAATGCTATCACTCACAGTAAAGCCAGCCGGTAGATGGATTTAGGAAAAAATAGAGTTATAATAAAAACAATGGGGCAGATTTACCAAACTGTCAGACAATTCAGCGCAGCAGCCAAAAATACTGTACTGCTTTGCGTGACAGTGAAGGAAGGATAGAGCACTTTATCTACAGATATGGCTCTCTCCTCCCTCCTCCCTAGCGCTGGTGCAGATTTTTGCTGCAGTGCACCATGCACACACCTTTGCGCCATAGTGCAAGAGTGTGTGCGAGAGCCTAACATACGACTTTTACTGAAAGAGTTCTCTTCCAATACAAAATGCTATGCCTAAACAACACTTACAACTTTTCTTACTCTGTATATGTGCTGCACATTGCAGTACGTATGCAAAGTCCGTAAACAAAGGAGAAATGACAACATTTCTCCTTTTAATACTTGGTTTTAAAAAGCAATATTTTTTGATGCAAAACCTTGTCTCACATTTTTGGTAGATAGGGTTTTGCGTCAAAAAGGGTGGGTAGTTGCAGAGGAAAACTCATGTAATATCTTCTTGACGCTAAGTAAGGAAAGCAGTGCTTTGCGCTGCTTTGCGTTACTTTTAGTTAATTTCCAGCCCAAAACAAGTTTTGAGCTGGAAAGTAAATAATAAAAAAAAACATTTTGAGCTGGTTTGAATCACTTTTATGATGAAAAGCCAGTGCAAATGTTAGAAAAATCACCCCCGCAATGCCTTGGTTAACAACAGACTTAATTAGGGGCCTAATTCTTAAAGAATGTCACAAAAGGGCACCCATGATGTATGTCTTCGCGTTAGTGGCTTTTGTGAATTCACAAGAATTTACAGAAGTATACCAGGAAATCATACATCATGAGTGCTGCCATAATTTGTAGCCTCAATACTTGGCACCAAAGGGACAAATAGATTGTTTTACAGGACAAGCAGATTTATGAAGTAGCCTGTCCTATGGACAAGTAGATATTTTGTTAAAATTCCACACCCCTAGTTCATGTCCACAATGGACCTTACGAAGGGATATTGGCAAGTACCCCTTGCTCAGGAAGCATGAAAAAAGACTGCCTTCGCAACCCCTTCAGGGCTTTATCACTTTAAAGCTCTGCCATTTGGTCTTCATGGGGCCCTTACCATCTTCCACAGGCTTATGGGCATACTATTGCCAAGCCTCTGCCTTAGCTTGCTTGGATGACATAGTGGTGTACAACCCCGATGAGGAAACCCACTTGCAGCACCTAAAAAAGGTTTTACATACCCTGAACCAAGCAGGTCTCACCCTGAATCCAAAAATACCACTTTTGCCACAGAACAAGTAGAGTATTTGAGGTTCACCAAACATGCAGGGGCCATAAGATCACAGCTGAATAATGTCGAAGCCATTCAAAAAATTACCCGACCCACAACTAAGGAGGTATGCTCCTTCTTGGTACTTGTGGGTTGCTTTCGTAGGTTTGCCCCACAGTTCTCCGAGATTGCAAGTCCCCTCACAGAACTGTTGGCCCACAAATATCTTGGTAAGCAGGTACTATGGACCGAAGTATAGGAGCATAGCTTTTAGCAGTTGAAAAAAGCTCTATGTCAAGCCTCTCTTCTCATGTATCCCGATTTTGAGGAAACTTTTATGCTGCAGACTGATGCCTCTGGTCAGGGCTTGGGTGCCATTCTATAGCAACCCAATCAGGGTGCTGTGTCCAACCCTGTACCTCAGCTGCAAGCTGTTCCCCAAATAAGAACATAATGCTACCACAGAAAAGGAGTGTCTTGCCATTAAGCGGAGTGGGCCAAGGGAGAATTGCAGTATTACCTATTGGGGTGCTCCTTCATTCTCCTAACTGATCATGCCCCACTCACTAGGCTTGAACAGAAGGTGTTAATTTGGTTCCTGGCCTTACAGCCATTTTCGTTTCAGGCCTTCCATGTTCCTAGGAAACTGATGAGTACTGTGGATTTTCTGTCCCGCTGCCTCGTTTCTGAATGGCCTGCACATCCATTCCTGTTGGGAGGGCAGTGTAGCCCAGAGCCAGACACACCCAGGACTTCCAAGATGGCCGATGTTGTCTTTCTAGGTGAAGTGAGAATCGCTGTCCCAGTAGCTCAGGAGGGAGTCACATGGCCTCCTGAGCCTGTTGGCGCAATAAAAGAAGGACCATCATGGCTCAAGGCGTTCAGCAGTATGATGGAGGAGGTGGACCTCTGTGGAGGTGTAAGAGATGAGGTGACGTCAGACGGAGGCTCCAGAGGCAAACAAGTTGGACGAGTGGACACCGAGGAGGAAAAGAAGAGAACCAATTGAGGGGAACCCAGAGAGCAGGACGAGCCCTGCATCAGCACTGTCCACAGGTCCACTCGTCCCAGAGAGCAGGCGGATGCCGCGACTCCCAACGCCACGATCCTGGAGAGTGAAGCCCACCGGCAAGTCCTGCTTTCCCATCTGCGTGCAGTTCAGAGGTGGTGGGCTGGGATGCAAATGCCACAATGGGGTCACTTGGGCACAAGGGAACATGAGCGACTTAACGGGCTCCACGGTGACAGGCAACTAAGTGAAAGTACTGCGATAGTTACCTTTTTATTTACCCTTTACATATGATTTATTTTGAGGGTCACTCTACGCCCGTTCTGTGAGAGAACAAGGAATCAGAGAAGACAATGAAAATATGGAAGAGGATCAAGGATCAAACCAGAGAGAAGAGGGAGAGGTGGAATCACTATACCTGACTCATGACTGCTGACTGCGGCAGTAGATAAACCCTAATAGGCGGACTAAATAATCTACAAACAAAGCATCAAAACGTATCACTGACTGAGCTTATTCGTAGGAGGGGAAGTAGGGTTGACCACAACTTGACTACGGAAATGCCTTCTAATTCGGAATCCCAGCCCATGTTCTACCCCAGTTGCAAACCACCCACAACGCCACCGCCAGACTCATCCTGGACATCCCATGAAATAACCACATCTCTCCACATCTTAACATTCTCCACTGGTTCCCAGTCCAGAAAAGATGTAAGTTCAAGCTTCTCACCCATGCCTACAAAATATCTTCCCAGCACTGGTCCAACATACCTTACCTCAACTTCTATCAACCCACCAGCACTCGCATCAAGAAGGCCAGAAGCAGAGGATCCTCCTTTTAATAACTCACAGCCACGACCTGGAACGACCTCCCGCAACACCTCGAACCTCTCCCTCCCTCATGGATTTCTGAAGGAGCCTCAAGACATGGCTCTTCAATCAATCAATTAATCAGCATTTGTATAGCGCAGTCTAGGGGTATCTGGGCGCTCAGGGCACCACGTCTTCATCGATTAGCCAAGTCTTGAGTTTCTTTCTGAAGTCCATCAGGGAGGTTGCTGTTCAGAGGTGGAGGGGCAGGTCATTCCAGGTCTTTGCAGTGATGTAGGAGTAGGAGCGCCCCCCCCCACAGCTGCTGCGACAAATGTGGGGTGTGTGTGCTATGGCGAGTGAGGATGAGCCAAGGTGTCTTCCAGGCTGATGGAAGTTCAGTCGATGGTCGATGTAGGGTGGTCCTTGATCAGGTAGAGCTTTGTAGGGGTGCATGAGGATTTTGAACTGACATCTCTTCTGGATGGGGAGCCAGTGGAGGTTTCTGAGGTGGTGGGTGAATGTGGGTCCATTTGGGGAGGTCCAGGATGAGTCTGGCTGCAGTGTTCTGTATGGTCTGGAGTTTTCAGAGGAGCTGGGTAGAAATTATGGCATAGAGAGCGATGTGGTAGTCGAGGCGGCTGGTGACGAGGGCCTGCGTGACGGCCTTTTTGGTGTTGATTGAGATCCATCTAAAGATTCTGCAGAGCATACGAAAGGTGTGGAAGCAGGAGGAGGGGGCTGCTTTGTCTTGTTGTTTCATGGTCGTTTGGCTGTCAAGGATGATGCCAAGGTTGCGTGCATGGTCTTTTGGGGTGGGTGTTGGCCCTAGTTCTGCAGGTCACCAGCTGTGGTCCCATACAGAAGTGTACTTCCCGAAGAGCATGTAGGAGGTGAGGGTATAGCGTTATTGAAGAAAGTATGTAAAAGACTCTACAATAGATGGATTCTGGTGTTAGAAACGTTGTGATTTTATTTCTTCACTTATTTCAAAACCTTCAGCTATTATGAGTTCTATGCTGTCAGTGTTCGCTTTGTTCTCAGTTCCTTTCTGTTAGCTTTTCAGTCTTTCCCTTATTGTCTTGCCTCTCTGTTTTTAAGTCCCTTGTTTTCTCTTTCTTGATATTTACGTTCTCTTCCCTTTTATTAGTTCTAATTCCTTGGTTTGGATTTCCTCTAGGAAACTTCTCTTTGGAGGAATGCTTCCCCGTCGTCCGGATAGGATCGAAATTGCCGCAGGGAGGAAGTTCCATTGGGAAAGAGGAGGAAAGCCAACAAAAAGAAGAAAGAAAAAAAAAGGTAAGTGGGGTATTCCAGAGCCTTTGGGGTATGGTTAGAAGGGTAAGTGCAGGGTGGTAGTGGGGGGCGTGAAGTTCTTAACAGGTGCCACAATCTCACCAGTTGTGGGGTATTGCTGTGTGCGATTCAAATTACTCTTCGAACATAAGCATGCAGCTGTTAACTTCACAACCGTTGGTGGTGTTTGTCAGTAAGACCCTTACTAATGCCCAAAGTAAGAAAGATACAACAAAAAAAAAAAAACAATTGGAGACCATTTGTCCTTTTACGGGTGCTGAGTTGTTCTTATTACTTTTTTCCCAGCACTCGACCCCCACCACCCGCTTTCTCCTCCCGCCCGAATATCGCACCATAAGGATTTTGAAGGCAGGTAAGTACCTGCGTTAGCCAAGTCCCTCCAGGGACGTGGCGGGATAATATTCCTGTCCGCTGTTTTGCCGACAGCGTCTTGGTGTCTTGACCTCCTGGAGCTCCTCTTTCGTCCTCCAGTCTTGGTCCCGCGTCTTCTTTCTCCGCTCCGTCCTCTTCTTCTGCGTACTTCTCGGACGCCGCGTGCTTCGGAAGTCTCTGCTTTATTTCCTTAGAAACCCGGATATCGGGTTTAGGCAGAACTCCTCTGGGCCGTCTCGCTCCTCAGTGCCCCCAGGGTACTGCGCGGTCGGTTCAGGGTTGACACTAGTAACCAGGGACTCCGTGGCCCAGTTACATATCCCTCCCCTAGAAAGGGACTGTTTGAGTTCCTGGTCACTGGGGTATCTTGACAAATAATCAGCAGTACACATTTGAGCTCCAGGGAGGTGTTGCACCTGAAAGGTAAAAGGTTGCATTTCCATGAACCAACGTAGGATGCGCGAATTAGTATTCTTGTGTCTGGATAACCAAGTAAGGGGGGCGTGGTCGGTATACGGTAAAAAGGGATGGGCCAGCAAATAATACTGAAGACTTTTGATGGCCCATTTGATTGCTAAGCACTCTCTTTCGATTATGGGATATCATTGTTCGCGGGGTAGGAGTTTGCAACTTATAAATATGACGGGGTGTTTGTTTTCAGCCTCATCCTTTTGAAACAATACAGCCCCTATTCCCACATCAGAAGCATCTGTTTGAAGGTGAAATTGCTTACAGAAATCTGGGCAGCGTAATACAGGTTCAGTGGTAAGACTCTTCTATAGGACGGAATAACTGTGTTGTTGAGTAGGAGTTAGGCTTCCTATCTTCATGGGTTGTCCCTTTCTCAAGAGGTCGGTTAAAGGGGCGGCCAGTGTGGAATAGTGAGGGATAAACCTTCTATAGTAACCCACTAGACCCAGGAAGGAGCGTAACTTTTTTTTTGTGGACGGGGTACGTACTTTGAGGATGGCTCTATTTTACTCATTTGGGGTTTGATCTGACCCTTTTCTATATAATAGCCAAGACACGCAATCTCGTTGCATGCTAGGGGACACTTGGAAGGGTTGGCTGTGAGTCCTGCATTTCGTAGCAGGGGGGATATTTTATCTAGGTGAGCCACATGTTCTGCCCAGGACTCGCTATAGATCACTATGTCATCGAAGTAGGCGGCAGCATAGGTGTTATGATGCCACAACAAAGTCTCCATAAGTCTCTGGAAGGTTGCTGGGGCTCCATGTAACCCGAAAGGGAGTACATTAAAGTGGTATAGGCCTGATGGAGTGAAGAATGCCATTTTCTCTTTGTCCCCTGGGAACAAAGTGATTTGCCAATAACCTTTGGTAAGGTCCAAGGTAGACGTGTATTGGGCTCTTCACAGCCGTTCTAAGAGTTTGTCGACTCGGGGATGGGGTAGGTGTCGAAATGAGATATTGTTTAAATGTCGAAAGTCTTTGCAAAAGCGGATGGACCCATCCGATTTAGGTACAAGGACGACTGGAGAGCACCATGGACTCACAAAGGGTTCTATGATACCCATCTGTAACATCTTCCTCACTTTCTGCTCCACAGTTGTTTTCGGGCATCTGGGATTCGGTAAGGTCGAAGGCGAATGACCTTTCCCGGTTGGGTTTTAATATGATGTTGTGTCAAGGTGGTCTTCCCGTGGTTTGAAGAAAATAGTGGTTTATGCTTGGAAAGAAGAGAATTTAGTTGTTCTTGTTGGTCAGGTAGAAGAGATGCGTTTATATGGGGTTTCTCAGGGACTGGTTCCTGTTCTGATGGACATAATCCTATTTCTAGTTCTTTCACCGTGTTTATGAGGAATCCTGTTGTCAGAGCAGGGTTGTTATTTTCAGGTTCCTCCCACTTCTTTAACAGATTTATATGGTATGTTTGTGTCTTTTTCGGGTTTTCTGACAGCTCAATCGTGTATGTTACAGGGGTCACTGCACTCAGTACTCTATATGGACCTTGCCATTTCGCTAATAGTTTGTTGTCTGAACTAGGTAATAATATAAGGACTTTATCCCCTGGCTGCAACTGCCTGATCTTGGTGTTCTTGTTGTAGTATTGCTTTTGTTTGCTTTGGGCTCTCTCAAGGTGGACTTGTATATCTTCCCATACTGTCTGGATTTGGGTCTTTAGTTGTTGGGTGTATTCTAATAGATCTTTCTCCCCACCCTCTTCTTCCTCCCACAGCTCCGCAGCCATGTCTAAGAGGGTTCGGGGTTGTCGTCCGAAAACTAACTCAAAGGGACTGTGGACTGTAAAGGATTGTACATGAGTACTCATTACATAAGGGACCAGGGGTAGCTTTTTGTCCCAGTCCCTTCCTGATTCAGAAATTGTTTTCTTTAAAAGGGATTTTAGTGTGCGGTTATACCTCTCTACAAGACCGTCCGTTTGAGGGTGGTATACAGAGGTCCTTAGCTGTTTCACGTCTATTATCTGACAGATCTGAGTCATTAAGTGTGACATGAATGGTGTTCCCTAATCCGTTAGAATTTTCTTAGGAAATCCTACACACGAAAAGAACCCGACCATGGCATGCGCCACGCTTTTGGTTGTCATACTGGATAGGGGTATAGCCTCTGGGTACCGAGTTGCATAGTTGACTAGGACGAGGATATAGGTATATCCTTTGGAAAAGGAACCAGTGGCCCACCAGATCCATACCTATTCTTGAGAAGGGAACATCAATAATGGGTAGTGGACATAGGGGTACTCTCTTTTTGGGTCCAGGGTCTATTAACTGACATCTAGGGCACTGTTGACAGAATCGTCTGATGTGTGCAAATATCCCCGGCCAGTAAAATCGGCACAACAGGTATTCTTCCGTCTTTTCCCTTCCGAAATGTCCCCCCCATGTGACTATATGTGAGATGTAAAGCTTGAATGCGGTTACGTTCTGGGACTACCAGCTGTTTCTTTTCCTGATTATTATAGTTGGTGATCCGATATAGAAGGCCTCTTTGTACAAGAAAGTAGGGACCCACCTCTCCCGTTATATTGTGTGTGCCTGATTTCCAGGAGTTTTGGAGGGTAGGATCCTCTGTTTGGCTACTGCGGAAGGGGGGAATAGAAGTAACTGCTATTTTTCTTATATCCTTCTTTTCCTTCTCCTCTCCTTTTGTGTGATGCAATTTCTTTTCTTCTCTTTTTTCCTTTTACTGGGTTTGTACCAGTCTTCCCCCTGACTTATTTGTATTCTAGCGAAGGGGGATTCTTCCCACCATAGGTCTACCTGAATTTTCTGGGTATACTACTCAATAGGTCGGCAAAATATGTATAATCAGTGCCCATGATAACTTCTTCCACCAAATGGTCGATGACTCCCATCTCTATTACATCTCGTCAATCCTCCCATTCAAGAGTGACTGAGGCCAAGGGGTAATCCCTCATGTCCCCGTGGATGCACCATATATATAGACAGTGTTACTGGGTATGTGAGTTTTGAGGTTCACCAGGTTGGCCCTAATGACGGATTGACTGCAACCTGAGTGAACCAGTACGGTGGTGTGGTGTCTATTAACAACCATATCTTTCATATACTGCAAATTCTCTTTTCCCGTATAAAAGACTCTTCCCCGGGTAACACCGATTTCCATGGGTTCCGGTTTCTCCTCCTTGTGGGGGCACATGCGGGCAACATGACCCCATTCTCCACAACTGTAGCACTGGGGTTGTTGACTAGGATTGTTCTCATTAAATCTGGGAATAAGAACCTCCTGGGGTTTTTTCCTTGGTATAGAACGGTAGGAGGGTGCTACCGGCCGAGCCGTAGAGGTGGCGCCTTTTGATGGTCCAGGTCTAAAATCAGTGGAACGATGGTATGCACACGCCAGGTCTATGGCCATATTGGTATCCACATTGGGGTGCTGTTTGATCTAATTGCAGGTGGCTGACTACAAGGCCTCCAGGTATTGCTCGAGCAGGATTGTTCGAATAATATCTTTGTCATTGCCAATGGGTCCCAACCATTTCAGACCCAAATCCTTTACTCGGAAATACAGGGCACGGGGGTTCTCTGTCGGAGACCACTTGTTTTTTCTAAATTTGAGTCTGTAATATTCAGTATCAAAGCCAACCAGCTCCAATATACTTTTCTTTATATCAGCGTGAGGGGTGGTTTCCCCAGGGTTAACCGCTTGATATGCAGCCTGTAGATTGCCGGTTAGTAAGGGAGCCACATACTGTCCCCATCTGTCTTCTGGCCAAGTAGCGGATGTAGCTACCCTCTCGAAGTTGGTAAAGAACGCATCAGGGTCTTCACCAGCTTGATACTTCTGGAGGACAAAGCTAGGCATGTTGGGATGGACTTGCGTTGCAGCTATAGTGTCCGTTAGTTTTTGAAAGGCGGTCTCATGAACCAGCTGGTTATTTGCTATAATGGTGGCCTGGCTCTTCAGCGCACTCTGAAGGGTTTCTCGGTCTGTCCTAGCTTCCCTTTGATGCTTCTCCCATACCACCTGTAGATGGCGTTGCCCCTCTGCCAGCTGCTAAATCATGTCCTCGATCGTGGGTTTAACCTCCATAGTAGAGGGTGATTTATGGCCCCTTTCTTCCTCTATTATCACTATCCCACTTCTGACACCACTGTAGGAGATGAGGGTATAGCGTTGTTGAAGAAAGGATGTAAAAGACTCTATAATAGATGGATTCAGGTGTTAGAAACATTGTGATTGTATTTCTTCACTTATTTCAGAACCTTCAGCTATTATGAGTTCTATGCTGTCAGTGTTCGCTTTGTTCTCACTTCCCTTCTCTTAGCTTTTCAGTCTTTCCCTTATTGTCTTCCTTCTCTGTTTTTAAGTCCCTTTTTTTCTCTTTCTTGTATGAACGTTCTCTTCCCTTTTATTAGCTCTAATTCATTGGTTTGGTTTTCCTCTATGAACCTTCTCTTTGGAGGGATGCTTCCCCGTCGCCCAGATAGGATCAGAATTGCCGCTGGGAGGAAGCTCGATTGGAAAAGAGGAGGAAAGCAAACAAAAAGAAGAAAGAAAAAAAAAAGGTAAGTGGGGTATTCCAGAGCCTTTGGGGTATGGTTAGAAGGGTAAGTGCAGGGTGGTGGGGGGGCATGAAGTTCTTAACAGGTGCCACAATCTCACCAGTTGTGGGGTATTGCTGTGTGCGATTCAAATTACTCTTCGAACATAAGCATGCAGCTGCTAACTTCACCACCGTTGGTGGTGTTTGTTAGTAAGACCCTTACTAATGCCCAAAGTAAGAAAGATACAACAAAAAACAATTGGAGACCGTTTGTCCTTTTACGGGTGCTGAGTTGTTCTTATTGCTTTTTTCCCAGCATTCGACCCCCACTACCCGCTTTCTCCTCCGGCCCGAATATCGCACCATAAGGATTTCGAAGGCAGGTATGTACCTGCGTTAGCCACGTCTCTCCAGGGACATGGCGGGATAATACTACTGTCTGCTGTTTCGCCGAGATCGTCTTGGTGTCTTGACCTCCTGGAGCTCCTCTTTCATCCTCCAGTCTTGGTCGCGCGTCTTCTTTCTCCGCTCCGTCCTCTTCTTCTGCGTACTTCTCGGACGCCACACGCTTCGGAAGTCTCTGCTTTATTTCCTTAGAAACCCGGATATCAAGGTTTAGGCAGAACTCCCCTGGGCCGTCTCACTACTCGGTGCTCCCAGGGTACTACGCGGTCGGTTCAGGGTTGACACTAGTAACCAGGGACTCCGTGGCCCGGTTACAGAGTAGTACTTCTGTTTTGTCAGAGTTTAGTTTGAGGCAATTGTCTCTCACCCATTTGGCTAAGTTGGACATGGCTTTGCAAAAGTTGGTTTTGGCATTAGATGGATCCTCAGAGAGTGAGAAGATTAGTTGAGTGTCGTCTACGTAGGAGATTATGTTGAGTTCATGGGATCTCATGATGTCTGCGAGAGGGGTCAGGAAGGATGGGCCGTGGACGCGCATCGAGTAAGAAAGCTTGAACAGGGTGGGGCTGAGAGATGATCTTTGAGGTACACCGCATATGATGTCCTTGGGTGCGGAGGTGAAGGGAGGCAGTTGGATGCTCTGTATTTGTATATGTATTTTGGGTTTCTTGTATAGCGCATTCCAAGCAGTGGTACTGAAGCGCTGTGCCAGTAAGAAGACAACAAATACAACTATACAAGGGGGATAGGTATATATTATAATTATCACAGTGAAGTTATCATTAAATCATTGGTTGAATTTTACTTCTTTACCTTCTTTTTATTCAAAATTACTACGTATTTGTCTCTCTTTGTCTTACTCTCTTAACTAACAACGTAAACATATATACAGACATATATCTTATTTACAAACCATATATACAAACATCTATACAGATAAATAAAAACATCTCTGTCTACAATGTGTATGCCATTTAGCATATAACATTCTTAAAAGTCTTCTGCACTAACAGTTTCCAATCTACAGTTCTTAGATGTATCAGTTGCTAAACCCTTTTCCAGGTGCGCAGTCTTTTGGATGAGGTAGTACTATTCAGTACCGACTTTACTAGGATTTTACTTCCTGTTATATGTGATACTATCACTTTTTCTTCCTTTCTTTTATTCCACAATTCATACAGTACTCCTCAGATATAGTCACCTAGAAAAGGGTTTAGCAGCGGATACATCTAAGAAATGTAGATTGGAAACTGTTAGTGCAAAAGACTTTTCAGAACCCCTCCTGTCGTGCCTATCTATCCTTTCTATGCCATAATCCAAGGGTAAAGTTATAACAAAGTCAGGGTCAGAATGTGCTCTGGCCCAGGACTCCGTCAGGAATAAACAATCTGGTTTCAGCTCCAGAATGACTTCCTTTATTTCCAAGCTATGCTTAATTTGTGACCAGGCGTTAATCAGTCCACATCTTAAGAAGTCATTGGTGTTCATGCCCCTTCTCCCAGATTGATCACTCTGCAGAATTCCCATGGGACCAGCTACCTGGTCGGTGTTCAGAGGTTCCCCAAGATCCCAAGTACAATGCCTGCAGCTCCATCCATCAGCTGGAGAGAGAGGAAGAGTAGCCTCCTTCCCTATCTTACCGCAGTTTTACGGCATAAAACTCCTGAGCTGTGCCCCGGTGTATTGTATCCAGGTAATGTTTTCCTTAGGACCAACAGCGTTTCTGGCCCCTGGTACCGGTCGGGCGCGGACAGGTGCAGACGAGCTTGCCTTAGGAGCGCCATTGGTGTGCCAGCGGCGCACCCGCTGTGCGTTGGCGGCCCGTCCTGCCTAAATGCTGTCTACCAGCACATGTGGTGAAGAGGGGGCGTGGCGCCAGAAATAAAGACTGGTCCGACGTCCCCTATTACGAGCGGTCATTCAAATATGGCCGACACCACGGGCTCAAACAGGCCCTTTTCCCTCAGTAAAATGCTTGTAATGAGTGAGGTAACCTGGAGGAAGTCCTGCGTTCCCCTCTTCCTCCCCAGCTGGAAATCAAATAAAAAGCCCTAGTTTAAAATGAAGCACAATACTTTTACATTTTAAGTTGCAGAGTTAGAATCATTAAAAAAAACATTAAAAACATTAACAGCCTAGAGTACCGAAAGTATATTGATTCTTCATTTTAAAAAGGTAAGCTGTTCAGTAAATTTGCGTAAGCTTTCTTACTCGATGCGCATCCACGGCCCATCCTTCCTAAATGGTGTCTGCCGGCACATATGGTGAAGAAGGGGCGTGGAGCCAGAACGAAAGACTGGTCCGACGACCCCTGTTACCAAAGGTCATTCAAATATAGCCGACACGGGCTCTAACAGGCTTTTTTCCCCTCAGTAAAATGCTTGTAATGAGTGAGGTAACCTGGAGGAAGTCCTGCGTTCCCCTCTTCCTCCCCAGCTGGAAATCAAATAAAAAGCCCTAGTTTAAAATGAAGCACAATACTTTTACATTTTAAGTTGCAGAGTTAGAATCATTAAAAAAAACATTAAAAACATTAACAGCCTAGAGTACCGAAAGTATATTGATTCTTCATTTTAAAAAGGTAAGCTGTTCAGTAAATTTGCGTAAGCTTTCTTACTCGATGCGCATCCACGGCCCATCCTTCCTAAATGGTGTCTGCCGGCACATATGGTGAAGAAGGGGCGTGGAGCCAGAACGAAAGACTGGTCCGACGACCCCTGTTACCAAAGGTCATTCAAATATAGCCGACACGGGCTCTAACAGGCTTTTTTCCCCTCAGTAAAATGCGCATAATGAGTATGGTAACCTGGAGGGAGTCTTGCGTTCCCCACCTGCCTCCCCAGCTGGAAATCAAATAAAAATCCCCAATTTAAAATGCAACACAATAATTTTAAAATTTAAGTTGCAGAGTTAAAATCATTAAAGAAAACATTAATAAGATTAACAGCTTAGAGTATCGAAAGTATATTGATTTTTCCTTTTAAAAAGATAAGCTGTTCAGGAAATTTGTGTCAGCGTTCTTACCCGTGTGTGCATCCTGTAAGAAAAAAAGTGATCTACTTGAGGACGTTTTGCTGCATGCCGGTATTGTCGAGTTTGTCAATGAGGGTGTGGTGGGAGATAGTGTTAAACACAGCAGAGAGGTCAAGGTGTATCAGGGCCACAGTTTATCTGCCTTTGAGGACAGTTCTGATGTCTTCTGTGACAGCAGTCACCGCTGTCTCAGTGCTGTGGTTGGCAGGGAATCCTATTGTGAGGGTGAGGTGTCAAGTGGGTGGTTTTGTTTCAGTTGTTCAGTGAGCTTTTGGTTGATGGCATTCTCAAGCACTTTAGCTGGGTAGGGTAGCAGGAAGATCAGGTGGTAATTTTTTGAATTGCTGGGGTCAGCAGAGGGTTTCTTTAGGAGGGGTCTGACCTCAGCGTGTTTCCATCTGTCCGGGATGGTTGCTGTGGAGATGAAGGTGTTGAGAATGCTGGTGAGTTCTCTGCTGATTGAGTTGATTCTGAGGTTGAAGAGATGGTGAAGGAAGGGGTCGGTGGGCACCTCAGAGTGGATGAATGACATAATGGCTGTGGTGGTCTGAGTGGTAAGCAGAGACCAGGTGATGATTGCCTGGCTGGTGTTTTTTCGTCGGTTGAGGTTATCGAGGCTGAGAGTGGTGGGCTGGGGTCGGAGTTGTTGTAGATGGTGGCAGTCTTGCTGTGGAAGTAGTCCAAGAGGGTGTCGCAGAGTTCTTGGGAGGGGTGGATGGTGTTCTGTGTGGCTGCCGGGTTGGAGAATTCCTTGACTGTTCTGAAGCGTTCCTTTGTGTGGTTGACCATTGTATTGATGCAGGCCATAATGGCTGCTCTCTTTGCTTCCTTAATGTGCAGGTGGTAGTTGCTGAGTGCTATTTTGTGAGCGACTCTATTGAAGGGGTTCTTAGTGATGCACCATCGCTTCTCGAGTAAGTGGCAGTTGCGCTTGGTGGTTCTAAGCTCTGGGGTGTACCAGCTGGCTTGTTTTGAGGTTTTGTTGGCTTTTCTTTCGAGACAAAAAAGACACGATCTCCTCCTCTCCTCTCAGGCCTGCACAACTCAATTCCTGAATACCCTCACAGGTGATTAGCCGAGGTCTACAAATCCATGTAACATAATAGTCCTTGTCATCTAATTTCGGTTCAGGCTTGCAGTATTCCAACTAAGCATATTTATCCTAGTCTCAGGGCCTGGGCCAATAGCTAGCTCCTGTGGGTGGTTTGCTACATGTGTTGGCAGTCCTGCAAAAATTGAGTCTGATGGCCTTGACCATCCACTTTGTGTGCACTAGGATAATATATGATTCCTATTGACATGGCTTTCGACGTCTCAGAACTCTGGGAGTTCCAGCTTGCGGCAGATGACAGTACATTGATTTTCAAGCTTCGGGGCTCCTCTTGAAATCATAACTAGAGGGACACTGGGCTGGTACTAGACCAGATGGCTTATGATCCTCTTCATAGAAGAGGCTTTTTGGCTGAACATGTGCAATTTCAAATATCAATGGATAGATTTTGGGTAGTCCTTCTTGTAACAGTATACCTCAATTGCCAGTGTGGGTCTACCGCAGAGTAGTGATGGTGCAACTAAGGAGATCAACCACTACCAAAGTAAGTCTGTGGTCCATCCTAAAGTGGTGATGGTGTAAAATACACAAAAGGTGATGGAAGGAATGCTTGCAACAAGTCAAACCACAGGCAACTGCTCGGCTAGCATTAAAACCCATTGTTATTTTGCCCACCATGCCACCTCAGTTTGGACCCAAACTACACCTGACTTAACAGCCCCCAACAGACCGAAATCGGTTTTGGGTTCCTTGTGTTCCGGTTCGTGGAGGACCTGACCTGATAGTTCGTGCTGGACTGTTCCTCTTGGAGCAGGGTCAAGACTGATTTGCATATGGTTGAGTCCAAACTGAGGTGGCTTGGTGGGCAAAAGAACAATGGGTTGGAAAGCTACCCTGAGCGATTGCCAGTTGTGGGAATTATTGCAGGCATTGCTCCTGTCACCTTCTGTGTGCCTAATGTAATCAAGGTAAAACCACAAACAGCACAGTAAGGGAATATGTGGGGTCCAGAGGTGTGGATGGTACATCGTCCAAGAGTGGGTGTAACTAGAGAAGCAACATGAGTTGGAGTCAATCAGTAGTTCTGTGGAAATAAGGTGGTTAGATCCCAAGAGGTAAAGTCAGAGACAGAGAGAGAAAGGCTCAAGGAGGCGATTTGTGGGACTGTCAGGGCTGGGGTCCTAGATCTTTCCAGGGCCAAACAGAAGGGTCACGCCAAGAAGAGGCTATTAACCTCACCTGGGTGCTCTGGGAGGAGGGGTTAAGTAGTCTTGGGTCATGTAGCGTGGAGTCATGTAATGTGGAGGACAGGCACAGAGGAATGCTGGGCTACAATGGACAAGGATGTAGTCTTGAAGGAAATAGGAGGGGCTACATCAGGCTCAAACGAGGCAACTAAAGGAGAGAAGTAAAGGTGAGACTGGAGTGAGCATTTAGGGACACAAATGGAATATCAGAATTCAGTTAACTAGTCCCTCCTTTTGGTCCACACCATATGTGGCACTAATAACACAAGCTGAATTTGGTTCTGAATTTGTGCAGTGAAGTTGCTTAGTAATGCATACTTGTCCCGATCTCACAGCTGATGCTGTCTCGGTGTGACTTGTGTCCGCTTTGAAACTCCTGGAAACAATAAATCTGCCACACAGGGCGTGCAAATAGTTCCTAAGCTGTCCTTCCTGACACTGTGCCCTTTCTTTGGTTCTCATCGCTTTGAAGCTTCAGTATTTCATTGGACAGCTGTAAAGACAGAGCAAAGCAGCAAAGCTACATATAATGCCCATGAGAGCACCCAGTTTGATGTTGAAGAGGCGCATCGTGTTACCAAAATATCGCTGCCAAAATATTGCATATTAATGTATCGAGAAGGTAAGTTCTTCCTGCGTACCTTGAAGATATACATGTTGCCAAGATACATATATGTAGTGTTAAGCAATTTAAACGTATACTTACCCTAATTTGTAAGGCTGAGTGTTGGTGCCCAAAGCTCTGCTCAGAAGCCCGTGGCCAGCGTTATTACATGTTGGCGCCCCAAATACAAAGGCTGCGTAGTCCTGAATCCACCTCAGGCCTCTTTAATCCTCTACCAGACACTCCCTGCCCCTTATCTCAAGTTTACAGGTTCAGCTTACTCCCTTTGTGACGGTTTTTACGACTTTCTCCTCATCCTTCTTTTCGCCTTGGGTGTTTTTCCCACTCTTGTTCTTGGTAAATGTCCGAAAGGTAAAAATAAGTGCCGGTGCCCAAAAATGGGTCCCGGTGGCCTCCAGCAGCATCAAACGCTTCTTAACTGTTTATACTGACCCTGTCGATATTTTGGACTTGGGTGTTTTTGCCTACGATATTCTAGAAGCACCACATTCTGGATTCGATATTGCCTATTTTACCAGAATCCTGAGCCCGTGTGTGAGTGTGACGGGCGGGCGGAAGTAGTAACGTTTTCACTATGCATGTGGATTGTATTTCTCTGTTTTCGACGTGCCTGCTATTTGCCCTTCTGATGCGCCCTGTCTGACACTGTCATTTCGCTGAATTAAAGGTACTCTTCAAAGACCATGCAGGTGGAGAATGTTTTTTTATTGATATATTAACATTTTAGTTAAATCACTCATCTTTGAAATTAAACGTGCCCGAATTTTGTTTGTTAAACAATGTATTCCTTTCAAAGTTTCGAATGTTTTCAGAAACGTACACTCAGGGCTTTGGTGGTAAATAACCATTGTCGTCGCACACATGCTGACTGAGGACAGACCTCTGCTTCCAGTAGACCTCTGCTTCCAGTAAACAGAGCCTTCCCTCGGTCTCAAGTATTGCTATAGCCTGACTTCAGTTCCTGATAAAGGATTACCCCTTCTCACTATTTCTTCATTTTTAGTAAACGTGACCTTTCACCCATGCACTCCAGCTCGAATTCCTGTTCCTTTAAAAAGGACCTGGCCTCCCGCTCTCTCCCTCTCACACACTGGCTGACTCTTAATTATTTCTGTCCCGCTCTCAGACTCAATTCACCGGTTCCTCTCGTTGCAGGCACTTCATGAGTGTCCTGTGCAATGACTCACCTCTTCTTCTGGGAATGGATCAGTCTTCTACCCTGCTTCGCATGTTCTTCTGTCTGCCACTGAAACGGTCAGGGGAGTGAACTGTCTTAAATGTTCTCCCTAGTTTGGAAACGGGTCCCCCTTGTGGTGATGTTGCCTGGGCCGTAGGACTTGAGACAAGGGATCAGCCTAGCTATGACTCATCTCTCCATTGTGACCTCATCTGATGGTCAACAAATCTCTTACCGCCAGCCTTGCATTATGTGTTCACTCATGGAGAGTCATAATAGGGCCTTTCTGATGTCTGTCAGATGCCCGCTTGTTTACTCCCTTTCCTGCCACCTCTTTTGGCAGGAGTTCAAGGCTCCACCTCATCTCTTCTATAAGGGTTGAATTCAGATGAGGTCCTAAACACCAAACATTCGACTCCTACTTTCAAGATCTATGTGGCAATATTATCTTATTATTGCACTCTAGCTAAATCAATGTAGCCTTCGAAAGATGGTCTGGATTAGTAATACGAATGGAATACTGAATGTATAGATGCCAAGAAACACTAAATTGTGAAGGTTAAGTACAAGAGCTTCAGTGCAGTGATGTTATTGAAATGTGTTATTGCGTTGAATGAACGTGGTAAGTTTGTTGGGACTCTACGGATGGACGATCCCTACTCCTGATAGGATGGATTCAGTGGTAACCTTTTAAGTTACTTTGGGTCTGATTTAGATATTGGTGGACAGATTACTCCTTACAAAGGTGGCGGATATCCCATCTGCCGAAATCTAAATCCCATAGAATATAATTGGATTTAGATTTCGGCAAACAGGCTATTTGGCACCGTTGTGAGGAGTAACCCATCTGCCAATATCTAAATCTAGGCCTTTGTTCTTTTGAACAGAGGCTGACTCAGTGGTACAGCTAGGGGGCCTTGCAGGAGTTGAGGGACAGAATGGAATCCACTATCACCACAGTATCAAGCAGAGCTTCCACAAATGGACCTGTGTGGACAGAAATCCACACCACTGCAACCCACCATGCTACTGCAGTCCCCTCTTCAGACTCCATCTATATGGAAGGGCGAGTGCAGCTACTAAGGGAGTGGATTCCCCTCCCGCCCACACTGAAAGCAGATACATCTTTGTCTCTCCATCTCTCACAGTAGGCACCAGCTGAAATCAAGCAGCTCTGAACTACTGAGAGCCACTGTGCGGCGTTCAATCCACTCCTATGGGGTATGTAAGTGGAATGGAATAAAAGGGTATTGGGGCCTCTTTTCTCAGAGAGGGAGGAGGCATGAAAACTGAAACAGCTCTCATCAAAGTTGCATTTTGAGATCCAGAGGGATGCACTTCTCATATTTTCATGTTTTGACATATTATGTACTGCTGGAGGTTGGTGTAGTCTTACTTTTAGATTTGATGTACATAAACAGATCTCAACAGTGCAGAAAGTAAGACCACATGCCCTGACCTAAAAGGTTCTAGGATATTTTTATATGGACCCAGCAAGATAACTGCCTGGATCTGTGAAATTCACTTGTGGTAGCTGAAGGGGTATCTAGAACCAATCATTACAATTAGAGAAGACAAATCAGATCACAACTTAGAAACCACATAGGAGACAAGACTTTAACCTTGCATTTATTCTTCATTGTGGCACATGGCAAGCTAAGACCCAGGGATGCAAAAAGATGCACTACTGGACAAAGTCTGGCCCCGGGGAACCAGTTCCTAGTACCACTGTGGATCTAGCGCCCTAGCCTACTGCAGCTAAATAATGCACTCTGTGTTTGAAATGGATGCAGACTCAGATGCCTGTACACCAGAAGGGGAGGATAGGGTGTCCAAGATGCTGCCCGGGAAGGTCAGTTAGCCTGTAAACATTGCACATTTCAAGATAGAATTCAGGAATATATATATGAAAATATGGCCATAACTGAAGATGCCTTATGCTGTAGCATACCTGGCAAAATTATTGAGACAGACGGCAAGTGGCTGTTAGCATTGACAATGACTAAGATTACCACAAGGTTTCCTTTCATTTGAAACATCTGAACTAATCGACCTATGCAATAGGACGCCACAACAAAGATGATGCTCTGAGAAGGAATTAGTATATGGAAAGGTAGTGACTTCTGGACCACCAAAGGCAAAGGCAAACCTCGTGATCAAAGGTTGTCATTGGCAACCAACAGGAAAATTCAGCACAGGTAAGCGCTACCTTCACAAGGATGAATTGGCTCATCCAGAGAGACAGAGCATTAGCTCTGGTGGGTTAGCAGCTACATGGAAGTCATCACACTTGAGAAACTCAAGGCATAGTTGTAACTGGTGAAGTGGAAAACCGAAAGCGCTCAAAAGATGTTGACCCCTGGCTATCTGCTAAATGTCAACTTTTCTACTTGACAAAAATATTTTCTTTGAATTGTGCTTCTCTGGATCTAAGAAGCAAGTGGATTCTCTGTAGTCAGTTCTTAAATCTGGGGTGTGGCCACGCACGATGGCTGCTGGGGCATGTTCCTGAGAAGCTCCCTGTCAGGCCCAGCTAAATATTTTTGAATCCCGCAACTTGTAAGCTGTAAGCTGTACCAGTGATTTGGGAGCCTCATCCCAAAGCACCCCTGCACACTTGGGTGGTGTTTCGGACTTGGCACAGCTGTGCCCACACCAACGAATGTCACCACACAGGACAGGCCTAGAATCGTCTGAGCTGGCCTTGAGGGTGAACATAGATTGAGTACCAAGCATCTGTCACCCGCTTCCTCTTCTCCTGATTGTAATACTAAAGGTTCCCTATCTGCGGGGCATTGTTGTTGAGGACCTGCCCTGTGGGTCAGCTTGGAGGGTGCCAGCCCTCTAACACTCCACCTGTTTGTGGGTTGTGTCCCCTGACTTCAGGGGGGCTTCTTCTATCTGTGGACCCTCGTTTGGCTCCCAGAATTTTGCTTAGGACTTGTGGGCATTGAGGAGGTCTGGATGATCCCGCTGGGTGAAGATAGCGGGCAGGGATTATGGAAGTCGATGCTGGAGGAGCCCCATGGGCAACCAGGGCCCATGATGATTCTAGTGGTGGGACCGCTGCAGAGCAGGCAGTGCTGGGAGCATCGGCACTTTGGGGGATGTGACACCCTCAAGCACAGCAGTTCCGGAGTACAACAGCAGGAACTTACCGGCCTTGAAAATGGCCCAGAATAAACAGCCCAGTTCCCTTCAGGGGAACACCATGAAACATTATACCACACCGGCACCCACCACTCAGCAACATACATGGCAGGGGGGTGCCTGGGGAGACCAGGAGCCGGGCCTGCCCCCGGAGGACCCTCATGGCCACAGTGTCTTGCCACTATTCAATCCTCCCATTTAGCGTTAGAGGGTAAGATTGAAACTGTGGCCCTCGAGGTGAATCTCCTCTACACCGATCTACGGAAGGTATCCCACAAGATCCGGATCACAGAGGACTCCATAGTTGAACTACATCAGAGGTGGCTTTGCTCCAGAAGCAGGTGGCTATGGTGACATCCAAGATGGCTGCCCTGGAGGTGCAGGCGGAGGATAAGGAGGGCAGGCTGCGGCAATGTCCGTCTCCTGGGGTTCCTGTAGAGAGCTGAGGGGGATGCAGCAAAGGCATTTATCGAGCAATGGATTTGGGACACACTGAAGCCGAAAGGACTGTCCCCCTTTTTTTTTTTTTCCGAAAGGGCACCATGAAAGTTGGTGGCACCTCCCTGGCCCGGGGAATGCAACGGACCAATATTGCACATATCCGCAACAGTAAGGACAGAGACTGTGTCCTGGTTGCAGGTCGGAGATAGACAATGGCCACTTTGAGAACCACAAAATCTTAGTTTACCCAGACTACACAAAAAAAGTACACAGGTCCTGGAAGAGCTTTCTGGAGGTCAAAAGTAAACTGAGATCCATGTGACTCAGGCATATGCTACTATACCTTGCCAGATTGCGGGGCTGTTGGATGGCAGGTCCCATTACTTTGACATGCTTGGAGGTGGTTGGAGATGTGGAACAAGGTCCCACGTGACAAAATGGGCCATGGGCAGGTCAGACCGTGTGGATATGGGGGTGGAGGACCCGCAGCCCCAACTGGAGATAACGCAACGGGCTGTGTCCGCTGAGACTCCAGATCCCTGCAACAGGAGACCTGCAGGAGTTGTCATTCAGTGTGATGGTACTATGGCATTGGACCCCCCCGGAAAGCGCATTGGGACTTGGAGGGTCCTCTCCGGCTCCGGAGGGTGCCATGGAGCTGGGTGACTCTGTTGCTTGAAAAGGGATCTTGACTTGTGTTATGTCTGCCTCCCTTCTTTTCTATTCCCTCTTGCTCATATATTTGGGTAGGGTGTAATGACATCCAACTAAGGGTGCGCAAAGACCTGTATAGGACAGTTATTTTGGTTTATGCTGCTTTCTAATAAGATGTGACCTTTGATGTGGCGTTGTATTCTGAACAGGGCTTCGTGGAAGTGATAGGCCATGGTTGTCGGAGTGGGGTGTTTAGGCTGTGGGTCCTGACAGCATGGAAACACATGGATGAACAGTGTAGTTCATGGTTGTCCTACTGTTTATCCAGGTTGGGGGGTGTTTGGTTTGTGGGTTTGGTTTACATTCTGCTTGTTGTGAAAAGTGTGATTACAGTTGCACTGCAAGTGGCGTGCAGGGTACTAGGTATCACTGGATGAAGTGTGTGGATTGGCAGGCAGTATGCAGGGGAACACAGCCTCCAGCTGAGGAGAGAGAAAAGAAAACTGATGGCTGACTGTGTGAATATTGTTAACTGGAATGCCTGGGGTTTGAAAGGCTACTCCAAGAGGTATAGGGTACACTCGTTCTCGAGCGCAATAAGGTGTTGATAGCATGTTTACAGGAGACTCATCTTATGGGGACTGAATCACAGAAGCTTGGGAAGAAATGGAGGGGTCAGCTCTTTTCTGCAACATACTACTCATGTGGTCAGAGTGTGGCCATATGTGCTTGGGGTTCCTTTTCGCCACATCTATAGTGAGGAAGATGTCGAGGGGCTGTACCTTTTGCTTGAGGTTACACTGGATGGTAAAGCCCTCGTAAATCTGAACTCCTTTGCCCCCAATGTGGATGACAGGAATTTTAATGAGGGGATGCAGGACTTACTGGAGGCTAGTATGGGGACCCCTGTGTTCTGGCCAGAGACTTCAGCTGTGTCTTGGATGGTGAATAGGATCGCCACCCACCGAGGATGGGCACTAAGCCGCTGATGACTTGCTCGCTCGCTGTGACTATGCGGAATCTGGGGTTTTTGGATGGATAGCGAGTGCTTCACTCAGAGGCACAGCAATATACCTCCCACTCTCTGACCCATAACACTTATAGCCGCTTGGACTGCATATTGGTGGCTAGGGTACACCTCTTTTGGGCTTGAGCGCGGTTTCTCACCTGTGGTGGTTCCTCTCTGATCACATGCCTGTGTTGCTCCGGTTGTGGTGGTGGGATGATCCCATACTGGCTTAAAGTTAGCGCATGCCCTCTGAGCTCCTGATGGATGCGTTATGCAGGGACTCACTGGCGACCACACACACACTTACTGACTATTTATGGGTTACCTGGGGGAGCACCCCACCGGGCCACCGAATGGAAGGCTTTCAAGTCGGTCATGAGAAGGGCGTGCATAGGGATCGGTGGGGCCCGAAGACAACTGGAGGCTGGCATCAAGGTGCAGGAGCAACGCCTAGTGGTGCTTCATAGATCTGAGGTGGGCTTGGTGCAGGAGCGAGCCAAGGTGATGACCACTCAGCTTGCCCTTCAACGGCTTTGGGTTCCTCTGGACAAAAATACTCTTAAGAAGTATGGTCAATGATTACATAGGGAGGGAGATAAGTCTTGTAGGCTTCTAGCTTGGATACTTATTCACATATTAGAGCCCCCACCCGTCCTGCATCTCTGTGCTCCAGGTGGTACTCTGCTGATTGGCAGGCAGGACATTCTGCTTCTTCTTGGGGTGCATCTCCAGACTGTGTATAGAGCGGGTGGGTGGGTCGCTCAGGAGCGCTGGAGGGGTTTCTTGCAGGGGTGGGTCTTCTGAGCTGGGCACCCAAGTGTGTGCGAGAGCTGCCTAGGGGTATCACCATGGAGGATGTGATCTTAACAAAATGTAAGGTAGGGATGGATTTCCTGTTGATTTCCTCTAGACGTATTCTTCTGAATTTTAGGAGAAATTATTGGGGGTTCTTACAGAGGCACAAGAAAGGTGGATCATCCTGCCTTCCATGCGTGAGGGTATAGTTCGCCTCATGCTAAAACCAGGTGGGCCCAGCAGACTCCTCCTTATACCAGCCACTCACCATGCTAAATCCACATATTAAGGTTCTCTGCAAACTGTTGGCAACAAGACTAGTGGGGGTCATACGAGGACTGGTGCATGAAAACCAATGTGGGTTCATGCCGGCGTGCAGTACAGCGTTTAACCTCGGTTGGCTCACACATGTGCTTCACGAATCCATGGCTGATGACTGAAAAATGGGCCTTGTATCTACAGACCTGGAGAAGGTCTTTGAAACTGTGGAGTGGGATCATCTGATGGCGATTTTGCAGAGGATGGTGTTGATCCAGAAGTGCATGTCAAGGTCGGAGGTGAACTATCGGAGGCCTGGCCATTGGGATGGGCACCAGACAGGCTGCCCTTGTTAGCCACTCATATTTGCGATCGCCATAGAACCCTTGGTATTACTGTTACGCAGAATTATATCCCTGGGGTATTCAGGTGGGTGCTGCCAACCATGTCAACTCTCTATTCGCAGAAGACGTGTTCATACGCGTTCACTCCCATGAAATGGCAGTGCCAATCCTGATTAGGCTACTGGCTGACTTTGGCAAGGTTTCCAGCCTGTGGGTTAATATTAGGAAGACATTGCTATTTACTTTTGAGAGGCTTTCGGAGAGACCTCTTGAGCAACTTCCAGACCTTGGGAACCGCTGGGAAACGGAAAGCTTCTGATACCTGTGCATAATGGTTGCTCAAACTGACGTCGTCTACCGACATCTGAAAGTGGACAGGATCCTTGAGAGTCTTGCATGCTCGATCGGGCTCTGGAATAGATTGCCTCTGTCGGTGATGGAAAGGACGACAATAGCCAAGATGTTTTTTTCTTCCCCACTGCCTCTACTTAGTGCAGAACTGGTTGTTCCCACTTGGGCCACAGATCGTTTGCTGACTGAATAGCCAACTGATCTTGCTGGTATGGGGGGGATGACATAGTAACGTAGCCCTGTTGGTTCTTAAAAGGGAGATAGAGGATGGAGGACTGGATCTTCGAGACATGCAACTACGTTACTTTGCGAACAAACGGCACAGGAGGTGTGGAGGGAATTCCTGGTGGCACCATAGCCCTCGCAGGTTTTGAGGGGATTAATTCAATGGGGGGAGGAACGTCACATAATTACTCTCTTTTATAAGGCTATTAAAGGGAGACATGATACAACCTCCCTATAAGGGCAGGCAAGCCTGGAAAGCGGACATGGGCGGACCCTTCGCCGATGCGGACTGAGTGTGTGCTTGTGAACTTGTGAGAACTATGTCCTGTAACAGGTTTAAATTACTGCACTTTAACTATTTGCACTGCACATATAGAACCCCTTCTCAGCTCAAGAAGATGGATCCCACCAGGGCAGCGAGACGTGCACGCTGTGGGGAGGTGGGTGCCTCCTTCCTGCCTGGGTTTGTACTATAGTTCAGGGGTTTTGGATGGAAGTGGTCCCTATAATCAAGGTGGCTACTGGCATCCCTCTTGTCCCCAGGGCTTTCTTGCTGGGTATGGTGAAGAAATCTTAGGGGTGAAATATCTCACACATACTCTCCCAGCTTTCACTGCTAAATGAAGGGTGGCCATTGGATGGCTGGGGACTAAACTGCTGCCATGCCCTCCTGGTTTAGTACTCGAATGGAGGGTGGTTACACATGCATCTTTCTTGAACAGGTGACAAGGCTGCAGAAGATGTGATGACGTGGGGGAGGCTTGTAGATAAATTTAATGATGAGGAGATTTCAGAAGCAGCAACTGGCTTGGAGGATAAGGCGTGATGTTCGCGTGCTATGTATGGTTGGGATCAGATGATGTGACAGCCAGGTTTGGTTAAGTTCGATTTCCATCTGTGAGTCTAGTTTGGAGCCTTGGACAGAGTGCCCTGGTATACTCTACTATGTGTGGTCCGGCTGCGTTAAACTGCCTTGTGCAGAGACGTTTTTTGTACATGTATATTACAATATTCCGTTGGAACACATAGTGCTGTTTTTCTTTTTTTCAGTTTTTTCTTTATTTTGTTGCCTATTAAGAAAATCAATAAAACAACGTTTTTTTAACTTAAATCTAAGGATGGAAGGGTTTTCTCTGTTCTTCATCCATCAAGTTGCAGTTCATTACCCATGCCTTAAGGTACGTGTCCAGCTTGGCAACCATCAGAAATATTTTCAAAGCACACCTATTTTAGGTAACCTCCACAAGATCTCTGCCAACAGTCCTCTCAGTGGCATGCACATAACAAGTGTTCTTAATCAATCAACAATCCCAGAGGAGGGACAAGGAAGTACGGCAAAAATTGATGAAGCCCACGTAGTACCACTGAGTACAGAGGAGTAGCGGAATATCAAGTCTTGTAAGGGCATATAGGGGGTGATTCTGACCGCGGCGGACGGCGGTCGCCGCCCGCCAAGCTGTTGCCGCCGAAAGACCGCTCCGCGGTCAAAAGACCGCGGCGGTCATTCTGGCTTTCCCACTGGGCCGGCGGGCGACCGCCGAAAGTCCGCCCGCCAGCCCAGCGGGAAACACCCTTCCCACGAGGACGCCGGCTCAGAATGGAGCCGGCGGAGTGGGAAGGTGCGACGGGTGCAGTTGCACCCGTCGCGAATTTCAGTGCCTGAAAAGCAGACACTGAAATTCTTCGTGGGGCCCTCTTACGGGGGCCCCTGCAGTGCCCATGCCATTGGCATGGGCACTGCAGGGGCCCCCTGGGGCCCCGCGGCACCCCCTACCGCCATCCTGTTCCTGGCGGGAGAACCGCCAGGAACCGGATGGCGGTAGGGGGTGTCAGAATCCCCATGGCGGCGGAGCGCGCTCCGCCGCCATGGAGGATTCTCAAGGGCAGCGGGAAAACTTTCCGTTTCTGGCCGCGGCTGAACCGCCGCGGTCAGAATGCCCAGCGGTGCACCGCCAGCCTGTTGGCGGTGCTACCGCCGACCTCCGCCATGGCGGTAATTACCGCCAGGGTCAGAATGACCCCCATAATCTCAAACAGCCCCGAGTCAATAGAGAGGCTGCGATGCATGGGTGTTTGGTGCAATCTGCAGAGATTGCCATTCTGAATACTCGTCACTCCCTTGAATCACTCGAAAGGGAAGGTAAAAGCAAATGGAGCGTATATGGGAAAGCAGGTAATTGGTAAGAATAACTGTGTAAGTCTCATGCTGATCGAGCATTTCAGTTCAGTTCAGTTTCAGGTCAAGAAGGCAAACCAGAAGTGCAAAGTATTTCTATATAAATCTTGCCCACAGATCGGAAAAGTGTTTTTGGTTTGTGGTTAGCAGGGGTAAAAGTTAACCATTCTAAAGCGGTTCCTGAACTAATGCAAGAGGAACAATACCTGCACATATTTAGCAAGTCGGCTTTCTTTGTTCTTCTGTGATCATGGTGCCATAGGCGTTAGAGAGATCAATACTCAGGCTGACCTCAGGAAAAAGAACTAGGTTTCTTAGCAGGGGACAGGCAGAGGGTTTGTAAGAAATTGATGTTAGGAAACCAATGTATCCACCTCGTTACGAGAGCAACACCAATGAAAAGAAAGCCACGGAAAGTGGATCTGCAGTGGTGTAAGTCTACCAAAGACAGGCAAGGGGGATGTATACCCAGGCAACCACATCATTGAATTTTATTAATTGTGGCACACTAAACAACCAAAAAGGTTGCCAGCATCTAAGACTGTAGGGTGTTTGGTTGTTAACTTATCTAAATATAAAAAAATATGTTCTCTGAACCAGAATGAAAAATATGTTCTCACGTCCCAACCTAGAGAGTCGTTTTGCTCACATGTTTTTCAAAGCGAGACAAGAAAAGCATTACATGACAACAGAAGCTCCTCAGCCCTACTTGAAGGAACTGTGACATAAGACCAGAAGGTGGAGAAAAGATTAGACTTGACAACTTTCAACAGTAGTCTGGAGAAAATCCACTAGCCAAGGACAGTATTCTGAGAATCAGAGGAAGGAACAAAAGAAGTCCTCGAATGGATGGGTGTGTTTCAAATATTCTGGTAATTGATTTGATACGAAAAAAAGGTATCCGGAGAACGTGAATGTGAACTACAGTGGAGTCGGAGCACAGATGAAAAATTGCTGATGGGCTGTATCCAATTTGGGCCCATCTCTACAAGGACATGATAGATTGGTGTCTGACTCTTTACACTTTGACTGCAGAATCCTGTTGCTTAAGGTGTTTTGGAAGGGAAGGCTATGTACTTGTGTCCACCTCCTCTATGGGATCTCAGCAGCGGGTGGAAGATTGAAAGAAGTATAGGGCAATGCTTTAAATGGAAATGTAGAAGTGTGGGTACTCACTATTTAGGTATGCCCCCTGAATATCGTAGCAGGGCTATCAGGGTATGTAAATGTGAGGACAAACTATCATATCCAAAATATTGAGAGGAAAGTATAGATTTTCTCTACCTAACGCCACGTAATATGTACCTTAAAGATATATATCTAAAAAGGAGCATAGATGTGAGTTGAGAATCATAAATTGATATTTCCTCTATATGCGTTTATCGATGTTTTGGTCTATATTTTATCTACGATTTTTTTGTATCTTTAGCCTCCATTTTCAGTAATACAGTCATTGTTTAGAGTACCTGTTTGCTCCTCAGAAGTGCCAGTACTCTCTCATTAAATGTATTGTAGCATTGATGAGAAGTACAGGTTTCCCTTTCAAATTAAAGAAGTGCAAGTGCTCAGTACCGTAGAGTAACTGCCCATTTAAAGCACTGGTATTGGGCAGAAATCGTCTACTTGACACACTGGATTCCATTACCAGATCACCAGGGTATGGTAAACACCTCCATGCAGTTTCACTGGCATACCAATGCTTACATAGGCCCCAATGCAAGTAATGAAAAAAACTCCACAGACCCTCGTTACGAAGCAGAAGATAGCCATAATTAGGGTACAGTCGGCACCACTTAAGTCTGTATTAAGCTATTTTGATGTTGGCTACGACCCTCCTTAGGTTCTGCACAATTTATATCAGCTTATAGAAACTAGAAGTGTGGCTGCACATTGAAACGCATGCCATGTCTGCCAGCTGAGGCGAGGGTCATAATGCAAGACACCTGTTCTTCCAGTTACACGGTTTCAAATAATTGCGATCCCTAAAACTATATCTTTGGGGTCATGGGGTACGCCAAAGATATAGCAACACCGATATTACATATGTAGGCCATTGCTGATAACTTACTCTAGAGCTTCACCTAGATTTGTTTGCTACATAGATATTTCCCATTGTCGACAGCTGTCTAGGTCGAGGCATGCACAGTTTATTCCACAACTCTGGGTTTAGTCATCAACCTAGCACCAGGTATTATCTAGAAATGAGCATTGAAGCAGAGCTAAAATGCACAGTAACAGCCGTTGTCCTCCATTAAGAGTGGCAAAGGAGATGAGCCAACAACACTTCCTTTTCTCTTGCAGGGAGCTCCCATGTGCAAGGGGCCTGCTCTGGCACTGTTCGTGCATGAGATGAAATAACAGATTCAGAACCATATTTGATATTATGCGAAATACTGTGCTCTCTAGTTGAGGGCACCCTAGGCTGCTACTGTAGAGTGTCTTGTTGAAGCACTGACTTATAAGCGAGGGAACATAATTTAGCTCATCCAAGTGGCTGGGGATTCCCTTCAGCTCATCCGAGGAAGACGAAATAAGTACCCAAACAGGAAGTGTTACTCTGTACACATACTCTTAATCTGGAAAGTAGACGCTGCTTGCTTGGAATTGTGGATTCTGCCTGTCTGTATCCAAGGAAATTCTGAATAGAGGAGCACCTCCCTCCTCCCTTCTACAGGGGCTTAGGACTGGTGATTGGCTCCCTAGCTCCCAGGCAACCTGAGCCCTCTTCTCACACCTGTAGTGGGCCTTTAAATTTGTGGGGGAAACCCCAAGTCAGCCACCTCCATTTTGTGAGCCTAGCTTTTACTGCACCCTTATACAGACCAGTGAGCCAGAGTGTTAGGAGATTGGTAGGACCCCAGACTTTCTGTGTATTCTTGTTATTTCTTAATTGTGTATTTCTCCTATCTGTGCGTATTTATATTAGGCTCCCTGTGTTTCAGCAAACTTGGTGCTTTGGAACTGCAGTTTTTTTACCCGTGACTGTTTAAAATTTCCCTCCTAATTTTTCCCAAAGACTGTATTAAGCTCCCCCCCTTTTTTTCCAAAAGGCTGCATACACCTTAGTGGCTAACCACAGTGTGTTTAAGAGACTGCTTAATCAATTTTCTCTGTGATTTAAAATGTGTTTGGAAAGTGAATGCACCACTTGTTTTTGCCTTGAAAAAGCCATATATTTGAGTGCGCAACAAGCAGCATTTCAGTGGTTTCTAATCTGTCCCTAACCTGAAAAGTAGACTCTGTTAGCTTGGAAGTGTTGATTCTGCATGTCTGTAACCAAGAAGATTCTGAATAAAGGAGGACCTCCCTCCTCCCCTCCACAAGGGGTTGGGCCTGGTGATTGTCTCCCAGGCAATTGTACCATCTCCTAACATATGCAGTGGGCCTTTAAATTTGTGGAGGGAACCTCAAGACAGCCACCTCCATTATTTTGTGATCCCAGCTATTCCTGCTCCCTAATACAGCCCAGTGAGCCAGAGCTTAGGAGACTGGTAAGACCCTAACCTGTTTGGGTATTCATTGTTATTTGTTAAAAGTGTATTTCTCCTACCTGTGCCTATTTATATTAGGCTCCCTGTGTTTCAGCAAATGTGGTGCTTTTAAACTACAGATTTTTACCTGTGATTGTTTGAAATTTCCCTCTTAGTTTTTCACAAAGACTGCATTAAGCTCCCCCACCCCCTTTTTTGTTCAAAAGGCTATATACAACTCAATGGCTAACTAGAGTGTATTTATGAGTCTGCATAATCTGCTTTGTGATTCAAACTGTCTTTGGAAAGCGTATGGAACACTTGGGTTTGCCTTGAAAATGCCCTATATTTGAGTGTGCAACAAGGAGTATTTCAGTGGTTTCTAATCTGTTCCTTACCTGGAAAGTAGACTCTGCTAGCTTGGAAGTGTTGATTCTGCCTGTCTGTATCCAGGAAGTTTCTGAATAGAGGAGCATCTCCCTTCCACAGGGGCTTGGGCTTAAGTTAACTTGGCCCTTATATGTGTTTTTATTGGTTGTTGCATATGTTGTTGTGATTGGTTGCTGGGGTTAGTATTTCTATTAGCTTAAGGGTTACAGTTTGTGTTCTGATTGGTCCTAGGGCCAGGGTTTCTATGGAACAAAGTTTTTAGGGTTCCTGTTGAGATTGGCTGCCAGGGCTAGGGTTGAGCTTGGTACTAGGGCTAGGCTTCCTATTAGTCTAAAGTTTTTAGGGTTCCTGTTGTGATTGGCTGTCAAGGATAGGGTTGTGATTGGTGCTAGGGCTAGGCTTCCTATTGGTCCAAGGTTTTTAGGGTTCCTGTTGTGACTCGCTGTTAGGGCTAGGTTTCTGATTGGTTAATAGGGCCAGGTCTCCCATTGGCTCTTGTGTTTCGGGTTAGGAATCTGATTGGTTAGGATTAGGGCTAGGGTTCTGTGGCCAATAGGGCTATTTAAGCGAAGAGCGAAGGGCGTCTCTGCCCGAGCGTCGAGGCTAAGGTCGGAGAGTACAAGGGAAGTTGCCTGTGTGGGCCTGTTCAGGTCAGGCCAAGGGCCTGAGATGCTGCTCAATGTTTAATCTTTCACAGAGGACCTTTATCCTTTCACATCCTCCAATATCCAAACCCAAAATCAGCAAAGGTATCCAACTCATGCACCACAAACAAACCTCATACGGATTTAAATGTCTCAACAACAACCACAGAACCCTACATACCACACCTACACACATATCCACCAAAACAACAACAATATGATACCTTCATTCTCACACCAAACACAACTCGGTCCATTACCTCTAACACATAGCCCACACAACACAAAGCCACATTATACATAACTTTCATCCATCCAGACACAAACTCCCTGTTCATACACAACACCAGCACTATTTTCTATTTGCTCCTACCAAACCCCTTGTTATCATGACAAAACCTATATGCAGCCTTCCATCACACCACCCACCAACACCCTCCTCATCTTTCTACCAATTACACCCAACCATACAATCATTATACTCCACTCCACCACACATATTACCTCTTCCGGTGATCAAATCTAACATTCTCAACTCTTGTCCACCCCCCCACACACCTCATATGCTCTTCTCCAAAACACATCACCACACCCTGTACTATTCAAACGCCACTCACCAGCAGTAACTTGCATGCAAATCCTTCATAGGAAACACCTACATCAATATATCCTCTCACGACTCCACAAAAACTAATCAAACCACACATATCAGCACAACAAAACACAAACTTTCAGAATACTTTCCGTCACACCCTTTCCAACTCTCATGACTACACAAACAACACAAATCCTGACCAATCTTTAGTGCAAAATTCTCACTCTTCACAAACATCTACCACATACACCCCAAAACAGCTTTCATTCACCCGTCTCTCATCCATTGCACAATTTAGAGCCTTACATTATGATCCACATGCTCCTCCACCACCCGTAACCCATACTCCTTCCACCCTAAACAGATGCAAACAAAATAAACAACATGCCACACTTAACAACTTTGCATCCCTCTGTATATTACGCAACAAGGCTACTCTACAAAAAGAACTAAAATCATCATGTCACTCTCAGCCACCAAGCCCACCACCAACACACACAGACCCAACAAAATGCTTCCTAAGCATGCTGGAAGAGGAACACAATATAGAAAAACAACACTATTGTGACCCTCATACAGTTAAAACAACTGATAACAGACCTGCTACAAACTCAAAATATACTGCTCACCCTTCTCCAAAACAAAATTACACCTCCACCAAAACATATTTTCTAAACTGCGTGCTTATACGTGCTTGCTCACTCTTAAAAAACAAGCACAACATCTACGACCTGCTCACTAACACACAACCTGACTTACTATTCATAACAGAATCATGGTTGGGAGATGACATGACCCCAGTGATGTATGAACCCATTCCTCCAGGCTATCAAACCATCACATAAAACTGCAAAGGAAAAAAAGGGGAGGTGGACTAGCTATTATATTGCAACAATCAATAAATCTCAGCTAGACAGAAACATTTCCATACAAGGTTGTGAGGCCCTCATCACCATATGCAACCCAACACTAACTTCTTCCTGTAACTTTCTCCCCCTTACAGACCTCCACCTAACAATTCAACATTCCCAGACACATATCTAGACACAGTTTCAAACCTTATAATGTTATTATCCAACCTCTGCATTCTTGGGGACTTAAACATTTGGTTTAACAAACCCAATATGCCACATCCAAAAACTATCACCACTGCCCTAGTTACATTGAACCTACATCAGATTGTACACAATCCCACACACATCGCTGGACACATCCTAGATATACTTTTTTGCAAACCCAGAACTAGTTACCGTTCAAAGCATCATGACAGTCACATGGTCAGACCACCATTTGGTACCTTTCCAACATAAAACACCATAAACCATAAATCAATACACCCAGGACCACCTTACATACACCCATCTATCGACCATGGAACAAACTACATTTTGAAGACTTAGGTCCTCATTACAACCCTGGCGGTCGGTGTTAAAGCAGCGGTAATACCGCAAACAGGCTGGCGGAAAACAAAATTGGATTACAACTGTGGTGGAAACCGCCAACATAGACAGCCACTTTAACACTCCGACCGCCACAGCGGTAGAAACAAACAGCGCAGCAGTCACCGCCAACAGACAGGCGGGATACAAAGTACCGCCCACCCTATTACAAGAGGCCTATCTGCCACCTTTTCCGTGGCGGAACCAACGCTATCAAAAGCACGGCAGAAACAGTACACAGAAGGGAAACCACTCACCTCTCGACACCCAACAAGGAACCATGACGCCATGGAGCCCGAACTCCACGTACTGCCCATGCTGGTTTACCTCCCCTTCTTCTATGATGAGTACAAATGGCGGCGGCGACCACGGTAAGTACTGCACCTACAACACAGGGGAGGGTGGGAGGAAACAGAGTGACACACACAAAAAACACCCCCACCCTCACCACCACACACAACAGACACACAAATACATGCAGCAACATTACATTTACAACCCCTGGAAGAACGCAAGGACTAAAGGAAATGATTGTAACCATTGTAAAAATCCAGTATTCAAAAGTCAAAATTCAGTATATACAAATATGTACACCAACTACACAAGTCCGGATAGTGTACTAATCATTGTCCGTGGACCACTGGGCCCAAAATGCATGGGCGAGGCCCACACATGATACCTGACTCGAAACAGAGAGGACATTGCAGGGGCATCAGATCGAAAATATACAGGCACCTCAGGGGGAGGGGGGGCGCACCTCAGCCTGATGAACGCACGACGCCACTGCTGCACGAGGGGGCTCTATGACCATTGATGTATCCTGGCGAGTGCAAAGCCACAGTCTATGAAGTCTCTCCAGTGGGTGGTTTGCCCACTGCTGCATCCTGGGGAGTGCAAAGCCACAGTCTCTCAAGTCTCTCCAGTGGGTGGTTTGCCCACTGCTGCATCCTGGGGAGTGCAAAGCCACAGTCTCTCAAGTGGATGTCATTCTCCACTGGTTCTGGAGGGGGCCTGGTGCCCAGAGTGCTTCATCCCGCCAAGGACAGAGGTAGTGGATGTCATTCTCCACTGGTTCTGGAGGGGGCCTGGTGCCCAGAGTGCTTCATCCTGCCAAGTACAGAGGTAGTGGATGTATCTCTCCACTGGTTCTGGAGGGGGCCTGGTGCACAGAGCGCTTCATCCTGCCAAGGACAGAGGTAGTGGATGTATCTCTCCACTGGTTCTAGAGGGAGCTTTGTGCCCAGAGTGCTCCATGTGCAGTGTGGCTGGTACAATTCCCTCACCTGGGTGTGCTTGCCACGAGATTGGCGAGGTTCAGGTAGCATGATATACCATGGAGGCAGCGACATGCCCAACACTGCTGCGGCTGCGCCTTCCACCTGCAGGTGCAAACAGTGATGGAAGAAATGCCTCATGGAAGCTGCCCAGGATCCAGGAACTCTCCTCCAGCCTCAGATGACTGACCACTGGGGACGGTAGCCATGTCAGAGGTGGTGCCTGTGTCTGACGACGCTGCGGGGCAGGTGACGGTGCTTGCGGCAGTGTCTGTCGCGGCAGTGCTTGCGGCCTTGCATGGGTCAGCACCTGCAGAGGGACACAGCAGGACGTTTCCTGCAGCCTCGGATGGCTGCCCACTGGGGAAGATGCTGGGGACTGTCGCTGAGGCTGTAGACGTGCCGGGGGCGGTGCAGGTGACAGTGCAGGTGGCGGATGTGGTGGCAGTTGTGGTGGCGGTTGTGGTGGTGGGGCAGCTAGCTGTGTTCACCGCCGTACAGGTTGGCGTGGTCGTGGACAGAAAGTGTGACACTGGTGCCACCATGCCCTCTCCTGACCTGCTCTTCAGCTTTTGGCCCTTCCCCAGCTTTGATAATGGCGCAGTTGTCTTGCCACTATCCCCTTTGGTTTTTGCTGAGCCCTTGGTGGCTGGTACTTTAAGCTTCTCCCTCCAGGATGTGGGCACCTTTTTCACATTGGCAGGTGGTGGAATTTCCTTGCCCTCACTACGTGGCAGCCCCTCAGCCCTGATGGGTGGCGCACTCGATGACCCCGCAGTTGCTGGCACCACTGTGCCTGGGGATTTTGTGGCTGAGGTGCTGGTCTGGGACCTGGAAAGCCTGGCCCTAGGGGAACGACGGGTGGGGAGGTGTAGGGAAGAGGTCAATGTTAGCCAGGAAGAGTTTCTTAGACACACTGGGATGGGAAGATGGAGGGGGTTTGGAAGTGGAGGTAAGGGTAGTGGTTGTAGGAGGTGTACGTCTGCTGAATTTGAGTGAAGGTGCATGGGGCGGAGGCTGTTGTGAGGTGGATGGCTGTTGGGTGTGTGTGTGTCTGCGTTTGTGTACTTTGGGAGGAGGGCTCACAGACACACTGGGAGAGGACACTGGGGATGTGTGCATGGTAGTGGGGGTGGTGAGTGCACGTGAGCGGTGTGGTGATGGGCGTGCTGGTGATGGAGGCAGTGGCTGAGGACGTAGTGCATGCAGGTGTAAGTGGAGACGAGACTGGGAGGGAGGAGGAGGATGTGTAGGAGGGGGACACAGTGGAGGTTGCTGTGTCTGCATGGGTATGGTGCTTGTGTGAGTGCCTGTGGGATGTGTGGTGCTTATGTTTGCCCTGTCCACTCTTGTGTGTTGATGAGTTTGCATGCTGGTCTGATGGTGGGCTTGGGATAGGCTGAGGTACAGGGGATTGGGTCTGGGTGGAGGAAGTTGGAGGGGGGAGGCTGGACACAGGGACAATGGCAGCCATCAGTGCTGAGGCCAGAGCCTGAAATGCTCTCTGTTGGGCTGCCTGCCCAGAATGAATGCCCTCCAGGTATGCATTTGTTTGTTGCAAATGCCTCTCAACATCCTGGATGGCATTCACAATGGTAGATTGCCCAACAGTGAGGGATTTCAGGAGGTCAATAGCCTCCTCACTGAGGGCAGCAGGGCTGACTGGGGCAGGGCCTGAGGTGCCTGGGGCAAAGGAGATGCCCACCCTCCTGGGTGAGCAGGCACGGGACACACGCTGAGGGGCTGCTGGGAGGGCGGTGCTGGTGGGGGGTGGCGGCTGTACCTGCTGATGCGGTGGGCACAGAGGTGCCCGCCACCGCAAGGGAGCTCCCATCAGAGGAGGAGTCACTGTCAGTGCTGTCTGCTCCTGTCCCCGCCGTGGAGCTCCCATCCCCCTCCGTCCCACTGGTGGCTTCAGATTCCGTTGTTTCGCCCTCCAGGGCCAAGTGGGTTGCAGCTCCCTCCTGCTCTGGTGCCAATGCTCCTCCGCCTGCTGAATCCATTGCACAGAAGAACAGGGAGACCACAAAAAGGGGGGGGAAGACAGAAGAAAGACATGTTCAGTGCATGCAACACCACTGCCGTTGGCGGACACAACACACATGGACAAGCCCTTGCACTACGCCATGCACTAACAGTTCCTAGAAATTTCACCTGACCATGGGGTACTAGGCCTAACACCAATTGCTGCACACCTGAAAGTCAAGGGAGCCTGACTAGATGTAGATGGCTCTTACCACTGTTGGGGTTGGGGTGTCACATAGCCTGCCTCACAAGGGACCTTGCCTACAAACTTCGCCCTGGCCTAGGGGAACCCACTGCCCACCTCCCCCACCCAGACACCTCGTAATGCGCGCAGAGTCAGCTGAATGAGAGTGTACTCACCCCCTTGTGGCTGCTGTGATGCCCTCAAGCGCTCATCCAACCCTGGATACGCCACCGCCAGGATCCGGAACATCAGGGGGGTCATGGTGCGACGGGCACCCATCCCACGTTGAGAGGCCATCCCCGGCTGGGCCTCTGCCTCCTTCTTGCTCCAGCGGCACAGGTCCTCCCATCTGGTACGGCAGTGGGTGCTCCGTCTGTGGTAGGCCCCCAGGGTCCAGACGTCCTTGGCAATGGAACGCCAAATACCCTTCTTCTGGTGGGGGCTGACTTAGAGGAATGGTACAGGGGGAAGTGGAAATTACTTACCCATCCGGACCTTCATACTCATTGCCCCCCAGTTCCCTCCCTTGTCCTGACGCACATACACTCCCCTTCCGCACATGCAGGCCTCAGCCCCCCCATGTATCTTCCATCCACACCACTCAAAACAGGCATTGCCCATGCAGCATGCTCACAGTGTACTCACCTGTTTGTCTGGAGGACTGTACAGTTGCGTGTACTGGGGGAGGACCTCATCCACTAGTTTCTCCAACTCCTCCGAAGTGAAAGCAGGGGCCCTTTTCCCAGACACATGAGCCATCGTCGCTTCCAGACTGAGGTCACAGCAGCACTTGCAGTGTAGGTCCCCTCCTGTTGAAGGTCAGGTATCAAGTGAGTGAACAGACAGAAAATGGCAGTCACGTCCGCGGCGGTGCATACCGTTACTACCGGCGTACATCGTTATTGGCTCCTGGGACCCATAGGGCCAAATGGTAACCAACGCTGAATTGCGCCGCGGTCTTCGACCGCCCACCGCAACACTGTAGAACTCCAGCGCAGTTACCTCATATCCCCTTGTTCCACCTTACAGGTCAGGCAGCCGCCATTTCAGGAGGCCACATGGGATGGATGTTAACTGTGTCACACCTATCTAGGCCAGGAATATAGACAGGTACCGGCACATTGCGGATTAATTACGTTTCTGAAAATAAAACATTGTGATACCTCAGTGTTGGATGACTCTCTGCTCGCTATTCTCCTCCATAGGGCACGTCCGCTGGGGCAGGTGATGAGATGGCGGCATCCTCCGGTGTACAGACCCCTGGTGGACCTGTCGACAATTAAAGAGAGACACATCCTGGTCACATACAGACTTGATTGTGCAACAATCCAGGAACTGTGCGCCCAGTTGGAGCCGGACCTGATGTCAGCTATCCACCATCCCACAGGAATCCTCCCTCTAGTGCAGGTCCTGTCAGTACTCAATTTCCTGCCCAGTGAGTCTTTTCAAACAACAGTGGCCATGGCATCAGGGATGTCCCAGCCAATGTTCTCTAACGTGCTGTCCAGAGTGTTATCTGCCTGGCCGAAACACATGCGCAGCTACATCGTTTTCCCTCAGGTGGAGGATTTGCCCACAGTGAAAGGTGACCTGGGACATATCCCCAACATCATTGGTGCCATTGATGGGACAAATGTGGCGTTTGTGCCCCCCGCAGAAATGAACAGGTGTACAGAAACCGAAAGAGCTACCAATTCGATGAATGTGCAGATTGTGTGTTTGGCTGACCAGTACATCTCTCATGGCAATGCCAAGTATCCTGACTTTGTGCAGGACACTTACGTTTTGAGGAATAGCAGCATCCCTTATGTGATGGGCCAACTCCAGAGGCAACGTGTGTGACTAATAGGTGAGGTCAAGGTCCCACTACAGTTGACATAGGTGTCTGGGTATGGGGTTGTCCCCAAGGGTTAGTGTTTGTCTATCAGTTGTCCCTCGACATTTGCAGGTGACTCTGGTTACCCCAACCTGTCATGGCTACTGACCCCAGTGAGGAATCCCAGGACAAGGGCAGAGGAACGCTACAATGAGGCACATGGGCGAACTAGGAGGGTGATCGAGCGCACCTTTGGCCTCCTGAAGGCCAGATTTCGGTGCCTCCATCTGACAGGTGGATCCCTCTACTACTCACCGAAGAAGGTGTGCCAGATAATCGTGGCCTGCTGTATGCTGCACATCCTGGCTTTGCAACGCCAGGTGCCTTTTCTGTAGGAGGATGGACCAGATGGTGGTCTTGTGGCAGCTGTGGAGCCTGTGGACAGTGAAGAAGAGGAGGCAGAAGAAGAGGATATCGACAACCGAAACAACATCATCAGGCAATACTTCCAGTGAGACACAGTTAAGAAGATGCCACTGCTTCCCACATCTCATTCGATTGTTTTCATTTAGTGTATGGACCCTGACTTGTCACTTTGACCTTCCATTTCACAGATTTGGGTCCCAATTTGTGCCCTCTGCTATGTTTACTGCTGGCCTGCAGCTGTGTTACATTGGTATGTGAACAAGTAAATTGACATTGCTATATTCCATAGTTATTGCAATTACACATTTGTGAAAGCGCAGACTGACTACAGATTGTTTTGTGATTGAAGTGTGGTTATTCCTGTGCAAATAAGTGTAGGGAGTTGTAAAATGGGCTGGGGGGATGGTGGAGGAATGTCCATGGTAGAGTCCAGTCTATTTTTTCACAGGTGCATTGTCCAAAGGGGCATAGGAAGTGGAGCAATGGCAGTTCAAGGATGGACAGGGTGACCGTTTGCGGGGTGGTTCTCCATCTACAGTGGGTGGGGTGCTGGTGTCCTGTTGTTCCTGTGGTGGTGCCTCCTATCCACAAGCGCCAGCGGAGGTGGAGAGCTGTTCATTGCCCAGGCTAGTGTCAGGGGCCGCTTGTTGTGCCACTGTGTCCCTCCAGCTGTTGGCGAGGTCTGTCAGCACCCCTGCAATGGTGACCTGGGTGGTGTTAATGGACTTCAAGTCCTCCCTGATCCCAAGGTAGTGTTCCTACTGCAGCCGCTGGGTGTCCTGAAACTTGGCCAGTACCGTTGCCATTGTCTCCTGGGAATGATGGTAAGCTCCCATGATGTTGGAGAGTGCCTCATGGAGGGTGGGTTCCCGGGGCCAGTCCTTCCCCGTCGCACATCAGTCCTCCCAGTTTCCCTGTTATCCTGTGCCCCTGTTCCCTGAACCGTGTGCCCACTGCCACTGTCCCCAGGTCCCTGATTTTCTTGGGTTGGTGGGTTTGCCGGGGTTCCCTGTAGTGGTGTACACACTGCTGATTGACGTGTCCTGGGGACAGAGGGATGGGTCCGCTGGGTGGGTGCTGTGGTGGTGTTTCCTGAGGGTGGAGGCTCTGTGGTGGCTTGTGACAGTATCAGGGGAACCGACTGTCCCGAGGTCCCAGATGGGCCTGGCTGGTCATCTTGATCCAGTTGTGCAGAGCTGCTGTTATCACTGTAGGCCTCTTCTGTGGGGGGATTGGATATGTCTGGCACCTCCTGTCCGGTGACGTTTGGTAGAGGTTCTGTTGGGGTGTAAATGCATAATTATTATATGTGTGTCATCGTTTGCAATGGGTGGTTGACACTGTACTCCAGTGCTTGCATTATTGGCTTGGTCCTTGTGTGATTGGTGATTTTGGAGCATGAGTGAGTCTCTGTAGTGGACATGCTTGGGTGATGGGTGTCCATGCATTGTTGTTACATGCAGGGCTTGGTTTTGGGATGTGTGGGTTGTGTTAGTGGGATATCTGTGGGTTGTTGGGGTGATGGGTGTGAGGGTAAGGGTGGGAGTATGTGATGGCATGCAGGTAGGGTGGGGGAATATAGTAGTAAAGATTTGCCTTACCAGAGTCCAGTCCCCCTGCTACTCCTGCGAGGCCCTCAGGATGCAGTATAGCCAAGACTTGCTCCTCCCATGTTGTTAGTTGTGGGGGAGGAAGTGGGGGTCCACCGCCAGTCCTCTGTACAGCAATCTGGTGTCTGGATACCATGGAACGCACCTTCCCCTGTAGGTCGTTCCTCCTCTTCATGATGTCATCCCTAGTTATTGGATGCTGTCCCACGGCGTTGAACCTGTCGATGATTCTGCGCCATAGCTCCATCTTCCTTGCAATGGATGTCTGCTGCACCTGTGATCCGAATAGCTGTGGCTCTACCCGGACAATGTCCTCCACCATGACCCTGAGCTCCTCCTCAGAGAACCTGGGGTGTCGTTGAGGTGCCATGATGTGGTGTGGGTGATGTGTGAGGTGGTGTGTGTTGTGATGTGTGAGGGGGTGTGTTGGTGTGTGTTGTTTGAGGTGCGTGGATGTTGTGTGAGTGATGGTGTTGTGTGTCTGTGGATGCTGGTGTTGTTTTTGGTATTGTATCTCTCTGGAATGGTTTCAAAATTCTGGTAGTAAGGGTTTGTGGGTGATGTGGGTGTGTGTTTTATATTTGATTGGGTGTGGGGGAGTGGTGTGTGTATGTGTATCAGGTGTGTGTATTTCGAATTGTCCAATGTGGGTGTGTTTTGTAAATGTGTATGTATTTTGAGCGCGGCGCTGCGTTGATTCATGGGTCGCGATAGTGTGGGCGTATTCCTGTTGGCGTGATGGTGTCGGTTTTGTTATCGCCAGTTTACCAATGACCTTTGGTGTGGCAGACTTGTGTGGGTGTCTGTATTGTGGCGGATTCCGAGCTGTGGGTCGTAATACCTGCAGCGGAATTCTGCGGCCGCAGCAGTATGTTGGCGGTCTTCTGCACGGCAGTAAGTGGGATTTACCGCCAGGGTTGTAATGAGGGCCCTAGAAACACAACTAATAACCAACACAGATCTAGACGCAATAAATTATGTTCCAACACTTTATAATACCACTAAAAAAAAAAAAAAAACAGGGCCAAACAAAAACAACAACACCTTTTAGAAATACAGAACTAATAAACATAAAAGAACAAATCAGGAGGCTGCAAAAAACCTGTCTCAAAACAAACAACATTCAAGACAAACATCACCTACACAAACTTAACAGAATATACCAATCATCAACCTAAAAAAGGTACTAATCAGACAACTCAAAATGCTAAATCTGCAAATGAAGAATTTTATAAAATTCTTAACTAATTTTGAAAACATAAATGCATGGAAGGATCTCATTCCACTACTCAAGAATTCACAGACAAACAGGCAAGTCATTACACAACTAAAGCAGACACATATTGGACTTCTATTTAAAACAAAGGAAGACCATCAGCACCAACCTGTTTGCAAAATCACTCTCCAAGAGTAAGCCAACCCAGCCTCTGTACTCCTTCAAACAAATATCACAAGATGAATTTATGTATTTGGTCAAAGCAAGCAGGTCTTCTGGCTGCCCTTCTGACCCTTGTCCAGCACACATCTTCAAGAACATTATTTTATCTACTTCTGCTGCCACACCAGTAAGAAGAATCATCAATCAATCAATCATCAATCAAAACAAATTGTAGAGCGCGCTACTCACCCTTTAGGGTCTCAAGGCGCTGGGGGCGGGGGGAAATCAAGGGAGGGGCAAGGAGGGTCACTGATCGAACAACCATGTCTTGAGGTTTTTTCTGAAGAGCAGGAGGTCTTTGGTTTTGCGAAGGTTGGTGGGGAGGGAGTTCCAGGTTTTGGGGGCGAGGTAGGAGAAGGACCTGCCTCCTGTGGTGGTGCGTTGGATGCGGAGACCTGTGGCTAGTGCAAGGTCGGCTGATCGGAGGTTGCGTGTGGGAGTGTGGAAGTTCACTCTTTCGTTGAGGTAGGTTGGGCCGGTGTTGTGGAGGGATTTGTGTGTATGGATGAGGATCTTGAATGTGAGTCTCTTGTCTATGAGGAGCCAGTGAAGGGATTTGAGGTGTGGTGAGATTCGTTCGTGGCGGGGGAGGCCAAGGATGAGGCGTGCGGCTGTGTTCTGGATTCTCTAGAGTTTGCGTTTGAGTTTGAGTGTTGTGCCAGCGTAGAGAGCGTTACCGTAGTCCAGTCTGCTGCTGATGAGTGCGTGGGTGACTGTCTTCCTGGTCTCTGGGGGAATCCATTTGAAGGATTTTTTTAGCGTGCGGAGTGTGAGGAAGCAGGAGGAGGTTAGAGCATTGATTTGCTGTGTCATGGAGAGGCAGGGGTCCAGGATGATGCTGAGGTTGCGTGCGTGGTTTGCGGGGGTGGGTGCGGGGCCTAGGGCGTTGGGCCACCAGGAGTCGTCCCATGTGGTTTTGTTGGGGCCAAAGATGATGATCTCGGTTTTGTTGGAGTTGAGCTTGAGGTGGTTAGTGGTCATCCAGTTGGCGGTGTCGAGGAGAGCAGCGTGTAGGTTGGTTTTGGCTGTGGTGGGGTTGCGGGTGAGGGAGAGGATGAGTTGGGTGTCATCTGCATAGGAGAGGATAGTGATTCCGTGTGCTCGGAGGATGTTGGCTAGGGGGGTCATGTAGATGTTGAAGAGTGTGGGGTTGAGGGAGGACCCTTGGCGGACTCCGCAGGTGATCTTGGTAGTGTTGGAGTGAAAGGGTGGAAGGCAGACTCTCTGGGTCCGGTCGGTGAGGAAGGGGGTGAGCCAGTCTAAGGCCTTTGTGGTGAATTCCTGTGTTGTGGAGGCGTGTGCGGAGTGTGTGGTGGCAGACGGTGTTGAAGGCTGTGGAGAGGTCTAGGAGGATGAGTGCGACGGTCTCGCCTTTGTCGGCTTTGGTCCTGATGTCATCAGTGCATGCGATGAGGGCGGTTTCCGTGCTGTGGTTCTTGAGGAACCCGGATTGTGAGGGGTCCTGAGTGTTGTTTGCTTTGAGGAAGTGGTATAGGCGGGCGTTTCTCGGCAACCTTGGCGGGGAAAGGGAGGAGGGAGATGGGGCGGTAGTTGGAGAGGATCTCCGGGTCGGCTTGTTTTTTTTTAGGAGAGCGGTGATTTCCGCGTGCTTCCAGAGGTCTGGGTAGGTGGCGTAGTCGAAAGAGGAGTTGATTATGTTGTAGAGTATGGAGGCGATGGCTGGGCTGGCTTTGTTGTAGATGCGATGTGGGCAGGGGTCGGAGGGGGATCCATAGTGGATGGAGTTCATGGGTTTTTCGGTTTCTTCGTGTGTGGTGGGGGTCCAGGTGGAGAGGGTGGTGGGGGGGGTCAAGAGTGGGGTTTAGGTTGGGTGAGTGAGGGGTGTGTGCGGTGGGTGTGTGTGGTATGAAGCTGTTGTGGATGTCTAGGATCTTGTGGAGGAAGTGGTTGGAAAGGGCGTCACATAGGGGCTGTGTGTGTGTGCGGGGTCTGTGTTGCTGGCTTTGGGTTTGGGAAGTTCATTAATGATGGTGAAGAGTTCTTTGCTGTTTTGAGATTTGTTGTCAAGGCGTGTCTTGTAGTGATCTCTTTTGGCGGTGCGTATGAGTTGGTGATGGGTGCGAATGGTGGTTTTGAGGGTGGAGAAGTTGGTTGTGGAAGGTTCAATAATTCTTTAACTACAGGAACCTTTCCTGAAGACCTTAAAAAGGTATAAATATGCCTGTCATTAAAGAAAATAAACTTGGACCCACAGGACCCAGCAACTACAAATCGATTACAAATGGACCTTTCCAACTGAAAGAGCAGCATTCGCCCAGATGCCACAATAAATTGAAAATAACTCTATACTTTCAGACTACCGAACTGGATTCTGCCCGGGAAGAGGCACTGAATCTGCACTCATCGCAATCTGGGATGATCTTAAAAACGCAGTTGACCACAATGGAGTTGCAGCACCACTTCTCTTGGACCTCTCAGCTTCCTTTGACACTGTTGACCACGACGCCCTAATTCAAAGACTGCACAAAGCCGGCATAGAAGAACTGCTCTCGACTAAATCACATCCTACCTTCAAAACAGAACAAATGTAATCTATTCTCTCCCTTTCCCATCCAAACCCTACTTCACAAAAGCAGGGGTCCCTTAATGATCAATCATCTCACCTATGCTTTTCAACATCTACATGATGTCATTACCAGAACTGATCAATAAATTTCAACTTATATGCTACAACTATGCAGATGACACACAAATACTCCTTAAATTGTAATGCCACAAAGACATTGGAAACTAACAAATCTTCAGCTGCCTCAAAGTCATTGATCAATGGATGACTTGGAGCCATCTCAAACTCAATACTTCCAAAACATGTGGCGACTGGAAAAATTAGGACCCCCTGTGTGCCTAACCTGATGATCTGGGACCGCCTCTGCAAGTATCCAAGGAAGTTAAAAACGTTGGAATTACCATGGACCCCAAGATAACAATGAATGCCATAATAGACAAATTATCAAGCTTCAGCACCTTGAAAACTCTGCGACGCATCTTCCCCCACCTCGGATTTCCACACAAGGTTCAGTCTACTATCTCTCTTGTACTATCTAACCTAGACTACGCCAATGGCCTCTACCATGGATCATCTCTATATACTCTGAAAAAACTACAACGCATTCAGAACTCGGCTGCCAGACTACTTCTACATGTAAAGCCACAAGCCCACATCTCCCCTGCCTTGAGGGCACTTCATTGGTTACCGGTTACCAGAAGATTCACCTTCAAGCTGCTTTGTATCACCCGCAAAGCAATATATGGAACAGGACTGCTTTTCATCAGGAATAAAATCACCAAATACATTAAACAAAGAAACCTCCACTCAAGATTGGCACCTCACCTTAAAACACCACCATACAAGAAAAAGACTATGTGGGTAGTACATCTTTCTCTGTTCAAGCGGCCAAACTATGGAATTCATTACCCCTAAATATAAGATGCACAGATAACTATCTTGTCTTCAGAAGACTACTCAAGAGTTGGCTCTTTCCTTCATAGCCTATATATCCAAACAGCAATGGACTGCATATGCCTGCGTTGCTAAACATTCATAATCTGAATATGTGTGTATATCTAGATATGTGTATTTCTTTGAGAAATATGTTTAATTAGTATTTTAATAATGATAAAATATATATATACTCTTTAAGCCTGTTTAACAAATGTATATTTACTCATGGTTAAATGTATATATGTGTGTATGCGTGTATGCGTGTGTGTGTGTATGTGTGTGTATATATGTGCGCAAATATGTATATGCAAGTATGTATTCAATGTATGTGCATATATGTGTGTGTTTATACATATAAATGTGTATATTATTCTATGCTTAACATGTATATTTGTCATTGCATAGTTCCAATATAAGTTATTAGATTAGATACTTATGAATCCCTGCTTTGCTTTTATCTATCACAATGAGGAAATGTTATCTTAACTATTTCATCAACAAGCATTTCGTTTTTGTAAATTGAGGAATGTTGCAAATCTTGTAAGTCGTTGTTTATATAATACAACTTTAAATCTCAAAATACCATACCCATTATTATATTCCTTAAACATATATTCCCTTACTATGTATTTACATATCTATTTATTTATTACTTTATTCCTACCGTACAAGAGGGAAAAAAATACTATCTCGTAAGCTTTTCTCTGTCTCCCCATCACACAAGTTAAGAATAAATAATATATGTTCCTGTGACATTCATTTGATATCGATTGGAATCGCCTTCTTGTTTCCCCCTCCCCTTCTCTTGTGTTAGCTCAACCGAATGTTATGAGGAGCACGACCGTCATCCTGGCAAGACAAGTGTGGCTCCGAGCTGGTGTTCATGTGAGCTAAGAAAGGACTTCCCAAAGGAAACCCTCGTCGTAAGTACGTCACTGGTGACGACAGCAGGGAAATCTGACCCAGCTGTGCGGGGGACAGCTCAACAACCTCAGCCCTGTTCCCAATAAGCCTCGTACAACATTACGGTGCCGATGTGACAAGATTGCGCCACCAAGCAGTACTTCGGTATGTGACTTTTCCTTGCGAGAAATATAGCTGTTTCTCCCGTCCTGTCAACGGATTTATGATCGTTACCCAAAACGCTCTGGTAGAATGTACTGTTCACGTGTGATTTTAGAGGGTGCGCCTTTCCATTAACTTGGGGCTACTTGTGGCACCAGTAGGTGAGAGTGTGCCATCAGCTTCTACACGGAGCCGGGAGTGACCTGCCTCTGTGACTGGAGGGGGCTTTGTAAGAAATATACACATACTTCGAGGGCTGAGGTAAGTGCTGTGACGTTGCAGAACTTAATGAAAAGTAATGTGTCAGTTGTTTAAAGTATATTTATAAGCCAACCAAATCCCCTGACGGCCGAGACATTCTTCTCATAGGAAGTGTGTCAGTTTTTGTGCAGGGAGCATTATTTTTCGGGTTCGTTCAAAGCCACTCGGCAGAAGCGGGGAGATGAAGGAGAGCGATACCTCAGAGCTATACTGCCTCAAGGTATATGTCGCACTAATGGTGACTAAAGCAGTGCAGTTAAATATATAACTGATGCAAGCGGTATAATCATTTCCTTAGGGTTAGGGGCACGCTCTTAACTAGGTGTGACATTGCAGTGTGGTGAGGTGAAAGTTTCGAAAGAGGTCCCTGTACGAAGCCATACCCTGAGGTGGTTATTCGAATGTTTGCCGCCACACTCAAACGCAGGAAAAGAAAGAAAGGGGGTTTACCCTAGTGACCCTACTAAACCTGGGCAAAATCAGAACATTGAATAAACAAAATGGAAACTAGTAGGGAAAAATTGTCATCATTAATACAACAGTGAAACTGTAAATCAATCACTGGAAGAACAATTAGGTTCTATACTTAATTTAATCCTTTTTTATGAGCGAGCGCTGTAAGAGCCAAAATCAACGATCATATGAAAAGTTACTGACAGGAGTTACACAACACATAAAACACAAAAAAATAAACATTTCTTCATCTAGTACACTCAACCGCAGCGGGCCCAGAACAACGTTCTCACTCAGGCAAACTCGGTGACAGCATAAATAACTGCAACGCAACATTTGTAAGCATATTGGCACATCATTCAGAAGATGAAGAACAGGTACCAGATGTTTTGACCTGCTTTTAGTGGGCGGGGAAGAAAGAAGATTCGACCAGCACATCTCATTGAGCAGGGAGGAGGGAGGATGAAGTTGCTCTGAGGAACTTGGCTGTGGAGGAATTGGGTGGAGCCAAGTTCAGTCAAGCCCACATATCCTCCCACTACATGAACCACATCCCCAGTGGACTTCCTGCTAGTCTGCTCGAAGTATCGTGAGGAACTTTGCTGTTTTTCTCTTCATATTTAAACCTCACCCTGAGGAATTTCTACTAGAATATTGTGTTAGAGTTCGATATTAATGCAGTGTCTTCCTATATGTTAAGTGCAGTGCTATACTTTTAGATTTATTGATTTAGTACAATTACAGGAAAATCCAACTAGGAATATATATACATATATTATTATATACATCTATGTACATATATATCTACACACACACACACACACACACACACTTATATATATGTATATACTTTGTTTTTACAGGTTTACTTAGGAATGATTCCTTGTACCTCAGATTTAAATCACCCAGGCAACTGCAAATATGTCACAGCCGCCTCCTTTCCTGGATGAAGAAAGGGAACCTTCTTTACCCTGGAAGGAGTGGGTAGTGTACATGACAGGAGAGTATATGAAAACCTAGTACACACACCATCAGAAGATGAGGACGAAGAGGAAGGGCATGAAAATTTGTATTCCATGACACCACGCAGATAGGAAGAATATTTTGGGAAGAAAGTAACAATAGTCTTGAAAAGACAGGTTTTTTAGCAGAGTTCAGGGTAAAGAGGAAACAGTTACTAGCAACATAGCTTGTTTGAAGGGCATGGCCAATCTTTTTGATTTTGGTTCCTTTTACGACTAATTCATTTGTGACCAGCTAATAAGATGTACTAATAGTTCCCGTTACAAGAAATACCTTTAGCCCGCGATATGGACTTGAATGGTGCAGAAGTAAATTATTTCACAATAGAGAGAGAAGCGGTAACTTGCTATTGGGCCAGTTCCCATATCAATTTTGTCCTCTGGGGATTACCGTTCACGTTGAGGACTGATCACAAACCCCTCACATACATCTCTACCACCAGGGGCAGAGAACATACTACTCCCCTGAAATCCAAATGGCTAGAAAGCTATTTAATTTCAAGGTGGATTTCGTTCAAGGTAACACAAATTCAGTAGCTGAATGTCTTTCCATGTTACTTGGAAAGGAGAAGAGAAATCCAATGGAGTGAACAATGGAGATTCTATTCTACTGATCTCTCTTTCAGGGATTACTAAGAAGGAGTGGGTGGAGTGTTCAGGGAAGGATGACATCTTAAAGACTTCAAAAGACAGAATAATAAGGGGTGACCACCGAAACCTAATGGATTACAAGACGAACTCTGTAGATGTTGGAAAGATATATATGAATTATATATACACACAATGACATGATTATGAGAGATGACAAGCTAGTACCTCCTGAGAGTTTTCTTTTTTAATTCAAGTATTTTATTGACAACAATCACAAAGTACACATAGCACATAACAACGAAAACTGGCCCACGAAACCTGAGCTCAGGCTGTGCAACGAACAGTCCTTTCCGTCAACAGGATACAATCTGTAATACATATCACAAGGTTACCTCTAATAGAGACAGCAGAAATGACGCCCACAACTGCAACAGATTCACCATGAACATCATAGGGCAAGACTAACAACAAGGGAGGAAACCTAGTGAAAAGGAAACAAGAGGCAGGGAGAGTACACACACGCAGACGACCAGTCACAAGGATCAACTTACAGAGCCCATCTTATGAGGAGGGCTGTGGAAAGCAGGATCATCAAGGCGCGAGCAAGCACCTAACACTCACGCATCCCTCCCTAAGGCCTCCAGGAAAGAGCGCAATGGGGCCCAGATATCTCTTGGCCGGGAGCCCTCAGGAGTCAACTCCAAAAAGATCGTCAGTTGTTCCTGACAAAAGGCGGTGTCACGTAACCAGTCGGATTTGTAAGAAGCCCGCCTCTTACCCCAACACATGGCAACCCTGCGCTTAGCCAGCAAAAGAAGCAGGCCCACCAGCCTCCTATGCATCCGGCAAACCCCATCCACACATCCAAGCAACGCAATCTTAGGGGATACAGGCAACTCCGATCCAGCCTTCGCAGTAATCACACTCATTACCTCCACCCAGAAAGCATGAACCTCAGCACAATCCCAGGTGAGATGTAAAATACCAGCATTAGGGGTGCGGCAGCGCTCGCAACATGCATCCTCTCGCAGACCCATAGAGCAAAGCCCGCTGGGCGTATAATATAGGCGGTGCAAAAACTTGAAATGTATCAGGCGCAGTCGATGATTAGGAGACAACACTCTTATATGTGCACAGCAACTCCGCCACATCTCCTTCGTAATAGGCTCCCCCACATCCATCTCCCACTGAGCCCTGGCAGACCCCCCGAGGTCACCGAGCTGCTCCTGAGTACAATTATACAGTTTAGTGATTAATTTACGCAGTGACTGAGCACAGCACAGCGCCTCCAGAGCACGACACTCCAGCGGGGCCTCAAGGATGCCGGAAAACCGAGGGTGCAGCATCGCGTATACACGCAGCACATACATCCACTGCAATGCAGTGGCGTGCACGTCCCCGAGTGCAGCACGAGGAGGAATCAACCGTCCATCCGCAAACCAATCACTCAACTCAGTCATGTTATATTCCCGAAGAAAATCACTGAGCCCTGCGTCGCGGAACATCCGAACATCTGCTACAGCGCGAATGGGCTACGAAGGGGCAAAGGATGTTTCCGCTCCGGAGCACCGCAGCAGCGCCGTCCAGGCTCTAGCAGTGCAAGTCACTGTGTCAACACCCCGCGGGCGGGGCCGAGATGGGTTCCTGAGCACACGCACCAATCCATCTGGCCAAACCGCCTCTCTTTCAGGCGCCAGATGAGGCAGAAAGCCAATAGTATGCAAAATGAGCCTGAGCACAATTATAGTAAAGCTCCAAGTCCGGGGCAGCAAGCCCACCCAGCTTAAAAGGCAACATCAGCTTCTCCCAGGCGATACGGGGTTGTCCGCCTGTCCAAATGAAACAAATCAGAGCCGAACGAAGACGCCTCAAAAAACTCCTCGGGAGTAGGAGCGGGAGATTCATAAATAAATACAAAAATTTGGGGAGCACCGCCATCTTCACCACAGCAATACACCCGATCAGCGAGAGTGGTAACGAGCACCAAGCCTCAACCTTCTCCTCCAACCATGAGATCGCCGTGCCATAATTGGACATCCAAAGAGTCTCCACATCGCAACTCAGCCAAATTCCCAAATACCGAACCGGGCCCTCTGCCCACGTAATGGGGTACCGGGATGGAAACTCCATCACTCCCGGAGACAAAGGTAACACCACTGACTTAGACCAATTAATCACAATCCCTGAAAAGGCACCAAACCGCACAATCTCATCCAACAAAACATCCAGATCACGCACATACAACGCAATGTCATCAGCATACATAAAGATCAGTATAGAACGCTGTCGATATGGCAGGCCCCTGTCATTATACTGCTGTTGCAGCCGCACTGCTAAGCGCTCCTTTGCAACTGCAAAAAGTAACGGGGACAAAAGACATCCCTGACGAGTCCCGCGGGCGACCGGAAAAGGAGCTGAGACAGTCCCATTGAAACGCAGCCTAGCCGAGGGGAGCGTATACAGTAATCTGATCAGTTTCACAAATCGTGCGCTCAGCCCCACGCGGGCAAGTAGGGCAAACATGTACTCCCATGCCAGAGAGTCAAAAGCCTTGGCTGCGTCTAGAAACACCGTCACCCCATTCTCGTCAGCATCCACCAAACCAGCAACCACAAAAAACGTATGCAGATTATGAGCTGTAGATCTCCCCAGCACAAATCCAGACTGACCCGGAAATACCAACTTCGGGAGTACCGGCAACAAGCGCGCCGCGATCATTTTAGCCAGAATTTTATTGTCAATGTTGATCATAGAGAGCGGGCGATACGAATCGCAACAGCCCAGGTCCTTACCCGGCTTAGGAATCGTGACAATTAAAGCCTCCCTGAGTGAGGCTGGGAGAATCCCGGCTTCCAAGGACTCCGCATACACCTCCAGTAGATGGGGAGCTAAAAGGTCTGCGTACTCCTTATAGAACGCGGGAGTCAAGCCATGCAAACCAGGAGACTTATCGCTAGGCAAGCTACGGATCGCTGCGACGACTACCTCCACAGAGAACGGAGCATCAAAATAAGAGCGGTGCGCGTCATCAAACCAGAGCAACGCAATTTCAGAAAAATAAGCCTGTGCGCCAGCCGCATCGAGCCCGGACGGCTCTGCATATAGACTCTAAAAGAATTGGGTAAAAACTTGCATAACTCCACGCGTCCCACCCACATGGTCACCAGTACCACTATCATTCTCAGTGATAGATTTGCTGGCCCATGGCTTACGCAGCAAGCCTGCAAGCGTGCGAGAAGCCCTCTCCCCCTCGCCATAACGCCGCACCCGAGCGGTCTTCCCAAAAAAACAGACCTCTCGGAGGGAAGCTTCGTCATACAAAGACACCACGCTTCGCAGCTCAGCCAGCACCTCGCCCGACCAGCCCTCTACCAAACCTCGATCCAGCTCCGCAATTCGCCCCTCCAAAGCTGCCAACTCACGACGAAGGGCCTTCAACATCCCATTCTGCTTCGCGAGGCACACACCCTGGATAACCACCTTAAACGTCTCCCACAAAGTACCGGCCAAACTCACGGAGCCGCGATTCTCAGCGAAGAACAGTACTATGGCCTCACGTACCTCCTCGCGAAACACCACATCCCGAAGTGCCCCATGCGGGAGCCGCTACAGGAACCTGCGCTCCAGCAAACAAGGCACCTCCAACACTAACTCAACCGGCGAATGATCAGACAGTGTGCGCGGGAGATGATCCACGGAGTGCAGCCATAGCTCCACATCTCTTGTACCCAACCAGCGATCAAGGCTGGACCAACTACTATGGGTATAATTAACGCATGTGCCCTCTCTGGCGGTTGCATACTGCATCCTCCACAAATCCACCAGAGCCCCCTCTGACATCACCGACGCCAAGGCTCTCGCCGCAGAAACGTGCTGCACCTTGGCTACACTCTCACAGTCCATCCTTGGATCCAGGATCACGTTGAAGTCACCACCCCAGATCACCCCACCTGCCCCCAGCGACTCTACCAGGCGCCACAACTCCCAAAAGAACTCAGGGTCATCTGTGTTTGGGCCGTAGACTGCAACCAGCCTGCAGGCTCTATCCACCAGTGTGCCACTCAACATCACATACCTGCCATTCGGATCAGCAATGATCTTCTGCGTGCGCCACTGTAGCTCCTTGCGCAGCAAAATCGCCACACCCCGTGCATAACGCGAAAACACTGAGCTGTGATATTCACCAACCCACTCGGCCTTCAGCCTGCCCAACGTAGAAGGTACCAAATGTGTCTTCTGCAACATACAGATGTCAATTTCATGGCGCCTGACATACGCAGACACAAGACGCGCCTTCCGCCAGTCACTCAGCCCACGCACGTTCCAGGTTAAGCAATGCACCACAGTCATTCCACTCGCTCCCATCCCCTCTTCCTCACTGGTATCAGTCGCCTCCACTGTGCCCCACCCTACCTGTCTGAGATAAACAAACATATAGAAAAGAGAATGCAAACAGCTAAGGAGCACAAAACTAATGGAAGACAATCCCCGCCCCACCCACACAGACCCCCCAATTGGGCCATATCGCAAACCCACCCCCCCAAAACACCAACCCCCCAATACAGAACAGTAGAATTATAGTCAGGATTCATTCCAGAGGCTGAAAGCCGGCCATACATCCCACCAGCCAATCAGGGCTGCGGGAGATGGGCATAAGGACCAACCAACTTATATAACAACTGAGCGACCCCAGACATGTAAATAGACCATTAAGACCACCAGCAGCCCCGATATGCCGTTCCAGTCCCAGCGTCCTACCAATTAGTCATTGTCACTCAGAGCAGCCTGCTTGGACCCAGCACCATCCAGGCCCCCACCCTCCAGCCGCTTAGGCATCCTCTTGGCAAATTTGGCAGCTTGCTTTGGATCAGTGAAAACTGCAACTTCCCCTCATGCCGCACCCTCAGCTTAGCCGGGTACAGCAAAGCAAATTTTATGCCCGCCTGGGTCAACATACACTTGACCGGCAAGAGGGCACACCATGCCGCCTGCACACCAGGAGTGTAATCCGGAAAAAAGCTGAGTTCAGAGTTCCGATACATCACCGGCTTCCTCTCCCGAGCCAGCCGAAGGATAGTATCCCTGTCACGAAAGTTCAGCAGCCGATCGATTATGGGTCGCGGAGGAGTGCCAGGCGGGGTCCCCAAGGATCTATGAGCCCCCTCGACCACCAACAGCTGGGAGAGCTCACCACTGAATTGATCAGAGAGCATGCCCTCCACAAATTCCTCCATTCGACCCATGTCCATAGTCTCCGGCAGCCCAATTGTGTGAATATTATTCCGACGTGACTGCGCTTCTAAATCCTCATTTTTGTTCCGAATAACCTCCAGGACTCGCTCCATTTGCAATAGTTGTTCTCTATCGTCCCGCGACAGTCCTCCAGCTCCGCCGCCCGCGACTCCAGCAACTCAAATCTGGAGTCATGATCATCCACACAAGCTTTAATTCGGTCTAACTGTTCAGTCACGTGGTCCAACTTCGCATCAATACCGGCCAAGCTGGTCTAGACGCCGGCCAATGCGCCCAGCACTCCTGCAGACAGGCCTGGCTCTCGCAGGCCGACGGCCCATCCGCACGCGCCTCGGACCGCCCCGTGGGGGCAAACATGCGGCAAGAGGTCCCATCCAGCCGCAACCGGCCCGACCACCGGGCCACAACAGCAGGGGCGCCGAGCAAACATGCGGCAAGAGGTCCCGTCCAGCCGCAACTGGCCCGACTACCGGGCCTCAACAGCAGGGGCAAGCCACCTCCCACAATCTCTCCTGCTCTGGGGGAGTTCCAGCACCTGCCACGGGAGGGGAAACACCTGTGCCCCGAAGGGCCGCGAGGGCCCAGCCTCCTCAATGCCGGGAAACGCCGCAGCCGGCTGCCATCCGCCAGCGATCGCCGCACCGAAAGTTGCACCATCAGTACCAAGGGCTGCCGAGCCAGCCCAGTTCACATGCGGTGCCCATCCGGATAAATATTCGGAGACAGGGCCCTAAGCCCGGCAGAGCCTCACGTAGTGATGGCCATCTTGCCGGCAGGCCAGGCCACGCCCCCCACCTCCTGAGAGTTTAAAGGAAAAGATAGTGGATCTAGCTTATGAAGGCCACTTGGTTCCCATGAATGGATAAATTAGTGGAATCTACAGTCAAGGAATATAGTACATGTAGCATGAGTGACACAAGTAAAAATGTAAGAAAAGCACCATTATCCCCAGTGAATACACCTTGCAAAACATGGGATAAACTTGGTTGAGATATAATAGGTCCTCTAAACATGTTGACGTGGCAAGGAAGGTATATCATTGGATTAGTGAACTATTATTCTCATTGGATCATAGTTAACACTGTTAATCGCATTTCCACGCAAGACATGATTAGTTTTCTGTCAGAAACATTCATGACTGAAGGGATTCCAGATTAATTGTAACAGAGTCCAGTTCACTTCAGAGAAAATAAAGGAGTTTTTAAATGGTTTGTCTATAGTCCATCTAAAAATTGCTTTATATTGTCCTAAAGCGAACTGACTGGTAGAAAGAGTGAAACACATATCTAGGAGTGCATTCAGTCTGCACAGGTGTCCAGAACACTCGTGGATGTTGCTAGTAAGATTAAGAGATTATTATGGTCATATCATACTGACCCCATACTGTTACAGGGATCTCTTTATTTTTAATGCTTAAAGGCAGGTTCCTGGGAACTAAATTGTTCCCCTACTGGATGGGAGGAGGTGAGACAAAGTGGGTGCACCGAGACATAGTGAGAGAAAGGATAAATACCCACCAGAGAAATAAAAAAAAGTATGATGTCAAACATGGTACAAAAAGCATGACATGGAGCGAAATTGACTGGGTGGTGTTAAATCCTCAACCTCGGCTCAAAGAACTGTCTGTGAATTTTCTATGCCTTTGAAGATAGTCAAGTTGAAGACTAATGTAGTAACATTGGAGGATGGCAGAGTTTGGAGCATGGATAGAATTTCCAAATGTAATAGTGCTGTTCCAAGGAGATTTTGCATTGATGAACTCCCATCTCACAGAAGTGATCAAATGGAAGTGGTGTTGTTCCAAACAAACACCACAGTCCTGCTTGTTACAAAGATTATGTTCTCCAGTAACTATTTCTGGTAGCTTCGAATACCCTACATCTCAACCTAAAGGAAACAAATGTGTTATAGGATGGAGACGTGTTGTGATTTCACATTGGTATTTATAAGGCATGTGTTTAGATATTCACAAGAGTTAAGAATAATATATGTTACTGTGACATTCAATTGATAGCACTTAGTATCACCCTCTTGTTTTCCCCTCCCCTTCTATTGTGTTAACATAACCAAATGTTATGAGGAGCCCGACTGTCATCCTGGCAAGACGAGTGTGGCTCTGAGTTTGTGTTCATGTGAGCCAAGAAAGGACTTCTCAAAGGAAACTCTTGTTGTTAATCATACCAGTAAGTATATGAGGTAAGTGTAAATTATCAATTCGTAACTCCACTTCTACGTGCCTTGAAGATATGTGTAGTTAAGGTACACAGATGTAGAGTTAACAAAAGTAGCTTTATATTACATGCTTAGTTTGATTAAATAGCGGTAGTTGACATGATATTTAAGGAGGTAGCTATTTGAAAAAAGGTAAAAATACAAATCAAGAAAAACACTGAAACAGGGTTTGAATGTCTGTGATACTGGCAGTGCTTTACATATGGAAGGATTCAAATATAGGCAGATATGAACATATCTTCTGTAAGCTGGACAAGTTGGTAGCAAAAAGAGACATCACTAAAGAATGGGGCGGGGGTAAACACCCCACTAATAAGAGACATGGGCCAAAAACATGACTAGTGCATGATGGGAAAAAAGATGATACATAAGGCCCATGGCTGCCCCAAAAACAATGAAAATATATTGTGATTGTGTAAGAAACACAGAGGACTAATGTGAGAAGAGATAGAAGCTGTATACGGTATGGGAGTCAACGAAAATTGATGTGTACAGGATACAAAAAACTCTGTGGGGTAACATAAGATGGCACCTACAAGAACATAAAGAGGATTGCTGGATGTGCATAGGGGAATATTATATGACCAAGAGAGAAATTGTGTTTTCTGGAATTGATGTCAACCATAAGTGCAAAAACATAAATTGAATAAAATATCTTAAAAATGAAATAGCTAATCAGTGTGTTTTTCTGACCAATGGTTGGTATTAGCAGAAGTGAACTGATAGTGAGAAATAGCTTACGGCTTAAGATTAATCTTAAATCCTAGTTCTTGACAGTTTTTATCCTGTGGGTAGATTCCAGATTACTTGCGACGGAGAAAGGAAAAGAAGAAGGGCAGTATTGGGCAGCTTAGACCTTGGTAAACAGATTTATCAGAAATTCCTGGCCAGTCTTTGCTTTATTCGGGGATGAAGCTGTAGAAGAATCCTTGCTGAGTGTCAGGTTCCATTCACCTAAATTCCAGGATTTCCACAGGAGCAACATAATGCCACTGATTCCCTTAAAGGCTTATTCTCAGCGCACTCCTCAGACAGGGGCGCTGGCAATACATCTTCACTGGGAAAGAGGGTGAGAAGAGAGGAACATTCCTCTTCTGTTGGATGCTTAGGAATCCCTTCTTCTGGAGGTCATTTTGTTTTTCCTGCCTTTACCAGTGGGAGATTGCTAGAAGGTTGATCCACTTTCTTCAAGTTGACTTTAATTCAAGAGAAGGGGTTTAACAACTAGAACATACATGATTTTCTAAAGTTCAAAATAACAGAGTTTAGTTTATTAGAATACTCTCAGTTTATCTTGCTCACAAAAGTTGACAACCCCTTTGATGATCAGTTTTTCAAATTTAAATGTTCCAAATCTTAAATCTGCTCTATTTTCTCATAGAATGCTGAAAAGTTTGCCTGAGCTTTTTAACGATGGGTCTCGGTTCCAATTGCCTCGCAAGCAATATCAACAAGTTAAGTCTAGAGCATTTGCCAAGTATCTGAGCTTCTTGATTAGTACACTCAGTTTGCATGGGATTCATTGTTGCAGAATTTGCTTTTTCCTTACAGGTTCTCAAATAGTTGTGCAGAGTTTCCGGAAGCAGACGGAGTTCCACATGTGCAGGGTCAAGAAGAGGAGTTTGTCAATGAAGACTGTAGGCGATGCACAGGTAATTTTCTCAAGCCTCTGCCATCCTTTTCAGAATGGATAGACGGGGAGTCTCAATAACAACCCTGTCTTTTTGGAGTATTGTGATGGCCTCCAAAATTCAAAGATCTTGAAACATTGAAAGATGTGTTCCACTAAAGAAGTTTTAAGTGACCAGTCACTGCTTGCTGGAAGGGCTTGTACATCTGCCAGGCAGGAGCCATGCTGAAGGTGCAGTGGACGGCTGATACCCTTCTAGAGGAACCACATGACTTCGGCCTGACAGATGTCTCTTGAACTCATCAGCAGTGCAAACATATTCTCCAGGTCTGGAAATAAGAGAAGTTGTACAGCTATTCACCTGCACCCTTAATTTGGCTAGTTGGTGCAAAAAAAGACACATTGCCTACAGTGCAAGAGAATGGATTTTTCTAAAACAAAAAAGAGATGCATCTCTTTAACCCTGCCTTATGTTTGCTCATGTTTGCTGTTACATTCTCTTAGCACCAAGAGACCTCAAGGTGATAGTGGGTGCTTCTAGTGTTATTTCACATATATAAAATAACTTAACATACTAGAATCTAGTGTACAACTTCCTTGCAGTCACCAGAAGCTCGAGATTTTCTGAACCAAGGAGATCAGGCTTGCACTTCTCCCTAAAGCATCTCCCCTTCGCCTTCCGATCAGCTGAAGAAAAAAAGACTCCAGTTAGAGTTTTAGTGAAAGAGACTATGGGGGTCATTCTTACTTTGGCGGGCGGCGGAGGCCGCCCGCCAAAGTAACCCCGTCAGAACACCGCACCGCGGTCGAAAGACCGCTGCGGTGATTCTGAGATTTGCCCTGGGCTGGCGGGCGGCCGCCAAAAGGCCGCCCGCCAGCCCAGGGCAAATCAACCTTCCCACGAGGACGCCGGCTCAGTCACCGGCGCAGTGGCACCCGTCGCGTATTTCAGTGTCTGCATAGCAGACACTGAAATACTTTGCGGGGCCCTCTTACGGGGGCCCCTGCGGTGCCCATGCCATTGGCATGGGCACTGCAGGGGCCCCCAGGGGCCCCGCGGCACCCCCTACCGCCATCCTGTTCATGGCGGGTTTCCCGCCATGAACAGGATGGCGGTAGGGGGTGTCTGAATCCCCATGGCGGCGGAGCGCGCTCCGCCGCCATGGAGGATTCAGAAGGGCAGCGGTTTACCCTTTCTGACCGCGGCTGAACCGCCGCGGTCAGAATGCCCTTCGGAGCACCGCCAGCCTGTCGGCGGTGCTCCCGTGGCCGGTGACCCTGGCGGTCACCGGCCGCCAGGGTCAGAATGAGGCCCTATGTTGCCTTGAAAGGCTGGAAGATCTTTGCTGACTAGAAGAGAAGCAGAGGTCTGGCTGGTATGACTTAATGACATTCAAAGATTTGGCCACAAATGGTTCTGTGTTGTACTCGTGGAGGACCTCATCTACGGAGGTTGATGATTTCTTATCTGGGCTGCAAGCTCCAGGTCTGAGAACTTGTACCATGACTGCCACTGCATGACAATACTGGATGTTAATGGTGTTGGTGTTCATGGACATTACCGGTTTGTGCTCCACAGTTTCCTTACCCAGGTTAAAGGGTAGACTTAAGGGATGGGCTGAATCAGACCACATTTTTCCTCCAGAGCAGGGTGGTTTCAAGGAGGGTCACTCAACTATTGATCACAGTTTTTCCCTGTGGTCCATTGCGCGGAAGTCAGTGAAGCAAGGGGGTAGGTTGTTTTGTTTCTTCATGGACTTCTGCGCTCCCTTTGGTGGATCCTAAGTGCCTATGGGAATCTTTGATTAAGTAGGATATGCCAATAAGCCTTTTGATGCTAATTCAGGAATTGAATATGCATAACTGGATGAGGAGGGGACCTTATCTCAGAAATTTTCATTTAATAACAGGTAGCGGCAGGGATGTGTTACCCCTCCTGGTGTTCTCTTTTTCATTGCTGACCTGCCAGTTGCTTTGGTTGGGGAAAGGGGCGTCAGCCCCAAAACGGATGGGAATCATGTGGCATGTCTTCTGTATGCTGATGATCTTGTGATCTCAGACCAGACGGAGATAGGTTTGCAAAGGATGCTGTATGCATTTCCAGAATATTGTCAAGCAAAAAAGCTAGTAGTGAATCAGGAGAAGTTGAAAGTGCTGTGCATTGGTAGGTGGCACTAAGCTGGACCAGGTGAATGAATACAAGTATTTGGGGGTCTGGTTCGAGGCATCCTTGAAGAGGGATGTAAATATTGAAGCATCAAAAGTAAAAGCTCTCGTCTCTGTAAGCGGCCTAAAAAAATATTATTAGGGACTTTTGTAAGAGGTCCCATAGGCGGATGTTAAAAGCCTATACCACCATGATACCCTCACAATTTCAGTATGGAGCTGAGCTGCTGTGTGTGAGTGGTAAAAGTGATTGGAACAAGAAGGAGGGGAAATGTTTAAAAAATGTTGTCCCTACCAACATCAGCGATGATTCAGGCTGTGAGACTGGAAACGGATATGGTGTCATGGAGTATATTAACACAAGTGTCTCTGATTAGATTCTGGCATCGGCTGAGGGTGTGCAAAGGGGAAAAGGTTGCATTATGGTGTGAGAATGGGATCGGAAAAAGCTAAATAAAATGGGGTAAGTGCGTAAGGAAACAGTTGAAGGATATCTGTAGTAGTATGAACGTAAAACTGGCCCCGGAGAATTTAAATATGGAGGTCTTGAAGAAGGATGTCAAGGCACATGGAAAGGAACTGTCTAGAGAACACGATCAGCAATTCTTAGGGGTAAAAGTTCTGTTGAATTTATGCTTAATTCATGGCAAAATGAAGAATGGTTCCCTTATTTGGACTTGTTACCCAATTGAAGGCTTAGACATGGATTATTAAGGGTAAGAGTTGGCATCAACCCTGGTTACTGTACTATAGAGACAAAAATGGTTATGATAGATGCTGCCGGCAAATGTACTTTTGGCTTGAGAACTAAATGCAACACTTTGCATATTTTAATGGATTGTTAGACAGTCCTGCGTTTCCGGAGAACAATTCTATGTCCTATTTTTATAAAATATGGCATTAGGTAGCGAGCACAAGCCTCAGTACTTCTGGCTGATATTTTCGGATGCTGCATGTACTGTAGGCAGGTTTTGATTGCTGTGAAAACGTTTTTAGGTGCACTTGAACGAGATTATTATAATTCCTCATGTGGTGCTTTTAGGGGTTTTAGTTCTATGTAGTAAGTTGGGGAAATAAATACATAAAGTGTGTATATATAAGATTTGAGGGTTTAAATGGGATTTTAAAGCAGGATTTTTTTATTGTATGTACTTTTTGTGGAAGTTGATTACAAGCAAGGTGTTCTATGTTATTTAAAGTCTTGTGGTCTGAATAAACATTTATTGATTCTGAATCTGAAGTGGCACTCTTCCTAACATAGGGGGTCATTATGAGTTCCCCGCCTGCCGAACTCATACCTTCACCGCCAGTGCGGCGGAGCCCCCGCCGGCCCTATTATGATTTTCCCACTGGGCCGGCAGGTGGAAACAGTGTTTTCACCCGCCGTCCCAGCGGGAAACAGGGTCTTTACATTGATGCCGGCTCCTAATGGAGCTAGCTTCAACGTGGCAGTGCCGCCGGTTCAGCAGCACCTGTCGCACATTTTACTGCCCATAATTAGGGAAGTGAAATGCACAACGGGGCTGTGAATAGGGGCCCCTGCACTGCCCATGCCAAGTGCACCCATTACCACAGCCTTTCCCTGGCGGTGTAAGCCACCCCGAAAAGGCCGGCGGAATGGGATTCATAATCTGAAGGGCAGCGCTGCTTGCAGCGTTGACCTGTCAGATTCGAAACATTGCCACTGCCAGGCTGCCTGGTGGTGGCAGCCTGGCGGTGGCCGTGTTTCCACTGTGGCGTCTCTGCCACAGTCATAATATAGAAGGCGGAACGCCACTAACGCGGCAGTCCGCCCGCCACCGTGAGTCTCGCGGTCCATGGACCATGAGACTCATAATGAGGGCCGTAGCCTGGAAGCGAGGAGTCTTATCAAACAAAATTGACCCAGAGGTAGAGATCAAAATTAGCCTCAATGGGGCGCTACATGGAGCATCCACCTGACTGGTACATCGTCTTGTTTGCATCAAAACACATAGGCTTGTTTTCCAAGTAGGAAGGTGTTGATTTACCATTCAGTGAAGATGCCATAACCACTAAAATCTGAGAAGGAGGTTTCCCGGGCACAAAGACTGGGCAGTCCTTGGTTGTCCAACAGCTTTGAGATAGCAGACTCTGATAAAGGTCATGGTTCAGAACCTGAGGCTTCCTGGCCAGGAATGGTCAAAGGATGCTGTTGCGGTTACCAAGGTATATGTGCCCATATGCTTTGGTAAGAGCACCAAAGTTGCAATATAAGGCACCTCCAGTGCCTAGTCTAAAATCATGGAATTGGTCCAGTATTTAATTTGAGCTGGTGGTTGCTGGTCGTAGGCACCAACACTCATTTTTGTGAACTATGACTTATTTATCATCCTTGGACTTTGTTCCAAAGTAAAAGAAAGAAAAATATGAAAATGGAACAAGAAGGAGGAAGAGAAATATAGCAAAAACTGCAAGGAGAGAAAAAAAGGATGACAAATAACCTGCAAGAGGATATGATTCTTGCACTTGGCAGAGGTAATGGCAGACCATTGAGAAAAACTTTGAGTCCTAACTTTTCTTTTGTCCTTACTTTCTTTTTTATTGACAAATGAAGGAATAGATGAGTATGGGTCTAGTAGCTGGTTTCTGGATAAATGTGTATCTTGAAAGGAAGGGGTCTTGAACATACATGGAGGAATCTTCCATGGCTGAAGGGCCAGTCAATATGGTTTGGATCTAAGCCACGTCTACAGCGAGGTTGCTAATGCTAGCTGGGTCCAGATGGTTGTTACAATAGACTTCTGACTACAGAAGCTGTACCGGAACCGTTGACAGAAGGACTCTGGGCATCTTTTTTTCTTTCATCTTCACTATTACTGAATCCAGAAAGGAGTCTGATGACAGAGTTTGACGATGGCATGGAGCCAAATTCTACAGCCCAATCCAGGGGAGGGGAGCTCATAGAGTGCAGTTTGTGGTCCTGATCACAAGGACTGAATGAGTCTTATCTGTCCACCACAGAGTCCACAATTTCCAGGAGAAAGAGAGCCTGGGAGAATCTGCTGGGGCTGTGCCAGGAGAAAGGTTGCTGGTAATGGAACTACAGAGAGCCTAACAGTTTCAACTGAGAGGAAAGTAACAACTTTTTCTCAGCAAGGATGCAGGTCAGCAGTACAGGCAGCAAACTCATGTACACCTGGATACTATGTGCCTCAAGATTCAGGCGTGAGCAGGACTTTTGCTGTTTAATGACCAGGTGATCAACCTCAGCAGAGGCTGGTACTTCTTGCAGTGCTTCTTCAGCCTCTTCTTTATCAGAATGGTTTCACAATGAATGTGAACACTGGGGGGAGACTTGTCTTCTGTCTGTCTTCTTATGTTGAAACTATCTATTCATTCATATGAATGCCAGACTCAACCACAAGAGTGGAGAAGGAGCCATGAGATGTATCTAAGCTATCAGGCTGTGTGGGACAACGACAGAGACTCCACACTGAAGGAGATTACTTGTCTCTGCAGAACAAGTCTCTGACCTAATTGAAGCTGTAGAAGACCTGGATCTCCTGATTTGTGTTCACTTAGAGTGAAGCACTCGGTCATGGTGCAAAAGACCTGCGGCACTGCGTCTAGACAAAGAGACTGGCTTCACCGTTGAGAGCATCTGTGGGGTAGAACATTCACTCTGGGGCAAGGAACTTGTCTTGACTTGACTTGATGCTGCAGCGGAGTGATGGGGCAGGCTAGACCCCAAATGAAATGCTGCTGCTGAGTAAATCAGGCCTCCTGCTGGCCTCCTGCTGAGACCATGACAAACAGATCCAGACAAGATATGTAATCATGTATTGGGGAAAAATAGTGTTTCATTCAGAAGCTTTTCGCTTCCCACGATTCCTTTCACCACTTGCAGAGGGCCGCTGAGGGGATCCTCCACGAAGGTGGGGGAAGGGATATCTCAGAACATCATCAGGGTAAGGGTGCTCTGTGCTATCCCCAGTGGTAGAGCTCTTGTATTTACCTACTGACCTTTGCACTTGTTGGTGAAATCCAATGTCTTTTAAGGGATTAGTGCATCCTTATTCTTCATGTGGGCCATTGGACCTCTTTAGTGAGGTGCAATGTGAGTTCCAAACCATAATACAAGGAAGCATGGGACCTAAAACTGCACACATCCTCCCAAGCTAGGGAGATTCACATTGCAAAAACATAATAGAGGGAATGCCTAAATTAATCTTAGCCACAGGTTACCACTTTAGTACATTCAGAAATAAAGATAAAAAAAGACTCAAGGTATTGGGCTGAGGCAACGTATAAGAAAAATGACTGGCTGCTAAAGAAGCAAGTTACAATCCAAACCATTCAGCAGAAAGAGGCAATTGTTGATGGAGCGTATGCACAAGGTGGAGTCATGGAACATATTACACACACATGATTAAGCACAAATGAACCACAAGACTCTATATTAAACTGTTGTAGAAGCTGTTTCTGGTGTCACCAGCGAGTATGGTATAACCACCATTTGAGAATGGACGGTTACTTACCAGGAATCTTCATCACTGCAAGTCAACAACCTCCCCGTCACAGTCATTATACTGTGAGCAACAGCCATCCCTGCCAGAAAGATCATAAAGTAAAAGCAAAAAATTCTTCCATTGCCTCCCATGAGGCAATTTGCTTCTTCCCCTTACATGGTATAAACAGTAAGCACACAGACCTCACATCCTGTATTTTCAAGCTAATAGTATGCGGCAGAGGACCCATACGGAAGGGAAGAATGAGAAATCGTACAGTGATGGGGAGGCTGTTGACTTGGAATAATGAAGATTACCAGTAAGTAACTGGCCATTACCTCTTCATCCGACCTCCGCATCACAGTTATTACACCTTGAGCTGACACCATGGCATATAAGTGGCTTCAGTAAGAACTGAAACTTGATGACACAAGTTTCTTTGTATAATCAAAACATTAACAAGATTAACCTCATAAATGCTCCTTCAAGGAAATCAAAAACGAAACACCAAAGGTTGTAGAAGTGTCCCACCCCCTAGTAATGTGTAATGTGTCACAATTCTGTGGGGGGAAGGCCACATTGCAGCATTACAACTGTCGGACATTGATGCTCCTTTAGATGACCTCTTGTCGTTTTCCGTGGAGTATATTTGGCAAGATTTTATCCTTTGCTTCATAGGTTTCAATGATGGCCCACTTAAGCCATCTACTCAACGATGCATTAGTAGGTTTCATTCCTTGTCTTGCTATGCCAAATGTTATAAACAATGCATACACCTTTCTAAGCTCTACTGTTCTTGCTAGATACATCAACAGTGCTTGTTTGACATCTGAAGTATGGAGAAGCTGCTCTTCCTGAGACTCCAGAGATTGATATATGCTTGGGAGCACTGAGGCCCGTATTTATACTTTTTTTGCGCCGCATTTGCGTCGTTTTTTGACGCAAAAACAGCGCAAACTTGCAAAATGCCATTGTATTTTGTAGGTTTGCGCCGTTTTGCGTCAAAAAGCGGCGCAAATGCGGCACTAAAAAAAGTATAAATACGGGCCTGAATCTTCCAAACAGTGAAAAGGTGATGTTACTTTTGTCATAAACTGAGGACCTGGTCTAAAAACCATCTCATCATGGATAAAAATCTTGGAGAAGGTTCAGAACAGAGAAGAGCTCCCAGCTATTCCACTGTTCTAGCAGAGGTGATGGCAACAGGAAATATCACCTTGATTGTAAGAAATATAAGTGTTACCTGATCTAATAGTTCAAATGGTGGATTTTGTAAAGCCTGTAAAACCAATGACAAGTTCCAAGGTGGGACCGGGGATCGAAAACCTTGTTTCTTAAGAAAAATAACTTTTCTACAAGCTCACAACTAAAGGGACAACTAATTCACACCAGATGTTTTTGAAGGCTCTTACTGCTGCTCATGTTTCTTGAAATAACTGTTTCTACCCTGATATTGATGATAACACTGGAAAAAGTATTCTTGTTAGAAATGGGGTCTTTGGTTGACAGTCAGGTTACCCCTTGTTCAAGCAAGGACCTTCACTCTAGCCAGGGTAAAATACAATCACCCTCAGCTAACCCCTGCTTACCCCCTTTGTAGCTTGGCAGAGCAGTAGGCTTAACTTCAGAGTGCTAGGTGTAAAGTATGTGTACCAACACACACAGTAACTTAATAAAACACAACAAATGACACAGCACCAGTTTAGAAAAATAGGAAATATTTATCTAAACAAAACAAGACCAAAACGACAACAATCCACCATACACAAGTCATCAATAAAAATGCAAAAAGAGTCTTTAAGTAGTTTTAAACACACACTAGTGCTGCTAGAGTGAAAATGTACCTGGTGTGCATCAAAAATAACCCAGCACGGGCGGGTGTGCGTCAAAAATAACTCCGCACGGCGGTACGTGAGTCAAAAATCCAGCCGCACGATGATAAGAAAATCCAGCAGCGCAGGTTGTGATCTCCCATCCTCCGTCAGCGATGCTGCGCGTCATTTCTCCTGCTCCGTGCGTCGATTCTTCGGTTGTGTTTCCTGCGTGCGTCGTTTCTCATCCGCGGAGCCAGCGGCGCGTCGTTTTTTTCAGCCGCAGATCGGATTTGTGTCAAGCTTGTCCTCGCCCGGAGCTCTGTGCGTGGATTTTCTTGTCTTTAGGCTGCCTGCTTCTCCTTTCTGGGTCCCAGGAACTGGATGGGCACCACAGGGCAGAGTAGGAATCTCTCCAGAGACTCCAGGTGCTGGCAGAGAGAAGTCTTTGCTGTACCTGAGACTTCAAACAACAGGAGGCAAGCTCTAGATCAAGCCCTTGGAGATTTCTTCTCAAGATGGAGGGCACACAAAGTCCAGTCTTTGCCTTCTTACTCTGGCAGAAGCAGCAACTGCAGGATAGCTCCACAAAGCACAGTCACAGGCAGGGCAGCTCTTCTTCCTCAGCTATTCAGCTCTTCTCCAGGCAGAGGTTCCTCTTGGTTCCAGAAGTGTTTCTAAAGTCTGTGGTTTTTGGTGCTCTTCTTATACCCAATTTCTCCTTTGAAGTAGGCCTACTTCAAAGTAAAGTCTCTTTGGAATGTGAAATCCTGCCTTGCCCAGGCCAGGCCCCAGACACTCACCAGGGGGTTGGAGACTGCATTGTGTGAGGGCAGGCACAGCCCTTTCAGGTGTGAGTGACCATTCCTCCCTCCTAGCACAGATGGCTCATCACCATATGCAGGCTACACCCCAGCTCCCTTTGTGTAACTGTCTAGTGTGAGGTGCAACCAGCCCAACTGTCAAACTGACCCAGACAGTGATTCCACAAACAGGCAGAGTCACAGAAATGGTATAAGCAAGAAAATCCTCACTTTCTAAAAGTGACATTTTCAAACACACAATCTTAAAATCAACTTTACTAAAAGATGTATTTTTAAATTGTGAGCTCAGAGACCCCAAACTCCACATGTCCATCCGCTCCCAAAGGGAATCTACACTTTAATCAGATTTAAAGGTAGCCCCAATATTAACCTATGAGAGGGACAGGCCTTGCAACAGTGAAAAACGAATGTAGCAATATTTCACTGTCAGGACATATAAAACACATTACTATATGTCCTACCTTAACCATACACTGCACCCTGCTCTTGGGGCTACCTAGGGCCTATCTTAGGGGTGTCTGACATGTAAGAAAAGGGAAGGTTTAGGCCTGACAAGTGGGTACACTTGCCAAGTTGAATTTACAGTTGAAACTGCACACACAGACACTGCAATGGCAGGTCTGAGGCATGATTACAGAGCTACCTATGTGGGTGGCACAACCAGTGCTGCAGGCCCACTAGTAGCATTTGATTTATAGGCCCTGGCACCTCTAGTGCACTTTACTAGGGACTTACTAGTAAATCAAATATGCCAATCATGAATAAACCAATCAACATTACAATTTACACAGAGAGCATATGCACTTTAGCACTGGTTAGCAGTGGTATAGTGCTCAGAGTAAAAAAGACAACAGCAACAGGTCTGAAAAAATAGGAGGCAGGAGGCAAAAAGATTGGGGATGACCCTGCATAAGCAAAAAAGTCCAACAGTTCTCAATTGATCTGCCTCTATGTTCTGTTTCCCATGAAAAGGAACTGTTCTCACAGATAACAGGTTCAATTCTGCCCAATGGCAATTCTACTGCACTAACACATTCAAAAAGGAAGTTTGAGACCCTCCTTGATGATTCAAAACAACACACTACCATCCTGTAGTTTGACCTGATGTGACCTCTCGCTGGAAAATAACTCTGATGAAAAATTTATTAAGGCCATATGTATTGCCTTTAATTACCTCGAGTTGGATGAGGCGTTTGCATCTTGGGTTGGCCAAAGTCTCTGAATTGTTTGCTGACCCAAGACTGCTCCCCAACCGAGCTCGCTGGCATCCATTGTAAACACTTCCACAAGAAAGGGAGAAAAAGGGACCCCCAGCTTCATCAAATTCACTTCCTCCAACTACTCTTGCCATTACCTCTTGCATTTACTGTACTGTCTCTGAGCCCACTGGAAACGTCAACTCGTAGTTCTCCGAGCTGGGTCTCCAATTTTCCAAAAGGTGATTTACTAATGGATAGACATGGAGCCTGGACCAGGAAAGAATCATAACTAAAGGGGGAGGTAGCACTCTGCCTGGCATACCAGCACACAATTCACCCAGATGCATTGTGGTAAATGTAGCTCATGATAACATTCATTTTATTTGAAAATCTTTAGTATTCACATTTGTTGGTGTAGCAGCGCTATCTCTAGACACATGGGGCCTGATTCTAACTTTGGAGGACGGTGTTAAACCGTCCCAAAAGTGGCGGATATACCACCTACCGTATTACGAGTCCATTATATCCTATGGAACTCGTAATACGGTAGGTGGTATATCCGCCACTTTTGGGACGGTTTAACACCGTCCTCCAAAGTTAGAATCAGGCCCCTGGTATGTCAGGCGGTGTGCTCCCTCATCCCGTTTATGATTGGCTCCTTGTTCAGTTGTTGAGCTGATGAGCTCTAGTATACAACACAAAAAAGGGGATGGGAGGATGCTTGCAATATGTCTAACCACTGGAAATTGCTTGGGGTAGCATTGCAGCCCATTGTTCTTTTACTCATCATGTGACCTCAGTTTGGACCCAGCCATATGGAAACCAGTCTTGACCCTGCTCCAATGGGAACAGTCCAGCCCAAAATGCCAGGCCTCCCTAAACCAGAACACAAGCAACTCCAAGACAGATTTCGCCCTGATTGTTGCTTTTCAGTCGGCTGTAGCTTGGTTCTAGTTATTTTGGGTTATCTGTGTTCCAGTTCAGGGAGGAACTGGCCTGGCAGTTTCAGCTGCACAGTTACTATTAGGAGCACGGTCAAGACTGATGTCATGTGATCTGATGAGCTGTGGAGTGTGTGCTTTTAACAATTAGTTATAAATAAAAATTGCACTAGGTACAGTATGGATATTACTCAGATCCATATTTTGGAAGACCTGTTTTTTATCTTAAACCTATATCTTTTCATGCACTTTGTGGCAGCATATCTTGTATTGCGCGTGATGCTAGGTTAAAATAATGTTGTAAATATTCACAGTGCAGGGACCTCGTAACACTAAAAACACACAAGTCACTATTCCCCTCTGCACCAACCAGAATTCTATTGTGTGACTCTAGTTACATAAACACAGATATATCCAGTGGTCGCATTAACCAATAGAGCAATGCTTCTTAAACCTTTTAGAACTATGACACAGTTTTTAGGATAGCAAACGTTTGTGACCCACTTTGCTTTAATGGACAAGAGGCAGGGGATTTTGTTTTTAAGTAATAAAGCATTCTGTGGTAGTGCATTGTTATTTGCAGACAGTACATTTCACAGTAAAATGGACACTAAATTTGCATAGACACAGGTCTATAGCTAAAACTATATTGCACACAAATGATGTGTGAAAATTGGGTTTCACTGAATATTATTAGTGCATCACCAAGTGTCTTGCTTTACTCCGATCCGACTAAAATGTTTGTTTTTGTCACACTTCAGAATTACACAAAAAGTGTTTCATTTTGCTTTTCTAACTGCTGAATGTGTACACAGGTATTTATATTTTGTTGTGTGTTAGTTTATTTACAAGGATGTATATTTTGTTGTGTGTTAGGAAAAAATGACATCCTCCAGCTTTCCTTTTTATATTTCATGTACTCCAGCAGGATTGTCACATACTTCACTGTATTTGTGTTTCCCTGACTGCAAAGTAGAGGTGTTTCTAAACACTGTGTTAAAAAATAAGCAGCAGTAGAGGTAGCCTGACATTTGACCTCTCTCTCTGAAGCGCAGCAAATGTGACACAATAAATATAGAATTTTAAGTTCATTATTGCCTGGACTTTGGATCCACCAAAAACTGAACGCCCTCAGTTTGGGAAACACTGCAATACAGTTTCCCAAGGTAAAATAGTACAACTTTCACTGATTAGTTTAACTTTCATTTATTTTTCATGTAAGGTGTGTGTTATTTTATATGCTGTTGTTTGAAGGTGTTAGACCAACAAAATAGTTAAATATGTTGTTCTTTTTAGCCACAGCTTTGAACTCACCCCCACTCACGGACCCCACCCTCATCGGACTCAGATTCACAGGTCCCATTTTTTTAATGCACTTCGACCGCTGTTTAGAAACAAAAGCCATTTCAGTTGGCGGACAGACATAAGAAGCCACTGTGGTCTTCAACAATGGGGAGCCTTTCGGGTCTGTTGGCATGTATAGTGTGCAAGGTGTACGTAGATCTCTGCAGCCGTTCCTCAGGGCTAGAACACAATGCTCACCATTACAGGGTGGCGTGCCAGAAGATTGGCTATGAATATCTATAGCCTCTCCGTCGTTTGCAAGTAAGAGCTCTCCCTCTGAGGCCAGCCAAACACTTAAAACGTTACTCTGGATTTGCATTTTTAATGGACCGCTCATGAAAGCAATTATATTTATGTTAAGTAAGCCGCGGTTCATTTATAGCCTGCTGTGGGTTTTAAAATGGTTGTTTAAAAGTGTGAGTTGATTATGGCGGAAGCAGCTGCTCCCAGCCTCGAGGAAGGTAACAACGTGTGCCAGACATGGTTTCCTTTGCTCACGTGCCATAATAGGACGGAGCCTCGTTCCCAAGTCAGGGCGTGTAGTGTTTGCAAAGCACTTAGGGCCATATGTATGAATACATTTTTCCATAGACGTAGAATGGGTAAAAACCTTTCATACATCTGGCCCTTTGTTCCTTGGTGGTAACACATTCTTATGCACTTTAGGTGCATGTGCCATTGAGGGATTCAGCTCTGGCGACGGGCCCGTCACCAACATGGGCTCCCAGCAGTGGCTAATAGTTTCCTTTTAGAAGGTCCACCCCCGGGCAAGGGTTGTATGATAGAGCCACGCATGCGGCAACCATGCATGCCTGAACAACGCGATCGGAAACTCCGACCGCGTTGTTTCCACGCATGCCTTTACAACGATTTTTTGTTGTAAAGGCATGCCTAGTAAAGGCATGTGTGGAAACGGCATGAGTGGTTGTCGCATGCCACCCCCCCCCACCCTAAAATACCCCGACCTCCATTAAAAACCCTTAAAAACTACCCGATACCCTCCACCCACCCTGAACCGTAAAACCAACCCCCACCCCCAAAAATAAAAAAAAATTACCCCAACCCCCACACCTGCCCCTAAAAACCTGACCCGTCATGACCCAACACCCCTAAAACTACTACAACGCCCCCAAAAAACGAAAACTACCCCGATCCCCCACCAGCCCCTAAAACTACCTTAACCCCCAACCCCTAAAATGTAAACTACCCGACCCCCCAACTGCCCCTAAAACCTAAAAATACCCGACCCACACACTCCCACCCATAAACCTAAACTACTCCGACCCCCCAAAACTAAAAATACCCTGACCCCCACCCCTAAAAACTACTGTGACCCTCCACCCCCAAAACCTAAACTACCCGACCCCCACTCCTGCCCCTAAAACTACTGCGACCACCTACCCCCCTAAAACCTAAACTACCACGACCCCCACCCCACCCCTAAAACTACCCACACCCCCACCCCTAAAAACAAAACATACCCGACCCCCCCACCCTGCCCCTAAAGCTACCACGGCCCCCTAACCCCCTGAAACCTAAACTACCCTGACCACCCAACACTACCCCAACCCGCCCCTAAAAACTAAAAATACCCCGACCCCACACCCTGCCCCTAAAACTACTGCACCCCACACCCCCTAATAACTATCCCGATCCCCTACCCCCAAAAACGAAAAATACCCTAACCCCATCCCGCCCCTGAAACTTCAGCTACCCCCCTCAGCCTGCCTCTAAACCCCCCGCCCTGAATAGAAAATTACCTCAACCCCCCACCCCTGCCCCTAAAAACCCGACCCCTCACTCCCCCTAAATGGAAAATTACCCCGACACCCACCCCTAAAAACAAAATAACCCCGACACTCCACCCCCGCCCCTTAAAAAAAAAAATAGCCTAACCACCCCAACCCATTCACCCCCCACCCTTAAAAACTACCCCCAGCCCTGCCTCAGCCCACTTACCTGACCGCGTCCTCTCCAGATGGGTCTTCCTTTTTCTCTGCCCTAACCACGCATGTGCGTTGTTCAGCACCTGCGTGGTTAAGGCAGAGAAAAAGGCCTGCGTTTGTTCAGGCAAGCGTAGTTCCGCTTGCGTTAACAAAGCAGGCGTGGTTCCGGACGCGTTGACCCAGATCTTTCCCCTGGGTGAGTGGTGCAGAACAGGCCCAAGGTGTCACGCCGCGGTGGCTGCGGCGGCCGCGGCCGCAGGCTCAGGTCGCCGCGGCGTGGCATTTGATGAATGCTGCGGCTTGCATGCAAGCCGCAGGAGAAGCCGCGGCTTGCAGACAGGCCGCGGGAGAAGCCGCGAGTCTGGTCAGGGGTCGCGGCACTCGCCGCGCCCCTTTCTTTCGTTTCTGCCGCAAGGGCAGACGCGGCAGGAATTGAGACCCCGAGTGGGTCTCAGACCTGCCGCACATAGCGCATTTAGTGCGCTTTACATTCAGACAAACTTCATAACCTCCTGCTTCACCACTTACCAGTATTAACAGTCAAAAGCCGAATGCCTGCACATGGTGGTGTTTCTATGCGTGCCTTTTCCCTTTCCCAGCATGCTGCCCACTTCCTCTCTTCCCAGGATGCATTGTTTCTCTCTGTTTGGACGCATGTTCTTTATTCACTGTCATACTCTTTTCCCCAATCCAAGATGGTGGTGTTTTTACTTCCTGTTTCTTACTTCCTGTATAGGGGTATATAAGGGGAATTCAGTGGCTTACTCATTGCGTTGCAACACTCCTTTGGTGGTAGTCACGCTCTGGCTGGTTTCCTCTTGTGGATCCAGTGTTTCCTGACCTGTCTTCGTCTCCAGTTTTCCTGTACTCTCGGATATTCAGTTCTACCGCCCTTGTGTCCTCCTTCTGTTTCAGGGAGTTCCTGTTGGAGGTTTTTTACCCTTTTGGGGTTTTTCCTCTGGGACTCCTTCTGGAGGGCACGGACTGTAGTGGCTTGCTATTGTCAAACAGCACCGTGGCTACCGGAAGGGGTCGCCCCTACCTCGGCCAGAGCAGAACCTGCCAGAACCGGGGTCGTTCCCCAACCCTCATCAACTTCGACGGTAAGCCCAGTGAAAATTGTGACAGATTGCAACGCCCAAAAATCCAGTTGCAGTCCGGAACCATGGATAATCCAGTGGCAAATACGGAACCCACCAGCCAGACCCTGCTCATGACGATACAACAACAGGCTCAAGAACTCCAACAGCTACGTACTGAAAATACCGTCTATCGACAAGCCTTTGCATCCAGGACCACTGATGTCCCCTCAGTATCTGCCACTACACCTCGTTTCTCCGGGGATCCTAACAAATTGAGAGAATTCATGGATGCCTTGACGGTTTACTTTGCCTTTCGCCCCTAGCAATTTGTGCAAGACAAGGTGGGGTATTTGATTAGCGCCTTATCGGGGCCAGCCTTGGCTTGGGCCACTCCTTTAGTGACAAGAAATGATCCCTGCCTGTCTAATTATTCCACCTTTGTCACTACCTTTAAACAGATGTTTGAGCGCCCTGGACTCGAGGCTTCAGCAGAAGAAGCTCTTTGCGATATCCAACAAGGGAATCAAGATGTATTACAATATATCACCCGTTTCAGACAATTAGCAGCAGAAACATCCTGGGTGGAACGTACCTTGGTGACACTGTTCCGCAGAGGTCTCAGAGAGGACATTAAGGACGAACTGGTGCACTCTGCTAGAATCGAGAACCTTAAAGGATTGATGGATCAGACTCTGGCGATAGAATATCGGATGAACGAACGAAGAATGGAGAAAAAGAAGAGTCGTTTGCCATCACACTCAGTGACATCTCGCACCGTCTCTCATCGTACCGAGGAAGTCCGTCCTGAACCTAAGGGGGCTACCGAGGAAGAGCCAATGCAAATTGATACGGCTCGAGGACCTTTATCAGCTAGTGAAAGAGAACACAGACGAAGGAAGGGACTTTGTCTATATTGTGGTGCAGCTGGTCACCTAATTCGCACCTGCCCCATTCGTTCAACCAAGCCTTTGAGAAACGCCAACTCCCATCCTCAGTGAGAAGGGTGAGGACGGGATATCGTGAAATACCTTCCATTTGTTCTTCCAGGGAGGAAGGAACTGCTCTTTTTCTTTTACCAGTTATCCTTCACTTAACTGATGGCCGGGAAGAAAGAACCCTGGCTTTATTGGACTGCGGAGCCAGTGGCATCTATTTAGATGAAGCATGGGCCAAAGAACGACAGATAGCACAAATACCTAAGGAAGTACCAGAACAAGTACACACGGTGGATGGATCACTCTTGGCCTCAGGACCAGTACAATATACCACCCCTACTTTCTGTCTACAGTTTAGGAAACACCAAGAAAACCTTTCGTTTGATTTAATTTCATCACCACACCACGTCATGATCCTGGGAATTCCATGGCTCACACAGCACAACCCTTACATCAACTGGGAAACGAGAACTATTTCTTTATCCTCGCACTTTTGCCAACACCACTGCTATCTAGCAGGGGATTATTGGTCCCCAAAAGGTCTTTTAGCCGCACCCCCTAAGGTGGGATGCTCTATTAACGTCCTACAGGGAGTTCCCAAGCAATATCAGGAATACGCTGACGTATTCCAGAAGCCAGAAAGACCTGAACTTCCACCCCATAGAGAATACGATTGCGCCATTCCTTTAGAACCAAATACAGTGGTTCCCTTCGAGCGAATGTATTCTCTCACAGAACCTGAGAAGCAGATTCTTAAGGAATACCTTGATGAGAACCTACAGAGCGGGTTGATTGCTCCCTCCTCTTCACCTGCAGGGGCTCCTCTCTTCTTTGTTCCTAAGAAGGCTAAAGATTTGCGTCCCTGTATTGATTTTAGAGGATTAAACAAGATCACTATTAAGGATTGGTACCCGTTACCCCTCATTAAGGACATCCTAGAAGCAGTCAGAGGGGCAAAAAGATTCACCAAGCTGGATCTCAGAGGAGCCTACCATCTTTTAAGAATTAAAGAAGGTGATGAGTGGAAGACAGCTTTCAGAACACCTTTTGGTCACTACGAATATCGAGTAATGCCATTCGGACTCACCAATGCCCCTTCCATTTTTGAAAGGTTCATGGATTCTATCTTTTCCGATCTTTTGCAACAAAAAGTAGTGGTTTATCTCGACTATATTTTAATCTTTTCTGTTCACCCAGAGGAACACTCTAAGCATGTACGCCAAGTTCTAGAGCGACTCCGACAACACCATTTATTCTGCAAACCTGAAAAGTGCGAGTTTGACCAGACGGAAGTAAAATACTTGGGTATTGCATTAATCAAACCGGAGTCGCCATGGATTCAGACAAGGTGCAAGCTATATTGAATTGGCCATCTCCTTCTTCCATCAAGGAGACTCAGGGCCTGATTCTAACTTTGGAGGACGGTGTTAAACCGTCCCAAAAGTGGCGGATATACCACCTACCGTATTACGAGTCCATTATATCCTATGGAACTCGTAATACGGTAGGTGGTATATCCGCCACTTTTGGGACGGTTTAACACCGTCCTCCAAAGTTAGAATCAGGCCCTCAGTGTTTTTTGGGATTAGCCAACTTCTATTGACAATTTATAGCAGACTTTGCCCAGAGAACCAGCTATATTACTCAAACCCTTAAATAAGACCATCTAAAAAAGGGCTTTTGTTGGACACAAGACGCAGAGTTAGCCTTTCAAAACTTAAAGAAAGCCTTTATTCAAGCCCCCATGCTACGACACCCAGACACCAGCAAACAATTCATTGTGGTCGCAGACGCATCCAAAAGAGCCATTGGGGCTGCCTTACTGCAAAGACAAGACGATGATGATTTAGAGCACCCGGTATTCTACCTTTCCCACATTTTATCCGACTCAGAACAGAACTATTCCGTGCTAGAACGTGAATTACTCGCCTTAAAGACCGCATGCACAGAATGGAGACACTTTCTGATGGGCTCGAAAGAACCCTTTGAGGCCCGGACAGACCACAGTAATCTACAGTGCTTAAGAAACTTTCAGTGTCAGAATAGCCGGCAGGCTCGATGGGCTTTCTTTTTCAGCCAATATGACTTTTATATCACATACATCCCTGGTTCTCAGAAAATCCTGGCGGATGCCTTGTCCCGACGTTACCCTGAGTGCAGTGATTCTCCTGTTCAGAACCTATTTGACAATAACAAGATCATTGGTTTAGTACAGACTTTTTTAGACCAAGTCAGGTCCGAATATGCCCGTCTAGAAGACACAGAGCTGAATAAGTTGCGTCCGCAACTTCATATAGATCAAGGGTATTACTATCATGATAAGTCCCTGTTCTTACCCACTAAACTAGTACAGACTGAAGCCTTACGTATGTGCCATGATTCCCCCATCGCAGGTCATCGAGGAATGAAAGCTACTCAAGAACTTCTGCTTCGCTCCTTCTGGTGGCCAACCCTCAAGACAGATACGGAAGAATATGTATCATCCTGTCCTATATGTGCTCAAGCCAAGACACCCCGTACTGAACCAGTAGGATTACTTCGCCCACTACCAGTTCCCCCAGGTCCATGGCACACCGTCTCCACAGATTTCATGTGCTCATTACCCTCTTCAATAGGAAATCATGTAATAATGGTAACCATGGACTCCTTCACTAAGATGGCTCACTTCACGGCCTTAAGAAAGTTGCCAACGGGAAAAAAGAATTAGGTCAAATCTTCACACAAGAAATCTTTCGACTTCATGGATTACCTCAGGTCATTATATCAGATAGGGGTCCTCAATATATCTCCCGATTCTGGAAACAATTCTGTAAGACCTTGGGAATCGAAGTGGCCTTATCATCAGGGTTCCATCCTCAAACTAATGGACAGACGGAACGACTCAATCAAGGCCTCGAACAATATTTACGTAGCTTCTGCAATGCTACGCAGAGTAATTGGGCTACCTATGTACCGCTTGCAGAATTCTCCTACAACAACTCCATACACAGCGCCTCGAAGGTCTCCCCTTTCTATGGCTCCTAAGGTTTCCATCCTAGGGCCTTTCCAACTCCCCTGAAAGATACTTCCAATCTTCCTGCCATCTCCTCCTATGTTCGACAGCTACGGGGTGTCCAACGTGTTCTCCATTCCAACCTTGTGGCCACTAAGTCTCGCATGAAAAAGATAGCTGATAAGAGACGTTGTGCGGCTCCTCACTATCAGGTCCATGATAAAGTTTGGCTCTCCTCTAGATTCCTACCTCTCCGACTTACTCAGAACAAATTCAAACCCCGTTTTTATGGTCCCTTCCGGATTCTCAAAAGGATTAACCCAGTGTCTGTGCGTTTTCGCCTGCCCCGGACTTAGAAGATACACCCTGTATTCCATGTCTCTCAACTTAAACCTTACCTTCCTGATCCTTTTCACAGACAATTCTCCTGTCCTCCCCCTCTGTTGGTTGATAATGTGCCTGAGTACGAGGTCCAGGAAATCTGTGACTCTCGGTTTTTCCATGGACGCCTCCAATATCTTATTCGTTGGAAAGGCTACCCTATGAGTGAGTGTTCCTGGGAGGATGCCCCTTCAGTTCATGCCCCTCTTGTGGTCCGTCGCTTTTTTCGACTCTTCCCTCACAAACCTGGGGCCTCGGGGGGGGGACCTACTGTCACCGCGGCGCGGCATTTGATGAATGCTGCGGCCTGCATGCAAGCCGCGGGAGAAGCCGCGGCTTGCAGACAGGCCGCGGGAGAAGCCGGGAGTCTGGTCAGGGGTCGCGGCACTCGCCGCGCCCCCTTCTTTCGTTTCTGCCGCAAGGGCAGATGCGGCAGGAATTGACACCCCGAGTGGGTCTCAGACCTGCCGCGCATAGCGCGTTTAGTGCGCTTTACATTCAGACAAATTACATAACCTTCTGCTTCACCACTTACCTGTATTAACAGGCAAAAGCCGAATACCTGCACATGGTGGTGTTTTTATGCATGCCTTTTCCCTTTCCCAGCATGCTGCCCACTTCCTCTCTTCCTAGCATGCATTGTTTCTCTCTGTTTGGACGCATGTTCTTTATTCACTGTCATACTCTTTTCCCCAATCCAAGATGGTGGTGTTTCTACTTCCTGTTTCCTACTTCCTGTATAGGGGTATATAAGGGGAATTCAGTGGCTTACTCATTGCGTTGCAACACTCCTTTGGTGGTAGTCACGCTCCGGCTGGTTTCCTCTTGTGGATCCAGTGTTTCCTGACCTGTCTTCGGCTCCAGTTTTCCTGTACTCTCGGATCTTCAGTTCTAACGCCCTTGTGCCCTCCTTCTGTTTCAGGGAGTTCCTGTTGGAGGTTTTTTACCCTTTTGGGGTTTTTCCTCTGGGACTCCTTCTGGAGGGCACGGACTGTAGTGGCTTGCTATTGTCAAACAGCACCGTGGCTACCGGAAGGGGTCGCCCCTACCTCGGCCAGAGCAGAACCTGCCAGAACCGGGGTAGTTCCCCAACCCTCATCAACTTCGACGGTAAGCCCAGTGAAAATCGTGACACAAGGGGGTTTCTCCATTGGGCACTTCATGGACGGGGTTTTACAATCAGTTAGGCCACCGCCCTCAGCAGGACCCTGCAGACAGTTGCACCGTGGTACTTCCACAGAGTAGGTTTCTTGGGCACATTCTTCGTAGGATAGCTGCATTTTCCCTGGTGTGGACAGGATCAAGCTGTGGAACATTCTGTTCACTGTCAGGAATATTTATTTATGGAAAATGGTAGAAGACGATACTGCAGTGAGAGAGGCCTTAAGGGATCTCCGCAAAGCAAGCAGAGATGAACTGATGAGGCAGGGAGTCCTAGAGCAAGATTGTTCCCCTCCGTGGGGGAAGATTAAAACATTGCAGGCCTCAGTGGAAAGGGATTTTATGCCTGAAGGTGCTTGTACAGCACAACCTTACCTGGGCCCAGTGGGGAGGAGACAGAGGGCTGGGCAGCAGTACATGGTTGGGGGTAGCATATGGAGCCCCACGACAAAACAGCAGCTGTTTGTGGGAGAGGGGCAGGAGGAAGAGGCCTTGCTACCTCACATACACAGACAGAGTCGGCTCCAAGGAGGTTGCGGCAGTGAGCCCCACCTCCCACCAGGGGGCACCTGTAGTGGTGCACGCCAGCATGTTAATGCCACAGAGAGGCCACAGATAGCGCACAAACATGGCTGATAGCAACATGCAGGAGGAGGGAGAAAGAGTTTTGTCATCTTCACAATTCACCATAAAAAGATGCAGAAATAAAGCAACTTGGCAGCTGGAAGGGGGTAAAAACATTACAGAAAGGTGGAATGAGCAAGTTGACCCAGTTATAAAAAAGAAGCAAACATAGCAAGTCGGACTAGAGTAACAACAGAGGGTGATGAGCCTCCAGGGAAGAAAGAAAAGTGCTTGAAAGCATCTAGAAAAGTAAAGAGTGGGCAGGGCTGTGAGGCAGACCAACGGGCATGGATCCCTATGAAGGACAGAGTGGGCAGAACCACAGGAGATTTTCAGAGCAGGACAACAGTTGCTTTGATTTGGGGCGACCTGGCATGCCATAGGAAAGCTGACCTGAGGGAAGAAACCAGGCATGATTTTCAGTCACCTGCCAGGTTGGGTGCGACCTGTAAGTGCCGGACCAAAGAGACAGAGTGGTTCTGTGCAACCATCTTGAGGTCGTGGAAGAATTCATCAGACACTCAAAGGAGTGTTATAGAATGGATAATGTTTGCAGTGAGATGAGGAGTGTCCGTGAGTGAATGGTGATCAAAGTGACTGGGTGAAGAACTGGAAGGAGATGAAATACCAACATGGCAGGGCAAAGTAATTGCAGGACCACAGGAGCAGAAAAGGGGGGCTCCTAACCTTCCTATCAAAAGCACTACATTGCAGGAAACAGAGGTGCACAAGAGCCATTGCAAATAACAGAAAGGGGTGGTAGAAGACCATGGGCTGAATCAGGCGATCGCACAAGGAGTAAGGAAGCATCTCAACCCAGGTTTCAAACAGGTGAGGCAGGGTGGTGACAATATTGGAAAATAGGGCAGGGAGAATGACTACCATGGATGGTTGAAAAAGGGGTTGGCCCCAATGCCGTAGACAAAGGTGTGGGGACAGGGGTGGATTTAGAGAATATCTTTGAGATTGAACCCAAAGAGAAGTGAAGTGGAGTTGCAGAAATGCTTGAAAGGGGAACAATGTGATAAAGTTCAAACTACTGATGGGGAAAAGAAGGATGAGGAGAGTCATTGGGGAGTTGAAGAAATTGCAGTATATAGGGTGGCAATGCAGCTTGAGGCCCATTTAGCCAACAAAACAAAAAGGAGGCCTGGAAACTAGCGTGGAGACAAAGGGTAACTTCTAACATTGAAACCTTGACATCAGCCTTTCTAAGTTACGCAAGTGTAGACTGTGAGAAATTTCTGGAGAGGTCAGTTTCTATATTGAAAATATATGGATACCATTAGGAAAGCACAAATGAATTTTGGAGGTATGGCATAGCTACACTATTATGAGGAATTAAGGGCAAGGCTCGGGTTAAAACCAGACAATCTTTGGGATGAAGTGGACAATGATTTATGGGTACAATGGATGTATCCCTTGGGGAGTGGGCACTTGGGGGCGGGACTAGTGATCAATACAGGGGCCTGTTGGGGTTTAACAAACGTTACTTCTGAAGGAACCTGTTTAAGCACAGGCATGAATGTGCAAAGCGTGGGGACAAAGATGCAATCCTACAAGGTTTTGGAGAGCTGGCGGGACACACACACACATTGACCAGGGGGGAGGAAGAGGGGGGCTGCAATAGCCTGCAACAAGGGCTTTTACACCAATTAAAGTTGGCAAATTGTTGAGGTAGCTGTCATTTTACCCGAATAGAGAGGCTGTAGTGTTGCTGGAATGGAGTTTCCAGGTGAGTTTTAGGTTAGGGTACTAAGACCCAAAAGTAAAATGCTTTGTGGACAATTTGAAACCTGCTACAAAAATGCCTCAGATAGCAAGAGAAAAACTGGCAAACAAAGTGGAAGAGGAAAGAATGGCAGGTCCTTTTGATCATTGGCCATTGCATGATTTAGTAAAATTGACAGTGGGTGTAGTACCCATGAAATTGGCAGGGAAATTGTGAATGATACATCATCTTTCATGGCCTGGAGGTTACTCAGTGAATTATTTTATTGCAAAGAAGACACTATGGTCCGGTGTGCATCAGTAAACGCAGCAATGGAATTTGTGATAAAATGTGGAATTTGTACGTAGCTAGCAAAATGCGATATAAAGTTCACTTTGGATTTTGCATCGCCAGGCATACCCATTGATGGTTACATATATGTGGACAAGATGCCACTGATGGGTTATGCCATATCATGCAGGTTGTTTGAGACATTTAGTTTCATTTTGCAATGGTGCTTTATAGTGCAATCAGGACACAAGATGATAACGCATTATTTGGATGACTTACTCTTTTTTGGGAAACGAGTCAGGTGAGTGCAGCAGTGCTCTACACGCTTTTTAACAGATTGCTGATGATCTTGGGGTACCTCTAGCTCCTGAAAAGACAGAAGGGCCTAGCACCAAATTGACTTTTGGACATAATGGAGATGAAGGCAAGACTTCCCAATGAATAGGTTAAAGAAGTGGTTGACTAATTGGACGATGCTATGAGAGTGCCTACACTTTCTCTATGGCAAGTGCAGCATCTGGTTGGACATTTGAACTTTGCATGTAAAATAGAGCAGGAAGATTTTTTTGCAGATGGTTGGGTTTAGGGATGTCTGGGCTACATTGCCTCACCATAGAATCAGTTTTTTAGTGGCAGTGTGGGCTGATTTTGAGGTGTGGCTGATGTTCCTGAAGAACTTCAATGGCGTGAGTGTGTGGTCACTGGATTTGGATTTTGCTTGGCTGATACAATTGTTCTTTGCCATTTATTGTGAGGGAAGGTGGTGCTCTAAAATGTTGGCTAAGAAAAGGATGAAAGAAGGGAGGTGTATTGCTTTCTTGGACTTTTTCCCCTATTGGTGGCCATTGCTATCTGGGTGCAAGAACTAGCAAGCAAGACACTCACTTTCAAAGTGGACAATGAGACAGTGGTCACATTGGTGAATTCATGAAAGTGCAAAGAACTAGAAACCTTTGACTCTTTTGCAGCATTTCATACCTTGTTGTTTAATTTCCAATATTGTCTTTAGAACTAGACATGTGCAAGGTGTGAATACAAACATCGCAGACGCATTGTCTTGTTCACAGTCAGAGATTCTGTGAGTTGGCACCCGGAGCAGATACACTGAAGACTGGGGTAGTGAAAGAGATTTGGAAGTTGGTAAACTGAATTTGCTAAGTTTAGTAGGAAACGCAATTGCACTGTCTACCAGGTCAGCCTACAGATAAGCTTGGGAGGAGTTCTTGTTGGGGTCAGGAGAGAATTGGATACAGAAGACATGGGGCTAAGGAAGGAGTATGTTTGTTTCATTATGACCGACATTGGAAAGGGCGTTTCAGCCTCAACCATTGCAGGGAAACTATCAGGAATATGTTTTTATGGTAAGTTCTTTTCAGATTATGAACCCACAGAAGGTGTACCAGGAAGGAGAATTTTACAAGTCGACAACAGAAAGATAATTGGTACTGAGGAGAAGAAACCCTTTCATGATGGAGAGATTGGTGTTATTGGTGAGAGGACTGGTAGGAATTGTCAATAATGGTTTTGAGGTTTTTCTCTTCAAGTTGACTATGTTATGGTTATCTATGGTGCATTTCAAATATTTGAATTGTACGCAGAGAAAAAAAGATTGGAAACCATGGCTGTCAAGTTACGAAGAGATAGGTTGGCGTTAACATTGTATAGATCAAAGACAGATCAATTGGGAAGAGGAAGGCTAATTTTCATGAATAGCATTGGGGAGATTGTGTGCCCATTTAAGGCATGGTTGGATTTCAGAAGGGCAGGAGGAGCAAAAGAGGGCAGGGTTTTTAAACACAAGGATAGGTCGGCCTTGAGGGCAATGCAGGTATTGAGTGTTAGGAGGAAAATACTGGCAAAACTAGGTGAAGTGACAGAAGCTTTTGGTACATACTCTTTTAGAATTGGAGCAGCATCCGAGGCTAATAGTTCAGGTCAGGGGTCTCCAAAGAGTAACTCAGAAGCTACCAGTAGCTCGCCAGGTGCCAAAAGTAGCTCTTAGACCTGAGGTCTACCCTAGTATACCTTTAAAAGGATATGGGGCCAGATGTATCATTATATCCAATAGCGATTACCTAATTGCGATTCTTGCGAATCGCAATTAAGTAATCGCTATTGGAATGTATGAAACTCCAGGAGTTTAATACTGCGATTCGCAAGGGCTCCCAAATGGACCTATCTCATCAATATTTATGAGATAGGTTGCAGTTTGCGAGCCATTATGAATGGCTACAATCACAGGGATGGTGGCCTGCTGGGCTCAACAGACCACAATGTCTAGGATTGCTTTTCAATAAAGCAATCTTTTTTTTCTTCACATGCAGCCCGTTTTCCTTACAGGAAAACGAGATGCGTTTAATAATGAAAAATTAAAAGTTTTCTTGTAATTTTTTAAGAGTAGGCAGTGGTCCGTGGGACCACTGCCTGCTCTTAAAAACGTTTTTGCATGCATTCACAAAGGGGAAGGCGTCCCTTAGGGACCCCTTCCCCTTTGCGAATAGGTCACCACCTACTTGAAGTAGGTGGTAACTGTGATTGTTTTGCGACCGCATTCACAGTCACAAAACAATCATACATACCTCTGTGATTCGGTATTAGGAAGGGAAGCCCCTTCCTAATACTGAATCGGTATGTAGTTGCAAATCCAATTTGCGATTCACCAACAAGTTACCGAATCACAAATTGGACTTGTTACATACCAGAATGCATTTTTGCGATTGCAAAAATGTTTGATACATCTGGCCTTGGATCTTAATGATGCTGCCTTGTGCATCACTGAGTTGTAGATTCTTGGAGTAAAAGCCTGCTTAACCAATGGAAAGGTTCCATGCTCCAACACACACACACACACACACACAGTGAGACAGACAGCATGAAGCATGCAACATAACAAATCACTATGCAGCAAGGCCACCTGGTACTGGTAGTCATATTGTCTGTGTATGTAAGCTGTATCTGGGAAGTAAAAGCAGAGAATGTCAAGTGCGGGACTGCATGTGTTAGAATTAACATATGCAAACTTAAAAATAATCTAATGACAATGTCTGATGTGGTACTTACTGTGAAAGGTATGTTTGTTAGTAGTTTGGGATGATTTTCATTGATCTGAAGTATCTCAGCTTGTAGAAGAGGTTGGGGACCCCTGGATGAGGTTTTCCAGTGAACAAGATGAGATTAGGAAACTGTCCTCTGATTGTTGCTCAAGACACATTAAGTACACTGAAAAATTGTAGTACTGGTTTTTATTTAACATAGTTTTTCAGTTTTTTCAGGTTATGTTGTTGAACAGATGGCAGCATTTGTATCAGTATGAATTGTTGGGCACTCATATGTGAAGTGGGTAACGAAGCAGGCAGAGGCTTGCCCGTGTGGACAGAATTTGGGACTTAGAGTGACTGACTGCCATGGTTGCCAGAATTGATGAGAGCAAAGCCCTACTGGATGGATCTATGATTCCTGGATAATGTTGGTGGCATGGTGAGTTTAATGAGGGTTGGTTAAGTACTATACAGTTGAAAAGGCTAGGCGTAAAGTGTACAGGGAAATGATGCCTTATTGTGAGTTTAGAGGAATAAGTCTGATTGAGAATGAGTAGATTAAGAAGCAGGCCTTTCTGTTGTTCATGGAGGATGGGGTACACCTTTCTTTTATTGGCAATGATATCCTATTATTGGAAATAAGAGTCCAACTGGCAAAGAAACTCGCAGTGAAGGAATGGTAGTAGACAATTAGGCTGTTGGGCAACAGCTGCATGGCAGGTTTTTGAAGGGGTTTGACTGTTGGGCAACAGCCCGGTGCACGAAACAGCATATGGGTTGTTGGAGTAACAACTAGAGTACAAATGAACAGCACTTTGGGTTGGGGGAGGCAGGAAAACACATGTATAGAGTTTTCCTGTGTGGCGGATCACGCACTGGGCTGGAAAGTTTTGGAGCCTTGCCGGGGTGGGGGGGGGGATATTGGCAGAAGGAGAGCAACATTTGGGGCAGGTGTGAAAGGACAGTAAATAGAGACAGCAAATTGAAAGAAAGGGGGAGCTGTTTGAATGTGGGGAGTGTCAGTTTGGAGTCTTTACAGGTTGGGGGAGGCTTAAGGTAAGAGGGGACAGGTCAAGTTATTATATTAGTGAGGTGTGTTTTTTCAATGTTTGTAATGTTGTGAAGGTTTCAGTTGCATACCTGTCGTACTTAAGCAGCCTTTTGGTCTTAAAACAGCCTGTTATTTGGGCACTGTATTGCCCTATGAGCTTCCTGGGTGGCTTCCTCTAGGAGGTCTGTCCCGGAATATTTTGGGTGAGTGGTGTAGACCAGCCTAGAGGGTTCTCCATTGGGTAGTCCATGGGTGGGGGCAGGGATTTAAAACCAGTTAGTTCCTTCAGCAGGATAGTGCAGGAAGTTGCACCATGGTGCTGCTACAGAGAGTATGTTTCCTGGACACCCACACTTCCTCCCTAATTTTTCTTGTTGGTTACAAGAAATGTTTATAATACCTAGCTGGGTCCTTGCTTTATTGGCTATATAGATAGAAACTAAAACTTTAGTAGTTGCCTAGGTCAGGTGGCGGTCAGGCAGATCACGCATTAGGCTGGAAAGTATTGTGGCCTTGCCACGAGGGAGGGGGGGTCTTTGCAGAAGGAGTACAGGAGAGTGGCACAGGGGCAGGTGTGAAAGGATGGTGAAAGGAACGAAAGCGGAAGCGGTATGAATGAGAGGAGTGTCAATTTCTTTTTTTACAGGTTGGGGTGAGCCTTGAGAGTGGGAGGGGACAGGTCAACTTATCGTATTAGTGAAGTGTGCTTGTTTCAATGTTTGTAATATTGTGAAGGTTTCAGCTGTGTAAGCCCTGAAGTTACCATTAATAATTATTTTATGTATTTCTAGAATCGATTTAGCATATGAAATGTATTAACGTGAAAATTAACGTGTAACATGAAATGTGCCTACTTGAATGGCCATCATCATATGCGAAGTTACTCACTAATAATGTATTAAAATGCATTGAGAGCATATATGTCTTAAAATGCACTACTCTGTCATACTTACAGTTAAATGTTATGAACTTTACTTGTGCTAACAAAGAAGGCCTCTAATTTAGCAAGGCCGCAGCTAGAACTGAATGTCTGCCAATTACTATGGAATAGTTACGTTAGTAGAATGATCTCATGTCTGCTGTATAGCCACTCTATTGTTTGATTTTTGAACTTGTCCAAACTTGCACTAACAAAATGTTGCTTCTCTCGAGGAAATGTTCGTAGTTTGAAATTGTATCTACAGTATTGTAACTGTTGACAGGAATTGTATGGGAAAGTAGTGTTCTGGTGGATATGGATTACAAAACCTCCGATGTCAGACAGAAAGACTCAAGAATTGATTCTTATTGTATTGAATGCCTGCACGCAAACTAAGATGAACCAATCATCGAAAATTAGCATTTTATTTAATATCTCTAATATGTTGTAAATCTGTAATCGGACAATTGTCATCACAAGACGTTTATGACCAATGACAATGTAAGATGGTTTCAATTTAACCGCACTACACTTGGGGTTTAGAGCCATTATTCCGAGATTCATCCTGTCACTTTAACTCTCTGTCATTTTGACATTTGCCAGTTTGTCTTCTGACATCCTGGTACTCTATTATTATGAGTTGATTTCTTATGTTCCCTGCAATGATGCTGGGGCTTACTTTTGCGCTTGATTCTTAAAGACAAAATCGCTTCTGCTGTCTGCCTTAAATACTAAATCTGATGGTTCAGAATACTTAGGGGTATATTTATACTCTGTTTGCACCGAATTGACGCACATTCGGCGCAAACACTGCCCCATATTTATACTTTGACGTCCAACGCAGCGGGTGTCAAAGTTCCACCATGTGCGCCATTTTTTAGAAGGGTGAACCTGCCTTGCGCTAATTATATGCAAGGTAGGCGTTCCCTTCTAAAAAATGACTTTAAGGCCTGTGCCCCATATTTATACTGTGACGTCATTTTGACGCACAGGAGGGGGCAGGCCTTAAAAAACGGCGCCCAGCCTGATGGGTGCCGTTTTTTAACGCCTGGGTCAGGGCAGGCGTTAAGGTACCTGTGGGCTCAGAAGGAGCCCAGAGGTGCCCTCCAATGCCCCCAGGGACACCCCTGCCCCCCTTGCCCACCCCAGGAGGACCCCCCAAGGATGGAGGGACCCATCCCAGGGAAGTTAAGGTAAGTGCAGGTAAGTGTATTTTTTCGATTTGTTTTTGTGGCATAGGGGGGCCTGATTTGTGCCCCCCTACATGCCACTATGCCCAATGACCATGCCCAGGGGACATACGTCCCCTGGGCATGGCCATTGGGCAAGGGGGCATGACTCCTGTATTGCTAAGACAGGAGTCATTTCAATGGGGGTTGGGCGTCAAAAAATATGGCGCAAATCGGGTTGAGGCCAAAATTTTGCCTCAGCCTGACTTGCCCCATTTTTTGACGCCCAAGCTCCATTTTCCCCTACGCCGGCACTGCCTGGTGTGAGTCATTTTTTTTTACGCACACCAGTCCACAGCGCCGGCTAACGTCATCCAATAAATAAGGCGCCCGCATGGCGCTTTGGAATGGCGTTAGCCGGCGTTAAAATTTTTGACACACAACTGCGTTGGCGCAGTTGTGCGTCAAAAAGTATAAATATGGCCCTTAGAGTCCAAATTCTGAACTGTCCCCCTTTCCCAAATTCCCTTGTCCTGATGCTGATTGTCCCTCTGATGAAGAACCTTCTGCTTGCTGACCCTTAAAGAGAGGTATTAATAGTCTTGAAAATGCTGTATTGCTGTTTTGTCTTTTGTTTTTCAGGTACCAACTGCTGCTTTTGATAGTGCCCTAGTAAGTAGGTTTTCAAATTTATTTTACTTTAACTTTTGCGTGAAGCCCAACATGCTAATGCTAATCTGGAGTTATAGAGTTTTTAACTTTTGTTTGTTTGATAGGACAAGCTTGACATCCTTCAATTGCTGATCAAATGTATATTATTAGCAATGTGCAATTACTGTTGCTATTGATCTGTACCATTGCTGTTGAATCCATAGTAATAGTTGCTTTGATAAAATTAAGATTCTTTAGATGTTTTGGTCAACCTGTGTTGCTACTTTACTTGTATCACGCGATTTTGAGACTAACTTACATAACCTTAACCTGTTTAATATAGAGAAATAAACATTTTATTTGATACTAAAGGTGTGGTTATTTGTGACCAAATGGGTCATGGTGTGTAAAGTTACTGACTTTAATAAATTGTATTGTTTATTTGGTTATATTTATTTGATGTGTGGGGTTGATGGTGTGATCATCTTAAGCGAGTCAAATGGTTCGTCGACCTAAGGGCGCATACCCCTTATTAGTTATCAGTAACTAAACAAAAAGGTGACACGTGCTAACAGCTGCGTACCTCACCTAATAAAGTAGCTTTTTGCTCTTGTAGCAGCCTGTCATTTACACGCTGTCTCGCCCGATAGCAGTTTTGTGCACAACCCAGCCTCTTTCGAGGGCTCCTCAAGTGTCATCTTTATGTGAAATAAGTCTGTGGATGGGCCTTGGAAGTTGCTGCCCTTGGTTCTAGTCCCACTTTTGGCATTAGGCCCTAGAAATCTGTGATTTCTGAAAAATGACTGTATCATCTCAAATTGCAAATATGTAAAAATACGGATTAGTGGAACTGCCCAAAACACATCCCCCTCATATCCTGGTATCACTTGGACCCTGCAAACGCCATCTGTTGCATCCACATTGTCGCCTCATCAAGGGTAGTAAGCGCTATATAAATGTAATTACATAACTTCCTGTTCATTGTGTTCATCCACATTAAATGGTGTTCTCTACAAAGCCCTGGCTTCAACTCCTTGGAGTCACTTACTTTTAAAGATCATGCTATTTTGGTAGTCAATATTCTGGCATTGACATTTTTGTTGCACAATATTTAGAAACCAATATTCTAGAAGTATACTTATCTGCGGTCCTCAAGTGCCAAGAAATGGTTAGCCTCTAAACTGATCTGGCCTATTCTGCTAACATTGACCACTGTTGCCCTGGTGATATTGAGGAGCTGAAACTGATGAGAGTGTAATGCTTTTGCATTGCCCCCGCTTTGAGCAACAGCTCCTATGGGAGCACCCTCATCGTTCATTCTTTTCAGACAAAATAACACTTACCAAATGCTGTATTCAAAAAATCTAGAAAGAAAAGCATCTAGATTAGTGTAAGAACTACACATTCTCTACCCTTGAGTCTCCCTGTGACAACCTTTCCTGGGATAATAATTCCCGTATTTTGTTTTATTGAAACAATCTTTCCAGATCCTTGCACTAATAGGCCTTTTACAGTTGGGCGATCTTTGTCAGGGATCATGTCTCTTACTATTTCACCAGATCATGGTTTAAGAGTTGAGTTATATTGAGGGTTAAACCACGCCAAAATGGGAAATGACAGGGACATATGTAAAACATCGTATTGCAGTAACACAGTAATCAAATACAATTGTTGACTAGCATAAAAAAATGGGCTTATGCTTCATGATATACATTCTGGGGGCACCCCCCTGGCCATGTAAGCAAATTCTTCAGACTTGTCAAATTTGTTCTTGTCTCAAGCCCATACGGGGAAGCCGTGTCTGAATGCCAGTAGCGGGGATATCTCTTTTAACAATTAGCATACCCAAAGCCACCATATATTGTGTGCCCTGGCAGCCTTCCTGTTCATCCATCAAGCCTAGGATTGCCATCTTGCAGTTGAGTGTATCAGGCCTGCCTTCAATTTTTTAGTCACTATGTTGTGTACCTCACACCAGTATCGTTGGATGACATGGCGATCCCAGATTATGTGAAAGAATGTGGCCAGCTCCACACCCCACCTAAGACAATTGAGTTTGGTCCCCTTCTTCATCTTTCAAAATGTATTTCAAATGAATACGCTGCAGTTGCATGTACAGTGAGGACTCGGGGTCATTTTTGCTTCACTCTAGTCTTCATCCTCCAGGCATCTCATGTCTTGTTCCCACCCTTCTTTTGGATTTGTTAGGCAGTCTGCAGAGTTAGCAACCATCGATCTATAAATTTGGTAAACTCCCTCTCCAAATAAAGGCTCAACAATGTGACCTCAACTCCAGGGTACTAAATTCAGGTAACTCACCCTAACCACCCCTGTGGGCCTTGAGTGCAGGATGCACCTCTAATTAGCGATAACATTGTTATCTATGAAGATTGTATTCTGTTGTCAGCTGCCTAAAGAATCAAATGTAGTCGCTCTCCCCAACATCTGCCAATTTTGAGATGCTAGTGAGGGCCCAGGGACCAAGCCCTTTGGTCCCACCGTATATGTCTGAGTCAGTTGCCTCATCAGAGTGGGGTCTCTACAGTCTGGATCCCCTCCCATTCTATCCATCTAAAGCGCACTGTGCCAACACAGCCATGTAGCTGGAGAAGATCCAGCTGTCTCACCGGGCCATAAAGCAAATTGAGCATCCTCTACTGTTCCTGGCATTCTAGCTCCGACCGAACACAGGGGTCATTACAATTTGCAAAGAACATGTCATTAATGGGGACCAGTTGACTGTCCCAGTAATATCATAGGACATCCTCCGGACCCAATCCCCCATCATATAGAGATTGACACATTTATGAAATGCGATGCAAGTCAATTTACCACCCCATTGGGAGGCTGCAATTGCGGTAGTGGCTGGGATAAACTTAGATTTGTCATGTGGAAAATTCTGTAGCACATAAAGGAGGCGGGGGAGGGAAGTAATTTCAAGTAGAGCTCCTCTGCCAGCCACATCAATGGGGAGGAAGCCCCTGCCTCCATGTCCTTTCTGCCTCGGCGGAACAACAGCACTACATTTAAATCCAAGACTTTCTGTTTAATGCGTGACCTGTGCATGTCCAGATATTTAAATGGTCTGTTTCACTTTGAAAGTTGGTTAAGGCCTGACGTCTACTGTGATTGCCCGCCACTAGCACATAAAAGATTTTTCCCAATTGTCCATCAGGCTTGCGGCATAACCATACACCTATATCATGTGCATTAATTTAATTAGGGAATCTAGAATATTGGCATAAAGCGAGACCACAAGCTACGTGTACCATCTGAACTCAATAAATAATGCAATTCACCTGATCCATTGTGCTAGTGGTTCGATTTCAGAGCGAACAGCAGGGGAAAGAGGGGCCAACCCTGCCTCATTCCCGTATGTATGCTCAAGGGAAGGTGAAATTGTCAGGAAATTGTTTCATTCAGTCTTACCTGCGCCCAGTGATCAGCATACAAAATCTGGATATACTTCCGAAGGGAGAGCCAAAGTTCATGCCCCTCAACATCTGAAACATGAAGGGCTGATGGAGCGGGTCAAAGGCGTCTTAAAGTCCACAATGACCAGGGCCATGGGTTTCTTTGATGCCTTCGATTGGATAAGAGCTATATTCAGATACCAAAAGCAGTGACATGTTTCATGCTCCTGGAATCTCTTTTTTGAAGGAGGAGTTGATGCTCTGTATCAACTGTTAAGCATTGATAATAGAAACATTTGCGATAAAAATAGTCACGAAGGCTCTGGTGGCTCAGTAGACTAATGCATCCACTTCGGAATCTTGTTTAACCTTATGGCCACAGGTTCATAGCTGGGTGGATCCACTCAGCCTTTTATCTGAGGTTGACAGAATGAGTACCATTGAGCTTGGTAAAAATAAAAGTCTGTGATTCAGTGCAAAGATGTCCCCAGAGGTGAATGTGCACTTTACGTAAAGAGACAATGTTACATATACACAACAAACCTAGTGAGGGCAGGTCACAATACTGCATTGTTCTTCACTTGGATAATGTCACTACATTTCACTTCTTGAACAAACTCAGAAAATATGGTTAATAAAAGTGATGGTTCATGTGCAAACTCCTATGACTTCTATCCAGAGAAGTCTCCCACTTTCCAATTCGTTTGCCTGCAAAGCCTTAAAAAAGCCTTCAGCGGGCTGGCAGGTTTTATGTTTTTTAGCATCCTTGAGCTCCTTTGGATGTTGATCTTCTTGCCTCTTGACTGAATAACTATTTGAACAAGTCTTTGTGATGATGTCTAAATCCAGAAGCCTCCGTTGTTGATCTCTTTCTTCAGGATGGCTAACTTTTGGGGTATAATTTCTTTCTTACTTTCAGATGGCACACCCCTAACTATGAACTGGTACTATGACACCAGCTTTCACATCTGCCTGGCCTGTTTTCTGGGAGCATACAAATTGTCAAACCCCTCTACCTAAAGCTTATCAGCTTATCTATGAATACTGAGCTCTCCCCACTAGACAACAGTATAAAACTGCACAGTAATTTTAGTTATGCTGGTGCCTGGATGGGAACCAAGACCCCTGTAGTGCTACTCTTTTTCGAGGTAATTAACTTTTAAACTGAAAATTGTAGGAAAGATCTTTATTATTGTACTGTATAAATATATATATATATATATATATATATATATATATATGCACAACAAGACACTTGTTGTGCATGGAAAGTTTCCAGGTGATCCATTACGTGGGGGCTGAGAAAAAGGAGGGGGTCGAAAAAACTGCATTTCCCATGTTAATCCCCATAGACTCTTTAGACAGTCCTGCAGCCCGAACCACTGGACGGAATGGCACTAAATTCGGCAGAAGGGTAGCTATTGGTCTGCAGATCGCCCTTTTTGTTATTTGTTGTAAATTCATTCAGTTGTTGTTGAGATATTTAAAGAAAATCAAAATCATATATTTGGGCAGAGTCTAAGCATGGATCTCATGGTGAGATTTGAATGGCTGTCAGCAGTTCAAACAGGAAGTGCTGGTAGCCATCTTGGGACCAATTTACTTAATAACACCCACTGACATGCATTGTAGTTAATTGCAGGTTTTGATGGTCACAAAAAGGAGAATGTATAAAGGGTGATAACAAAGTTTAGGTACAATATAAATACTTTGTTGATCATATCATACTCATTTTAGGAATTGTGATGTGTTCTAAGGTGATTTTATCTTGCTGGAATTTTATGAATCATGTTCGAGAGAAAAGTGCTTTCTCAAGATTTTCCCGTAGAGGTGATGTAAGGTGCCCCAGAAGCTAGAATGAAAGCATATTTTCTGTAAATTCACACTGTCTGTCTCTGCCATATGAGAATGACATCTGACATTCTCAATCAAACATTTACTTCCAACAAGAGCAACTAGTTCATTCCCTCGTGTTCTACTGCAGTCTCCCAGAGTGTTCTAAAGAACAACTAGAACATTAATAGTTTTACTTATGACAAAAGTGTGGCACACATCACACTGGTAAAACTTAAAACATTTAATTTAGAAAGGAACAAAGTAAGGGGTTCGTTTTGTTATAGAAATTATGGTTAGTGCAGTAGAAAGAAAAAATATGACATGGTTTGAGTGAGTTCTTAAATATCTTTCTCTTCTATTTCATTAAACATTCTGACATGAAGACTGAGACATGCACTGTCAACACCAGCAGTAGACTGCCAGTTAACTCCCCTGTGATCAGCAGCTTAAGGTGTTCCAATGAGCAACTAGAGTGCTAACATTCTGAATTTATGGCAAAAATGTGGAACCTCTGAATGCCATCTTGATGGACTTGAAGTGGGAAACTGAAAGCATTTTCTATTGAGGATACTGCAGTAAATAAGGAAATTAGGGAGCTTCATACCAAACACGCCTCCCAAGAAGGCCACCAAAAAAAAACAAAAAGAGCCCGGATGTAGCACACATATCATACAAATGCAGCCCCAGTATAGGAAAATGACATAAGTGTGCATAACACGTAATTTTGTAGTTTTTTGCAGTTTTATATAGAGCAGACTTGACCAGAAGGCTTTACATGAGCATCAGTCACATTACGCAAGGACACATTCATTTTGATATATAAAGATAGCAAATATTTTAAAAGTGCTTTGTCACTGTTTGAGATCTCAGAAAATATGTCCTAATTTTAGTTTTTTAGAGCTTTAACCATATTTTTCTATGGGAATTAGACCGTCTCATGTTTATATTTTCTAAAGGAAATGCTTTAGGTATTACAGTTTTGATTGCATTAAGATGACATCCGGCATGCCACACTTTTGTAATAAAATATAGAATGTTAGCAATCTAATTGTTCATTAGAATACCGTGGGGATGCAGAGGTCGGAGGCAAGGGCTCAGATAACTGAGGGCAGGGAGGAGGGTGCAGAGGCAACAAGTTGACCATGCTGGGCAGGTGGGAGGGGGAGTTGCAGAACAAAGAACCATCCAGGGCAGGGGAAAGGGGGAGGCAGTGGCAGCAAAATGTAGTGAGGTAAGGCCGGATTCCTCTGTAAGGTTCAGACATTAAGTTTATTTCTAGCGACACAACCCAGCGTCCTGCCATATCCAAGAGAGACTTCATCTGTCTTCTCTGGAATGTCCGGACACTGCCATTCTCAAGAACACAGAATACAGCGAATCATAACACAAACCAACCATGCAGGACAGGCAGGAGAGGCTGTGGCAATATAGCAAACCATTGAGGGCAGAAGAAAGTGGCAGTGGCAGTATAATCATACATGCCAACACACCCGATTCAGGCAGGAGACTCCCTATGTTCTTAAGCCCAAAGAGGCTTTATTGTAGCTGCCTCCTGCATAACATATCCTCTTTTTCAATGTAAGTCAATGAGGAAAATCAGTTCCTCAGCTTTTTCAAAATCTTGCTCTTACCAAGTTCAAAATGTGGTACATTGGATCACAGAGGGCAGGAGCAATGGGGTAGGGACATGGACTCATATAACAGAGAGCAGGAGGGAGGTGGGACGGGGCACAAAACTGAACTTACAATGCAAGCGTCAGGGGTTGCAGCGGCACAATACACCACCCAGGGCAAATGGGACAGCAGTGCAGCAGAACGGACCATGCAATAGGGAGGGGACAGGGCCATGCACATGGACAACAGAGAGCTGAGGGTAAGAGGTAAGGGCGGTAAGCTGGCAGGAGGGACAGTTGCAGCCTAACGACCCATGAAGGGCAGGAGGGAGGGGGCTGGTGCATGGACTCAGAGGGTAAGGAGGAGGTGGATTGGTCAGCAATCATACTGTTCAAGGCAGGAGGGAGAAATACTACCACACAGGGCTGTAATGAGAGAGCAGGGGCATAGGCTTAGACAATGGATGGCAAGGAGGATGGGAGGAAGGTGCAGCCAGTTTGGTTGGGGGTAGTACAATGCCAGGCCAGGCCCTGCTTCCAACCCCTCTCCCATCCCTACCATGCTTTGCGATGGGCATCTTAATGTTAAAAAACCCTAGAAATTCACTGAAAAATCAAAGGTTACAGGGACTTTATAGTTAGGAAATAGAATAATAAAAAATTCGAAATTCACACTAAAAGAAAGAAGGTTACAGGTGCGTTATAGTTAGGTTCAGATTTTACACGCACAAACCCATAGAAATTCAGCTGCTATAATCAGAGTAATTTTAAGTAACTATAACTCATGCCCTAAGATAACTACACCTCACGCTCTCGCCATGCACTGCTAATTACCCCAGTTATTATATCATTCATGATATCTTCTTTGACATCATTGACAATATCACTGTCATGCACCAATTCCTCCAAATTATAGAAGAGTGCTCGGACAACAAAAATTGTAGTCACATATATTCTTTAATTACAGATGCCTCCTCACACAACATGTTTCAGCTGTAGCCTTGTTCACGTGATATGAGTGGATAGCTGGATCCACGCTCGGACCGCCACCATTAGTGCAGCTTTTGGTTTCCGGCGTTTGGTATTGGAAGTTATATATATATATATATATATATATATATATATATATATATATCTATAGAGAGAGAGAGAGAGAGAGATATAGATATTTTTTCACTTAAAAACCCAAAACTCCAAAGGGATGTTATAGTTAGGTCCACATTTTAAATGTACAATAACAAAGAAATTGACCTGTTATAGTTAGTTATTTCAAGTAACTATAACTCGTTCCCTAAGGTAACTATAACTCTTGTCCCGCCATGCACAGTTTTGTCTTCAATAATTTTACTACAAGCATTATAATTATATTATCAATGATGTTATCAAAGATGTCATGAGTGCTGTAATATGTGGGACACTTAGCAGTGGATGGTTATGGCAAGGGTTATAGTTACCTTAGGGCACGAGTGACATGTGAGCATAACTATAACGTCCCTGTAACCTTTGTTTTTTTAATTGATTTTTTTTGTTTTTTATTCTATTTCCTAACTATAACGTCCCTTTATAACCTTTTTTTTTTTCAGTCAATTTTTATTTTATTTTTTTACGTAAAGTAATTTTAATTACCTTATGTTAATCTAACCCCCTGACCCTGTGGCCAAGCCCCAATATCCACCCAATTCCGCACCATGCACGGCTTTCGGCCAACCGTCCTATAACCACCCAACTCTGTGCCACGCACGGCCTTTGGCCACGTGGAGCAAGGGTTTGGCCACAGGACCTGAGGCCAAACTTCTATAACCATCCAACCCTACTCCACGCACATATATATAAAAAATTGCTAGAGGTCGTGTCTGGGTGTGAGACTGGGCGACAGAGAATGTGTCTGGGCGTTAGAGTTTGTGTCTGGGTGTGAAAGTGTTTGTCCCAGTTTTTGAGTGTGTGCAGTTTGTGAATATAAAAATATATATATACATATTCACTTAAAAAAACAAAGGTTACAGGGACATTATAGTTAGGCTTATACTCTAAATGTACAAAACCATAGAAATTCAGCGGTTATAGAGTTCTCTCAAGTAACTATAACTTGTGCCCTAAGGTAACTATAACTTGTGTCCAACACTTCCTTGTTGAAGTGTTGGCAGCCAATCAGATCTCAGCACGAGATCAGGAGGGTTTGTGGAACCTTCTCTTCACTATATATAAAATTTTGGATATTGTAATTTCTCAAAAACGACTAAACAGATATACACAAAATAAGAACAAGGCCACTTTCTGGATCAAGAGCTACCTTTCTGTCAAATTTGGTATAATTCTATCCAATAGCTCGGCCGCTATTCCTGTTAAAAATTCCTATGGAAAATTGCATAGGGAAAAGTGTTTTGGCTTCACCCCCTTTTTCTTGGCCCCGCTTGCCCGGTTAACCCCCAAAGTTTCCAGAGAGACGCTGAAGTGAATGTTGTATTTTCTTGGAACATTTTGTGAAGGTTCATCAAAGCGCGCCAAAGTTGTCAGCAAAACAAAAAACACTGTTTCGATAGAAACTAGGTCCTAACTACAACTACCTACTTGGTGTCCACTTGGTAATATGTATATACACCTACACACACACATAAAAATTTTAATATACAACTTAGAACAGAAAAAAGGAAAAAATTAAATTACATATAATAATATCAACTTCACTTAATACAAAAAAATACTATAATAAAATCATTACTTGTTTATTACATTTCAATTAATACATTAAAACAATACATTTTAAGTAATAAACATCTCAGAAACAAATTCCCACAAACACCACTGAGTAAATTACTTTATTTAAGCAATGATAAATATGAAAATCGTTTGGCATACTTAATTTACAATTATTAAATTACATATCAATATAAATTACTATAAAACTATAGTATATTTTTATTTTCTTAGTAACGTACTCACTTAAAAAATTAAACAATCTTAAAAGATGCATGTTTAATAAACATATAAAAGCAGCTAAAATACATATTTAAATAAATAAAACACTGCAGCAATTACTCAAAAAATAATATACATAATTAATAATCAAATAATGTTTTATCAAAAATAGGATCAAATTAAAATACAATTAATTTAATGCAACTACGCACTCTATTCTCCTACAAACACAGCAACCCACATCAAAATATAACTTAAATAAATCAGTATTAAACTATTCAAATAATGAACACTCAACTAAACGTATTTAACAATTAAAAACAGATTAACAGTAATGTATTTTTGTATAACTAAATTAACTCCCTGATCTTATACCCCTACAAACCCAACAACCCAATACTAATGTATAACTTAAATAAATAGGTAATCAGCTATTTACATATCAATAAATTATATAATTTATTAACAATTACAAACTAATTACCAATTTTAGTATAACTTAATTACCTTTCTACCCTATACCCCTACAAACCCAGCAAATCTCCTACTAAAATATTACTTAAAAAGTAATAATAAAACTAATTTAATAATTAAAATGTACATTTGAAATTCAAAATACAATATAGCCATTTCAATTTCATAATTTAGTAATCATTTAAAAAATAATTATCAACAAAAATGAATTACCAATAAATTAAACATATTTCTAATTTAAATAACTTCCTGCTCTGTCCACATACAAAACCAACAACTCTCTACAATACTCAAAATCACTTGTAACACTAAAAGAACCCCTAAAGCACTTAAAATTACAAACTCTATTTTTAAAGATTAATAACAATTACCCCAACAATACTAACAGCTAAAACTAATATATAAACTAAAACACATTAGAATACTTTTAAAACGTTATTTTTACACCTATACTACTGAATATGATATTAAGAATGACATTCCTAAAAACAATATGACTTACCAAAAAAACAATATGCTTGAGAACGATATTCTATACGATTATAATTTTGCACCACAATATTATTTTTCCAATTTTTATGAGTTCCAATATTTTGAGACTGATATTTTGTCCAAACACCACTGTGATGACTTACAGCACTCCTCATGATGTCTGACATAGACACATGGTCGACTCTAAAACAATGTAACTTGTATGAGTAAACGTGGTGCAAAGTTAAGCAAGCAACCTCCAGCTGGAAACAAAAGAAGGTGACTAGACTTAAGTAGGAAAGGGCATGTGGGTAGTGGGAAGGGCTAACAGGAGAAAGAAGCTGTGGCACTGGCCCCATTGAAGTCCTTTGTCGCCATAGAAGGGACTCACCAAATCTGGCTATTGTTGGAGACCCCCTACCACTGACGGTGCCACCACAGGCATATATCTCCATGGATGTGGGCAATAGTCATGGCAGCAGTGAGATGGACTTGTAGTCTCCTAGGACCATGACGCAGACTGGAGCACCTTTGTCAACAAGTGTAGACATAGCCTTGACTTCAGACAGCTTGTCCTTAGAGTGTGAGTGTATCTTCATTCAGCTATTATATGCACATTCCGCACCTATCTCTTCTTCAAGAGTGACAGTTAGGTCAGAAGAAAACGTTTCCAGGGGGTACAGAGGCTTGGTGCCTGAGACAGCCATAGCCACCCACCTATAATGTTACTGAGAAGTGGCAATCTAGATCTAAACACTCTTGCCAGATGATCAAGCTTGCCACACTCCAAGCATATCATGCCTTTCGCTGGGCAGGGTAAAGTACGCAAGAATGTTCCGGCACATATACCTTGGATACAGTGTGCGGGTTACATTCTCAGAATTAGCACACAGCACCATTCCACTTACTATCTCGGTAGGTTCTGTTTTATTTGGACGGTAGAACTCTGATACCTTCATTAGCATCGGATCATTCATGTGTTCGTCCCATCACAAGCACGTTTGTCAGGGGCATTCTTGTTTGCATAGTATCAGTCATTACAGCATGGTGGAATGATAGTCATACGTGAGTTGGGCACATAGGCCCTCATAATGAACACGGCGGTTCAGACCGCCATGCCGGCAAGGGAGGAAAAGACCGCCACCGGCATGGCAGTCTGAACCGCCATATAATCAACACAGGGAGGGCCGCCTGTGGCAGCCCTCCGCCACCGCCAGACTACCGCTGACAGGCAGTTTGACGATGGCGGATAACATTATCCGGCAGGGCAGTGCTGCAAGCAGCGCTGCCCTCCAGATAATGTACCCTGGTTCCCCAGCCTTTCCCTGGTGGGTTTCCCTGCCAGGGAAAGGCGGGCGGTAGGGGTGCTCTGGGGCCCCCCTGGGGGCCCCTGCACTGCCCATGCACTTGGCATGGGCAGTGCAGGGGCCCCCGTGCAGTGCCCCGTCACGCAGGATCTGCGGGATGGGTGCTGCTGTACCCGCCGCACAGTGGCATTGATGTCAGATCCATGTGGAGCCGCCAGCAATTTCCCAGCCCCGGCCCAGCAGAATGTTCTTTATGCGGCCGGCGGGGTCCCAGGGGGGCTGGCGGTCAGTGAAATGACTGCCAGCATGAACACGGCGGTAAACACCGCCGTGTTTATAATGACCCCCATATTTCCTCATTCCGCTGCATTAATTCATGTGTGCTGGCACCTCTGAGAAGCAGCTTCTGGAGCAGACCTATGGGTTCATTCAGATTTGTTTTTGCTTGCCTGAATATGATTCTCTCATACTATGGTTTGCCTCTGTTCCAGGTTGCAGTTTGAGGGTGGCCAGTGTTGCAGCATATACTTCAGTTGTGCCAGTGTTTCGAAGCAACTTATGAACTATTTTGTCAGCGAGACAAAGCAATATGGATTGACTGACAGCAAAATTCATTTCCTGAACTGCTGTGAAATAGTTATCGAAATATCCTCCCAAGAGAAGCTTCCTCCTATCAAGAAGACGGTATTGACATTCCAGAAGAATTGTGGGGTTAAGTCTAGGGTGCATGTCATTGTGGTGCTGACTCTGGATGCTGATTGTACTGGCTCTGCGCGTGTGTTCTTCATCCCACCTACACAGTCGCTGTAATCCAATTGGTCACACTCCCCATCACTGATCTACTGATTAGCTGACCCCGGCTTCCACAGTTATCATTTTTCAGCGTTAGTACAAGTCCTTTACCTGCTTCCAACTTTTGTTCATCTCATTTCTTCCAGGTGGCACAACTGCCAGGTGAGATCCTATTGCTCGATGGCAGTGTTCTGTCCTGCGTTTAGTGCGCATGTGTGGTGGTAACAACTGCAGAAATAAAGACACATTGCCAAGTTAGTTGTTAAATGCAAGAGCCTCCACTAGCCCGCCTTGACTTTTCTAATCTATCTATCTATCTATCTATCTATCTATCTATCTATCTATCTATCTATCTATCTATCTATCTATCTATCTATCTATCTATCTATCTATCTATCTATCTATCTATCTCATTGTCTGTCTTTTTTGTTTATCTTTCTAGTGACTTGTTAAAGCAGGAAACATTCACCTCTGAGAGACCTTTTGGCACGAGGTTGCTGACGTAGATCGGAATCAAACAGGGAACTAAGATTGTGGTCAAAGAGACAGGTTTTAAGCATCTTTCTCGGTCTGAGCAAGTTTCCTTAAACTCTGAGTACCTGGAGGAGTTTATTCCCAGAGATAAGCTTTGTCAAAGGCCGCCAATGAATCTAATATGATCAGGACTCTGAATCTGCTGTTAGACAACACCATTTTGAGTTCCTCCAGTACTGAGATCACTGCTATCTAAGTACTGAGTCCTGGCCGAAAGCAAGTTTACCTAATGTCTAATAATGAATTACTTTCAACAAAACACCGAATTTTGGAGGTATCTGCCCTTCAGTGAGTTTACTCATCAAAGGAAGCAGGTAAATGAGGCAGAAATTAGCCAGTTCCAAAGCCAAGAGGCAAGCTTTCTTAAGTAGGATTCTAACCATGGCAGTATTGAGCTCAGCGGGCATGAATTCTGTAGATAAGGAATAGCTTAATCATACTCTCGATCCTGGGGCATACCCTGCATGGTAACAGTTTGAGAATATTTCATGGGCAAATTCCACGCAAGCTTACTTGATATCAATACGTTATGGTTTTGTCAAAAGTAGCTTCTTTAACAGGTGTCATATTCGGACATGGATGGAGGACAGGAGATGACAAACATCTTAAGGATTTTTGGGGCCCTTGACCATACCTACTTTTGAGGCCCTTGTTCAGAACAGCATTGAATTTATGGTCCAATTTCAGCATTTTCATGCCCTCTTTGGCCAGTGACCGACACTGTACAGACACAATGGTCCACATTCCAAATTTGTTTCTGTCTAATATTCAGGGATAGCGATGTGTATTTTCAACATTGTAATAGGGCAGCAGCTCACTAATAATGTTGAAAATAACCTCTGTGACCCACTGCCATTTCTCATATGTGAGGTCGAATTATGATCTAAAATGAACTTTTTATGGTTGTTGTATGGTGTTCAAAAGCAAACAACATTTCTCTGGAAAATGTCTGTAATAGATTCCCACACATCACTCATATTAAAAATAAATTAAAGGAAAATGGCATTTGAAACAATTTTTGTTTAAGAATCATTTAAAGTCATTAGGGCAGGACTGGGTGGAGAACAGAGCCGGTTCTAGCAAGGGCCCCTCTGAATGGCTAGGGCCCTGGGCCAGAGCCCACTTTGCCCATGCCTTAAAACGTCTCTGGAGGTGAACAGAATTTGTGATCCCCTTGGAGGTCATTATTCGCAGCGGTTTCTTCTCCCCAAAGTCCAATATTTTGATGAAGAATAGAGGCAAACAGTCTGCAAGACCTTGGGAAGGAAATATGTATTTCTCTAGAGCATTTGGATGTTTGAGCATAGTGATTGTCTTGAGGAGTTCTTTTGAAGAGTGAGCAACTTAGTCAAACTTGAATCGATTAGCCTTCTTTTTCAGCCCTCACTAAGGGGAGACATTTACACATTTCCCTTTAAAAACAAAATTAATGTTCTTTGTCATATGACCAGATCAATGGGCTTTCACCTTTTGAAGCATGTTTGTTACTGTTTTATGGGGGGAGTAAACAAGGAAAAAATGACATTTTTAGTTTAACCAGCTTCGTTTCCATTAGAGTTAAAGAATTCAGAGAGTCTTCCAATGACTGGTTGAAGGTCTTTGATATTTGTTGCCATTGGACTGGCTTATAGAGGTGCAACTAGGGGTGCAAGATCTTATTAATATAGATGTTTCCAAGACTTCATAGCAGACTTCACAAGTTTGCTGCAAATTATCAGCCGCTGATGATAGTCATTAATGCAAGCAGGGATAAGGTCAGACCTCATAATGAGGCAACGGTTGCCCAGTGGAAAGTCTATTTTCTGCACTAAAGAGAAGATCTATTCTATGTCCAGAATTGTGTGATGGACTTAGGTCTTCTGGATAAGGTCAAATGTCTTCAAGCTTTGTAGGAGGGAGTTCATGTTCGATCTAGGGCAATAAAGAGCATTTGCTCATACCTAAGACGATCAGTTCATCGCGTGAAGGAGAACAGGGTGTCACCAGTTCGTCAGACCAGGGAAAAACAAAAGCTGAGACATAACATGACTTTTTTAGTGAGTTTAAAAAAACAGAAAAATATTAACAGCTGTAAAAGTTACTTCAGTTAGTAAGTTAATAGAAATGCTATCATAGTAGATGAACATCACCCCACACATCTGTCATAAGGACTTTGAAATTAGTAGGAATCAAATCTACCTAATGGGAACAGTCATAAGACCATCAAGATACTTTAGCAGCCTACAGCTGGCGATTGTGAGCTTTGAAAGGGGAGTTAACTGCAGTTCTATTTGTAACAACAGAACGAGCATTAGTTATAATTTATGCTACATAAATGTTAACCTGAGATGGAGCTGTGACTTCTAAACAAAGCAACATATTCACATCACAGCCTCATAACTTGAATCATTTTGAATGTGGGGAATGTGCAGAGCCCACCACTAAACTCCTGTAGTGTGGCATACCAGTGGTGTAGTGTTGTGTGAGTGTGTATGATGGGAACCGTTTTGGCTCCTGAAAGGCTACGTAGAGCGGTGACGCAAGTGTTAGAATGTGGTGAAGTGAATGCAGGTTTAGAATGTTGAGTTCGCTGTTACACGCAGATGAATAAAGATGTTCAATACATAGCTCTGGGTATGGCCTAGTCATTGGCGGGTACCCAAGCTAGTGAGGATGCTACAAGTGGGGCAGGTCATAAACACAGGAACCAAGGCATGGTAGTAGTGTAAGGAGGTTGGCCCTCTCAATACCAGGAAACGTAGCACCATCGGCACAAGGAAGACTATTTGGCAGAACAGCCCCCCTTTCCGGTGCCTGCCAACTGAGGAAGTGCCCAAGTTCATGAGAGTCAACGTTCCTGTTTAGGTGCGAGGCTTGTGATTTATTTTAGGAAAGCAGTAGCTCCATTTTAGCTTTATCCTGCTTTGAAGTACAGACACTTCACTATAATTTAATGGTGACACTGTTCCCTCAATGTTGTTTCTCAAATATCCTTCTAATTCATCCCAAATGCTGACACATTTATGAAAGCTACTCCCAGTCAATGGCAGTCACAGAGACTGAGTTACTAGTATGGCTCAGGTTAGGGTGAAGGCACGCATCCATAGGGGGCTAGAGGGGCCGGAGAGGAAACCCTACTAAGGCCTACGAGAAGGTGCCATGGACAAGAAAGGCCGTGCAGAATCAAAGGTGCCAACAGGAATTGGCACCCCCTCTTTTCTGTTGCCAGGCAGAAAAGAAAAAGGGGAGAGGACATGAGCGGCAAACGGGCAGCAAAAGGGCGCAAACGTAAAGGGACAATAGTAGGCCTTGTTTGGATTTGCATTTTCCCCTTTGACACCTTGAAGGTAGTGAGGGGCTCAAAAGGGGGCTGCCACGGCCGAGACAACATTTTTCATTAGGTTGGCCGGACAGGTATGACATGGCTCAAATGATTTATGGCACCCCAATAAGGAATGACAGTGGGACATTTATGCTATAAATCAATGGTAAATAAACTGCGGCCAATGTTTTTCAATGACATAATGTATTTGTATCATTGTATTTATTTTGGGAGAGGGCCGCAGGGTTTAGGTGTAGAGCAGCATCAGCATCTCAGCACTAGTGGAGCAAAAGTGAAGAACAAAAACAGAGGGTGAGCAGAGGTAGTTTCAGTGTTGCTTCTTGGTCGGAGTATCTAGCCCTACACTATGAGCCAAAGGGATCAAATTTTCGAGAGTGAAAGGTTCAAAGTTAAGTGCCTTTGAATTGGTGGAGGTTTTTGATTTACTGATAGAACGACCTGGACTGCTTGTTTGTAATGGAGTCTTGGAGTACGAAGCATCTTTACCAGATATTGCACAGATGTGTCCTAACAGATATAAAGCTTGCCATCACCGAGGAGCTTGTTGTGTTGTCAGGGTCGTCTATGGCAGCACAACGAACCCCAGAGCATGTGTAGGCCCTGCTTGGAGGTGGGACAGACCACTGCATAAAAGCTCTCTATACACTCCTTTACTGGATCTGACCTCGAGCCTCGCTCATGGGCCCTTTTTATTAACTTCTCCACCTTTGCCCTGGCCTGTACCACCTCAGGCTGAAAAACATGGGAAAACCACAAACAACCCTCTTATTATCTGACCTAATTTGGTGACCACTCCCAACATTACCGAGCTCAAGGGTGGGTGGAGGTTTAGTTCTAATTTATGAACATAGTTGGACTGCAGACGTGCTTAATCTTAGCTAGTATGAAGCAGCGGAATGTTTAGGTTTCGTTAATATGATCTTGCATACCTGCTCAGTCAGTGGTCTTTTTGTTGCCATGATAAGACTTTGGGAAGAACTTAACAGATTTCCTAACACCACTGCTAATCCAGCCACACGTCCTTTATTGTTTTGGGTGATTTTATTGTATGGATGTACCTGCTGGCTAACACAATGGCAAATGATTTTTAAAATATGATAGACTCTCTAAAATTGTCATTAAGAGTGGGGGCGGTGCTAAATGCCTAAATACTGTTTGCCTACTAAGATCTACTGACTTGGAAAAACTGAACACAGCTAGCTTAGTCTGGCCATTTTGAAGCTGAGATTTAGAATCACACCTGTGGGACATGGTAGGATAGTTGTTCCCGCACAATCCCTCCTGGAATTTACATTTTCAGGAGAAACCTGAAAGAGCGCCTTTAGATGGGATTCCACCATCTAATAGGGATGACATCAATTTTAATTATGATACATTGAGGGAATAGGTGAGTAATGGAGTAGAACATGCCCTTCCCAGGAATTAGAGCCGGCGCTCAAGACCACCTGTATCATGGTATGATGATATTGCGAATGGCAAGAAAAGGTGCTGTAAAAATTGTAAAGAATATAGAGGTCCAATTATGCGTAGGAGGTGAGGCAACAGTTAAGAGAGGCATTGAAAAAAAGTATAAACGCCTGGTCAATGAGAATAAGGCCAAATTTTATGCAGAGAGGATCCTGTTGTGCTTCCAGAGAATTATTTCACACAATAAAATATTTAGCATCCACTTTCTGCCTCTCAACAATTGATAGGATCTCAGTGCTCTGTGATAAGCTGTTAACGTTCTTTCAAAATAAAGTCAAACAATCTGTGCCTTGGTCTGCTGCATTTAAGCATGCCTCAGTACCAAACCAGGTGTCCCTGGGGTCGGAGTTAAATCTGATAATATCCTGGATGAATATGACTCGGTCTCTGCAGAGGAATTGGTAGCTTTACTGGATAAGACTTCTTCTGAATCAATTCTAGAGCCTATGCCACCTGAGATCTGGCAGTAAGGCCACACATTGCTTTATATTGACCTGCAGGATATTTTTAATAAATCCATCCAGTTAACCATGGTTCTGAAGGTATGGAAGCAAGCATTAGTCCCCCCTCTTCTTAAAAGCCCACAATTGACCCTGAAATCTTAGGTGACTATTGTCTAGTTTCACAATTTCCATATCCAGCAAAGATATTAGAGTGAACAATAAATAATCATCTCACAGCTTACCTGTAGCTTTGTGATGTGGTAGAACTAGCTTTTGTGGTGCTTAGAGCACTGAAACTGCACTGGTAGCAGTGATGGAAGTTTCCAGAGAGACGCTGAAGTGAGTGTTGTATTTTCTTGGAAAATTATGTGAAGGTTCATCAGAGCGCGCCAAAGTTGTTAGCAAAACAAAAAACACTTTTTCGATATAAACTAGGTCCTAACTATAACTACCTACTTGGTGTCCGCTTAGTAATATGTATATACACCTACACACACACACACACATAAAAATTTTAATATACAACTTAGAACAGAAAAAAGGAAAAAATAAATTACATATAATAATATCAACTTCACTTAATACAAAACAATACTATAATGAAATCATCACTTATTTATTACATTTCAATTAATAAATAAAAACAATACATTTTAAGTAATAAACATCTCAGAAACAAATTCTCACAAACACCACTGAGTAAATTACATTTATTTAAGCAATGATAAACATGAAAATCGTTTGGCATATTTAATTTACAATTATTAAATTACATATCAATATAAATTACTATAAAACTATAGTATATTTTTATTTTCTTAGCAACGTACTCACTTAAAAATGAAACAATCTTAAGAGTTGCATGTTTAATAAACATATAAAAGCAGCTAAAATACATATCTAAATAAATAAAACACTACAACAATTACTCAATAATTAATATACATAATAAATAATCAAATAATGTTTTATCAAAAATAGGATCAAATTAAAATACAATTAATTTAATGCAACTACACACTCTATTCTCCTACAAACACAGCAACCCATATCTAAAATATAACTTAAATAAATCAGTATTAAACTATTCAAATAATGAACACTCAATTAAAAGTATTTTACAATTAAAAACAAATTAACAGTAATGTATTTTTGTATAACTAAATTAACTCCCGATCTTATACCCCTACAAACCCAACAACCCATTACTAATGTATAACTTAAATAAATAGGTAATCAGCTATTTACATATCAAAAAATTAAATAATTTATTAACAATTACAAACTAATTACCAATTTTAGTATATCTTAATTACCTTTCCACCCTATGCCCCTACAAACCCAGCAAATGTCCTACTAAAATATTACTTACAAAGTAATAATAAAACTAATTTAATAATAAAAATTTACATTTTAAATTCAAAATACAATCTAGCCATTTCAATTGCATAATTTAGTAATCATTTAAAAAATAATTATCAACAAAAATTAAGTACCAATATATTAAACATATTTCTAATGTAAATAACTTCCTGCTCTGTCCCCATACAAAACCAACAACTCTCTACAATACTAAAAATCAATTGTAACACTAAAACAACCCCTAAATCACTTACAATTACAAACTCTATTTTTAAAGATTAATAACAATTACCCCAACAATGCTAACAACTAAAACTAATATATAAACTAAAATACATTAGAATACTTTTCAAACTTTATTTTTACACCTATACTACTGAAATTGATATTAAGAATGACATTCCAAAAAACATTATTACTTACCAAAAAAACAACATGCTTGAGAACGATATTCTATACGATTATAATTTTGCACCACAATATTATTTTTCCAATATTTATGAGTTCCAATATTTTGAAACTGATATTTTGTCCAAACACAACTGTGATGACTTACAGCACTCCTCATGATGTCTGAGATAGACACATGGTCGACTCTAAACCAATGTAACTTGTATGAGTAAACGTGGTGCAAAGTTAAGCAAGCAACCTCCAGCTGGAAACAAAAGAAGGTGACTAGACTTAAGTAGGAAAGGGCATGTGGGTAGTGGGAAGGGCTAACAGGAGAAAGAAGCTGTGGCACTGGCCTCATTGAAGTCCTTTGTCGCCATAGAAGGGACTCACCAAATCTGGCTATTGTTGGAGACCCCCTACCACTGACGGTGCCACCACAGGCATATATCTCCATGGATGTGGGCAATAGTCATGGGAGCAGTGAGATGGACTTGTAGTCTCCTAGGACCATGACGCAGACTGGAGCACCTTTGTCAACAAGTGTAGACATAGCCTTGACTTCAGACAGCTTGTCCTTAGAGTGTGAGTGTATCTTCATTCAGCTATTATATGCACATTCCGCACCTATCTCTTCTTCAAGAGTGACAGTTAGTTCAGAAGAAAACATTTCCATGGGGTACAGAGGCTTGGTGCCTGAGACAGCCATAGCCACCCATCTGTAATGTTACTGAGAAGTGGCAATCTAGATCTAAACACTCTTGCCAGATGATCAAGCTTGCCACACTCCAAGCATATCATGCCTTTCGCTGGGCAGGGTGAAGTACGCAAGAATGTTCCGGCACATATACCTTGGATACAGTGTGCGGGTTACATTCTCAGAATTAGCACACAGCACCATTCCACTTACTATCTCGGTAGGTTCTGTTTTATTTGGACGGTAGAACTCTGATACCTTCATTAGCATCGGATCATTCATGTGTTCGTCCCATCACAAGCACGTTTGTCAGGGGCATTCTTGTTTGCATAGTATCAGTCATTACAGCATGGTGGAATGACAGTCATACGTGAGTTGGGCACATAGGCCCTCATAATGAACATGGCGGTTCAGACCGCCATGCCGGCGGAAAAGGCCGCCACCGGCATGGCGGTCTGAACCGCCATATAATCAACACAGGGAGGGCTGCCTGTGGCAGACCTCCGCCACCGCCAGACTACCGCCGACAGGCAGCCTAACGATGGCGGATAACATTATACGGCAGGGCAGTGCTGCAAGCAGTGCTGCCCTCCAGATAATGTACCCTGGTTCCCCAGCCTTTCCCTGGTGGGTTCCCCCGCCAGGGAAAGGCGGGTGGTAGGGGTGCTCTAGGGCCCCCCTGGGGGCCCCTGCACTGCCCATGCACCTGTCATGGGCAGTGCAGGGGCCCCCTTGCAGTGCCCTGTCGCGCAGGATCTGCGGTACGGGTGCTGCTGTACCCGCCGCACAGTGGCATTGATGGCAGATCCATGTGAAGTCGCTGGCAATTTCCCAGCCCCGGCCCAGCAGAATGTTCTTTATGTGGCCGGCAGGGTCCCAGGGGGGCTGGCGGTCAGTGAAATGACTGCCAGCATGAACACAGCGGTAAACACCGCCGTGTTCATAATGACCCCCCATATTTCCTCATTCCACTGCATTAATTCACTTGTGCTGGCACCTCTGAGAAGCAGCTTCTGGAGCAGACCTATGGGTTCATTCAGATTTGTTTTTGCTTGCCTGAATATGATTCTCTCATACTATGGTTTGCCTCTGTTCCAGGTTGCAGTTTGAGGGTAGCCAGTGTTGCAGCATATACTTCAGTTGTGCTAGTGTTTCGAAGCAACTTATGAACTATTTTGTCAGCGAGACAAAGCAATATGGATTGACTGACAGCAAAATTAATTTCCTGAACTGTGGGGAAATAGTTTTCGAAGTATCCTCCCAAGAGAAGCTTCCTCCTATCAAGAAGACGGTATTGACATTCCAGAAGAATTGTGGGGTTAAGTCTAGGGTGCATGTCATTGTGGTGCTGACTCTGGATGCTGATTGTACTGGCTCTGCGCGTGTGTTCTTCATCCCACCTACACAGTTGCTGTAATCCAATTGGTCACACTCCCCATCACTGATCTACTGATTAACTGACCCCGGCTTCCACAGTTGGCCTTTTTCAGCGTTAGTACAAGTCCTTTACCTGCTTCCAACTTTTGTTCATCTCATTTCTTCCAGGTGGCACAACTGCCAGGTGAGATCCTATTGCTCGATGGCAGTGTTCTGTCCTGCGTTTAGTGGGCATGCGTGGTGGTAACAACTGCAGAAATAAAGAAACATTGCCAATTTAGTTGTTAAATGCAAGAGCCTCCACGAGCACGTCTTGACTTTTCTAATCTATCTATCTATCTATCTATCTATCTATCTATCTATCTATCTATCTATCTATCTGTCTGTCTGTCTGTCTGTCTGTCTGTCTGTCTGTCTGTCTGTCTGTCTGTCTGTCTGTCTATCTATCTATCTATCTATCTATCTATCTATTTAGCTCATTGTCTGTCTTTTTGTTTATCTTTCTGGTGACTTGTTAAAGCAGGAAACATTCACCTCTGAGAGACCTCTTGGCACAAGGTTGCTGACGTAGATCGGAATCAAACAGGGAACTAAGATTGTGGTCAAAGAGACAGGTATGAAGCATCTTTCTCGGTCTGAGCAAGTTTCCTTAAACTCTGAGTACCTGGAGGAGTTTATTCCCAGAGATAAGCTTTGTCAAAGGCCGCCAATGAATCTAATATGATCAGGACTCTGAATCTGCTATTAGACAACACCATTTTGAGTTCCTCCAGTACTGAGATCACTGCTATCTAAGTACTGAGTCCTGGCCGAAAGCAAGTTTACCTAATGTCTAATAATGAATTACTTTCAACAAAACACCGAATTTTAGAGGTATCTGCCCTTTAGTGAGTTTAGTCATCAAAGGAAGCAGGTAAATGAGGCAGAAATTAGCCAGTTCCAAAGCCAAGAGGCAAGCTTTCTTAAGTAGGATTCTAACCATGGCAGTATTGAGCTCAGAGGGCATGAATTCTGTAGATAAGGAAAATCTTAATCATACTCTCGATCCTGGGGCATACCCTGCATGGTAACAGTTTGAGAATATTTCATAGGCAAATTCCACGCAAGCTTACTTGATATCAATACGTTATGGTTTCGTCAAAAGTAGCTTCTTTAAAAGGTGTCATATTCGGACATGGACGGAGGACAGGAGGTGACAGCCCTCTTAAGGATTTTGGGGGCCCTTGGCCATACGTACTTTTGAGGCCCTTGTTCAGAACAGCTTTGAATTGATGGTCCAATTTCAGCTCTTTGGCCCGTGACCGACACTGTACAGGCACAATGGTCCACATTCTAAATGTGTTTCTGTCTAATATTCAGGGATAGCGATGTGTATTTTCAACATTGTAGTAGGGCAGCAGCTCACTAATAATGTTGAAAATAACCTCTGTGACCCACTGCCATTTCTCATATGTGAGGTCAAATTATGATCTAAAACGAACTTTTTATGGTTGTTGCATGGTGCTCAAAAGCAAACAACATTTCTCTGGAAAATGTCTGTAATAGATTCCCACACATCACTCGTATTAAAAATAAATTAAAGGAAAATGGTATTTGAAACTATTTTTGTTTAAGAATCATTTAAAGTCATTAGGGCAGGACTGGATGGAGAACAGAGCCGGCTCTAGCAAGGGCCCCTCTGAATGGCTAGGGCCCTGGGCCAGAGCCCACTTTGCCCATGCCTTAAAACGTTTCTGGAGATGAACAGAATTTGTGATCCCTTTGGAGGTCATTATTTGCAGCGGTTTCTTCTCCCCAAAGTCCAATATTTTGATGAAGAATAGAGGCAAACAGTCAGCAAGACTGTGGGAAGGAAATATGTATTTCTCTAGAGCATTTGGATGTTTGAGCATAGTGATTGTCTTGAGGAGTTCTTTTGAAGAGTGAGCAACTTAGTCAAGCTTGAATCGATTAGCCTTCTTTTTCAGCCCTCACTAAGGGGGGACATTTACAAATTTGCCTTTAAAAACAAAATTAATGTTCTTTGTCATATGACCAGATCAATGGGCTTTCACCTTTTGAAGCATGTTTGTTACTGTTTTATGGGGGGAGTAAACAAGGAAAAAATGACATTTTTAGTTTAACCAGCTTCATTTCCATTAGAGTTAAGTAAAGAATTCAGAGAGTCTTCCAATGACTGGTTGAACGTCTTTGATATTTTTTGCCATTGGACTGGCTTATAGAGGACTTGTATGCAAGTAGGGGTACAAGATCTTATAAATATAGATTTTTCCAGGACTTCATAGCAGACTTCACAAGTTTGCTGCGAATTATCAGCCGCTGATGATGGTCATTAATGCGAGCAGGGAGAAGGTAGTGGTTAGACCTCATAATGAGGCGACGGTTGCCCAATGGAAATCTATTTTCTGCACTAAAGAGAAGATCTATTCTATGTCCAGAATTGTGTGATGGACCTAGGTCCTCCAGGTGAGGTCAAATGTCTTCAAGCTTTGTAGGAGGGAGTTCATGTTCGATCTAGGGCAATAAAGAGCATTTGCTCATACACTAAATTCACCTAAGACGATCAGTTAATCGTGTGAAGCAGAACAGGGTGTCACCAGTTCGTCAGACCAGGGAAAAACAAAAGCTGAGACATAACATGACATTTTTAGTCAGTTTAAAAAAACAGAAAAATATTAACAGCTGTAAAAGTTACTTCAGTTAGTAAGTTAACAGAAATGCTATCAAAGTAGATGAACATCACTCCCACACCTCTGTCATAAGGACTTTGAAATTAGTAGGAATCAAATCTACCTAATGGGAACAGTCATAAGACCATCAAGATACTTTAGCAGCCTACAGCTGGCGATTGTGAGCTTTGAAAGGGGAGTTAACTGCAGTTGTATTTGTAATAACAGAACGAGCATTAGTTATAATCAATGCTACATAAATGTTAACCTGAGATGGAGCAGTTACTTCTAAACAGAGCAACATGTTCACATCACAGACTCATAACTTGAATCATTTCGAATGTGGGGAATGTGCAGAGCCCACCACTAAACTCCTGTAGTGTGGCATACCAGTGGTGTAGTGTTGTGTGAGTGTGTATAATGGAACCGTTTTGGCTCCTGAAAGGCTACGTAGAGCGGTGACGCAAGTGTTAGAATGTGGTGAAGTGAATGCAGGTTTAGAATGTTGAGTTCGCTGTTGCACGTAGATGAATAAAGATGTTCAGTACATAGCTCTGGGTATGGCCTAGTCATTGGTGGGTACCCAAGCTAGTGAGGATGCTACAAATGGGACAGGTCATAAACACAGTAACCAAGGCATGGTAGTAGTGTAAGGAGGTTGGCCCTCTCAATACCAGGAAACGTAGCACCATCGGCACAAGGAAGACTATTTGGCACAACAGCCCACCTTTCCGGTGCCTGCCAACTGAGGAAGTGCCCAAGTTCATGAGAGTCAACATTCCTATTTAGGTCCGAGGCTTGTGATTTATTTTAGAAAAGCAGTAGCTCCATTTTAGCTTTATCCTGCTTTGAAGTACAGACACTTCACTGTAATTTAATGGTGACACTCTGTTCCCTCAATGTTGTTTCTTAAATATCCTTCTTATTCATCCCAAATGCTGACACATTTATGCGAGCTACTCCCAGTCAATGTCAGTCACAGAGACTGAGTTACTAGTATGCCTCAGGTTAGGGTGAAGGCACGCACCCAGAGGGGGCTGGAGGGGCCAGAGAGGAAACCCTGCTAAGGCCTAGGAGAAGGTGCCATGGACAAGAAAGGCCGCGCAGAATCAAAGGTGCCAACAGGAAGTGGCACTCCCTCTTTTCTGTTGCCAGGCAGAAAAGAAAAAGGGGAGAGGACATGAGCGGCAAACGGGCAGCAAAAGGGCGCAAACGTAAAGGGCCAATAGTAGGCCTTGTTTGGATTTGAATTTTCCCTTTTGACACCTTGAAGGTAGTGAGGGGCTCAAAAGGGGGCTGCCACGGCCGAGACCCCTTTTTTCATTAGGTTGGCCGGACAGGTATGACATGACTCAAATGAGTTATGGCACCCCAATACGGAATGACAGTGGGACATTTATCCTATAAATCAATGGTTAATAAACTGCGGCCAATGTTTTTCAATGACATAATGTATTTGTATCATTGTATTTATTTTGGGAGAGGGCCGCAGGGTTTAGGTGTAGAGCAGCGTCAGCATCTCAGCACTAGTGCAGCAAAAGTGAAGAAAAAAAACAGAGGGCAAGCAGAGGCAGTTTCAATGTTGCTTCTTGGTAGGAGTATCTAGCCCTACACTATGAGCCAAAGGGATCAAATTTTCGAGAGTGAAAGGTTCAAAGTTAAGTGCCTTTGAATTGGTGGAGGTTTTTGATTTACTGATAGAACGACCTGGACTGCTTGTTTGTAATGGAGTCTTGGAGTACGAAGCATCTTTACCAGATATTGCACAGATGTGGCCTAATAGATATAAAGCTTGCCATCACCGAGAAGCTTGTTGTGTTGTCAGGGTCGTCTATGGCAGCAAAACGAACCCCAGAGCATGTGTAGGCCCTGCTTGGAGGTGGGACTGACCACTGCATAAAAGCTCTCTATACACTCCTTTACTGGATCTGACCTCGAGCCTCGCTCACGGGCCCTTTTTATTAACTTGTACACCACTGTCCTGGCCTGTACCACCTCAGGCTGAACAAACATGGGAAAACCACAAACAACCCTCTTATTATCTGACCTAATATGGTCTACCGCTCCCAACATTACAGAGCTCAAGGGTGGGTGGAGGTTTAGTTCTAATTTATGAGCATAGTTGGACTGCAGACATGCTTAATCTTAGCTAGTATGAAGCAGCGGAATGTTTAGGTTTTGTTAATATGATCTTGCTTACCTGCTCAGTCAGTGGTCTTTTTGTTGCCATGATAAGACAACGGGAAGAACTTAACAGGTTTCTTAACACCACTACTAATCCAGCCACACGTCATTTATTGTTTTGGGTGATTTTATTGTATGGATGTACCTGCTGGCTAACACAATGGCAAATGATTTTTAAAATATGATAGACTCGCTAAAATTGTCATTAAGAGTGGGGGCGGTGCTAAATGCCTAAATACTGTTTGCCTACTAAGATCTACTGACTTGGAAAAACTGAACACCGCTAGCTTAGTCTGGCCATTTTGAAGCTGAGATTTAGAATCACACCTGTGGGACATGGTAGGATAGTTGTTCCCGCACAATCCCTCCTGGAATTTACATTTTCAGGAGAAATTTGAAAGAGCGCCTTTAGATGGGATTCCACCATCTAATAGGGATGACATAAATTTTAATTATGATACATTTAGGGAATAGGTGAGTAATGGAGTAGAACATGCCTTTCCCAGGAATTAGAGCCGGCGCTCAAGACCACCTGTATCATGGTATGATGATATTGTGAATGACGAGAAAAGGTGCTGTGAAAATTGTAAAGAATATAGAGGTCCAATTATGCATAGGAGGTGAGGCAACAGTTAAGAGAGGCATTGGAAAAAGTAGAAACGCCTGGTCTGAGACTAAGGCCAAATTTTATGCAGAGAGGATCCTGTTGTGCTTCCAGAGAATTATTTCACACAATAAAATATTTAGCATCCACTTTATGAATCATTTCTAGAGCCTATGCCACCTGAGATCTGGCAGGAAGGCCACACATTGCTTTATATTGACCTGCAGGATATTTTTAATAAATCCATCCAGTTAACCATGGTTCTGAAGGTATGGAAGCAAGCATTAGTACCTCCCTCTTCTAAAAAAGCCCACAATTGACCCTGAAATCTTAGGTGACTATTGTCTAGTTTCACAATTTCCATAACCAGCAAAGATATTAGAGTGAGAAATAAATAATCATCTCATAGCTTACCTGTAGCTTTGTGATGTGGTATAACTAGCTTTTGTGGTGCTTAGAGCACTGAAACTGCACTGGTAGCAGCGATGGACAATTTGCGAGGACTGACTGACATGGGGCAATACTCAGTATTGGCTATTAGATGGATCCGTCCATTTTGACACCATGTCCCCTGAAAGGGTATGTACAAGACTGAGGGAGATACAGGTTCAAGATTTGACTTTGAAATGGCTGGTGGATTTTTTTTTATGACTGGGAGAGAAAAGGATGCACGACTGCCCCCGTATATCAAAGTTCAAGGTTTTGATACAAAAGGTGCCATAGGGTTCATTGCTTAGCCCCACGCTCTTTGACATCTATAGTCCCCCGTTGGCCATGTTGATTCATTCTGTTGGGTTGTCATTTAAGGATTACGCTGATGACACTCAACTTATTTTTTCCATGGATCATGATTCTTTGAACTCTGTTATTCCATTTCAGGAATGCCTGATAGTGGTATCGAAATGCCTGGCTCTGAACTCATTAAAATTAAATGCAGACATTTTTTTATGGTAACTGAAACCAAAGCACCACCTCAATTACCAGATGCATGGCGACCAACCAAATTGGGGCCTGCTCCAGACCAGTACATAGCCTGAGATTCCAGTTTGACATCAATCTCTCGCCAGGCAACTAAGCAAATAAGCTATCATCTAGCTGTTGTCTGCTACCCAAGCTGTTAAAGGCGAAATTACCATAAATACCAGCAAACGCATGCCTGTGTGTTAAGTGTAGAAAAAATATAACAATACTCTCTACTTAGGGAGCGCTGGCATGTGACCATAATTTGGCCGAAAAGTTAGCCCTTCAGCTACCTCGACATGCGCCATATGCTCAAGCTCTGCATGTGCTTCATTGGTTAACTGTGACAAACAGACTGAGTTCAAGACTCTGAGCATAATTTAGCTATTGGCGGACGGTTTACTATGTCACAACGATGACGGGTAGCCCGCCAAAATCTAAATCCCATTATGTTTGATTTCGGTAGATGAGATATCCGTCACCGTTGTGACGGAGTAACCCGTCTGCCCATACCTAAATAAGGCCCTCTGTGTTTTACCTTTCATGTATAGCACCGAACTGCCCCAAAGTATCTGTAAGAAGAATTCTAGCAATACTGATAAGATAAATTTCACAGGTCCTCTAATTTGTGTCAAATGTCTGTCCCTAGTTGGAAACGAGTAAAGATGGAGGCAGAACTTCAGCCTATTGCAGAAGATTGAAGGAATAAAGGACCTGTTACCTTCCAGAAAAACATTAAAGAACTGGTTATTTGCCAAATAAATGCTCGTGCAGGGCTGTTAAGATTCTGTTAGAGATTCTTAGTACCTGGGTGGCTATTAAGTAACAGGAGCTCTCTAGCAATATATTACAAATAAGGCTCCCTGTTTTCTGTTTTTGCTGATTTCTACAGACAAATACTTACAGAAAACGAAATATTTTATGTCAGTATTTATTTTTCAATGTGGATAAAAACAGAAATCAGGATCTTTTCTGAGCAATTTTAAAAACTATTAGTTAAGACTGCCAGTCCAATAGCTGTACGAATTGAAAGTTAAGGAGGTCAAAAAATAAAGGCATTTTAATAATGATGCTTAAAGAGCATTCTATGTGCATAAGATGTAGAATATACATTTTTTGGTTAAAGAGATATGTAAATATACTAGTTTCAGCTTCATTTTTCACCTAAAAGAAATATAGATAAATACCGATGGAAATGTCAAAAAATAAATACCATAAAACCGGGAGTCCTCATTACAAATCATGTATTTACACCACCGTGACAAATGCCTCCAAACACTTTAAAGGGTTAACCTCCTTCAAAGCCTTTTTTCCCTCCACAAAAGTGTTAATTTTCCATCCGCTTTAATATGATCACCATATCTTCTTTTTTAGCAAAGAGGTATGCTTTTTAGTCTCAAGCATTTAATGATCACTGCGGTTCCCATTTCGCTGCAAGTAGAGCATTTCTCCCTCTTTCCGGCAGGTGGCGCTGCGGTTAAGTTGCACAGGTGTGGTGTGCTCTTGCCCACTGGCGCTGCTCTCGCTGGTCAGATGCACCCTCTTGCTTGTTGCGCCTCTCCTTGTTCGCAGCTATATATATAGGCTTGTCATACACGGGCAGCTGAGCGCGCCGGGGTTAGTGGAAGTCTCGGAGCGCTACAGGGGCGAGCCGGGCAGCGGCAAGGGGTGGAGGGTCAGCTGGAGGGCGCCGGGCTGAGGCAGTCCCAGGGAGCGACACAGCCTGCAAAACGGGGACAGGCAGGGAGCAGCACATCCTCTGCTCTGCCTTTCCTTCCCAGGGTCACCTCCTTCCGTCCCCTGCGCGCCAGACTTCCCCGTGACTCAGGGCATCTTTTTTCCATAGTGCTTTCTTCCGGAGTCGCCCACGTTCCTCCCTGCATCTGACATTCCGTTTTTCACAATCCACCATATCTGATATTCCCTACCTTTCCCACCTCTCCCAGTGATTGTCTACACTTGCACACATTCTTCACTGTGTGTCTTCTAGACGCTCAGGTTCTTTTACATTCTCCCCGTTTTGTTTTGACAGCTCGTATCCCAAGTGCCTCTTTTGAGTACTACATTCCTCCTTTGGGCCCCGCATTCTACCTTCTCTCTTTGGTTTCAATATATCCCTTGTATTTTTCATTCCCACTTTTTAAGTGATACTGCCAGTTTGCAGATTTTAGGCATCGTTCCCTCTTCTCGTAATTCTTTGTAATATTTGGGCTTTCTGGCTATCTATGGGGCCTCGGTTTTGCTTTGGATCTTTTTGTTTTTAAAGTCTTGTTTTCTCTTCACCAATATTTCTTGCTCCTGCTTTTCTCTTGTTCCCTCTTCTCTTTTTTTTTTTTTTTTTTACTCATTAGTAGTTCCCTTTTCCCTCTGCATCTTAAACGTCTCAGCCATGCCAGCCAGTGTCCGGGGCCCATCTTGTGGCCTTCGTGTGACTCCCCATGCGAGTGATTGCATGTGATCCAGCATTTTATTTAAACTTCCATCACAAGCAAGAGACGTAGCTGAAGATGGCAGGAAATTGCCGACAGTGCACCTTTTATGGTGCTCCTTTGCCCCGGCCTCCCCTCTTCTTTTTTGTTTTGCTCTTGGGCATTCTACTCTGGCCCGTTGTGGTCACTGCCTCGAAGCCTGGAGCCATACTGCCCACTGAGCCGCCCCGTTCCATGGTCCTCGAAATAGCCACGGGGATCACCCCAGCGCCGACCGTGTCCGCCCGCACAACAGCAAACACTTCAGGCAACCACACGGCTGACGGCCATGGTAAACCGCACAAGCTCTTCCCTGTTCTGGGCTTCGACTACTCGCATGTCCAGACCCCTTTTGAGATCTCGCTGTGGATCCTGCTGGCCTCCCTCATGAAGCTGGGTAGGTGGCGCATATTTCTTATTCCAGGTCATGTGCATGTGCAAGCTTTCTGGCAGACATTTCGCTACTTCTGGCTAGGCGACAGTTGTCTTAGTTACTGGAATTTTGTCTAGTACAGAGCAGCCATAAAATAGCACAAAGGTTGACTGCCGTGTATTAATTAATATGTTGGCCAGTCCTTGCCTAGCATATGTCACTGAAAGGGCAATAGGGTGGTGTGAAGTTAATCATATGGCAAAGTAAGACTGGCTACACGAGCAATTTTGGTTAGTCTGGCATGTTAATGACTGAAACAACCATAACCTCGTTCAGAGGTAGAACTGGCCTTTGAAAGAGCTCACGCTGTTGAGAATCTCCTATAGGCCTCTCCACCTCTGATGCAGAATTGCAAATAAAGATTTGGCATAGGGCTATTTCATTATTTACTTGTAAATGAAAAAATACTTTTATCAGAAGAAAACATGTTTAAACTAAGGTTGCTTAGTTTTAGTGTGTATAATCTTTGAACCTCACTTGTAAATTAATATTTATAAAAGGATGATGCTTTCTGTGTTTGACGCTGCCCCTCTTTTTGTTGTGTATGTTTCTTTCATTGAAGAGTGTTACCGGACAATACATATTTTATCGTATTCTTGAGTGTATTTAATATAGTAGCACTACGCTACGAGTATTCTTTTTGCATTTTTTGTGAGGGCGGGGTTGGTGCGGCCTACCCGTTCATAGGGAACACAAGATGGATCACTTACTGTCATGGACCAATACATAGATGATGAAGAAAGCTGTGGCCGCAGCTTTGGAACTGAAGCACGTTCTGGCTTGCGATGCTGGGAGGTGTGTGGTTTTTTTTTTTTTTTTTTTTTTTTTTAGCAGTTATGCTGTCTAAGCACAGCATGGTCTCCAATAAGCCCTGTATGCTGTGCTGATCTATATCTTATATCTGGAGGTCTCTTCAGGTGTATGCGTTTTATACCTCTAAGGTTTTGGAAGGGCGGGCTTTAAAGATGCGGAAACACAACGCGTTCTTTCGATGTATTAACTCCGTAGTACTCGCGGAGCACGGCAAGACAGAGTATGAGGATACGCTCATTTGTTTTTTGAGGGGCATCCATATTAATACTAGGTTTCAAACATACCCAACGAGATTGATGATAACAACAATTCAATATATGTCAGTCAACGAATGAATCTCTAAAATTCGGCATAATTTTGATGGAGATCAGAGTCCTGAGGATGTCAAGGGGGCATTCCCCTGATGAAACACGTGTTGATGATGTTAAAAGACTGTGACGGGAATATTGTTGAACACAAGAATTGATAAGAAGACTAAAGAACACTGTGACATATACTACGGATGAACATTTCATTTATGGACATTTATAATTTGTTTTTCTTTATTATATGAGCGCCACTTAGATGTAGTATCACTTACTGTCATGGGCCAATACATAGATGATGAAGAAAGCTGTGGCCGCAGCTTTGGAACTGAAGCACGTTCTGGCTTGCGATTTTAGCAGTTTTGCTGTCTGAGCACAGCATGGTCTCCAATAAGCCCTGTATGCTGTGCTGATCTATATCTTATATATATCTGGAGGTCTCTTCAGGTGTATGCTTCGGTGAAAGGCATTACAGAGTAGCAAGTGTTGGCATAGGAGTGAAGGATGCATAATTTGGGGTATGGTATAGTTACCCTAAGAATTCCTTCTACTTCAGTCTTTGGGAGCCACTTTAGAGCTAGATTTACTTCGATTTTGATTGGGTTTGGATTATCAGTACTGCCAAGGTGTTGTCAGACCTAAACTGTCCAGTGCTATGCACACTGGATCTGAGGTTTGAATTTTCTTCTATAAAGCACTTATTCGAGTGGGACCTGAGGACTGAGGAAAAAGCATGGTAGACTCCACCTGTGGCCAAAAACCAAATTTAAAAACCGTTATATCAGTCAAATATATTTGACAAGATTGGTATTTAAAAGGTATTACGTATTTAAGTGACTACATTTGTGCTTGGTGGGAATTCTTAACTTTACAAAAAAAGATGTGACCTGGTTATATCCATTTAACAATACAGATGCAAGCAACGTCTATGGGCTGTCGCCTATAGATGTTTGTCAGCAACGCATTTTGTTTTTGTTGCTCATCTTTTGGGTCATATATGTGTTTTTTTTTTTTTTTTTTTTTTTTTTTTTTCCTTTTTGTTCTACCCACCCCGTAGGCTATTTGATATTTCTTATTGGGTAATATTTAATTCACTTATGCACTCATTTATTGTATGTCATGTTATTATAAAATCTTAACAGAATACCTGAGATTAACAGAGAGCTTTCCAGAGTTCAAATGCCTGTCTAAAAAATGCAGACTGGCAAGGTAAATAAGAAGGCTGCGACCTTGAAGAGCGATCGCTTGGCCCACCTACTGAATGCTTTATATACCAGGAAGAAGGTCTACAGTGGAAATCCTTTGAGCACTGACAATGTGAAGAGCTTAGGGTGTCTGTGACCTGGCCAGCTTTGTCAAGTTAGCTGCAGCATGTTGTATATGTTGGAACCTTTTACTATTTGTAACTGGACAGCACAGTTAACTGGCATTCTTGTAATCCATTTTAGTAGGACTGGATTATTCAATACCACATCTCTGTTGCTTTGACATGGAATATCAAGGTTGGTGGTCAATTCTTAATGCTTTTTAAAATTATGCACTTTAATCACTTTACACAACTGTTGATAGTATGCCAATGTGCAATGGTGCTTATTTTAGGGTGAAAGGCTGTTTCTCTTACTAGCGTTAAAACTCCTGTCCAGCAGACTTCAGTGGCGAGTGTTTATTAGCTTATGAGGGAGAACATTAAGCAGCTGCGCCGGTAACGAGTGGCCTGCTTCTGTTTGGGGCACCTCTTTGGCATTTACTGCTGCTAATCAGTGATTTGCTTTACCCTTTTAGTATCCACGCCTTTCACTCTTGTAGTGCAGACTTGTCAATTCAAGCTAAAAAGCAGGAAGTCTGTGTTTTGGACTCTTAAGAAGTCTAAACAAGTTAGTGTGGTGCACCCTCTAAGAAGTACCTTTACTGAGCATCTTGTACTGTCAAAGTGTTGTTTATTTTGTCAATGTGTTAATATGTGGGAGAAGGAATTCCCTACTGGCGTTTCTAGTTTGCTAATTGGCCATAACGGTGCTCATGCTACATGTGATCCTTGACACCTCTACTGCGTGATGGTAGGTATGGGTCAGTAGCAAATAGTTTTACGTGAAGGAGCCATATGGAGCTACGCACTGTACTTCAAAGTTGCTTTGGAGTTTTGTATTCCGAGGATTTGACACTTTCATGTCAAGTTTTACTTCAGCATTTAAATTCTCCCTGCACCCCAACTGAAAACGTTACCACTTCCATTATAAGATTAAAAAAGGATCCATGTCACAAAAGGCTCAATGGTCCCGTCCTGAGCTTTGCTTTTACAGACACTTATAATCTGTTGGTTTAGTTCAGTTTTGATCATTCAGGGGAGCCCACCAACTACCTGGGCGTGTTACGGTGTGAAATAAAGGCTGAGGTCTGGAGCACTGTTTCTTTGGCGTCATTCAGTCGCTTTAACAATGAGTGGCTCGCCAGTGTTTGTTTAGTTGAAAACAATTCACGTTTAGCGAGTACAAGACTACATTTTTGGGGTTTAAGTGGACCGGGTCCTGCTGGGACTGAGCACCGACCCTTTCGGGCTCCATTTTTTTGCCCTCACCCTCCGGGTGAAAAAACTAAACTCTGTAGCAGATCCACCCTTCACTGCCTTTGGAGTAATTTCAAAGAGGCTCGTTTTAGTTCTTTCACAGTCTCCTTATTTCAGAGCTGAAGTATTTTCAATGATATAAATAAGCAACAACAATGACTTCATTGTATATATTATACAGCTAACAACCATTGTCAAAGCCAAAAGTCCTGGATTGTTGTAGATGTAATTTTACTTGTATGATCTATCTGGATGCAATGATGGAAATTAAGAGCAAAGTACCAGCTGGGCAGCACACTGCTTAGCACGGACTTTTAGTTTACGTGTTTTTTAGTCTCAATCGCATCAGCCACGCCTCTTTGAGAGACCACCCCTTCAGTTTTTTCATCCCACTTAAAACACTGATTAAGACTCCGATGTATCGAGCATGCTTTTCTTATATTTGGAAACTGATAAATGCATCAACGCCATCCGACCCAATGACATGAGGGCCACAGAAGGCAGGTCTGGTGTTCACATGTTGAGGCTAGAGTTCCCCATATGGTAATGCAATCATTGAAACCACACGTCCTAGCATGCAATATGCTATTGAAAGAGAGATGAATGTGTTGGTATGGGGACACACGTTTCACAATTTCCGGTTGTAGTTGGCAATACCGTTTTTTTCTTTGTTGCCCTCCGCTTTAATAATCCTGTCGAGACGCCACTGGTAGGAAGTGGTTGAGCAGCGCCTGAGCACAAGGTCTTCATTGATTCGTGCTGATTTAAGCCTTTCTAGCGCCTATGGGTGCAGGCAGTGCTTTAAATGGAAAAATAGAAGTGCAGGTACTCTGTACCAGAGTACCTGCTTGTTTCTGAGAAGTGCCGGTACTCTCCTATTAAAAGTATTACGTTTTTCTTGAGATATGCCGGTACTATCCCTCTCAAAATAAAAAAGTGCCGGTACTCAGTACCGGAGAGTACCGGCCCATTTAAAGCACTGGGTGCAGGCAGTCGATGTGCTTTGAGGTGGAAGTCTGATTGATTTATTTCTAATCCCCACGCTCCGTAGCTGTGGTACCCGTGTTTACGCCGTGCTGGTTTACGTCTCCCTAAACTACAGCTCCTGACGGTAGCATGTAGCACTGTGCTTGCTGGAGTGTTTCCAGGAAGCCCCAGGGGACTCCCTGGAAACCCCGAGACCCGCCCAGGTTGGATTTCGAGATGAGGAAAGACTTCTGGCACACCTCCAACCGCTTCTCTGGCGGCGACAGATTTAAGGCCCTTGAAGAATGTCATATTACTTCATGCGACTTCGAACTTTCCCTTCCACACCTTCTCAGTTTTACTCCTTCCTGCATTTTGTAACAAGAAGCGTTGCCCAGTCTTATGTATCCATTGGTGCGCTTCTTTTTGGAGAGAAACTAAATGTCCCTTAGTTTCTACAAGGGCATGAATGTTGCTGACATTTTGCGGCAGCACCGGTTCTGCTGTCCCTACGACATTGAAAACGTCGGTGTATCGATTTGACATTTGAGTGTGTAATAAATGAATATGTGAAGCCTAAATAGCAAAAATGTGGTATTGCCCTATCAGGCCGTCTCGTGCTTCTGGTAACATGATAAACCACGGGATCAAAATGTTGACTGTTTGCTCTAAGTTTGACCAGAGCCCTTAAATGACTTTAGACATTGCACACTTCCAAAGTCACCCTTGCATCTGGTTTAATACACTTTATTTACCTAATTACCAGGCGAATTACATTTATTGTTAACGCTGCTGTAATTCGGTAATAAACACTTGAGTGTGGTTTACTTCTTCTTTTTTTTTTCTTCATAAATTGCATCGTGACTATTGAGAACTGGTGAACTAAAACGAAATAAAATGTACATTAAATATTTTTTTAAGTAAAAGTAGAGCTCAAAACTGTAGTTAATGGGAACACCGTAACACCTGTAATTCACATCTTTGATGTCGTGTGTGAATTACGGGTTTCGAAACCATTCGGAATTGTTTTTTTTTTTTTCTGGGGGGGGGGATGAAACCTCATCCCGTTTAATGAGATCTATGTGCTCCATCTTTGTAACATTGTAGGGCGTCGCCTGACCTGTGTGATTTGAAGGAGTCTGCATGAAATTAGCAAGTATTTGCTTTGCTATAGGAAGAAGTTTTGTCTGAGCTCATTTGCCGATGCTCTGTAATTAAGTCCAATGCAGTGTCTAATAAACCTATAAAGTTTTTGAGCCATGAGACCCATTAGCCGCATGTTTGAAAGCTGTTAGTTTCACGTTGTTTATGGTAATTTTACTAAACTGAGATTTTGTAGTGTGCTTTTTTTTATTTTATTTTTTTTATAAATTAAACACTGCTTGGGTATGCTTGGCACTGTCCTCTTTTTAGCCACAAAGCTCCTTCTTTGCAGGTGGCTAGTGCTTGCTGCACACGTCGGGTATGTGTCTGTTCCCCAGTGTAGTCTTTCTTAGATCACTGACAGCCTCTTGATATGTTGCATAACCACTAAGTTGGCACTCTTGTAGCTCGCCTCAGGCCAGGCTTGAATGGACATGGAGTGTAAATATCTTTTGCCCTTCCGAGGAAGGTTAACTCGAACTAATAGTATGGGAAACAGTGTTCAGCTTATTGTTGGGTGTGGTCGGAAGCTTGTATTGCGAGGCGCCCACAGGTGACTGGTGTGAGGGCAGTGGGAAGTCTGCATCAAAAATCTCACTTTAGTAGTCGTTGTAACTTTCCAGTGTGCACTGGGGAAACCTAACGTGGTGAGCAGCTCTCACTGTTGGATGCGGTGTGGAACTTGAGTAGTGAATCTTGCGTCATGAAAAGCAGTCACTGGCAGGCAGTGTTACTCTTGTCTTATGAGAACCCCTTACTAACAGGCAGAAGCTTACCTTGTTAGAATCACTTATGAGTGGTATGCAACGTTTGTGTTGTGACAACCACTTACTGGTTAACTCTGAAGTGCTCACTGAGAGGCAGTGCGAGAAGCTTTCCTTATGGGCGTCCTGCATTCATATGGGTTGTGAGAAGCCATTGCTAGTGGAATTTGCCTGAATTGCAAGAGGCTGTCACTGGTGAGCAGGGTGACATTGCCCTTGTCTTAGGCCAGGCCTGTGCCAGTGATTACGAAGTGAAGTGCTCTAAGTAACGGGATACACCCTCACTGTGTTTTGACCAGACTTTTCCAGCGTTGACAACTGTAGTACTGTGAGGGTCAAGATCACCTTCTCCCTGCCTACATCTTTGTCATAGGCCTGACCACACCACAGATGATAAACTGAGGTGCTCTGATGCCCTTATCAGGGCAGCAGTGTCCACTGTGCCTTGTCTGCAGTCTGTCATTGACCAGACTGCCACTCATAACAAACTGATGCACTCTAAGGGACGGCATCCTCATCACCCCCTCCCAAACCTGCTCCTGTATGTCGTACGCCAGACCATGCTAGTGATGATGAAGGATGGAAGCTCCTCTGCCTATCTCGTGTCTCCATTCTTTGTCATATGCAGGACCACGTTACTGATGAATGTAGCGAGGTCAAATTAGCATTTCCCGACCATTGCTTCCAACTGACCCCAGTTCATGGTTGGAGTTACATTTCTTTTTTTTTTTTTTTTTTTTTTAACTTTTATTGTTTTGCAGATGGCTCAACTCAATATTAGACAGAATTAGTGAGACTTTTGATCTGAGCGGAAAGGGCTGTGTGTCAAACGTGCTTATATCAAGAATATCTAGGTCCATAAAACTTCTCTGGTTTCTGTTTAAAACCTAATCCTCTAAAGGAACTTCTGGACACTTATCACTTAAAACTACTTGCATATTTGGACATCTTTTGGATAGACAAGACATCTGCCCAGCTACATCCTGCAGGTGCTTGATTGCTGCTGGAGCTGACCTGCCTGCAACCTGCAGGTAGCACTTTCAAATATCTCCCATCCTTTAATCTTTTAAAGGTGAACAAATCAGTAGTATTGAGCTGGGTTACTGCACCGCCAATTATTTAAACCTCAAGAGACCAGTTAAAGTGTTAAACATTGTATGTTTTTATTGCTAAGGTTTCTATGTCTAGAGTCTCTGACCAGCTCGCAACTCCTGTAGTTGTCCGATGCATTGGAGACAGTGCAGAAGAAAAGTGGCCTTGGGGAATGATGCATAAATGATGAGCATTAATAGTTGCCTAATGCATGGTGCTGGCTTGCTAGGCCGTATTTGGAGCCTTTGCAGCTCTCCCTGTTCTAGCGCAGGATCTTTTCCACAATCATGTTAATTGGGCTTGGTCAAAATTGTAATTATTTTAGCAAAATTACTGAAACTTCCACAAATTATGCAACGTTTGCATCATTTTTTTTCCCATTGGCAGATGAAATTGTGTAGAAAATAGCACTAGCAGATGTTTATTCATTAAACAGTACAGCGCTGCTATCTTAAGTCACAAATTGCTGGCAAATCCCATATTGCTCTGAAAGTGTTGCTGCGTAAACCTGTGACATTTTAATGCAATTGTATGAAGCTCTGCATACAAAAGTTTCACTCACCTGTTAATCTATGACAAGTGTGTAATATTTGTACGCTTAGGTCATCCACACAGGTGTTAATTAGCATGCAGATCTAAACGTTTTCAGTATACAACACTGACATTCACTTAACCCAGTTTTATTCTTTAGCATAAACTTCATGTTTCTCCAAATGGAAGTTGAGATCTGGAAGTTTAAATTCTGCTATAGATTATAGCGTATTTCTCAGTTTTTAGGTCTCGGCGCTAGACATGCTATATCTACTTCGTGGGTTTGATGGAACCACTGTCGCTACATTTTGCCCTCTCCCCATTTGTCAAGGGCATGCACAATTCATGCCTCTTCTGGTGTTTAGCCCTCCCAAAAAGCACCAGCCACCTACCGTTAAACATACACAGCGGCCATTTTCATGATTTGTTTCGGGGCTACTTCTTATTTTTGAAAATGGGTGACTGGTCCTGCTACACGTTGGGAGCAGTTCACTGTTGGGACAGGCTTTTTCTGCAGAACATAAAATATATATATTCTATTTAGTACTTCCTAACGCTGTGTGTTTAATTAAGCTAACTTGGGGGTTCGGGCTATGTTTGTAGATCATTTGCTCTGCATTTAAGTGATGTAGCTCACGAATTCAGGCTTTAGTGTTGGATAATGACCCCGACATAGAGCCTGGAAGGAAAGGCTGCATTACTGGCAGATTTTCTTCATCTTGGTGTGTGCGCGCACCCCATCCTATACTATGCAAACAAAACATGTTTCTACAATATGCTGAATAACATGTGGACACTAATGCTGTATGTACAGATTGCGTAGGAACCTCTATGCACATTTGCAAAACATGAATTATAGCCTTCCAAATGCAGCAAGAGACACGATTTATAAACATAAAGCATGATTTTCAGAACGTGGTAATTTTGTATGCCGTTCCTTTCTCGTAGTTCTGCGATAGTGCATGCTCTGCAGCTTCTCTAACAAAACACTGTTAACCATTGGCAAAGCCAATTGGTCTTTACACTCCGAGAGCTAGAGGCGTTGGCAATGTAAATGCATTTGTGTACGGCTCTGGGGCTATTTTTATTTATATACATTAATGTTGCAAATGCCTATAGCTCCCAGATTGCTGAGACCTATTGGTTTTGCCAATGCTTGTTCTGGTTGTGGAAGCCGTTCCTCCGACATTATGCTTATGCTATGAACGTTTAGGAGCTTTTAGCTGCCTCTACATTTGAAGATTGGAAGGGTGATGGGAGGAATGCTTGTAAATGGTCCAAACCTGAGGCAGTTCTTTCTTTCTACGGCATTCCAGCCTCTTATGGACTGGTCCCTTGGGGAGCAGACTTGGTACTAATTTGCATAAGGTGGGTCTTTCTAGAGTGGCATAGTGGACAAAAAATGTGGATTAGAATACTATGCAGAGTGATTGCCAGTAGTTGTCAGCATTTGTCTTATATCCCTTTGTGTTTTATCGTACGTTTAAACATCGCACCACTCCTTAATGCTTAAAAATGTGATCATGGCTCAATTATTATCCTGTATGCACTTTGCCTGCTAGATCGTTTATGAACCTGAATTAAGTTGTACAGTTTGGAATGGTGACACTTCTGTGGCATTTTCCTGCAAAAAATGTCCAGAGTTTATGGAAAATGTCTGAAAATATCCTAGCACAGATTATTTGTACAAATACCACTGAAGTTAAAATATTTGATATTTGTCCTTAAAAATATTTTAATAAATAAGAACTGTAGTGTTACCGTGCATGTCATGATAAAGATATTCCTGTTTCTTTTTCTTGTGTGATAATTGTATATTGCTCCAGTCTTTGTGCTGTACCTGTTCTTTGTGTAAAAGAAACTTGCACTGCTGCAGGCCGTACTGTTTCCGTCCTATGTGAAACTTTGAATTATGAGGACCCTTTTTGCTACTGTAAAGGAAAATCCATTGGGGCTGCCACTGCTTTGCTCGGATAGCAGAAATCACCAGGAACCAGCTGTCTAAAATCCACACAGATGGTCTTGATCCTACAGGGAATGGAAGTTCACTCAAGAATAAGATTGACTCCCAAGGCGGGCAGCACTGCCCCACGATCTGGTAGGTTTATTTCTGTTAGTTGGCCAAGGACATTGAGAAATCCTCTTGGTACCTGACATTGGCCATTGGCAATCGGGCTTTATCATCTATTCCTGCATTGCCATACCAGCATTTTTTAGGGTTGAGCCTGCGTTGCATGCGTATCGCAGCGAGACGCTTTAGGTATTAGAAAAGGGCTCGGAGCCCTGTCAACTTCACGTCCGTGTTTTTTATTGGTTCGTGGGCTTGCCTAATAAAATCTGCTGACTTTCATTAGTCGAAGGCATGCACACGTCATGCCTTTTCCGGTGGCTAGCCCTCCTCGAGCGCATCGACCAAGTACAGAAAACATGCGAGGCTCGCTGTTTTCTGTCGGGCTCATGGACTTCTTTTTCTCCAATTTATGAGTGCGATCTCGCTTGGCAGAAGTCGAGCGCTTTACATAGTTAATTTCACTTTTTCGGGTTAGATACATAAATGCACTTTCGCCTGATAGGTTAAAAGTCGGGTTAGGAGTTTACAACGCGATGAGCTCTAACATGAGCAAACGCGAGACCCGTTGCATTGCAAATGCTTGTTTTTGTTTTCAGAAACTTACGGGTCACAAGGCCGTCACACTTTAAACGTAGTTCTCCTTTGCCTATTATACGTTAGGAACGAAAGGATGAGTTTATCACTTTGTGATTTATACCATGGGCTTGTTTGATAAGCCTGGGAATGGGCTGCTCTTCGCCCTTGAACAGTATGAACTAATTTACAATGTCGAACCTATTCAGTGCTGTGGATTTAAACATGTTTAAATGTGCGCTCTCAACTTGAAAACATCAGCCACATTCCTCTCCTCTTTTAAACATGTGATTTGAGTGTCTCTCTCTCTCGTGGATGTCTCTAGTTGTGGCTGTAGCACGGTTTGCACTTCCAGGTTTATTTTTTTTTGGGTTGGCTCTATGGATAACTGTTTCTGTTACAATTTATATTTTTCCTGGCTCAGATCTTGATGCAGCAATTCCCATGTGCACCAATTCTGGATTTATGTATATTCAGTCTCTCCTAAGACCACGTTTTTCACATGGCTTAAAAGAACGTGGTACATGTCTTATTTTTTGGCATTTATATAGTACAAATCTGCCATTGGAGTGGCATTGCAGTGCAAATGTGACGGCTCTGAGGATTCCATCTCCGAGTGGAGTCTGAGCCAGCTTGTGAAGCTGTACTAACAGTAGTGTAAACGAGTGCTCCTATGCTGGGTGAATGTCTTCTTTAATGAGCTGTTGGTGAATGCTCTTGGTGTTTGGTAGTTGGAATCGCATGGCTGCACGGACAGGCTTCCGCTTTTTCTAGGCTAATATGCACGACCCTTGTCTGCAGAAGAATGAGTGCAAAGAAGATGGTTGTGAATGCCGTTGGATGCTGTAACCACCCATACTTGGGACATGTTGGATTTATTAGATGTGTGGCCTTACTGTGTTCTTTTGGATGGTAAGCCTTGTGGAGAAAGTTCTTCTGATCATGATGATACTCATATCTACGGTATATTTATGCTTTGTTGGATGACTGTGCAATATTGGCATGTGGTTAGAGATGTGTGGATGAAATGTAGTCTCCACGTTTAAGGAGACTTCCGTATCACTCCAAGTATTACAGAAGTTAAGAAAATCGAAAGATTTGTGGGGTGGTAATTTTTAGACCATCGTTTTTTGTATGCCTTGGAAGTGGCTGCGGTCTGATGGGTGGTGGAAGCGGTAGCTGCTTACTAATATAGCATGAACACTCAATGGTGGTGCCAAAATTACTATGGTATTGGTTTTTCTTGTGCATCACTGAATCCAAGGAAGAGAGATTTGTGTGCTGAAGTCAGGTGTCAGCCCTAGCATTACTGTGTGATGACAAAACCCAGTGTTCCGGTTGTAGCTGTGGTACCTTAAAACAGTTTTACCATTTCCTAGTTGAGTTTGCCTTTTTGACACTGTTTACTTTGGGCTCTTTAGACCAGAGCCCGTATGTGTGCCAGAACTCGGTGACCAGGAATATGTGGTCAAGGAACAGCTACATTTCTTCTTTCATCGTCCCAGAGAAACTCCATTGCCATTAATGGGTAACTGCCTTGTGGTGGCAGTATCTGTTGAAAGTAGCTTCTCTAATAGAATTTTTTTTTTTCTTCTACTACTAAGTGGAAGCTTTGTCTTTCCAATCTACTTCGTAGACTGAATAATTTTGGTGTGATTACCCTTGATCTCTACTTTTTTTTTTTTTTTTTTTTTTTTTTTTTTTTTTGTCTAACTCGTAGTTTTTTGTCAAACTAAGATTCCTGATTTCATGGGATAGATGCATCTAGGGGTGTGGAATAAGCCCAATGCCCAGAACATATTGTTTAGGGTCAAGGAAAACACGTTTTCATGTTTATTTTGTCCTTGGGACAAGTAGGCCCAACCCCCTGCAGCACAAACCCTTTGGATGGCAGTTTACAGGGAAGGGAACTGTCTGCAGTTGGGATAATGTTTGTCCATATATTAATGCTGTTCGAACTTGTATTCATGATTCATTAATGCAAAGCCTTTATTAGGGTGAGCAACCTAAATAAATGTAAGGTCACACTGCACTACTGACAATGGTACCAGTAAAAAAAAAAAAATAATAATAATGTGTACATACATTTGAAGAGTTGAACATTATGAGGCTATGTATAATGCTCCCAGCATGCTCTTGCTAGGTGCAAATATTTGCGGAAGCTTGTATGCAAGATTGTTGATTCTTCTTTGCTTTCCAAATAAAATGTGTAGGAAAAAAGTTTGCTAAATTACTGTGAAATTGTAGGTACTATTTAATTGAAGCTTCATTTAGTAAACTGTGTTGCTGCATCCTAGTATTTCCAAACAGTATTCATAATGGAAAATCAGTTTAACCGTTTTCAACAAGAATATGGGAAACATGAAAATAAACAAGCACTCGCAAAGCCAACCAATATGACATTGGTGGTCAGTTTTTTTTTTTTGTTTTTTTTTGGGGGGGGGTTTGTCAATGCATGTCTTATTTTGACATAGATTTGTAACACTTTATGGTTATGGGAGCTGCCAGATACTCACCATTGTAACAAACACTGGCAAAAAGTAAACAAAAAAAATTTACTCAAAGCACACTTTGCCACAGTAGTTCATGGCACGGAATGAAACTTTGTGTGTGAATATGCTCCTTGTGGAAGAGCCGAAAGCCGGCCGATAGATGGATAGAGACAAATAGAACTTTAATAAAATTAAAGTGTTGGTTAACGTCCGATCTAATTGGGGGACAATTCTTAAAGTCACAAAAGTGCACCCATGGCATATGTCTTTACATTAGTGGCTTTCATGAATTTACAGAAGAAGACCAGGAAATTGTACACCTAGAACGTACTTGTGAACTGTATTTTTAGCACAAGCAAATGTGGCTGGGTAAATTTGCTCACACGTCTTTTGAGCGTTTTCAAATCCGCTTTCCCTTCAACTACTTTTTTCAAAAAAAAAATTTCTCTCCCACCATGGAAGAACTTCTACTCCTGCCCTTGTCCGTAGTAAATTTCCAGTCTATCTTGGTATGGGAAAAGATTAGGGAAGAGCTAGTGAAAATCCTTAAGACATTTTAGTAGGTTTGCACAGACTGAAAGGCATTCCAGTCCTGGAACTATTGCTTACTGTTTCCTCCAGCCCCAGTTTGTAGATATGCGGAAAGGTGGCAAAATAAGGAATTTGCTATAGTAGTGCTTGACATACCTAGTCTTCAATCCCTGCTATAATCCCAGGCATAATCGGAAAGGCTACTATCTGAGCTCCTACAAAACGAGATTGCTGCCAAAATTTGTTGCTGCACTACATGGCAACAAACAGACAACTAGAGTTTTTTTTTATTTTTTATTTTTTTTACAGGACAAGTAGACTTATGAAGCCACCTGTACCATGGACAAATAAGTATTTTATTAAATTATACAAACCTGGCATTGAATGCTTTTTTACCCCCATACAGAGCAACCCCCTCAACGTTCCTGTGCAAGGTTTTTGTAATGCCGACCAGACAGGTCTTTGGGTTTGACCCATTTCACATTATTGAGGAAAATCACTTTTCCTTTAGTTCCTTTCTGCCGTTGGACTCATCCTCCGAACAGCAGGAATTGTGCAACTGGCTGGCTCTGAATCAATTTTCTGTCCTTATTCTGGCTTGCTTTTACAAAACAGGTCTGTTCCATCATAGAAAACCCTTGATTGGTTGGCCACCTGATTGGATCATGACTTGCCCAGTTTTCTCAGAAGTGATTAACATATCCAGCAAGTACAAAAGGATATCCATGACCTCAATTACTTTTATGCTAACGCAGACATAATGAAGTGTATGATTTCCAGTTGTTATCCATTGCGCAACAAAGACCTGCCTCCCGGAATACTGAACAGTTACCTGGAGAGCCAGAAACACCTTGCCTTGAGGACTCTGACCACTGGGAAAGTCTCTCTTGAATGAGCAAGAGACCAGGGATACCCAGAACTGAACCTCTGCTACTACGAAGTGTGGATTATCTGGTGTTTGATTGGTGAGCAAATAAGTGAGTTTGCTGCCCCTGAAAGCATCTCTAGGCAGCTTCCCTACCCGCTGCCATAAACTCCTGCCTCTTTCTCCTGCCAGATATTAAGTCTTTTGACTGACTCCTTCCCTATTGGGATGTGAGCATGACTGGCTGGAGACCTCATGTTCTCTCTATAGGTGTTTGAGAGAGGATGGTGTCAGTCCTCTCTACTTGGGCAATGAACTTTAGACTTCTTCATAACTTTTTCATAACTCTAAGATACCTCTTAATGGAGCCGTGTAATTCATGGCCGTAGAATTCCAGGATTGTCAGCAGACTGCTTTGAGTTTGAAGTGTGATTGAGTAACCTGGCACCACCAGAAAAAGGATACCACCAACAGTCCAGGTGTAAGCCATTGGCCTCAGAAGTTTATCCGTTTTACTACAGCAAATAGAAGCTTTTGTAGACCATTAATTGAGGGAACCCCTAGGTGCTCCTACCCATTCTAAAATTCCTTTTTTGTGGGTGTTTTTTTTTAATTTTTTTGTTGTTGTATACACACATCAATCTTAGGCTTGTGAGTAGCAAAAAACCTTGGCGCACAGTACAATAACCTTGTAGTTCCATTGGCATTCTTTGGTAGTGGCTCCTTGTCAGCTTGCTGTGGTCTACATTGGGCGGATCCATGATCTTTCAGAGCATTTCTCCCCGGGTCACTACGTCGTCTGTCAGGTTATCATCTTTCTGAATAGTTTATATGCTGGTCATCTGCTATTGCCCATAACCAAAATGTCAGGGCACTCGTGTATTCCAAGTTCAATCTTAAGTAAGTGTCTTGTGGTCCAATAGTAAGTATTCAATGCCAGTGTCCAATAAATTTCGCTGTCTGACCAGGATTTGTGAAAAAGCAAAGTTCAATTTATTCTTGAGATAAACAGTTCATCACAGCAACTATAGTCGTCCTTGGAATCAATATCCATGTAGCAACAACAGCCAACCGCGAACACGTGTTTCGTCCTATAAGATAATAACCTCAAAGTCACTGATACAACGAAACTCCGCGAGTATTTGAACGCGGTTTTCGCATCACTGATTCTTTGCTTGATAGGTCAATTTTACAATTTGTCTCATTAATACACGCGTGGAAAAAATAATTTTGGAACATAATAAGATTCTATAATTGATTAAGGGATTGGATTAGTAGCTTTAGAACTGCTATGGCGAAGCCCTGATGAAGTCTTTGCTTTTTCACAAATCCTGGTCCGACAGCGAAATTTATGGGACACTGGCATTGAACACTTACTATTGGACCACAAGACACTTACTTAAGTTTGAACTTGGCATACACGAGTGCCCTGACATTTTGGTTATTGTTATTAGTTTCCTTGGAAACATTAGAGGAAGTAGGGAGATCCTCTTGCCAGGAGCACCATGCCTAAGATAGCTTTTTAATATTACTGTGTAGATTTACTGTGAGCGCTCATTGCCTATGTTATTCTTCCTATTTGCCTCTGCTTTGTCATCTGCTATTGCCCACTCTGACAGGTCCGCCTTCCATGCTGTTACTTCTGGAGCGCTAGACGCTATCCAGAGTATCACTATTCGCCTCCACGCCAGCAGTTCACCCAGCACCAACATTAGTGCCTTAATGTTAAAATATTTAAAATGCTGCATCACACGCAGCGGGTGCAGTTTAATAGAGCCCTCTACTTCCATTTCCCCAAAATGTGGAAAATCTCATGCAGTATCTTCCATCATTACTGTCAGTTGTGGACAAGACCACGTCCGATGCAAATAATCGGCAGAGGGGACCCTGCACCTGCCACAAGGAATTGGGTTAACCAGATACATCTGTCAGGTTGACGTCCCGTATGTCCTAAATAGTGAAATTGTATCAGTTTAAATCTGGCGGGCTGGGGAAGAGCCTATGAAGACACCTGCCTGACCTATTTATTCAGAAGCCTTCTTCCATTAGTCAGCGCCCCACCGATCTCAAAGTCGGTCAGGTGACCACCCCCCCCCCCTTATCCATCACCAAGTATGCAGGTGCGTTATTAAGTGACTACTGCCCACTAGCCACTGTCGATAAGCTATGTGCGCCTGTGGCTGGTCTGGAAAAGGCCAATTTCCCTGCGTCACATAACCCCATTCTAACGTTCCCTAACTGGCACCTGTCCATTGCTTTGGGGGAGGTTCCTAAGTCTCCTGAGATAAGTGACCTGAAGTACACAAGGGGTATTGTGAAATGCGGGGCTAGCACCGTATTCTGCTGTTCACATCAGTGCAGAATTTCGGAGACAATTCAAATGCTTCCTGGAGGAAGCGCATTGATATGTAGTTCGGCCATCGAGAGGAACGTTAATTCATCCGCAGGGTTATCAGTCCTCAGCACCAAGTGCTAGGCGCTTCGGGATTTGTCCTTTGTGCTCTGTATTCAACTGGTGGTGTTCTACATCCCTTAACCAAGAAATAAATTTAGGTGATCATGCACCCTTGTGCCACGTTTTATCTGTGTTCAAAATGCTAATCCTCCTCCTTGAGGCATCCTGGACTACTCGACCAGGTACACTAAGAAGACAAGGACACAATGTCTTGGCTAATTTTTGCAAGGGGAAACATCCATTGCCCCGAAACCATGAGGATGTACTTCAGTACACAACAGAGGCATTGCCCTGTCTGCCCAAGGGCCTGAAGGAAAAAAGGCTGACTGGGTGAAGTGCCACAGCACTAGCTGGTGTCGGCAGCAGAGATAAATGTCTGGAGCGTTCTCCAGCCTGTGGGCGCATGCCATTCACCCGCCCCTGTACACTGGACAGTCTTTACTCGCTGCACAATGACAGGAATTCTTTGTGGCATCTGCCTGTCCTTTTCATATCAAGATGACTGTGGGTGATGCAACGGGCGGACAGTTTTGTGGTCACAAAAAAAATCATATTTTGCAGTGCCCAGGGTGTCCTGCGCTGTAACCGGTCTGTGTTCCGGGAGATTCCGCTCAGTCCCTGGTATGGGCAGTCTCGCCTCTCCACCTCAAATTATAGGAGCCTTCTGAGCTCACTGCTGCCCCTAATCACCACCTGCAGGTGACGCGTCTGCACCTGCCAGGGCACCGACTCGGTGGCACCAGCCGAATCCTGCTGACAGGGTGCAAAGTAGAAAATTGTGCCAACGGGGCAGCTCCTGCATCTGTGGTGTACATTGCTGATGTACGGAGGACCGTAGAGGGAGTGCTCTCTGTCGAGACATGGACATTATCAAGACGGGAAATTAAACTCCGTCCTTGCAAAGAGGTTCAAACTGTGCCAAGTTGCAGAAGAACGTGGCCGAAATGGGACCACGGGGGTACGTTGGGGTCATGGCCCCATGTCCTGCTCTGAAAGGAGCCCTCCAGCCTGCTGCCATTAGGGGAAGTGGCACAATGGCCAGCCAGTCCTAACCATTACACGCCGATACCTGGCCAGAATAGTCTCTTGGGTGAATAGCTCTTTGGGTGTGTGGCAAGTGGTGACCTGTACACGACGCAATGTCTCGGGCACATGCTGGTGATTACCGATCCCTAACAGCAGACCAGCGTAACCTCTCGTGCGCGGTGGACATTAGTAATCGACACGAACTTCGAGCCTCTGTTTTGACAGGCGGACATCGGTGATCTATATATTGTCATATAACTGCCTTGTGGTGAATATTGCTGACTCGCTGTCAGTAGAAACTACCTCGTATGCCGTAGAGACTGCCTACCAATACAGAGACAGTTGAGCCATTTTCTGGTATTATGTAATTGCGTTCATATAGCGCGCCCTACCCCTGACCAGGCTGTGAAGCGCTTTGTGTGATAAGTGATGCGCTACTTTGTTAGTGCCTTTTGATATATCTGTTTTTGTTATCTGACCTTCAGGGTAGTTTAGGTGCTCTGTGAGGAGCTGAGTGAATATCTTGGTATTTGCTGCTGTTCGTAGCATGAGCATGGGGTGCGAAATAGGCTTCTGTAAGACACCTCGTCATGCAGTCTGCCATGGAAACTGGCACGTGGGCACTGATTGCGGGAACATACGCTAGTGGGTCGCAGCGCATCCTGGTAAGCGGACTGTGCTGACCTGGAGAGCACTAGTGCTTCGCATGGACAGTCCTTGCAACATTTCTATTCTCGGTTCGTTCTCGTGAAAGTCTATGGTAGGTTTAACAGTCTGCCCACGAGCCTGTGATCACGAAGTAGTTTTTTTCCCCCTATATTATAACCAGACCTAACGACGTGACTACGGTTTGCATATGTACATACTTAGTAGTCGATCTAATAATCAAATGACGGTTCTTAAATGGCATAAATTATGCAGTCTGACAGGATAAATTGTGCAGCGTAATGCTGCACCTTTTGTTATCAGTACTACTTAATTATTTTGTATTTTTACGTTAGCACAATTTGTGTTAAGATTTCACCTCATTAGTACTAGTTTAACAACCATATGCAACAGAAAGCTGACCAGTCACCCTTTGTGAAGCGCCTTCCACTGTGCGTGAACACATTTCTCCACCGTTTTTCCATAACTGTTGATCCATTCGAGCTAGAAATATTTTTTTTCTTGATCTGCAGATTATGGAGGGGATGATGGATTATGTGGCAAATGCGGGAAATCCATAACTATGCAAAAAACACTGCAACCACAGAGGTTCTTAATTCCAGTGGCCCTGCATATACACGGAGGACAAAATGGTGGAAGACTTTAGAGGGAGCAGTGCTGGAAAGTAGGGTGATCGTGCTAGATCCTGGTTCTAGGAGCTATTTCTAGGTCAGATCTACGATCTGGCCAGCCCAGAGTTATAAAATGGATTTTTCCTGGTGTCGTTATCCAGCACAGGACACAATTCAGCCACACCTGCATGTCCTTTTGGTGTAGCAAGCAGCGAGGAGGTTTTCATTTCCAGTGGAGCCCAACCACATTCCTGATTTAAAGGGCCATCAGCCCTACTTTTATTCAAGTTTCAAACTAGCTGGGGGCCCATCTGGAGCCGAACACCTAGATGCCAGTGTAATAGAACAAAACAAAGACGTATATCTTATCACGTCAAAGGTACTTTAGAGAAACTATTCATTACTAGGAGGTACGTTTAGACTTTTCACAAGTACTTTAGAGAAAATATTATTTGGAGGCAGGTTTAGGTATTTGCTCAACCTCCCTTTTGTAAGAGATGTGCATGTCTTGTAAGAATGCAAAATCTGTGTTTTGAGTAATTACGCTACTAATTATTTAAATGGTACCTACTAATTTGTATTTAATTCTTTTACATTTCTGTTCTTCCCAGGTTAGGGTGTCCTAATGCTTTACATCATGAACAGGCACAATAAATCATACAAGGGTGTAAATCAGTCTATAGGAAATGTTACTTAAGACAGAGTTATGAGATGTAGGAATTGCATGCCAACAATACTTGTATGAAATTGTTAGGAGTGAGCGGTTGGGAGAAACTAAAAGTCAGGATATAAAACCTAACACAGTAATTAGGGTTATCTGCACTAACTTTATTATTGCCTGCTGTGGTTTGCTATACCAGCCATTAAAGGCCTGCTCCAGTGGTAAAGGTCTGAGGTGATGGCCTTTAATAAGGGAACAGGCCTTTAATGGCTACCATAGCCCAGCTACAGTGGGCTGTAAGGCTATTGGAACATTCAGCCACTAGAGGGCCGAATGTTCTAATTAGTAAAACAAAGGCCTTATGGAGCCCGAGGGAATTGAAATCCCCTTGGGCTCTGTGATGCCTTTGTTCACAGAAACATCTGTGAATGACAAACATTGGAATGTTGGCGCTCCAGGCCTCTACCCCCATTAGAAGGCCAGAGCTACTGCATTGACTCCACTGGGGTGCTCAGCATTCCAATGTTGTAGTAATTCCTAGAGGAGACCTTCTTTTCAATCTTATAATAGAGGAGTGAGAGAACGAAAAAAAATAAGGCTTTAAAATCATGACTTGCAGTTTTGTGCTATATTGGAAGGATCGCAACTATTGAACTGGAAATAAAATTATCTTAGTGTCAAAATCAGTAACTCACTTACCAATTTCTATAAAATACAAATGCATGGTCTGCATGTTAGACAATATGCTTTACAGCAGACACGTTATCCAAGTTAATTTATAAATCAAATCTGTGATTGGAGAAAACACAGAAGTCTCCAACAATTGCATTAAACACCAGAGTTTTCTTACTGCTGCCATATAACCCCCTCCAAATTGCCAGGCACACAAAGATCTCCTCAGCAGGTGCCTAAACCCGGTAAGATACTTTAAAGTGCAACCTATTGTAAACTAACAGATTTACTGCCCCATTTGTCCATGTTGGCAATTTCTTTGCAACAGATTTCTTTTTTTGTCTTTAGTAAATGTATAAATTGACCATCAGAGACTTCTTTGCAGCCCCTGCCTCTCGTGACTGCACCCTCTTTCCTGTGTCATACCTTGACCCCTGATTTATGGGGTCCTCGAACACGTTATCCCATTCCCCCAGCCACCTCCCCCTGCAAACCCGCCTCCATTCCAGGCCTGAGGGATGGCGATAGCGGGAACATATTGTGACTGTCTGTTCCTTCCTCCCTCTAAGCAGACCGCCTGAGTGCACGTACACCTGGCACCTGTGCCGGAGCCTGACGGTGCTATTTTGGGAACACAAGAGCCTCGATCAACGGCATCTCCAGCAGAAAAAGCTGACGCCATGGGAGAGGCGGGGTGGGGACAAATCACAGGTGCAGCCAAAGCAGAGACTGACATCTGCCAGCGCCACGTGTTCTTGGAGGTGGCGAGCAGCGAGGCCTTCTATCCTCATCCCGGAAACAGTAGGCCGAGGCGGGTGTCTGGTGCGGTGCCGCTCCCCCGTCTACCCAAGAAATCCTTATAGGAGTTTGGGCGGTTCCATTTAAAAACACGTCTCTGTTCATCCCAGGGGCACCTGGAGTTTGTACAACCCCACCTGTACATCTGTCGCCATAGGAACTGTCCCATCGGTCACAAGTAGTGCGTAGGCCTAGTGCAGCACCAGTTCTGATGATGCGAACACTCCATAGGTACACCCTCAGGTAGGGTGACCACGCGTTTCCCGGACAGTCCCAGTTTTTCACTAGCTGTCCCGGCTATGCTGATGAGCGCTGTCATTCTCTGCTCTCGGTTGAAGTAAAATTGTAGTCCTTTTCATTTTGTGAAATGTCCCGCCTTTTGGTTTTAAAATTCTGGTCACCCTATCCTCACGTCGATCCTTGCCAGGTGCAAATAAAGTGGGCACGGCTCTGACAAAGTCCACCACCAATATACATGAGATGCGTGCGTTTGATGCTCTGCTACCGTTATCCAGCTCAGGATCAGTGAGGTTCTACCTCTGTCTATTGGTGTGGTGCACGAGACTGCTGCATCAGCTGAAGTTCTAACCCTGCCTGCTCAGGAGTAGCGATGCTATCTCTGTATGAGGCAGGTGCATAAGAATGCAGGGCTAGCTCTGCCTACCCCTGGGATACGTGAGCCAGATACACTCTGTGCACGGCAAACTCTTTCCCAGCAGTGCCTGTGATGGGTACATCTGGTGCGTTGCAAGCTGTCAACCCCAGGGGTACATGTGCTAGACAGATGCGTGCAGTTCCTGCTCCGTGTGACACAGGAGTATATGAGACAATTGGAATGTAAGCTCTGGTCACATTCCATGGATTCAGTTCCTGGCCTTTCTATTCCAGCAGTTTATGAGGTGGGTTTAGCAGGGCCAATGCTTACTTTGTCCACACCAGGACTGATACTAGTATTACCTCAGTGCTGCCTATTTAAAGGGACCATCGTGCTGTAGGACAGAAAAAATTGCAAGAAATGAGCGTTTTTTGTGACCCAAAGCCCCGTTGGATGAAAGCCTCCAACAGAGTATAGTTTTGCTGGGGTTACGTCCCACATGGGTCGCACTAGTACCGGGGTAAGTGAGCGACAGCAGTGCATGCCTAATGCCCTTTTTTAGGTGAGTGGCAATCTTTTTGGTATGTGTCTTGAGCACATAACAGTACTCCATAATGAGCTATGTAAAGCACAATGCCAACATGGTTGTCATGGTGCCTGAAGGGCCACAAGGTTTGACCTGGCAGGTCTGTATGTGCAAGGATGTTAGAAACGGTGATCAGCAGTTGCAGATCCAAGAGTATCTGTCAGCTATCCTTGATTTGCTTAAATGCTGATAGGAAGTACTGACAGTGTGTACTGTTTGATCCTTACTGGCACAGGTGCACAGAAACGTTGATTGTAAAGGTTAAGAACGATTCCCTGGGTTTCCTTGACTCGCTAGTGGTAGATATGGGTGAGCAGCCAATGTTGTGCTGTAATCGGTTTGGGTCAGACTGAAGTTCAGTTAATTCAAACTGGTAAAGACCAGGTTTGTGGTGGAACAAATGTGCTTGGTTATTGCTGTGGTCTTTTTATGCTCTAGCTTGACAGTGCAGTTATCGCCAGACAATTATGTGAGCATCATTAGAAAGGAGCTTTGGCTTGGGTCTCACGAGTACATGTTTTGATTGGGCAGAAGTTGTGTGCTTCCTCAAAGTACTTGCCCTCCTCACAGCTGTGGCTATCTTGTTTATTTATCGAGCTGCCTAAGTTTGGAGTTTCAGGGGAACACGCATGAGATTGGAATGGTATTAGAGTATCCTGGATCACTAGATAACTAGTTTTTCTCTGGCAGCAGCATAGAGGGGAGGAGGGCAGTCATCAACATACATGGATGTTTGTCAGACTTGACTGTACAACTGTCTCTTGACCCCTTAAACACCAGTATTCTACAGTTCTTTGCTTCCACACAAATACATATCTATTTCTATGCTATTTAATTGTATGTCTTCATGCTACCATAAAAGATTCCTTTAAAGCCACACCTATTGGCATTGCCAATGCTAGCTGAAAGGTCTATGGTGCTATAGAGCACCATTTGGCTCACAGTTAATGGTTTGGAGTTCTGGATAAACTTCAGAGGCGATTACCTCAAACTCTCTGGTTTTGGTTGCCCTTGTGAACTAAGATCTTCATTTGCTCTTGCCTTGAACAAGCTGGTTGCAGGCAGCCAGGACTACAGGAAAACATTGTGGCCAGATACCTTGAAGTGCCAGATTCAAATGTGGGCCCACTGAAGCCTAAATTACTTCTAGAAATTAGTGGACCAGAGACCTTTTAGTTTTGTTAAGCAATAGGAATGACTTTAGCTCATAGTCTAATGAGGCCACCAACATTGAACCTGTATTGACTTTGAGGAGCCCTAGGTGTCTCTGTCCTCATTATACTAGGGAGAGCTCTGTTCTATGTCCGACATCAAACAGTACAAGTGCAGGTAGCGAGTCTCTGCATATACTGGGGGGGGGGGGGGGGGGGTTCTCTGGAGGAGTGGCTTGTTTAGCCAAGGTTCTTGTAATTTGTTTAGGGGAGAAAGGCCATCAAGCAAAGTAACTTCACAAAATCTGCCCACTGCACTCAGTGGATCATTCTCATTGTGGCTTTGATCGGCTCCTCAGCTGACTTGCCTATCAGAGTGGTGAGGATGCATTTCTTCTTTAACTTGGCTGTTCAGCAGGCATGTAGAAAGCAGACTGCCTTTTTTGCAGAGCATATTCCAAGATTGTTGCTGTCTGGTTTATAAATATTTGGTGTAGCTCTTCAAGTTAATGCACCAATAAATCCATTATTCTGTATGTGGGGAAAGTGGCCCAACTACAATAGGTCTAGCGTCTTTCTCCAAATCATTGGGGTACAGGACTGCTTTTCTGGCTTACCCGTGTACCTGGCTCAGTTGAACTGGTTCACACTAGAGCTGAATGGCACCATAATTGTTTGCCAGGCATGACAATAGTCTAATACAAGGACACAAAGACCAAGATGCTGTTTTTGAGGATGTGAAGTAAACCAAAGACCCAAGAGAAGCTTAATATTTCTGCCATGGATCTGTAGGCAGAGCAAGGTCACAGAAGAAGAATGATATCTGCGATGGGTGAATTTATTTTTCACTTTTTATGGTCTGGTTATGGTATGGTAGTATTTGAGCATTACTAGACTACTGGCTGGAGACTTTGGCTCCGACAACATGTTGGGAGCCATGCGTACATGTCTAGCTTTGGCAGAAATTGTGTGCTTCCACAAAGTGCCTGCCCTCCACACAGCTATGATTGTCTTGTTTGTTTATGCAGCCGCCTGAGTTGGACTTTGAGGGGTACACATCTGACGTAATGCTATTAATGTGCCTTAGATAACTAGATAATTCCAATGGAAGCTGCCACTGAACAGGTGTGGTGGAATGGGGCTGGGTGCGGTGGGGGATATAAAATTGTTTAAAAAAAAAAAAAATCCCACTTACCTGGTTCGTCGGGAGATGGGTTTGTATGCAACCTCGTCCTCTTCTGGGAAGCAAACAGGCTCCCACAATTCCCTCAGCCAATAACGATGCTGCTGTCACCAGCATGACAGCAGTGTCATGAATGGTGTGAGCAGCCTCGTTTGGCGCTCACATAGGGAGAGGGACCCTGTGCACTTTCTCCTCCCGCCTGTGCAATACATCCAGGTGGAGAAATGCTAAATGTAGATGTGTGTTTTGGCCAGCCAAACAGACATGCGCTTTTATGGTGCACAAACCACCACTTCTCCTCCAGCCTGCCTGCCCCAACCCCCCCTCCCTCCACCAAACCTGGATCCAGATAAAAATAAAATTATAGTGTTTCTCTGAACGTCTGGGTTCCCCAGATGCTGACGAAGTACCCCGGGGGCACACTCGGGAGCGTCCCACCTGACCTGGAAGTACTGGGGATGACTACGACCGCGGTCTGAAGGCAGAACGCGGAAGCTGAAAGGGTTTGTAAACCCATGGGGGACAAGCAAAGGAGAGTGGTTTTTCCCAGAGGAGACGACATGGCCGTGCTACAGAGCAGGATGACCAGACTGGAGCCAAAGCCCGGAAGAGGACGATGTCATGGGGAGGCAACGAGCTACCCCGGAGCACAGCCGAAGGAAGGCAGTTTGGAGGAGAGAAGGTGCGAACAGACCGGCCACTCTCTGAGAAGAGCATGGCCCAGTCAGGTACCGAGGCAGAACGAGGTGGGAAACTGGCACAACGGGGATTTGTGTATTTCATAAGATAGTAAGGGGAAAGTGGGGAATTGGGATGGTTCCATCTGGGGCACAACTACTGTTTTTTGTTTTTCTTTTGTTGTGACATCCACTATTTCACGGGGCACCAGGGGCGGTTAAGATAAGAGATAGGCGTAGTAAAGGAAAACGAAGAACAGAAAGTACAGAACTATAGAAGAACATCCAGGGAAAGAAGAAACCAGACAGACCACATATTGGAAGAGAGGGACCGAAGGTTACTGGAAAGCAGTGGAACCAAAGAAAGACAGGAAGAGAAAAGTCAGGGAAAGTATTGACAACTTAAAGGATAGAACAGAGAGTAAAAGACAACTCCCATGTAAAGGAAGAAAAGGGGTATAGAGAGGACGAGAGAAAAGGGGGGGAAAATAAAGAGTAACACCAATAATACCTACCTCCTAATTCAATCCTATGTTCTTCTTTCCTCCTATGTGCCTCCTGAGTCTCCACCTGGAAAAGAAGACGGAACAAAGTAAAGAAACTGAAAGGACATACGAGAGGAAAGAGAAAGAAAGAGAAAAGAAGGGGGAAAAGAGTCTCTTGTATAACAAAAGACTGTAGATAAATATCTAACTATAAAAAAGGAAATCATAAACTATTCTAACGCCTATCTGCGTCCATTTACAGACGCTGTCACAGTTCTGTAATGCAACATTATTTTAGAGCCTGGCCTATTGGCATTACCAGTGCTTGTTCTTACTATCTTATACCTGCTCTTTTTTTAGAAGCTAGGTGACTACAGTAGATTTTACATGTGGGAGGCAGTGAGTAGATTTCATCACACAGGGATCCAGGCTACTTCTTGTTGCCACCAAGAAGATCTTTAACATTTCTTTGCTGGGAGTTGAAACCAGGAGTGCACAGTTTCCTCAATCAGGCAAAAGGCCATCTGATGAAAAGCTATTGTAAAGTAGTGGAACCTTCAAAGGGGAAATCTAAAGATCATGATGGTACATCTGAGGCAGAGAGCTCTGTTTGTGTTTGTCACTCTAGTCAAAATGTTGACCATGGCAAGTGGAATCCACCAGGCTCTCAGTCTGTAAGGGCCGTACCATGAATGGGCTCAGAATAATGCCAGCATTTCACCCATCACTTTGTCTTTTTCACAGTAGTGCGGTGGGTGCACTGCCTCTTTGGATGCTGTAATTCATGTACCAGTTTTATATAACAGACTTGTATATGAGAGACTAGCCCAATTTAGTAAAGGTCAGGACATCAGAAATACATTACACCTCTAACTACTGACAATTGGTGTCCAAGGTTTTTGCCTTGCATGGTCTTTACCCCATGCAATAGTGCACAGCTGTAGCAGTAGGTAACTTAAAAGCATAGCAGGAAAGAGCAGCACAAGGACTTGTAGAGTCACCATTGTGTAGCAAGTACTGTTTCATCCTTCCCTGGATTAGGTGACCATGTGCTAGGCTGCATGACAACCACTGAGTTCCTCTTCTATTGGTCATGAAGATAGTCTCCAACCTCTGGGCAGTTACTAGTCCAGCACCAGAGCATCTTCGTGAAATATGCCATCTTTTATCTGTTCGGAGGGCCGTTTGCCTTCAATTACAAAAGGCTGACATACTCCCCTGTAAGAGGAGCTAGATAGGGCTAGATGTAAGAAGCACGTTTAACGTTGTAGACGACCCGATTTGCAGAAAAGGTTTGGATGTACAGAGCCCAAATTGTAATTCAGCAGCTGGTTATCCAATCACAATTTGGGTTTTGTGATTTTAGCATTTGGAAAGGGCATGTTCAGGGCGTCCCTTCCTTATAATAAATCAGAAAGATATGTACAAAGGTTTTGTGACCGAAATACAGTTGGAAAACATTCGTAAATTACCACCAATTGAAAGTTGGTGGTAACCCATTTGTAAATGGGAAGGGGTCTCCAAGGGACCACTTACCCTTTGAGAATGGTTGGGAAAATATTTTTTAAGAGCATGCAGTCGGACAACTGCCTACTCTTCACCTTTGCGCGTTATTGAAGGCATTTAGGTAGTTACTTGAAGGCTTTTGAGGATGTATTAGATGTAATTTCTAGGCTCTGTGTCTCTCTGACCTGGTGCATTTATCCAGGCTGCTCGCTCTGTGCTGGGAGTTAAGGAGTTTAGCAGCACATTGTGTCCTGTCAGGCTCCGCAGGAATGTGATGACTCACTAGACTGATCAGGATTGCCATGCAGATGACAATCTTTGCAGCTGTTACACACCAAGGTACCTGGCACTAGTCTTTTATGAGAACCAAGAGCCAATGTTGTATAACTTGACCACTGGCGATGAATAGAGGATCTGAAGTTGTATACATACCATGCTGCCTTCTGGATCCCTGGTTTGGAGCAGGTGTTGATGTGCACACATGACTTATCCAAGCACTTAAACCCATTGACGTTCACTTCTGGGCACTATTTGATTTGCATGGTCCTGGGCACAGCCACACACAGCCATCCCCCCCCCCCCCCCCACTGCATTTTGGACTCTGAACACTGTTGGAGTGCAGTTTGCCATCCGTGCACCTTCTCTTATTGCATGAATCCATTGAATCTTCTAGTTGAGTGCTGTCCCAGTGAAGGGCCCTTTGTGTGCAACAAAGTGCCTCAGAGGTTTCCAGCAAGACAACATCCTCGCTGGGCACTATCACAGTAGAGAGCCCTGTGAGTGTACCAAAACTCTTCATGCCACCTCGAACCAGTGAGTTTCATTACAGATTTGGGACAATGAGTAAACCTTGGCTCCCTCCAGACACATGACACAAGTTAAAGCCGTCACTGGACACCAATCAAGTACAGGGCCCTGTGCATGCACCTTTTATGCTATAAGCATTTGGAACAAGCAAGATTCAGTACAGTGCCTTATGTGTCCCATTAGAGGGCACTTAATTGTGTTGCTGCTTCCCAGGGCATATAGTGCCAGTAAATTTTATCACTGAGTACTTTAGGAGTACACCGCACTGTGTGTACTAGAGCTTCTTGGAACTTTGAACAGTTGAAGTTCATTGCTGGGTATTACAAATGTGCACGGCTGCATTTGCATTGTGGCCTCCAAGGGCACGCTGAGCCTTCGATCTTTCACACACCCCTTTGAAAACGAAGGGACATGACCAAGCTCGATTCCCTTGGCAGAGGTTGTTCCTCACTGTGTGGATAGACGTCCACTGAACCCCGAAGGCATTCTGCCTTCTTCCACATGGGCACCTGAGCTTGTGTACAGGTGGCTTAATGCTTTGCCAGCTCCTATTGATTCCAAGGGCCGTGATGGTCAATTTGAATTAATTCCTAGCAGTTGTACTGATGAAGGAGTTTAAAATTAATCTGTCGATTAGAATCGTGTGTGTTAAGTACAAGCCGATCAGCAGAAGCATCAAGCACATTCTTGGTTCCCCTCTTCTGTAATGTCTGACTGCTTACCATGACACTCTTTAGGGACAAGTGTCCAGCTGTTCCAAAAGTGCCTCTTGGCAATCTCGATTTGACTCTCCCTGGTGGCCTCTCTTGGATCACCTGATTTTACCTAAAAATTGGAAGGTGTCCTAGGATACAGCGGGAGCCTTTTGTTCCTTTGCAGGAATCGGTGCCCCACGAGGTCAGCGGATCTTTGATCCCAACATAAGGATGTGGAAAACCAGGCGAAAAACTTTAATACAATCCAATATAATAGCCCAATACGACCAATGTGGCCATTCTAGGGAAACTCCAGTTGTGAATAAGGTTAATGTGGTTTATTACAACTTAAACTCTGTAATGTAGAACGTTCTCAGCACAAAGTTATAAAGATACAGTATTACTAAGGTGGCGACATAAATTCAGGCGAACTAACATTTAAAAGAAGTAGGCATTCAACAAAAACAATACCGAACATCAGTAAGATAATCTGATGGCTAGAAAACATGTTTTGCTCAGTTTTAATAAGCATTAAGGCAATTCAAAACAAGGTTCAGCTTAGTTTGGACAAGGGAAAACCCTACTGACTAGCCAGTCAGGAGATAATGTGCTGGGCAGAACACATGCGGGCAGAAGACGAACGAAAAAAGGGCACAAATTTAGAAAAATACAACCTCTGGCAACAGGTCACTAAGGTGGGCATAAAGTAAATAAAAAGGCAGAAGCGTCAGCATTTCAGAAGCTCGGTCTAGAGTATTTTTTCCTTTGTGTGTTGGGGAGAAATCACTAGGGCTCAGTAAGGCATTGCAAAGGGGCAAACAGAGATCACCATACCTCTGAGTCCAGGAGGTTCAGCATGCAAAATGGGATGGGGCAAAAGGATCTTTCGTGGAGCAGTACAGGTTCAGCATCTGGCTCAACATCTTACTCTAATCCAGGTGGGCATCTGTATAGTAAAGGTCATAGGGCAAAATGATTTACCAGCCCATCAGTCCACCAGACGTTGAAGTAACAGCAATAGAAATCGATCATGTGACTTTAGCTTGAAACATCAACATGATTGCCCAGGTTTGTCATGAGAATGGTGTCCATCTGTACTCTTCCACACAAGATTGAAACAAATGTTTAAAATGTCAGGTCACAGCCCAGGATGTTCCATCGTCAAAGACACCTTCTCATACGCTCTCTGTGTAGAACAATAGACCTCTATTACCAAGCTAGCCTTCTCATGGGAACGAAATCTGGAAGAAAGGTACATGTTAACTAAATGAATACAGCACCTAGCAGGCCTCAGTTAAGCAAATGAATTAAGATACCACATTAGTATTTTCAAATAAAACATTCTAATACAAAACTTAATTTAGCATTAACAATTCTTCATCATTCATGTTATAATAACTTTAAAACAAAATAAATTTGTCCGTGTGATGCAGAATTACAATTCTCCATATTTGCACACGTATTTAAAAACTCTTCTCATTAAAAATTGTCTTTTAAATGCAGACTAGTTTAGACTGTAAAATATAATAGATTAATTCTTCAAACATGGAATTTAATCGTGATACCAGCTAGGTTTCAGTGAGTAGTCTACTGTAAATGTAAACTAACATGGTTTCTCGGTGCTTCACTCTACATTCAAACTGTTAGTACTTTGTTTAACATAATGCATAACCTGTAACTTATAGATGATCACTGTACCATGAGGGACTGTACTAAAATTTCTGCTACATCAATACCATGGATGTTATTCTGTGGTGAGGATCTCTAATGACCTCCTAGACAAGTTACTATTTACGAAGCGTCTGTTACGCCTCACTGACTTGCCAGTAAGAGATCTGATAAAGCAGGTTATTTCTTGTATCTGCAGAAGTGCACAGATTCCTGTTGTATTTCATAGGTGAGGTCAAGACAATTCTTAGTTAGGCACTGAGGGATCAGATCTCTGGTACTTGTAATAAGGCTTAGAGGAAGAAAGGGATGGAAAGAGGACTAACAACTACTTTGTCCCTGTTACGGTCTGGCACAAAACGTCCTACAGTGCTTTATTGCCACATTCCTCTTGACTAAAACCTGTTCCCTCCACAAACACCTTGAACTGATCCTGGTCTCTGCACTGCTTTTACAGGAGCTTTTGTCATCAATTTAAGGCAAAAATAACACACAACACCCAACCCTGTGTAACACTGGAACAAGCATGTCTTCTTCCCAGGGCAGGGCCTTGGAACCTGAAGGCCAGGTTTAACATTCCAGTTTAGAAGCTTGAGCACCATATCTTGCAATGCCGGGCAAAAATCACTTTTCTCTACCTCAAATTTATAAATGTGTAATGTAATTTTGTATATGTGCACTGCAACTATGTAAAGCCTTTTTTGACCTTGACTCCTCTCTCAACCCCACAATGACCCACAGTGTTCTGTTGCTCTAAGTTAGCTAGTTCATCTTGATGCATACACCTGTCCTTGAAGACACCAGTGATGACGCGCTCTCTCAAAGGTTGCACTTCTATTGATACTCAGTCTAAGTATTGAAAACAAACCTTTGAAATCCTGAGGTTGCTCAGCAGGCACAAACAAGACCTCGCCTGAACTTTCCACGCGGCACACATCACACAAATAACTATTTGTAGGTTTGTGAAATTGCGTGGGAAATTGGCATCCAGCCAAATCCTCCATTGGGACCTAAAAGAAGCAGACTTCTGTGACCGCATTCCAAAAATACACTGACCGGAGCAGCTGTTGCGCTTTATGCCCATAGTAGTCCCAGAACCAGCGAACCACTGAGGCTAATGGCTCCTTAACTTATCAGCTTACCAAGGACGATAAAAAGGTATGAAGCCACCGGTGATGAGTGAATGGGCAATTTGTAAAGCTCACTGCTACTCAGTGTCCTGAAGCTATAGTAAAGATCAGTGTATTACATGAGCAGACCGCAGTGGATGAGAGCCTGTTCCTTTCCTTGCTTGCCAGGAATGCGAAGGACTGGCGACCCTGTCTGACTCAGTGGAAACTTGAAGTCTTGACTGATGCAGACCTGAGTTTCATATTCAGAAGGTACTGCGGTAACTGTTCTGTGATATTTAGGGCCACGTTTATAGAAAGTTTATGAATATTCATTAACATAAACAATTAATTAATCTTGAGAGGTAACCAGTGCAGATCTCAAAGGTCCTGCAAAACGGAGTCCCATTTAGCGTTGTCCAGAAAACGAATTGTGGCTGAGTTTTAAACAACTTGGTTTACTTGCCAATTTTTCTGGGAGGCTGAGAAATAAGATGTTAATACAACAGAGATGCTGGTTAAGGCAAAAGGACATTTCAGAGATTTCTTTTGTTCCAAATTATGATACTGGGTGATTAATTGTTGTAGAATTAATACCAATTATCCCTCCCTAAAAGCAAACTTTAAACTAATCTGAAGGTAGACGCACTCTCCTAGTACCAAATTCACTTATTACATCACAATTTACTTGTTCAGTCTAATACTCTCAATTGATAGTCATCCATTACATTCACAACTAGTCTTGTAGTTTCATCCAAAGAATGGCTAGAGTCTTCATCTATGAAACACAAATTGCTTATTGTCCATTCATTTAAGATCTTGCAAAGTCAAGTGTAGTAAACACAGCCCAGCCAACGTGTTTGGTCTACTCACTGGATTTAATTGGGATTACATGTATTATGGGTTCTGGAAAAAATATATAATCGGTTTGGTTTACCTAATATCAAATAGTCAGTTGTTGTCCATATGACTATCAACTACAGCCTGACAAAACCAACAGTCATCGCACATTTATTTGCTTCATAGGGGTTCTCAAACAAAAAAAGTGTATGCACTGCAGTCTTGCGTTGCATGAGAAAGAAAACCTAGATTATTTTTTTTGTACATTTTTAAGGAGTGCAGAAGGGCAAACGGGTTGTAACTGTGGGTAAAGTTGGTGGTTAGAGAAGGAGCTTGTCAGCAGGCTTAATACTCAGACTTTTGGTTATTTCCATGGGTCTTGGAGGTGGGGGAAGATCGTAAGCCCGCAGTTATTTAATCACTTATCTCTTACTTTACCAAAAAGAAGGATCTCTCTTCTCTGAGTTGGATTGCAAATGACCTCTGTGCACCCAGTGCAGTTCTTCATTAACACAACATTTAAAAGCTGGCTATGTGGCTGTAGATGTAGGGTCAAAAGTGAGTAGTAGCTAAGTGTCCTCCACATACGAAACTGTGTTTGAAACCATGTGATTCAATCCAAGTCTAAGGGGGCCTGATGCATAATAATGTGGGGCTCAGGGAGGAACCCTGCAGCACCCCATTAGCTAACAGTTTGCTGCCCAAAGAATAGAAAGTCAAAGTGTGTTCTCCTGTCACCACCAAACAGTGTAAAAGGATAGGATGAGATATGGTGTCAAACACTGCAGGGAGAACCAACAAGATCAGGGCAACATCGTACCTGTATCCTGAGTGATCTTAGGGCTTTTCTGTGCCGAGGATGGACTCCTGACTGGTTTTGACACAGACGTTTGACTCCCAAATAATCAGACCACTGAATTTACTAGTCTTCTTAGCATTTTCCAGGCTGGCGGCAACTGCAAATTGGCTCTGAAGGTGTACCTTGCTGAGGGATTTGCAGTAGGTTTCTATAATAGAGTAACTACTTTGGCCCTTTTCCAAAGCTTCAGGACCACTGTTAACTTTATTGAATTATTGAAGAGCTGGTAGAAAACGGGAGCTGTATCCTCTAATGAATTTGCAAGAATGGCCGATAGATTATGGATCATTAGGGGAGCTGGACTTGCATAGAAACAAGGCCTGACAAATTTGCTCCATCGATATGGGAGCAAACATAAGGAATATCTACCCTTAGAGATAGACGAGTCGGTTGCCACCTGTGGTACAATTTTCTTAACTTTCAAGTGCAAAAGGCCTGCTTCAATATTTAAAATCTGTTTAAAAAAAAAAAAAAAAACTTGAAAAAACTAAATTCTGCTGAAGCTGAAACTTCCTAATTGCTGACTTTAGGACCGGGCAAAGATTTTGCACTTTTAAATATGGATATGTTTCACAATATGTGTCTAATAAGGATCAGGCAGATTTTATAGCTTTGTGATGCTGTTTGAGCGCTGCTTCATGGGTAACTTTATTGTCCTCCCGATAATGCATCCTTTTTTGCTCCAGTTGCTTCCAGCCTTTCTTTAGATCCCGATGTTTTGCAGAGAACCAGAGGACAGACTGGCATCTTTGGGGTTGACGGACTTGATGGGAACCAAGATATCTGCATCACCAAGTATCCGGACTGTTCATGCACTTAGTATTCAAAAGTTAACTAGTGCAAAATTCATGTTGCCAGAGAACTTTGGATGAGGCTCTAATAGTTTTAGTAAATTTTAAGTGGTCTTATTCTTACCAATTGTGCACCACAGAGTTCCTTACTAGCCGACTCTTTCGCTAAATTTCCAGCCTCCCAGTGGAACAATATCAAATAATCAGATCAGGAGAGCTCAATAGGGGCGTCAAGGGAGAACCTCCAGTCCACATAACTCCTACTTTAACTCGCACATAGATTAGAGTGTAGTCTACCTAAAATGGTGCCTCTAGACGTCCCCAATGAGGAAAAAATGGCTGTCCTTGCAGAAGCAAGTAGTGGACCATAGGGCATATAAAAACAAAGATGATGTAAATTCAAACAAGAATAAAGTCCTTTCTTTGGCTATACATCTTTTTGACCTTTCTTCAATGAGACTTTTGCTCAGCCTTACACAGCAACAGCCAGTTCTGCAGAGCCATAGCTTTTTATGCATTAGAATTGAATAATTGTGTCCAGCAGTTGATTTTTAAAGCGTTGTCTGTTGGCAGGCTTTTGACACTAATTAAATCATCGTCTCTTAGAGGGAGAGTGAGGCAGCTTCGAAGTCGAGTTCAAGATATGTCGCTCTACATTGGGGGGGTGACAGGAAGTCAGATCCAAGAAAATTCATGGGAATGGGAAGGAAGACCGTGTTTGCATTGATGATCGCGATTGCTAGGGAGGCAGATCTAATTGAATGCACGAAGGGGAACTGTTTAACTTGGTGAGCAAGACGGCCATGGAGGCAGATGCAAGGCAGTATATTGGTAGAGTGGACATTATTGGAGCAGAGGTTCCCTGAGTGAGAGAGCCAGCGCCAGCCAAAGAGGTGCATCCAAGAGAATGCATTCTGTGGCAGAGTGGATCAGAGAAGTGGATACAAGAAAAGACATTGATGGGCAAGATTTTCATTAGAAAATGAGGTGGCAGATTCAGAGTAATGAAGCGAGGAGCAAGCTTGACTGAGGGAGTCTTTCCAAGAGGTGGATCTAAAGGATGCATTACAAGGGGGGTGGGCTGCTTGCGAGCCTGTTCCCACAGAAGGAAAAACTTTTCTTCCCAGAATAAGGAGGCAACCAGGCTGGCTATGCAAATCAATAAAAAAAACTTCGTCAAGTAATAAAACCACACAATCATTATGAAACATCAGATTTTACAAAAGCTCATACTTTTGTAAACGGGAATGTGTAAGATTTATACGCTTCACATAATACTGCAACGTTTTAAATACTGGTTAAACTTCAGCAGTGTGGTGCATAGTTCCAGGTGCCTGGCAGATAGCAAAACGGAGAAAAACATCTGATCTTCCCTTTTTAGGATTAGTCTACTTAATTATTAGTGGATACGTTTCTGCATTGGTCCCATGCACCAAAAGCATAGCACAGGGCTATATCACAGTTAAAATGTCCACCAGCAGCTACAGCTGAGGATGCTCGGTTAGGGCTATTGCCCATCCGTGATCAGTGGAAATAACAGCCTGGCAAAGTCTGATGGCCATATAGTTCAGTCTAACATTGTGGATTGAATCCTACTTTTGTACATTTCTCAACACTGTTTGTACTGTAGACACTCTGGAAAAAGACAAACATGAAATGCTAGAGTATGGTTAGTACCAAAATCCTTACACTTTTTAGGTCGCAGCATATCAGACAGCACAGCTGTCTGGTTTGCTAAACATTGTGGGGACATTCAGAGAGTTGACCAAGGAATGCATTCTGCCCTTTGCTTGTCATTGGCTTTGTGGTTTGTAACTCGCATTCCGTTTGCTGGCTTTATTTGTTTTTAAGCTGTCCAGCTTGAGTTCGTACCTTCCCTTGCCCAAACCTTATTAACAGAATCCTTCTGAGTGCTCCCTTTCTGTAAACAGTCCTGTAAGTCTTGGTCTGATCTCTTCACATTTGCTGTGCATTCAAAGACTGAGGTCAAATGTCGACCGTTGTCTTCAGAGGGTGCTTGTTTACTTTTCTTTCTCTGAATTAAAGTGAGATTTTATGTGACAATCTTGTTGGATACTAGGGGTAGGAAAGTATTACAGTAGGTCTGTAATTTTTTTGTTATATATGGCTATAGTTTATTTCAGTTTCTGAATCGCATAACTCAGTTGGTCCTAAAACGTGTTACCTACTGATGCTGCATCAGAAAAGCCTTGCAGGCCAGGTGACTGGGCTCTCTGGGAGCCTGTTAGCGTAGCTCTGCATATCTGCTTTGACTTAAAGCAGAAAGCACAGCTGCAGGAAGGGGAAAGAAGGTGAGAAAAATGGTGGGGAGTTGGTCAAAGATGGCAGGTAAGGGTGTTTTTACCTTTGGGACAAGGATACATACCAGAGACCATGTAATGTATGGTTCCCCCATTATTAATCGGCCACTGCAGGGAGAGATGATTATGGGAGCTCTACATAAGATAAAATGATAGATGATTAACCGTGAGTTGGAGGGATGTTTTACACTGAGGGTTTCTGAGTGACGTAGACAACTCAAGCTTTGCCCTTGTTGTAGTTTTGATGTCACTCAGAAACCCTTTGTGAAGAGCAATCCCCATAATTCACTGTTACCCAGCTTCAATTCTATATGCTGTATGTTCATTTTTAGCGTGAATAACTGGATCCGAATCCCATAAAGTCACTCCAGTGACGTCAGCACAGTTTCAGAGGTTAACCACTCTAGTGATGCAGCGCAGCTGAAGCACTCGCACCCCCTTTTCTCCACTGTCTCGCTAGTGTCTCCTGAGACCAGAGTGCAGTGGCGGAATTAAGATTGGCAGTCTCCCCCACCTTCTCCCGGATGTTCCACTGACCCGCAGGAGGTGAGCGGATGTGAGCGGTGCTGTCCCTGCTCGAGCTGCCTTCTTCCCTGTCCGCGCGGGTCTCGACAGACCCGACTGTGCTGACTCTGTGTCTCTAAATATCTTTTTTCTTTTTTTAACTAAATGTATATTACTCGTTTTCCAGTCTACATGTTGGAAAACGGAGCAGATGACTTTGGGTGCCTTTATAAAACACAACTCTCCAGGTTCGTAAAATGTGAAAAGCTGGATTTACCTTGGGGTTGTGAGTAACATCATAGACAACTTAAACTTCACTCTTATTGTCTAATTGATGATACTCTGAATCCTTCGGCAAATAACGGCCTTGGTCTTATAGTCCTCCATCTAGAATTCTACAGATCTTTAATCTAAGGTGTCATGGTGAGCATTTATTTCTGCAGGCCCTTCAGGTGTTGAACTAGTAGCACAGCTTCGCCCTCTCATTGCCAGATATCGATTCTGCAAGGACCCTTTGCTGGCAAAAAAGAACCACCTTTTTAATCTAATCTGAGATAGCCGCCACAAAGTGGGGAGAGGCTGGGCGCCATACACCCTCTTTTAGACTGTAATGGGGCTGAAACCATCGCGAAAAGTCAAGGTGCGGACTGTCTTCTATAGATGAACTCAAACAGCTGTTTTTTCTTCCCAAAAAGAATTCGAACCTGAAATCCATAAAGGCGCCAGATGGCAATCTATTCTGTATGTCGGTGTAATTATCAGCTGAAAATGAGAAATTAGTCTGTTCCTTGCCTAACACGTTTGCCAGGGCTAATACGTTGGCGTCCTTGACTCATTTACCAGTGTTATTTACAAATAGTTACACTAATTTTTCCACATGGTTATAAGCCTGCTGAACGGTTCCTCCAGTGGCCGTTTTTATGTACTGTTAATTTTCCCTTTCTGTGAGTGCAGGATTTTGTTTGTAGGGGAAAATAACAGGTTCCTGTCTGTCAAAGTCTTGCAGGAAAATCTCGTTCAGGGATCCGTTTATGCCAGCGGATCTTTAAGCCTGGTGTTGACCAAGACATTTGATTTTTTTACTAATATTATATCTATAATATGCTTACTTACATGGACTATCAGGCAGTGCTCTTCATACATTGTTTTTTGTATTGTCAGTCACATTTTTCTTCCTTCCAATACATCATAGAACCTGGTGGGGCAATACGTCAGCCCACCTCATCTATCAATGTCAGTAATGGCATTCTATTCCTTTATATTCAACATCTGCACACAAAGTAGTTTCTTTCGTTGCCAGGCACTACTGACCCAGTGTGTGCTTTTTGAGAATATTTGTTTTTCCTTTTTGACTGTTTCTCTTTTATATCCCCAAAGGCTAGGCAGCTACCCAACAAAGTTTCACAAAAACATGACCAAACACAATGAAGACTGGCAAGGCCAAAAGACATATTTGCTTTGCCAGTGTTTTGATCTGAAAGCGTTGAACTATAAAAAGGAAAGAGTTCCCTTGAATGGTAGTTCACTCTAATCTCAGAATATAGGGCATTAGTGATATTTTTTGGGATCTAGGGATTTGCAAGGGGAGGGAAAGCTTCCCTGAATTGGGAACAGTTAGGTGGCCAGAAAGGCTGAACTTAAGAGGAGGCATTGAAGATCAAGTTTATCTTAGATGGCTAGAGTGCGAGGTAGCCAGGGAGGCTAGGCAAGTCTGAGCAAAGGTCGTTTTACTGTTTGTTTCTCATATTGGATTTGAGAGGAAGTTTGGCTGCAGAAGCACAATCTGGGTCAGGCTCTTTGCCTGGAAACACTGTGAAGGATGCCTGGGATAAAAGGAGAACTTACATAAACCGGTGACCACAATGAGGACCAAACCTCTATTTTTGTGTGAATCTTTTGTATCGCACTACAAGACCCTCTTTGCGATCACAGTAGAGCCTCGGCTCCCTAGATATATAATGAACATATGGAAAATAGTGCATAGCAGCTAAGTATTACACAGTTGTTTGTTCATCCCCCTTCCCCCCCCCCCCCCCCCCCAACCACACCTAAGGGCAAAGGACTTATCCTAGTTTTTATATGCTGCAGCAGATTAAACTGGCAATATTTTTGGCTCTACAAAATCTGGTTTCTGTGGTGTGCACATCTTCATGTCCTCTCACTGGGTGTTGCCCTATTTGAGATGGCAGTGCTTTGTCTTACCATTAAAATGTAAGTACTTGTCCAATATGATCCTTGTGGCAAAAAACCAACAAGGTAGCCTGCACAGAAACAGGCAATGAATTGCGTCAGCAGCAGAGCTGGATTGCATTCATTCATTAGATTTAGGCAGTGGTCCGAAGTCCTGTGCATAAAGAAACGCATGGCACAGAGGGCAGGAGATTGCAGGTCAAAACAGCTTAAAGTTGAGATGAGTGTTGGTCACTCAGCTCAAGAAACTGAGCTTTCAATAATGATTTGAAACTGCAAGGGGGTTATACCATTGATATAAACCCCGACCACTAGTTTGTTCCACAGTTTTGGTGCAAGCAGGACAAACTCACGAGAATGAGCACAGGAAGCCTTAGGTACACACAAAAGAAACCATGAAGACAAAGGGTTTGAGTGGGGGAATAAAAAGGAAGTAGAAACATGAACGGCTTGGAGGAAATATTGGAGAACACCATTAACAACCAGGCACAAAAATGAAACCTAAAGTGAAGAAGGATGGCAAGCTAATTATGTTGGGTAAGGTACAAAAAAATAGAGATGGTGAGGGAGTGAGAACAGGACACAAGAATTCTGAATAATTTGAAGAGTAGCAGTGATCTGCCTGGGCAGACTAACATAGAGAGAACCATGATTAAGATGGGATGAACCCGTACATGAATTGACAACAACATTTTTTTAAAGAAGTGAAGAAAAGGAGCAATACAGGTGAGGGAACGCTAAAATGGAAGTAACAGTATTTGGAAAAATGATTTGTGAGGGGGGAAATTAAGCAATGTATCCGATTCAGTTCCAGGATTGTGACTACATGTACCTCAGTAGCTCAGCCCTTTTCACTATGCCAGGCAACGTTGCCACTCTCGTATGTGCCTTTTTAGGGTTAAGTGTGCAAGTGCTGTAGCCTGCTGTAGTCTCTCTGTGGGCTTTCAACCACACCCACTGCACGCCCTTCAGCTTCGTTGGTTCGTGGGCTTGCCTTTTAAAAATCGCTTGATTTCATCTGTAAAAGCATGCTTACATCATGCCTTTTTCCGGTGGTTAGCCCTTCTTGAGTGCACTGGCCAACTACTGCAAAGATGAGAGGCTCCATGTTTTAAGCATGGTTTCTAGACTACTTTTTTCTTTTCATTTCCTATGCAGCGCGATCTCGTTGCACATTTGCCATATGTTTGGCTGCGAGCTAACTTCTGTTTCATTTTGTGTGCTCCTTCTCGCTAATGGCATGGCATCTTAAATCTGCTCGCTTATGGATAACTATTACTTTTAATTTTATGTGTCAAAAGTCCGGTTAGGACTTTACAACGCTAATAGCTGTAAGTTGAGCAAATAGGAGACCCATTGCATCACAAATGCTTGTTGCCAGCCTGCAGTTGTTTAAACTTAGCCCGGTTTCTCTTTTGATGTCCCCTGGTTCGTGGATGGTTTCCTAGAGATAGTTTAAGTATTACTTTAAGTTTATTTTCTTAAGTTTGGAGTTTGATGGACTCAGGATTGTGCAATTGTCACATTCAGGTGGAATGGACTGAACAGTGTTTACCATTTTGCGTTATTTTTGATGTGGTCGACTTTCTCTAGCTAGAGGTGTCCAGTTTTACATGACTCTTGAACGTTGGCCTACAATATTACCAGTATTTTCTAAATTTGAACATGCCATTCTGTTTTGTGTTCATGAGTATAAATGAAAATCCAGTGATTTGAGCAGGAAAAGTACCTTACTTGTAATACTGGTTCTCCATCACAGGAACGTTTCATTTAATTTTGTAGGAAACTCCCCTTGTGCCTGAAAACGAGATTGGACATGTGAGAGCCATGATTCAATTTCTGAAGAAGGTAATCATGAGCCTACTTCAGGTTAGTTATCCAAATTAACTGAGGTTATTTCTGCCACTACAGTGCATTAGGGTTCCAGGAGCCTTGCTACTGGAAGGCAACTTTTTTTTAGGTCTCGGCTCTAGATGGCACTTGCTCTAGTGTCGTAAAGAGTGCTTGTTTTCACTTGCTCTTTAAACAGTGGGAGCTGAAGAATGGAGGCTTTCGCGCTGCAGCTACCACTAAGGACATACAAAAACCTTTTTGATGTTGGTGCTCTCTTCCTTGCTCCAAACGCTGTAAACAGTTCTTGTATTGTCACTTGCTCTTTAAGTAAAGGGAGCAGAAAGAATGGAGTCTTTTGCTCTGCAGCTACTACCTCTCTTGTAGTGGAAGGAGCCACCTGCTGAACTCCTCCCCCTCCTTTCATAAACATATTTGTCCGCATTTGCACACGCCCGTGGGCGCCGTAATGTGCCCTGAGCTTTTCCGCCGGAGTAAAAGGCCTGGCGTAACCTGAGGAATTTGAAATGCAAAAGCAACTTGTGGGTGCTAAGGCAGAACAAATCAGCTTTTTATCAAATGCAGACAAATGGTCAAGTCGCCAGATGTTAATCTTCTAATTACTTTTCATGTAAGTGCCTGTCTGTTTTCGGGTGGTTTGAGTGAGTGGTTCAGAACTCTTGATGTAAGCATACTTTTTAGGTGTATTTGTGGACCATGACGTTGGGAGCACTTGCATGAAAAGTGATTAGAAGATTAACATCTGTTGACATGACCATTTTGCTTGCAGGTGGAAGTAGGTCAGTGCTTCTTTCCGGGTCCCGGCTGCTGTGTATACCAAACAGTGAGCTTGTACTGTAATGGGTGTATGTTTAGATTGGCATATAGGTTTAAAGGAACATGTGTTCACCAAAATTGCTTTACCTTTGAAGGGAGTGCTTTGCCTTGGGCAGAACAGCAGCCACCTCTCTTCACAAAGGAGTAGCACATAAGCTACGGAGCCACATATAGTAGCTTGTACACAGGAGACGGATAGCCCAAGGTAGTCTAGAGGTTTAATTTTATCATGACACCACGAGGTCTGCTAGGCATGGCAAGTGTAACCAGGACTCCAGCATCTTGATCCAGTAAGAAGCCCCTCTACCACATGGAGATTCTGTGCAGTGAAACACTGGTTACATTTGACGAAGAGCATGGTTTCTGTAAATCACTGCCACTTCCGTTGTTGGAGGCAAAGCTTCGCTCACATGGACTCAAGAACATTTTTTGCAACATACTGTAGGGGCATCCAACTTGCTTTGCATATGTGGTTTGCATTTTAATTCTAAAAAACGTGACCAGCTTTCCAAGTTACTGTAACAGAAGGTCACATTGGTGAAGCTGCAGGACCCCAACTGCAGAAGCCTGCGGTGGCGAGCTTAGACTGCCAACAAGTGTGTGCCGAAACAAGGTTTTAATAAGTCTTAATATTTATTTATGTGAATTTTGCCAGGAATGGAGGGGGGCAAGGGAGTTACCAGCTGACTTGTGAAGTGCTTGCTTTTAAGGGACAGCTATATTTAAAAAAAATATGTGTGGGTATTACTAAACTAAATTTTGGGCACGGCCTTTGCACAGTTAGCGCCCTGGGTGAAACCAACTTTGGCGCCCCTAAACCTTTTGAATAAATATTTCCCTAGCTTCTGTTAGCTGAGTAAATATGTATTTTAATTTGCATATCACAACTTACTATCCTGCACTTAGCAGTGGAAACAAAACTGCAAGCACCACAGTGCACAAAAAATACAGAACTTAATACATATCCATAATGAGCATAGAGTAATTTTTGAGCTATGACCTGACCTTGGGCCCTAGCCCCTTCCTCCCACTGACCCCGTTTGCTTGTCTTTTTACTCCTAGGTAAAAGGCACAAAGTTGCTGGTAAGAAATGGAGAGTTCTCTGCTACCCAAGACCTTCCCTATCTCCCTGGCAGTATGCTGGCCTCCTGCCTGCCTTCCTGTGCTGCTGCTGGGTTTTATAGGTTACTCTTTTGTATTCACAGGTAAGTCACTGGCTGTTTCAATCAGTGATGGGCCTGCTCTGAGCACACATCTCTTCGCCTCTTGCTCACCTTCCATGAGCCTCTTTGACACCAGCACCAGGTGAGATGTCTGGTGGGGGAGCAGGATAAGAAAAGGAGGGGAGTGGGGAGATAGTTTTACAAGCAGGGCACGAACAGCTGGAAAAACGATTTAAAGGGCAGTTTACCAAAATCAAATCAGAGCGACTACTGTGTGGTCTATACACAGACAGACAGGCCTATGCGCCCACTGACCATCAGTGGCTTGTTCATGGGCCCAGCTCGTGAATACTAAAGGCCAGCCCTGTTTGGAAGCATCAATTTATCTTTTTGCACATTGTGTAGCAGTCCATCTTACACTGTGTGGTATGCAAGTTTAAAATAAGGACTTGCATGTTAAAACTTCAAAGCGGACATAAATCCATCTGCCTGAAGATGGAATGATCTCAAGGCTCTTGCAGGGGACGCCGAAACAGCTGCTGAATGCCATTCACACTGTTCTAGCCAGTGTTTTGCGGGAAGGCTGAGAGGACATAAGAGAAACCGTTTCACCTCCCATGAAGGCGGCTCCATCAGCACTACAGTAGATGGACAACAAGCATTCAATTCCACATAAGTCAACACGCCACACAGTTCCACACCACGCAATTCAGCGCCACGCAATTCCACGCAACATATTTACCCCCCACAAAATATCACTTGGCACCACAATTCAGCTACACCTTACTACACACTATTCAACACCACATGTACTCTGTGCACATAACAATCCACTCCACAAAATGCCACATTATTCAACTCTTAATGCCACACAGTTCAATGTCACACACGATTCAACTACATACAATTCCATTCCACGCCACATAATTCCACACAAACTCCACAACACAATTCCACTACAACTCAACATCAAGCCACATTCAACGCCACACCACATAATTCACTCCACTTCACATAATTAAACTTATGACACGCAATTCCACTCCACATAATAATTTGCTGCACGTTTAATCAATTGGAAAGCAGAGCTTTAAGTAAGGGCTCTGGATCTGGTGTGATAATGTACATGGCGGCACCTAAATCTCTTGTAAGCAACCCCCATATTTCTCAAGGAGGCATTAGCAGTTAGACCAGAAAATGGTCAATCATTTCTGACCATCTGTAAAGGACCTACAATGCCTTGAAGTGTTTTATACTTCAAATCCGTGTTATCATTACCCTTTGTAGTAATAATACTATATTACTTACCTCAGACGCATGAAATTATGATCATGCAAATGGGATCCGAGCCCCAGGCAGACATATTCCGCACAGATGCGTGCAGCAGAAGCTTAATTCCCTGAGGTCTCTAACATCAATTGATAAAAGAGCACAGAAATGACTTTTAATAAACCAAATTTGCCCACGATTGGACTGATTCCTGGTTTTATGTAGTCCTGTGCTTAATTCTCATCAAGGGCCTGATTTAGAACTCGGCGGGCGGGTATATGCGTCACAACGGTGACGGGTATCCCATCTGAAATCTAGATAGTATAGGATATAATAGGATTTTAGATTTCAGCAACGGTGATGGCTATCCCGTCGGCCGAAATCTTAATCTCATAGGATATAATGGGATTTAGATTTCCGCAGACGAGATCTCCATCACCGCTGTGATGGAGTAACCCGTCCACCGAGTTTTAAATCACGAAGTGTACACAATCTCGTAACATTCTAAATTTTCGCTTTATGCAAAATGTTTTACATTTTTACAGTTTTGTATGATGCAATACTTTGTGGGGTTCCTTCCCCTCCCCCGCCCCCCCACCAAAAAGGGTGACTGATTTGAGTAGAAAATGTTGTTGAGACATTTTCTGCTCAGTCTCCTGTGGTACATGGAGTAACTTTTCTGTAAAGCATACCCTAGCCTAGAAAAGTCATGAGTCAAAAAAATTTTTTACAATTATTATCATCTCGAAATTATTTTTCTTAGAGAAAAAGAAAAATTCTTGCGTGTGCGCCTTTTTGGAATGATTAGAACACATTTTTTTTTAAATGGTTGACCCACCAATACGGGCGGCTGGCTGGCACTGGGAGCCTTATTTTATTTACTTATTATTTTTAGTACAGCAGTGCAGGAAAGGAGGGGGAGCAGGTGGACAGAAAATAGTCCCGCGTGGATTGATTGCACTGCAAGATTCGGACGATTGTCATGTAAGGATGAAACTCATCCACTCAAAACACATTGCGACTAAAATGCTTCTCAGGCAGTGAAGTAATTGCTTCTCACAAGCCAGGTAGGTACAATCCTTTATTAAGAAGTAAGGACGGAAGAACAGGTCCGTTCAGGGACAGGCTCTGGATCAACTGACTTCAGGAGACTGCACGACATAGAACGTGGAATCTCCCCAAGTCAGCATCACGAGCATTCTAAGAATAAAACTAGAACACTACACATCCTCCTTCTTTTCTTATAACAAGAAAATATGGAACAAGAAAAAACAATTAACATAACAATAGATAAAAAGAACTTAAACATGAAAATCAGAAACGTCATCAGAAACGTCCGTTAAGTATCCTAACACGTAATCCTTCAACCAACCAGGAGGAATCACTTTCCTTGTCCTTTCCACAGACTCACCCTGTTGCACACCACCAGATATACCACCACTCCCAATTTCCGACTCGACAACCGAATCCCTTATCACATCTTCCTCCTCGCACAAAACGGGTGGAGGCGCTTCCTTATTAAGCACATTGTGACTCATAACTTCATCTTACAACCATTCAGCCTTTCCACCCTCCTTATCGTTAGTGTGAACTCCACCACATCCCAATTCCTGTCCGTTACGAAGTAAGACAATACGTTTAAGATTCCACACCTTGCCATCACTCAGTTTTACCGCATTATGCAAAACTTCCATGACACGTTCAGGATTAAAGTACTGGCTCTCGCCCTTCTTAACCTTGTAGGGTTTCTTAACTCTAACCAAATCACCAATATTAATATCAACAGACTTAACATGATGGAGCTTATCATAATAGGACTTCGATTTCTCAAGAGATTTATTCAAACAATCCCTTACATTCTCCACAGACCAGTGTTGAAAACCAGTCTCGCTCAACCAAGCAGGGTTATGTTTGCATCTTGGTCTTCTTCCCCTCATAATAATGAAAGGGCTGAGACCCGTAGTAACATTCTCTGTTATCCTATATGCCCACACAGCTTTAAAGATGGCAATGTGCCAATCCTCTCCACCATTCATAGCACCTTGAATTATACCTTTAACTACTCTATTGAATCTTTCTACCGCTCCATTTCCACTGGGATTGTACAAAGAAGTAGTTTTATGTTCAATTCCCACTCGCCTAAAATAGTTTCTTGCAGCATCTGACATAAACTGTACCCCATTATCACTCAACAATTTAGAAGGGATACCTTCTGCAAGGAAAATCTTATCCAAAAACTCCAACACGCTTACAGTGTCTGCTTTTTCTAAAATGCCAACTTCTGGCCATTTGGAAAAACAAATCAATAAGGACTATTACAAACTCTTGAGAATCACCCACCGGACCCAAGAGATCAATAGCAACATATTCCCATGGTTGTTTTGGAATGAATGTTTGCTGCATGGAAGGCCTAAGGGTACACAAACTTTTGTCAGCTGTAGAACATATATGACAGGTTCTGACAAATCTTTCCACCGATCTATCAACACCAGGCCACCAGAACAGCTCCTTTACCACAGATTTGGTTCTAACGATGCCGAAATGTCCCTCATGACATAATTCTAAGATCACCTCCCTTATACCAGAAGGAGGAACTATCTTATCACCTCTTCAAAGAACATTGTTCCAAAAATTTCTGCACAGTTCAGGTAATAGATCCTTCCTAGGCCATCCATTCAAAACGAAATTTAAGACGGACTGTAAACTAACATCTACCTGCATTTCCTTCCTCCAACTATCCTCATTCAGTGCAGGGTTGCCAAAGTCATGTATAAGCACCACATTCCATTCATGCCACGGGTCATCAACACATTTCTCCAACAAATTAGGTAATCTAGAAAGGCCATCCGCTAATACATTACTCTTGCCTGGTACATACATCATACGATAAGTGTAGTCCTTTAAACGCATAGACAACCTTAAGATTCTAGCAGAAGCCATTACACTTCCTTCACTTGTAAGAAGTTTAATCAAAGGCTTGTGGTCACAGCGAATGGTTATGTCCTTACCCCACACAAATGCACGGAAGTGCTCTAAAGCCCAAGCGCAGGCTAAGGCTTCCTTCTCTATAACAGAGTATCTCTCTTCTGAAGGAGATAACGATCTGGAAGCAAAAAGTATAATCCTTTCCTTACCCTTCCAATTCCTTTGAGACAAAACCGCACCTAAACCTTTATTACTTGCATCTGTGCTAACAAATGTATCCAAATTAAAGTCAAAACTTTCTAAACATGCAGCCTTGCTTAACTCCCTTTTAATACACTCAAACTCCTGATTACATGCTTCACTCCACGCGAAAGGTGAATTCTTTTTTAGCAAAGATCTTAAATTGAAAACCTTACTGGCAAAGTTCGGAATAAATTTTGCACAAAACTCGGCCATACCCAAAAAAGATCTTACCTCATCTTTAGACACAGGAGGAGATACCTCGATTATAGCATTCACCAAAGCAGTTTTTGGTCTAACACCCTCACCACTAATCTCATGTCTCAAATACTCCACACTTCTTTTCGCAAATTTGCATTTACTTAATTCCACTGTTAACCCCTTCTCACCCAAAACTTCCAATACATGTTCCAAACGCTCATCATGCATGCACTTATCCTTCCCAAAAATTAAAATATCATCTTGGAAGCACATAACCCCTTTAACCTTCCCAAACAGTTTATGCATTAAACGTTGAAAAACAGCTGCTGCAGACGCTAGACCGAAAGGCATCCTCTTGTATTGGAAGCATCCGAAGGGTGTGATGAAGGCTGTTAATCTTTTGGAACCCTCGGATAAGGGAATCTGGTGATACGCAGATGACAAGTCAATAGTAGAAAACCAACGCGCTCCCTCAAGACTAGAAACCATTTCTGTAATCTTGGGTAGAGGGAAACGGTCAATCAGGATATTATTATTTAAGTATCTTAAGTCTACACATAAACGGATTTTCCCATTACTGCGCCGAGCTATTACTACAGGCGAAATCCATTCCGAACTCTCAATTGGCTCAATCACATCCATTGAAATCAATTTGTCCAGCTCCTTGGAGACTTCTTCTCTGATCATGATCGGCACAGTTCTGGCCTTATGAATTTTGGGTAAAGCATCCTTCTTTAAAATGATCTTGTGCTCGAAACCGGTAAGTTTTCCCAAACCCTTGTGAAAAACTTTGGAAAATTTGACCTCCATCATAGCGGTCACGGAGCATTCTTCATTTACCATTAACACTTTTTCTTTACTGTTAGGATCTAGGATCATCTGCAACTGTCCTTGATCCTTCCACCCTAGAACAGACGGTCCCCTCTTAGCAACATATAACTTTCCTCTGGCACTCCTGTTCTTGAACGAGACTGCCAACCATCTAAAACCTAACAAGTTGATCTTCTCTCCTGTATAGCACTCCGGCTGAATATCTGGCGGAGTAAGTTGCTTGCCAATCTTCACTACAAAGGACTTGTTCCACACATCCTCATTCACAATTGTGAACGGTGATCCAGAGTCAGCATACATTGTAACTGGTACTCCACCAATTTCCATGTTACATATTGGTTTTTCCTTAGTGTGTACTTCCGTTATATTGAGTACGAAACTCTTATCCTCATCCATTACCCTGGAATCCATATTGTTCTCCTCCGTGTCACTCTTTGCCGTATAATCACCTTCATAAATACACTTAACTATTTTCTTTTTACTTCTACATACTTTGGCAAAATGGCCCACCATTCCACATTTATTGCATTTTACTGTTAACGCTGGGCACAACTTGGAGTGAGCCAAATGATCCTTGTTATCACTTCTATAACATTTCCTTTCAGTTTCCCCACTCAGAATTTTTTTTTCCAGGTTTGCGGTTAAACACTTTGTAAATGCCGTCCTCATTTTTCCCTGTAGATTTTATTTCATTTAAACTTCTTTCCGAGATCTCTGCTTTCCTTACTATGGCTAAGATGTCTTCCAGAGGCGAATCACCGTTTATCCAAAGTCTTTCTTGAATCGATTGATTACCGCAATGCATGACTACTTGATCCCTAATAAGTTCATCATGAATTGTTCCAAATCTACAGTCCAGAGCAAGTTTCTTTAAGTCCGCAACATAGTCATCCACAAGCTCATTTTTTTCCTGTTTTCGTTGGAAAAATTTATAGCGGACAATTCCCATACAAACTTTTGGAGAAAAATACTTGTCAAGATCCAGCATAGCGGCATTAAAAACACAAATATCACCGCTTATGGCATTTTTGGGCATCTTATTAAAAGTTTTTAGACCCATAGGACCCAAAGAATGCAACAGGATCCTCTTTCTGTTCTGCAGGCATTTTGTTATCCATATCAATGGCCGCTAAATAATTTAAAAAATAGTCTTTCCATTCTAACCACTTGATAGGTGGTGAATTGCCCATTGCCCAAAAAGTTTGCGGGGGAACAATTGTAAAATTGGCCTGCGCCATGTTAGTGGCCAATTGTAATGTACACGCAATGACCTCCAATGCCACTAAATAATACTACTTAATTTAAAAAATAATATCCTTCCCTTCTCGGACCTGTTCCAACCCTTTACAATATAATGTTGTTTTGCAATTAAAGAAAAATACCTTCAAAATTGTTGTTTTCTTCCTTCCTGTTTATTTTATTTATTCCTTTTTATTATTTTTTTATCTTTTTAAATATCCAAGACTCCTCCTTTGCTAATAATGTTCAAAGGCTAACGATGTTTGAACCCCATGAAAACACGATGATGGCAGAAGAAACAGTACATGCAGAGGTCAGCAGAGATCCACAAGATTCAAAATAATACACTTTATGTGTTACACGTAACCTGCCTTGGAGATCGAAGGAGACACTAGCGGAAGCTGTGTTAGTCTCCTTAGCGTGCTCGTAGCTAAGGAGACTCGCTGAAGAGGAAGCGTCGCGTTGCCCAGGAGGCTCTGGCACGCGCGCACACCAACGGCAGGGCACAAACGCGCACGGAGGAAGGATTAAGCGCACGGAGGAAGGCTTTCTAAATTTTCCCAAAAACAAATATAACGAAGATAATTACATTGACGTTCCGTCCCAGGTCGACAGCCCCCAAGGCAGCGGCAAGGTACAAAAAGGCGGTGGAGAAGCATCCAAAAGATGAAAACGCTGACAAAGACGCTGCCGGTTTGGATCCTCGTCGCCAAATTGAAGTAATTGCTTCTCAAAAGCCAGGTAGGTACAATCCTTTATTAAGAAGTAAGGACGGAAGAACAGGTCCGTTCAGGGACAGGCTCTGGATCAACTGACTTCAGGAGACTGCACGACATAGAACGTGGAATCTCCCCAAGTCAGCATCACAAGCATTCTAAGAATAAAACTAGAACACTACAGGCAGGAGCATCCGGAAAGGGAGGGAAGCCATGAACCGGGAACTAAGAATTGGAACGGGAACTAAGAATGGAATTGACTCATGAGCGAGGGGCTGGCCCA